>NC_134365.1:162419076-163724076 GCF_035582795.1 Mycteria americana | reverse complement strand
TGTCCCTTCAAGTGTTGAATACCCCCATGGAGGGAGGAACCACCACTGCTCCAGGCAGCCTGTTTCCATGCTTGACCATCTATTTTGGAAGATCTTTTTCCCTGTCTCCAGCCAGCATTTCCTCTGGTGCAACCCATGACTGTTGCCTGTTCACCTTTCGCTGTGCAGCTCTCAGCGGAGCTGGGCTCCGTCTTCTCCTCGGTTCCCCTCCAGTAGCAGAGGGCAGCAGTTAGATCCTCCTCACCCTTCTCCTGTAAGCCACGCGCTCCAGCAATGTGACAATATGACAGCAAAACGAGAAACTGCCAGACGCTGAGAGCAATGGAAGGGGAAAAGTGGGTGGACAACGCCAACCTGGGGCTAAACTAATAAAACAACAGGAGAAACTGCCAGATATCACACACAGGGAAAGGGATGTATCAGGAACTCCTCTTGGATAAAGGACATCAGGAGACAGCGGGAATAGAGAAGATTCCCAGGCTTACCAGGGTCGCTAAGGCCAGAATTGCTAAAGAACGGTCTAAAATCCCCAAAACCAGGGCCAGTGGGGAAAGAGTAAACAGGAGTGGGTTTATTTTGGAGGGGGAAAAAAGGGGGAAAAAGGTAAACCAAATGGTATGATTGGGAAGCTCATGGGTGCCCATCAAAGCAGCCTTGGCTGGACCGACACTGCCCAGAGGGCGACAACAACCTTGGTTTTCTGTCCATGCCACATCCCCAACTTGCCCCCGTGTTCAGGGAGACCTGGAAGGTTTCTCTGAATGTCAAAAAGGGGAAGACCCAGAGGGGATGGAGGATCGACCAAATCTCTCCAACATACTCCTCTCCAGGCACAGGACTTCTTTCTTTCCCCTTTACTATTTGTTATCACCAACCTTCTGTCCTTTCAGCTGCCCCTACTCCGCTCCACCATATCCTCAGTCCTTCAAGTTTACTTGGAGACCTATCACCTCATTTTTCTCCTCCTCTTTCTAGGTAAATTAAATGACAGTGCAAGCTATAACATGTAACCCTTTTTCATCCTCTTGTCTACTATAGTTAATACTCCCTGCTTCCAAAGGGATAGCTTAAACCACAAGATCTTTGTTAGCTTCCTGCCTTAAGAAGGTGAGTTTTAGACAGTCACATTACATGTCCGCCAGTTTTCCCTAACACTTCTTGAACCTATTTAGCTTTTCAACCACATGTGAAGGAGCCAAGGATGACCGAGTTCCAACAGGTTCTGAGGACGCCCACAGCCAGGCAGAAGAGAGACCCAAATTAGTGCTCCCACTGGCAGAAAAGCAGTCCAAATTCACACATTATATATCATCTGGCAGCCCAAGCCGCAGGCACACCACTCCCAGCTGGTGACAGTGCTTGCTGGTTCTTGCCGAGCAGGAGCACCATAGGAGACATGAGGGAGAGCCCGAGTATTGCAGAGGGGTAGCTTAATTAAACAAGAAGGGACACAAGTCTGTAGGAAATTCTGCTGCTCAGCGAATTACTTCGAAATCCGTGAAAAGCTGCCAAAAAAAAAAAAAATCACACGAAATATTTCCACTGGTAAAGCTACTCTCAGGGTTTTACAAATGCCAGGTTGGAACTATTTACTTAAAATCAGAGTTGTGGTTAAAATCAAGCTTATGCTGTTTCAAATTCATAAGAGAGTAATTTTTAAAAATTTAGTTAAAATTTAAAAATTTAAAACAGCACTATTGCTGATCAGGTACTTTGTCTTAATATGAGAAAATAGCTACAGGCAAAAGCACGATTGAGTAATACACACATATCTTTACCTGGAGAATATGCTCTCTGAGTTCAGTGCTACTACATTTGGCATTAAAGTTAGACATGCACAGCACCGGAGTATGAGCACCAGAGACTGTTTTCTTTTAAAACAACTTTTAGTGGCAAAAACTTAACAAGGATGCAGTTTTGTTGTGAAGTGACAGGAAACAAAACCTGCTTAGACTAATTTCAATCTACTAAATCAATGCAAATCATTTTATTTCAAAAAGCCAGCCAAGATCCAAACCAAGCTGGTTTCCTAACCTTATATCTAAGCATCCTAAGGAAGGAGTCTCAAAGGCATCTCGGTGGCTTCAGTGCCCAAGCCCCATGGACAGAGGACACAGCCACGGCTGCTAGAGCAGCCCCTGCACTGTTGGGCTTAACTTCTCAGCCTTCCTAGGCGAAGGAGATGCAGCACACTTACAGCTGGCCCTCTTTGCAAGCACTTGCCTTCCAGTTTTTTGCACAAATGCACGGCTTTCTCATGTAAGGACGTTGGTGAAACCCTGGCATGGAGGCAGGCTCTCTCTTTCTACAGCACGTGTGAACATTTTAAACGGGAGATTTCTGAGAGCAAAGTCATTTCTCTGTGAAATGTGAAATTTTAGGAGGTGTTAGGAAACAAACTGAAAAGGCAGACACAGGTCTGCCACATTTGAAATTTAAGATGATACAGTGTGAACATTTATAAACATTTCAACTTACAAATGGCTTAATCAGTAAATCAAATTTAATTCTTTTACATATCTTTTTTTTTTCTGCTTTCACCATATTCACACCTTAGCGTCCCAGGCTCTTCTGAGCTCTCTGCCACCACCTCCCTGCCTACCCTCGGCAAAACTCCCCACACCTTCTCCCCAGGCTTCTCTCTGAACATGCTGCTTCGTCTTTAGTTCCCGCTACCAACTTCAACTTTGGGAATTCAGCAAATTAAGGCTTTTGGAATTAAAATATAAAAGACCACATGTCTGCAACAGCATCTGTGTAGTGTCTATGACTAAAGTAGAGCCCTACACTTGCCGTTCACCACCGCCTCTGTTCTCCAGGTACACACAGGTTTGCCTCTGGATATGTGCTGTGTCCAAAAATGTTAACATCAATAAAATTTTCACAAATCACAGGACTCCAGAAGCTCAGCATTGAAATGAAGCAAACAGCATGAAATCCATGATAACAGCCGGAGAAAGGACACAACTGATCTTGTGTTCTGCACAGTAATGACTATGCCTTAGTCTTCCTTTTAAGAGCCTTCACTGTTATAGGAGGAACATTTGCAAACCTTAGAAAAGGACCTGAGAGCCAGCCACCTCTGCACGATTTCCTCCCAGTAGGGATTTGCCCAGATTCCCCCCGTGCAGGAGAAGCACGGCTGCCCACGGCCCTGGCACGGGAGGAACTTCCCAGCCCAGAAGGTCCCAGCCCTCCTGCAACCGCGGCCCCCCGGCCAGGGGGTGCTTGGAAAATGTCATGCGGCTCCTAGGTTTTGTTTGTCAGTAGCAAAAGGGGTGAGACCTTTCTCTCTTGCTTATCTATTCCTTTCGTGAATACAGATCAGCCACTGGAAAAGATGTTTACAAGCAAGCTTTGGCACATTGCAGTCTATGCAACTTCTGTGGAAAAACTGAGTAAATACATATGTAACTAATCTTTCATCTTCCTTGGGACTGGCTGATTACCGGAACAAGTGAAAAAAAACCATAATTTTCGGGCCAAGCAATTTTATTTGGTATATTTTGTTTTCCAAACAGAAAAAGTATTGTTTCTCTAAAATTAAGGACAGACTGGAATGTTGTGTGAGGTCTAAACAGCACTGCATGTTCGATCATTTGCGGTTAGGGAAAAAAAGAGCAATGGGCCTTCTCTGACTAAGGTGCACCAGACATTTCTTCTTTTTTTTTTCAATCTTCAGCTCTTCACAAAGCGTGCTTGTGTTCAAAAAGAGATGTTTTCATAAGCAAGCTTTTGTGTACAGCAGCGCTTCAGCTGTATTTCAGAAATTAAGAGTCATCCATCTGAGATCCGCTTTAATGACTAATTTCCCTACCATAGAGTTTAAAGTACAAAGAACTGCCACCGACTGGCAGAGCCAAGCTTTCAGTTGCCATGCAACACCCCTGTCGCAGGTTTCCCTTCATCTTCTAGTGCTTTTACTCCGGCTCTGTTCTTCACGGATGAAAGTTATGCAATGCTTTCTAGATACTTAACAGCAGATGTATTAAATTCCTAATCTGATATAAACCAGACTGCAATTTTCTACTGAAAAAGTCACATCAATGAATTTAATAATGTTTTAAATTATAGTCTTTGATAGCAGAGTATCTAGTTTTCAAATTTACATTATGCTGATTTTCCT
The DNA here is from genome assembly GCF_035582795.1 of Mycteria americana. NCBI lineage: Eukaryota > Metazoa > Chordata > Aves > Ciconiiformes > Ciconiidae > Mycteria > Mycteria americana. The sequence continues at coordinate 163,719,950 of NC_134365.1, read as the reverse complement.
AGCACATGAATCAGCGACAACTCCCTTTTGTCTATGTCTTCTTTTAAGTGCCTGTGGGATTTTGCCAATATTTTGTGGGGGGAAAGATCTCATCTGAAACTTTGCAAAACCACCTGTTGACATGCTAGCTGGTGGCAGACGCAGAGCATTTGCCCACGAGGAGGCAGAGATGGACACGGTGACTCCTGTGGTGGTAAGTAGGTGCTAGTCACCTTGTCCCCTTCGTGCTGACCAGACTGGAGATACAAGCTGAAACCTCTTCACCTGAGTTGCCGTACTGATCAGGAGCAAAGGGGTTTCCTATAAACTTGAATCAGATTTGAAGCAAAGAAGTAGACATAAATGACTTGATATTTTTCAATGAGACGCTGAGTCACAGAGTTGTCTATGCCGTTGCCTTTTAGTTCAGAGAATATCTTCCTATTTTGGAAAAGAGTAATTTAGTATTATTAGATGAACTGTAACCAAAATTTAGAGTAATCTAGACATACTAATGCAGCTACGCATTCACGCAAGGCTCCAGACTAGCTCTGAATTGGCATAGGCAGCCATTTCTAAGCACAACAGACACCAGCCATCCAGAAAACAGTGCTGCCACATACATAAAGATGATTTTCCTTTCTTTTCCCTACATGGATGAATGCACAGGTTCTCTTGTGGTGTTTCTGAAATCTGTTTGGAAAACATAACAGCCTAATTCTATAAATTAGTGGAACAGTTTAAATTTCACATAGGGTGAAACTGGTGTTAAATTTTGTCTCTTTGCCGTGATGACGAATATTCATAACTTTTGTTCTGCTCTTTGGGTAATAGAATTACATACTAGTGTTTTTCAGAATAAAATACATTTTTGAAAATAGACTATTTACAGTATCTAAATTATTTTCAGAAATAGTCTAGAAAGATGCTGCCTCTCTACTTATTTTCTGCAGTTGTTGACCTGAGATTTATAACAAGTTTTACCATGTGATGCATTTGTGTGGATTCAATGACTCTCTTTCAATACAAATGTTAGGCTTTGTAAGGTGTAAAGCTTAATAGGTGAAAGCCTTCTTTAAAGGCAATAGCACTTTAATAAGTTGGCATTTTATAAAGTGGGTTTTGCTTTTTCCCACTGAAAGCTTCATTCTGCTGCAGAGGAAAGTGCAGATGAGTCAAGAAAACAGAACAATTTTCATTGCATTCAGAGTCTTTGAGTGAAAGCTAATGTGTTCCCTGGTTCTGAGAAACATCATGTAAATCTTCTCCTGTGCAGACTTTCATATGAGCCATTCTGTTTTTTCACAAGCAGCTTCTCCTCCTTCTCCCTGCTGTTCACTGGCCAAGGCTGGGCCAGCCCCAAAGGTATTGCTGGGAGCTCCTGGTGCCCATCAGTCCCACACATTACCCCTCCTTGCCCTTTGGTTCCTGGGGAGAAGAAATGCATGGGGGTCAGAAAGGAGCCCTGCTCATGCCTGGCATCCCCGTACACCTAGCCCTGACTCCAGACCTGGCCTCCGTTGGCGTTAAAAGCCGAGCAGACTACTTTCAAAGCATTCCAAATCAAGCTGGTCTTCTTAGCATTTTGTGTCCTTTATTTTTCCTCACAGCTGTTCCTATTTTTTTGCGTCTTTTTTGCCGTAGTAAGGCTTCTTAAAAAACAGTGGCCTTTATCCAGCATGTAGGAAAGGTTTTTCCCTTTGTTGCTGTGTCATTGTTGCTCTGCTGATTGATTGCAAACTTCATGCATTATATATCCTTCACGTAAGTTCAGGGAAGTGCAATCAGTGTTCAGCTGATAAAGTCAGTAAGTCTGAATGTAAAATTTTCAGAAAACCTGACTCTGGTTTGAGCTGATGAAATATAGCAGTTAAGCACATTTGACAAGACAGGGTGAGTATAATACACAGGAGAGAGTATAATGCATAGACTTTTGCTAACGAGCATTTAATTTGACCATGACCACCTATCAGCAGATATTTTCTCTTGCTCTGAATAAAATCTTTACCCGTACTCTCTGCTTTATGTTGTTTCCCAAGTTTAGGATTCACTTATACAACAAATAGCCTACTAGGTGGCTCTTAAGCCCCTCCGTCTCTGTGAGGGCCGTGCTGGGGATGTTAACTCAGCACCTCACAAAACAGAGCTTTTCACTGCTGCCATTTGCACCATTCTGTGCAAGCCCGTGGCCTCCCAGGCTTGGGAAATAGCGGGACATCTCTGCACAAACCAGGTCTGCATCCCTCTTGCACGAAAAGAGCCAGGGCAGATGTTTCCACCACAGCATTTTACCGCGTGACAGACCTGGTGGAGGTCCCCCTTCATGAACGAGGAGGTGATACACACATTACACTTATGTCCCATTGCCGGTGGGGGACACGCAGCAAAGTACAGCCCCAGGACAAACAAAGGCTATACGAACCCTTGGAAGAGAAATCTGGAGCCCATCTTATGGCGAGCAACCCATCACCTTCAGCCTCAAGCTGGGTTGCAATAGGTCAAATCCAATAACTCTTGGCACTGTTTTTCCCTGATTGCACCTATGCTAGTAAAAGAGTTGGGGAGGGCGTGGACTTTCTTTCCGTCTTCTGTACTGTTTGCTAACTCACTTGCCAGCCTCTGCTTCAGCCTGTGCAAACCAGCAGTCTCCCAGCTGATTCCCAGGTATGGCTCAAGAGAGAGTACACATTGTGGAGGCTACCCATCAGTAGCAGAGACGCACAGTTTGCCATACTATTGGACTTCAGGGCCAGCATACGGGCACTGCTCTACCTTGTTCAGTGGTGTAAGCAGAGCCTGAGAGCGTACCGCCGGCTTTGCACAGAGCTACTGGAGTCAGGAGAACGCAGCTGCCGATGTTTGCTGTTTCCAGGATGCTAATCTTGACTCGAGAGCTGGCTGCATTCCAGCAATGCACAAAATCTTTCCTTTCTATATAACAACGCGATGAACCGTTGGGCTTTACTGTGTAAAAGGAGCTACTGTACACAAGTATGTCGTTTCCCCCTCCCATTAAAAATAGCAGCAAAATAAAGCAAATCACAGAAAGTGGACGTGCCAAAAATGCGTAGAGCAACCTGGCAGTCATACTGCGCTTCCCATTTGTTTGTGATGCAGAAGCCGTATTGCAGCACACTGCATGAAGGAGATTTGGGCATCGGGATGTAGGTGCGTGGAAATGTCCACTTGCGTATGTGCCCGCGTGTTAAAGGATAGAGCATTTTGAGGGCACTGTTGCATATAGTCCTGCAACTCCTTCCTCTGTCATACAAATATTGCACCATTTTAAAATCCTGTATTTTAGCCTTCTTTATGCCATTTCTTCCTAGGGAAACCTTAGCAAGAAATAAAACTTCTTGCTCTCTGCTTAATCTCTAACTAAAGCTGGGAAACAAGCATTAGTGTTTATACTGAAAATCCTGGAAAGGAGAATCACCTATGTGTCATTTAAAATAATCACATCAATTTAAACAGTTATGGTAAGAAATTAGATCATGGATGTCTCTTCCAATGGTGAAACAAACATTTAACATCATTGGTTAATCTCCCATCGATCAGGTGAGAATTGATTCTGAATGGACAAGCAAGTCCATATTTTCAGTGAATGAGAGACACATTACGTGAAGAGAATTAAATGCATAGCTTGTGAGGCATTCTAGTGTACATGTCGAAGGACAAATTAAGAAAAAATATGAGGGTATGATGAAGAAAAAGATGCGATAATTGACAGTACAGTCACACGCCAAATACATGTTTTTGTAAATGAAGATGTGTAAGTTAGGCAGTATTTCCTTAGTTTGCAGTTAGCAGAGCAGACTCATAGGTAAGAATGATTGTGGATGACTCACTTGAACACTATCAAAAGTATCCCCAAACCCTCGAAGTTTGAACAGTATATTTGCTTGAAGTCTAGTTCAAAGCACCAATTTTCAAATTTGTTCCAATTAATAGCAAAAGACAAGAAGAAATCAGGATTGAAGTGGCTAGAATTCCAATTTTATTTTTCTAAATATAGACCAGTGAGAATTAATTTCATACCTTGAGCACCTAGTTAACACTTCAGTTAAGCTATGGTAATGGTGGTACTCCTTTTACTTAGAATTTTTAAATCTGGGCATTTATATGAAGTAGCTTTCAATGGTGACACTGTAACTGAGACAATATAAATATTTTAATAATATATTTAATACAGGCAGTAATAAGGGAGGGAGCAAATTTTGACTTTTCTAGAATGGCTGATAGCACAGGAAGCCCAGGTCAAAACAGATTTTCCTTTTTTTAAAGAAAAGCACTTCTTTTTTTTTGGTGACTGCTCTCACTTGTTTATTTTCAGCTATAAATATCAAGTTCCAAAATATGCTACATGTCAGTCAAACTATTGTTCCAATAAGTTGCATAAATAGATGTAGCAATGTATTATCAAAACTACACATACATATATAACTTTATATGAGGCAGCATGTTCAGAATGACAGCAGTAACCTGACCCATATCAGAGGCAGAACGCAAACTGGGCACGGGACTGCCACGCAGGGGTTTGATTTACACATGCAGAGACACGTCCTTTTTTGCAGAGATGCTAATGCCCACCATCCCAGCAATATTACACTTCACTGGGGAAAACACAGCACCAGGAATTTCCTGACAACCCACAGAAACCTCATAAATCCCCAAATATGTTTGTTGGGGTTTTTTTCTAGCATGTATTTTCTTCTACAGATAAGACATTAAGCTCTGGATAGAGTATGGTCTTCTAATATGAGGCTAAACTTACAAAACTTGCAGTACAGAGAGTCTTGACAACAGATAGCTTCTGCTTTGCTAAATTCAGTACCTGAAGGTCCTGCTTGCCAGAGACGCCGATAGCAGAGGTTTGCCTGTCAAGTTGACCTTATTTCTGTGGGTCCAAGTAAGAAACAAATGTGCAATGGTGGATAGACGTTCTCTGTTTATGAATATTGTTTTGAAGTAGGAAGTCACAAAACCTACTTATTATGATTGATTTATTATTTAAAATGTATCAAAGGTAAAGCCTTGGCTATTCCATAGTTTAGACTGAAAAACTCCTTTCCAAAAGTAGGATCATATTCTTCACTGCATTTAATCACAGTGACAGCCAGGCTGTCCTGATCTGGGTCATAGTGACGGTGTTTGTTTTCTTTTCGACTCCTTTAGTGCCAAAAAGGAAAAATGAAACTCCTGCCTGGGGTGGTCAAAAGGGAGAATCAGCAGTGCCTCCTACAGCGTCAGGAAGATCCATTCAAGATTTGCAGCATGCACTTAATGCAAGACCAGTTTCTCCTGCTTCGGAAAATGGCCACAAAGGTCTCAAACCCTGTAGCAGTGGGTGGTGATGGCTGCTCGTGATCATCTCCCTTTGCTCTTAAATGCATGAAAGCCCTGTTGTACGCACGCCAGTGGGGACAGTCTGGGGTGCATTGGGCAGGTATGCTTTGGTATTATGCAGGTATGTTGAAGTACAGGAGATGAGCACAGCCCTTCTGTGCAATATGGAGAAAAGGAGGCTGAGAGGAAACCTTATTGCTCTCTACAACTACCTGAAAAGAGGTTGTAGAGAGGCGGGGGGCAGTCTTTTTGCCCAAGTAACAAGCCATAGGACAAGAGGAAATGGCCTCAAGTTGCGCCAGAGGAGGTTTAGATTGGATATAAGGAAAAATTTCTTCACCAGAAGGGTTGTCAAGCACTGGAACAGGCTGCCCAGGGAAGTGGTTGAGTCACCATCCCTGGAGGTATTTAAAAGACGTGTAGATGTGGTGCTTAGGGACATGGTTTAGTGGTGGACTTGGCAGCGCTAGGTTAACAGTTGGACTGGATGATCTTAAAGGTCTTTTCCAACCTAAACGATTCTATGATTCTAAGACTGTCTGGCAAAAAGTCCTGCTTTAGCAGATTCTTTTATAGCAACTGATATTGCTTATCAGCACAATGTGGGTTTGACTGTTTCTGCCATGGGAGTAGCCAAGGACTCTAATTTCCCAGTGGACACTGGGGCCAGTTTCAGACAAAGACAATTCGAACCCAACCATTCATCCTGGGACAGTAATGTGTTCTCCACAGGGGTCGTATTCATGCTGACACTGTTCCAGAAATGCACAAAAAGCCAGTGTCTCAGTAAACAGCACAGTGGGCAGAAACCACATCAGCCTTTTGTTATGTAGTATGGTCTAAATGCCAGTAAATTCCCAGATTGATTTATGGGTGTCAATCACAGAATCACTCTACCCATGTAATCCTAAATAGTTTGAAGTTTTTAATCTACTCAGCTTTCTGTAACACTGCTGGCACAAAAAGAAACCCAAACCAGGTCTGCTAAGGAGGTGGGCTGGCTTAGCACTCTTCAGGCTCACAGGCTTTGAAACGCTCCACCATATTTTCTCTACCTCAGCCTCCCCCTGTCCCTCAGTGTGTTTGGATGTCCTGGGCTTCCTGAGCATTTCATTTTTTTGTTTGTTTAAATACAGTTTCACAAGGGGTGGGGTGGACCTTGGCTGTGTAAGAACTGCTGGTTGGATAACTCTGTGTGTTTATGTCACATCTGCACCAGTGTTTGTCACTCCCTGAAGAGGGGAGCTGACAAATATGAGAAGGGAGATGGAGTTGTTGTGAGGCCACCCAGCCTATATAAGGACATGAGGGACATGGACCTTAAAGTGTGGGTGGTATTACTCTGCTTGGTAGACAGTCCCACTGCTAGGACCATTCCAGAGCGCCCATAAATGGAATATGTTTCAAGCCCTCTCCGTCCTCCGAGGCCCAGCATATTTAATAACACGGCTCCCAGCCCTTGCTAAGGGGCTCACGCTGGACAAAACTTTGAAAGCTGCCAGCCTAAATGTGGGGTCAAGAATCCCTCCCTCTGCACGTTGGTTTTTCAAAGGCATTTTTCCTGTCTGACCAAAGGCAAAATCTTTTTCACCTTACTTACAGCCTAAAAATACTAGACTGAGGCACTTAAAAAGAGGGTGCTCTGATTAGCACTCAGGGGTATGGTCTGACAACAAGCAGCCTCAAAGTTTTTTTGCAGCTCAGTCCAGGCTGATCTTTGCTCCCCAAATGTGTGTGAAGAACAATAAGTTTCCAGCAGCCACAGGTCTTGTTCTCCATGGTTTTACCAGCATGCAAGGAGGCAACCGAGCCATGGCTGCAGCCTCTTCATGGCCTCCAAGGTCTGTCACCCTGCACGGCTCCTGTATGGCCTTTGCTGACTTTGAGCTGATGCAACAGGAGGGCAGTCACAAGCTTTTTGGGCTGCAGCTGTGGTCCAAACACATAAATCACACCCTTTGATCCTAAAAAGTATGAGGAAGCTGTCCAGGCTAGAAATTATGCTTGGGCAGTTCACCCTCCCCTGAATGTCACTCAACTGCCCTGCCCAGCAGTGACTTTTATCTAGTCCTCCAGAAGTTTTTGCTGATGGTAAATGGGCCAAACAGCCCTCAACTGCAAGCATATCACTTCAGAAAAACTTGTGGGGACAAAAGAAGAGATCAGTGAAGAAAGAGATGAGTGCAGACCCTTCCAAAACCCTGGTCGTCCTTGTCTACTCTGCATCTCTGCTAGTCCAGGTGATTTCAGGAATATGTCTGTTAGGTTTCCCAGACCTTTAAGCATGTCTGCCCAGTGAAGCTGCTTGATGACATTGCAAAAACTGTCCCCATTGCCCTACGTCCCCTCTCTGGGAACAGTTACCCTTGGGCTCTCAGCTTTTGTCACCAGCTAATTGCATTGGGAAAGTCGTAGGCATTCGCTAACAAAATATTGGCAACAACTCATGGGGGGCATGGACTGAGGCGACTGTGTGATTTATTAGCACCAATAGCCGGGGTGGGCTCTCACAGGCATTGAAATCAGACCGTTGAAGCTGTCGCTGACCCATTGCCAGACTTTGCTCCCCCAAGGCACAGGCATCTGATCTGGTTATGCACAGCTCCCCAGCTGCCATAGTTTTCAGTCCACAGTTAAGTTTAACTGCTTCATTTTTTCTTATCATCTCTCCCAGAGTAGTGATGCTCCCCTGTGGAAATTTTTCCTTCTTCCTCATAGTTCATAATTCGTAGTTTCTAAGTAAAACTCTTGACAGAATCAAGCAATATTTGGCAGAATCAACCAGGACTGTTGGTTTTCTGTCCTCCTATAGCTAATCTGTTACCAGTCCTTGAGTCACCTAAGTGAAAATTAGCTTTGTTATCTCTGCACTATGACTATACTGGCCACGTACCCTGACCAACGAGTTCAGGAGCACCTGATGTGAGTAAGAAGCTCAAGACTGGATTGGTTTTTGTGAATGGTGGCTCTCAGAACAAGTTTCTTCTCTTCCCAACGCAATGAAGTCTGACAGTATTTTGCTCTGAATGGCTGATCAGCCCTCTCACATTAGGTGCTGCGGTTCATATGTTGAGTACTTTGCTTGTTCCTATTTGGTCTTATTTATAACAAATTTAAGAGGCTGCATCACATTATTTCTAAATTCCCCCAAAAATCTGCAGTACTAATTAGAGGATAGTTATCCCAGCTGGTAACCTTTTATCTTTGCTGGATACTTCCATTTACCAGCAAGGCAAAAAAATAGATTACTGCTGTCACTACCATTACAGCAATCAAATGTTGCGGGCTGCCAAACACAATTTTTTCCCCCGATAAAACTTACTTCTTTTAATGAGAATAAATCTTTCCAAAGCACATTTTCTTTCTGATGTGAATAAGTGGTTTGAAACAGGAGCATACACATGCCTATGTGACGTCTTTTTAACATCAGATTTCTGGGCTCCAAGGAAACCAAGCATGCACACAATATAGAGAACTACAGAGGACAAGGTGGGGTTTTTTTATTGCACTACAGCGACGCTCTTTTATCTATTCTGGGCTGCTGGATACCATTTTGAGATACCTACTGATGGCAATATCTTCACACTAGTCTAATGTTAGGAAAATCATTATACTGCTTTCTGAGGTGCCTCAAGGGAGGGAAGCTTACGACAGGCATCTTCTCCTGTTTGCCACAGGCCATCACAGGAGGAGGTTCAGGGTGGAGAAGCCCTGTGGACCTGTTCAGGAGGCATGGTGAGCACTGCAGCAGTCAGCACCCCCGTGTTCAACAGAGAGCTTCTGGTCTGCTGCGATTCACACAAAAAATGTGCTGCTGCTTAAACCCTAAAAAAAAAAAAAAAATCCTGTTTCAAAAATGCTCCCTGGGCAGGTGTGCTGCAACATTGCGGTCCCAGGACCACCTGGCAGAGGGGATCCCAGGGCCCAGGGCTGGGGGAGCAGGCTCAGAGCGCAGACGGTCGTGGGGTCCCCTCCTCCCCAGGACCCAGGGGAAGACCCCCCTCTCCAGAGTCACATCAGTTGCACTCGGTAAGTGCACTGTGAGTGCATTTTATTTGAGCGAGAACAATACGCTGGCTGTGTCTGGATATGGAGTAGTACAGGATTCACATCTGAGAAAGCTTCTCCGTTGTTGTTTTGCTGTATTTTCTGACCGGGGTGAAGAACAATCCTGAACTCTTTGAGGATGCTTTTGGAGCCAAAGTTGTTTTCCCTCTGGTTCCACCCAGATGAAAATGGAGGTTTTTAACCAAGCAACGAGCACAAGCAGGTCAGCCACTCAAAACTCCCCCTTGCCAGGAGGCAGCTGCCCAGGCTCAAACAAAAGCCTCCTTGCAACTAACACTGCGAGTGATAGAGAAGAACAGAACGAGAATGTAAAATAGGGGTTTTAAAATGAGGAGCCACACTTGAGCTTGGCCCTACTGTACCCCTGCTAAAGGACAGAAATTCGTTAATGTGCAGTGCAGGTAGCTACCCAGAGGTTACCTTTAACCGCGAGCTTACAGGAAAAAGCTGCAATGGAAATGGAGGCGGGGGGGAAAGCAACACATCTAGAATGTGCAGAGTCAGTTATAAGTACGCCAGGGTCCAGGGAGCCAAAAAAGGCCCCGTTAGCTCTGTCCAAAGGAGTGAAGGGAAATAAAAAGGGCATTTACAAATATCAGGAGAAAATACATTTTTAATAAATCGAAGAGGGTAGACTGCATGGGGATTCTGAAATGCAAAATATTAATTTCTACATTGAGTTTGCTTTCATAAAAAAAACCAGATAGATTTAATCCCTTGGCTTAAATGATTTATGATGAGTAAATGAATATACAAATCATATACAATCATTCATTCATTCAAAATAATGAATAAGAAAAATAATGAAGAGAAGAACAGTCTGATCATAGTTATCTGGTCTGATTTCCCATTTAACAAAGTCTGTTTGTCCTCGTTGGAAGCAGAGCAGATCATTAGCTTGTGGATTGAGGTGTCCAACTCCTAGATGTCTCTTAGTGCACATCTGGAAAAAGCCCTTTCCCTTTCCTGGGACCCAGTAGCTGGAAACAGAATAGGCAAAGCTTTGTCTACATTTTCCCAAGAAACACGATCCAGAGAGTGCTTGCTTTGTGAATCACATTATTTTCTGAATCCAAATCACTGTTTGCACAACCCTTGTAACTCAGTGCTGGTTGGCTCAAAAGCAGGATGGGGTCCTCTTGTCCCAGAAGCCTTCCAGGAGCTCCCTAGGACTCTTCCCCATGCTCAAAGGGAGAATGGCAGGAGCTGGGCTACAGAACGCCTCCCTCTGCCACACGTTCCTCTGGGAAATAAATCCTTCCCTATCAGAAACCCAGGTAAGAGTGAGCATTGCTCAGATATTCCTGTTAGGCTCTTCCAAACCTGGCGTACATTGCTGAATGTTGAGTATGCTCTGCTCTTTTTTTTTGTTTTTTGTTTTTTTTTTCCATGACTTGTCTATAATATTAATACTTCTGGGTAAAGAAGCATTTTCTTTGACAGGAAACAAATTTATCAGATGCTATCTGGTATTTGATCAGTCAGCTCATGCTGCACAGTTGCAACTGAGGCCTCTTCTTCCAATCCTTCCACAGCAGGTCCCATTTTAATAAGAGCAGAAAAGTCCCATTTCTTCCCAAAAGCCTTTTGGTCTGATCCCTTTGAGTGGAATATGTTCCTTCAGACCACCTCTAATATGGTGGGAAAGTCAGGTCCTCTATTTAGAGTGAACATCTGTATGGAATTCAGAAATAGCTACTACTTCTTCAGCGGCAGAGGAGCAGCAGATAAGGAAGGGCTGTCCCATTTGGGCTCCACGCCGGACCCCAGGAACCACTCCGTACCCTGCTAAATGCAGACCTACCCCAAAATTTATTTGTACTGCAACGGAGCCAAAATCACATAGTAATTCTGTAAATACGAAAGAGGGGAAAAAGCCAATATTTCAGAAAAAAAACCCTTGTGTAATCCCAAAGAACCACAAATATCCCTGAGGGCTCCAGTCCTTTGACACCAATCAATACCAGAATGAACATGGCACTCAGACGCTGCTGGTGCATTTTGCTGTGTTCGGCACCCACATTTCCGACTATCTTTCTCATTGATTTGAGGAACTTTCACATTAATAGAGTTTAGAAAGACTACTACTCTGAAAAGAGGCATGTGCAGATTTATTTTCATAACACAGTGAGTTATAAAGGAGGAACAGTAATTTATTTAACATGGACAGTAATGCCTGACTGAGGCTTACTTTTGTGAACTGCTTATTGTAGGCAAAATGTTAATTAATTGGGTATTTCAAGGGAATAGGCAGGCCTCCAGGAAGCCCTCGGATTTGTCTGACACTAGAAGCCAACATTTGTCATCAGCAACAATCACAAATACAATTTTATAGTGGAGTTTCTTGTGTGCATTAAGTGGATTGTGTTTAATCCCCTGATGACATGCAAAATGACATTAGTCACTATCACTTATATAATGAATCACAAACATATCATTATAGAGTCAGCCTCCATGAGCACACACTCTGGCAATAAAGAGCAACATGCCAGCCTAAACAAAGGGACATTGACTGCTGTGATGGGGAAGAGAGAAGAATTTAGCCTCTTTCTTACTGTCCTGCCTGTAGAAGAGTTTTATCAAGGCAACTGGCATCCCCCAAGAGCTTCTGCCCTTGAAACTTACCACAAAAGGTTTTGTTTAAAAGCAGGTTGTGCCCATGACCTGTCACGCATGTCCCCTCCACCTTGGTGGCAGACGGTACATGGGAACAAGAGGTGCAATGGATTGCCTCACAAACTGACACAAGCAACCTTCTGTTGGCACTGGCGTGGGATTTAAGATGTTGGTTTGGGTAAGCAGCTCGAGAGGGCTTTTTCACGTCTCTTGGTCCAGCTGTGCCAGCACACCCTTCATTTCACATGCGCCAGCGCCTCTGGAGCCCCACGGGGGCACGGCTATAACCAACTTCATGTCTCCTCAAAAGTTCAGGATTTAAGAGCTTCAGGCTCTCTTCTTAAAGAGCTCCTGCCTCAGTGTCCTCCAATGACTTTACCCCTGTCTATGGGAAAATTAGACACTGCTTAAAGAAGATAAACTTCGAAGAAATTAGCACATCCACTACCTGTTTGACTACCAGCAGCACAACAGCCTCCATCTCACAGGTATATATGAACGTAGACAACTCCCACGTTCTTGCCCAGTGCTCATTACCTTCCCGACTCACCAGAACAGCTCAGAAATAATTTAGGTGTTCAATAAACTCTGTATGTACTTCCATTTACAATTTAGGATGCTATAATCTGGTCTTGCTGATTTGCATAAATTAAATCTTTCTGACTCATATCATACCTGTTTCTTTCAACCTAGATCTTTACTTAGGAGATTTACATTACTTCCTAATTGCACATACTTGAATTTTCTTATTCAAGACAAGTTTTTGTTAAAGTATTAAAATAATTTTAAAGATATGATTAATGGTTTGCCCTTTCTCATTTAGCGGTCAATGTCTCATTCTTTTCTATTTCTAAGATATGTTTTTAAAGCAGGATAAAAAGTCCTTTCATTGACTTTAGTTAAAGCTATTGCTGCTGTTGCATTTGCACTGTTGTGCACCTTTAGTAGCGCTGTGCAAGGCACCTTCCATCAAAGATGATCTCTACTCTGAAAGCCTGAAACCTAAGGGTAGACAAAGAAATAAACTGACGTTTAAATGAGGGAGACAAAAATACAGCCAACACACAAAGCAATTTGTTTCTCTGTAGCCAGGAGGCTGTTTTTGAAAAGGTGTCAGTTCCAAAATTTCTTCGTATTCAACAAAGCTCTCAAGCACCGGATGTAGCTTAGTGTAGGGTGAGACTTTTATTGAATAAGAATGAACTTGGGCTCATGAGTGTCCTATTTGCTGAGTTGAGGGTTTGTACCATTCAGAACGAAGTCAGTGGGAGAACTCCTTAAATGAAGAGTGCAGGATACAGCACCTGGGGACTTCAGATACAGAATTTCCAAGTCATGAAACCGGAGATTTGAGGTCTTCATCAGAGACAGGCGAACCCTGATTACCTTTTTTAAAAAAAATGGACTAAATACATTTCTTGTGATGATGGATAAAATCTAGAAAAATTGGTATCTAAGTGGGACATGGCTGCACCGGCCTTATGTGCTCTGAGCTGACAGTGCAGACATTGCCTATAACACTTGAAAACCAAAAATGTAAGGAACCTAAATGTATTATTTCAAAGATCCTGGGATTTTTAAGTTGCTGTCAAGATTTGGAAGGCTTGAGTCAAGAAGACAGCTTATCTGTGATGTGTCATGCAGGAGGATGAAGTGGGCATAGGCATGACAGATGCACCTCGGAAGACCGAGCAGTGTGTCATTGTTCTCCTGTCGGGCCTGGGGACAGCCATCACCAGGCCACAGCAAAATGGGCCCTCTGATGTCACTTTCCCAGGCACATTTCACAATATAAATGCCCAGACGTCTATTTGACAGAAAACAAATTCCCCCAGGCTATAGGCCACAGGGGCTTTTCCCTTGTCTCCTTCAGCTCTCGGGAAAGGGTGTGCTCCAAACCTGCCCTGAGTGCTGGACCTCTTCTTCTTTGTCCTATACCCTTTGAGAGAGCTCAAGGGTCCATCACATGTCCCTGCAACCTTTTCGGCTCTGGGCTGAATGAGACCATTTCGTGTTTTCTGAAATCCTGACCATGCCCATTCCTCTCCTCTGCGCTGCCTCCACTGGGTCCTTGTGAGACCACGATCCTTCTAGGTATGCGGTTCCCAGATATCCCAGATATCCCATAAGGTGGGCACCTCTGAGGCCTCTCCAGTCCTGAGGAGAGGATTATTTCACGTATCTTGCAGGCTATGCTCCTGTTTAGATATTTGGGTAAGATATTCACCCTTTAGCAGCAGTACATCGTCGCCTAACGTCCAGCTTGTTATCTCCAGCAGACCCAAATCTTCTCCTGTAGGACTGTTAACCTCAATTACCTGCTCACTTGAACCTTCACTGCTGAAGTCCTGATGATAGCTAATACATGGAGGACCCTCTCTCATTTGATTTTATTTCATCATTGTACTAAAATACAAGCTTGTATAAAATTCGAGGCTTCAAGAAACAATTTCATGTTTTCTTGCATGATCTTTCTTTTTACTTTTTTCTCCATTCTTCTGAATTTGAATTCAGAAGTATAAATTTGATCTACAAAAAGCCATTCCTGTCATAAAGAACAAATGTAGTCCCCATGAAGGAAACAGAAAACAGGTACTAGGTTTATTATTTACTTTTCTGTTCAAATTCTTTTTCAAATGCCAAAGAAACAGCAAATTAGCATAAGGGTGGACTTGCTGATATAATGGAGCCAGAGAGCAAAACCACATTTTGCTACCAGAACTACAGGATGTGTTTTGTCTTCTCTCACCATTTTTCATGCTGAATTTCACCACTTGCACTGAGGGTGGAACCAAGTTATTAAATGGAGCCTTACTTACATAAGAAGCACATGGCAGAGCATTTTAGCAGTTCCTGCAAGGACATTCAAATGAGTGAGTCTCTGTATGAGTAAAGCAATCTGACTGGAAGACCAAATATAAAGATGAGCTTTCAGATGCCTCCTCCCGCATGTGTTGATAATGTGTTTATTTTTTGAAATGGGGGTTACCAGCAGTGTCAGACACACACAAAGACTGAGGGCAGATCAGTTCCAGTGGAAAAGATTAGCACAGTTTTTCTGAGTTTGGTGTGTTCAATCAAAAATAAAATGAATAAGCAGCACGAATTTGAAGTGTGTCATGAATATATCTTTTGTACTCTCTAGCCCTTAAGCAAATAATGAAAAGCAACTCTAGTTATGAGTCATGATATTTCTTTAACAATGAGAATTTATTCTTGATGCCTGCAATGACATTATTTAGTTAGATACTGTGCAGTCTTTATCTACATCTTTTTTTGTAAAGATAAAGTTATAGAAATGCACCGAAGGGTATTTAAATCCCTTTGAGATCCATCCATAAGCCCACATAAGGTACACTGCATTAGATATTCTAATAAAATGAATTTTCAGGTGCAGTATCTAGTCATCAGTGCAGTGTTGCTTTCTATCCAGATTTTCAGCTAAGCTGAGTGAAGATCAGTAGAGCTGAGTGGCTTGCTCTTGATTACATAGCACCTTGAATCCATGGCTCAACTGTTTTTAATTTCTTTCCAGCACCAGTCACAATATCATGAAGCTGCTTTAAGGCAGAACATGGAAACTTTTGGAGGCTCTAAACAATACAACTCAAGAAGTATGAAACAGTAGGACACCTACACATCTGACCCTTCTTCGACAACCCTTGGCAGATCTGGGTGAGCTGGTTCACATCAGAAGAATAGTGAGGACTCCAAATGGGTCTTTGTTGTGTGGGAGTAGGTGGTGGAAGAGCAGAAATGTGCTTGAAAAGAATCTGGAAAAGTTTGGTTGCTGGTGAAGGACACTTTAATATTTGTGACATCTCTCAGGTAAATCCACGGTGGATGCCTCTTGTCTACACCACCCAGAAATGGGTAGCTGGTTAAGTAGCCAAGGAGTTCACATCATTTATCACAGACAACTATCCAAATCATTCACGTGTCTCCCATGTGCCTCCCCAGCCCTTTTGGCTACCCTAACACCTCAGCACATACCTCACTCATCACTCTACTGCCTGCAGTGGTGGTGAAGCCTGGACACCAGTAGCAGAGGCTTCTCTCTTCCACCCCATCAGGGTGCCTCAAAACTGTCCAAGATACTGTCCTGGTTTCAGCTGGGATAGAGCTAATTTTCTTTCTAGTAGCTGGTATAGTGCTGTGTTTTCAATTTAGTATGAGAATAATGTGATAGCACACTGATGTTGTAGTTGTTGCTAAGCAGTGCTTACACTGGTCAAGGACTTTTCAGCTTCCCATGCTCTGCCAGGCGCACAAGAAGCTGGGAGGGGGCACAGCCAGGACAGCTGACCCCAACTGGCCAAAGGGCTATTCCATACCATATGGCATCATGTTCAGTACAGAAACTGGGGGACTTGTCTGGGGGGGCAGTGATCGCTGCTCGGGGACTGGCTGGGCGTCGTTCGGCAGGTGGTGAGCAGTTGCATCACTTTTTTTTCCTTGTGTTTTATTCCTCTCTCTCTCTCTCTCTCGTTGTTTTCCTTTTCATTACAATTTATCATTGATGTTATTATTATTATTATTATTTATTTAACAAACTCTGAATGTTTGTTACGGCTGTGCCACAACAAACCCAAATCAGCTATTTGTCTATCAGAGTACCTGTGAGTCCCCAAGTAATAGGGATTTCAGGACACCAGGACTTGCTATGACAGCATATCTATTGAGAGTGAGTTCACATGTCACTGGAGCTTTTAGGATCTTATGATGACTTTGTGTCGTGGTTTAGTCCCAGCCGGCAGCTAAGCACCACGCAGCCGCTCGCTCACTTCCCCCTGGTGGGATGGGGGAGAGAATCGGAAGAGCAAAAGTAAGAAAACTTGAGGGTTGAGATAAGGACAGTTTAATAGGTAAAGCAAAAGCCGCGCACGCAGGCAAAGCAAAGCAAGGAATTCCTTCGCTACTTCCCATGGGCAGGCAGGTGTTCAGCCATCTCCAGGAAAGCAGGGCTCCATCACACGTAATGGTTACTTGGGAAGACAAACGCCATCGCTCCAAATGTCCCCCCCTTCCTTCTTCTTCCCCAGCTTTATATACTGAGCATGACACCATATGGTATGGAATAGCCCTTTGGTCAGTTTGGATCAACTATCCTGGCTGTGCCCCCTCCCAGCTTCTTCTGCACCTGGCAGAGCACGGGAAGCTGAAAAGTCCTTGACTAGTACAGCAGCAACTAAAACATCTCTGTATTATCAACACTGTCTTCAGCACAAATCCAAAACATAGCCCCATACCAGCCACTACGAAGAAAATTAACTCTGTCTCAGCTGAAACCAGGACACTTTGCTGCTGCCAAAAGTCATGTATGGCTCCATGTACCCTACTATCCAGTAATCTCCTCAGAAATACCCCTGGGATTACATTTTCCTGCAGCTTTACTAATTTTTCCCTGACTGAGAAAGAAAAAATTTTGCATGGTGATCTTTTTGATCAAGCTAGGTTATAGCAGACAAGATCTAGAGGCACAAAGGCCTGAAGCTCTTGCACGGTTGTGCAATGGTTAATATGCAGACAGTCCTTGTGTGCTCTGCCAGGGCAGGATAAGGTGTCTCTTTTTGGCTTGTAGGTACAGGAGAGTCACCTGTAGGGATGGTGACTGCTGCAAGACAGGCTTGCCCTGAGCAGAGGTACACAGTCACTTAAGACAGAAGAGTGCCATGTGTGTAAAAATAGATAGATCCAGCTGCCTACGCAATATAAGAAAACCTGTATAGTGTCCTGGAAAGCCAGTCTCTCCCGCAGCCTCTTGCAGGGAGGCTGGGACGGGAGGAGGACCCCCTCATCCAAACCTACAGCATCCATCACCTCCATCCCCACCGTGCCATTGCCAGGAGTGCCCATGGCAAGTCAGGCTGTCTGTTACAGCTCACCTCATTCCCTCTGTTTTCCAGAAATAATAAAGCTACAGACTGATTTCAGCCCCTTCATTCAGGGGAAGTAAAAGTCACGTATTTCTGTGCAGCTGAGAAGCTCTGAGCTGACAGTGCTACAGCTTTAGAATCAGTGAGCCACTTGCACCAGGGTGGTGATCTTCTTTTGATGTAAAGCACCATACACATTAATGTACGGTACTTAAAAGAAGTCTTCTCGATGTCTTTGATAACTTCTGCGGGTGGTAGGTCCTTTTTTGAACAGGCAGCAAAATTACTGTAAAAGGCCCCACCCACACGTGGTTTGGGCCACCTTTATTTCAGCTTTTATGACCCAGAAGAATGTGCTGGCCTATGTCTATTTTGTGATCCGCAACTACTCCTGTCAACTGCTCTTATCACTTAACCGTAGTGTAATCGGTTGTCACCTAGTTATGTGTTTATGGCATATACATTATACCGTTTTGGAGATAAGAAATGATTACTGACACACACACCTTCATTAATTCACTGACAGAGGAGTAATAGCGAATACAACTGTCAAGGTAAAATGACAGAATATATCAGCATTAGGGTGATCAAACAATGCAGGCAAATACCGTCTATAAACATAAACCTGTTACAACAGCAGTACTTTATGACTTTTGGCAGCCACCAAGTCATCAATAAGATCCTAAAAGCTCCGGTGACATGTGAACTCACTCTCAATAGATACGTTGTCAGAGCAATTTAATTTGCTTTGTGGTGGTGTCACTCTTTGTTGGAGAAGGACCTTTCTCACCCTCCGAGTTCATTAATGGCAGTGTCAAAAACAGTCTTATTGCCATGACAACAATGAAGAAAGTTGAATGGAGACTACTGGATAGCAAAAAGCAGCTTTTTCACGTGGATGTACTTGGCAGGCATGTTCATACCAAGCAAAATGCTGCTGTTTCCAAAATGCATTAAGGTGAGTTCAAATTAAATGTGCAGAAGCAGCTTCTGAATCTTTGGAATGTGTCTCCTTGTGCATAAATTTTTTAACAGACACTAATTTTTTTTAATCATTTTTGTACCAGAAAATTAGGAAAAACTATTCAATGATTTAGGTCTAAAAACCTGCTCAGTTTCATCACTTATAGATGAAAGTACCTTTTGGACTGTTTTCATCCATCTTATGTTTTCTTTCACAGCAATGATGACCTTGTTTATATTGTTGGGTAGTGGTTACGGCCGCTCTTTTACTTTGCAGTTTAGTCACACAATCAACATTTGACAGAGTATTAATGGTAAACACAACTCTGAGTTAATGATTTTTACAGTCTAATTATTTTTTCTGTGGCAACAAGATTCCCTTCTATCACTTTGTAATTTTCTCTCTGTGAGACTCATTGACTGAAAAACTGGGTAAGCCCAGATGTTTGGTGTCCCAGGTTGGGGCAGTGAAAGCCAGATAAATACTGTATTATCCAAATGAGACGTGAACTAATTCCAATTAACTGCGTTTGCCTTTGTCTAAACCATTGATTTTTCCCTTATTCTTGTGTTCCCAAGCTCACTTCTCCAGATCATCTGCTGGTTTATATATTGCTATCATACTCCCACTTCTCCTTGTTTCAAAGGCAAATGATCTCGATCTTTTAAAACATGGTTTCTGCTGAATATTTTACATGCTCCCAATCATTCCCATCACCCTGTGCTGAAGCTGACATAGATCTGCGTTGTCGCTGAGAGTGTGAGCACCCAGTCCTGCACATGGTCTTCCCCCCAGAGTCACACCACCAACCACAGAAAAGCACTGCCTTCGTTTTCCATACCTTTACCACCTATGAACTTGTTTCATCCTTTGGACTGTGGCTATACACAGCTGTCCACCACCATATCCAAGTCCTGTTCCTAACCTGACACAGGCAGAACAGTGTAAGGTTAATGAGTAAATCATGTTTTCCTCTCCAATTAATATTAGTTTGCATTTGTTGACACTGAGGTCCACTTGTCATTTTGTTCACCCTTTCAGTTCTCTGGAGGTCCAACCAACCTTCCCCACTCATGACGGACTCCAAGAATATTATTCAAGAGATCAGTACTTGAGTACTCTTCTCTTAATCTTTTGCTTTGTTGGAAATGGATTCATCTGACTCTTTACTTCCTATTTCTTGGCTTTTGCTCCCAGACAATACATTGCTTCTCCAAACAGAAACAAGTGATGTTTTTACACCTTCTTCTAAGGAGCCTCTTCACTCACCTTTTGAAAATTAGAATATATTATTTTTACTTTTTTTTTACACTGCTTTACATTTTTACTTTGCATTACTGACAGATTCAAAAAATTCTAATATATTAGTGAGACAAAATTTCCCATTGCAGAAACTGGTGGACAGCCTTTTTCCCTTAATACCTCATTTTTAATATCTTTTTCTTAATGCTTCCTTTTCTAGAGGTATAAGACATGATTACAAAAGCTCTTATTATAATTTTCAACAGCGGAAGCCTGAGAGTATTAGGAAAAGAACAGGCAATTCCAGGCCAGCCTTTGATATCTCACCGAGATATTATTCTGGCGCTCTTTGCTGGGTTCATCTACTGACTGCAAGTTGATTAATCAAATTCTTAAAATATTAAACTGCAATGCAACCCAATTCTGCTAATTTATCATCTACTCGAAACACAGATTTCAGTCCTTCACGCAGGTACAATGTATTTTCAACATAAAATGCAAAATGAGAAGCGAAGAGAGAAATAAGAAGCTGAAGGGAAGCATCACCATTGAAAGTGGGGTCATGATAAGGCTCCCAGAACCTGAAGGCCAGACTGAGCACTGCAGATACATTCGCATCCATCGTCTTCCTCCTCAGGTGTATTTCATCCCTTTTTGCTTTTCTTTACCAAAGAAAATGGAAACAGGTGTGTAAGATACAGCAGCTCATCTTGTCGGAGATAGACATCCCATTCATCCCACCTTTGCTGGGCAAACGTCCTGCAGCACACCTTGGGTCTCGGTCTCTCAGACTGGGGACCCACCGAAGTGTGCCACAGGGGTCTGAACTTTAGTGCTTGTCTTAACGTCTACCACAGGTAGCTCCTAATCCATGCGAGCCCCAGGAGGGACCAGCCTCCTCCTGCTGACCTGTCGGTTAAGCACCTGTAAGAGACGAGCGGTCCTCGCTGACCACAGCCGTTCATTCCCTGCCGATATCCTGCCTTTCAAAGTCAGGAATATGATTTTCACTAAATATTAATTGGCCTGGCTAGTGAGGTTCTGAAAACACAATAAATTATTCAGCGGGCTTTTCAGCCACATTTACTTACTAAAGAGAGGATGCCAAGCGAGCTATGTGTCAAGTACTGCGGTTCAATCGGCCGAGAAACCAAGGGCTTGCTCCGTGTGTCTGCAGAGCAGAGCAGGTGGGGGGCTCTGTGGCCAAGGGATGTTTCTACCTGGTGGTATGGAATAAAAAAAGAAATACCGATGTGTTTGTTTTCCTCTAGCAGAAAAGAACAACAGCAATAATTCACCTTTTTAGCTTGATGAAATTTCTTTGCTATACTTAGAGCTACTTGTTCTAGGTTACGGCTGATAAGAAATAATTAACAACTTGCCTTGTGCTCTGAAATTATCATGCTCAAGCCACAAAACCATTGCGTTTCTTGCTTCATTGCAGCCAACTATTATAACCATGCCTTGTTTGGGGAAAAATATTCTGGGTTTTTTGCTTATCTATGTATGAATGTCTGAGATCAAAGAGAAATGAAAGACCAGACACCTTGCAATTAATGGTAGGCTTTTAGTGAAAGGTTCCTCATGGAATATCATAATAAAAAAACCTTAACACCAGTCCCCTATACAAGGAATGTTGTCCCTTAACACCAAGCTTTCACCACCAAAATGCCTTGCACCCACCTTTTGTTGCCCTAAATGAAAGATTTTATCACGGTTTCACTGCTTGATTAAATTTGCACCTGAGCAGATGAAGGCACATCCTATGGCTCTTGCACTGTGCAACCTCCGTAAGCCTGTAATGGGGAGCGGGCTGCCCTGAGCACGGCAGCGTTTGATTTAAATTGGAACAGGTCCAGAAGGCCACAGCCAGGTTAGTTCAAGCAGTTAAGGGGTCTCTGTGAAGCTGTGCAGGGTCAAAGCTGAGCCATGTCAGCTTGCCATTAGCTAAGGAACCCTGCGTCCCATGTGCAGGTCTCCCTGCCTGCTGCTCCCATCACGTACATGCTTTCCTGCACTCAAACCGCTGGTTAGGCTGGGCTATCAAGGGATACATCCCCTGAGTGTGGTCCTCTGCCTTCAGCCACTTCCCCTCAGCTACCGAACCATAATGGGAGCATTTCTGGGTCTCTGGAGATGGTAACTTTGACTACCTTTTTAACAGATGGGAATGACAAAAGCCCCGGTGCAAGCCCTCTGCATATTCACTTCTCTATGCAGCAGCACATTTTGCTCCATGTCCTCTGTTTGTATGTACTAAAACAGGTACCAAAGATGAAAAGATAGCAAAAAGCATGAAATGTGATGTATGGATGTGTGAATGGAGAGATTTAAAAGGTTCTGTGAAGACAGGAACACAAGACACTAAGGGAGTAATTTTGTTCCTGTGTAATCAAAGTTACAATCCAAAATACAGTGACTGAAGTGTCACTCGTTCCACATCTTCTGTGCGTAACAGTAGATTTGAAGTCCCATCAGCAACAGAGGATGTATGGACTCTTGCTTCAGCAATACAAACAACTATTAAGCATTTATATCTGTCTCATTGGGTTTTACAAATCCAAGTAATCTCGCTTGAGAAATCCTACCAGTTGCCCTCATATTGCAATGATACTCACTGTAATCGTTACCATGTGGCTCAGACTGACAATAGATCGTGGATACGACTCTTTTTTTTTCTCCTTAACTATGACCCTAATTCTAACGATGGATCACAGATGGGCCTGTGCACCAGCCATAGTGAGGGAAAGGGAAGACAGGTTTCTCCCCTCCACCTGGACAAGAGCACCTACAGGCTCTATGCCTTCTTACGGTCTGATCCAGCAAATGCACACCAGCTAGGGGTGGCATCCATGTGTAGGCACCTACATGTGAGCTAGGGGTCTACAGGCCTGTTATAGTCAGTCAATATAGTCAGTGGAGCCTGGAGAGCTATCAAGCTAAGGAAATATTGGTGAGATTAGGGTGAGTTGAATAGCTCTCTGGCTTCCCTTGTATTGGCTAAGGGCTTGACTAAGTTGTCTAAAGATAGGCATCCAGTGCCATTTCAGGTATCCTAAATGGCCTCCAAATGCTTACCTGGAAGGACAAAGATCCTGTGCTGTACCTGTCAGCCCAAATCAGACATCTCAGATACCAAAGGGCATCCCAAATGCCACCAGAAGCCTACATGCAGGCAGCTGAATCCAGCCCTAGATCTGGATTGACTGCAATGGGAAGTTATGCTCCTAGTTCACATGTAGACATATATACTGTAGGCAACTATATGGAGATGTCTGGATCTTTCTCCTAATGAGAAACAGCTAATTTTTTTTTTTTATTTTAATTGTGCAACCTTAATTGTATAACTTTTTTTTTTTAAATAACCAGCTTCTTAGAGAAAAGTAATGTAGTAGATTTATTTTATTTAGATTTAATGCATGTCAGATGGAGATTGTAGGAGTGAATACAGGAATTGCAAGGGCTCTAAAAGGAGACTGAATGGCTATTTTTTGACAGGGTAAATTTGCATGATTTTTACACTGTTTTTAATTAGATCCTTGTTTCAGGGTTTCTACTAGTTGCTCACAGTGGGCAGGAAGGTGTTTCTTTCCTCTTGTTAATGTATAACTTGACTTCTGAGTTTTTTTCCTCCTCCCTTGAAAGCAGGAGACATGGTCTAGCTTCAGAAATAGGATGACAGGCAGAGTACATTGACAATACTGAAAACTTCTAGCAAGCTGGTTTATATGTCTTGATGACCAGCTCAGGCTTGGACAGATCACCAGACCCAGAGGTAGGAAGGAATTTCCTCCCAAGTCAAAGTGACAGCACCACTGGGGGAGAAGGTCATTCCTTTTCTCTGTAAGGTTGACATAGCCCAGTCCCTAGCATCTTCTGGGCCTTTATTCCTTACAAATCATCTCCCATTGTAGCAGTCCAAGTCATTGGCTCTAGACCTAAATTTTCCCTTGCTCTTTTCTGTGACCTTTCATTGAATTTCTAGTACTCCAGCTTTTGTACTATAGGTAGGGTTCATTTGCAAAGGGCAAAGGAGATGTTTTATGGCTCATGGTATCTGCTCTGTGTGAAACACGGTTTCTGCAGATCCTTGTGGATTAAACATCCACTAGATGAGGGCTTTTGATGTCAGGGCACTGGACTGATGATTTAGGTGGTCCTAGTGGTCTGTGCCTGAGAAGTCCTACAAAACAGCACAGTCATAATCCCCTGCTTGTGGAAGCTGAGAATGAGGGCTTGCACCAAGATAAACACAGAGGAGAAATTGGACAATTAGCTCAGGGCAGATTTTTCCAAAACTATTTAGTAAAATTATTTCTAAAAACTACATGCCTGTAGAAACTTGTTAGGGGGAACAGTCAGAGATTTCTCAGCAATGAACTGAGAAAAAACAGCTTTGTCTCAGACCAAATTTTCTCCCTACAAGGGCACCATTGCAGTGTTACATTTACATTCACTCACGTCACTGGCAAACCATACTGGTGATCCCTGGCTGATTCCTCATTGGAGTCATGAGTCTATGACATCCCATACTGTCTGCTTACAACGTGGGTGTCACCAAGTTACATGAGTCTAAGATCAGCAGGAGACAAATACAGAACGCACTTGTTCACCAGGTGTGGGGTTCACCTTTTTGCAGTCATCCAAATTGAGGTATCTACCTAAGGCTGATCAACAGCGATCTAGCTAGTACAGAGAGTGGAGGGGGAAGAGAGTTTGGGCTGACAGGCATCTGTGCTCATGTAAGGTGAGCAGCTCCACGACCGTGATTCACCAGGTCTCCACCGCCTGTGACTGGAGCTCAGTGCAGTCACCCACCCGGTGCAGAGGCGACACAGACACAGACCCAGAGGCTGGGCAGATATAACCCATGCCTTCCAGGAGCAGCGGCTGGACTTCATGTTGGATCCTTTATGGCACCCTGAATGACACCAGATACCTGTGACGAGGCAGCTGAACAGTGCTACAGACTCACATGTCCATACACTGCACTTTCACACTGTGATATGTTCTACCCTATTGGCCTAAATCACCCTAGCTGCCTGTATCATGTCCGGCTTTTACCAAAACCATTTCCTTAAAATGCATCATGAATACAACCATTCCCAGCCTGTTCTTTAACTAAATGGGGTGTTTCAATGCCACACCAGCTAGACAGAAAGAGAAGAAACAAGGTAGCTAATAGGTGCTCTGTCCTCCCCATTTTTCTGGATATGGAACACCAGGATATTTTTGTCTCCTTCGTCAGCAAGGATCCATATGGATGCACCAGTTGCTTCAAAAATAATTGTCAGCTTTCACCAGCATTCAGACGGGCCCTATTTCTGGCCCCACGCACGTAGCAAACAAAAGGTGCCATCTAGTGTCTCTGAGCAGCATCCGAAACCTAAAGGAGAAATCCCTCAAATGGTGCATTTAATGTCTACTTTCTCATTGACAGACACAAAGCAGGTCTTCGAAATGCGCAAACATTTCATTTCAGGGAAGTTTAAGCAAGCCAGGACTTATGTCTTCTCTCTCCCTTTGTCTCCCTGCACTGCTTTCATCCAAGGTCTGAACTTAGTGCCTGAACTTAGCTCAAGACAGGGGTATCCAGGAGTTGGATCCATTGGTTCCTTTGGATTAAACAATTTAAAGTCATTCTAAGCAATAATGATTCATTTTCCAACAAGTTGGGGCTTGAAATATAGTTTTGCATATTGCTAACAAATTTCTGCCCCAAGGGGCTTAGTCCCATTTAAAGTGGAAAGCAATTTAGTCATTTGCTATCCCACACAGGGAAAAGAGAGTTTCGAAACTAATAAAATAAACAGTAGAGCTCATCTATAAAAGGACTTAAAAGCCTAAATCCAGCCTAACTGCTTCTGTGGATGCCTTTGATGAAAAATCAGATCTCCGAAAATCCACTCACCACCTGACTGTACCTTGTAGCCGTATTTGCAGTGCTAAGTCCACTGACACAAAGACCAGCCCAAGTGGCATAGAGGGATGGTGTCTATCCTGGTCAATCTTCATCTCCCAAAAAGCTGACAGGCCACATCCATCCAGTGCCACTCTTGGCCCTGGGTCTCATCACAGGGTCAGAGCGATGCCCCTATCATGCTACAAATAAGAAAGGTCCGGGCCTGCATTGTTTTCGGCTCAAAGTGTCTCACATAACAGGAGGACAGGGTGACACCCACCAGACTGGAAGGAGGATCCGGGGAACTACAGGCCTGTCAGCCTGACCTCGGTACCGGGGAAAATTATGGAGCGGTTCATCTTGAGTGCACTCAACAGGCATGTGCAGGCCAACCAGGGGATCAGGCCCAGCCAGCAGGGGTTCATGAAAGGCAGGTCCTGCTTGACCAACCTGATCTCCTTCTACAACCAGGTGACCCACCTAGTGAATGAGGGAAAGGCTGTAGGTGTTATCTACCTGGAGTTTAGTAAAGCCTTTGACACTGTCTCCCACAGCATTCTCCTAAAGAAGCTGGCGGCTCATGGCTTAGGCAGGTGTACTCTGCGCTGAGTAAAGAACTGGCTGGATGGCAGAGCCAAGAGAGTTGTGGTGAATGGAGTTTACTCCAGTTGGCGGCCGGTCACAAGTGGTGTTCCCCAGGGCTCAGTATTGGGGCCAGTCTTCTTTAATATCTTTATCAATGGTCTGGACGAAGGGATCGAGTGCACCCTCAGTCAGTTTGCAGATGACACCAAGTTGGCAGGAGTGTTGATCTGCTCGAGGGCAGGAAGGCTCTACAGAGGGACCTGGACAGGCTGGATCGATGGGCTGAGGCCAATTGTATGAGGTTCAACAAGGCCAAGTGCCAGGTCCTGCACTTGGGTCACAACAACCCCATGCAACGCTACAGGCTTGGGGAAGAGTGGCTGGAAAGCTGCCCGGCGGAAAAGGACCTGGGGGTGTTGGTTGACAGCTGGCTGAATATGAGCCAGCAGTGTGCCCAGGTGGCCAAGAAGGCCAATGGCATCCTGGCTTGTATCAGGAATAGCGTGGCCAGCAGGACTAGGAAAGTGATTGTCCCCCTGTGCTCGGCACTGGTGAGGCCGCACCTCAAATACTGTGTTCAGTTTTGGGCCCCTCACTACAAGAGAGACATTGAGGTGCTGGAGCGTGTCCAGAGAAGGGCAACGAAGCTGGTGAAGGGTCTGGAGCCCAAGTCTGATGAGGAGCTGCTAAGGGAACTGGGATTGTTTAGTCTGGAGAAGCGGAGGCTCACAGGAGACTTTATCGCTCTCTACAACTACCTGAAAGGAGGTTGTAGATAGGTGGGTGTTGGTCTCTTCTCCCAAGTAACAAGCCATAGGACAAGAGGAAATGGCCTCAAGTTGTGTCAGGAGAGGTTTAGATTGGATATTAGGAAAAATTTCTTTACTGAAAGGGTGGTCAAAGCATTGGAACAGTGCTTTGTGAGGTGGTGAAGTCACCATCCCTGGAAGAGTTCAAAAAACATGTAGATGTGGCACTTCAGGACATGGTTTAGTAGGCATGGAGGTGTTGGGTTGATGGTTGGACTAGATTATCCTAGAGGTCTTTTCCAACCTTAACAATTCCATGATTCCATGATTTTCATAGCATGAAATCAAGGAGGGATGCTGCATGCCCTGGGGCATGGCAGGAGGGTACGTGGGAGTGCTGGGCAGTGGCAGCCAAAGCTTGGGGCCGGCGCTGGAGGATAGCATCCTCCAGCAGAAGTGGCCAGACATGGCATGGGTAGCTCCATACTGCCTTTTGGCAGTATGAATGGAGGTTGGCCTGAACCATCCCCTCCCGGGACTTGTTTCGGAGAAGAAAGGTTTCCTGGGAGTGAGCTGGGAAGTTGATATTTGAGAGAGTAGTATCTTCTGTCTGCATCAACAGGTGCCTCTGCTATATCCAGCTATAAAGGACCAACCTGAAGCACCTGAAAGTTGACTCACACATACAAAATGGATGATACAAAGCAAAATCTGGCACCTGCTGCCAGCTTTGACTCTGGTTCCACAGTAAGGGACTCTTGCTTTTTTTCTCATCAAGAAAGGTAGAAAACATTTTATCGTATCAGAGAGACTCTTTGAAAGAACAGCTATATATATATTACCTGCCCCTAATTTGCAGGTATCTTGCTACCTCCTAGGCTGAGAAGAGGCCACAGAGGATGGGTATCCCATCTGAACACCTAGGAACTCATATTGCTTCTCCCCCTTGCAGAGCTTAAGTAAAACAATAACTGCAATAAAACAAAAGAAAATGAAAGAAGCCTGCAACAAATATATTTCTGCCTTTCCTCCCTGCCGGATTAACTCCCTTATAAAACCTCTGTCTGCTCTATGCTGTTTGTTGCATAGGCTGTATTCTTAAAGCTAAGTAATCAAGGATTATTCTGTGAGAACAAATGCCATAAATTATACTGCATTCTTTTTCAGAATCATTCATCTTTTTACTTAAGAGAAAATCTGAACTACTGGGTGAGCTGACATAGTAGTTACAGCTTTTTCTAAAAGCAAATTATATATAAAGTATTTTACAACACATTTTACTCTGCAAGTCTTTTCCTTGATTACTAGGATATCTTTGTGTATAAATAGAAGCTGCTTGTTTTGCATGTCTGATTCATTCTGCAATGCCACCATCCAGTGTTCGTGATGCTTCACTGTCATTGCAATGATTATAAAACTCTAGATATTGAACTGGAACATCAGAAGAGGGTAAAAGCTGATAAAATAAAGCTTTGGAAAAGAATGTACCAAGAAGCACATTAAAAGGCGAGGTGAGTTTGCTCACCACTGTGAGTCAGATTCACTTGCCTTATTCACAGGCTGAATGCCATAGCAGGACTCCTGTGGGCTTAAAGCATTCAGTTGCCTTCTTTTGAGAAGCAAAGATCATGCATATGTAAGATTACCAGAAGGGTCTTTCTATATCTTTGAGCCAAGTCCTCTGCAATCAGAAGAAAACATGCAGCATCCCTTCCTAAACTGTTCACATTCCTGCTTGGAGCCAGTTAGATTTGCATTTTGTATGGAAAACTGTCCCTGGATGGTTAGAAGCTTTCTTCTAATTTCCAGAGTAATGGATGTACAGCCAGAATTCACAGGCTCTTTTTTCAATATTGTTCCGTAACGTAAATAATTATTCTTCTTTTCATTCACAGAGATCAAACATGGACTCTTAGAATAATAAAGCTGGAAGAAATTCAAGAAGCCATGTAAGCCATTTCCCCACCCCAAAGTGGGATCATCTGCATACATCAATATCATCCCTGACAAGTACTTGTCTTATCAGCAACTTAAGGCCTTCAGTAATGGTGAACACAAAGAATATTTAGGCAACCTATTCCAGACTCTATTCAGAGGTATTTTTTTTTGTACTGTCTAATCTGCATCTTCCCTTCCGAAAAAATGTTTTGTTTCTTCTTGTCCCATCCACTACAGACAAGGAAACCTGCATGGAAAACTTTCTTTTACCAGCAGCCTTTGAAGACTGTTAGCATGCTTCCCTCTTTTTTTGTAGAGTAAATCATACAAATTATTTCAACCTTTTCTCCTAAGTCACACTGTCAATACATCTAGCCATTCTGGGCTGTTTCCAGTTGGCCCCCAATCACTATGAGCTGTGGTGTCCAAGACAGGACGCAGCACTGCAACCGAGACCTTACCATGCTGAGAAGTTTGAAATATTCTGTTCCTTTTTATATATGTACTAATATGATGTCTGAATTTCTGAATCATGATTACGTTGAGATCCACTTTAGCTCTCATATCATTTTCTAAAGAGCTGCTATATGGCAATTATTCCCTATCTCAGTTGGAGAGTTACTGCAAATTGAACTGTATCATATTTTCCACCTGATTCCTGAGAAAACAAAACATATGCATTTAGGCAGTTGCTTTATCTGTTTACCTGATACTTCTTCTTATTTCCTTCAATTTTCTTGGAACTCATTTGCCTCTCTATCTGATTTACTTGAAAAGCTCCAAAGGTATTAAGTTCTTTCAAGTTGTGTGAAAATCGATGATGGGATAGAGGGAAAAGATGGAAATTACAGCCCCTGCAGAGGGCCAGGCTGCAGCGTGAGCTCGCTGGGCATTTATTCTGTCTGGTCTGTCAGCCAGCCCCTCTGCCTGGGCTAGCTCAGGGCTAGCCCCGTTGCCCGCTGCCCCTTGCCCAGCTCAGAGCCGGCGAATACGAGGAAGAACTGGCCCCAGTGCAGAGCGGAGCTGGGAAATAATACGTGGTGAGGGGAAACGGCACCTTCCAGGGAGGGCAGGGGGGATGAGGGGAAGGGCATGCTCACATAATATGCAGGGCAGATACAGATATGGGAAATAAACCCACAGCTCCATGGATTGCCTGGTTTTCAAATCGTTTCTCCAATCACCAGCATGGCAATTTCTGTCAGGTTTGGGTCATTGGCAAATTTAGTAAGCGTATCCTACTTGCTCATCCAAGTCATTAGTAAAAGGACAGAGTAAAAATGCGCCAAGGATGAATGCTGTTGAACCTTCAGTGCTGGCCCTTCTCTCCTGGCAGTGTAACAAGGATAATACTCTCCAAATACAATTTTTCAAACCAGTTTTGCTTCTATTCTCTCTCAGGTTGTTTAGGCAGACTAAGCAAGCAAAGTTTTCTCAATGTCTTCTTATGAAACAGGAGATAATGGTCCCAATAGCAGTTTCCGCTCATCTTTATTGAGCGTGGGTCATTCAAAACTATCCTGAACACAGGTAGCCTGCACACAGGAGTGCAGAGAAGGTGCCACAGGAACATCACCAGTGGCACACGCTACTTCATCACTACTGGAAATACTTGGCTTGACTGTAGGCTGTAGGATCACATTTTCATCTTCACTGTCTCCCCATTTTCCTATCACCCTCATAAACAATCTGCAATCAACTAATACAGAAAGTTTTTGTACAGTTCTGCCATTTCCAGCTGGTGCATTCACAGCTTATAGGGACCTGTAATATGAATTTCTATTTTGTAAATGCTCTGTACTGTTCCACTTTATCTCATTTCCCCTGCTGCTTGGGAAGTGTCCTGGTTTCGGCTGGGATAGAGTTAATTTTCTTCCCAGTAGCTTATATAGTGCTGTGTTTTGGATTTAGTATGAGAATAATGTTGATAGCACACTGATGGTTTAGTTGTTGCTAAGTAATGTTTACACCAGTCAAGGACTTTTCAGCTTCCCATGCTCTGCCAGGCGCACAAGAAGCTGGGAGGGCGCACAGCCAAGATGGTTGATCCGAACTGGCCAAAGGGCTATTCCATACCATATGGCGTCATGCTCAGTATATATGCTTAGTTGCCCACTGATGCTAAATGACAACAGTCCTTTTTGGTGCCCAACACAGGGCTCAAAGGGTTTGAGATAATAACAGATTAACCAGAGCGTATTAAGGAATTTACATCTGTTAATAGTTGCAGGTCACAATATTGATTCATCTGGTCTCGATATTGGTTTGTCTGATCTGCACCATGCTCATTTTTTTGCTGTACGTGTTAGAGATCGGTGTTGGTTTTTGAAGTTTGCTGTGCTCTGCAGTGATTAGTGATGTTTTGCCTGGGAGATTTGTTATTAAAACAGTGGCCTTGAGCTTAATTTGGTATCTGAGTTTTGTACTGAAGCCACTACTGTACTTCGGGTACCACCTCGTGGAGACAATTAGCAACTATACCTCTTCCTCTGAGAGGTTTCTTATGGAGGAAATACAGAACGGCACCTTTGCTACCTTCTTCTATGATGTTTCCTCCTTCATTACAATAACTTTTCAGTATTTTGAACATCCTTGGGTAGTTAAGATACTTCTATTGGTAATGCTTGGGAATATTGTTTCAGTTTTGTCTAAGGTTAATAAGAAATTTAAGAATATCATCCAGAGAGCTGTCCCAAGGCTGGATAGTTATGAGTGGCAGGGTGTGTGGGATAGTATGGGCAAATGCCTAAGTTATTGGACACCTCCAGTGTTTTGGAACTTCACTCCTGAACAAGCACAGAATCCTGAAAAACTAGTCAAATATAAAGTATGCTGTCACTCTGGCAATTCCAGAGAGACACAAATCATTGCAACGTGCTGGGGCCTCGCCCATGCCTACCGAGCCCTGTTCAACACTATTCAGTGCTCTCAAGGGGAAGAGAAGGTCTCTGGATCTGATGACAAAGTGACAGGCACCACGGCTACTCCACTCTCCCCAGCAACATATATTGCAGTTACTCCAACCCCAGTGACAGATATTGCAGTTACTCCAGCCCCTGCAACAGGCACTGCAACTGAACCAGGGAACCAACCTGTGCCAGTATCAGTTGCCCCTACACCCAAGAAGAAATCTTGGAGGTGTAAGTCAGCTTGTTGAGAAAGGGAAGATGAAAATGCAGGGCCATCACAAGGAGAGGAGGAGGAAGAGGAAGAACTCGTAAACGAGATGGAAACCACCCGATCCCTATCCTTGAGTGAGCTGCGAGATATGCAAGAAGATTTCAGCCGTCGTCCAGGCAAGCACATTGTCACCTGGTTGCTCCAGTGCTGGGATAACAGGGCCAGTAGCCTGGAATTAGAGGGTAAGGAAGCCAAGCAGCTGGGATCCCTTCTAGGGAAGAGGGCATTGACAAAGCGATTGGAAAAGGGGCACAAGCCCTCAGCCTCTGGAGGCAACTCCCGTCAGCTATGAAGGAAAAGCATCCCTTCAAGGAAGATGTTATATATCACCCAGGCAAATGGACCACCACGGAGAGAGGTATCCAGCGTGTGAGAGAATTAGCCATGCTGGAAGTGATTTATGGTGACCTGGACAACAAGCAGGTATCCAAAGATCCAGATGAAGTCTGGTGCATACGACCCATGTGGCAGAAATTGGTACAAAGCGCACCAGCATTGTATGCCAACTCATTGGCAGTAATGACCTGGAAAGAAGGAGAGGGACCAACGGTGGATGAAGCAGCTAGCCAACTCTGGGAATACGAAGAAAGTATCTCTTTCTCCCTTGTCTCGGCTGTGGAGAAATTGGTCCAGCAACTCAAAGAGGACAGATCCTACTCCCCACCTGTACGGACCTGTATCTCAGCTATTAGGAGTCAGCTTTGTTCTGCTCAAGAGAGAGGATATAGAGGGTACACGGGCTACCCTGTGGTTTTACCTGTGTGACCACGGAAATGGGATGGAAAACCTACCTCGACCCTAGAGGCACAGGTACGTGAGTTGCAAGGAAAAACAATCACCAAAGGGGGTTCTTCCAGGAAAATTGCTGCTCCAGTTTCCAGTGGACAGTTCCCCAGACAGAGTAAAAGGGCTGATCGTCCTCCTGATTTTAATGAAGGAGGTCCTGACCCGTATATACAAGAAATGGGTAATGAATACTATGACCAGGACTAGGGGGGCCCTGCCTCCAGCCAGGTGGAGGAAAAGGACAACTGAGTTTATTGGACTGTGTGGATTCGATGGCCTGGCACATCAGACCCACAGGAGTATAAGGCTCTTGTAGACACCAGTGCACAGTGTACCCTAATGCCATCAAGCTATATAGGAGCAGAACCCATCTGTATTTCTGGAGTGACAGGGGGATCCCAACAGCTAACTGTATTGGAGGCAGAAGTGAGCTTAACTGGGAAGGAATGGCAAAAGCACCCCATTGTGACTGGCCCAGAGGCTCCGTGCATCCTTGCCATAGACTGCCTCAGGAGAGGGTATTTCAAG
This sequence comes from Mycteria americana, assembly GCF_035582795.1. Classification (NCBI taxonomy): domain Eukaryota; kingdom Metazoa; phylum Chordata; class Aves; order Ciconiiformes; family Ciconiidae; genus Mycteria; species Mycteria americana. The sequence goes on along the minus strand of NC_134365.1, from coordinate 163,686,191 downwards.
GACCCAGAAGGGCACCGGTGGGCTTTCGGTATAGCTGCCTTGGAGACGGAGGAAATTAAACAGCTGTCCACCTTGCCCAGTCTTTTGGAGGACCCTTCTGTTGTGGGGTTGCTGAGGGTCAAAGAACAACAGATGCCGACTGCTACTGCAACGGTGCACCGGAGGCAATATCGCACCAACCGAGACTCCCTGATTCCCATCCATGAGCTGATTCGTCGACTGGAGAACCAAGGAGTGATCAGCAAGACTCGCTCACCTTTTAACAGTCCCATATGGCTGGTGCAAAAGCCTAATGGAGAGTGGAGGCTAACAGTAGACTATCATGGCCTGAACAAGGTCACACCGCTGCTGAGTGCTGCTGTGCTGGACATGCTAGAACTTCAAAATGAACTGGAGTCAAAGGCAGCCAAATGGTATGCTACCATTGATATTGCTAATGCGTTCTTCTCAATGCCTTTGGCAGCAGAGTGCAGGCCACAGTTTGCTTTCACTTGGAGGGGCATTCAATACACTTGGAATCGACTGCCCCAGGGGTGGAAGCACAGCCCTGCCATTTGCCATGGGCTGATCAGATGGCACTGGAACAGAGTGAAGCTCCAGAACATCTGCAATACATTGATGACATCATCGTGTGGGGCAATACAGCAGGAGTTTTTGAGAAAGGGAAGAAAATAGTCCAAATCCTCCTGAAAGCCGGTTTTACCGTAAGACAAAGTAAGGTCAAGGGACTGGCACAGGAGATCCAGGTTTTAGGAATAAAATGGCAAGATGGACGTCATCAGATCCCAATGGATGTAATCAACAAAATAACAGCTATGTCCCCACCAACTAGCAAAAAGGAAACACATGCTTTCTTACACGTTGTGGGTTTTTGGAGAATGCATATTCCAAATTACAGTCTGATTGTAAGCCCTCTCTATCAAGTGATCCAGAAGAAGAACCATTTCAAATGGGGCCCTGAGAAACAGCAGGCCTTTGAACAAATTAAATGGGAGATAGTTCATGCAGTAGCCCCTGGGCCAGTCCGGGCAGGGCAAGATGTAAAAAACATGCTCTACACCGCAGCCGGAGAGAATGGCCCTACCTGGAGCCTCTGGCAGAAAGCACCAGGGGAGATTTTGAGGTCGACCCCTAGGGTTTTGGAGTCGAGGATACAGAGGATTCGAGGCCCGCTATACTCCAACTGAGAAAGAGATATTGGCAGCATATGAAGGGGTTCGAGCTGCTTCGGAAGTGGTTGGCACTGAAGCAGAGCTCCTCCTGGCACCCCGACTGCCGGTGCTGGGCTGGATGTTCAAAGGGAGGGTCCCCTCTACACATCATGCAACTGATGCTACGTGGAGTAAGTGGGTCACAATGATTACACAACGGGCTCGAACAGGAAACCCCAATCGCCCAGGAATCTTGGAAGTAATTATGGACTGGCCAGAAGGCAAAGATTTTGGAATATCACGAGGAGGAGGTGACGCATGTTGAGGAGGCCCCACTGTACAATAAACTATCAGAAAATGAGAAGCAATACACCCGGTTCACTGATGGGTCCTGTCGTATAGTAGGAAAACACTGAAGATGGAAAGCTGCTGTATGGAGTCCTATACAACAAGTTATAGAAACTGCTGAAGGAGATGGAGAATCAAGCCAAGTTGCAGAAGTAAAGGCCATCCAGCTGGCTTTAGACATTGCTGAACAAGAAAAGCGGCCAGTGCTCTATCTCTATACTGACTCATGGGTGGTGGCAAATGCCCTGTGGGGGTGCCTACAGCAATGGAAGCAGAGCAACTGGCAGCGCAGAGGCAAACCTACCTGAGCTGCGCATTATGGGAAGATATTGCTGCTTGGGTAGAGAACCTGGTTGTAAAAGTACGTCATGTAGATGCTCATGTACCCAAGAGTCAGGCCACTGAAGAACATCAAAACAACCAGCAGGTGGATCAGGCTGCTAAGATTGAAGTGGCTCAGGTTGATCTGGACTGGCAACATAAGGGTGAATTATTTATAGCTCAGTGGGCCCTGACACCTCGGGCCATCAAGGAAGAGATGCAACATATAGATGGGCTCACAATCGAGGGGTGGACTTGGCCATGGACACTATTGCACAGGTTATCCATTAATGTGAAACATGCACTGCAATTAAACAAGCCAAGCGGTTAAAGCCTCTGTGGTATGGAGGGCGATGGCTGAAATAGAAGTATGGGGAGGCCTGGCAGACTGATTGTATCGCACTCCCACAAACCCGCCAAGGCAAGTGCTATGTGCTTACAATGGTGGAAGGAACCACCGGATGGCTGGAAACGTATCCTGTGCCCCATGCCACCACCCAGAACGCTATCCTGGGCCTTGAAAAGCAAGTCTTATGGCAACATGGCACCCCAGAAAGAATGGAGTCAGACAATGGGACTCATTTCCAAAACAACCTCATAGACACCTGGGCCAAAGAGCATGGCATTGAGTGGGTATATCACATCCCCTGTCATGCACCAGCCTCCAGGAAAATCAAACGATACAATGGACTGTTAAAGACAACGCTGAGAGCAATGGGTGGTGGGACATCCAAACATTGGGGTACACATTTAGCAAAGGCCACCTGGTTAGTCAACACTATGGGATCTGCCAATCGAGCTGGTCCTGCCCAGTCAAAACTTTTATGTATTGTGGAGGGGAATAAAGTCCCTGTAGTGCACATAAAAAATATGTTGGGTAAGACAGTCTGGGTTACTCCTGTCTTGGGCAAAGGAAAACCCATTCATGGGATTGCTTTTGCTCAAGGACCTGGGTACACTTGGTGGGTAATGTGAAAGGATGGGGAAATCTGATGTGTACCTCAAGGGGATTTGAGGTGAAAATAGCCAATGAACTAAATCGTATGGTGTTAATTGCTACATAATACTGTATGTCATCACTTTTATGGTTGCTATATGCCATATCAATGGTATGACAGTAAGAATCACCCAGATTAATGAAGAATGAACTTTGATGAACCGAGAAAAGTGCAGCAGTAATGGAACCAGAACTGGCTTCAGCATGCAACAATCCAACCCCACAGACCATCTCTCCTGCCCTGAAGGACTGTTATGACAGATGGAGTCCATAAGTCATAGACTAAATTAACTCCATGGACATTTTAGAGGGATGGCCCATAGACCAAGGGAGTGATATCTGTGTGTGTGTACCAAAAGACAGGGAAAGTGGTGGTGATTAATTGGAATGTATTGGAAAGGATAGGACCTGGGCATGATGTAGGTGGTACAGAATAAGGGCTGGATACTGTCCTGGTTTCGGCTGGGATAGAGCTAATTTTCTTCCCAGTAGCTAATATAGTGCTGTGTTTTGGATTTTAGTATGAGAATAATGTTGATAGCACACTGATGTTGTAGTTGTTGCTGAGCAGTGCTTACACTGGTCAAGGGCTTTTCAGCTTCCCGTGCTCTGCCAGGCGCACAAGAAGCTGGGAGGGGGCACAGCCAAGATGGTTGATCCGAACTGGCCAGGGGGCTATTCCATACCATATGGCGTCATGCTCAGTATAGAAACTGGGGGGAGTTGGCCGGGGGGCAGCGATCACAACTCGGGGACTGGCTGGGCGTCAGTCAGCGGGTGGTGAGCGGTTGCATCACTTGTTTTTTTTCCTGGGTTTTGCTCCTCTCTCTCTCTTGTTGTTTTCCTTTTCATTACATTTTTTTTCCCCAATTATTAAACTGTTCTTATCTCAACCCACAAGTTTTCTTACTTTTGCTCTTCTGATTCTCTCCCCCATCCCACTGCGTGGGGGAGGGTGAGCGAGCGGCTGTGTTGTGCTTAGTTGCCAACCGAAGCTAAACCACAACAGGAAGCAATTGGGGAAGCCATGTTCAGGAACTTATAAAACATTGGCTATTCTAGTTCTCCTCTGTATCCAGAATGCCTTTATATCAACAGCAAATTTTACTTGTACACTACAGATATTGAAAATACTGATAAACTCCCTTCCATCTGCTTTTTCATTTTTAAACACAGCCTTTTACCATCCTCTGTGTAACTGTTTTGTATCCAACTTTAAAAAATAATTTCGTCAGTGTTAAGTAACAATTCTCCATGTTGCACCATGGCTTTTTCTTACTGACCCTGAAGTAGCTGCAACCTTCACGTCACATTTCACGTCTTCATCCCACTAGAGCATCATGAATTTTTGTTTGTAACATTAATAATTAAAATAATAATAATAACAAAAGTACTATACAAACTACTAGTAGAGCCATATCCATGGGTCCAGTTGCATAGAAAAAATGGGCATCATCAGAACCATGCTCACTGCAATTTTGATTCCTCTGAATTTCTCCTGGAAAATCCCCTCAGTTAAGTGGCCTTTATTCAACACATGTCTGACAGAATAAACCCACTAGAGTTTCTCATTCTTGGATCAGGATCTCATCTGCAGCCTGCTGTGTATTACCTGCCACTAACCTCAGCAAATCTCTCCCATTAGCAAGTTCGGAGTTGGGTCAGCCAATGCTAGTCCAGACATCTCTGCAACATGATGTACACCCATCCTAAATGGTTCAGTGGAAGAACAAAATACATTTTCTTCTGAAGGAAATGGTTTGTTTTCTTCCTTCTGGCCACGCCGTATTTGACTGATGCGAAGGCAGAGACAACACAAGGTTTCTTTCCCATCCTCAAGATCCAATTGTCACCGAAGCACCCAGCAAGTCTTATGCCAAAGCAGAATAACTACACAGTAAAAGCTGAAAATGTTTATTTATGTTCTTACATCATTTGTTACTGCGGGATTCTCTATTTCCATTTCAATACTGGCCAAAGCTAGAAATTACAGAAATACCATTACTAGTAGCTGGAGAGCTGGAAATATCTGAAAAAGTCTGATTTAAGTGTCTCTCAATTAGCATCCAAAATGAACCACTGCAGTTTTTGAGTTTTATTTGTGAGGAGCTGAGTAGGACCTAACTGTATTCCCCATCTTAACTTGTCTCTGGAAGGGTTAGCTTTCTTTCTCAACCTTCATGAAACAAAACCCCAACCAAACAAAACAGGGTTTTTTTAATTTCTGAATCCTAGATTCAAATGTTTTACAGAAAAGCAAGTCCATTTATCCCCCTAAAATCCTTCTGCATTCAGAACAGACAACTCCCAGGTCCTGTAACTGATTCTGCGTCATTCCCTTTCACATGAAAATATTACAAGAACGTGATTTTTTTCAGGACGTCAGTATCATTTCTGACTAAAATTATGACTTTAAAAATCTCTCACAATTGATACCACATGGGGAACTGGCAAAACAAACCATTTCATTTAATTATCAAGACCTGAAAATATTTTTTTCTTCTAAGAAATGCTGATAGACCTCCCAAGCTGTTTTCAAATCAAGACATATCTCCAGTGTATTCACAGAACATATTTCACACCTGCTTTTCATCATTTAATATTCTTTCTTCTCCACACAACAAAGAGTGCATAACAGAATTCACTTAATGCATTCACTTACATGCTGTTTTAAAAACAGATACATGAAACTGGGAAGGACACGTGCTGCTGCTAGTTTCCATTTAAGGATAAACTTTGGTACCTCTTTACTTGCAGAAAAATTCTTGCCCTTTTGTTAAAACAGAAGTTTCAGATAAAAGGAAAATAAAATTTGGTTCCTCTTCCCAGGACTCCAGGAGAAGATTTGGAGTTTTCCACACCCCACATGTGCCCCTATGCCCGCAGCCAAGGTGTTCTGCTACCACAGTGCAGAGGGACAACAGCATTCAGCAGAGCTCAGATCCAAGACAAAAGGAAGAACAGCTGAAGATGACCTCCCAAGATCCACCAGTAAACCTAATGAAAGCAGATCTCAAATATGGAAAATATGTTATGGCTCTGAAACATGATAACCCATGGTATGGAAGACTTTTCACATAAAACCTGCATGCTAGGTCAGATACTCAAGCTTAGGAAAGGATGTAGAGAAAGAGTTTGCCCCCAAAGGTTCTGCTGCATGAAGTGAATTTCTAGAGGAGTACTGGTAGCTTCTGAAATCTCACTTTTCTGTAGTGGATTGGCTTTTCTTTTCATCTTACTGATAATTTCACTCAACGCACAAGTGGAGACAGTCCTACTGACACAACATAGTCAACCTTTTGAAGAAAGTTCTTCTGGTTTTCTTTTTTGTCTTGTTTCTTATTTCTCCTTTTCTTTGGCTAGTTGGACAAAATTGGATATTTGGACTCAAAAAGTCACCTGCTTTTTCTTTTTCTCTCGATGAATAGACTGTAATCCATTATATGTGATATCATTATTCTCTGTAGATAAGCATGATGTCAAGAATAAAACTTCATAGGAGGAATACTCTCTGGGAAGCAAAGGCATTTTAAGCATCAAATAGCTGGCTTTCATATTTTCAACAATCTCTAAAAAGCAAGAACATCACTACACATCTGCATGATGAGAAGTATTTGTAAACAGAATATACAGGGCTTAAAACCCTCCAAAGACTTCTTGAGGAATTATAGAGCTCCCTTCTGTTTACTGAACAGCTTGCCTATTAAAATACTAGAAAGCCAATGCCTTCAAGCCAAAACTTAGATGTTCTCCTCAACTGCACTGACTCCACATCTATCTGCATACCCAAATGAGCATTTAGAAATTCTTTGCATTATCTTTTTTGAGAGCCTATATCTGAATTGAACTAATCTTCAAATATTCTGAATAATACAAAGATTCATCTGAGAAAATAAGAGATTTTAATTTCAGGAAAACTAAGAATTGCTATCCATCCATCTAACAGTATGTTTCCCTCTCACCTCACTAACGAAACACTTCAAAGTAAAACTTCAGTGTAACGTTTTGGAAAAGGAATGGAATATAACTCTAAAAGGTGAGTATCTTTTCTTCAAGGATGTTGATCATTTGAATGGTTCTATCTGTATTGTAGTGCTTTGATGAAGTATACGTTGGGAACACAAGCCGGTAAAATAAATTACAATCAATGCCTGTGTACTCTATGGCAAAATCACTGTAAGCTGTACATCAAAGCACCTGGACTCTTGGAAGTGGGATGGAGTAGATCTGAGATTCTTCTGAGTTCAATGAAGTCAAGAATAGAGGCTTTTACTGAATACAATACATCAATCAACAATGTCACTACAGCCCTCTTAATTTCATTTAATTTATCCTTGATATTAGTTTCAATTAATGAGAAGGCGTCTTTAAAATTTCAATCACTCTGCTGCAGAATCCTGGATATAAAACTAAACCATAGCATGTGGGAATTGGTTAAGTTGCACTTCTGATGCTTTAAAAACATATGAAGGAAGCATAGGCCTCATAAACACACCAACTTTGCATACCTATAGTCCCAACCACAAACTTCGAGAGGTTCAGCCTCACTAGCATGGAACAGTCACACCACTACGAAATGCTTCCCACAAGGGAACGAAATTAAATCCCATCAGTTAAAGGAACCTTTATATCACTGCAGTTATCCCCTATTATGGGTTATGCCAATATTATCATCCATGATTAGATTTACAGAAAAAATCAGATATAAGTTGTGTAGTTTGTCCTGGAAAAAAGACAGAAAGCATTGCTCTGTGTATCAGTGGTGCTCATAGGTCCAAACCACTGAGTGAGAAAGGCTTTTTTTAAGAAACTTTGGTGAAAACAGATGGGAGGAAGAATGTGTTTGCTAGCATCAGGAGTTAGGTGACTCTTGGTCACCAAAGTAGATGAGGCCGATGCAAGCCAGGATTGCTTGCAACTATTGAAGAGTCAGCACTACAGTAGGTGTTCAATTAACCCAAAATTGTTGGAAAAAGAACACAGCCACACATAGCTCTTGAGATGCTTTGGTTTTTAAGAAGGTACAAGAAGCAGCTAAGGAAGGCTTTTGTAGATTTTATCCTTACCAGAGGAAGAAAGTGATTGAGAATGCAAGACTATTTGTGTAAAGATAGCACTCACATTCCCTAAGAAGGGAAGAGGCAGAAGAGGGTAATAAAACAGGGATTTCAGGAAGGCAGACTTCAATAAGCACAGAGACTTCACAGGTAAAATCTCACAGGTCTCATATATAAAGAGAAAAAGGGCTCTCGGAAACCTTGCCAGGGTGCAGATGCTAGTTTGCAATGATAGTTTTCCCAATGCAGAGGGAGGACAGGAGCTGCAATGAGAAATCAGTTTAGCTATCTTATGGTCTTTCCAGTGATACCAAATGTAGGAAATAAGCACACAGCCACAGAAACTAGGTCAGATTGATTGGTGTGTATATAAAATTATAGCATAAGCAATTAGGCGGAAAATCAGAAATGCCCAGGGGAAAAAAAAAAAGAGGAGATGCAAGCAGATGAGGGGTTTCAAAGGTAACAAGAAATCAATCTGTAGGGATAACAAGTAGCGAGAAGATGACCAAGAAAAATGTCGATCTGTTGCTTGATTGGAAAGACAATCTATTGGCAGATGACACCAGGAAAGATCAAATGCCTTTCTGTATTTGTCTCCATGCAAAACCAGAAATCAATTAGCTAATGAACCAAAAAGAGTGACAAATCACTGTTTAGAATAGAGAAAAGACAGGTTAGAAAGCATTTAAATAAGAAAAGTGTTTTTTCAAATCAGCCAGGCCTCATGAATACTATCCTAGTGGATTAAACAAACTGACATTAGCAATCTTGGAGCACGCTTGGAGGACAGATGAGTTACTGTAAAACTTGAAAGGGAGACTGTGGCACTTCGCTTTAAAAGGAGACAAAACCAAGAGTAAATACAGGATAGCTAGTTGTCTTCAGTTCCCCCAAACCACTGAAACAAACAACCCAGTATATTTAAGCATCTATAAAACAAGGAGGTAAGTAACAGTCAATGTGGATTTGTCAAGGACAAATATTAATCTAAAATAGTTTCCTTCCGTGGGTAGAGAAGAAACAGCAGATGGCATGTAGTTTGACTTGGAAAAGGGAATTCTCATAAGCCAACTACAGATGAAATTACTGCAGGAGAAGAGCAAAAGTAATTGGAAAACTATTCAAAAAGAAACTATCATGGACTCACCGTGAAACTGAATGAAAACATGTTTCTGCAGGGCTGTCTTAGACATAGCACTATCCATTACCGACTGATGGAAAAGAGCATATTCCTATCAAACCTGCAAATTAAAAAAAAAAAGAAGCAAATAAGCTTTAGGACAGGGTTAGAATTCAAAGTAATTGTTAAACTGAAGAAACTTTTTCTAAAATAGCATATGATTCAGCAAAGAAAAACACAAAAGTCTGCACCTAAGCAGGAATAATGAGTTGCATGACTGGACTGGATAGTAGGTCTGCAAAGAAAGGTCTGGCATTTCAGTGGATCATAAGCAGAACGGAAGGCAATGATGTCATGCTGTTGCCAAAAATTATATATCCTACTGGTATACAACAGGAGTATAACCCATAAAAATATCAAATGACCCATCTGGCCTAACCACACTGGTTAGCGCTGAGAAAGAAAGTCCAGAGGACAGCAATCAGAACGACCAGAGATCTAGGAAACATGACCTGTGAGGAAAGACTGAACAAACAGAGGTTGTTCAGTCTGGAGAGAAGACAACCTCCACTGAAGAAAATCCCAAACTGGGGACAGGGCTGTCTACAGGGAATTCAGGAATGAATGGGCTTCAACTGCAACAAAGAAGATTCAGATTAGATAGTAGGAAAAAAAAACCCCACCTTCTAACACTGAGGATACAGAAGCATGGAATAAGCTGTAGCAAGAATGTGGATGATCCAACTTCTGAGATATTAAAGAGTAGGTTGCATTACTACTTGTCAAGGAATGTTGCTGATAGAGGAGGTACTGCCTTTTGGCACAGGAATAGACTATATGACCTCTTGGAGCCTCTCCCAACCATATAATTTCATGATTCTGTGCTTCCTAGATGATGTAGCTAATCAAACGAGCCAATTAACATGTCTTTATACATCTTAATTCTAGTCTCAGAGTTGCATCAGTCTATTTCTAGAAAAACAGCTCCAGTAGATTTGCTTTGCAACCACAGTGCTAGGAATGGTCTTTAATGAAAGCTGACTCTGCAGCACTAGTCTATGCCAATTCTACAGGCAAATGGCAAGATTATAGACTCCTATGTTGAGGTATTTTAACCCAGAGCTAAATCCCATCCATGATGTCCTCAGGGCTGTGCAAGCTTCAGTGCCTGAATTTGGTCCCCTGGTATTTGGAAACTGCTGTCCCCACGCCCGCCGTCTGAGCTGGACCTGACTACCAAGGAAGGACCCAAGCAGGTACTTGCAGCTGCAGGCAGCTTGGGGTCCTGTTAAGTGCTGCTGGTGGGACACACTCTGTGTTGCCTATTTTAAAGCCAAATAAATTGCTATTCACTTTTTTAATGTATGTGACCTGTCATCTTACAGTCTCATCCTATTATTAACTGATACATCAAAAGTGAAAAATAAAGCTAAGTCATAAAACCCTGGCCTAAATTTGTCTTAATTTTCTTTTGTACAAAACCTGCCTAGTTATAGGTACAGAATCATGGTTTTGTTTTTCATCTCTACCAACTCTGGTAGGTTTACTTTAATTTAGAAGTTGTTTGTATGTCATTTTTAAGCTACTCAGAGCTGATCTCTGCCACAAACAAAGCTGCAGTAAAACCACTGTCTCCATGCAGTCATTTCTAGGAAGGGCAACACAAATTCCTGTAGTCCTTAAAAAAAAAAAAAAATTCTACCATGCATGTTTTATTTGCCACTAGGTGGGAGTGGAACATAATCTTCTAGTTAATCTTTATGTAATATGAATACAGAAAGTGAAAGACAAAGTATATTTTCTCAGCTGGTCACTAAAGAATCACTCTGTCAATAGAGAATTACTTCAGCAATTCATAGGTGTCCACAGCTACAAGCTATGGAAGCAATGTTGAACTTTTATTTAAGCCTTCCATAAAGTACTCATAATTCAAAAGAAGGCATTTTAATTCCTACTCAGAATGCATTTTTTTTTACTTGTTTTTCAGTCAGCATTAAGAATTGGAAGACTTACTTCTTTTTCTAAAACATATATACCTAGCTGATGCATTTTCAAGGAGGTGCCTTGAATAATATAATATTGCTCTGCCCTATCACCTATTGTTAATGCTGCATCTTTTGTTGGTATTGGGAACACTGCATATCTATATAGATGTTCTTCAGATACATTTCACAACAATTTGCATACACCTAGAAATCATGCACTTCTTTTTATCACACAAGGCCCACTTGTGTTTCTTCATGACCAGTGACATTTAGGATCCCTTTTGAAAGTCTCCATGTTGTAAATAAAAAGGGTACTTTTCACAATAAAATATCTTGCCCAACAATCCTTCTACATATGTCTGTAACTCACTGAAAGAGTTATCCTTTTTTTAAGTGCAATATTTTAGTCTCTCATTAGTAGTTGTATTAAACTACACATGTATCATTGAGGAAAGAAATAACCACAATAGTGAGTTGCAGTCCTTTATTCCTTCTTTAGAAAGCGTTAACATTCAAAAAAATGGATTTTTAAGGTATTTTTACTATTTCTTGGAAAGATATAAAGTTAAGGCATATGTTAGGAGGAATACACTGGAGGTTTCTAGCATCGTGAATGGTGTAAGGGAGATGAAGATGGAAAGATTTTGCATTGCCTCTCCCCGTGCAAGAGTTACAGAGCATTCCAGTGACGTTAGTAAGGAGCTGATTTAAATAAGCAGGAGGAAGCAACTTTTCATGTAACATGCAGTTAAACCATAGAAAGCAGTGCTAAGGATTGCAATGAAGTCAAAATAAAATTAATTCAAAAATTGATAAGTACTCAAAAAAATTCTGGAAGGATAAATCTGGCAGGTTTGGGGGTCTGGGGTGGTTTTTTAAGTGTTCATCAGTATTAAAAGCAATAGTCAAGATGGAAAAAACTATAGTATCTACATGTGGGACTAGTACAGGATGAAAGAATATATTTGCTCCAGCTCTTATGCTTTTTCCCCTTGGCTTTAAGAGCACCTCAGTTCTTGCTTGAGCCTTGAAAGTCCAGCCCTCCTTTGGGAACAGTTCTCCAGAGGCATGAGAGGCATGGTGCCACTTTAGCAAATGTCGTCAGCACTTGCCTCTGAGGCTGACCAAGTCCAGTGGCTGCCGGGCAGGACAGGCTTGTATCTCACTATACATTAGCCTTTAGAGAGAGCTACAGGCATGCAAAAGCATATCTGGTTTCACGTGTATTTGTGGACTCCTTTTGTCACTCTTTAGGGTACAGCCAGCTCTCTCTGGGTCACTGTACCCAGCCAGCTCTTACCATGTGCCAAGAGGCTCTGCAAACAAGGTACACACAGCTTAGTTGGGTATCCACAAAGCAGGCATTTCTTGGTGAATACACACAAAAGATAGCTGGGGTTTAATGAGTTACCAGGCATTAGTATGCTCCCCACCCTGAGCAGACCCCCAAGGAGCCTTTGCTGACACAGGCGGCAGGTAGGTGGGGAAGGGTCAGCCCCTGCTGCTCCGTGGTGCCGACCTACCACCTCCTCACTACGGTTTTCCTTTAGGATTTTATACCTTTCCATGTTGTCCTTTTTTCCTCCTGAATTGCTCTCAACAGCCCTACCTCTGTCTGCAATTTTGCCTGCCTTATCTCACATGATTTTACTTGCGGCTCGGCAATTCCGGTGGGAGCCCGAGCCAAGGCTGCACAGCTGGGCCATATCTAAGCCGGGTCTTGGATGGCCGAGTCCCCAGGGAGGGGGCTCAACCCAAGGTAAAACAATGCAGTGATTACACCACATGCCATCTCCAGGCAGTCCTAACATAAATTTAGCCACCCTGGGCTACTAGCGGGTACTTCTGTGGTCAAAAATAGCAGGGATGACACACACCCTGCTGCTCCTCACCTCCCTGACTGCACACCCGTGACAGCAGACCTGTGACAAGGGAATATAAAGCTGCTCTGCCAGCTCCAAGTCAAAAGGGGAGTCTCTTTGTGATACGAAAATTTCTTATTATGATAAGGAAATTCTTCTGCGACCATTTCTTCATGTATTTGCTTCCATCAGGCTGCAATGACGCACAAAATTTGGCGCCACAGAATTGCCCGCAGTGCAAAATCAGTATCTTTATTGACCAAGACTCACTAGCAGGATGTCATTGAAACAGTTTGAGGCCTTAAAATCAAGACTTTGTTTACATTAGAAAATTGTTTACACTGAGTTCAGGATGGAGTCTGTAGTGAAGCTGCTAGAATACATCCTCTGAGCTCTGAGGACATCCAGTCCCCTGCATAATATTTTGACTATTAAAAATTTGGGCCAAAAATGCAGCTAATTTCAATGAAATGAGAAGAAGAGTTTCAAAGCATGCCCTTGAGTGATACATTGGGTACACTTGTGAGCCCGTGCCTCAGCAGTCAGTCCAAGAGACTTGGGACCCTCCACCCACAGGCACACTGCATATGGCCCCAAGCCACACAGGTGACCTGGGACCTTCCACACCATTTCCCCCATCCCCTCAAGTGATGCAGGACTTCCCTGATCTCTTTTCCTTCCCTCCCTCCCATCCTTTTTCCAAGGAAGGATCCAGCATCCCCTCCCCTGCTTTACATTTTAGCCTAATTTTTGTGCTTTCTGCTTGCAGCTGCGAGCTAATGGGAAAAGGGACACTTCCATAATTAGCAATTTTTAAGAGCGGGAGCGGCCGCTTCTGGGACATTGTGACTTCTGTGCAGCAGAGTTCAAAATTATAATCAGGGTGATTGACAGAGACACGGCGTGCTTGGGGACTGCGGAGGACAGTTAGTAGGACAGAGAATGCAGCGTATGCTGGCACTATCCCAGAGGAAGCTTCTTCGCTGAGGATGTGTTTCATTAGGGGAGGTTGCGTTACGGTGGTATCAAACAGACCAGGTCTTGTCGGCGTGGAACAGGCATACAGACCTTCACGAAGAAAAGGCAACTTTTACCAGAAAAGCTTTAAATTCTCATGTTAGTTTATAAAACCTTTTTTTTTCCTAGTCCAGGCCCTGTTTTAACCCAGCTAAGGCTAATTCTCCACTGAACCATGTTTATACACCTTTACCCACATATCAGCCACCTGGTCTAACCTGGAAGGCGGTCTTGGTTTGAGCAGGCTGTTGGACTAGATGGTCTTCAGAGACCCCTCCCCAGTTGAATTATTTTGTGATTTGATATTTTAAAGTTACGAAGCACTATCGTATCCAACCAGTTTGCTTTTAACTTTCATTCTGCACTTCCAGTGCCTCCATATAAATGACAAATGTAACACCAAGCAGTCACAAAACACGCTTCAGGCATTTCACCAGCCCGTAGGCTTTGACATCCCAGATCATTCCCCACCAGTTATCCCGGCTGGGTCTGTCTAACTGGGGCAAAGGGCAGGATCAGGGTCTGCCATCTACGGAGGGATGACGGCTGCCTCACATTTGACCTATCTTCCTTTTTTAACAGCTGAGAGTAACCTGAACTGCATTTCATCTCGCAGATACTCTCAGCTGCTTCAAACGAACAGCAGGCAAAGAAGAAAAGACTCTTAATGAACAGCTAAAATATTCTATTTAGGGGTATGATTTTTATGCAGCGAGACATCATCCATTTTTAATACTATTTACGTTTTTTTAAACTTTACTCAGTTTGGTTAGTAATTGTATTTTTGCACTCAGAGGAAATGCCTCTGGTGATTCAACTACCGTTAAAGGAAGAATTCAAAGGATTTTCCATATCATTACGCCAGCCAACAAAACACTGATACACATTAGTTTGGAAATTATGGGGTGAGGCGCACGACAATTCTCATGAAGAATAAGCAGAAGTTCCAATTAAAAGGAAAACTGCAAAATAGATTCAATCAAATGATCCACATGACAGGGAAATAGAACCATATATTTTCTCTGAGATAGTGACTGCTATAGCCAAAGTGATGGAATAACTTTTCTCATGACATTTTGAAATAGCTCTGGAGAGAAAAGCTTCAAAGCCTTATTATTTAAAAAGTATTCAGAACAGAGGTGCTTCTGGTGACTAGCTGCTTTGAGAATTTCAGTTAGGACAATAAGCAGAGATATAGTATAAAGAACACTTTAAATTATATTTTTACCCATGAAATAAGTGTACAGGAGAACCAAACTAGAATAAGCAGAGCAAACGGATTTACATGAACTTTGTGGACATACACATTTCATTTTTATATTACAGAAGAGGTTTTTACAACAGAACACAACAAAAGAAAACTTTCCTTGATGTTGAGTAGAATAATGTAAAACTCAGGGGAAACGGTTGATCTGAAAGCCTGTTAGAAGGACCTGCTAATTTCAATGTATGCTTGTATTAACTTTTAAGCACTGTTGAGGGTAACTCTTTTATCTTTATCTTCAGAGTTAAACAAAGTGCCACTAACCCTGCAACAGACTGCACCTCTCTCTTCTCCTGTGACTTCAATGGGACTCCTGCCCTAGAGGGTCAAAACCAGCAAGGAGCATGACACACTAACTGAATATCAGTTTAACTTCAGGAAAAACACTAAACATTTGTGAAGGTAAAACTTCCTAATACTCCCACTAGGAATTCTTTAGAAAATGTAATTCAGTATCACAGTTTCTCACAAACTTTACTGGTGCAACACCTATGCAACATGTCAAAGTGACACTAAAGAAAAAATATTTTATTTGGAATTTGATATTTGAGAATAATTATAAAATTATGAGGAATATGACGGGATATCATGTATTTCATAGACAGAGTAATACCTCTTCTTCTTACTTTCTGCATGGGCTCAAAAAAATTTTATAGCAAGATGTTTTTCAAAATTGCCAACCAGAAGGCAGTCTTGAGTTAGTACTATTCTTCTAATCAGAAAAGAAATTCTCACAAATCAGAGACCTGAAAGAATGGATGTACTCACCTGCAGGGTTACAGGCGGAGCTAGGTGAAGGCAAAAGAAAGAAGAGGGAAATTCACCTCTCAGATCAGCTCATACAATAATAACGCATTGGCAGAACAAGACAGCTTAGCATGACTGACGTATGTAAAAGATACATACCTTTCTATCAGAAATAAATGTATGTCTGGCCCTATTCATTCTTCTGTGGGATCTGCCGGCACAGAGTAAATGGCAAAGGTAAGCACACCCCACCCTGAACAAGCTTTACCTGCTGGCAGAGAGCTCTTTAGTCTGGTTAGCTGTTGCTAATACAGCAGCAGGCTGGTACCTCATGAGATGTCCTCTGGGTTGCTGCTTCTTTCTCACAGGATTTAGGAAAGCTTTTGGCGATGGCAGTGTTTTTTCTACCACTGAAAAGGGTCCTATGATCCCTGAAAACTGAGAAAGCATCTTTTCCCCCTTTTCATGGCTTAGATGCCAGAGAAGGAAGTATCTCTATGACTCAAAGCCTTTCCTTTCACGCAGATATATAGAAAGGGTAAGGACAAAGTTGATTTATTAATGACCTCTCTTCCTCTTGTCCTTTGCCCAGCCATGCACTAAACATCAAACTCACTGGCTTCCATGATGTCCTTCTTCCAGGAGACCTGCTTCACAGGAGGAAGATGACTGGCTTCATTGGAATAAGAAGGGAGAGGAGACTTTTGCAAAAGGTCCTTAGCATGCAATCGCAATTACTGCACCTCAGTCCACAGAGAATCCAGAAAGGCCTGTTCAGCAAGACGTCTTTCTCTCTTTCTAGGAAGCGACACCAAAACTGTTGTCGCGCAGACAACACTTAGCAACAATCTTAGCATTTAAAGTGGTTATTTCAATAGAGCTAACTTTACCAGACTACTTCTCAAACTGATGTCCAAACAGGCTCCTCTGCAGCATTTCATACGGAGACAAGCACCAGAGATGGACTCTGCGAGCTCTGACTATGGCAAGTCTACGCATTGATTTCTGCAGCACTGCACCCCTCTGCAGGATATCTGTAATTTCCAGCACAGAGACAAGCATACGTGACTTCAGTCAACAACTCCTCCAACTGCCCAGCCAGAATAAGGATCTTGCCAAATCCCTCGCACTCAGGGTTTCCCAGTCCACCAACTCTTCAAGGCATGGAGCTATTGGTAGTGCCAGCAAGCAGGGAGGAAAGCAGCCCTCCTCCTCTCAGCTCCCATGCAACGTGACAGAGGATCTAGACCCGCCCCACCTCAATGGCACGCCTATGCTGGATATCCCATCATCCTGGGCTTCGTCCACAGAAGGAGGAAGAGAGGAACTCCCTGGGATAATTCCAGAGCCAGGTGAACTGAATTGCCCTTGGGCAGCAGCTATTGCTCCTCTTTGAATAAATAGGGAGCCCGCAGTAACTAAACACCAGATGCCTCATGGGGAGATCTGCCACGGTAAGTACAGAAAGGGATTAAAAAGGAAAGGAAATAAGATGGGCACTGCAGGCAGCAGATATTTACACCATTACAGCTGCCTGCGTTTGTTTTTACTTTGATTTTTCAGATAGCATTTTGACAGTTAAGACAGCTAATTTCCCTTTTGTAAAGAACCAGCAATCTCCAGTTCATTGATATTAAATTTGTGTTAGTGTATATGCATGGGTTTAATGACACTGTTTATTTAACCACTAGTTGTTGTCCGCTTAATTGTGAAGAAATAAGAAGTGGTAGCTATACTCAAAAGTTTTCTTCAAGCATAATGAAGCAGCAAGCAACCCGCACAAGCCAGTAAAATCATGCCCAATAAACTGAAGCTGCCAAGCAGAGAGATTTACATATTATATTTGGCAAATAAAACTGATATTTCATTTGGCAAATAAAGCAACCATCAGTCGACACAATACATAAAGTGAATCTGGCAGAGTATATTTGTGCAGAGTAACAGTCCTCACCCCAGGAGTTTTTAACACTTGGCACACCATCAGTTATCCACTACCACCACCACCACCCAAAAGACCCACGCACATATTTCATGCTGTTTGGTTAATCCCAAAGCAGCACATACACTGGTAATTGCTCAGTGCAATTTTCACATGTGGCATGGATATGTGCACAGACTATAGTGTTTTACTGGAAGACTTTCCAGTTGTGCAAAATCATTGTTTGGGGTTCATTCCATAGGAAAAAAAAATAACCTCTGGCTTCAGAGAGGTTTCCTTGGAAAATTTAGCTAATCTCAAAAGCAGTCCCTGAGGTAAAGGCTCTTTTTCAGCAGAGAATCATTATGAGAGAAAATTATTTATCCACGTTTGTTCATAATTCAGAAGCCAAATAAAGCAACCCCATAATCTGTCTCACTTTTGTAAGAAAACCCTTTTTCTGATTCTTCTCCAAACCTGTTTGTCCTACTTCTCTCTTCTGGGAGTGCTCAGGTGTTCCTCAGTTAGGTGAAGAAGTGGACATTGCCTGAGCATCCTGAGTATCCGCTGAGCCTGGCACTCCTGGGCAACCTTCAGCTGCTCCATTCACAATGTCTCCGCTCTGCTGCACGACTTACGCTAGCCATGACGTGCAAGTGCTTCGGTCCGGACAAACGGAGCTGTGGCTCCGTTTGTCCTGTACAAGGCCTCCTCGCCGAAGGCCCCTTTTTCCAGAGCCTTGATGTTTCCTCTTTCTCCTCTTAGCAGGGAAGTTGTTCCTCCCCATCATGAAGGCCCTCAGGCAACAGCAATTTGTGCCTGCGGCTCTAGCTGTGCAAGGTATAGCATCCCCCACAGATAACATGATAACAAGGACCCTCTGCAGGCAAAGGCACTTCTAGGACAATGCAGAATTTCTCTGTGTGAGCTCCCAAAGCCTGCTGCCAACCCTGAAGGAGGCCAGTTGTCATCAGACCAGCCGTGCACTACAAACAACAAGTGGGCAGACCGCTGACAATCACAGGCACTGCAAGGAAGATGGTGATGTTGCTGGAGGGAAGAGCGAGCCGGCCATACGGGCTCTGAGTGGCTTTGGCATGGAAATAAATCTCACACAGCATAAGACATCTAGAAGCAGAGATGGACCACGCCAAGCCATAGCGTGGAAGCTGCTCCTGCTGCGTATGCTGCATGTGTGCGAGAGGAAACACTGATGGCCCTCAGAGCCTGATCTGAATCCAGATGGCTGGTGGTCCCAGAGGCTGCACACATTTCTTAAAAGTGGGCTAATACTCAAGATGAATCATGGCCAAGCTTTGTCTCACCTAAAACATCAAGAGGTGTGCTTTTAGTCAAAGCAACCACAACTTGCTTGTCGTGTCTTCAAAGCTGCTTGCTGCTATCACAGAAATCAGACTGTGTTTTACCTGGGAAATTGAACTATTATCTGCTACAAAAAGCCTGCTGGTCCTAGATTTAGCAGGAAAGTAATCTTCTCCTTGCTGGATCCTCACACTTTTCTAGATCTAACTATTTAAAAAGTTCTTGAAATATACACTTCACAAGCACATGCTTTCATCAGACAACTCACTCGCACTGTGGCACGTAAATGATTTGTGAGGCATGTCAGAGCACTACTCAGTATAACCAAGGCAGAGCTGCTGGTTGCCTGGAGAACGTTACACGCTAAGCAAGATGCTGTTGCGTCAGCACGCTGGTTTCTTGCCTAACATTACTGAGGATAAGCAGGGGTCTATTTGAATTCATAATCTATTTGGGGGAAAGAGTATTTCCTTCCGGGAAATAACTTCAGGATACCCTCTAGGTGATATTTTCTGTAACTCATAAACAACCAACTCATTATGCTAAAAATTTTCCCACTAAGAACAGAAATTGCCATACTGAGTCCAGCTTAAAACCCTTCTAACCTGGCGCCCTCTCTGTAATGGGAAGCAAACCCAGACATTTCATGGGAAATCAGAAGATTGGAAGGAACTCTGAAACTTCTATTTATAATGCCTGGAGAAAGGCTTCTGCCCTAATGCCTCCAGTTTAATATCTCAGATGCTTTGTCGTCACCCATTGATAGGTATTCGAGGTGGGTATGTGGCAGATGCTTGATATTAGAGGAGGATGCGCTCTGCGTAAGGAGACAAACCTTACCACGTAGGAGCAAAGCATGCAGGGGAGAAGGCAGGAGTGAGGACCTTTGGCCTCACAGGAGAAACCCTAATACAATTCTAAGTTTTCACCTGGCACCTCCACCACTGAATTTTCCCAGGGGTATTTAATTATTATTTTTTTCTTCTGGATCTTTGTTGTTATTTTCCAAAACAGAATTATATCCTCCCAAGGAAAGCACATTTATTTATGACTGTGTCTCCAAAGGAGGCCAAATATAGCAAGAGTGATGAAAATGGTTCTCTTTCTGACCCGTTTTCCAAACAACCTACTTTCCAAGCTAGGCATGGGCTGCCTAGGAAGACTTCTACAATTATAACACATCCAGGACCTGAAACTTGCACCATAGCAGACAAAAACAGTGACTGAAACGTGCCCAGCATCCGAATAACAAGCACAGAAACCAGAGATAAAACATCACACATCCACTTTTTCCATAGATTTTCTCTTTATATTGCATTATATGCCTAAGGGGAAAAATCCGGGGCAGAGTTTTTTGCTGGTCCAGTGTGTCATTGATTTCCTTTGAGAATTTTTAAGAACAACAGAATGTGTCTGTCTCTACATTTTTGAAGTATTTATATCATCAAGTAAAATAAAAAAAAAAAGGTAATCTGAAGAAAAGGAAAAACAAGGAAAAACCCTGCAGGAGACTTTTTTGCAAATTTATCATGCTTTCCTGCAGATAATTTTTATTCCATTTTCCTTCATTAATCTTAAAGAAAAAACATGTTCATCCAATTTTTTCCAATCATTTTATTTGACCATTGCCATGGCTGGATTTTAGGAACCATAGAAATGCTGGGAAAAAAATTAATTAGACTTTATTTACCAAAACTATGAGAATTTAAATACCCCGTCCCACCAAAAACTTTCATTAGATAAATGTGATCTTCCCTGAAAGATCTGTATTTACCCATAATGAGATTCTGTCAAAATCAAGCAAATATGGCTCTGTTAAGGTTAACCAGAGGTATGGTGATTTCTACACCTTTTGTTTAGATGGCCGTTACTGTTTGCCAGTACTTATTACCTGCAATATAGCTTACTTGAAAGAGATAAACCATCCATCAATAGGACATGCCCCTTTGGCAGTTGTTTTATCAAGTGTTCCAAGCATCATTCTTTTTCATTAACTGTTTCATCAAACATGTCTGTCTTTCATCTTCTTCTTATAAAAAAACCTCCACGGCAAACTACCATTGACACATCACCCCTTGCAATGGATGATACTGTGTGAGTTTTTTACGGTTTGCGTTATCCTTTTCAATTTCCCCCACAGAAAGAAGGCATGCAAAAGGTAATATGTTTTACTGAACCAGATGAAAAAAAGTCCGACATGTATTTTCAGGCACCCAGCCCCTCAACACATTGGTTAAAAAAAAAAGTCTTTGTACTATTTACACTTATTTACATATTATATTAAAATATGTAAATGTTAGAACCATATAACAAGAGAATACTACTAAAAACATATTCCTGTTGTTGTAGAAACTGAGCTTGATTTTTTTCTGCTACACTAGTAAGAAGCAATTGACATGCAAACTAACACCTTGGCACTTTGACATTTTAGGCTAATTAAGGTGTAAGGCACAACAAAGATATCTGAAATGCTTTTCTTAAAAAAAATACAATAAAAAATGTTTTCAAGTAGAGCTGGTGAAGTTGTTATAAAGGACAGAAACAACCATTAGCATAGAGAGAAGAGATACTGTACATTTCTTCCCAAATAGCATGCGTGATCCAATAATACATTGTTCAAATTCTGATATTATCTTTTCAGTTTGACTGAAGTGACAAATATTGTGCCCTATCTTTGGCATAAAAAAGAACCACAGACTCCCAATGAATAAACTCAATGAAAGCACGAAGAATACAGATACCTGAACTACCGATACTGTATGCAAGATTTATGTGATGAAAGAGAGCTAGAGAAATGTAATGTTAGGAAGCTAAAAGAGACAAGAAGAAAAACAAAGTACTTTCTAGACTTGTAAGATAAGTTTGGTATTCAGGGCAATTAAAACTAAATTAAATCTAAACTAGATTAAATTGAAACTCTTTGGAGCTCAATGTGTCTTGCAGACTGTTCTCGGTCTCCATCCCTATTTAAAAAAAATCAAATCTTCTTTTAATTAAACAATTTGACCTTCATTCTTCTTTGGGAACAACTTTCAGTTTCTAAGGGATAATGAAAAACAAGTGAGTGGAATCAATGCCACTTCACACTCTATGTCTAACAGACCCCAGGAGCCACAGGCAAGAATGGAATTTAATGGCTGGAAGATGTCAGAATTATCTGAGACGACACAACTACGTATCTTATAAATGAAAAGGTAATTAAAGCATGATACAAACTCAGCTGGTACCCCACTACTTTTTAGATTTTATCAAACTCTACAACGTGTACTAAAATTTTCCATGTTTGTATCAACCACTCTTACTTTGATTTCATGCAGAACAGATAGGCATTTCCAAGAATGGGTCTGAAGGACAGTATTTTGGTTTGCCCATATTAACAAATTCTTACAAGTTTTCCTTTGAGACATGCCTGCTTGGAAGGCCTTGAAATTTGTACTGGGGAATTTTTTTAATGCAATCATATGACATAAACTGTCTCTGGAAAAAGCCATTTTAACTTAGCACACTCAAAATATCGCTCAACCTTCCAAATTCATACATGCTGAATAGCGACTTGTTATGACTTTTTCAAGAAAATTTCTCAAAACTGTTGATTACAGTGCGAATCCTACAGCTCACTGTTGAGCTAGATTTTTACTCTGCAAGCGCACGCCTGAGCCGGCTTTGCCCAGGTTAACAGCTGGAACCAACCTGCAGTACCTGAAGAGTACAGAGAGACTGGTTCAAATACTCGCTCACTGGAAAGCCAGGCTAGAGGGAAGACCACGCCTTTACAATGTTCTCTCTTAATCCCATATGACAGATTTTTTACTTTTTTCTCAAATTAGTCTAGAAAAATATTTAAGTTTACAAAGCTAAGCACTCAGGATTTGGAAAATACTAAAATGAAAGTTTTGTGCGCAAACACATTTCAGACCTTTTATCAACAATACAGCACATTACTTACATATGTGACCTCATATGATCAAGGAAGTTCAAGGGAAATATTCCAAAAATATAGCCAAAGGATTTTTTTCCTTTAATTTAGCTCATGTGTAAAGATAGTAATACTTCATATAACTCTCAACAGTGTAATTTGTGTTTGTAATATCTATCGTGATAATTGCTGATTATCTCTTCTAGCTTTTCCTTTTAAATGCATCCTCCCAGTCCCCTAATCCTAGGTTAGAGTCTTTCCTGTGATGAGTACATTCAATTTTCATCAAAGGGAATGGAAATGTCACATACACAACTTGTAATCTGCACTTGTGTTTGCTACTTTCCTCTGATCACACGAGGTGATGCTTCCACAGCAGTGATCATCTCTCCACTCCAGGAAGCCATGCTTCTGTTAGAGCAACCCAAAAGTACATCAGTGGTTTCGCCACTATCACTTGATCAAAGCATACCTAATTTTCTACCTGTCTTGTGTCCATATGTCCTTCTATCTGCTTACCAAATATTATGACTAACATTGAATTTCAGGTCTTTTTTTTTTCCATATGGATTATTTAATAGTTTCTTTACAATGAGTCACATTTTCATGTTTTTCTTAATCTCTTATTAATACTGGCCCTTCTAAATTTGCAATTAACATTTTCTTTAATCTGAAGATCTGAAAATGTTCTTTCAGAGGTGTGTTGAAACAGGTTAACAGTAGCTGAACTTTTATAAAGGTGTGACAAATGCAATATATTATAGGCAAAAAATTAGCAAGTGATTTATGAGACAAACCATAGAATAAATGAAATTTGACATTCAACACATGTTTTGGGTACGTAAATCTTAGTAATTTGGAAATGCACTGTGTTATAATTATGCGCTTACAGAATATGCTTCCGTCCAATAGATTTCGCAATTATAAGCCAACTAATATGCCAAACCAATTAATGCTCTAATGCACAAACAATTGCAAATTTGATTCCTGCTGAAAGGTCTATTTTTCTACCAATACAGCAAAATGGGTTGAATTTTGACTATTTAGCAATCTCTTTTTCTCCCACACATAGGGAAGCTGGAAGGAGAAATGAAGTTGTGCAACAGTAAGACAGAATCAGTTCTAGGGGGAGCAGGAACTACAGCTGAATCTTGAATTCTGGCAAGCCGACCTAGATATAGTAGTAGTGCATTTCCAGAATGGTTTTCATGATTTTTCATTATTTCTGAATAATACTTGATGAAATGTCAAACCTAAACTACAGCTGACAGCAAGGAGGCTGTTAAGTTACCGTCTTGATACACCAGGCAGCTTTCAACTTTTTCAGTAGGAAAAGCAAAATTTTTGGCAGGAGCTCAGCAGGTATTCCACAGTATCTTGTTCACTGCCTCAGAAAAAATATCACTTTACTTGCATTCTATGTACTTATAAAATATGCTATAGAATAAAAAGGATTGTGAATAACTAAGAGAAATGTATGAAAATAGTTGTGAATCTGCCTATTCCCATGCAGCCTGGCAAGCCATTTTGAGCACAGAGGCTTGCCAAAGAATTAAATACGTAATCAGACCTGCCAACATTCACTCATTCATAACTATATTCTTTCATACTGAATTCATTTTAAGGTTGTCAAGTTTTGCCCTCTAGGAATAAAGGGCATTTACTGTGGATATTATGAGACATTGACAAAAATCTCACTGCTACTCATTCCCTGGGGACCCCGAATTTGTGATTGAGGAAATGGCGTTTCATCTAATAGCCCACACAATGGCAATGTACTCATTTTGGAGTAATTCTGTTCATGTTCATACCCTGCCTTTAAAAGCAATGCTCCTTTTCCAAGCCAGGAAAAGCATCATTGATAGACCTGCATCCAAAGCACTAGCAGGTTGTTCAAGTATTTTACTGTAGTTTAGGCTAACACAGGGAGGTCAGAAAGTTTCATTTCCCTGCTCAAAGCCTCTGTGACAAGACTCTGTTCAGAACAACTTGTCAGACCAATGCTTTTGACAAACTGCCCTAATAAAAGCAACAATACCACTGAAATAATCTATAAGTCTTCAGTAATAATTGAATTCTATAATATTGAATTCAATTCTAAGAAAGGAATTCTATGAACAACCGATTTTTTGTTTCATTTTGGTTAATCCCCCGTGTCTTTATCTTAGTCTCTTGGAGAGTAATTACATCTCTCCTTACCACCTCTTGCTGTTATTGACTAAAACTGTTTTATATTTTCATACTTTCTCCATTTTTTTCAATACAACCCCCATGGTTTTTGCATTCTTCCCAACCTCTATGTTGTCAATACATCAGATCACACAGTCCTTGGTTTGTAAGTGTAGGAAAGGTGCCTCCTAAATTAACAAAATCAAATGGTCTGTCTGGAACTGAAAGGCCTATGTTCATGATGAATACAAACTACTATTTTTCCAGCGGGATTTGTAAGCGCAGCTTAGTGAAGTTCAGCAGGTTGTAGCACTTGGTACTGCTCAGGCTGTTCAGTAAATTGTCCATCTTGTCTTATGATAGAGCGGGCACAGCCTCAGTATAGCATTATCTGTCATCCACACAAAAACCTTGTCTCCTACTTCTTCCACTTTATCACTCTTCAGTAAAATGACCAGTGGGAAGAGCCCTGTTCGAGTAGTCACTTATCTCCACAGGTTATCCCGGCCCAGTACACTTCATTGTGCACTGTCTGGTGGTCTCTGGTAAGGTTAGCGTGAACTCTTATCAGTTATACCTGGTCTATCAGAAAATACTCCCAGACCTATATAGATGTCCCTATGAGTTCTGCTCTCTGGGAGGAGCAAAGCTTCCCTGTCTTATCATTAAGCTCATTAACCATTCCAATGACTTCAGAAAGTTCTCGCACAAGAATTTTGGATCTCATTAATGGTTGATGGCAATTCTCCAGACTCCCAGCACGCTTGCCTGGTACTCCTCTCAGCTCTTGGCTAGGCACGGTTGTATCACACCCATCAAGCCCAGCTGTGCCTTCCCAATACAGAAAACCAGTAGAAAGCCACAGGTCAGGGCTTCTTGGAGTAGAGTTGTAAGAGCAGCATCTCTGTCAGCACCCTTTTCAGCTACAGGCATCCCACACTCCATGCTTTGGGCATGGGAATCCAACCGCTATGCCCTTCCTGAGCTCTGAGTGCAAGAAAGAGATGAATGAAGGAAACTGTAGGAACGAAGAAAACATTTGTGAAAACTGTAGTCCACTACTGATGCTCATTACTGACAAGCTTGTAATTCTTTGCCTTACTCCATGTTTTGGCCAGAACAATTCTCAGACGCTGCATCCTCTTAGCAGATAGGTTGCTATGCCAAGATAGCTTTGGCCAGTCCCTGCTAGCGCATAGCTTGCCATCGACATCGACTTACTCCATTTTGTTGACTTTTGCTGGAAGTCTGCCTTCATGCACTTTTTAAACTCTTCTCTGCTCCCTCAGGCTATCACGGCTGCATTTTGTGATATGTGGAGGATATAGAATCTGTATGGACCATCAACAGGTGCTTTAAATGTATCGTAGATCTCCTCATATGGTAGAGCTGACATCTTAAGGACTCTGGACACAGCTGGCCTGTTACTATGCTTAGTAACTAGGTTTGGATTTATTTTGCTTTATCTTCTTTTCTTTATCTTTCATTTCTCTACTCTCCCTTCAACTCATTCTTTGCTTCTGAAGGTTGTAATACATAGATGTCAAACCCTTCACCTGTAAGTCAGCATCAGAAAGTATTTTACAAGAGTCTGAGACACCTTTCCTCATTTTGTCTGTTATCCCACATCTCCTATTATTCTGGCAGAAACCTTATAGCATTCCTCAGCTATAATAAAATCATTGTCTCCCAGCTCTCCCTTTCTTTATAATCCATTTGTCAGCAGAGTTGTGAAGTTTAATAGATACCTCAATAAAGCTTCTGCTTTTCAGAGACCTGAATTTCCAATTTCTCAATCTGTCTGAGTTTTAAAATGTCAATAAAGTTTCTTTGGATAAACTAAAGTTCCACACACTCCTCGGGTCTAGACTGTTAGAAGAGGTCATGGGAGTCCTTTTGATTTCTGCTATTTAATGAACATCTTTCTTTCAAAACATATGGAATAGTTTTCAGCACTTTGTACTGTCTTTTTTTTTAATTGAGACAGAGTGCAGAAGTTGGGCAATATCCAGCAACACCAACATTGCTGCTGACTGCTTTGTGGCCGTTATCTATTTGAGCTCTCCTGGGGTACTTGTTCAAACCATCTTTGGTGCTGGTACCTGGTTCTTCAGCATAGTTTCTGGCTGCTTCTCACACTTTGGCTTCAAACTTGTCTCAGGTGAGAACGAGCACCTGATGTGGCAGGCTCTCTGATCACATTGCATTAGTGACATTTTGAATTCCTTGGGACTCTTTCCAATACTTTAACTACTTTTTACCTAAGTGAAGTTTTTAATCTGCTTTCACCAAACTCAGGATCTGAAGCGGAACAGCATTGATCTGTTGGGTTTACCAGCAGGTTCTTCTCAACCCAGTGCAGATGCTCCCTTCTACGCTTTGAATACCAGGGCAAAATGTATTCAAATGCATTCCTAGAGCATTATATTACCTCCGTTTAATGATCATTACACACACTGGGACAGAAACACGCATGCGCACACACGTAGAGAGTCTCTTGCTAGGCTGGCTCTAACAAATTGCATTGGGTTGTTTCTGCCTTCCCCTTCCAAGGGAGCTCTAGCTGACTCTGGGTTTCAACACTGGTACTCCAAAGATGATTTGGCAACTCTTTTTTAGGTCTTAGGCAAATTACTAATTTCATTTGCCTAGCTGTTTCTCAAAGACAACTAGACAGTTTTTATATAACAACCCACTCCCTGCATCTACAGATGGAAAAAACAGCACAGGCAAGAAAACAATCCTCCATATCGTACAGTTTCTATTCTCTCCCCAACCCCTACCAAATATTGCATTCTTTAGCTAACAATCCTACCACAGATTTACGGTGAAATCACCATTAAGACAAGACAGGATGAAAGCAAATACATTTATTCGTTTACACATGGAAAGCAGACAGCAATGTTACTAAAGTTCATACAAACCACAGGTGATAGGGCAGGAAAATCATGCTTATTTCAAGATCACATCCAAAAGGCCTCCCAGAATGTGTGACAAGCTGTAAGCACCTAATCCACATAGTTGGGGTCTGAGGACGTGTACAGAAGAGCACTTCACATTAGAAAGCATGCTTGCTTTTGTAATTCATCTTCACTTTTGGTCCTTCTGAGCTTTCAGTCAGCTTAAAATAATTCTCTCTCTCTGCCTGCAATTCTTTCTTAATTCAGTCAAGAAGGCGTTTCTATCTTTTCCCCACCAGCTCACTGGCTGCTCTCTTTTGCTTTTAAGGCACTCGCATCCCCTGGGCGCAGCCCAGCTGCAATGCCTACCCAGACGGGACCAGGTTCGGCCACCCACTGCCTCACAGCTGAACCCCAAAGAGCTCATTAGTCCACCCCGAGGCAGAAAGCCCTCCAGCAGTGAGCAGGGCGATGTTCAAAGCCTCTCACCAGGCGCATTATGAACCTTCTATTCCATGTGAGCACGGGGAATACTATTTACCTTTTATTCAACCACATACTTGGGATTCGTCAACGTAGCGCACTACTGACCGTTGTTTGACATCTGACGTAGCTTTGACCAAGTCATCTCAATATGTAAATACACGTGGGGGTACGTGAGGGATACCGGACTCGTTTGAAGCAGAGCTAGACGAGGACCCATATAAACGTACACAAAGCAGGCTATGGATCCCGCACCTTTATGCCTTAGACCCGCATGTGCACCTGCCACGCGAACGTATCGGTGAAACCCCTTAACGCGCATCTGTTCCACAAGCGTGCCGTGTGCTGAATGGCTTCTCCCGCGTGGTGTGACCCCACGATCACTGTTACCCCCACACACCTCAGCAAACTGCCGCTCAGCAGCCGACATCTGCTTGAGTCACCGCCCTCGCTGCCTTCACCCGCCCTGTGAGGTAACACGCAGGCTCCCCGCATCAGGGCTCCGGCGGCTGGGGCCCACAGACACCTCTCCCCCCACGCCCTCAGGGGGAAGGAGCGGGCAGGGGGCGGAGCAGCCAGCACGACGTCACCGAGCAGGAGAGGGGGACGGCGGCACCCCGCGAGGAGACGCCTTGCAATCTCCCGCGCTTTCCCTCCCCTCCCCCACCGCCCTGCCCCAGCTCGGCGTCCCGGCACGGCCCCTCCCTTCCCGCACCGCCCGACCGCGCCTCTGACCAATCCCGCCGAGATTGCTAGACCCGCCCGCCAATGAGAGTGCCCGTCGGGGCGTTTCCCCGCCTCTGCCTCCCACCTCCGGCCCAGAGGCGCACCAATGAGAAAAGAGGAGACAAACCCCCATTCAGGGACGGTCGTTCAGTCGCCCTCCTCTCCCCCCTCGCCCCGACTCGCCAGGACGTCATAGCGAAGGCAGGCCAATCGGGGGCGAGCCCCGTGCGTCGCAGCCAATGGGAGCGTTCGAGAGCGCGGCTGGCGCGGCCGGCCCCAGGGGGGAGCCGGGAGCAGAGCGCGGCGCCGGCGGCTCCGCCCCCTTTCCCTCGGCTGGCGGCGCGGCCGGCTTTCCCCCTCCCCGCCTCCCCCGCCTGCCTGTCCCCGCCCGGCCGGCCTCGCTCTCTTTCCCTTTCGCAGCAATGGCGGCGACGGCGGAGCAGGAGCAGCAGCAGTTCTACCTTCTCCTGGGCAACCTGCTCAGCCCAGACAATGCGGTCCGCAAGCAGGCCGAGGTAACGGGTCCGCCTCGCCCCGGCCCTGGGCGCCAAGCCGGCCTGTCAGACCTCCCAGACCTTGCCGGAGGGAGGGGGGGCAGGGAGGCGGCGGGGCCGGCCGAGCCCCACGTGTGAGCAGCGGCACCAGCTGCTGCCGGGGCGGCCCGGGCCTTCCCCCCGTCGGCGCCGGCCCTCCGCGGGGGAGCCGGGCGGTTGCGGCGGTTCCCCCCGGCGGGGCGCGGGGGCCGCTCCGGCCGTTGGCGAGGGCGAGGGCACCGGCCGCTGGCGCCCGCCCGTGCGCGTGAGGGCGCGAGGGGTCTGGCTGCCTCCTCCCCCCGCCCCGGCGGCCCTGCCTGTCTGGCAGCGCTCGGCCCTCGGCCGCCTCGCGTCCGCTGCCCCCGCCGGGCTCCTGGGGAGCCCCCCGGGGGCTGTTTCTCCCCGTTGCCCGTGGCGAGACGGGGCCTGGGCTGGCTCCGCCCGGGCTGGCCAGCGTGACGGAGCGCGGCCCCGGCTCCGCCGGGGAGGGGAGGCCAGGCCGGCGGCGGGTGGTGGGGCCGGTCCTCGCTGGCTCGGGAGCGGGGGAGGGGGGCCCCGAACGAGGTCAGGGCGGGTGTCTGCCCTCCGTGGGTGCGGGGCTCGGAGGGGCGTGATTGAAGCGCTCCGCCGGGCCCCGGGGGGCGGCTGCACTTGTAGCCTCGTTTCTGCGCTCCCGAAGCGGCCCTCGCAGAGGGTCCGTGCTCCCCGGGCGTGCCGCCTGTGCTGGGGCAGCAGCGGGGCCGCAGCCCCCGCCCGCCCGGGACTTCTTCTCTTTCCACACAGTAGTTTGGTTTGTAACTTCAGAATGGGCCGTGTGTTCGAGTGTTTCGTCAGCTAAGAAATATTTCACTAAAAGAAGCGTTTTCAATATGCTGAGTTTCTCTGTTATCAGCAAAAACTTTTCAGATGTGTTATTTCAGCTAAAATTCTTTGTGATGGCTAAGCCACGTTAATTCTTTCTCTCTGTCATGCTTAAGACTCCATTGTCAAGCCTAGTGGGGAATCTCTCCCATTGAATTAAATACTAGCGTCTAGGTTTAGCATGAATTCCCACTGCATGGCTGCATTCGGTCTTTTATCACTCTCATCACTTCAGCGGTCAGCAGAGTTCAGCACATTGTTTGGCGAAGAATAAAAAGTATTATTGTTCCTCATGCTGCAGTGAAAATTCCTGAAAAACAATTTGGGAATGAGAAGGAGGGGAGACGTGCATTTTTAGGAACCCAGGATTACTACAAACACTTTGTAGAGAAGCAGCAAGAATTAGCCCCACGCTCCTGAACATAGGGATGGAATGGAGGCCGTTCCCTGGGAGCTGAATTTCTTTCTCTTCTCAGCTGCCTGCATGTAACATAAGAACATTTCTCACGACTTTTTGAACTTTATTAAAATTGTAACAAAGCAAATTTATTGGGCAGCTATGTCACAATGCCTGTGAAATAAAACATTCTTGAAAAAGAAGGTCTAAAACTTAGATTCTTACAACTGGCATATTCTGTCAGAAACTTGCTCGGAACTGAGTTGGAGTTTGTTTAATCTTCATAGATACATATGCACTATGGTCAATAAGAATGAGAAATCTTAATTGTCATGATAGATTACCAAGCTTTTCAAGTCCATTAGTTTCATATATAGATACAAGCAAGTAGTGTAATTTTTACTTATTTAAGTGTGGTGAATCTGATACTGTTTTCTGCATATTTCCAAGGTGTATTGGAAGTATTTTTATGGTTTAGTATCACTCAGAGCGGAAGAGTTCTCAAGGACGTCTGTAGTGCAATCTCCTGCTTAAAGCAGTGTCAGCTATCAGGTCAGATCAGGTCGCCCAGGGCTTTGTCCTGTTGGGTCTTGAAAACCTCCAAGAATGGAGACTGCACAAGCTCTCTGAGCAACCCGCTCCTGCTTGACTGTCATCGTTAGAGCAAACAGGTCTGAACCTCTATCCAGCGTGAACCTCCATTTTTCAAGTTATGCCTCTTGTCTCTCATTCTTCCACCATGCATGACTGTGAAGATCCCAGCTCAGTCTTCTTCATGATGGGTTAACAAACTTGTACCTAGAAATACAAATCCGTCTCTCTATAGTGTAGGTAGATTGACTTTTTTTTTTGTTGTTGTCTGTTTCCTGAAGTAAGATTTACTTAGATGAAAGGAAAGTATTGCATAGCCTTTAGAATATCTGCTTACTAAAATCATACAGGACTCATATTTGATCTTAAACATCTGCATAGTCCAAACCATTTTTTAAAGTGTACTTAACTGTTGGAAAGCATTATTGAATACTACAGGGATTCAAATAACTGCAGGTAAATTGAATAGCAGGTTTTCATTTGTGTCCAATGAAAAACAGTGAGAACGAGAAATGGATGGACAGGGAACTGAAGGAGGCAGACTTGGGTTATTTCTAATAGGTCTGGTCACTGAAATTAGGATGAGGGGTGTTATGTCGAAGACTTGATCGGGATGTAGAGTCATAGCCTGCTTGAGTGGGGGTGTAGTGAAAGCTGTAAAAAACAGAAGGGGGGGAGGAAAGTTTAATCACCTGAAACCTTTTTTTAAGTATTTATGTATATGGATCTATGTACGTGCTAGCACACTCATAACTTATTCTGACCAGTTTGCTGAAACCTGGATCTTTCATTGTATCTCCCATTAAAAATTACTGGAATGTTGTCTGTTAACTATAAAAGCCTGTCTTTCTCTTATTTGTGTGTCTGTCTTCTGATAGAGGAAATTTTATTTACTTTGTCTTGGTGGTTTTATGGCCTTTTTTTAAAATACGTTTCTCAGATTTGGAAGAATATGAGCACAAAGTATAGATATTTGCTTGCATGTATTCTGAAAATTAGTCATGCTGTGGGAGAAATTTGTACCTCTGAGTAAGGTAGCTGGGGAACTAATTGTGAACTAGAAGAATACAGTGAAGATGTAGCAGGATCCAGGTATGTAGTTAGGGCGTAGCTAAAGGTGGTAGTGAAATGGGTGGAGCCAGCAAAGTAGTCCTCCACCAGCATAGGGGGAAGGTCCTGGTTTTGGCCATATGTTCCTCTTGCCTACCTTGTCCTGGTGCTCTTTAGCATCCTCTGAATCCAGTTTACTGAATTAGCAGAATTATGCCAGTGAACAACTGGATAGGTTGCTGCCATTTCTAGTGAGTTTAAACAACTCAAAATAGAATTTCATTATTATCAGAATTGGCATGAGGGGAAGCCAGCTTTTATAGTGCTTCAGCTGTCCATGAAAGCATAGCTTCAGGTCCATGGTGGGCCTGTGTTTAGGGAACCTTCTTGTTTCTGTATTTGTCTTTATATTTGTAGATAATAGTGCAACATAAATATATACATTCATGGAAATGGTTAATCTGAGAAGACTTTCTATTCTGACCCTAAACCTCATTTAATTTTGCAGTCTCCATGAAATGATTAGATTAAATGCAGGGATTCATTGGGAATTCATTGTGTCATTTGACTGTGAGCATATATTAGCAACTAGAGAGAATATGAAGTAAGAATTGACTCCATGAATGAGGCCTACTAGGAAACAGGTACAGAAAGTGGAGGAAGATGATGTCTAATATCAAATGTGTGGTGGGGAAAGCACTTTATTGAAAATAGCAGGTGTATTGTCATGGTGTGTAAATTTGCTAGAGTATTAGAAAGAGCTGCTGCAATGGTAAGAATGGGAAGTACGCAGGCAGGGAACCAATTGAAATGACCTGGGCTTTGTGTAGTAGGCTTGTTCCTTGAGTTCAGGATGGGATAGTGAATATTTGGAAAGGGTGGAGTAATTTATCTTCAAGATTGTGCCCACAAAAATAAGTCTTTCAGAGTTAATAATTATAGAACTGTTTCTGAATGTTTTAAGTGGTTGCTCTTCAGCTTGTAATTCCCCTGCTCTTACCTACATAGGTTCAGTACATTAGAAACAAGCATTTATAGTTTTAAAATGCTCACGTATACCATGTTTTGGATAGCAAAAGTTATTTTGCTGTGTGCTCACTCTAGCTTCTAAGTAATAATCTAAGTTAAAAAGCCATAGTGAATGAACTGCACACCAGAAGTGTGCAAGACAATGTAACTGAACTTCTCATTAAACTTTCCATTTTATTAAGAGGGTTTCCCTAAGGGGGAGGCTATTTAGTCTCTCTTTCTGAAATTCAGGCAGGAGTTTAAAAATGAAAAGTTCTTCTTCAAAACGTGTAGTTGAAATGTGTGACTGCCACGTGACATTGTCAAGGCTGTAAAATGGTTCAAAAAAAGACCTGAACAAATTTTTGGACTACACATTCATCAGTGGTTATTAACCTGTTGGTTATATTTCAGTCTCAGGCTCCTAAAGTTCTTAATGCTTTGATGTGATAGAAGCTACGATGGATTCCCAGGAGGATACATGTTCCGTATATGTTGTATTTCCTGGAGGATACGTGTTCCATTTATGTTGTATTTCTTAACTCTTCTTATAAGTGGCCAGTAATACATATGTAGATCATTCCAATATGGCAGGTCTTATTAGGTAACTAAGACTTTACTCATGATTTTAAAATAGGTCAGAAATTTTTGTTTTGATAGGTTTAAATTTTTTGCCATGTTAATTTCTATTAACTGTATGGATACTGAAGTTGTTTTAAAAGGAAAGTCAATTCATAACACATGCTTTCTAGTAATTGTTTACAATAAGCTGCATCCCTTTTTGTGCAGGAGACGTATGAGAATATTCCAGGTCAATCTAAGATCACGTTCCTCCTACAAGCAATCAGGAATACTGCTGCTGCTGAGGAGGTATGTCTCAATAATCTTTGAATTCTGCAGATTTTCAAGGGAATGCGGAGAAGGGGGGAAGAAATCAGTGCCGGTCATTTTGGGATAAATGAACAAGTCGGGCATTAGCTGAATCATCTTAATTTACTGCACATTTGTAGAGGGGCCACTCATCTAGTTTGTTGCATGTCAAGTTCACTAGCTGAGACTTTTTGATGTAGGCTATTTAGTTTCAAAAGTAGTCTTTCATAAGTGACTGCTTAGATCTCCACTGTTCTCCGGTTGTGTGTTTTGCTTAATGAATGAGTTCTTTCCTTAAAATGTGTAACTAATATATGACTGTTCCTGTGATGTTCCTTCAAGTTACAGTTGAGAAATGCTTTCCATTTTGGGGTCCTGTGCCTAAATGTGTTAAACTTATGTATGATCAGAAACTTCTTGTGCTTCTTAAATCTGAATTGGGGGAAGAGAAGGTAGCAGTTGTTTTGCATGTTTTATTCAGATGGCTTTTGCATTTTGTTGTATTTGGGGAGGACATGCTCATTAAGTCATTAGCAGTGTTATAGACTGAATGGAGAGCAGTCTAAGCCCTATGTAAAATTTTTCTGTGGGCATACAGCCACTATGCCTTTCAGTTATTCCTTAATTTTGTAAAGGCTCACACACTTTAGCGATCAGGTATAGTACTTCTTGGTAAAACTATTATTCACTTGGATATGCAGAGTGAAGAACTATTAAGCTTTCAAGATATTACAAACTTCAGAGTCACTTAAAAGTAAAAACATTTGACTTTTTTTTTCCAAATGTAGAGTTTTACTGAACAACAGAAAGATGTAGCATATAGACTTTCTGAACAATATTATAAGGAGAATATGTGTGCTGTTTCTCTCTGGATAATGATCTCTTCTGGTAGACTGTATTTGGTTTAGAGGTAGATGCTATTTGTGCTTTTTAATGCTCAGTAAGTATCAACTTACTAATACTGATGCTTATCTACCTACAAAGCAGTGTTCTTCTGACGAATCCTTCAATATTATACTAGCAACTGGTTGCATAAGAGCTGTGTAGTTTTCCCTCCTGCCCCTCTGAGATGTTTCAAATGATAGAAAGCTGTAGAGCGTCTCTCCAGTGTTTAAATTTGCCATGAAAAATAAGATCTGCTGCTGCTCCTTTCTCATCAGAAGATAATACCATGCCCTAGATGTCATAGCTCCATTGCACATGCTCCTGTTTTGTATTGAATACATTGGTAAGTCTGAGTTGACAACTACACAGTCATGCTTGTGTAAATAAATACTTGCTCCATATATTTACTGATTTTATTCCCTTTACATCAGATAAGGAAATAGCCCAGTCTAAAACTTTTCCAGAATCTTGCCAATGACTTGGCTTCCAACTTACTCAAGTGCAAAGAAACTTTTCACCTGTAGAAGTTACTCTTACCAAAGGCATCAGAGATTAACATTTGTAGAATAACTTGACACAAATAACTTTAACTCCACCAATGGATAAATCAAAGGTTTAAATGTAGCTTATAACTTAAGTAGACGTTAGCTGCTAGACTCAAAAAATCCTGGTGAATAAAACCTGCGAACCACCTCTCTTCCCTGTAAATCTAAATACATAGTAGCCTAATTAGAGCCTAAGTGAAGTCATCCCCATGCTTGATATAAACATTGCATTTAAACTTGCAGGGAAGCATTCTGTGTGTGTTCAGTATGATGCTGGTATGAACAGCTAGGCACTTCGTGTCTGCATATGTATCACGTAGATCCAAACGCTGGGCAGAATAGTGCATATGTCACCAGTGGATAGGGCTTTGGGCCTGGTATGTGCCCTCTGAGCACATTGAATGTACTGGCACCACAGAACACAGGCTGCTGAAAGAACCCTTAGAACTTTAAAAGATCCCTTGCCCAGGCTATGGGAAAGCTGGGTTCAGGTCTCTGTTCATCCTGAAGCTGCTCTATTGCTTTACGCCCTCCCAGGAAAACTAGGCTGAAGAAAATACACCATTCTGTTTGCAGGAGCTGGGCTGCTGTGTTGTAGAGAATACAAGATTCGTAGGACTATTTGGACAGCAGTTGAGGGAATCCTGACTCTGCAACCTAGTAATTTTATCATTGAAATGGAGAAACAGGGATTCAGATCCTGCTCCCAGGACCCCTTGCATGTGACATGGAAAAAAAACATTAAGCTAGATCAGGAATAACTCTTTAAAAAATTAACTTTATAACAGGTTTTCTCCTTCTAACCAAATGCCTAAACTGTGGGAATAATCACCTTTTTCCTCTCTTCTCATTTCATATTTTCCTGATAGCAGATTAAAGACTGTTCACAGAAGTGGAGGGAAGTGGAAGACCTAGGAGTTAGAACATTTCTCTGCCAGATGATAGGAGAGTTTGTACACCTCAGGCTAAAGAGGGTCTTGAACCTGCGTTTCCAGCTTCCTGAACCTCTAGTCTCGCTCTTACAAAGTTAGGACTCTTCTTCTTCCTATGCAACTGCATTTTAAAGGGTTGAACAGAAAGGTGGTATACATTCAGTTTATTTGACAAGTTTTATTCTCAGAATGTGTCTGAGGCGTTAGAGGCTTCTTCCTTTACAGTTTTGATTTACCGCCTAAATCTTAGAGAGGAACAGAAGTTCTGCATATTCTCCTGCATTTGTTTTCTTCCTGGTTAACTCTAGATTGGCAGTTTTCAATTGTGTCCTAATTTACAGTTGACTAATTTCAAGCACTGTGAAATACAGTAACAAATGCTGTGTAAAACTGTGTTTCTGCTGTACTCTCAGCCCTCTTAGAGGGCTCTGACATTTCCCTTCTCCCTCTCCATATTGTCACATGAAGGGATTGCATTTCTTAGTCTGAAAACTACTGCCGTGGGCAGCTTCCTGTTCAGCATTTGGAGGGGAAGGAAGGCAGGCAACCCATGGACTTCTGTTGCACCACAGTTCTGCCTTTGAGTTGTACATGGACCTTAGGCACTGTGTGCTTTGAATTCCACATGGAGCTGGATCCCCGAATGAGGTTGTGCAAGTCCATCTTTGGACCGTGTCCTAAATATTGATTGCTTCCATCCATGCATGTTTTCCTCCTTGAGGAATTAAAAGGAACAGTAAAACAAAAGTAAAAATCACTGTAACTGTGCTACACAAGATGGTCAGTCTTTTTCTTACCAAATGTGTAGGATTACCTGGACACTTTGAATGTCAGTGGAGAACATGGTTTCCACGATTTCTGTCATAATTCTTCTGCTGCCCTGCTCAGCAAGTTGGTTTTCTTCTTGTACCTTGGTTCCATCAGCTGTAAAATCCTAGAATGTTTTTAAAGCACTATAAATTCTATTAAGAAGAAATGGTATGTTGAAATTTGAGTATTATGACTACTTTTTATGTTAATACCTTTGACATTCCAATTGTGTGTGAGCACCTCAGTAATTTAGACATGCAGAAGAATCCAATGCTAGGAGAGAATTCTGCTTTTTTATGTTTCATTGGTAGATGGAAGTTCTTTGGGGATATACACTTCATATTGTTCCTGTTCTCATTAAAAGCTATAGCCACTAACTTACCGGATTTTAAAATGCTTGTTTGGGTACATATCTTGTAATACTTAAATATAAAAGAGCCTTTGGTGTGTGTGAAAAATACATACTTTCTTCCTCAAAGCAGAAGAAACAGCCCCAGAGCTGCCATTAATCCAACCATGTTTGTCATAATTAACTTGACAATGGTAATTTTCATATATAGGTGGATATCTGCTGAGGAAAATATGCCGTTTATTATTAGAAGTCAATTGCTTCTTTGTCACTTCTTCAAACATTTGAATTTGCTTTAGGGAATTTGGGATTTTTTTTCTAAGCTAGTAACAATAACCAGGAGCTAATTCATGTAGCGCTGATCTTGTGTCTTTCTGTATGCCTTAGTTACTTGTGTTTTTACTTTGCAAGCAGTCTGTGTTTGTCAGTCTTCTAATATTTTAAATTAAATTCTTCAGAGGTGGAAATTCTTATCTTTGAGACTACGTGCTTTATGAAAGCAAACTCTATTCCCTACCTGGCCACCTATTATTACTTCAGGAAAAGAATGAATATAATGTGAGTTCAGTCATTATCAGATGTCAGAGAACATGCACAGAAGCACGATGCCCTGAGTAAGGGAAGACATTGTATGAGAGTTTGTGCCTTGTTTAGTCCCAGCAAACTTGCTCCCCAGTCAAGGCTTCTCCTATGTAAGTTCACCACACTAATGAGGAGAAATTTAATTTTTCACAATATTGGTGCTTCTAGGGATGGGAGGAGGAAAGACACCATTATATTGTACTGTTAAAGTCTTTGGACACATTGTTAGTGGGATTCCCAGATCCAGTGGGGAAAGAATCTTTCTCCTTCCTAACTCATGTTCCCCATGTGACGATCTATTGCTAGAGAACCTTGGCTTATCATGGGAGCTGCAGCACAGGTGGGCACTATGACCCTCTTTGTTCACCTGCTGTCTTCCTTAGATCTACTAGGGAAGATCTACTAATCCTACATTTGTGGTGGCTTTGGTCCACACTGGAGCTGTTGAGGAGGAGGAGATAAGGAATGACCTAGAGTAAGGTCCAGTTCTAGTACTTCCCTTCTGTTAGTATAGAGACACTTTGTGTGCACTGCTCTTTAGCTGTATAGAAGAGAGCTGGGTGAATTGGAAAAAGGTACAGTGAGTCTGGAGACTGCAGAGCATAACAAGAATAGTGTCTTGGGTGATGGTTCTAGCAATACCTGACTTTTACAGGGTATATTAGAAGTTGAGACTTTGCAGCCGTTTGTATTTCTCATCTATAGGTTATGCTGTAGCAATATAGTTGAGAGATCTTTTGGAAATCGGGCTTCGTTAGTTCTGCTGCTTATTGAACATTTTTGAATTCCAAAGGCTATTATAAATGAAACTGGTTTTCATTCAAGTACACATTAAATAAGAGTATCTTGGGTAAAAAAAATTGAACGCATGTTGCATTGGATTATTTTTTTGCAAGGATTTAACATGTGTAAGGTTTTGTTACATGTGTCAAACTTCAGAAGTTTGGGGGGTGGTTTTTAATTACTGTTTGTCCTTATAGAAACACTGGTTAGCGAACACCCTATTTATTAAGTTACTCAGAGTGCTTCATGTGTCTCTTTGCCTTTACTGCATGTGTTGCTCTATTCATTTTGTATTACTCAGCCATGTTTTTTGCTTCTAGTTCTTGTATACTTGTAAATAAATACAGATATGTAAATGACACTGCTGTAGAATTGCTGTATGCAAGCAAGAAGCATAGAAGATTGTAATATGTGGTATTGAGGTTCCTATGCTCAAATTCAAGTTTAAAGAAAAGTGTTTCATCATAGGTCTGCAAAAGGCTGCAAGCTTTGGGTTTGGTTTTTTTTTGTTCAGAGTAGAGTTTTATTTGCCAAAATCTAATTCTAGGTTCCTGAATCTTTAGTGTGCAGTTTGGTTGTTTGAGAAGGTGAAGGAGGGTTTACAGGTTGGTTGACAAAGAGCTGTAATTGTCAGAAACATGGTTGTAAGCTGATGTTTCTTTACTGTGTTTTTACTAAGTATCCTGATTGTCATTTGTTGCTTGAGAGGTATTCCATTCACCAAACAAGTCTATACAGTGAAAACTCATCATTTGGAAGCATGTCAGTCGCCTTTCCTCATAAGAGCATAGTTATTGTATCAAAACACTTTAACGTACATACTTTCTTATTCAATAGGCTAGACAAATGGCAGCTGTCCTTCTGCGACGTCTTTTGTCTTCTGCTTTTGAAGAAGTTTATCCAGCTCTTTCACCTGATGATCAGACCTCTATCAAAAGTGGATTGTTGTTGATTATTCAGTTGGAAACGCAGTCCAGTATGAGGAAAAAAATCTGTGACATTGTTGCTGAATTGGCCAGGAACTTAATAGGTACCTTATATAAGCTGATACTGTGGTAAAATGTTTATGTATTGATAGTAGTTGTATTTTTATCTCTTGTTCTCTATTCTTGTGTAGACATTTGCACATGATGTACTAACTGATTTCATGGTTTAAAATAAAACCCAATATTTGTTTACGTTATCCTTGATCAGGTAAAAAAAGATTCCTTAACTCTGCTTTTTAAGCTTGAGTTTAGGTGAGATTTTACTAAGGTTTAGAAATCCAATTTGTTTAAATTCTCATGAATGTTATGCTGAACATCTGTATTGGTTTCTTTTTTGAGTGCTGTTACATAACAATACATAGAGATCGTCTTCTGTTCCTGAGTGCCTTTAGATTTAACATTTCAGCCATATTTTACACTATGACTTGGACACATCTTTAGATCAGGGTTTTTTGAAATTAATTTTAGTAGCGATGACTGGTTGCCCTGCACAATTGAGATCTAACTACTCTTAAGTTTGCTTATCCTAAAACTTTGTTGCGTTTAATCTAGATGAGGATGGCAACAACCAGTGGCCAGAAGTTCTGAAATTCTTATTTGACTCTGTCAGCTCTCAGAATGTGGGACTGCGTGAGGCTGCCCTACATATTTTCTGGTAAGCTTTCAGACTTTGCTACATTTTTGCAGGTTAGCCAAATCATGTCTGTACAAATGTAAGAAAAACTGTCACAACTTAATTAACAAGCAATCATAAATATTTCATTTATTCTGTTGTATTGTGGTTTACTTAACTTTTACATGTACAGTTACAATCTGTAGCTTAAACAATGGCTAAGTTTAAAATAATAGTTAAGGATAACTGTGTTAGGAATTTTTATTAATGTTTTGGTCTTTTCTTATCCTTAGGAATTTTCCTGGGATTTTTGGGAATCAGCAGCAACACTATTTGGAGGTCATTAAGAGAATGCTGGTTCAGTGTATGCAAGATCAAGAACATCCATCAGTAAGACCTTTATGTTCTTTTTTTTGTTTAATATGTCCTGAGAACAGAAACATAGTGTAGTAGTCTCAAACATAAAGGTTAAACCATAGATTCCAACCAGAGAATTGCATTACCTGAACCTGATTGATGTACATCTGGAGTTTTGACTATGCCTACTGCAAAACAAAAGACTCAAGCCTTTTCATGGTCCTAAAGCTGACTGTCTGGCTCATATCTGCACTGCTTAGGCCCAGACTCTTCCCTAGTAGTTATGCTTGGAGAAACCTAGTTGTAGTGGCCCAAAGCAGGGTTTTTAGCCAGCAGCGTGAGGGGTCAGGAACTCCTTGTTAAGCTCTCTTTCTGGCTCTTGTGTTTGACAGTATAGATACGTAGTATCTCTGCACATAGTATCTGTACACAGTATGTCTCAAAACTCTGAGTATATGACAACTCCTTGAACTGTTTGTGCATACTTTGGTGTAAGGGCATGTTAGCAAGCCTTGCTTTTCTGGAACGCTTCAGATTTATTGATTTGTGCAGAGAATTGTACTTTGAAAATGTTTCTCTTGTTGTGGAAAATGCTGGGCAAGGATAGGAAACCCTGCTGTGGTATATGGGTTCAGTTTGCTGCTATCCCATGGATTACTTTTTCTGACCTTTGAAAGTCAACTGAGTAACATTTTCTAAAGTACCACAAGTCATGCCTTTAAAGAAGCATGTTTTAAACACTTAGATCACACTTTTTGAAAAATGGGACTTTGACGCTTGCATACACATTTGAAATTGGGATGGAAGTTGAAAACAATAGTATCTTTCTTTTTTCT
The DNA here is from genome assembly GCF_035582795.1 of Mycteria americana. Taxonomy (NCBI): domain Eukaryota; kingdom Metazoa; phylum Chordata; class Aves; order Ciconiiformes; family Ciconiidae; genus Mycteria; species Mycteria americana. Next base: position 163,643,896 of record NC_134365.1, on the reverse strand, counting down.
TTCATTAAGAAAAAACCAACACAACCCAAAACACCAAAACAAAAAACAGAGGCAAAACTAGGGAATACTTGCCACCTCGTAATATGATAAACTTTTTTTGTATCATGGAGGACATAGATGCTGAAGATCTTCATTGTCACTTTACCTTAATTTGAAGTAAGATGTAAAAACTAATTGCTATATCTATTAGGAAAATGTAAAAGGGAAAAGGTAATACAAAATGTAGTCTCATAATAGGCCTAAGTTAAAAGAAAACAAAGGCATGTTTCATTACCAGTTCTTCATGTTTCTTTCTCAAATCCTGCCTGTCTTCTAGATCAAGACTCTGTCTGCTAGAGCTGCAGCTGCATTTGTGCTTGCTAATGAGCACAATCTTCCCCTTCTTAAACATTTTGCAGACTTGCTACCTGGAATCTTGCAGGTAAGAAACCACACAAGTAACGCTTAATGTGCCATTACTGGCTATGTTGACTGTATCTGAACGTAAATTATTGGTCTGCAAATTTGTGTAGCATATGAATTTTTGGTGAGATATAGATTAACTGTATCTTAGTTAGCCTGACACCAGTCACAAGCAAGATACAGTGGAAGCTTATAAGGAATTTTGTAAACCCAAACTAATTGTTAGGGTTTTAAGGAGAATAGTTCAATGTTGATTAATTTATACAGTGTTACCTAGATAAATTAATTAAAATTCTTCGTAAGGTATTTAACTCAAAATCATACAGCTTTTAAATTAACCATGATATTGAAATATACTTTAAATATGGGCTACCCTGAGGTTTCAAGTGATCAGTAATTGGGAAATTCATTGACCAAGATATCCTGTATCTTTTTGGTTTAGAGGAAAGCGTAGAATTATTCTGAACAAAGATTCTCAGAGTAACAACAACAGTGTGGACAAATGATCTTTATTGTTTGATAAATTAGGAACTTGCAAACCAAATGTCTTTTTAAGCTTCATATAATTTCTGAGGCTGGATTAGATCTCTCTTAGGATGCGTGAATTTGAGCAAAAAAGTTGGAATTCTAATATAAGGTTGTTTACTTTTGGGGGGAAGCCTATTGTAAACCAAACCAGAGACAGAAATGGTTTGAGCACTGAAGGATGACAATTTCACAGTACAGTTCCCTTTCTATATTAAGAAAAAAGTGGAAATAGCTAAGTACATGTGATAACAGTGATAGTGAACTTTTGGCAATTTTAAATTAGGCTAAATTTAGGTTAAAACCTGACTTCTTGCTACAGTCAGTACAGCAGGTTCCTGTTGACAGTGTAAGCTATAAACCTTGTCTGTGTGTGCTTTGTGGCAAGCTGAAGAAAAATTGTGCCAAGTTTACTGGCTTCTGTAACCGGTGGAATTCTGCTTGATCTTAAGTGGAAACTGAGAGGAATTTATTAAAATCAGCTGAACTTGAAAAAGGGCTCTAATGTGTACAAGATAAGTATTTTGATACTGAGGTCACTATTTGGTGGTTAGTCCCTGTCTGTGACTTTGGCAATGACAATTGTATTGTTCAAAAATTGTAACTGGCTGAGAAGACCTTGGCTACTGAGTACTGTATGAGTGGGAGTGAGGCAGGATTTGGGGTGGGCATGCTATTCGTCTTGATGTTTGGCAATTAAACAGTATGCTGTTTTTAGACTTCAGACTTATAGCCCACTTTGTGTGATACAAGTTTCAATCCTACTATTTTAGGCTGTAAAAACACATGCGCTTGGCTTGCATTTTCAAGCTTTATTTTGCAAATATAGAGCACAGAACTATGCTATGAAATCTGTCTTCTCAAAGTACTTATTGCGAGAAGGACTAGATTTTCTGGCTGTGGTAACACAAGATGGATATGAAGATCTGAGTTTATAAATAGGAGATGGGATGTGTTAGAATAGTGGTGAGTGACCTTTGGAGACAGTTGGATGCTTTTTTTGTTACTGTTGAAGTTCATTTTGTTGAAATGTTGGTGTGGTAAAAAAGTTAAAAATAGAATTCTGACTTAGCAATTCAGTCCTTTCAGTACAATTTCTATAATGGTTATCCTGCAAGTTGAACTTTCAGACTAATAGTTGAAACTTGTATCCAAAAGATTTATCTTGCAGTAGAGGTAAAAGCAGCTGGAACTTCAACTGACTTCTGTGATTGTTGGTGTTCGATACTACAGAAAAGTGCCTCTGCCTTTTAGGGCTCACCGTGCATTTTGAACTTCTTTCTTAGAAACCTAGTCTTGCTTTAAAAAACTGTCAGAGTTGCAATGGGTATAAAATACGGAGTTTTACAGAAACTTCCAGTAAATATTACATTATCCTTTGCCAGAATCGGAGGACGAATGGTAACGATTAGTCCAAAAGGCCTTAACCAAGATAGATTTTTTCTTTTTTCCAGAACATTTCTGATACTAGAAGATGCTGCTTCTATGTTGAAAGCGTGGGCTGTTTGAGTGGCATTAGTAAAAGGATTGGATTCTAGATTTTAAGTATTAAAAACATGTAACTGTTCACTTTAAAAAAAAAGTTTCTATGTTAGGAAGACTTCAAATACTTTGGTAATGAAAATTCCTTTCAAAACCCCAAAAGCGTGTTTAAAGACTGTTTCTTCTTTGGAGGTTTGGGTTTTTGTGTCCTACTTCTAGAAGAGTTTTAACACCATTGAATAACTGTGTGCTGTTTTGGTACTAAAGTATCAAGCTGGTCAGTTAAAAGTTTAAAATTACTTTTCAGAATGTAGCTATGGGTTAGGAAAGATAATTGCAAAAAGCTTGATTTCTTTTTCTCTTTCCTGTGTCTGTGACTGAAGGCTGAAAAGTCTGCTTTAATTCGGTGGCTCTCCAGAGTTGTCTGGAAAAAAACAAATTATTTAATCTTGAGATTCCTGGTGTTTGTACACGTAAGCTATTCAAAGATGTTCTCGCATAACAGGGAAAAAAGGAGTTAGCCTCATTTTCCTTCTTTTGGTCAGAGTTACTTTGAGGAGTTTTTCTTTATTTAAAATGCATTTTGAAGTTGTGCTTGTCAAAACATAGTGTGTGGTTTTGCATGTTGGCGCCTCTGATGTGTGACCTTAATTTTTTCTGAGTGTCTGTCTACTGTGTTAGATTTAAACTAATAATGGTCAAAATTGATGGCATATAACATTGTGAACCATAACTTACTTGCAGAAAACTTGTAGTTTTGGATGCTGCATGTTACCTCTTTGTAATTGTTACGGATTTACGCAGGTTGGCCACTGTAGCAGGGTCCGACGCTAGGATCCTGCTGAAAATACAAAGTCTGAATGAAGGCTTCCTATTAGTCTTTCATTAGTTCTCAGGTTACAGCTTGAGCTGAGTGCCTCTGGAGAGGGACCCCTACCCCAATTCACACCTCTCAATTATACCCGTACCACCCATTACCCAAGTCCAATCACTTAATTCTGGTCGGTGGTGTCTTGATTTCTTACTGGTTTTCAGTGTTGCTGGGCTGGCCTTCTTCTGAAGTTACTTCATTCTCTTGGAATTGTCTCCTTGGTCCTTATCTTCTTCTTTCTACTTGTGTCTGCCAGATTCAGCTAGTTCTTTGTTAGCAGCATGAGTTTTATCAAAAAGGTTACTCTCTGCCAGTTCTTGCAGCCTAAGGCTTCATCTACTTTAGTTACTAATGCTAAGCCACTAATGCTAAACAAGACTATTCAGAGAGACAAGAATACAGTTAATCAAATTTCTTCTATAACAGTGGTCCCATTCATAGCATTAGTTGCTTTTATTTAATCTTATCTTCATCTTATCTCTTTCATAGGCTGTAAATGATTCCTGCTACCAAAATGATGATTCTGTCCTGAAATCCCTTGTAGAAATTGCAGATTCTGTTCCCAAGTATTTACGACCACATTTAGAACCTACGTTGCAACTAAGTCTGAAGGTAAAGCTAGGAATTTTTTTTAAAAAATCACTCTTTCAGCCCCAAAACTTCTGTTCTAACCATTTGCTCTAATCTTCTGGATTGTAGTTGTGTGCAGATGCCAGTCTCAGTAACATGCAGCGTCAGTTGGCGCTTGAAGTAATTGTGACCTTGTCAGAAACTGCTGCTGCTATGCTGAGGAGGCATACAAACATTGTTGCGCAAGCCAGTAAGTATTTTACTCATTTGCTTTGTTGAAACAATTTGTCTTCCTTTACAGTGTTAAACTGACTTTGCAGGTGGTCAGTGGCAAAACCATGTCTAACTCAAGAGTTTGCTGGTGCTGATAACTTTAGGTGACACTGAACTGAGTTTTCTTATGGAGAAACCCCCTTCTTATTATGACTCTTCATAAATTAATCTGTGCTTATGCAGCCACCAACAATTTGAATAAAAATACAGTAGACTCTTCATTAGGTGTTTCCAAGGAAAATACTACTTTCATGCTTTTCTGCTGGCTTTGGAAATTTGTACTGTAAAAAAAAAAACAAAACAAAAAACAAGTCAATGCATTTAGTTCTGAAGTTCTATGTTTGAAGTTTGGTATGTAGGCCAGATACTCTGTGGTGCTGGCAACTGAAAACTGAAGGAATTCAGCATGCATGTTGAGCTTCAGTGTTGAGTTAAAGCTGTGAATTAAAAATCAGATGCTTATATAAATACTTAGAGATAGTCTAGTTAGTTTATTTAACATGTGGATTGTAAATTCTTTGGAGAGGCACTTTTTAAACCATGCATTATTATTTGAGATACTTAAAATAACTGTCTTCTGGACAGCCCCAGCAGCAGTGCTGTACACACTGGTATTTCTCTGCCTTTTAAACCCTTTTTGTGAGTAGATCAGGGTACTGGTACAGCAGTGTAGCCTGCTTTTTGGAAGGATTCTTTTCCCTCCCCGTCACACTTGTATTTGTCTAGATTCTTGCTTGTTTTCTGAAACTTGCATAAAGACAGTCTGTTAAAACTTTTTTTACTTGTGTGCTCAGGCTGGGGAAAGTTGTCTATATGCATGTCACTAAAATAATCATAAAACTTCTGGAAAATATTGTAATATGGATCTCCTTGGCTTAAGTGTTTAAACTATTGACTAGAAGTTTTGTTTACTTGTAGAATAGTTTTTTAAAGAACAAATTCTTTTAGAATATATTTTGAAATTTGAAAATGTTTAGAATGCTGTGTTTTCACTCTATCCTGTAGCCTGTTAGGAATATTAATGCTTGACACTTGCTGTCCCCCAAATCATTACAAGCTTCTTATCTGGTCAGGCAGCATAGTGGAGAAGTACCTCATATCTCTTTAGAATGTATTACTTTTATATTGGGTTGCTAGTTGCTGTTTAGGAATGAAATATTTGTATTAAGATACTGTATTAAGATAAGGCACCATGTGGGAATGAAATGCCTTTGGTTTGCAACCCATTGTAAAATTGCTCTTAATATTAATGAATCACGAAGGTAAAAGACATTTATTTTGCAGAGGTTGTAAAGCAGTTATGTTCAGAGAATGATAAAAAGGTAGCCAAAAAGGATTGCTTTTGTCTTGGTTTTGTTCCTTAGTTTAAAAGGCCTTCTGTTTTCATTCAACTAAAAAATTGCTGGATCACTTGATCCTCACAACTAGAACTGTGTCTTAGGCAGAACTGTCATCTTATGCTGGTTTTACTGAACATGATGCTGATTTAGGAGTAAGTCTGCATCCTGTGTACCAGTTACCTGCTCAGGAATTCCATTTGGGTTCAGACTTCCCTCCTTGATCTCAGTATTCAAGATAAGAGTGTTTTATTGCTCTTTCCCTAGAAATTAGAGCTGCAGCCTATCTTTGGCTGTAGTTTTGCTCAGTCTCCAGAAAATGGAGAGTCATGGTATGCTCTGACAAGAAGCAGGCTTAGTGGGCTTATCCTTAACTTATTTGTAAACAGCCTATATATTGGCAATAATTAAATTTTGAGGGCTTGTTGGGACAGTGTTGAAACTTTAATGCACAACTCTACATTTTAAAAAAATTCTTTGTGAAACTATACTTACTGGCCACCACATTCATATTAAACATCAAGAAGAAACAACATGTTTACAAGTTTTTGCAGGTTCTAGATATAATGATGGCCAGACAGCTTTGGATGACTGTTTGTTCTCAGCCTTGCTTGTTAGTAGCAACGAACACTATGACATCAGTTTTTGAAACTGCGTAGCATTTGTGGCAGATGGATGTTGACTTCCATATTTCAGAGGTGTGACGATACATCGTTTTCATGTGTGTGCTTATGAGTGTCTGTGTCTGAAAAGCTTCTGGGCTATAATACTTTTTTTGTTTTCAGGAAATTATTTTCAGTGACTAGTAAGTATACAGAATTCTGACGTGGGCATCATGCTAGAGAGTTTATGGTGTCCATTAAGTTATCTTGATATGTGTATAAAAGTGCTCTGAAGGTTTTTGCAGCCGTGGTATATCTCTGGTTGAAAATACATAGCTACGTCAAGCAAATCAATCCATAATTTGATCTTTTCTTGATACTTGCCCCACAATGCTGTCAGTGAGCAATGACCAGAAGTTTCTCATCTGTCCAGATGTATGGTGAGGTGAGTTTGCTTAGGGTCATGCCTCTATCGTAGATACAGTAGTGTAAGTATATTATGAAATTCACCAGTTGCAGTATACCTAATCAGTTGCAGTAGATCTCATCAGCAGCATGGACTACTGTATGCGTACTAGTTTTTGAGCTAGGTTGCTGTAAAGGACAGTTAACTGTGATGCCTGTCTTCAAGATATGTGGTAGACTGTCCTAAAAAGGTTCTTAAAGCTCAAAGGTTGAGTATTTGACTGAAAACTTTTGTTTCCAGGGCAAAGTGAAGCACTTTTGCATAAATGATGTTGAATTCAAATGACTGCGCTGAGCAGTTAGTGTAATACAAAGTAAAGAATACTTAAGAGCACCTTACTTTGCTCTGAAAGTGCAAGGTATACTTTTCACCCCTTGGGCTTCTGAAGTGCACAGGAGCAGGCAGGCTTACAATGGACAAATCACTGCACTCCTTCCTCCTGTGAGAACAACTCGGAAGAATAGGTGTTGCTTATTGCATAGTAGTTGAATGCTATGATAAAGATTGTGCAATAGTCTTTATAAAGACTTATACTGAGAAGAGCAGACAGAATCATCTACAGAGGTAGAAGTAGAAAACTGGTAGATTATGTGCAAGATATTTTCATGATACAAAACAAAAGTTTACATTAAGTGGGGGAAAAATCTCGTGTTCTAAACCATTACCTTATTGCAAAAGTAAAGCTTTATGCTAAGTGACCACTGTAGATATAGTTAACAAAATTTATGATGGTAGTAAAACTAAGAGTTGAGTATTCTTCTATAATGAATGTAGTCTCTTTCATCAGTAGATGTTCAAAAGATGATGTCAGAGTTTCAGTAAAATGAATGAAGTATATCTGAGTTCTTAAAGCATATAATACTATTTTAACTCTTTCAAGGAACTTAGGCTTTATTAAGGAATTGACTTTTTACAATCTTCCATGATCTAAAAAAAAAAAAATCTTACGTTGTACTATGAGTCTTGGTAAGAAATACACAACTTTCTTTTTTTTCTTGATTTGAATGTTCTGAAAATACTCTTCTGAAAATCTATTCTGAATTATTGGCTGATGCAGTTTGACAGACTTGGCTATCTGCTACTGGAAGAAGAGGTTTTTTCTTCAATGATTTTTTGAAAGGAGAGAACTTAAATTTTATGCTTGTTATTTGAGAATCTATTTTAAGAAAGCAACCTGAGTTTAAAACTTTTTTTTTTTTAAGTTCCTCAGATGTTAGCAATGATGGTTGACTTGGAAGAAGATGAAGATTGGGCAAATGCAGATGAGCTTGAAGATGATGACTTTGACAGGTAATTATGAAACTAGTTGTTTCAATATATTTTCAAGACTGTATGGCTAAAGGCAGATTTTAAGTGCAGGATGCAAATGACTGCAGTGCATTACTTTTTCTTTACTCAAGTAACTCTTCTGATTTTGTTCCTTCAGTCATGAGCAGTATATATGACTTCTCAGACAGTTTATATATAGGTTATTTAGGTACTGTTCAGCTAATAAGTAAATTCTTTCAGTATTTGTGTATTGCTGTAATTTACTTTTACAAGTTGCATGTCCTCTTGTCTGTTTCAACTTTTCAAATTTTTGTTTCTTCTGTCATTTATGTTACTCAGTTCAGAAGTCAGTGCTCCTAACCCTTTAAATTGAGGGCTTATCATGAAGTTAGCTGGCACCAAAGCTGAAGGATACTGACCTGTTTAATCATCTACAACCAATCTCTTCATATTTTTCTGTATCTATACACTTGGAAAGGTGGTGTTAAAGAAAAAAGCTGCCTACCTTTAAATGACATCAGAATGCATAGTGGAATTCCTTGCTGGATTTCATCTAGCTCAAATATATTACAATTTTGCCATTCTTTTAAATCCCTTGGAATGGCTAGCAGTAGCTTATCTTGTTGTGTCTTGGGTGAGAAAGATCTACTAAAGATGTCCAGTCGTTCTGATTTGCTTATTCCTGCATGCTTTGTAGCTTGCTCCAACTTTTCACTAGAACGACAGTGGTTTGTCTACAGCATCCTGTTACATCTGCTCTTGTCCAAATACAGTTAGAATGAAGTAGAAGAAGGCAGAAATACGTGCAGGAGATGACAATCTCCACACTTATGTAAAGACACGGATGTTCATTTACCAGTTGAGACACTTTTTGCCACATCTGGCATCTCCTTGAAGACTCAAATGTAATTAGTGTTTCAAAACAATTTGTCACAGAACACTTTGAGATCTTCATAGGAAGATAGGCAGTAGAAGAGATGCTGATTTACCACTGAACTGTATAGCAACTTCTACTAGATATCAGGCATGTAAAGACACTTGCAAAACCGATATGTAGGAATTTATGGAAGAACCTGTTTAATCTCTGCTTGACTTGGAATACGTTTTTTTTGTTCCCCTTGATTATGGAATTGAAAGTAAGCTGTCCTTTCTTCCCCCTCTCGCATGGCAGACCAGACCCTTTTAACCTGTTTCATTTCCTCAACTTTGAAATTTTGCCATACAGGTAGAACTGTCAGACCTCACTGCATTCAGGTTTGTCAAGTGTTTGAATCTTTCATTCAGCTAAATTTCAAGGGGAAATAGAATATTAAAGTTCAAATCCTCGTCGAGCCTTTCAGGGTGTGGAAGTTTATTCAAATGGGCTGCTTTAGGCAGCTTAGTAAGTACTCTGAATCATCCCCTTGAGGCATGCCAATTTCTCTTTATTGTCAGCAGAGTAACTTTGTTCTTCTAAATACAAGTTAGCTGCCTATGGTTTTTAGAGTGAAAGTTTTCCTTTTTTGTTACAAGTTGCAAGTAGAGGGAGCAAAGATCAGAAAACCAGTTATGCTCACCAACCTTAGCCTAAAGGAGAAACATAGCTCCTCTGGCCCTCCAAGTAATAGTAGAGCTTGAGTCTTTAGACACAAAATACTGGACATCAGCTGGTCTCTGGTGATTGTGTGTGTGGTGTTAGTTTTTTCTTTTAGCAGGTTCACTCATGTTACTATGTGTTTCCCACCGCTGAAGTTCACCTTTGTGGAGAGCTGTTGATAAGCTGATGTGCATGCTAACCTCTTCTGGTGCTTGAGTCTTTATAGCTATATAAGAAGACTGGAATTTCTGTGCAGTCCAAGAAACAGGATAATGATCATCAGGCTATAGCCTAGTTAGGGTGTGTTTGGATCTGACTAAGGGGGATGTGAGTCAGGCTACACAAAAGCATAAGGGAATATTTTAGCATTTCCAGTTTTTTGTTGCTCTGACTTCATAGAGCAGTGAGATTCTAAAGGAGGTAAAGGTTAATCCAACTTCCTCTTTTCCTGGCAAAAGCCTTGCAAACATTGCAGGGAGGTGTGTGGTCATTTTTTCTAAGATATACTATCTTTATTTCCTCAAATTGAATGTATGAATTAATGGTGGAAGGAAAGAGCTCAAGGAATGTCATTTCAGATGAAAGTTGCCATTAACTTCAGTGAGTGTGCTCCAATCTAAACCTGTGTGCCCATGCTCTGTTGTCCTGCTGGTGATGCTCCTGTTTGTCTTAACATGACTAATCTGAAGAACAAGTACAATACTGTCAATATCTTTGTGCAAACACCTTTGTTCATAGCGTGTGAGTTTCTAGACTGTTTATGGTTTGTAATGAGACCTGGTGATTCAAGCATAATAGTTGGAAGACCTCTATTTCTGACCCAGCTGACTGATACTTGAAAGAAGAGGGAGATTCACCTCTTTCTGAACCATTACTCAGTTTTTCCATCAGCATGGGTGTCTAGGATGGACTGTAATAACCTTGAGTTATTACAGTTGTAGCCATACCCAGACTGTAACAGTAGTCAGCTGTGTCCTGGAAACTTTTTTGCTTTTCTGTAGGGAATAATTCTATTGGGTGGAACAAGTCACCTTACACAGATAATCTTTGGCTATTCTCACTTCTGGAACTGGCTGAGAGTCACAAATTCCTCAGCTGGACTGGATGTTTTCTGCCCAAGTCACTGGCAAGAGAACATGCTACTAGAGTAGAGTACTGGTACGGCAGCCATGCAGGAAAGGTCTCTTACGTGCTAAAGCTTGAATTCTGCTGGTTCACCTGATTTATAGCAAGTCTGAACTGGTTTGTGTTCTCATGACAAAAAGACACTGGACAGTATTACTACTTAATTCATTGCAAATTTAGTTTACAGTTTTCTAGGTATGTGTAATTGTTGCAAAATTCAGTCTGTACCTTCAGTGCAAGTAAGGCCCAAGTTTCTCTGGTACGAGACTTATTCAATGGGCTACAGAAAACAAACATTTAAGCAGGGGGTAAATAATTATTTTGTAACCAAAGCATCTGTGGTACGTGTGCTTTTACATTTGGGTATGCTTTATTTACTTACGGAGGCTCGTGTGTTTTCAGATGGCAAAAGTTGAAGACTAGAACTGCAGGAAAGGGCAATTCTGTGCTCTCTTGGACTGTTTGTTTTATTGTAGATATCAAACCATTGATATTTCTGTAACTGATATTTAGCAATGCAGTTGCTGGTGAGAGTGCACTGGACAGGATGGCATGTGGCCTTGGAGGAAAACTTGTTTTACCTATGATTAAAGAACATATTATGCAAATGCTTCAGAATCGTAAGTAACAGCTTTTTTTTTTTTTTTTTTTTTTTTTTTTACAATTCTATCCTTTCTAGGAACTTGGATACCTCTTAAATCTTCCTGTTTAGCTACTTAATATATTTTATACACTTCCACTTTTGATTTCAGCAGCAAAAACTGTAAATGCTGTGAACCTTGGAAGTTTATACCTTTTCTTAAACTGGGTTTTATTAAAGTTCTGTACAGTGCATTACAACTTTTTGCTGGACCATGGGCAGCTGAATGGAGATATCAAAACCAAAACAGTACATTTTTTTTTAAACTCAGTCTGTGAATTAAATATAAATAAAGCAAGACTTTTTTTCTTACTTTGTAATGTTCTCTCTAAATCAATATACAATGCCCCACAGTACCTTAAGTGTGCCTAAACTGCCACCTGCTATTCTGTAGCTCATTTTTTTTGTTTCTTCAGAAGTGCTGCGTTTAAGTGAAATTTTAATACATTGCAGTTCATACAGGAAAATTTGGTCTTTTTTTTTTCCTGGAATTTGATGGACCAAAATACAACAGAAATCTGTGGTAGGCTGGCTGATATTCTTATCAGTTGCATTGTATGCTTCTGTTCCTCTTAAAATACCTGTAATGCTTGCTCAGGCAACCATTCAAAAAAAAATTGTGCGTTTGCTACATACACTTTCAATTGACCTATGCTTTGAGCCTTTGAAATAGAAGATAATGCAAAGTTCTGGGTACTTTTCCTATTTTAATGATTTAAATCCCAGTCCAAAAAAGATTGTCACCATATTGGATATGGAATATAAAGCTACTCAAGGTACCACCTGCAGAGTGTGAACACTTATAAAGTCTGTTTCAAGTTTTTTGGTAAAGAAAGTTTTATTTTGCAAACAGGTTAACCTGACTCTTCCAATGTTAATAGCTTCAAGGCTGGCAAATACCTAGTTTTGTAGTACCCACAGAAAGATGTGGAGTTCAGTGGCTGTAAGACCTGACTCCTGTGAAGGGGAGAAGTCATGCAGTTGATGCCTGATGCTTGCTCTCTGCTGGGTCAGAGCTTTCCGTAACCTCTCTTTGGAAAAGGAAAATGCAGGAGATATTGTTTGGTTCAGAGGCTCTCATTGGTAGGGAGTTGGGGGGAAAGATGAAGACATTTAGATTAAAACATTATTGATACTCTCAGAAATCAAACTTTCCCTTCTTCTATCTCCACCGCTCTTCTCACAAATGTTTACTGAAATAATGTAAAATTTCTGGGTTTGGATTGGGTAGCCAGATGGTCCAAACATGATTGCATTTCATTTTGCAGTATCATTAATTTCAAGTCTGGAATGCATGCTAATAGTAATACAGTGAGAGTAACAAGAGGTGCAGGCTTAACTAGGAACATCCAATGAACTTAAATAGCAGCAAAATAAACACCTTCTTCACTGTACCTTCTGTCAAGATGATATTTCATCTCATCCTGATCAAACAGAAGCTTAAGTGTCAGGATTCCAATGCTCTGAACTGCGGTGTTCTCCATTCCAGGAATTTAATACATTACCAGCAATAACGAAATCTTGCATTATTTAGGGAAAGAAGTTCTGTTGCATGTCTTTCCCACAGGTCATTTGATAAACCTGTTTGTTCTTCTGGTTTTCTTTTCTGTAATCCCCATGGTTTCTAGCACAGAGAAAAATTTTGTAAAAATAAATAAATAAAAGAAATTGGAGTTTCTCATATGTTTCCCTGGCCTAAAGAAAAAGGAGAGGGATGTGAAAGATCCATTTCAACAATACCCACTAGCCTGAGAATAAGCTAATAGGACTTGGAGGGAAGGAAAGCTTTACATCCCTAAATGGAATGTTACTGTTCTTAAACAGTCTTGAGGAGACTGCTGAAAAGTTTAGTTCTGATTATTTATTTGTTTTAAATTTAGATATTGTTTGGTTCAGTAGACCTTTTCCCCTTCCTCACCTAAAGAGGAAGGTATAGGCTGTTTCGATATCATTAAAAAAAAAGGGGGGGGGGGGGGGGGGGGCAGAAGAAATACTGTCTTGATGTTTCCCTGATTAGCTCATTTAATGAAAATGCAGTTCCTAGGTTTTAGTACCATGTACATACTCGTATCAGCATTTTAGAATTCTTTTTTCTAGGTCTGGATTTGGCCTGGATTAGATACTCGAATTTTTGTGCATCTCTGGAAGTATGTGTGAGGAAAAGTGAAAATTATTTAACAAATCAAGTAGATGCATCAATTTCCTTTCCCTGTCCTATTCTCAGTCTTCCTCCTCCTGTCCCATCCCCTCAAAAAGGTGATTTATCTTTGTGGTGCTTTGTAGTTTCCAAAATTAATAATATATATTTATTTTCTTTTTACTCGTCTGTAGCTGACTGGAAATACAGGCATGCTGGCTTGATGGCACTCTCAGCCATTGGAGAAGGTTGCCACCAACAGATGGAGGGAATTTTAAATGAGATAGTTAATTTTGTTTTGCTATTCCTTCAGGATCCTGTGAGTCTAATTCAATTAATTATTTCAAAATGTTTTCATTTCTGCTTTCATGACTGCTTGTTAACTATTTGAGGGAAATACTTTTTCAGCATCCAAGAGTAAGATATGCCGCTTGTAATGCTATCGGACAAATGGCAACTGACTTCGCACCTGGTTTTCAAAAGAAATTTCATGAGAAGGCAAGTAGTAGAATAGTCCAAAAAAAAAAAAAAAAAAAAAGAAAAAGTGGTAAAACTATGCCCCTTTCAGAAACTTGTTTTTCTGAAAATAAACACTTCTGTTTCAGGTGATAGCAGCTCTTCTGCAAACCATGGAGGATCAAGGCAACCAGCGTGTTCAAGCCCATGCAGCTGCAGCACTCATAAACTTCACTGAGGATTGTCCCAAGTCACTGCTTATCCCATATTTGGATAATCTAGTGAAGCACCTTCATTCCACTATGGTGATAAAATTACAAGAGGTATAATATACTGAACAAATTGCTTCACGGAGGGTAATCTGTCACATACCCAGAATAAGTTTAGCTGAACTAAGGTCTCTGAAATAAGCCAGTAGACATATCTGCTGATCTTGTTATAAACTGACAAGAATTAGGATACATACAAGAGTTTTTTAGATTTGGCATGCTTTTAAGTAAAATATGTGCTTTAGAAATATAATGCTTTATTCTTCCTCTTTCCAAGTTGATACAGAAAGGCACTAAGCTAGTTTTGGAGCAAGTTGTGACTTCAATTGCATCAGTTGCAGATACAGCAGAGGAGAAGTTTGTTCCCTACTATGACTTATTTATGCCCTCTTTAAAACACATTGTTGAGAATGCTGTTCAGAAGGAATTAAGACTTTTACGAGGAAAGACTATTGAATGCATCAGCCTAATTGGTCTTGCTGTTGGTAAAGAAAAGGTAAGCTTAGGTCTTATCTAATGGTCTAAATATATTTTAAAGCACCTTTGTTTTCTGCGGTGTTAACACTGAATTAATATATTCACTTGTTAACATAGAACTATGTTGTTGCTGATTTCTATGTTTGTCTTCATGTTTTCATTTCTGAGGTAACTGTCTTGCTATTTAGATTTACAAATTCAGAATAGAATCTTATTAAAATATTACAGCTTAAGTTATTCTTGTCAGATTGAACAATGTTGAAAACAAGCATTTTTTTCTTCCTTTTTGGTTTTTTTTGCCTTAAGAGAAATACTGGAGCATCTCTTTTAGGCAGTGTCAGAATGGCAGGTAAAATGTATGTAGTTAAAAGGAAACTTAGCATTGTTTTCTATATGTGGATGCCTGAAAAAGTTTAAATGTGCTTGTAATAGAACTTGAAGTACTTGTTTGTCATGAGGCTTGATGTATTTAGCAGGGGGTTTTGTTGATGGTAAGTTGCTTAAAATGTGTCTCTCTAAAAGTACCGAGAAACAACTGTGAAGAACTATGTAAGAGTCTTAAGTGATGTTCTCATAGCAACTTTGCATTACGGTTTACAGATTCTCATTTTATTGAGTGAAGAAAATAGAAAATCACACTTCGAAGTAAAATAATGTGAGGTACACAGTACGAAAATACTAATAGCCCCCAAATTATCAGCCCTTTCCTTTGACTTAGAAGGACTACCAGTAAACTTACCATTCATGCAACTAAATTTAAACAGATTTTAAACCTAGCTAATGTTTAATAAATTATTCTTGGAGGACTACTGGCAATGTCAGGAGTGAAAAGAGGATAGGTGTAACATCATTGAGGCTTCTGATGTGACCTAAAATATTACTAGCACATGAGTAAGTAGCTCATGCTGTCAACTTTTATCCCAGTTTCATAAAGAAGTCAAAATAGTAAGGAGGGTATCTGGGGAAGTTAGAATTGTCAGATTATGTTTTGTGAGTATTAGTATTTATTTATGACATGTTTTATTTGGATAGTCCTCTGCTTTCAAATGTCTGAGTAGAGGTACAGTGAAGCCTAAGACAAAAATGACTTGGTGATACTTCCAGAAAAAGAACTTGTGTTTTCCCTTCTATCCACATTTCAGTCTTTTTCCAGCTTCAACTTGTGTCTTGATAGTGTGTTGGACATAAATGCTCACCTAAATTGTTTGGTGTTAAGTCTCAGAAACGTTCCCTTTTAATTTGCCTTTAAAAACATAGTTGTTTCCTCTCTCTAGTTTATGCAGGATGCATCAGATGTAATGCAGCTCTTATTGAAGACACAAACAGACTTCAGTGATCTAGAAGACGATGATCCACAGGTATGTTAAAATTGTCTCAATAAGCTACACGCTATAAAGGTTAGTAATAAACATGTTCTTTGTACATGTCACATTTTCTTCCCCCTCATGTAATAACACCTTCAGAATAATTGTTCAACATGTCTTACAAAAATTGTGGTCAATTGCCCTAAGATGGCCTTACAATCTTCCACAGAACTGTGTTTAGGAAATGAGACTTCCAGGACCTATATTTGCTGAAGAAATTTCAGCATGTGGGTAATCATTCCTTGTCTATTAGTAACTACTTTGTTTGGCATTGTATGACCTATTCCCTCACTGTCACCTTCTTATAAATAGTTCAACAAGACTTGTTAGACAGCTGTTCTAATGAGTGGAGAGCTATTTTGACTTGTGCATCTGAAAACAAATACTCCTCTGAAAAATAGAGTGCTGCACTCTATTTTTTGCTCTATTTGCTATTTTCAGGAATGTGGCTCAGAAGTATCATTTAAATTCAGGGAATCATTCATTTGAGAAAGAAATTTACTTTTCAAGACAGTCATGATTACATCACAAGTACATCTTATACTGTCACATTTTTACATGTATAGCAACTTCGGTCAGAGGTACTGTCAATGCGTTGTTACAAGTAAAGACTTGGGACAGGTCTTTTGAAGATGCATTTTTATATGGATTGCATATTGGACGAGTTCTCTTTGAAATAAGTTTTTATGCACTGCTGACAAATTCTTTTAAAAAGTCCTAGTGTATAATGTTCTTCCTGTACGCTTTCCTTTTAAGCATGCATTAAAATAAAATGTGGGACATAAAAATTCTGACTCTGTTCTCTTTTATAGATTTCATATATGATCTCAGCATGGGCCAGAATGTGTAAAATTCTTGGAAAGGAATTTCAACAGTACCTTCCTGTTGTCATGGGACCTTTAATGAAGACTGCATCCATTAAACCTGAAGTAGCTCTTTTAGACAGTAGGTTTAAGATTATGTTTTGCCTGAAAAAATACTGAAATAAATGATTTTTGTAGCACTTCCAGATTTTTCTTTTTTTCCCACCCTCCCTCTATAACAGCACAAGATATGGAGAATATGAGTGATGATGATGGTTGGGAATTTGTAAACCTAGGAGATCAGCAAAGTTTTGGAATTAAAACTGCGGGCCTTGAAGAAAAAGCAACTGCATGCCAGATGCTGGTGAGTAATAGGACGCTTTTGGTGATCTATGCATTGCTGGACAATCGAGTCTGAAGCCAAAATCTGTAACGAAAATATTCTTTATAGTATCAAACGAAATAGTTCTGTTTGTCTTCAGGTGATAGTGTTAAGTTTGAATTTCAGACACTTTGTGTGTGTTTTACTTGATTAAAAATAGTTTCTTTAGTTTGGATCTTCAATTTTTAAGATGAATAGATAGCTTTCCTTTGTTAGCAAAACTTTTAAGGAATTGGAGATGTTAAAGAGTAGTTCCTTTTTGCAAATATTGATGTTTCTGAATCTCATGAAAAAAATACATGCATGTACTGAGTGAGAACTGATGCTGCTGTCAGGGTTTCTTAAAATACCACAGTGGAGGGGGTAGCTAAATGGATTATTGCATGTTGGGTTTTTGTTTTGGTTTTTTATAATAAATTAAAAAATCTTAAACTTCTAACAATCTTTCTCACCATTACAGAGTTGAAAAATATTAGTAACAGTATTTTCCCTTAAAGGTGGCACTTCCATGCTTTGTGTTTCAGGTTTGCTATGCGAAAGAGCTAAAAGAAGGATTCGTGGAGTACACAGAGCAAGTTGTAAAGCTGATGGTTCCCTTGTTGAAGTTCTATTTCCATGATGATATCCTATTAATGAATTCTACTGTGAAAATGGAAACTTAGTTTGGAAGAATCAAAATCTTGCTTATTGTTTTCCTAAATAAATTTAAAGTGTTAGTGTTAAAATATTCTGTTGCTTTATAGCGGCAATTGTTTCTGAGAATGTTGTTTTACACACTTTTATGCAATGTATGCTACTTTTTCCGTTAGTTTCTTTTTAAATGAGCATGTCTGTAATGTTAAAAGCAAATAGTGGAGAAAGTGATGTTTGTGCCAACAAAGTGAAGGAGAACTTGAATAGCTTTTCTGTCATAGCCTGAAACAGGCTTGAAAAAACTTTTAAATAGCAAAATGTTTACTTTTCCTATGATCGTAATCTGTATCTAATTAAGAAATCAAATGCACTGGACTGTAACTAAAAGGAAAAAAAAAAGAAAAAAAACAAATTTCTGGTAGAACACTAGTAACTTTGTTATGGTGATGGATGCTTAAATTCTAAGCACTTTATGTTGAGCTTGATTGTTTTATTTCCTTAATAATGAAACGTGTTCGAGTGGCAGCAGCAGAGTCAATGCCTCTCCTTCTTGAATGTGCTAGAGTTCGTGGGCCAGAGTACCTCACGCAGATGTGGCACTTCATGTGTGATGCTCTCATCAAAGCCATTGGGACAGAACCAGATTCAGATGTTCTCTCAGAAATAATGCATTCTTTTGCAAAGGTAACTTTATTCCTCACAAATTTTGTGGCATTACTGTTTGTAGCTTTTTACGGTAAGAAAGGACATGTATTTGTTCATTTAAATGGCTGGAAGAAATGCAAGGCTTCCTCTACACGACTTTTGGATTCACTATAAACATTGTTATAACCAATTGAAAAACTCAGTTGTACTTTTGCAAGAATGAAAATACCAAAGTATTAATCTAAAACTGTTTACCAGATTTGCTCATTTTAACCACAAATGATAAACTGAAGTTATGTGCATGAAATGTACAGTGGTACTATGCCTTGTATAATTTGAGCATTGATTACAGTATGAATGTTCTCTTAGTATTATTTCTGCTAGTGATCACTTAAACAAAGCATGTATTAATAATCTCCATGAGCTTAGATTTCATTGAGAGTGCTCATGTAACTTAAAGCTGAAACACGGATCATTTTATTTCACTAGTGCATTGAGGTTATGGGAGATGGATGCCTTAACAACGAACACTTTGAAGAACTTGGAGGAATATTGAAAGGAAAACTAGAAGAGCACTTTAAAAATCAAGAATTAAGACAGGGTAAGTTAACACAAATTCCTGTTAACATGTGATAATGGCTGTTCTTTAAAGCAGAATTCCTAATAATTTCGGAACACAAAAAAAAGCCTAGTTCAGATTTCTTTAATTTGTATATTTATGTAAGGTAATTGGGCTTTGAAATGACAGAATCCATGAATTATATTTGTAAGTTCTGGGAGGATGAAGATTGCATCATTTGTAGAAATACTGCAGTTTAATCAAAACTTGATGGACAGATTTACTTGAAGACAGTGCACATGTCTATGGTGTTGTCATTTCATGGTGTTGTGCTTTTTTCATCTGAAGTCTTTGTAGTTTTTTTTTTAAAGCAATGGTAGTTTCTTATTTCTATGCACTTTTCTTGTCCTTGTGGACAAGCTGGTGTGTTTATTTCTATTTCATGCACTTTTACATGTGCTTAAACTGAGCTGTCTCATTATACTTCTTGTTTTTCTGTGAAAGCTCTTTGAAGCTTCTTAAAGACATAAAATTCCTGTTGCATCTTCAGCTAATCTTTCCTATTTTCTAAATTTGTTTCTGCATCATTTTTTCCCTTTCACAGGCTGCTTATGCACTTGTAGAAATGTAATGGTTTAATTTTTTTTTTTTAATTTAGTGAAAAGACAAGATGAAGACTATGATGAACAAGTTGAAGAGTCATTACAAGATGAAGTAAGTTGGTTTGGGGAATTTTTCCACTCATAAAGCACTAGGATGGAAATACATTACACAGATATGCTATGCTACTCAGTTAAAGCATAGTGCATCCTCAGAATTCTTTCTTCCTGGAAGAATGTGCTGTTATCATATTCCTTCAAAACTTCCAATAAGAAATGGGTCACACTACATGTGTGAATTAGAAAATACGAAAGGTTTCCTTGTCCAGTCCTTGGACTTGGACTTGGACTTTCCTTTCCTTGTCCTTGGACTTGATCCTTATGGGTCCCTTCCAACTCGAGATCTTCTGTGATTTTGTGATTGTCAGTATGGAGAGATTAATAAAGAGTAATAAGTCACTGCTGTTTATAACATGAGACATAAAGGATACTCAGTAAATTTAAGAACTGGGAAATTTTTTTGCCACACAATGCAGGTGTGAAGCTTGTGAAGTTGAATTGTGAAGCTTGTTTACATGAGTTTAATCTGTATGCAGACTCCAGAATATATCTTAGATCATGCACCCGCATGTAAATACTTTCTTAAATAACAATGCAGTTCTTGAGCCCCTTTCCTTTGGGAACATTAGGCCAGCATTCAAAAGGGTAGATTTCTGGCGCCTACATACTGCTTGGGATCAAAAAATAACAAAACTCAAGTTCTGAGCCAAGAGCCTTTCCTGACTTTTCTCCCTTTCTTATTTGCAATGCCTCCTGGTCGTTCTTGTAGACAGTGAGTTAGGTGGTTTGTTATCTTTTTTTTTCTTATGTGTCACTCTGTACTGATAATGAGAGAAAATGCTAGCAAGCAGCAGTTTCAGAAAAGCTGAATCCATACTCTGCAACAGAGTTGCAAAGCATTTTTAAAAATGCTTTAATTTATATTTGACCTTGCTGATTTTTTTTTTTTTAAAGACTGCAAGGAAGACTTGTCTGCATTACCGTGTGAAAGTAGGAGTGGGACCAGAATGTCACTTGCCATATGGACAGAATTAACATATGGTAATGAGTGACATTTGGATATATGCCTTTGGTCCCAGAATATGGTTATGTAGCCCTTACCTCAAGGCAGCAGAAATAGGGACTACAGAAGTCATGAAAGATATTCAAACAGTAGTTTCAGTAAGATATCCAGATACAGCCCTAGCTTAGGCAATAACTAAACTGCTAATTTGATAGAGGGCAGGAGAAGGCACACACTAAGCAAGTGTTATGCTCTCCCCCTGAGCATGTTATCAGCTATTAGCAAATGGGCAATACCAGGCCAGGTGGACTTTGTGGTGTGCTGCAGCAGTTCTACCTCTATTTTCATTTGTGTGTATGTTCCAGAGTTACTGCTTGAATTATGCCTTGACAATGTAGAAGTTGTCTAACCAGGGAGGGTTTAAATATCCAGTTGTGGGAAGCTGCCTGTTGCCTGAGAAATACTTACTAGTTTCTCACTGAGGACAAGAAACTAGCTGTATTCTGTTTTCCCTGGCTGTTAAAGTATAAACTGATTAAAGGAACTGTACTGAGTACAACAGAACTTCCTTTAAAACAAAGTTTGAGGGTTTTCCCAACACAAGTGTCTCCAGGGAACAATCCTCGCTTGCAAATATAACGTGAATTGATAGCTGAATCTGAGCTAAGGATCTTTGCCAGTTTGATGCATTAATTGAGCAAGGTGAAAAATGAAGTTAAGCGATAAGAGGAGAGGATTAATATGCCTTATATTTTTGCCACAATCTTCTGTTACAGAGGCAGTTATCCATTTACTTTTCAATAACAGCTTGTTACAGTATCTGTAAGCTACAGAAGAGGAAAAGGGCCTTCTGTCTTCTGTAAAGGGAATCCATTGAAGCAGTAAATTTGCACAAGACAGTGTTTGTCTTGATAAAATTTTTCTGTCCCTGAAACAAACCTTCAAGTCCTAGGCAGTTGAGTACTAGCAATTGACTTACATTTTTAAGAAGGGTGAAAAGGAGGACCCTGGAATTACCAACCAGTCACTCACCTCTGTGCCTGGTAAGATCATGGAACAGATTTTCCTGGAAGCTATGTCAAGGCACATGGGGAAGACAGGGAGGTGATCAGGGACAGTTGACGTGGCTTCACAAAGGGCAAATCATGCCCGACTAATCTGGTGGCTTCTATGATGGAGTGACTATGTTGGTGGATTCAGGAAGAGCAACTGATGTAATCTATCTTCTGTAAGACCTTTGACAGTCCCACATGACATCCTTGTCACTAAATTGGAGAACAATGGATTCGATGGAGGGACTATTCGGTGGTTAAGGAATTGGCTGGATGGCCATGTCCAAAGAGTTGCATTCAGTGGCTCAGTGTCCAAATGGGGAAAAGTAACAAGGGCTGACCCTCAGGGGTCTGTATTGGGGCCGGTACCTTTCAATATCTCTATTAACCACGTAGATAGTGGGATTGAGCGCACCCTCAGCAAGTCTGCAATGACACCAAGCTGAGTGGAGCAGTTAATGCGCTTGAGGGAAGGGATGCCATCCAGAGGGACCTGGACAGGCTTGAGAGGTAGCCCCATGTGACCCTTACATAGTTCAACAGGGCCAAGTGCAAGGTCCTGCACCTGGGTCAGGGCAATCCCCAATATCCAATAGAGATTGGGGAATGAATGGGTTGAGAGCAGCCCTGCAGAGAAGGACTTGTGCATACTGATGGATGGAAAAATTGGACATAAGCCGGCAGTGTGTGCTTGCAGCCCAGAAGGCCAACCGCATCCTGGGCTGCATCAAAAGAAGTGTGGCCAGCAGGTCGAGGGAGGTGATTCTGCCCCTCTACTCTGCTCTGGTGAGACCCCACCTGGAGTCTGCGTCCAGCTCTGGAGTCCTCAGCACAGGAAAGACATGGACCTGTTGGAGTGGGTCCAGAGGTGGGCCACAAAAATGGTCAGAGGGATGGAACGCCTCTCCTGTGAGGAAAGGCTGAGAGAGTTGAGGTTGTTCAGTCTGGAGAAGAGAAGGCTCTGGGGAGACCTGATTGCTGCCTTTCAATACTTCAAGGGGGCTTATAAGAAAGATGAAGACAAACTTTTTAGCAGGGCCTGTTGTGATAGGACAAGGGGTAATGGTTTTAAACTGAAAGAGGGTAGATTTAGACTAGATATAAGGAAGACATTTTTTATGATGAGGGTGGTGAAACACTGGAACAGGTTGCCCAGAGAGGTGGTCGATGCCCCATCCCTGGCAACATTCAAGGTCAGGTTGGACGGGGCTCTGAGCAACCTGATCTAGTTGAAGATGTCCCTGCTTATTTGCAGGGGGGTTGGACTGGTTGGAAAAATAGTGGACTTAAAAAGATTGGTTTTACAAAACTAAATCATTAAACAACTTTATTGCATTAGTTTAGAGACCTTAGCATTTCATGTGACTGCCACTGTTTTAAAGATCATTAGTCTTAATGTGAGTTGTATCCTTTTCCTATCAGGATGACAGTGACGTTTATATTTTGACTAAAGTATCAGATATTTTGCACTCAATATTCAGCAGTTATAAGGAGAAGGTGCTGCCGTGGTTTGAAAGGCTACTTCCACTAATTGTCAATCTAATTGTAAGTACCTTGCTTTCCTTTAATTTGACTTTTTTTTTTTTCTTGTGATATGTAATAGGCCTTCCATGCTGGAATCTTAGAGAACTTGGTAGATGGAAGGTAGCAAGAATGTTACTGTTTTTATATTAGAGGCAGTTGAAGGTTTATTCTGGATCAAGTGTGAAGTTGTTACCCTATGCTTTTTGAACAGCTGCACTGCTATGCTACTTCCAATTTCTGTGTTACATGACCCAGGATCATTGACACACACACAACTATTTTGAGAAATGCAATTTGCCTGGGAGTGTCTGATACTCTCTAAAATGGATTTCAAGAAGAGGGCCAAAAAAGTGTTGCAGACTAGTGGGGAAAATTGAGACTGAAATAGGTAACAGAGTGTGAAATAGAGGTAAAGGATTTAGCCTAAAATCATTATTCTTTTAATTAGCTCAGATATTCACCTGGATTTTGTTTTGTTTATGGTATTGCTGCAAGTATCACTACAGAAAATTGTGTTGGTAGGATTAAATTTAATCCAGGAAGATTTAAAAAAAAAAATACTAGACCACTGTTATTGTGATTGTTCTGTTGATATGATCATTGACTGTACAAAGATTACCAATTTTAAGGTGGCTTAAATGTTACCTGTTTTTGATGCAGTGTCCACATAGGCCATGGCCAGACAGGCAGTGGGGCCTATGCATTTTTGATGACATTGTAGAGCACTGCAGCCCCTCCTCATTCAAGTACGCTGAATATTTTCTGAGGCCAATGCTACAGTCAATATGTGACAACAGCCCAGAGGTTAGGCAAGCAGCTGCCTACGGTGTTGGAGTTATGGCACAATTTGGTGGAGACAGCTATCGTCCTTTTTGCACAGGTACGTACATGCATCAGAAAAAACTATTTGAATATGTGATTCGGGGCCGGGGGGGGAATGTAAAAATTGCTCGCCTTTTGGTTGATGAGGTCTCTTCCCTTTGGCAATGAAATAGATTGCCACTACAACCAGTGTGGCGACTGGTGATGATTAGTAAAGTACCTGAATTCCTTGGGCTTTCTATGATGTGCTGCTTAGTAGCATTTCTGTTGCAGAACTTGCTGCTTAGCAAACTTGATTTACATTTTTTTTTTTTTAAAATGTGGTCTGGCATACAAACGTTAATTTCATAAAAAATCACTTTCTGGTACACACCTGTCTCATAGTTGCTTTTCATTAATACTAATGTGGTTACATGTTAATGCAAAACCCTTTGGATGTCTGGAAAAATTATACAAGTGACCTGTATTAAGGAGTAGCCTGGAATACAACTAATGTGGCTCTCTGCTTTCCCGTTATATAAAAAGAAGGAGCCTGATTTCTGTGACTAAGAAATGAAATGAGTATGATAATGCCTATCAGAAACACTGTCTGCTTTCTTTCTGAATGTCTCAGGTTTCTCCGAAACTTCAAATTTGTCTTGAATTTAAAGAAATTACTGTCTGCTGGCACTCTTCTTGCCAGTCAACAAAGTTAATTTTGCACACTAAACAGAGGGGTTTTTTTCCTTTTTTAAGAAACTATTTAGTCAGCTCTTTCAAATATGTATTTCACATGAATCTTAAAGCTGAATTAAATGATGTAAGAAAACAAGAACCATGTGATAGGGATAAATTAGGGCTTTAACACAAGTCTTACCTACATCAATAGAGGTTGTAATTTTCACTGTTAATGCAAATGTAACTGTCACATGGTGATAATCAAGATGAGGTGTCTTTTTTGAGGGGAAAAAAAAAAGCAAGGGGGAAACTTTGCAGTGAAACATACAGAGCATTAAAATTTAAAATTGTCTAGAAAAATACTTCGTAAAAGTTTTTTTTTGTGAACTTTTCTATAAGGTTTTTATGTCTTGTCCCAAGACTAGAGGATTAGAGACTGAGGTCAAGATAGTTCTTATTTTGGAGTTTTGGGAGTTTTTAGCATCTGTTGAAGTCTAATTTTATTTTTCATTCATTAGATTTTACCTTGGCCCACTTAAACTTAGTAACAACTTTGATCCTTTTCTTTGTATTTGGACAAATAATCCTTGATTAAACCCAGACACTTGGCTTCTCACTTAGTTGGATGTTTAGATAAAGTAACCTTTTTACTTTACAGCATACAGCTTATTAGCAGGCACCTCAAAAGTATTTTAAATACTTTTGTATGTACATGAAAGAACTTTGTGATTTATTTTAATAGATGAAGATGTGCTGTGATTAGAAACAAAGTAAATCCACGACATGAGAAGCTTTCTACCCCATAGCTTTTACTGTCTTCTCTGAAAACATCATGTTTGTGAGCTTTTATTTATAATTTAATTTATTTACTGATTAATATATAGCACTGGCATGTTGTTCTATTGCAAGTTTGTAGCAGTATGTAAAGACTTGAGACTATTCAGAAAAAGCAGATGTATTAAGTGAGCATTTTTGGCAGTCAGTTGAAAAAGTACAGGAATATAGGGAGAACTTGTAAATGGTACAAGAGGTACATTATGATTAAACAAAAAGAATTAAAAATAGAATTAGTAAAGAACAAAGTAGTAAGAGTGAAGGAAAAACTACAGCAAATCAAGTAACTTTCTAAATGGGGTTACAAGGTTACAGTTTATGTGACTGTCAACGTTGCTTCTATTTCTTATGTTGGTTGAAGAATATAATCAGCTATTCTCTGTGAATATTGTATTAATCAACTGCATGTGTTCCTTTCTAAATCATATCAGTGGCCTTGAAACTCTTGGTGGTGCAAGATGTCAGAGCAGTCAGTCCTTGGAAAAAAGCTATTATTATATTTTATTATATTTATATTTAATAAATATTGTTATATAGAAGATGGTCTTTTATAGTCAAAAGGGTTTTTTTAGGGATCATCTACCACAACATCCATGGGAGAATAGATCTGTTTTCTAGACAAGGAGAAAACTTGTCTTCTAAGCTGTAGGGAGGAGACTATGCTGATTGATTTTGGTGCCCTCCTCATCTTAGGGCTGCAAGGACACACATACCTACAGTGGCATCCATTAGTATTAAGGAGTATGAGGAAACACAGATGAGATTTAGCTTCAGCAGTCATGAGAACCTGAGGTATAAAATACAGACTCAGTTTGCCTGGACATTGTAGGCTTCTCTGAAACAAACTCTGCTTTGCAGAAAAGTCCAGCGCCATTATCCTGCATTCAGTATGCAAGCTAGTGGGTCTGATGGCCAATGTTTCTGCGGTTCTGTAGTGTTTATCAGCCCTATAAAAGTATCGTTGTCTAGCTTAGGGTTAATCATGTTTTTCCATAGCTTCTAAATTCTTCAAGAATCTAATTCAGTGAATATACCAAGTGTCATTGTGTATTCCTTAAGTGCAAAGCTGCTACTTACTCATCAAAATGAAGTAGTGTGAAATCTCACTCTTCTTCAGTAATTGGAGTTATTTTAGAGTGTGCTTTCTGCAAAATTCCACAACCTGTTTTCTGTGCTGATATAGAATTTTACAGCTTTAGCATTGTATTTTTAGAAGAACACAAGGAGAATTGTTCTTGTATGCACATAGAGTGTTCTGAAGTCTGCATGGACACTAGTAAATAAAAACGTGACATTAATGTTCATTTAGAAGTGTGCATGTGGTTACCTGCATGACTATTAAAAAAAAAATTGCTATTAATATAGGAAGAAAATTGGCATTTTTCCTTGATGTTTGATTTTTACCATCTAAACCATGCCAGGTGGATTCACCAGATGAGATTACTCCTATGAGCTTTTCCTAGTGCACCTTCTAGTGGTGGGAGGTGTGTATGTGTATGTACATCTCTATATGTATGTGCCAACAAGCAATAGATGTGCAGCAGGCATACACTCCAGACATGCACTACAGTTGAATTTAACGTGAATGTCACTGTATTGGTGCTTTTCATCATCCTGTGTTTATAGAACCTGTTACATTAAAAAGATAATGCTTGTTATCTTTGTTTTTCCTATAAATTACAGTGTCTTGTATATTGTAGATTGCATAACTCCAATTGAGAGATACTGGAAGATTTTTTTTTATTATTATTCTGAAATTATAAAGCAAATCAAAACTTTTGCAGTAGCTGTTTTCTTGTGTTTTCCTTGCATAGCTTTATCTATCTGTTTGGTTTTCATATGATGATTATTGAGCAGGGAAGAACCTAGAAGTAGTGGGACACTGGGATGACTGGATTTTGGTGCTTGGGTCACAAAAAAACGCTGTTTTTAATACGTGCAGTAGTCTCCTGTAGAATTGGTGATGTTAATAAAATACAACTTGATTGTGCATTAAACTTTATTCTTGTGTTTAACAATTAGAGGCGCTTCCATTGCTGGTGAGAGTCATTCAGTCACCAGATGCCAAAACCAAAGAGAATGTCAATGCAACGGAGAACTGCATTTCAGCTGTAGGAAAGATAATGAAGTTCAAGCCTGACTGTGTAAACGTTGAAGAAGTCCTGCCACACTGGTTATCATGGCTTCCACTTCATGAAGATAAAGAAGAAGCTGTTCATACTTTCAATTATCTTTGTGACTTAATTGAGAGGTAAGGCAAAGTCTTGACATAAATGCAGAAAATAAGCCTGTTTGCAGGTTCTTTCCTTGCATTCATTTTCCCAAAACTGAGAAACTGTCAGGTTAATCTGCATATGCTTTAGAGAAGATAATTTGGGATGCCAGAACAGAACCTTCCATGACGTTATTGCTGTTTTTTAAACAGTTGGTGTTCTCATCCTAACTAATGTCTGCATGGCTTCAAAAAATTGCTGGCTGCTTTATATGTACATGATGGGAAAGGATCAGCTGGGAACTTCTACAGAAAATTGCAGGAAAATTTTTGATACTCTGCTTACATATCAGCATTAATAACTGACCAGGTCTTTTTACTTAAGAGCAGCACACCTGCCCTTGCAGTGCCTTCTTTTCATAACCTTTTAAAGTAGCTTGGCACCTTTTTGCTTTCCAGAAGCTTGAGTATCAACAAAACAAAATATGAAGTAGAGAAATAATACAGATAAATTAATGGTACAGTGCTATCTCCTGTAATAAGTTTGTAATAATAATTTCAGTTACTGGTGAAAGCATCTTGTCCCACAGCTTGTTCTTTAGATTTGTGCTCCCCTCCCATAGGTCAGTGGAAGCAAAAAAAATATTCTAGCGTGGGCACAACTTGCTTTTCATAATTGAGTGGAGGAATGTCAGCTTCTGAATCATTATGTAGTAGCCATGTTCTGGCTGACACTGTATTATATCTTAGTAGAAAAGTAGAAAGGAAATAACTTAGCTTTCCTACAGTCTTTTCAACTATGTGAATACCTTGTATCTCTTGGTGCTTTACTAAGGCAAGGTCTCAAAATGGATGGTGGCAACTGAGGTCGCTATACTGATAATAGTACAGTTGTGTAGAGACACCGTTATAATACTGACGTGTATGCGTATACACGTGTATATAGAAATCGGGAATTGCAGTACTAGGACACTGTTGTACGCAGCTCTGTGCAGGTGGCTCAGCCTTGCTACGTACTTCTTTGGCGCTCTGTCAGTCCTACATTCACAGCCTCTGCGTTCCAGCAGCGGTAGGTGGCAGGGCTGGAAGTAGATCGTGTTTTCCACCCAGATCCCTGGTTGCCAGCGCTCCTCCACTCCAACACTTGGCTGGGAAAGAGGGAGCAGAACTGCTTACTTGCTGTGTCAGTGAGAGTGCTGGCAGGGAGCTGAAGTCACTGGTGCTCTCCGACACCAGTAACACAACCTCCTCCCCCTTGCAGCACTGAGAGGGGGAGGAATAAGCCCTCTTAGGCAGGGTATTTCTGTCACACTATTTACAGTTTCATCTGCATGGAACTCAGCAGTTCTGTAAAGTTCAGAACTTCTTCCTGATAAAGTGTAGGCCGATTAAAGAATCAGCTGGTTAAATATTAACAGGAGAGGGAACATTGTGTCAGCAGGCAACAAAGCTATGCATACTTATTCAGCTGAGTGAAACTTAGATGTAAATAAGCAGTAAATAAGGTTTATATGTAAATAAGGTTTAGAATAAGATATTTCAAAATCACTCAACTGACATGTAAAATGCTTACATTAATTTTTTCAGTTTACATTACAAATAAATTAATGTTTTATTTTGATTGTAACAGCAACAACCCAGTTGTCCTTGGTCCCAACAACTCTAACCTTCCCAGAATATTTGGTATAATTGCGGATGGTGAAATTCATGAAGCTATTAAACATGAAGATCCATGTACCAAGCGGTTGGCTAATGTTGTTCGCCAAGTGCAGGTAAATAAACGCTTCCTTTAGGTATAAAGGGAACATTTAGAATCTACTTTCAGAAGTAACCGAACTGTTAAACCAATTTTGAGAGCCTTGTCTCCTTAGAGATTAATGCTTCAACTAGTGATCTTGGGGATCCTTGGACATTCCTTGAACCATTAATGATAAAACTTGGTAACATTTGCACTTGAATAAAGCCCGTCTCTTTTTATAAACTTCAGAAGCTTATTAATTTAAAAAAAAAAAAAGTTTTAAGATATATGCAGCTAGATGGTTAACGTGATAGCCAGTATTAGTTGTTTGTGGGTTTTGGTTTGTTTTTTCTTTTTTTTCCTGAGCCAGAAATTAAAATCTGGAGAGAAATCTGCCGATCTCTGTATCAGTGAACTGTACTGCAGAATTTGATCCAACATGTGGTTCCTGTAAGGGTCCCCAGCACCTTGTGGTGACTTACTAATATAGCAGAGGCTTGAGATCTTTGCTAGAGAATGTGTGCAAACCACAAGTAATTTTACAACTGCCCTCTTTAATCCAGTGCAAATATAGGTGGCTGTTCAATGTTTTCCCTGCCTTTGGGGAACTGCCTCAAGGTTCACTTCCTTTATGCCACAATGAGTACTTACGGTGCTGGGTGATGAGGATGTTCAAGTATTTAAGCTGCGCCTCTCCGCAGTGTTGTAAGTGATAGTGCTTGTAGGGCAGATCTGATCCAGGGCCAAATGTTATCAGGTGGACTTACTTGACAGTCGCAGCACCTAATGATAGCAAGTAGTGTGCCTGGCAAGCATATAGCTTACAAAAATGCATAGAGTATTTGGAGCAGCAGCTGTTCAGTTGTTGTTCATTCTACCTGGCATGCTTTGGCAAAACTCAAGTTCAAGAATTTTAGGAATACTTGATTTTGGAAAGGATTCACTTGGATGAGTGTATCAGCCCGAGAGATCCAGTATGTCTGGTAGAAAATGAATTGTTCAAACTCTGAAGGCATAAAAAGAATGAAAACAAGCAGTTTCAAAGTGAAAGTGATATAAGTGGCTGCTCTAGATTCTGGCTGACAGATATGAATCTTTGCTGTTAGTGCTTAAAGTCTGGGTATGGAACTTTGTATTAGGGTATGCTAATGCATTTGTTCAGTTTACCTTAAATGCTCAAGGTTAGTTGATTTTTTTTTTTTTTTTTTTAATTATACAGTGGCACAGTCGTGTATAGATTAGTTGTGTATGGCAAAGTCTTGTTTTGGCCAGGAATGATAGGAACATTAAGATGGAAACAAGACTTCTGCATTGGTTAAATGGTTTACCTTCACACTGTGGGAAAAAAAAATCTTAAAGGTCATGGTTTTTTAAAAAATATAAGTTTAGCTTACTGTTACCAATCCTATCTCTCTTCACACATAATACTTAGACTTTAGTGAAGCACTGCAAATGTTTTATACCATGATAGGAACTTTAAAGGCTGTGTAGTTGCTAACAGTCTGCCTGCTGCTGCTTCCCAGATTCCAGGAGAAAGGAATTTTTTTTTTTTATGATCTCAGTAAGCTGTTCCACTGCCAGCATCTGACATGAGTAACATTATGGTCATAGTTGGAATTAAACATAAACTTTTTTCCTCATGCTTAGGTATTCTCAGACCAGAAATACTTCAGTGTAGTGTATCAATTCAAATGTGTCAGAAATGCTGGAAGAGCATGTTTAGTTTTGCAATATTCCATTATAGATTGAGAGTTTAAAATGCCTAGTATTACTTAACACTAAAAACACAAACTCAACTTGAGGACTGTTTTCAAATTCTTTTGAATTCTGTGAATCCATTTCTATATGATTTTTTTAAAGAATGTGTGAGAAAAGGGCATTATAATAGAGCTGAACATAAAATATACCAAATATAAATGAAAACCATTGTTTTTAGTTTACTTCAAGTATACTGCTATCGCAAAAGCCAATCTAAAGACCTACAGCCAGTCACCTGCAATTTTTTTTCCTATCATTGTCCTTCTGAAGAAAGCAGGGTGCCAGTTGCTTCCAGCTTCTATTGATAAGTTAATAAATACTCTCAACCTTTTTTAATTTTCAGCATTTTCTGGTACCATTAGAACCAGTCCCTCCTGATGGTGACTTTAAAAGCTCACGTCTCAGCCAAGGGCTGTGGTAGCACAGATGAGGTATACTGAGGGCCAGGAAAGTGTGGGTTTATGTTTACCCAGATAGATGCTATGTTTGTTCTCTTCTCTCTGGGAAGTAATTTACCATTCCTTTCACTAAAGAGCAATGCCGTGTGTTGGCAGCAGAATTTTGCACGTACGCACATAGCGTATGTAGCGTGTCATGCTGTTATCACAGTGCTCCCTTCCTCTGAATGCGTTACTGGTGCACCAGTGCCCAAAAGGTACTCTCGCATTGAGGTATGGTTCGGTTCTCCCTGAACGCTGATCTTTTAACTTCAGTGCAAAACAGAGCAAATGGTTAGGCTGTGGCTAACTTCAGAGTGTCAATTGTCATTTGACCCGCTTAGTTATAGGGAGTTCCCAGGAGTTTCAAATCAATTACGCTGGTGCTATTTAACCAGAGCTTGCCTCTGTTTAGCATTTTAGAGCATCTCTAGTTGAACCTGCGTAGGGCTGTGTGTAACTGAAGATTTCGGTCTGTTCTCTTTGGCATATATATTACAGGAATAAGCCCAGTGAATGTTGAGCGTTGTAAACATATGCAAGTTTAGCGTGTGCCTTACAAGCTTGTCAGCCTGCATAAAGACAACTTCTCATTTGTTTTCTAGACATCTGGAGGACTGTGGACAGAATGCATATCACAGCTCAATGCAGATCAACAGGCAGCCATACAGGAGCTCCTGAACTCTGCTTGAAGGGCCTTAATTATCATCTGCAAGAAAACTAACTCCAAATAAACGTTTACCCTATTGTTTAGGTTTCTTTTGTTTCTTTTTTGAGTAAAACCAGAACTGTAGTGCGTGTAGGCCATTCTTCTGCAACCTACAGGCAGTGGCAGCAGGAAGAAGCATTCTTTCAGAACGGTGTTTAAATCGGTTTCTATCCCACAACATGGAAGAAGTTTCCTGTAAACCCTACAATAGCACTGAAGAGTATTTTTCTAACGGTATAAGCCATCCACACGATGGTGAAAGGGAAACAAGTTGAATTTTCTCATTAGACATAATGAATTAAGAAACAGCTTTAAGACCTTGTATTCAGCAGTAGATGTACGTTATACCAGATAAACGTTTCTCTACATCTAGTGTTAATTGTATTAATTGGAGTGTGAGTCTTTGTAGGGTAGAAAGTGTCCTTCTGCCCAACAAGTTAGTAGATCAAAAGATGAAAAACTGAAGACAAACATCGAGCATGAAGACCTCATTGATCGCACTTTCAGATTCCCAAAAACAACTTGTACAGTGACTCAATGAGGAAAGCTGTTCAGCTT
Organism: Mycteria americana; assembly: GCF_035582795.1. Taxonomy (NCBI): domain Eukaryota; kingdom Metazoa; phylum Chordata; class Aves; order Ciconiiformes; family Ciconiidae; genus Mycteria; species Mycteria americana. Next base: position 163,611,070 of record NC_134365.1, on the reverse strand, counting down.
CCAGCCCTTGAATGTGAAGTCTCTTTGGCATGTCTGACAGTATCTCATTCACTCCTCAATAAATGACATTGAAACACAAGAAGCTTGTGTAGAAGTTCAGTGATGTGTGGTTCTTTTAATTTCCTCTTGTGAAAAGATGCAAGTAACAAGCTATACAAGTCATGATTTTATATTTGAAACTTTGTATATTGTTGCCTATTTACAGATTTTATGCATTTTTGTTTCTTGACTTTTTTAACAAATTTTTCACCCGAGTGTGTAGAATGGAAACTTAACGGCATTCCTTTTATGACAGCAAATTTACATATCTTGACTTTAAAATGTTTTCCATGTTCAGATGCATCTGCATTTCATAACTTATAAGATGTAGTGTTGTTCCAGCTGCAAATGTGCAACATGATCTGGCAGCCAGCGATACTGTTACAGTTGTCTGTGTTTTGTTTAAAACAATCGGATAGTTCATAGCCTGACCTGAAAGAATCAAAAAAACTTCTCAGGTCTTTTTGGTACTGCAAGAGCAATACATCAATTACCAGCTAACACACCAGCAAACATAAGCATAGAGTATCTGATTTCTAACAAAGGTGAGTGAAGTTTTTGCACTCTCTTACTTTGAAGATGTTAGTATATGCATTGATCTTTAAAAACTTCAGTTGTTTACTGAAGTGTTCTTCAAGTTAATCTCAATACTCTCTTAAAACATACAAATCTTTTCAAAGATGGTGTAAGTTTTCTCCCTTTACAACAAGAAAAGGTGGAACTTTACATGTAATAAATTCCTCTCTGACTAAAGAATAAACTTAGTTTTGCCTTTGAAAATGTTTCAGAAAAATCCTGGTACAGAATGAGGTGTATCAAAAACTGCCTAGGACCATTACAGCCAAAAGTTTGCAACACGGACTGCCTTAACCATATGGGTTGACGCTGTAGGTTGTCTAGAGGCAGCTGGAACAGTGTAACAAAGTACCTACTGGTCCAGTTTCCACTTTGTTCAAATGTTGTTAATCTTGTATCTGCAGAAATTCAAGCATTCGTACATCTGGAAATTGAACTGTTAAGGATTAGATACCAGTACTGTGAGAGAACTAGTAAGTCAGGTCGGTTATCTCAAGCACTGGTCCTGACTACAAAGACTGGGTTATTTTGTGTCTTTCATCTTTCCTGTTGATTTCTTCTTTTTTAAGTATTCTTTATTTTAATTTCCCCTCAGTCTGAAACATTTAAGTTTTTCCCTGCAGCTTGCTTTTTGTACTTTATCTCAAAGCTTCAGCCTTAGATTTTTTTTTTTTTCTTTTCCCTTCTTTGGATTACCACTGTGTGGAGAAACCAGTAGTACATTTGGTATTTCCCTGAAGCAGCATCAACTTTGGCTCTCTGTAGTGTAAGAGAGCAGCATTCTAGTTGCTCTCCTAATGGACCAACTTCAATCTTTTCGTCTTTTCAGTCCAAGTAAATGAGAACAAATAGAACCGGGAGATGGGGTAGCTCTGTGTGCCAGAGCCAGCATAGAGCAACTTTGTGCAGTTGCTTCTGCCTTGTTAACAATCATTTTATCAAAGAAAAGGGCACCGAGTGAGTCACTGGCCACTGGCCACTGCCGGCCTGACAGGTGGGTCTGTTCCAGGGAGTACCTGGAGGTCTCGTCTTGCCCATCCCCACTGAACTTTTGTCAGGGCTAATCCGGAAGCTTCTCTAGCATTTTCTCAGCTCGCGCAAGCTTTAAAAACCCTACGCTCCCTTTCCACATATTTGAAAGCTGTCTGAATCACTAATCTTAGCTTTTCAGGTTCCTTAATTGATGCTTACAGGAGTACAGAATTTTTAAGCAGTCAACTGTTCTTCATCTTCCACAGCACTGAAGTACTCGAAGTACAGTAGAACAGTAGCTTTATCTGCAGCTATCAAAAAATAAAAAGTCATCCTTAGGAAGGAGTTGAAGGAATCTAACTGTGGTACTGATAGGGGAAGGGCCATAGTTTTATTTCAACCATTTTTCTTGAGTATAACTCCAGTCGTGCTTTATCAAAACGCTCAGCCATTGCATTTGGTAAGAGATGTACCTAGTGTAGCGTAAAGAGCACTGCAAAAAATAGTGGTGCTCTGCTTTGGCAGAACAAAGAGGTACTGAAGCCACCCTGGACATCCAAGCAAAAGTGTTCAAAGTTGTACTCGGTAACAACAAAAAACTAGAAAACTTCCCACGCTTTGGACACGGTGTTCCAGTATTGCAGTTTTATTAGCTTATTTAAGCATATAATAGTAACTAGCGTTCAGGACCATTGCTTCCAGAAGTAGCTCATCTCCTGACGCTTAGGTGAGTTCCCGTCTAAACTTTCATCTGTTCTTACTGTTCTGAAGGTGAAACTACTTGCTTTTTGTTCACAGCTCTAGGTTGTTCATGAAAGATATTAATGCTGATAAATGTCTAGTCTCCTTTGCCTGGCTTTGTCTACAAGATCTCCCCGAGAATCCCGTGCCAAATCTGTGTAAGAAAGTGACTTGTAGACTTCATGTTTTCAACACGGCGTTTGTGTACTGCTGTGGCATTCTGTCATTGCCTTTTCTCTGCAGAGACTTCAAAGTAATGCTGAGTGCAAGGGCTGCTATTCCCCAGCATAGAGCAGGTGTTGTTATGCCAAATGTTGTCTGTTGTTTACACATCTACATCTTTCAGTCTCATGTATGGAGTACATGCGTGAGAGTAAGACGTGTTGCACAGTTGGAATTTTTGATGAAATAAAGAATTAAGGAAGGTGAATTTCCTAATGACTCTGTGTATGCATGTATGTACTGGGTATGCAGCTGCCTTGGGCTCTTGAACTGGAGCCTTATTTTTGCCTTCGTGGTGTCCATAGGGGTGCACACATACACTGAGTCTTCCAAATACAATGAGGGTGGTATTAAAAATAGTGCAAAAGTCAGGTATTTGCCACCCCATTTTTTTTTTCAACTTTGAAGTATTTTGCTGTGCATCGGAGCAGCCTTAGCCTTTGCTACTTAATCATGCAGTCCGCTCTTACTTGCTAACTTAGCCAATTGTACTTACTTGCATGGGGCTTGATGGTCTCTTAAATTCTAAGAAATGCATTTGTTGTCTTCCGAGAAGCAGTAAACAGGATCTAAGCTTCTGTCTAGTAGAGGTCCTTTTCCCTTTTTGATTATCCTGAAGATGTTTGTATTGCTTCAAGAAAGAACATCTCGCAGGACAGCTTAACATCTGTTGAGGCTTCAGAGGTATGGGCTCAATATTGGATAAAAGTCATGGGATTCGTCTCGCCTGATACTGGGTATCTGTAACAAAGTTTGTACATAAATAATTGTCTGCAGCCCTATTCAGTGAAGGAAAACAGGTGTGTCTAGATGATGATAGATTTTGTCATAAGGAAGTGTTTGAGACCAAAGGAGACTACCATCTGAGTCGCTGCTGATAGACAAGAAACTGTTAGTGCCTCCGGTGGTCCTTGGGATGGTGTTTATTATTGGCAGTTCGATGGCTCACTGAATAGCCTCCGTAGTTGTACTATAATGCAGCTACTTAGATTCCAGGAAATCAGTGTGTTTCCATTTTTTTCCTACTCCTAGAATCAACCAATTAAAAAAAAAAAAAAAAAGTTTCTCTAAAAGTCAGCCAGGCCCCCTGCTGCTTCATCGTGTCAGTTCTGAAGGAGATTTCACTAACTCTTGAGGTGTTTCACACTGACCGGTAAATTACCTGCTATTTAATCCCCATTCAAAGGTGTGATTCAGAAGACCCTTTTATTTCCGGAGGGTGTAAGCTACCTCCACCAACATCTCCTTTTGTCATCAAGTTAGTTAGGCTAGCATAAATCGGAGAGAAATCTCAGACTAACATACTGTTAATACACTAACTATTAACAAGTATAACACTAAGTTTGTGCCTCTTTGCCACTAATGAATTAATTTTCCTCTTTCACAGGAGCCTCATTCAGGAGACATTACCCACTGCTATAGCCCTAGAAGCCATAATTTGGTTTGCTTTTTGTTCAGGAAAAGGTTTCTACAGCATCTTTTCTGACTCAAAAGGGATACGAGGAATGGAGACCCATTCAGAACAGAAGCAAGCCGTGTGTTTCCTATCTTTGAATACAAAATGCTAAGCTCAGTAACAGTATGGTTATTCCAGTAGAAATCTAGGTTTTCTCTCTTGAGTTTTAGAACTTTTCTGTATCAGAGTATTTGCTTTTCAAAGGCGGTGTCTTGTTCCTTCACGGCCTATGAGGCCCAAATGTTTGGTCTTTACATTTGTTATGCATTCACAGATTTTGCTTGCAGAATTGACTCCGATCTTTCTAATTACCTGATAGAGAAGAAACCAAATAGCCGCTCAGCTATTCTGAGTCTATTTAGGAAATCAGCCTGGGGATGGCAGCCTGGGATGATGATCTCCGAGCGCTCTTGCAAGGCTGGAGTTAGTGTTAAATTGACATCTTTGGTTTGGAGATGAGAAACAGCGATTTCTGCTCTGAGGAGACTATTTCTACAATCTCTGTCAGATCTGTTCCTGTCATTCCAGTTCAGACCAGTGAGGTAATTTTCTCCGTATGTTTTCAAGAAGGCAAGGTAGGACCTAGTATGTTCAAGTCAGTTTTGATTTTTATGATTTTGCTTTCTCACTCAAGAGGCTGACCATGACCTCGCTTCAGGTGCAGGGAATTTTTGCGGCTGCTAAACCATGAAATCAAAATGTCTTCTGAGTTTAGTATTGGTACCACTCTTAATTTAAGAATAACTTAAGCTAATATAACACTAGATGCACACAAGTATTTGTAGTGGAGTTTCACTTATTTAGCAATAGATACTGTAAATTTAACAGTAAGCAGTGAATGCCTTAAGGGGGGTTTGGTTTTTTTGGGAGGATGTGGCGTTGTGGGTTGCCCCTAGCAGAGGAGGTTCAAAGCTCTCCTGAGGCACCACATGAGCAATACTGGTTGCTGAAATGGAATTGGGGAATTTTCTTCCAGAAAAGTGGGAATGATGCATGTTGGCAGATGCTCCCTAAGGGACCATTACCCAGGGGTAAATAGTGAAGTACGCCTGAGTTAGCGGGAATTACAAGTTTAACTTCAGTCAGTTTTGCTCAGAAGGTCTTTACTTGCCTCTCATTTTGCCAACACCATTACCCCTGGTTGCTACCTTTTTGACGATGGCCATTGTCTTTTGAGGGTGGGGAAGGAGGAAAAAAGAAAGGGGATATTTCTTCAACTTACTATTGCTGCATTAAATTTGTAACTGCTTTTTTCCTAAGTAGCAACAGAAAGTTATATTTTAAATATATCTGAAGTATGGCTTTTCATGTAATATGTGCTGTTAACAAAACGTTCTATAACAACTGCACGGTCCTATCTTGAGGTGATAGGATTTGATGTAAATTAATTAAAAGGTTTAATATTCAGTTCATATACTATCTTAAAAACTAATGCTCATTTTCCAACCAAAAAAGCTTGGAATAAAACTCATGTTTTGTACTCAGACCTGCGAAAAATATGGTCATAACACAATATCTTGAATTGAGGAAGTTAACGTTGCCTGAATTACTTGAAGTAAAATTGTGCAGCATTACCATTTTTAAATATCTGAGAATAAAATACCAAGAGACATTTTTACCGTGGAGTTTTGTCTGTTTAGGAGTTGGTATTCCTGGGGGGGGCAGGGGGAGGGCAAAAATCCCCAAACCCAATAAACACCAACCCCCCCCAAAATTGCTAAAATGGGGCCTTATCAACAGTTAGCATGAAGAGGTGTGTGGATGCAGTGGTTATACTTCACCGGTTCTGTGCTCCAGCTAAAGTTTCTTCTGGCCAGTAGATGGAGACGATACAACTGAATATTAGAAGGCCACGCACTTGTACTAGGGAAGTTTGATACTTTACAGTCCTTAGGTTTTTTTGGAGGGTGTTTCTTAACAGGACCGTCTTCTAGGCAGAGTGTTAAACTGCAACTTCTGTTCACTGAAAACGTGTGCACAGAACAGGTAGTTTGTCTCGAGAACTGCCTATTGCAACCACAGAGGAAGAAAACAGAGAAAGGGGGAGTGTAAAATCAGTACAGGTTTAACCAGGTCTCCTCCCTATCCCAGCTTCTCCCATCATTAAAAAGTCTGAATAAGTACATGTCCATAAATAGTCTGAAAAAGTACATGCCCATAAATAAACGTCTCATTGTAGAATGTGACAGCCATAGCAGCTTTCTCCTTGCTGCTATGAAGGCAAACTCTGGCTTTGGAACCTGCCACTTGTCCTCGTCCGCAGGGTAAGGGGGAAATGAGTTTCATTGGGGGTTGCCTGTCAGTCTCTGGCAGCTGTGTGGATGAGCTCCTGAGGCTCTACTTTAACACAGAAAAGTGTGGATTCCTGTCCTTAAAATGAGTAAAAGCTTAAAGATATTGCTGGAGGTAGCAGAGTGTGATAAGAAAATGTATTTCAAGTGGAAAGTTGAAAAGGGATAACTGGGGAGAAAAAAAAAAAAGGATATGAAATTTGAGAAGATGGAGTCTTCGTTTGCCCTCATTGCCATTAAAATCTTTTCACATTATATTTATTACCCTTGGGGAAAACAAACAAACTACATATAAAATGGCCTAGCCCAAACCACCAAATTGCTGGGAATTGGACTCCTCTCATCACTCTTATGCCTGAGCATAAAACAGAACTCTGTGCAGTTGCCCATTGTAACTTCTATTTTCTAAATAAACATCTCATAATGTTTTATAGGTCCTAATATAAGTGCAGTAGATAATTTTTGCCCTGCCTCATTTTTCAGCTGTCTTGTCTATAGTGTTTTGTTTGCTGGAATCTGAGTCCCTTGCTAGTCTTTTAGAAAAGATGGTCTGGTTTCAGTTGGTGCATTTTGTAGGTCTATTTTTCTTCTTTAACACAGCTGCCAATGTTTTTCTTCATGAAAAGTGTATTGAAAATTCAAACAAATTTAAAAAATGAACTTCTTGACAACAAATCACATGGACTTTGTGTCTAAACTGTGAGACATGGACACCTAAATATTTTCTCTAGCCCTTATGCTGACATACCATCCCTAACTTCAAAATGCAAGCAAGCTTTTATCAGATCATCTAAAGAAGAATCATAATTTATTTCCCCTGAAATCCTAAATTTCTCTGGTAACACTGTAATTATGGTGGAAGAGAATGATTGCTTTGGTTGGAAAAAGGGCGATGCCGAATGACTTTAGGCTGGTTTTCCTTGTAAGAACTCCTCTTCCTTCCTAAGAAGGGAGTTGAGCAGCAGGCGCTGCAGTTGCCACTGCCAGGGCTGTTCTGTGCAAACATCTGTGTGCCTCTGCCTTGACTTTGCACGCAGTCCTGACGCTGGTGCCGGAAAAGGGATATAGCAGAACTGGAAAGGTTGAGAAAGAGGTTAGAAGTTTAAGAAGTATGCAGGGCAGCCATCTGAGGTGAAACTAAAGAGGTTAGGGCTCTTCAGACTGGAAAAAAGGTGACAACTCTAAGGGAAGTAGAACAGATATCTACACAGGTACAAATGTAGGGGAGTAGGTGAAGAGGGAACAATTCACTGTTTCTGCTAACGCAAGATCAAATGCTACCCAAATAAAGTATTCGATGTTTAAAACCAACAAGAATATTTTTTCATATGCTGCAGTTAAAGCATGAAACTAATTTCTGATGGATGCGTCTGGAACTCAAAAAAAGAATTGGACCAATTCTTTAAGGATAGGTTTGTGAATGGTTAATACGCCAGGTGCTCCTGAGGAAACTTCTTGCTCAAGAAGTCCATAAATCGTCGGCTGCCAGAAGCTGGGAGAGTAGGCTAGGGAAAGGAAGGATCACTCTACATTTGTCCCATTTCTTGTATTCTTTCCCTCAGGCTCCCTTACTGTATCTCCTGTTAGACACCCGGTTCTCTGATCAGGCTTCACGTGGCCATTTGTACACATCCTTCATTACAGCATTCCTCTCCTCACTTTCCCCGCACCCCAGTTTGTTTATACAGATCAGAATCTCTTCACTGTGTTTGCACAGGGCTTCGTGAGATACGAATACTTCTTCACCCAGGTCATATAGGACCAAGTAGAATAGAAATCACTTCATATAAAACATATCTCAGTGCTAATATTCGTGTAGGCACTTGCTCTGGGGTCTGAGAAGGAAAAAAATGTTTTCTTATCTTGACACTGTTGAGTGTTATGTGGATTCTAAACAAAAGACAAAGAAGAAATGTATAATCAAATAAAAATATAATAAAATGTTCTATCCTTTTTTCTCTGCACCATTTTGAAGGAGCTAATGAATTTTTCATGTACTCAAAGGTTGCAAATCTGAAATGCTGAATTTTAGTAACTTACACAAAGGATCAAAGTGCAGTAGAAAGTAAGGCACGTGGTGAGACTCTGGCTTTCCCTAGTAGAAGATTAAACCGCTTTAATATTCGGGCAGTTTTATGAGAACTGCAGCTCCTTTGTTACTGATCTGCCTCTTTAGGAGGAGAGATTACAGCAGGAAATAGGGATTAAGATTTCCTCCCCAGTGCCAGAGGGAGATATGGCACAGTACAGATGTGCAATACCCAGCGTTGTCAACAACTGCAGAGAGACTGTGGAGGGAATGAACTAAATAGGCAGTGGTGAAGCAATTGGAAATATCGAAGAAAAGAATGCATTTCAGAATTTAAAAGCATGAGATGATAGGCATCTTTGTTATAAAGAACTGGTTAAATTTAGTACAGACTATTATTAAAACTCCTGGTGCTTTAAAACATTTCCTGGGAACTATTCTTGTTAAGCCTGCCCTATTTCAGCAGAGTGAATTCAATCCAGTTATTTATTACGCTCATGTTCATTTTGAAATGTAATATTTAAAAAATAACAATAATTTTCTTCCCCCTCCTTGTTGGTTCTACTGTAAATAGCAAATGATCACTACAAAAATTAAGATTTTTTTTAAAAGACAAATGTATCCTAGAGATTACTGATAAACCAGAAACGATTGCTTTCTGTTCTTCATTGTCAGAGCAAACAGTGAATCTCACTTTTAAAATATTTATAAAGTGGAAAACTGTACAATAAACTGAAAGACTAGGAATGCTATAATGCTGAAGAGAATGCAGACATATGGGACATGCAGACCACTGAGGAAACATAAAAAAATACTAGTAACAACAGACATAAGGGAATTTTTTTTCTCTTAAGTGTAGTGGGAAAATTATCTAATTGGAAATAGTGGTAATGAATTATGAATCATTGTGTTAAGTGGAAAAAACTGGGCATAGGAAAAACTCATACCACCTCTGCCCGTACCCAGCATCTCAGAAAATTAAGAGACTGTAAACAGAAACTGTTCCCGGGCCATCTTTCAGCATCAGAACCTAGGAAAGAGGAGAGCATTCATCACTCACGCTTGAAACTCACAGGCAGAGCCCAAGTTGCTACAGACACGGAACAGGTTAAATAGGCTCTTTGACAGTGATAGACCAGCTGACGCATTTACACAGGGAAGAACATGACCAACCTTTCTGCGGCTCATTGTCGGCAAGTTGATAGGAGCTGATGGGAGAAAAAGTGTAGACTTGATCTACCTGACCTTTAAGGAAAATTTTCCTTCCTTCCTAAAGTAGACTGTAGCAGAAAGTAGACTATATCATTGCAGAGGACTTTTCTCGTCAGTAAAATGGAGATGATGCTTTGTAATTTTTAGTCTAAATTCTACTTTTTATAGCAGTTATTTTGTTTTCATTCATTGAATTTTCTTTCTGAGAAAAATAACTGCAGTGGATAAAAGATAATAAGCATGAAAATAAATGCTTTTCAAGTCTCTAATCATTTGATTATTTGATTTTATTAAATGTGAATTATGCAGATCTTGCTAAGCTTTCTACAGTGAAATATTATTTCTGTAAATTATTTAATACCTTTCACTTTCTGAACAGAAAGTTTCACAGATCCCTTTTGAAGAAGGAATTTCATTAATGATATTAAACCCAGATAGAAAATAGATGGTCTTGTTTCTCTTCATTCTGCTATGTTTCTCACATGGAAAGCAAATAAATTACCACCCTTAGAATACCCGGCTTCTGGTCTGACATTTAGGGATGGGCTAATTTCAGAGGCTGCATTCTGAAATAGCAAAATCATATGCTGAATTGATGTTTGCTTTGACAGGTTTTACAGTTGCTCCCTCCAGCCAGATTTAGATGTTCTAAAAATTAAAACAGAAGAATATGTCAATGCAGAAGACAGTAATTAAGCCACCTGTTGTAACTAGCCATTGTAAAAATAAAATGTCTGCCATCCAGCATGAAGTTAGAAAGGACCTATGGGAGATCCTGAATGCGACAGAGCACTAGATAACATTCCCCCACCACCACTTTAAAGTGGGGATTATCCCAGAAGGATTTATTCAGGCACACTGATATGTTGCAGGAGGTCACAGCAAAAATATTGGCAGAGAGGTGGGGGGGAGAGGAGAGCAAGAGAGTTACTATTTTCATGGGAATCTCTAAGTCTGATAATGCTAAAAGCCATGTTTAATGTTCTATATTCTTCTCATTTTCATATTTGCAAGGGGACTCTTTTCAGCTGTGTTTACTCATGGTATAAATTCTGAGAAATGGCATTTTTTCTGTTTTAGAACCATATTTGCTTATATCAGTCCAGGTACTTAAATGGTTCTTCTTCATCACAGTGTTAAATGGTCTCAAAATCATTTAATGAATATAGTTGCACTGCCCTCCTGGAACATATCGCCTTCTTTCTTTTTTTTTTTTTTTTTTTTTTTTTTTTTTTTTTTTTAACAACAGATAAAAGAGTTTGCTCTGTCCAAAATGACAAAAGCACTGGAAGAGAATGAACTACGGTGCTGGGAGTTCTACCCTAAACTCTGAATTCTAAGGGCACATTTCTATTTCAAACAACACATTTGGTTTTCTTCTCAAAAGTAGTATTGAAAGATTAACGTGGTTGGTTGGTTGTTTTCCAAAAGCCACATTCAACAGGGAGATTATGAGCTTTCATTCCTGCCCAATACACTGCATCTTGCACAGCAGGCTCGACGGCACTTGATGAAGGTGGCAGCTCTTTTTTAGCATTATTTTTATTTGTTACTCAACATGTGAAATCTTTTCATATCTGCAAATATTTTCTCTTTCCATTATCACTTCTCTGTCCTCACCATGACAGAAGAGGTATGTTGTTTCTGATGGAAATACTGACATAGAATACACATTTTGTCCTAATATTCAGTGTTCTTTTTTCCTTCTTTTGGGAGAAAAGGTGAAAATAGATTGCAATAGAGGAAACCTGAATACGAATAGCAAAAGGATGTTTTATTCCTTTTTTTCTTTTTTTTTTACAAACCTCTGTATTTTTCCTTGGCTTCTATTTTCTTGACGGTTCTGACATTTGTAATTTGATAAATGATGATTTTATAGATAATAATAAAAATTATTATTAATATTTTCATTTACATTGCAGTAGTTAACAATTTTGTCCATTAATGAATACTTTTGGAATCCTCAGTGTCATTTAAAAAACGAGCTTTTTTTTCCTCCTTGGATTTGCAGAAGGGAAAAAGCAAGCATGAAGCAAGTATAAGCCGACACAATCTATGTAGTTTTGAGGAGTATAAATTGTTCATGAATTTCAAGTGAACTTTTTAGCACTGAAGCTTCAGGGATGATTCATCTATTTAGTGCACTGGTGATCATCTTAGCACAGATATGCAGCTAACGTAACAAATGCGTTAATCCAGAAACAGGCAAATATGTTGGACAATACAAGGTAAATATGATGACACGTAACAGAGGTGATGTCGTATGGTATCAATACTGAGGTTAGGGAGAGGGCCTTGTTCCAACAGCTTGATACACAAAAGGTCTCTTTATAGAAATTCTTAAGGACTGGGGAAACTTTTGCATACACCATTAAAAGGCTCTCTTTTAATGCATGATATTATACACTTCGAGCAGGCAGTAAACAAAATCTGCTAATTAGTGGCTCTAAGTGATAAACGGCTTCTTTTCAGTGGTTGGGTATTTTTTCACAAGAAAATCCTGAAGTTTGAGAATGGAAATGGACTCCTTTGCTAACTGGCTAAATATCTGTTTTTTCCTTTGTTTTTTCCCTCAAAAGTTAAGACATGGTCTACTGGTAGTATTATACACTATTATGAAAATTGTTAATTACCACTGCTTCTAGCTATAGTTTGACGTTGCATTCCGATCTGCAAGCAAGAAGGACGTATTAGTTCAACATTAGTAACCTTACCAGAAGAGCTAGTGGTATGATAATCTTAACAACTGATGACTGTAATAATATTTTGAGAAGATATGGATAAAAATATATTGCAAGCAAAAGCCACTGAAATGGTGGGAAGCATGTATGCTACGAAACGTGTAATAAAAATAATGGTGAAATGATCCTGAAAGAACTGGATGGATAATTCTGTCATGCTCTTGCAATGAAATTAGCAAAAACAGATGAGTTAACACAAGTTAACATAAAGACATATGAGAGAGAGCCTAAAACTAACTAATCAAATGCCATAGGTTTGCAAGATTGAGCCCCAAACTACGTTTATACAAGAACACACTGATAAATCTAGCACGAAAGTATTTGCTGAAAGGGTCTTTGAAACAAAATTTCAGGCTCCAGGGAAAACATCTGTGGAATGTTTTACGAAAAAGAATTACTAGACAAAAGACATAGCTGGAGTACACAGATTTCAATTAGGGCAGCATCTTATCTTCTGACCTTAATAAAACACAGAAAAACATTTGAACTCAACACGTATTTTAAAGTCGTTTACAAAAGAGGCATAGATTTTAAGGCCAGAAGGACCACTGAAGAATCTAGTCTGACCTTAGTGTAAACCAGACCAAATAACTTAATCTGCATACTTGGGCTTTGAGTCCAATAATTTAGTTTGACAAAGCACACAGATAGGCAAACAAGTTACCACATAGCAGGTGAAAATGTGAATTTGCAGGTACTCTGCCATAACTGCCTGCATACATGCATACCTCCCAGAACCTCACAACAAATATGAGAAAGTGTCAATGAAAAAATAACCACAAATCATCCCAGCATACGAGAGCTGTAAAAAGTGAAGACTTTCCAGAGATCTGTATTTGCATTCCATCGTAGCTGTTGCTATTTCTTTCCTAACAGGGAAAAAGGCAGAAGGCACAGAGAGGCAGTCTCTCAAGATGACAGAACCCTTTTAACATATTTCTCTCCTTCCCTTCCTTTCCCTTGGGTTCTCTCTTATCAGGTAAGGCAGAAATGAATGATCATGCCAGCTTGGTCTTGCTTAATCTGAAATCCAGTTCCAGCTCTTCTCTTCTTTGTCAGTGGATGCAGACAAAGCTTATCTGTTTTCTTTCAGAAACATGAACTAGAACCATTTTTCTAATTTCAGTGACTTTTCAAAAACAAATGCTGTTTCTCTCAAATGCTCCTGTTTATTTGATGTCCCAACAAATTCCACATCTCATTCAATAGGGAAGAAATGTAAGCCTACGTACCACAGGAAACTAACAGCAGTGATGAGTGCTTTTCTTAGCAATCACATCAGAAGAGTGCAAGTTGCTGCCATGTGTAATTTACAAGAGAGAAATCTGTTTTAGAGAAAAATTGCTGCTTAAGAATTGTAGGGAGCATCAGTGGGAATGGATGGGTGAAAGATGACTTTATGACCGACTAGATAAACATCAAGAGACAGTAAAGAAGTCTTTTTAGATGTCAGTCCCTAGCTGTCCTTTGACAGCTTCAGAAGATTCAAGAATCAAGGGTTAACTACATAAACACACGCAAGCTTGTCCGTGGCTCCTGGTGAAATGACCAACATATTACCATCTTTGATGCTCCAGTAAGTATACCATTCAAGATAGTATTTCACTGTTGCTTTTTGGAGCTCAGTAATAAATGATCAGTAGCTGCAGGGCAACCTGTTACTTCTGTTCAGTACTGAGAAATGTTTCAAGGTCACTCAAACTTGGAAGGCATCGAAGATGACCTCACTCATTTGATGTAGATTACAACAACTCTTTTGTTAGGTGTGAATGAGGCATTAGTGATCTGGAAGTGTACATAAAAAGCACCAGGAAGTTCTAAATGCTACAATTGACCCTTGCAGTGCTGCTCTTACCCTAACTGCACCTTAAGTAAGAGTTAAAGCTGCTGACAAAATAAGTATTTGGAAAAAGGCAATCTTCTTTATTATGTCAGTGTTTTCAACCACAGTTCATATGGTCAGGCAGTTAGACTAGATGGTCATTGTAGGTCCCTTCCAACTGAAATAGTCTATTCTAATTCTATTCTATTCTATATTGTCAGAATGAGAACGTAATCTTTCTTCTTGATCTTTTACCATGCATTTTGTGTGGAAAAAGTCTGGGGGAAAATAACAATAATTACTATCTTATCACGTATTGACAGCTAAAGGCGATTTCCAGCATTTCAGTCAGTAACATATGTACTTCAGTTAAGGTTTCAGGGCTGACCAAAGAAATGAAGTTCTCTTGGTCTCACAAGGTTGGCTGGCGTGTGCATTGAGGTATTTGCAGTGAGGTGTCTGTGCATAGAGGCATTGCTGTTGACAGCAGAGGAATTTGTCTTTTGTGGATTAAGCAAGGCCAAGACTTAGATGAAAAAAATAAGTATAGCATTCACATATAACTTCTCTTTCCTCCAGTGATTAAAAACTAGAGATAGTAGTTGTGCTCCTCACATGGTCTTTAAATGCTAGGTGCTCAGAAGGGTTACTTTATAAATACAAACCTAGTTTACTGCTCCCTCCTGGGTCACTGAGAGGACTTCAAAGACCTGAAGTGTCTCCCCGGCATCACTCATTTGTGTGCACCACCCAGTCGTCTTCCTGAAAAACATTGGGTAAAAGACTGGAAAAGGCTCAAAGAGATGCACACCCTAACACTTAAGTTATGCAAATGGATAGTGGTGTTTTAAGAGCTGCTGTATGCAGACAGCTATGCTGGTCCTAGGTGTGACAGCCTTTTTGCTATAGCTCCAAATCTTCTCTGAGGGAATGTACAAGGTCTCTGGCAAAGGCACACCCCCAGCCCTGGCCTTTGCATGGTGGTCTCCTTTCTACTCACATACTGGAGTGGAGACTCTTTTGAGAGACAGCCCTTGAAGCCCACATTGCTACTACTTGTTGAATTTTACAGTGCTGTGATCTGTGGTTGTCTAACGAGGAAGAAAATACAGGTTACTAACTAGTAACCATAAATGTGAATACACTACCCATACACCTAGTCCTTCGGTTTCTCTGGCGCCTCAGGCAAGCACTTGGAGTGTGATGAGTGTGGAGGAATAGATACCTCTTGGTAAATCAAGCACTGGTCTGTTCTCTGTTGATTCCTGAAGCCTCCTCCTAAAGCAAAAAAGCTGGGGTATTCATGGGTTTGCACAGACCCCTTCAGGCAATGCCCTGGCTCCTCCTGAACGGGTTCAACAGCCTCCCGGCTGCCGGCGAGTGAACCAATTCCCCCATCCAAGGACAGCAGGGCACAACCTGCCTGCGAGGTACCCGTGCCCCTGAGGGCACCTACGTCGGATGGTCCCCGAAATCTACAGAAAGGGGCAGCGATGGCGCAGGGCCTCTGCTCCCCCTTGCCCCCGGGCAGCAGCTCGAGGCGGGAAGGGAGGCCCCGCCACCCTCACGGGCCGCCTCGCCCCTCGGAGCCTCCCTCCACCCCCAGCCGCGGGGCTGCAGCCTGGTTTAACCCTTCCCTCACGGCACGGCCACCTGGGCGCTGCCCGCCCCTTCTGCTGCCCGGGAGGAGGAGGAGGAGAAGGAGGAGGGGGGCATCCGGAGCCCCCCCGGCACCGCACCGGAGCAGGGCGGCGGTCGCTGCTCCTCCTTCCCTCCCCCCGACGGGCTGCCCGGGTACCTGCGGCCGGGCGGCACCGCCGAGGCGGGCACCCCGCTCCCTCCGCCGCCGGCAGCGCTGAGGCGAGCGGCCATGGCGAGCCACCGCCGCCGCCAGTGAACGCTGGAGGGGGCTCTCGGCCGCCTCCTCCCGCCGGCGGCTCCCCCTCCGGGAGGGGGCAGGGTTAGGGGAGGTGCAGCCGCGGCAGCGCGGCGAGCGGCGTCCAGTTCCCGCTCCCCCGGTCTGCAGGCGGCAGCAGGACTCCCCCTCGCCTCCGTCGCCGCCTGCCCCCTTTCTCCTCAGCGCCCGGCCCGGTGGGCTCCCCCCGCTGCAAAGCCGGACATGGCGACCCTGCTCCTGCGAGCCCCCCGCTGTCCTCCTCCCCCCGCCGCCGCTCCTGCCGCCGCCTTCGCCTTCTCCTCCCCGCGGAGCTTTTAATGGCTCGGACCTCCGGCGGCCAAGCGCGACTGTCCCTGCACCAGCCGCAGCGAGGAGAGCCCGCGGGAGCCCGCGCAGCCCCAGCCCCGCGCACGGTAAGGGCGGCACGGCGAACAATGGGGCCGGGCGGGAGCGGCAGCGGGTGGCGCCCGCCCCGCCGGGCACCGCGGCGAGGGCTGCGGGGCAGGCGGCGGGACCCGCCCGCGGGGCGGCGAGGGCGTGAGGGAGCCGGCGGCCGGGAGCGCCGCCCGCGCCGCCCCCGGCGCTGCCGCCCCCTCCCCGGGCGGTGACAGCCGCGGGGCCGCGCTGCCCGGCGAACACCCCGCGGGCGGCGCTCGGCCCCGTTTAATCCCATTACCGCGGGTAATCCGCGGGGAGGCACCGCGCCGAGCGGCGCCCAGACCGCCTTCCCTCCCCCGCTTCCCCCAGACCACCGCGGCCGGGCGCAGTCCGGGCGGCGGCGAGGGCGGCCGCTCAACTTGGTGCCTTTTGTTTCGCCCCCGGGCTGGGACCCGGCCCCGGCGGCGGGGCGTCCCCCCGGCGGTTGCCCGGCGGCGGGTGGGACGCCCCGGGCGTCCCTGCGGCGGGGCGGGAGCCCTGAGGGGACGCTCGGTGACGGGCGGAGTTGGAGGGACGGACGTCCCCGTTGGCCCGAGGAAGGGTTTAGCCCAGGCCGGCAGCCGGCAGGGAGGTGCCGCTCCGCGGGGGCGTGCGAGGGCAGCCCGCCTCCCTCCCTGCCTCGGCCCCGGGGCGGCTCGGGGAGGACGGGGCGGCCCGGGCCGGGCGGCGGTGGGTGTCTCCCCGTTCGCCCCCGGCCAGTGCCGCCCCCCTGGGCTCCCTGAGCGGCGGTGACGGCCGCCGCCGCCCGGTGCTCCCTCCGCCTTCACACCCAGGGGTGCGCCGAGGTGGCTCCGGTTCCCTCGACGCCTCTGCCATCACCTCGGCCGTGCCCGAGCTGGAAAGTTCGCCACTTTCGAAACCGAGTGTTTCCCGTTCTTCGGTACGATCGGTCTCAAACAGGCATGAACTGCTGAGGAAAGTTTTTGAGTAAACAGAAGTTTATTTTCAGAGTGGGAGCTTATGTGTGTGTAGTAGGCCTTATCTTTTGTGCTTTGGCGGCTTTTCTTTTTTTTTTAAAGCACACGCAAACTCTTTGGAGTTTTTTTTTAAAGTTGCCGGATTTGCTGGATTGCTGGCATGAAATAAATGAAATGCATAGCATATCTTTTTCGGTCACAGCCTTCTTACCAGGGTTTCTTTCAAAGAGATTTGTCCCTGGAGAGTGGAAAGATGATTGCTCTAAAGGAACAGTATTGCTCAGCTGTTTTATTATTTGTATCTCTCAGATCCTTTGACCCTTGCTCCTTGTATTGCTTCCAATATGTATTTACAGCAAGCTGCTGACGTTGGAATCAAGCCAACAAAAATAAAGTTCTGAAGGAGCCCAGTTAAGAAAAGCCCCAAACGTTCTTCTGAATTAAGATATCCCCTTCGCCCACTTACAGACGTTGATGTGAGAATTGCAGTATCTAGCTAATTAGTGGATCTGAGCCTTTTAGAAATGGTCCCGCTTACCAAGAAAGTACAAAATCCTCTTAGCTGTGCCTCACGTGTCCAACCTGCCGGGGTCTTGAAACTCTGCGCTGGCTGACACGCCAGGACGGGAGCTGTGTTTGCTGTGCCCACCGCGTTGCATCCTGGGCCTTGTAGTTACCCTGACGTGCACCTCGCTGGTAAGCTCTGTGTGTTAATGCTGCCAGGTGAGAGCTTCTTTCCCTTTTGCCCTGGCCTTCCCCGCTATCAGAAGCGTCCGGTGCTGAGCAAAGTGTAACAACTTTGTGGCTTGGGGATCCTGCTTCATGTTTTTGCTTTCTAATTCAGAGTTTCATCCTCTTAGGTATGGTTTTGCTCTAGGATTGGGTAGAGTCTCTTTTATTTCCTTTACAAATAGCAAAGATGAGGGTTTATATGTAATACACTGAATTACGACGGCCATTTTTGAAAGCTTAGACCTCGCTATATCAGCCCAAACTCACTGTAAGTTCTTTTATCCCCACAGACTGAAGTTCAGATGTAGTTGTGGAAGGGATCATTGGCAGTAGGGCCAACTGTCATCATCACGGGAAGGGGTTAGAAAGCTGTATTTCTCTGCTCGTTTTTTGCTGTTTCTTGTGTATAGCCAGTTAATTTGTGGGGTTTTTTTCTTCTGCACTGTATTTTCTTGAACAAACAAAATAAACTAGGAAATAAACTAGGAAAGTGGGCAGAATGTTTAACACACAGTAACATGGGACTTCAGAATGTCAAAAGTTGGTAAGAGATTGAATGTGTGATACCAAAGCCTGACTTTTATTTAATGGCTGGACTTCAAACTGGAAATCTCCCCCCCCCCGCCCCGGTTGACACAGTTCATTAGTCACTGTATAATCAATGTCTTAAAACATGCTACTTGTAACCAAACCTTTTGAAAGAAAATTGTGGATGATAAATGGGAACCAAAGGGAAAATGCCACTTACATGATGGTTTGAAAAAGAAAAGAGAAAGTCTTGCTTTAGGAGATGTATTTCTGCATTAAAATTCAGATAGAGAATTCTGAATTTATAGAGCTATTCAGTAAATTTTCCCTGCTGATTTTAGATTAATTTGACTTACGAAAAAATCCAAACTTCCACTTAAGAAATTCATATATGATGAAAATCAGCATCTCTTTTTAAAAAATATAAAAATTCTTGACACTGATGAATATGAGGCTGCCAGTGCTGTCAGCTTTTTAGATTATGTATGCTTCATGATGGAACTACGCAAAAGAAATGCTCCTCTGGTTTGAAATATCTTTGCATTAAATCTTTGGCTTGCTCTTGGGCTGGATTTCTAAAAGGGACTGACTGGTGCAGTGACTCCCAAACTGGGTTCTGTTAGTGCAGGAAGCTGGGGAAGATGGTCCATGGGACCATATTGTTTTCACAGTGTTGGTAGTGAAAAGTTGGCTGGTGGGCAGAGAAATTTCAGGGCTGCCAGTGGGCTGAAGAATCATGTGCATGTCGCTGGCTGAGTGTGTCCCCTCAGGTTTTGCAAGGTGGAAAACTGTCCGGAGAATGAAGTTGCATCTTTGCTTCTTGTTAATGGTTGTCCGTCCTTCTTTCCCGAGACTGGAGTTTGAAGTGCAGGTCAGTGCTCTGACCTCGTCCTCCCCTCTGCTTTGCTTGGGGAAATGCGGATCTGCGTCTTGCTGACTGCAGTGGAGATCTACATCCGGAACTTCACTCCGGTAGAATTGACTCGACTCATCTTTTTAAACTTTCGTTCGTAATTAGGAAGTATTTTTTGCAGCTGTAGGATTGGGTTGCAAAACCTGATTATATACATAAATGAAGTTCTAGTGAATGTTTTCTGCAGTTAAACCTCTGTATTATTAATCTTGGTTACATTCTAGTGTGGAATCAATGTATTTACATTATACTTTTCATACTGTGCTGTGATGTTAGTGATGGGGACTAAACTTACTGGTTTTGGTTTCTGGTTTGTTTTTTTCCATCGTTTTTTCATGGTGCTTGTCTATGCCAGTGTCCTTATTTTATATTGTCTTTTTTAGAAAAGCATGATAAAAATGCTGTTTATTGAATTTGGGTCCACCAACTTGTCCTGCTTTCTCTGTTTCTTCTTTTAGAAATTGGCATGTTTATCCTAAAAGGGCCTCTCCAGACTTAATTTCATGACCTTGAAAGGTTGCAGTTTGTGTATTTTCTTTTTTTTTTTGCGCCTGTACTTTTGTGACTGGTAGGTGCTGAGGAGATGGTGGAGTTTATAGTTTACAGATGGATTGCTGAGTGAAGGGACAACTTGCTTTTCTGGTTGTAAGGGCAGGGAAGACTAATTACAGAGGTATAAAAGGTCATCAGGCTCAGTCATCTTTGCATTTGTGCAAAATGTCAGTAAATTTGGCCCGCAGAAATGTAGGCGAATCAGACAATTAGGTCAGTCTTTAATAGATGTGGGCACTGTCTTGTTTGTAATCAATTGCAGCGTGAAGAGTTTTTTAGCTTTGTCTCTAATGAAGTGGACTCGATTAAATATTACGAGAAATGAAAATATGATACACCTTTTGGGGGATTTGAGAAACAAGGTGTGCAACTACTTTTTTTTTGGTCTGGAAATGTAAATGGGGAAAACTATTTTTAATGTTTGGTGGTCAAAAA
The DNA here is from genome assembly GCF_035582795.1 of Mycteria americana. NCBI lineage: Eukaryota > Metazoa > Chordata > Aves > Ciconiiformes > Ciconiidae > Mycteria > Mycteria americana. The sequence goes on along the minus strand of NC_134365.1, from coordinate 163,590,557 downwards.
GGACTTAAAGAAAAAAAGAATGGTGGCTCTGTTAGTTGGTATGTAAATGAAATGAAGCCTTGTTGGTGAAGTTCATGGAGGTGCTAAAGTTCTGTTTTCTGTTGATCTCGGGGGGAACTGATTTTTGTAACGTGTCCTTGAATGTTACACGGTAAAGTCTGTACCGTAAAATCTGTTTTTCTGTTGCTGTATAAAATGGAGGAAAGAACTTTCTCAAGCCGTGAAATCTGGATACTGAGGTTTACAGTAGAAGATTTCTGTACAGTACACGTTTGTTACTAGTCATGAGGAATACTTGCAAGGCGTTGGGTGGTATTTTAGTATAAGGCAGGAATGGTGTTTCCAGACTCTGTTTTCTTCCCCAGGTTATAAATAGGGTGTAGTGGTAAAGCCCGCTGAAAGGCGGGAGACCGTGTCTCTGAGGCGGTGTTGCTGGTTCCCTTACTGGTGGTGCCTTGCCTATGCAGTGCTCTGCTGCTTGCCATTAAAATCAGGTTTTTTGCTACCTTGGCATCAGTGGTGGAGGTTGCTGTCCCATGGTACAAGATTTCTCAGATGAGTAGTAATGTTAATGATGATCTCAATCCCAGTTTTCTTCCAAATATACTGACTTGGGGGGCCAAATTAATGGTTTGGAGCTTGCAGGGTGACTGAATTTGCCGTAATGAACGTACATTAAGAGGCTATTATGCTCCAATTTGACATGTGATTCTACTGTCTTGTAAGGCTCTTTAAATTGCCCTTTCAAGCTCTCTCCCTCACTGGGTATGTTAACACAGAAGTGAAAAGGGATAAGTTGTGCAACCAAAGGGGACCTTCCCCTCCTCTCCCAATGTACAGGTCTCCCCAGAGCATCTATTTCTATAATACGCAAGGTATTACAGAAATTCTGCAGCTGGAGATGTATCATATGGACAACCGTGAGGAAAAGCTGTGATTTTTTCTGAAGGGAGATATTAGTAGCAAGCCATCCCTGCTTGAAACAACTCTGAGTGCAGGTAATATGCTCTGTATACATAGAGGAAATAGGATCTCTGCCTCTGGGACAGGCTGCTCAGATACCTGGATTGTCTTCTACAAAACATTGCAAGGGAAGAGCACACATTTTTCTAGGTCAAAAGATGACTTACTATGAAACTGGAAAACCTAGCAGTAATCATCCAGAGTTGGTATTGTTGGCTGCTTCCTTCTCCGGTCCGGGGCTGCTGCTTCTGCTGGCCATGGTTGGCCTTTCTGCATCTTTCACTCCTGATTATTGCAGGACCAGTTGTTTGATCGCTGGTCACTAATAATACGGACAACTGTGTCTCCTTAATCAAGGACCCTTATTTTCAGTCACCTGCACCACAGGCACAGGTCAAGAAGACATTTGTCAATTTATTCAAATAGCAAATGTGGCACAAAGGGTCTAGCTGCTCAGTAACGTGTGTACATTTAATTGGCTCTTTCTGCTATGCATCGTGCATTTTTCTATTGGTTATACTCTTTCAAATATTTTCTTTCTGTGCCTGGATTAAGCACTTGAGCTGCAGACATTGTGTGTTCATTTATTCCATCTCTGAGTGTTATTTCTGGACACGTCCCAGCCTCCGTCACCCCACTGAACAATACCAAAGGTGTTCCACAGGGACCTTTGCTAGCGCAGCAATGGAGCACTGGCAGGCTGCTCGTTAGTCTTTTATGTCTCTCCTTATCAGTTTTACTGTGAAACTCCCTATCGCTTTGGTTGCACATGTTAGAATAATTAGGCTTCCTGTTCGGCAGGTTTTTATGGCATTGATTTTGGCCTGAAAGTTCAGGGGAGGGGAAGGTTACTATTAAATTATATGAATTATATGGTAAGTACGTCTTTGGTAGTTGCCTTTTTCCAAAGGCAACTTTGGAAAGTACGAGGTGGGTTTAAAACGTAGTCTTGCACAAAGAGAGGTAGGAATGCCAAGCAGACTTTCACACTACTTATATAGGAAGTGTTTTCTCTTGCGTTAGTAAATAAGTGAAAACAAATCTTAAAAATAAACCTCTTTTAAGAGGAAAAGAGAGGATGTGGTGATCACTGTTGGGTTGGAACAGGGCTTCCCATCATTCAGAGGCTCTGGGAACACAGCAGGTATCAGACAGACTTGGAGCATTTCCTTGGCCACCCTGGTCTTCCTATGATTATGGGAAGGGAGGATGGGGTGCCTTTTGGGGGTTGAGGAGTGATTTTTTTCTGTTCTTCCATTCCTCTCTCTCATTTCTCAAATTATCCTGGAGTTTGCTGCTGCTTATGGCTTACCATCAAAGTGAAATGAATTTGATTTGTTTTTATTTTGTTAATTCTCTGCAGTCTTATGATTGCAATAACAGTGATTACAACTGAGAAGGCTCTGGCCAGCTCTTGCTGTGGTGTATAATAGTAGTGTCTTTTTCAGATTAAGGAAAAGTATGATTTGTTTACTTTGTCCCGCCTGAGGTTATTTTCTCAAACATCAAGGCTAAAAAGGAAGGTAAAGCTCTTGTAAAAGTAAGAGTCTGCAGAAGTTGTTGTGTTTTTTTCTCAGGAGCTTCCTATTTTCCAGGGAGCGGTTAGTATTCAGGCCCTTAACAATATGAAAAATATTAAGGGGAGAATGAGGAAGGGGGGATTAGGTTGCCGTACCTTTTTGAGAGTTAAGAGTTCATACAACTTTAAGTACCAAGTAGTCTCAGTACATTATAGAAGTTAAACTTTTTTTGTGTGAACCTGTAAGATTAGCCTTGTTGGAGGTAATTTTCAGTCTTTTTATTTGAAGACCTCAGCTTTTATCTTATTTTTGTGGAAATTCCTCCTGAAAATCTCTGTTTAGCATTGTGTTTGTAAGACTTGAAACCATTAATATTTACCTTTAACATGTTAAACATTCAATAGTTTTGTTGCTTTTTAAACAGAGGCATCAGTATGTGTACGTAGGAAGATCAACTATATGGTTGTGCTGTTGTAACCTCTGTTGTTCATTAGCCATTTTTTACAGCTTAGCTGAATTAACCGGAAAATAAAATTGTTTTATGTTTTGGTGCAGATCACCATTTTTTCTTCCTGTGTCCTTTGAAATGTTGAGCATCGTTTTCAGTACTATGAAAAATAAAATACTAGAAACCATGAAAAGAAATATAAAACAAGCAAAAAGGAGAAGATACCTAGAATGTACAGTCAATAAATATTGAACCTGAAGCTAGCAGAAAATACCCTCCAAGTGCCTCAATAGCAAATAAATAAATAAAACAAACACAAAGCAGATGGTGTGATGGTATTGCAGTGGAGAGAAGGGCAAGTGGGTGCCATTTGAATATAAAAAAGGTTTTAAAAGGCTTTCTAATTAAGTGCTGCTCACAGCTCTGCATTTACTAATAATATTTGAATTTTGAGATAAGTCGCAAACGGCACAATTCCAAGGATATAGGATCCGTTTGCCTAAAACGAGTGAGTTGGAAGTGAACTTCTAAGAGAAGAATTTCTAAATAGACCTGTAGGAGAGAAGCTGCTGTTGGTAATTTTATGAGGCAGGTTTTTCCATCTCGATTTTTTTTCATATTATTTGCAATTAAGGCTTGAATGGTAATGCTGCCTCTTTGCTTCTGACTATTGTCTGTCTATATCTCTGTAAATTGTTGGGCAACTTCAACCATATTAGACAAACAATGAAGCTTAATTAAAAAATAAGTGCTAGATAGAGGAGAGACTCAAATCACTGCAGCTGTTGTGGGAGGTCATCTGCGTTGCCTGTCAGCTGCCCGATCGGCCCATGTCTTGGCTGGGCAGTCACATAGGTACTGCTCAAAGCAATTGCAGCCTCATACCTTCTAATTAGCAGTGAGTAAATAGGACAGTGTCGAGAGAGGGGTTGGGGAGGCTGGCAGGATAGGAGGTGTGTGGTGGAGCGAGCTGTGCAGCAGCTGGCTTTTCGTTGTGCAGGGGCTGAGGGAAGAGTATCAGCTGGGTGGAAACCAATTTTTATTAGCTCTGTTGGTCACCAGCCATGATCGTGTTTACATAGTGGCTCTTAGTGGGGAGGAAACAAACCTAGCACTAATGAAGCCTGTCCAAAAGGTGAAATCTTTATCAAAAACCTTGGCTGCATTGACACCAACTGCAATTTCCCACAGTTATCTGGAAATGCTTCCCATAGCCATGAAGTAGGCATGCTTTTATCCAATGAAGTATCAAAGCGATGGTGTAAGAGCAGGATATCTGCGTGAAGTTTACCTCCAGTTGTCCAGCTTTTTATGTGCAAATCAAGGACTATTTCAGATTCTGAACAAATAAATTATCATCAGGCAATACCTTGAACATGAGCATTTCTCCCTTAATTTTGTGTGCAGTGGCAGCCCACTAAGGCACCAGTGAAATTGATGGAGCAGTTTCTGGTTGTAACAACACTTCAAGGATCATTTGAAGCAATGGATGAGCAAATGACACATGATGGTAGCTCTCTGCTTGAGAAAACCCAACACAGGGAAGCCATTCCTGTCCCCCTGAATGAAGAGAAAGTACATGATGGAGGAGAGCTAGGGACTAATAGCGGCATGCTACAAGCCTATGACTGAAAAATTAGATCACTGTTGTGATGGAGTAGTGTGTATGCATATGTTTGTACATATGATAAGAAGATGGAGTTGAGAAGCATTTTCTTTTTCTGGAACCAAGTTGTAGACTCTTTGTTTTCCTCTGATTTAAACAAACAAACAAACCCAATAATCTATATATTCAAGAAAATTCAGAGATGTTTGTGAAAGCATTAAAACTGAATGCAGTATTGTTCTTAATCAAGTATTTGCTAGGGTTGATTTGACTCCCTTAGATCTGTTGGTAAAATTTCATTGGGCAGTAGATAAAACTACCAAATTTTCCTTCAAAGTTCCTTTCCTTAAAAGTGAGAGTAATGTTTGAAAATACATATTTTATATTATTATTTAAAATACTTAAAGTGGAAAACAGGTGATGTGATGAGAACAGCTAATACACAGACAAAGAATAACCGAATTAAAGCTGAAGTAGTTAGCTGTAAGATGGTGGGCTCTTTGAGCGTGTACCACAATAGTTGGATGCAAGGAACAGAACTACATTTTCCCTCCCAGTGTCATGTAAAGAAAATAACAGGGAGAGTTCAGTATGCCCCTTCATCTCTGGATTTGGATTCTCTGCAAAATCAGTGTGCTATCAGGATATTTATAGCTGCAGAATTAGATGATTTCTGTCCTTCAAGAAAGCTCAAAGAATTTTCATTTTAGTGTAAACATAATTCAATAGAAAAAGCCCTGAGGAGAGTCTGTATTCTACTTTTCTGCCTGGTTTTGTCCAAGCAAAATGCCCCCTCCAACCTGAACAAAGTTTTTTGCACTTAAAAGCATCCTAAGATTGGAACTGAAGCTTGGATGTGTGCTGTGAAGGGAAAATGGTAGCTATACATCTCAAAAATGTCTACAGGAAAATGTAAAATGCTTCTAGAAGTTTTAAAGCCTTGTATCTGCGGCAATTCTGGGCTAGCCTTGGAGCAGAATGAATTTCAGAGAATGGCGATCTGAGAACACATTTCCCTTGCCAAGCTGGAACTGATTTGGAGACATGGAAGAGAAAATCGGAATAATAAGTCTGGCTCCTGCAAGTAGATTGAGCCTAATGAAATTAATATCTGAAAATTAATTATGAAACCATCCCTATAATATAGAACAGGACCTAAGAGGATGTTTGAAAATCTGCAAGTAACTCCAGGATTTTTCTGCAGAGGAGTTCCCAGGAGTGGAATAAGAATATCTGCTTTTGTTTTCCCACAGAATATTTGAATTGCAGTAAGCAACCCCACTGCACTCGTGTGCATATGTTTCCTGTTGCAATCAAGTGACAGTTTGGCTCAACTTGGAAAAGGCTGACATGCCTGAGAGCTGGATTGTACAGTATCAGCTGGGTAAAAGTTTCCTAAAGTCTTTTGGCAGTGTCTGACTTCTGTGAAATAAAATATGCTGCAGTAATTTGTAATTTGTATGTGTGTCTATCAACCAATGATTGAATTTATTCTAAGCATTAACTTCCTTGTTTATGACAAATCCTGGAATAGCCTATTTTTTTCATTAGATTTCCAGGGTAAATTTAATTGGAATCTCTTCAGGAGGACAAGCTAGTCTGGTTACTTTTGAATGTGTTTAAGGAAAGTTTCGTAACTCCTTCTTTGGTATTCCTCCAGTAAGGCCTGATCCTTTTTTATCTATGAAGTTTAAAGCTTGAGGGGACAGTAAAGACTCAAATCAATTGGAAGTAATTGCAACTAGATCATGAGCATAGTTTTGTTTAATTTACAGTGTTTATTTAGTGCTCTCCTGTTGAGAAAGTTTAATCAAATTCCTCGTGCTGCAGGGGACTGCAGGGAGGAATAGCAGTGATCTGGGTGCTTGTTTTGAGGACTCTACCTTATGTATATGTAGTTCTGCATTTGGGAAAGAAAGATTTTTAATACCTGGTGCAGCAGCTCGAGTGGTTCCTCTGTAGCTGGGCATGGGGACACAGGGGCTCCCTCTCAGCTGGGTGCCTTCAGTGGGGCCAGGTTTGTCCCACATTGATGCTCTTGAAGCATCAAGAGAGAGGAGCTCTGCTTTTAAATTAAAGTCACACAGCAACATAGGTGACATGAGACCTTTAAATGTTAATACAGTGAATACAGTTCTGTTAATACCATGTCCCTGCTATTTTGGAATAGGCAGCATAGCCTTCAGAAGCTCTTGGCTCGCTGCTTGTTGTTTGTACTTCTTGTTTAAGTGTGCTGTGTTACAGTGCTCATCTTTGAGGTCTGTGTTGGTGGTGCTTGATGCAGTACTACACGGTGCAGAGCTACAGTCCTTAACCCCCAAGTCTGAGAGTGTGCATGCTAATGGGCAGCTTCATGCTGTTTTCTTCAGGGAGTAGGATTTGATGGGGACAGTTGAAAAGGAAAAGTCTTGACCTTTGAACGCATGGAACGTCGCGGGGGATTATCCTTACCCAATGTGCAATTAGTTCATGTTAGAAGGAACAACAGTAACCCATTTCTTTGTGCCTGTTTCTTTTGCCTACCCTTTATTTCCACCTTCTTTCCCCTCTTTGAAATTCCTATATGCACATACTCTCAGTGTTTTAGTAGTGTGTATGTTTTTTTTCTGATTCACTAGTAAGGCTGAATTTCAGGGTTGAAAGAAAAACATGATGTAAATCGAGGTTCTGTGATTCTGTTTCTGCATATCATGTGTGCTGCTGTTGGCAGTCCTGGGAAGAACCATTCCTCTGTCTTATTTTTAACAACAGTTTGTGAGCAAAAATAAATGCAAGAGTACTGTCGCCGTTGCAAGGCTGAGATTAAGGAAATGTATTTAATCACTAGAAATTAATGTATATATGGCTTTTCTTCTTGAAATAAAGGGCAAGGAGTCTGCAATCTGAATCATTCCTTTAATGAAGGTGGGGTGTTACTGATGCTACTTTTATGAGGTTTTCAGGTAGTAAGAATTATTTGGTGTTCTCCAAACCTGACTATATTGATTACTTGCACAATATTTACTTCTCTTTCCTTCTTGAATTCCACACATGTTTTTATTTCCCAACCCCCTCTTTTAATGCACTTATTATCTGTGACAGCATTCTATAGTATTTATCCATAATACCTGTATTTATCTTTTCCATTGATAAGGCAAATATGGTGAAAGGACACACTGTTTACCTTTTCTAAAGTTTCAGTAAGCTTCTAGCCAAAACTGTTGCTGGTATAGAGACCCAGAACTTGTTAGGTGTTCATTTACATCTTCAACAAAAGTGTAAGTATGTAAGTTTTGAATAATATTCTTTTTCCATTAGTCCTACAGCTTTCTGAACAGTAAGGAAGGAATGCAGATCTCTGGAGGCTCATCTAGGGTTTTGATGGCCCAATAAAGCTAAAATCGTTTTTGGCATGAAGCCTTTAAATGTTGCAACAGATCTTGTGTATGATTGGTATGATTTAGAAAGAGTGCAAATGGCAAGCCTGGTATTGGACAGTTATCTTGATGGATTTGCTAGAGGCTTTTTTCCCTTCTTCCCTTGTGGCAGAATACAGTCAGCTAAAGATTTTCTTTGTGATCATCACAAGATTCAAATTTAAAATGGTCTTTAAATTCTGTACTTTGTCATGTAAGTTCTACATATGCTTTGTTCTGTACTGTGTGATTAAGAAAGAGAAACTTTAAGAAACATGCACTGATTGTGAGACAGCTATCAACTATTAAGAGAATCTGGCTATTAATGTCTGATTATTTTTTTTTTTAATTCAGTCATTTTTCCACTGAGAGAAATCCATCTAATTTTTTTTTTTTTTCCATGGACTTACAAGTCAATATCTTTTTCTGTCACTTAACAGATTAGGCACCTTGAGTAAACATGTATCTTTTACTCTGTAATGGACAGGACCTTTTGTTCTGACTGATAATTACCTTTCATACTACCTGCTTCAATTTTTCTTCAGTGATTTGTTGGGTGAGGTTCCTGTTGTTTTCATTGCCTGCAGAGCTGTATTTTCAGTGATTGACTGAAGGATGAGTTTTAGGTAACTGCAGGCTTGAGTCAGTGTTTGTAGGAATCTTGGCAATGGTCCTAAATTGTCTTTTGTGTATCTATAATCTGATTCAAGGGTGCTCCCTATAAGGACTGACATTTTTGTTCAGGCTTCTTTCAGATGTCTTAAATACCACTGCTTCCATTAAAAGAAAAAAATTTACTCCATAGTTTATGATCTTACTGTTGGGGATTTTTCCTGCTGGTAAACCAGCCTGTGTAAAACTGCTCTAATTCTTCCTAAATCTTTAAACTTCTCGCTCATCTTGCAGACCACATACCTTACTTACATGCTCCTACACTTCGTTATCCTGCAAATGGTTTGTTCCCTTGCTGCTCTGCTGTGGCAGTCCCCTTGGTTCCCTGGGAAGCTTTTGTTCTGCTCCAGGTCGTCCAGTTCTAGTACAGAGAGTTACGTGTGGGAAGGAGCCCTTCAGGAGGACTCACTGTGCAAGGGGTTTGTCTTCATGGCAATTGGCTTTCCAGAAAGATCATGTGTAAATGTGGTTACCGGACCAGTAGATCTGTCAGTCTCTCTCTTAACTTCTGAATTTTAATGCTTCTTCTCTAACTGCTATCTTCCGTGTTATATAAAATAATCTAGACATTTGTTTTCTTGAAATGTAATTACTCATTTTTATGCTGAGCTAAAGCACTTAGTGATTAATAACCTCAAAGTTCCCTTTTGTTACCATATACTTAGTCATTTTGTCTGTGTTAGTAAGCCATGATGACCTATTTTGGTTAGTATGTCTCTCTTTTTGAGCTGAAAGATGATAGCAGAAGTGTATCTTGGAATTTCATGGGTATGCTAGAGACAAAAAAGAGGAATAAGATACCAAAAATGTTAGTGAAGCATGGATTCTGTTCCGTAAGATGTTAGAAGCGTGTTAGACTATGAAAGCTTTAAAGCATCACCCTTGTTTTTAAAAACTGTCTTTAGTAAGAAGTTCATTTATATACTTCTGATCATTTTAAGACCCTTCAAGCAAGCCTCAGTTTGCTACAGGAATTCAGTAAGCTGCCACTATGCCTTACGTCCATTAACAGAGGTTCTCTGCTGCCTGGCAGTATGTATTCCTTACTGACTGAGACATCCACTAATTTTTTTTTTTTTAGATGAATGCAACTTTGAAGGCTCCTCACTGAACAAATCCATTAAGAGAGCTGCCTACAGGATATCTTATTTTTGCAGAACATGCAAAAAGTCAGAGTCACTTTGCAGGCTGAGGGCTGTGGTAACATACTATTTATTTTCCCTTAAAGCAATGTTGAATTTGTCTGTTCTGCTGGTCCTTCATGCTTAGAATTTACTAATTGGCAGGAAAAGACTTTAAATGGATTGGATAATCATACCCATTTTTTTTTCATTACGTTGTCTTCCATTAAAAAAAAAAATCCCTTTTTTTTTCCGTAACTTGAAAGATCTAATGACTTCAGAGGTAGTTGTTGTTTATCCATTTATCCACCTTAAGCACTTCAGACAGATGAGAACAAAGCCATAAGCTTCCCAAATTGTACACATAGTTAGTATTCCCTAACTGACTACTAACTAGTCCTAGCAGTTGCAAGACTCATACTTGGTTGCAAGAAGGGTGAAAATGTCAGGTTCATGACTGTGTGTCTGCCTTGTTTAGTAACAACCTCAGTGTTTTTTCTAGCAGTTTTATTGAACCTTGGTGAACAAAGAAGTGTAATTCACTTAGAGGCTGAACTTTCTGAGGCAATGATATGGGAAAAACTGTGTAGGCTTGGTAAATGGGGATCAAACCCAGGATCCATCAGAGCAAACCCAGGAGATAATGTGAATGGTGAAACTGCGGGGTTTGGCTTTGAACACAGCTGATAACTGAAGGGTAGGAACAGTTTATCCTCCGTCCACAGGATGTTCTTGCTGACCTTGCTGCGTTGCATGGGCTGAGAATAGTGCGGTTTTCCCAAGCATGCCAGAGGTGATCTGGGGAAATCTTAATGGGAGAAGGGCAGAATTAGGGCTTGCTAGACACCAGCATATAGTGTTGCGTGTGGTCTTTTTCTTTACTTTTTTATTTTTTTTCCCCTGTAGTCCCTTACTGCAAAGATTAAGTGTGTTCGTAGCTTTTCAGTGGAGTGGCACAGTTACTGAGCAAAATTAGTTCTATTTCTGTAATCTGTAGCAGCAAGTAGAGCTTATCAAAATTATTGCAAGGCTAGAAAATAAATAGTCTGGTTTGTATTTAGAGTTTGTTTTGGCATAGTTAGGACATCAGATCCTTTCTGGTGTGAACCTTTTATTCTATATATGAGTTGCTGCCTGCAACTGGGCTGCTTGCACGCGTTCCAGGGATTGCTTATACTTCCCCTGAAGTGTTACCCTAGCTGGTCAGTTAAAACTTGCAGTTGGTACCACAGTCATTATCTCCTCTTTGGCACCATTTTATAAGTACTTGAAAAGCTGACACAAGTTGCTTCTGTACAGCCTTCTCTTGATTTCTGCAGAAACATCACTTTTTTTCAGGCAGAAATGTTCCAGGTGGCATTTCTTGGAGGGGCAGGAGGGAGGAAGAGCTTCCATGCCTCTCTTTAGGTAAATGGGCTCTCTTCCAACACCTGCTTCCTCTGTGCTTCGCTCCTGGGTAATCACCTCGCTGAGAGGGTCCTTGTCTGCACGGTGAGCCAGAAAGGTTGGTGTTCTTTAGCTGTGTGCAACTTCAAATTCAGCCTCTACTGGTAGGAAAAGAGAAATTGAGCCATATTTTCACTTTTGTAACCTTAAAAAACCAACCAGATGTAGAAACTTGGAAAACATTAAGATTTCTTTCCAAAGCAGGGGGGAAACATCCCCCTTTCTGAACCGTTCCAGCATTCTTACGGGCTGTTTTTGCATAGATGGGTTGGGAATCTGGTGTAACACCAAACATTCATTTACGGTCTTATTCTGTGGCCTGGTTGAAGCAGAGCACTGGTTTTATGGCTGCTGCACGTCGTGTCTCTGCATGAGCTTCCTTGGAGCCCCGTGAAAGTCTGCGGGCTCTGCTGGGACGGCCTGGAGGCTGCTATGCCATCCCCATTGCGGCAGCACGAGTTCGGACAGAACTGAAACGGGGAGCTGTGAAAGCACTGAGAAACTGACAAAGAAAATTTTCAACTTCTTGAATGTGTTTTCTTTAAATAGTAATGAGAGGTCAGATCCCGACTGCTGGCAGCAGTCTGCTAGTATTTCACCAGGATTTTGGGTAAAATCGTTTCAGTTTGGAAGGAACAACTTGGAAACAACTTAAAATCAGTAATGTCAGATGGCTGTGATGTTTAATACGGAGCTTGTGAAGTAGCAAAGCTGTGGGCAGTGAGCAGGTTGACACCAAGGTGGATAAAAAATTATGTAAATATCCCTTTTAAAAAATTTCCTCTTCAGAATAAAACTGGCAAATTAAATTTCAACCATAATTTCTACTTCTGGGAAGGCCTTACCCTATGTGTTAGTTTCAGTTAAATAAAACACTTTGTATCAGTGACTTCTCAACTAGGTCAAAAAGATGTGCCTTTTGTGTTGTCATTGATTGTATCCATTGTGTACAGTCATTTAAAATATATAAGGCAACTGAAGGGGAGCTACCCTTTAAATTTTTTAGATCTCTGTTTTAGTGTCTTTACACTGGATAAAGTTCTGCTGTTTACATTTTTCCAAGTGTAAGTACTTTTCATTTTTTGAGAAGCAGAAAAGCTTTTGTGTTATGTATTTGCTTTCAATTTAGCTACCAGATGCAGAGAGAATATTTTCTTTTTGAATAAACTCAGGACTGAGAACTCATCTGGGAGCTCAGAAAGTAGGAAAGCTTTTGTCTTCCTTTGTCCCTTTTAATCTATGAACAAAGTAATCAGATGGGAGAAAATTAGGGTTATGTGCATTAAAGCTTGAAGCACACAACTCCAGGTATCTAACTGAAGGCATCATGCAAATTAGGTATCTCACAGGCTTGGTGGTTTTTAGATACCTCATAGAATTTCTTGATATGTCAATAAATTCAACTATTAGTGAATTGAAAAATTAATTATGGTCACCAAACCTTAATCTCTCCATTGTATAATAAATCATTCTGTTTTAAATAGTCTTGTTTGTGGTAAAGTTTTTTTCATTTTCTGATGCATTTTTAGGGTGACTTTTAAGACACCTTAGTGGTTTAAGTTTAGTTCCTTTCAAATGCAGTGCATTGAAAGCCATAGTAAAATTGGCATCTCAGTATAAAGAAACAAATCCACTGCTAATTTCTAAAACAAAAGGTGTAAAAGCAATAAATGTAAACAAGACTATATAACACTTAGAAAAGTGTGTAAATACTGTGTAACCTTCTGGTTATGGAAAAAGAGGTACCAAAGTAAATGTAAAGATTATATTTAATTGCAAATGAATCTTTGAGATATATAAATTAATAGAAATTAACTTCTAGAGGAAAATGACAAAAGCAATTTTAATGTAAGGTTTTGTGCTTACTAATGTGTTTACTTTCCAATAATGACTTAAGCCATCTGTTTTAACTTTCTTTCATTTGGACCATAAAATTTATCTAGAAATACTTCAAAAATAGTCTTATGCTGTCTTTTTTTTTTTTTTTTTTTTTTTAAAACTTCCCCAAGTTTCATGTACTAGTAGAGCTTGTATTCAGCCATGGAGCCGAGTCAAAAGGAACACTGCTAAGGTGCAGGCTACAACATAACTTTATCATTTTTAAATGTTGAAGGACAGATGCATAGAAGGGTGGGGTTTTTTGTTATTACTTGTGCCTTGCTGCAGCAAAATAACCAGTTCTTTCCAAACAAGGCCCGTGATACTACTGCTACTAGTCCTAGTCTGGGAAGATAGAATAGAATATTTTCAGTTGGAAGGGACTTACAATGATTGAGATGTATGAGCCTCAGACATACTTTCGATGTGCTTGTCTGTGTTTGAGAGATTTTCACCGCATTTTCCCCTGCAGACTACTTTGTGCATGGCTGGTAGTGTATTCAGATGAGATTTCTGTCCCTTACACATGTGAACTTGAATTTCCTGCCATTTCACATGTTGGGGGGAGAATGAAATAACCTACAAGCAGATCCTCCCAAGCACAGTTCCTAGAAGCTGTATACTGTTGTGGGCATGTTTATTTTCTACTTGTCTCCTTGCTGTGATAACCTCAACTTTTTGAGGAAGGGAGCAGACAGTTTATTTAAAAACCTGTTACAGCAAAATGTCATTTACATAAGCAACAGCAGATCCCTTCATGCTACTGAACTCTGTTTTCCTTTGCAGAGACTAGGGAGACTTTCTATGAGTGTGGCCAAAGGATGCCTGGAGTCTGGAGCTACATTACCCTGTAATATTAGAGAGACTTCTTCAGCAGAGGCAAGGCTGAAAACAAACTCAAACAATCTCATATAAGCTTAAAAGGGCTATACTTGAATTTTTGTTTTGAGAGTGGTCAGGAGCTTAGTCCAGTCTTCAGGCTCCGTTTTTTTTTGTAGTCCAAGGCTGTTTTGCCTTCAGGTCTTAATGAAGTTGGAGGATAAAGAAACGTTCTTGGTGATGTGATGGGGTTTTCAGTGTTTTTTTCATGCCCTTCTCCTCCCTTCCCTCAGCTGCTCCCCTTGTGGTTACATCCAAGCCTTAACTTTACATTATTGAGACTTTTTTAGTTTTTGCTTGGATACTACTTGATACCAGAAATTGGCTGCTTTGCATAGATATGTCTGCTGACCTCCTTTAACAATATGAAAACTTAAGCACTTCCTCTTTCTGCAGTTGGATCTAGAAGGGATAGTCATACTGGTGGCAGTGGTTCCCAGAATATTCATCTTTGATTTATGGATAGTCACAGACCCTCCCAAAGACAACTGGAAAGACAATAGCTTTCCATTTGGGTTAAATGAGGGAGCAGTTAAATACCCTTTTGTTTAGGTGAGACAATAGTCTCAAAGATTTTTTTTTTTTTCTTAACAATGGTTTTGAGACCGAACACAGAAGCTTGTGCTGAGCAGTTAGAGCACTGCTGGTGGTTGGCTTTATTGTCTGACTCCTTGACTCTGAATGATTCTTGAACAACACAAAGAAGCATATTAAAAATCATGTCTTTTTATGACAGTGAATGTTGTTTTACTCTTGCCAAAAGGGTTTAGCAAATTTCCCTGGAAAACATTCTTTGCTACAGCAGTTTGGCTTGCAAACTGAACCTGAATACAGAAGAGGCTTGGTGATTGCAGAGGCACTTTGTGGATAAGAAGTCTGGAGCACCTAGCAGTTTAGAGGAGCAAAGGCTAGAGGCTGTATATAGAAACAAATGGGGGCAGAGGGTGCAGTACCCCCAAAATGCCCCTCTAGGCAGTGGTACATTAAAAAAAACTTGTCAAGAATATGTCTGACATTGGGCAAAGTGTAAACTATTATGGCAAAGTTTCCTTCTGGTGAGGAGGTCTTGCAGAAAGCTGTGAAGCTTGGTGCAGCATTGTTTCCATTCCTTCATAGGGTTTGTTTGAAAAATACCAGGATCATAAGCTGCTGAAATTGGAAACATGAAAGGAATTTCAAGGGCTGAAAAAACCCAGGGTGGACTAATATATCTTAACATTAACTTCAAAGGGTCTGTAATACAGAGGCAGTTGTTAAGGCTGATTTTTTTACTATATGTTTAGTACAAAAGGGGAAGAGTTAGTGTTGAAGGCAGAAGAGCATGGAACAAGGTAATACTGACCTCTGGCCTGAGAGGGAAAAACTGGCCGCCGCCGCCTCCTTTTGTAAGATAGTTTTCAAATATCTTCTATTTGGACTAAACAGTTGACCATACTAATAAAGTCTGGTTTTCCTATATCTGTTATACTTGTCTTAAAAGTGCCTGGTGGTGGATCCCATGACTGAATCAGCATGATTCTGGGCGTTTATAGGAAAGTACAGGTCAGGAGTTCTAATGGCCAATATCTGTCCAGTTGGACTGGTTGGCTGAAAGTGGTCCCAGAACAATAAATTACCTGCTATGAAATGATCTGGAGTCATATATTC
Organism: Mycteria americana; assembly: GCF_035582795.1. Lineage (NCBI taxonomy): Eukaryota > Metazoa > Chordata > Aves > Ciconiiformes > Ciconiidae > Mycteria > Mycteria americana. The sequence goes on along the minus strand of NC_134365.1, from coordinate 163,574,982 downwards.
TGATCTGTATCTAGTACGGGTAAGTTCCAGAGTAGTACCATTCATGGAGACATCTCCTTCTGTCTATTTGAAAACAAAGCAATAGTACTTTTATTTAAGAAATGGTCTCAGAATTAGTGGGAGCTGAGAGGCATGCAGAGAGAAATGAGGTACCAGGAACTAGACTAGAGCTGTGGTCCAAATGCTTCTACGGTTTTGCAGAAATTGTAGATAAGGCAGAGTGTTGTGGGAGCACAGTATTATCACAAGAGGTAGGGCAGCAGTTACGTGAAGTTGATGCTCTGAATGGAGTTGCACTTCGGTGAGAGAAGTGACGCTGATTTGAAATCACAGTGGAAGAAGTAGGGGTGAGTCACTGAATCAGTCATCTTAGTGCCAGTATTGAAATTTGTGGGATAATCACTGAGCTGAGGCAAGTAAGCCCAAGAACATGATAAAATAATCACTAACAGACTTGCTGCCATCTGACAAGTGGTGCTAATATCTCAAGGAAGAGTTGACCTTTTCACACAACAGCATAAGGCACGTCAGTGACTGAGCTTCGTTGTTTAACAAGCTGCTCAGATGTATTTCATATCACGCTAAGAGTTATTGTTAGCGTTATCTTCGGCGCAGGAAGGAAAATGTGGGCAACCGTTCCATTGTGAATCTGTCGTAGGAGCCAGTAGGAATCAATTGTGGTTTTATGGTTTTATGTGGAGGTTCGTGTGATCAGCGCTGTACGGCTGAGAGCCTGGACACTGGATGAAGGGGATCTTCTCCAGCCTCTGTGGCTTTGAGTGACTTGTGCAGAACAGGAAAGCCACCACCCGCTGTAGAAGTTACGGGGCAGCTGAAATGGCAGCTGAGCCCAATACAGTGTTAGAACAGATTGGTTTATTAGTTGTTTTGTGGGTTTTTTTGTGTGTGTGAAACTGTGTGTGTCTGCATGCAGAACTTAATAGAAAAGCGTAAGAGGTGGTATGGGGAAGCAGAGAGAGAGTGCATGAGGCAAGGGAGATCTTGTTGAGCAAGCTGCTATCTGGAAGGAGATTTCAAGTTGGAAGTTTCTGCATGACTGATTCCTACTTCCCAGGGGAAGGATTTTCTCTGGGTTTCAGCTCTGTCAGTTTCTCCCAAGAGAAATAACATACCTAAGCTCTAAATATTTTCTAGGTACTTGAGCTAAAAATTGGTGATACTGAGAAATGCAAATTCACTTCTCACTGGAAGCTCACTTAGTATTTCTGAAAGGGAATCAAAGTTTATATACTTTCTTTAAGGCACTTTAAGCATGTTTTTAACAACAGGTGAGAAATCCAGCAGGTTAGCTGCTAGGCACAAAATATAACTGTATTTATAATGTGGTGGTAAAGCTGTGCAAGTGGGCATATATCTCACCTTATAAGTGGATGCATAAATCTCTTAGTGCCTTATAAATCTCATCAAGAGGCCATTTTCTTGACATCTCCCAGATTCGTAGTTTGCCTGCTAGCCATTTTTGGAGGTTCTTGGGAGGAGAGCTGCATGAGTGGCAGGGGACATGAAGGCAGAACAAGCTTTAATGCTGTCTGTAGTGCCTTCCCTTGCCGATCAGCTTTCTGAATCCCTGCAGAAGTAGAGTGGCCTCTTTCGTCTTCCTCCTTCATCTTCCTCATCCCCTTCTGCTACTGCCTTTCAGAAACTGTGCAACTTCTCAAATGACTTTCAAATTCACTAGTATAGCACCGTAATTGAGCTCAGCCACCTAGAGTGGGGGACAGGAGCTCTTCTTGTATAACTCAGCTTTAGTGAGGTTTTTAGTACCAGGACACAAAACAGAAGTAGGTAAATCTGATTGTTTAATGTAGGCAAAATTACAGGTTGGCCACACCTAACCCAGTCTAGAAGTGTGTAGCACAGCTGTGTTCATGTAACAGGAACATGCTTAATGAAGTGCAGCTCTCCAATAGGAAGCAAATCTTTGTCTGTCTTGTGGCTTCAGCAGGTGCTGCTTATGGATGTTCCTGCATAGCCTGGGAGGAACCCTCAAGAAGAGAGTGGAAGAGGTAATGCTTTAGGAGTTGGACCATCAAAAGATGGGGCTTCCCAGCACTGCACATCTTGCTGAAGATTTCTGGGCCTGTAACACAAGATTTAGCCCCAATGTTTCCAGCCAGAGATCTGGTTTAGCCCAGCATCCTACCTCTAATAATGGCCAGTAGTCATGCTTAGAGGAAAACGCATTAGGAAAGACAGCGATCCCTCCCAGCTTTTGGCAGGCTGCAGTTCAAGGACTTTGAGCAAGAAAGTTATGTCTGCACCTTTGTTTAACAGTCCTTGACAGACTTTCTTTTATGAATACATCTAATCATGTGTTAATCTGTTTTAAATTTTTGCCTTCACAATACCCCGTGACAATGGGTTCTGCAATTAATTGTAGTATGGAAAAAGTACGTCCTTTTCCTCTTGTTTTTGAACAAGCTGCCTGATAAACTTCATTTTGTACCACCTAATTCATTTATTCCAATAAATGGTTTCCTATTTGCTTTCTCTGTAATAACATTCATGGTTTTATGTCTGTCATCTCATCCGTCTCCCCTTCTAATCTAAAAGCACTTTTTGTTTAGTTCTTCTTAGGTTAAAGCTGCTCCAGACCTCCCATCATTGTCGCCCTTCTTTGAACCTTTTCTCATTCTGCTATATCCTTCTCCAAGCTCCATTCTGAATATCCCTCTCCTTCTCCGCTCCTTCTCAGAGCGGCAGTTCTAGGCTGCACCGAGGATTTGCAGTGGCACAGTGGCATTCCCTGTTGCGTTGGGTATCCTTGACCTGCTTACTGCCAATGTTCCCTTTGCTCTCCCAGCCAGCACTGAGCTTTGCCATCTGTGAGTGAGCGGTTCCTCACTTTAATTAAACTGCAGTGGCTCCAGGGTTTCCATTCACTATATTGGCTATTACTTTTTGTGTTGTGTGTGTGTAAATACCTGACAAAGCTATCTGCAGCTCTTCACAGTTAGTTCTCCTGATTCTATAATCACCAACAAACTTTATCATCTTGCTGCTTGCTCCATTTTCCACATAAATAATGAATATATTGAGTGGCACAAATGCAAAACCAGAGCTGTTGTGAAAACTGGCTATTTATTTCTGTGCTGTTTCTTCTCATCTAACCAGTTGTTAATTCACAGAAGGACCTTCCATCTTATCCCATGACAGTTCAATTTCTTTAAAAGCCTGTGGTGAGAGACACTGTCAAAGGTTTGTTAGAGATCCAAGCACACTATACATAGATTATACATACCACACTTACCCATATATGTCATGGGAAGTTTGTTGTAAAAGAAGCCATGCCATGATGGCACTCCTATATCATGTTTATTTATACCTGCTATTTTGTTATTTTATACCTGCTAATCTGTTCTTACAATTTCTATCAATTTTCTCAGTGTAGGGGTGAGTCTCTAGCTACCAGCCTGTAGTTCCCTTTTATTGGAATGGGCAGCACATCCTCAGCTTTTTATATCTTGTTTGTTAAGTTTGGCTTAGAGGGTAGCGAGGCAGCATGGTTAATAGTTCTGTAGTTGTATGTTGGAGTGCCTTTAAAATTCCTGGGTAAATAGCATCTAATTCAGGTAGCCTGGTGTTGGTCCTAAAGCCTGATCTAATGGTCCTGTGTTTTTGACAGTCTTCTCGCACCTGTACCATCTTCTTGCTCCTCTACACACCTTGCATTTTCCTGAGTTTTCAGGAGAGTGGTGGCCAATTTGTTTGCATTGTCACTTGGTCCTGCTGAGTCGGCGGGCAGACCTTCCTTCTCCTGTGTTGCTGCCCTGAGTGAGTGCTTCCTATGTGTGAAACAGCAGCTGGAAAGAAGGGGGCTGCTGGAAGGCAGGAATATGTGGCTGTGGGGAGCACCTCTTTCTGCCTCAGTCCTAGTTTATGTTGGCTTAAGCAGCTCCAGAAGCCATGGTGTCGTGGTTTAACCCCACCCCAACTACGCCCCACCTCACTCACTCCTCCCCGGTGGGATGGGGGAGAGAATCCGAAGAGTAAAAGTGAGAAAACTTGTGGGCTGAGCTAAAGACAGTTTAATAGGTAAAGCAAAAGCCGTGCACACAAGCAAAGTAAAACAAGGAATTCATTCACTGCTTCCCATGGGCAGGCAGGTGTTCAGCCATCTCCAGGAAAGCAGGGCTCCATCACGCGTAATGGTTACTTGGGAAGACAAACGCCATCACACTGAACATCCTCCCATTCTTTCTTCCCCCAGCTTTACATGCCGAGCATGACGCCATATGGTATGGAATAGCCCTTTGGTCAGCTGGGGTCAGCTGTCCCAGCCGTGTCCCCTCCCAGCTTCTTGTGCCCCCCCAGCCTCCTCGCTGGTGGGGTGGGGTGAGGAGCAGAAAAGGCCTTGACTCTGTGTAAGCACTGCTCAGCACAGCTATAACATCCCTGTGTTATCAACACTGTTTTCATCACAAATCCAAAACATAGCCCCATACTGGCTACTATGAAGAAAGTGAACTCTACCCCAGCCAAAACCAGCACACATGGCAATAATTATATATATATATGTTGGCTTTTATTGCATGAATTATTTGCATGGAAGTTGTAGTTGAATGTAATTGTTTCCAGTCCTTATCACTGAGAACAAATCTCAATTTCAATTAAAATAAATGAAATTAATTATATGGATGAGCTTTTTCAAATTTTTGCATAGATAATGGATTTATTTAGTATATTAATGTATACTGTTCTGTTTTGGATTATATTTGTAACAAGATTTTAATGCAACTATTCAACGTATAAGACATTCATAGAATTTAGGATCAGTGAAGGGGAAGATGTTTATTGTTCAGAAGAGTTAATGTGCATTTTGATTTTGAAGCAGTTAAAATTTCAGTGTTTCATATTCATTCCTGCCATTGATCTTCAATATTTGTAAAAAAAATCCTCAATTGTGCGCAAGCTCTATTTTCGTTGTGGATCAGACTTCTGGTCCCATGTCTCTAATGGCTTTCTGGCTGTTTTTCTGGTTTTTACTCCCTGAGAAGAAAGATGTAATTCATTGTTCTAGTCTCAGAATACCTGAGGTCAGACAGCAGTGCTGTTTTCTTCCTCTCTCATCTGCTTCATTTTCCCCTTTCTTCTGTCTTTCTGTATGTTGATATTTTTCATTCTGCTTCAGTTTGTGTGTATGTGTGTGTCCCAGTTTCCCTTAATTGCTTTTTGCTCTGACTGTGCAGGATCCTGGCTTGTGTGTGTGAGGTTTGCGCAACCATTTTTATCTAGTTTCTGCCTTTTTCAATGGCTTCTGAATCAACTTCCCTCCTTTGAATCAATTGAGGTAATGTGGCATGGTGTTGCTTAGCAATGCCAGGAAGCTGATACCGCCTAGGTGATGTGTGCGCTGTAACCGCGCTGAGCAAAAGAGACTACCTGTCCTCTGTGGTCCATGCGGAGAAGAAATCTCGCATTTTCTAATGTTTTCAGCATTCTTGCCTTTATGTGTTTGGGGTTTTTTTCCTTTAATGTTGCTGAGTAACAGTTTTATAGACTTACAGATGTTCCTTCCCCCTTCTTCCTGATATATGCAAGTGTAAAAAACTTTATAGCATGTAGAATCAAAATATAATTGGGATGTCAATCTTTAAAGAGCTGGGTATCTAATTAACTGTCTTGAGATAGGTATGTTTTCTGTCTTCCTCCTCCACATACCAAACAAAGCTGTCGTGAAGGCAGAGCTGAGCTTTGTAGGATATTTCAGTCCTCCAAAGCAGCACAGACTGGCAGCCAATCTAGTGTGCATGGCAGAGTATTAAAAACCAGGGTGAATTTGATACCTTCAACCACCTAAGAATTTAGAATGAGTTATTCCAGCAGCAGATGTAAAGGTGTTAATGGAAGTTATTAGCTCTGAAATATTTCTTTAAAATTGTTGATGCTTACATGAAATCTCTAAATTTTCAGCTGTGGATAGATTTTAATCTCATTTAAATGGCAAAAGAATGAAAGTATTTTTTCCCCACTTTCTTGTTTTGTTGTTTTTTCCAAAGCCAAGGGAGCATACATTAAAAAAAAATAATTAAAAAAATCTGCTAGTTTCCTTCTCTCCCTTATCTTCTTTTTAATAAGAAGCACTAGAAAAATTACATGTAGGTGAATCAAACATCTTTGAGCCACAGTTTTACCAGGTGGTTGCTCTCATTCTTCACGCAATACCAAATAGCATGGGGATAGCCCCATATGTAAGTCATGGGGTAGGATAAATGTGAAGGTGGTATTTTTCCCTTTTAAACCAAACAGAATACAAACTCAAGTTCATTCTTACAATCCTGGGGGGAGACTTAGAGGGTGTTGCCTGTCACCCCTGAAGGAGTTGCGGACCCTGACATCTTTTCTTTCTGTGATGGCAATTATATTGAGTGTAGCTGTATAGCACGTATAGAAACTTCATCAGACTTTTTTTTTTTTTTTTTTTTTTAATGTGCATTTCATGCAATAACGTTTGTGCTTCAGTAAGCGCAAGCCCACCATTTTTTTTCAGAAACTCTCCCTTGGTGTAGGAAGGCTTTCAAACTCCTTGGAAACTTTGGGTACAGTTAGCCAAAGCAATTGGGTAAGCAATCACAGCCTTCAGGTGTCTGGTACCCACTGTCTCAGTGCTGCCAGTTCCCCTGTTCCTTTGAGCCCGGACCCCAGCACAGGACCATCTTAGAGAGCAGCCTGGCAAACAGCTCTACCTCTGGCACAGGGAAAGGTAATGTTGAGCTGGGGGCATGGACCTCCGCGGCCAGATCGTGGGGGCCCAGCCTGAAGAATGAATCTGGGTGCTGAGGGTGCAACTGTTGATGTCAAAGTACACCCAGAAGCAGATGGTGATGGTGGTGGTGGAGAGATGCTGTCTGGAGGCTGGCCCCTCTTCAGTGCTGTTTATTAGGGCTGTGAAAAATTTCTTACTAGGTATCAGATTGTTGAGTGGTTGGTCTCTCTGATCAGCTACTCCTACCTCTCTTAACCAGTAGTTTTCATAACTGACAAATGCATTTCCAGTAGCCTGCTAGTTGATTCATTTCTGGTTTAGACCCTTTTAATCTGTAGTACGCACTCATTTATCCTTGTCTATAAGGAAACAAAACATCGAGCTGGTGAGGGGATTTATAGCAGGTTCATTGCCATGGTTTCAGACAGCCTTATGTAGCCTAAAAATAGATACAGGAAAGAATATTCTCTTCCCTTCTCTCCCTCTCCCAGTTCTCTAATTGGAATTTCCTTTTTTGTTTGTATGTTTTTGTTGTTATGGATTTACTGACTGACAGGTCAAGCAAATTTGTTTGATGTTTTGTTTGAAAGAGGAAAGTTCATCGTAGTATTTAATACATTGAGGAGTGACTTCCCTGGTTGCCTGCCAAGGCTATTTACCTCCTGCTCCTGTCTCTTACACTTGAGTGGTGCTGCTCTGGTGGACTGTAGCTTATTACAAGCCAGTGCAATAGTCCAAGCTGTGTAAGGGACCATCCTGGGGATACCTTTGAAAATGATAACCTTGACATTGCCCTGTGCTCAGCAGGGGGAATGTACAGAGTACATAATGATGTGCCTTTAGCAGCCTGCGCTGCTGCCTGAACAGGCTTCTCTTCCAGAGTCAGGCTGGCAGCTTTAATGAGCGGATAACTCTGTCCTGCAACCCCACCACTGGGGTGTTGCAAACAGGTTAACGATCATGGCTGTAATTGTAGCAGGATAAGTTTTAAACTACTGCTTTGTGTACAGCGGCGCTTGGGCTGCAGCAGCAAGGAGCTAGGGGAGGCAAACAGGGTGACCACTGCTTCCCCTTCTCCGTATCCTCGCTGAGACAGCACGACAGCTACACGGCGACCTTGGCTGGCTTGCTTGGGCATGGCTTTGCTACCTCCTGATTGCAGTGTTGTTTGTTTATGTACATCAGGAAAATGGAGGCGGAACCCTGATTGGCAGCTAATGTGGTCACTTCTGATGTGTACTGGCTAAACTATGTTTAGCTTTGGGTTGGGTAGCTGAATTTCCCTCCTCCCCTCCCCGCCCCCTTCAGCAGAGGTGTTGACTGTTTCTGTTAGCAGGAGTCCCGGATGCTTTTAGATCTCTTTCCCCAGACAGGAAGGGCATGGATTGGAATCACACCGATGCCTTGGATTTCCTGCATTGCTTCCTGTTGAATTGATGGGCCAAAAGCTAAAAGGGGAGATACTGTGTTACAGGGCTTGGATTCAGTGTGCAACTCCTGAGGTTCGCAGCGTGCCTGTTTACGTTGGAAAGTAAGTAAATAGCCCCACAACAGACTTATCAACTTGTATCTTTTAGTGACAGGTTTTGGAGCGAAGGGGAAGCGTTCTGGGTTGAATTGCAAAGGGGGAAAAATCCCGTGTGGTTAGCAGATTGTATGGCAAACAAGGTAATGGTCCTGCCAATCCATTTTTCATGACCAAGGCTTTGAGCACCCAAGAGAAGCTGTGGTAAGTTTATTGATTTGTATGTGTTGCTACTGGTACCAGGCCTTTTCTTTCTTCCTGCTGCTGCTTTTGTGGTCAGGGTGCCCTAACCTTTCTCCATGGAGACTAAATGGGGAAGGGCTGATGTGATGTCAGGATGCAAATATGTTAGTGAATGGCTGCAGAGTATTGCTATTTCCTTCATTTGCTTGGCTTATCTACTGGTTATAAATACTTTCACATTTTCCCATGTTTCTGAACTGATCAGAGTTGTGGCTTCTTTTTCCATATACCATATTGGACAAAATTTGTATATTTAGGAAGAAGGTGGTACAGGATAGATAGGACTGTGGATAGTGATTCCTCTCTTCTTGTCTGGTTGGACAGTATAAATGTGTTTAGGACAACTTAAGGGAGGAACTACTATTCAGAACAGATAAAACCTTATCCAGGAGCGTGTGTGTATGTAGGGTTAGAAGGGTCAGATACAGCCTGACAGTTGAATTTTTGATGTTTTGCTGTGAAGTCTTTCTGTTGCTTGCATGCTGCATTGTACTTGGTAGCTGCAACACGTGCATACGCTTTCCTGTTCCTCTGTGTGATATTCTGCAGTATTTATGTGCCTGACTTCAGCAGCTGGAGAGCAGGAGAAAAGCACTCCCCAAGCACAGATGAGGGAAACGTGCCTTCTCAACCTTCCACAGAGGCAGGGACCTGCTTTGGCCTGTTCATCACCAGTATTTGGGGCAGGGGGACGGGAGGGTCGGGGTGGCTGTTTTGTTGTTGTTCTGAAGAACCTCTCTGGTCCTCTTGGAGCAGAGGTGGGTGTGCCGTCCTTTTGAAGGATGCACACTGGGATTTCCACAAAATACAGGGCTCCCTGGCTATAAGGAGTAGTCATGCAGTATTTTCAGATTCAGTGATTCAATTTCCCAACCCAAACCGAAGCTTAAGGAGTTCCTAGAGGCCCCCAGGGATGAGAGGATGACTACCATCTGTGTTCGGTCATGTGCTCCCCGAGGAGAAGTGCAGACTGCTTCATGCCAGCCAGCCCACAGATTGCAGAGCCAGGCCATGTTAGTGACCCTTTGAAAATGTAATCCTGTCTGATGCTAGAGGGGAAAATTTTCCATACCTGGCAGATGTTTACGTATTCTTTAAGTGGACCTCCCTTCTGCTGTAATGATTTAAACCCCTGGAAATATTCTGTGCATGAATTTACATAAAATAAATCAACCTGCATAGTATTACATCAATGCACAATATTACATCAATGCACAGTAGACGATCATCTCTTTCCCCTCCCATCTATCCAACACTTGTGTTTCAAATGCTGCCATTTTACATCTGGTTTTGTTCCCTCCAACCCTTCCAGCCACTTTCTTGCTCCCTGACACCGGTCAGGGTGCACCAGCGTACTCTACATGGGAGTGCTTCTGTGTTTGCATGCTCCTGAAATATGCCCAGAGCTTTGCATGGGTGCTCACCTCATCTGTTGAAAGATGCAGAGACTGAGGGGGGTGTGTGTGTGTGTATCTGGGGGTGGCGGATGGCTAGAAGCAAAGACAGGGAAGAGATGAGGGAGTATATATCGAGGAGCTAAGGCAGGGAGGGAGCTCTTAGGTTGCTGTGTGCATCTACAGGAATAGAAAAGTTGGAGGCAAGGTGAAAGCAATGCCAAAAGCATCAAATTGTATGCTGTTTGTTTTGTCTGGATAATGAGGTGCTATTTGAAGGCAGATGCTTCCCTTGTAGACCTTGTAGGAATCAGAGTATTCATATTCAGGAAGCATGAAAATGAAGATACTGTTGTCTGGACTGTCAAGGTAGTGCCAATCATGTTACTCGCTTTCTTTAATGTTCACTCAAGAAGTCAAAGCATCTTGATACTTCAAATATAATTATAGATTAGATTCTTTTTAAAGAACATGCTTAATGTTGCAAAGCAAAAGTCCATAGTGAAAAGCTGTAATTCTCCCTTTTTGTGAGTTACGATACAATCTTTAATTATTTAGTTACATTTTTCTCCCTTTCACAAACTCCATCTTGTTTGTTGGGTGTGGTAGTTGTCCTCCTACAGCTTTGCGCTGTTGTGTATTACATTGTCTGTGAGAAAGGTCTCATTCCTTGCCTTTTGCAGATATTGGAAGAGGAGGGTGGCTGAAGAGAGCTGATGGCCTCCTGCTTTTAAGGAACTGGATTCAATTCTTGACAGAGTTCCCCACGTTGTTAGGAAGTGGCTTAAACACCCAGAAAATAGTTAAACTCTTGATAAAACTTGAGATCTGTGTGCTAATTTTCAGAAAGCCTCATGGTCCTGGATGCAGCCTGTAGTAAAAGGATCTGTAATAATGTGTAAAGAAAGCTGTGGGATGTGTAATACTTGACAAATGATTTGGCCGTAAGAGTTTCAGTTTGGGAACACAGAATCAGTGGGTTTGCTTTGGATTTCAGTCTGTTTGGCCTAGATCAATAAGCGAATTTAGAGTCCAAACCCCCAGTGGAGCCAGTATCTATGTGTCTTGAGGACCTGGGTTTTCTGTCTGTAATTCCCCATATAGGAAGTAAGGATAATGTGATGCCTCCTCCTCTCACAAGAGTATCATGAAGTTAGAGTAAGTACTTTTTGAGAAAGTAAATCAGCCTGCTATACAGAAAGCGCGGATAGATAGTTGTTAATTCTGTCTTAACAGCAGAGTACAAGTAGTTAATAAGCCTTAAGGATGCAACAGGGAGGAAAAAATAAATCCTGAGTGCCTTCCCCGTAACTGGCTGTGCTCCCCTGTGTGGTGGAAGAGGCAGAGTGGTGTTTGGCAGGGCCAAGGAGGGAAATCGGTGAATGTTGGGGTGTGCAAGAATAGGAAGGGGTAACTTTGCAGTTTCATCATATGCTTTAAGGCAAACAATTCCTAGTCCTTAACTCTTCCTGTAACGTGTGCAAGTTTCCCTTATTTAAAGAAAAAATGAAAATACATTCTGTTTGAAAAAGAAAGCTGCCATAGCAGCTGTAAATTTTACACCCTCACTGGGGATTTCTGGCACTGGGGTGAGAGATGTGAGCGGCAGCGGCAGCAGACCGTCGTGCTCCTCTGCGCAGCTCTCTGCCGTGAGAGGGGGATGCCCCTGAGTTGTTGTGCACGTGCAGGACGGGACCGTTGACTTCAGGTCCCAGCTCTGGAAGGAAGTGGACTTAGTCCTCTGTCGAAGAGCATTTTTTTCCCTCTCTCTCATTTGCCTTGCCCTTCCTGGCAACCCTTTTGCACTTTTTGGGGCCTGTCTCCAGTTTCTGGCTTCTTATTCTCTTACCTTTCACCTGCGGTTTCTCCTCCCTTCCAGACTGCTTGTCAGAGACCAGACCCCTTGCCTGTCCCAGCCCCCCTTCCCCATCCTTGCCCAGTTTTTCTCTTACATGCAGTCGTCTTTTCCGCTTTTCCTGCCTTGTTTTGTGCACTGCCTCGGGATCCCTGGCTCCCTTCCCTGCCCTGTTTCGCTCTCTCCCTCCTGTTTCAGGGCCCTCGTCCCAGTCTGCTCCTTCGCCTCCCTCAGGTCTGGCGCTGGTCCCCGCTGGGCTCCAGATGCACGCCTTCCGCTTCCTGGCTGCCCGGGTGCCGGCAGCTCTGCCACGGCCAGCGCAGGAAAAATGGGCTCCCTGCTCTCCTTTCCAGGGCCTGGACCTGCTCCAGTTCGGGCAGCCATGGAAATGAAAGGCATCTTGGGCTCCTCTGTTCCCAGGCTGGTGCGTGCTTGCCCGCTCTGTGGGGAGACGTTTGGTTGCCATTGGGAAAGCGTGCAAAGTTTGAGCATGCTCAGCGAGGAAAAATTCCCAGGAGATGCTGGTTATTTACTCTTTAGAGGTCTTTGCCTGCCATGGGTATCCTGTATACTACTATTGGATATGGGTATAAAAGCTGCTTTCCGAGTTCAGCATAATCTAAAGTTACTTGAGACTCAGGAGCCAAGAAAGGAATATGAGGAGTGTAGGAAGTTCTCCAAGGGAAGAGCAATCTAATACCCAGCCTCCCTGTTTGCCTGGCACAGCAGTGCGCTCTGCCGTGCTGCTTTACTGGGAGTCTTGTATTTAGTGAGAGGACCCGTCAAAATCTTTCAGGCAGCATTCACTTTGAATGATCTGAAATGTATTATTTACCATGTCCCTCTTTCTGCTTGATCTTTCACTGACAACTTCTACCTCTTGATGTCTTAATTTTAAAAAAGGATCTGAGTCTTATGCCTCTCTGTCCTGCTCGGATGGTAAAAGCTGTTTTGGGGTGTTACTTCCAATGATATTTTGAGAAGGTCAGCGCAGACTGGTGGGGCGGTTTGGCAGTATTTCTGCGTTCTCTCCTTGCAAATGCTGCAAGGAAGAGAACTAAACAAGAGAACTGATGCTTTCCACTGTCCTCTTCAATAGTAAAAAGTACAGATTCCACAGATGAGGCTTTTTCACACTTCTGAGCAGGTGAGTAATTAGTTTTGAAATGTAACAGAAGCCACAGGGATGTAACAGAAGCCACGGGGATGTAATCTGCACTGAAACACGTTTGTTGAGGTGATGGGGTGGCTGAACAGGCAGGCCCTTCTCTAGGTGCAGCTTCTAAAGCTGGCAATAATAGCGCTGTGCTTTGGAGTAACTTATGCCAGTTTTCATGGTGAAGTAAGTTACGGTGGGAAAAGCAGTTTATTTTGCAGACACAACAGCAGCTAACAGAGCTTTTTTGGTCTAACTCTGTTTTCTATGAAAACCAACTCTAGTCTGTCTTCATGCAGCATACACAATACTTGTATTTTAGCCAGACATAAAATGAGAACTTACCTGTGCAGCGGTATATCTGTATCTCTGTCTCACAGTATCTCTGGTAGCTGTTCACAGAATAAATGCGGTGTTATCAATTAAAGACAGAGAAGTACTGTATCTTGAAAGATTGGGAGAACTGTCGTCAGACAAACAGGGGCAGACAGTGTCTAGACTGTGCTGTTCAGCACAGGTAGAGTTTCTCCAGGGATCTTTTAGTGGTTCAAGTATTCACACAAAGAGAAATGAGATGGAAACCTAAGCAAGTTTGAAAGTTTTGCTGTAATTTTTAAAATCATTTTTGAAGGAAGAATAAAGACATAATTTTAAAACACTATAGGGTATTTGAATCTGGATATTATACAGTCACGCCTCATGACCCGTTATATCTTCACCAGGATGTCAAAGAATCTATTAAGTTGTCTTCTAAACAGCAGTACATAAAGCAATTTTTTTTTCTTGATGGTATGAGCATTTCTTACTGGAAACTGTGTCATTACCAAGTGTGGTATTTCCTTGGTCAAGCATAATAAAGGCTTCTGGTGAAAGACTTAATTAAAAAAAAAATCATTGTATATTCAATTATATCGAGTAGTTTTACAAACTTATAAAAAGTCTCTTTTGGGAACAGATGTTTAAGTATTGAAAGCCTGCAGGAATTTTCTCTGTTTTTATAGTGGGTTGTATACTGAGCATACAACTGTGGCCATAAATATGTTTTTCCTGATGGAAGACCTATGTAATAATTTTGTGGGAGTCTGATCACAAGCTTTGGGCAAAAAGGAAACTAGTCAAGGCCATTATGGCTTCAATTTAACATGTTTGGATAGGCGTCTTCCCCGGGTGCATAGTGCTGAACACTGATGTCATTGTCCTCTGTGGTTTTGAGCCACTGGGCAATAAGGGTACCCCTTTTGTGCAGCGCAGCATGTGGGGTGGCAAGCTCACGAGCTTCTGCTCCATACTTACGCAACACACCATCAATGCAACAAAACGTAATGGATCTCTCAACAGGAGAGAGAACGGGGTCAGGGTCTTGGCACACTGACCATTGCATTTTGATCTTCTGCTAGGGGTCTGCGGGCTCAAGAAGGGAGAAGCTCTTCTGAAAGGCCACTGAACACCCGAATTAGGCTCTGGTGCTTAACAGCTCTCCGGAGGAGCCAGCTTGCATTTAGGCAGCATGAATACCTCTCCTATATACTTGTACTTGGTTCAGAGAAATAGTATTTCCTCCGAGCTGTTTTATTTCTCAAAACCAGGACTGTATCAGATTTTCCCCCAACTGCTGAACAGTAGTATTAATGTAGTGTGTTATTTATTCTTCTGACATGTTTTTATTTCATGGAAAACGTCTATGTTATGCTTGAGGCTGGGTATGAGTTGCTGGATCCCTTTCAGAATTCTGTTAAATCTGGAAGTAAATCAGATTACTTTCTTCTACTATAAGCACATTCGGCTTGGCTTTCACATGAGGTGTTGTATGGGTGAATGAGCCCAGAGCACTCCAGCTGGTGCAACAGCTTTATTTATGCAGAGCGATGGCATGAAAGGGTTTTGGAAAATACTTTTAATGGCTTCAGGAGTCATTTGTACTACTGTTGAACCACTAAATGGCTTTTAAGTTCTTACCCACTTCGCTTGTGTTTTCCTGTGACAAACTGTGGGCTCAGGTGATGACCCAGTTGATCAAGAAACTCTGTGCTGGCTGGAAACACAAGAAAGAGGTTTTCTTAAACGTTTAAACGTCTTAAAGCATTTACCATGTGGCAATAAGGCTTCCACAGTCTTTCTGTCCATAATGTGAAATAGCTTTTTGCCCACATGATGATGCTTTTATATCTCAACTTTAAAATGCTTTAGGTCTTCATAAAATGATAACATGTACTTTGTCACTTCTACAACACATTTTATCATCAGTAAAGGACTAGCTGGGTGACTTCAGCGTGTATTGCATGCGCTCTTTACTCCCAATTTTTTTTCCCATGGATTTTTTTTTTTTAAATTGCATTTTGTCACTTGTGCAAGCATGTTAAGTTTTACTTTTTCATAGGTTTTAGTGACAGAATTGGCACAAACAGGTTATGCAAAATGGAAGGGGTGTCAATGAAATCCAATAGAAGTATATGATACCAGTAGCTTGCAACTTCTTCCTAACCATAATTTCCTATGCAGGCAGTTTTGACAACAGGTTGAAAAACATCTCAGAAAGCAGGTTGTGAGTTTCACAGTAAAGAAGAAATATCCTCCCCCCATCCCGAGGTAAAGCAGAAATTTTGTAGAAAAGATGTGGTCTGTTCAATTGGGAAAGTAAAGTGGCAGGAAATATTTTCAAAGAAAAATTGTGTTGAACTTCATGTACAACTAAGTTATAAACACATACATGGTAGTTAAATGGTGATACAATAAATGCAAAGCAAGTGGGCAATACTTAATTCAAATTTGAATGTGTCTAATAACAAATGAAGCGTTTGTGTAGAAATACTTCCCTCTGGGCTATTAAGGGATTCATGGCTCCAGGAGCTCCCCATTTTGTTCAGACTGTGCCTTTGGATTTGGAGGGAAAGCACAGTTTTTGGGGGAGAGTCACTAACTGAGCAACTGGAGCTAATCATCCCCTTGGCTTAGCAGATGAGACACTAATTTTCCTTCCAGGAATAGCCAGAATCACCTGTTTGTACAGTGCCTTCAAGTTGGCTGATTTAAAACCTGAAGAAAAAACGTCAAAATTGGCTGTGTTGGTTTGAATAGGACATTGGCATTCCTGATTCAAGTAAACAGCATTGATCATGGTACAAGGGTACCATGAAGGGGTAGTGAAGAATAGATAGTGAAGACAAGTCCCTAGAGGTTGGGAAATGGTCACAACCAGTCCCAAGAGTAACTTGTATGAAGAGGTTTCTGAGGGATCCTTTGAGAGGGTGAGTATATGAAGGCTTCACTTACTTAATTGCTCACTTACATATATACAATGGCTTTCCTTGCTTGTGTGAGATGCAGGGAAGAAAAAAAAATGTTCCTTGCCTGCAATAAGTTTCTAATGCAAGGTTGCCTGGAAAACACAGCATGCAGCGAATCAATATGTTTACTGTCTTGTTTAATATAATTGACAGTCATCACAAGTAATTTTAATTTTGTGGGTTTAAAAAAATATTTGTAGACTAGACTGGCTTGATTCACAGAACAATCTGTATTTATGCTTAAGGGATAAGGTTTTTCACAGAGGCAATTGCAAAAGCATACAGAAATCTATTACTCCACTTGTTGATAGATCTACTGACAGGTGTGTGGTTGAGGAAAAAAGATAGCATACATCAGATTTGTGTGGGATGGGACTGCTCTTTGCTGACATCTGGCAGAAGACTTGGAATCTGGGACAGCTGCTAGCGCCACAGAATTGCAAACAGCTTTAGGACCTGAATGCAATGAAGATAAATGAGCTCCGATTGGAAGCTGAATGGCCCCAAAGGTAGAAGCAGTAATGAATGCGGGCATTCTGAATGCTGTACAGATAGGCTTGCAAGAGGTGGGTTTTTTTGTCCTGTACATACATAAATGTTCATTATTCTGGATTTCAGACCACATTATCGGCATACTGAATAGTTTGAGTTTGTAAAGCTTTGTGTTACTTGCTGCTTAGGTCCCTAAATTTGACATTGGTTTCATGTTCTAGCTAGTTTGGTGTTAATAACTAAGTGTACTGTATTTCTCCACAAATCTGAGTACTTAGTCTGTCCACCTACATGCCTGTACCATATAAACCGGGTGAAGGGCTAAGAGTGTGATTTAGAGGTTTTCCAAGTCTGACCAAGATGGGCAACTTTGTGGGCTATCTTTATTTTCATGACAGGTGGAAAAATGTTATTGTATTATGGATACTCTGCCTTAATTGAAGGCGTTTCTTATTGCTGCAAATTTTAGGAAGTCAGCAGAATGCTAGAGGATCCAGTTGCAAAAAGTAGACAGCCATGGTGTTTTCTTGGGCAGGCAGGTTTTAAGAGGTTAATTTTCTGTGTCTTTAGGGACAGGAATAAGAAAAAATAAATCTGTATTTAGAAATTAAGCCCAGTTTAGGAGCTCCCCCTCCATCCTGTTCTCCACTGACTGTGCAGGCGATTAGACATGAGCCTGTCACGCTCATCTTCTTGACCATACCTCACCTAGGGCCTCCCTAGTTGTGAATTCATGAAACAGCCACCATTTACAATGCTGCTTTTTTTTTTTTTTTTTTTTGATCCCAGAAGATAGTCCAATGGTACAGAAGAATTGGCTTTTTATAATACTTCCTTCTTTATCTGAATATTGTGGATGTGCGCAGAAAGGGCAGACAGCAGTCTGAACAGGAGTCCAGAAACCACCTTCTCTTGCAATGTTTCCATTAGAGGCTAAGCAACTGAGCTTAGTCTGCTGGGTGCAAGCAGAGAAGCAGGCACCCAGCACCTGTGTCTGTACTACTGCCCTTCAAGCTTGAGCTATTTTTCTATTAAGAGCTTTTGGTGTCACATTTCTTTGCTTCCACAAAAATGCTGGTCCACTAGCCTAATGAAAAGTTTCTGGATTTATGTCAGATTTCTAATGTATGTTTTTCTTTGTAAGGACCGTCATGTAATTTCAAGGGCGTATGAGATTCTGTGCAGAGTAACGTGAAGCACGAATGTTGCCTTAGTGAGGCAGTTGTTTGTGAGTTTTGGTAGTTCCTTAAGAAAGTCAGACTTCAGAGAGAAGATTTTCCAAGAAATGTTCAATATTGTCCCATGAGAAACTGCCAAAGACTCATAAGACAACGGTGACTTCAAAGCTTTCAAAAACATCCCCCCTTCTCTGCTGCAGACTTCTCCTTCCTCCAAATTGCATTTGCTTTTTATTTGCGAAAAGGATAAATCTGTCACCTCTAGGTATTCCCACGCAGCCGTCGTACATGGTGCCTGGTGACTCCCGCTCAAGAAACAAATTTTGGTTATTGTTTGCCTGGAACGGGGCTGATCCAGTCACTTCATTTAGCATGACTTGAAAATTTGCCATTTATTGCTGCGATGGCTAGCTGTGTGCATCGTGTCTGCTACCTCGCGGGCTTTCACCAGGGCTGTGCCTGGTGCACACAAGCTCTGTGCTGAGCAAGTGTGGGGATGGTTTCTTTCTTTGGCACTGATTTGTCGTAACTTTCAAAATTCTGGGTTTTGGTGAAGAAATCCTATTAGTGTTATTTAGATGAATACCTTAAATTTTTGTAATTGCCGTATTTGCTTTGTACAAGTCTGCCGTGGACTCGTGGAAGTTAACTGTGATAACGTTTCACAAAATATAAAAAACTGAGCTGTATTGATTGGCCCTCTGTCTGCTCCCCATCATTTCAGACAATTTGATTTGAGTCTTCCTGGTCTGTTGTCTTGTTATATATATATTTTTTTTTTTTTATGTGGGTTCAAGAAAGTTGCTCTTTTATTTCATGTTTATGGTAATTCTGCTGTATTAATGAAAATGCAGCTTAATTGACAATTCATGCTGCAGGTATAGAATTTTCCCTTTCTGGAGACGAACAGGTCTGTACGTGTTTTTGGCGGGGCCATACATTTATACCTACTTTGCTGTTACCCAAGGGGAGGGAAAAGGAAATAGGAAGGATCAGCGCATCATGTGAGAAGTGGGCTTGGTTGATAAAGTGGCCTCTGCAGTGGGGCGGCTGAGGTGCAGACACGTCCTGCTCCCTCTGCTTTGGAGCACTGATGTCCGGTGCAGGGGTGGACTGGGCCTCAGAGAGAGGTGGTATCTTCACCCTCACAGTTAGATTTGCCACAGCTGCTCTCTCTGAGCCCTCCATGTGTGACCTGTGCATATTATCCTGCCTATAACTTACTTATTATGATTCCTTAAACTTACTCCAATTTGTCAAGTTTTATGTTTTTGTGTAAACATGAAGGTGCTTAAAACTGAGGATGAGGACTTGACAGGAGTGTTAGCTAGCAGTATTCACTGTAGTCCTCTCCACAGCTGAGGCTTTCCAAAAGTTTTACAAGAAGCTGAGAGTTAAAAGCGTGTGTGAGCAGTTTGCCTGGATTGCCCCTTTTTCTCCTTGCTGCTTCACATTCATTGTCCTTTACAAGATCTGGATTGAATGTGTTCCTTTCTAGTCCTCCGGTGCCTTCCTAGTTCCTCCCGACAGTTTATAAGCCATTGAGTCAGTTTGAGTTACCTCATCTGGTATCATATTGATTACTTCAATCTCTTTCAAATATTTCATTGCCATATGATGTGGGAGACAGTGTTGGGCCAGCATCTGAGAGGCCTTGACTGCAGCTTTAGCTCTGCAGCTAGTCTGCTCAGTGACTTTACAAGCCAGTCATACCATCCCACTGTGCCTCAGGCTTCCCCACCTTTGAAAGGAGTATAGTGAACAATGTGCTGCCTTCTATTTCATGCTGTGAAAATGTGTTTAAGCAAAGCAAAAGAAGTGGAAAAGACCTAGATACCTGGTACCATTCTCCCCCTATAGCAGGAGCCTTCAGGCTTCAGGAGCCTCTTGCATCAAATGTCCAAACCTCATTGCCTGATCTAGAAGAGCAGAGTAGTTAACAGATCAGATGAGCATCTATTCCAGCATGAGCTCTACTCACATTTCTAACAGTGGCTGCTTCTTTTTACTTCTCTTTTTGTCAGTATTTTGTAATTTTTATAACCCTTTATTCCCCCCCCCCCCCCCCCCAATGCTGTTTATACTCCTAGCTCCCTTTAGACTAAGTCAGTTTTATTGTTTGTTCATCTTGCCAAAGAAAAATACATGGAAACTTTAATTGGCCTGAACCTTTCCAATTCTATAAAATGTGCCTGATTTGAACAGGGAGAACTAAAATGGCTTTATGCTGAATGACATCGTGGCTTTTGTACAGCTACTGCACGAGTATATACAGAACTTAAAATTTTCATCTAAGCATGTAGTATCTGTGTAAAAGGATTGTTAACATGTGATTAGGACAAAAACACATTTACTAATCTATCTAATGGCAGTTGTAGGTTTTTGTGCCTTCCAGGTGTTTTAGGTAGAGTTAGGTGAGATGGCTTGAGTTAATCTAGTGGCCTGCCAGCAGCTGGCTGGGCTTAGCTCACTCCAGCCTTAGGTTTGCCAGCCTGCTGAGAGCTGATTTAATTTGCTAACCCAGCAAAGAATGAACACAGGGTTGTTTTCTTTTGGGTTAGCGAGGTGCCTTGGCTCAGCAAAGGGTCTGAGGAGGGTGAGAGTTGGTGCAAGGCATGAGGCAGGGAAGGAGCAGGAGAGTCCAAGGCTCCTCTGTGGGCAGCTCAGCCATCTCAGGTAACTTCTCCCCTCGTGCAGGTTGGGATGCAGGTTAGCTCTCTGCAGCAGTCTCTCTCCGTCTTTGCAAATGCTACAGCACTACTGAGAAGGGCACTGACACCCAGCAAACCTGCAGCAGAAATGATAGATGTGATTTTGGCCCTGGGTTTCACCAGCTGTCAAAAAGAGCAGGCAGAAACCCTTAATTTTCAGGGTTTAGATGTGTCCTTTTTATTTGCCACTCTCTTGGCTCCCGTACCAGTTGTCTGCCTCCACTTATATTTTGCTTAGAGCTGCATGTGCTGGAGTCTGGTGGCCACTGCTTTTCCTTCTCCATTAATACTCTCCGCAATTCATCAATGTCTTCTTTCTACTAGAGCATCTTTAAAATTCTCCATCTTCCATCCAAACTTGATCCTTCTCCTCGTGACAGACATGAGGCATCCTAATCCCCCCAGGTTTGCTTAATATTTGCTTAATACTCTTCTGTTGCATCCTGTAACCTTACTTCTTGGTCTTCTACATCAAAGTGACTTAGAGAAAGGTATACAGCTTGACTCATGGGCTGCATTATTTTAGAGAGAGTAATTGTAATAATTTTTAAGGCCTTTTTTACATAAAGGCATAATAAAGATACTATGCTGATATTATGACAGCACTGTGGTGAGACTAGTGTCATACAGAAAAAAACCTTAAGTGATGTCCAATGCACCATGCTGATGTTTAGATATACAGATTAAAAAATGAAAGGTCTGCTTTTAATTTTGTAAGTAGCAGATGCATGTGATCAGGGTGGCCAATACTTCTTAGATCTTTGCTTCCAAAGGGAAGTGTGTGTGTGTAACTATGGTTCAATATATATACAAGAGTTTCTATATTACTAACTGTTAATAATAATAATAATAATAAAAAACAGTCTCAGCTGTATATATGGTGTGGTTTGGCTTATACCTTTCCTCCATGATTTTTTTGGCTCCTAAATTTGGGTCTTTTTTCCTTGTTTCACTAAGCTTATTGGCCTATCTGAATGTGTGTGTGGGCCAGTAGATCATCTAGTCAGAAAGAACATTTATAGAAAGGTTCAAGCTCTGTAATATTTCCTTGCATTGATTATTTAAAGGTATCACTTGAACTGACTGAATTGATTCCTATGTTTAGGATTTAAATGGAAAGAACAGGTTTCTTCTTCGTCGACTTCAAATGTCTGTACCTATCCAAAAACTACCATAGTAACACAGCAATTGTAGAGGTCCTTTCTGCCATGTTGGTGCTGTCTGTGGTATATGGTGACTTCAGAAGAGCTCTTAAAACAGCTTTTGAATTAATAAGGACATAGACCAGTATCTTTGTGTGCAATGGCACTTCCAGACAGGGTGCATGTGTTACCTTTTAAAATGTCCCTGTGTACTTCATGGGCGTGAAAACCAGATTTATTTGTAAGTAGGCCTGGAGTCTTGCTATATAGAGCTTGGTGTCTTTTCTTCTGGAATTTCTGCCTCCAGCTGCAGCTTTCTTGTTGGCACTTCTTATCTCATAAAAAGGTTTTAATTTAATTCAATTAAATTGATTTTATTCTTTTAAATTATTCCTTTTCCATTTTAGATTACAGTGCCAATTGAGGAAAAATTTGCCTCTCAATAGTATTTGGCATGCACTTGGATAGGTTTCACTAGTATCTCCAACCCTGTTGGGTAGAATCATAGAATGGTTTGGAAGGGACCTTTAAAGGTTGCCTAGTCGAACCCCCCTGCAAATAAGCAGGGACATCTTCAATTAGATCAGGTTGCTCAGAGCTCCATCCAACCTGACCTTGAATGTTGCCAGGGATGGGGCATCGACCACCTCTCTGGGCAACCTGTTCCAGTGTTTCACCACCCTCATTGTAAAAAATTTCTTCCTTATATCTAGTCTAAATCTACCCTCTTTCAGTTTAAAACCATTACCCCTTGTCCTATCGCAACAGGTCCTGCTAAAAAGTCTGTCCCCATCTTTCTTATAAGCCCCGTTTAAGTACTGCAAGGCTGCAATGAGGTCTCCCCAGAGCCTTCTCTTCTCCAGGCTGAACAACCCCAGCTCTCTCAGCCTTTCCTCACAGGAGAGATGTTCCATTTCTCTGATCATTTTTGTGGCCCTCCTCTGGACCTGCTCCAACAGGTCCATGTCTTTCCTGTGCCGAGGACTCCAGAGCTGGACGCAGTACTGGAGGTGGGGTCTCACCAGAGTGGGGTGTAGGGACAGAATCACCTCCCTCGACCTGCTGGCCACGCTTCTTTTGATGCAGCCCAGGATATGGTTGGCCTTCTGGGCTGCGAGCACACATTGCCAGCTCATGTCCAGCTTTTCATCCACCAGTACCCCCAAGTCCTCCTCTGCAGGGCTGCTCTCAATCCCTTCATCCCCCAGCCTGTATTGATACCGGGGGTTGCCCTGGCTCAGGTGCAGGACCCTGCACTTGGCCTTGTTGAACCTCATGAGGTTCACACGGGCCCGCTTCTCAAGCTTGTCCAGGTCCCTCTGGATGGCATCCCATCCCTCAAGGCATGTCAACTGCACCACTCAGCTTGGTGTCATCTGCAAACTTGCTGAGGCTGCACTCGATCCCACTGTCTATGTCACTGATGAAGATATTAAACAGCACTGGTCTTAGTATGGACCCCTGAGGGACACCACTTGTCACTGATCTCCATCTGCACATTGAGCCGTTGACTGTACCCTCTGGATGCGACCATCCAACCAATTCTTCATCCACCGAACAGTCCACCCATCAAATCTATCTCTGTCCAATTTAGAGAGAAGGACGTTGTGGGGGACTCTGTCAAAGGCCTTACAGAAGTCCCATAAATGACATCCGTCGCTCTTCCCTTGTCTACTGATGCAGTCACTCCATCATAGAAGGCCATTAGGTTGGTCAGGCAAGACTTGCCCTTGGTGAAGCCATGTTGGCTGTCTCAAATCACCTCCCTGTCCTCCATGTGCCTTAGCATAGCTTCTAGGAGGGTCTGTTCCATGATCTTCCCAGGCACAGAGGTGAGGCTGCCAGGTCGGTAGTTCCCAGGGTCATCCTTTCTACCCTTTCTAAAAATGGGTGCAATGTTTCCCTTTTTCCAGTCACCAGGGACTTCACCTGACTGCCATGACTTTTCAAATATCATGGAGAGTGGCTTGGCAACTACATCAGCCAGTTCCCTCAGGACTCTGGGATGCATCTCGTCAGGTCCCATAGACTTATGTATGTTCAGGTTCCTCAGGTGGTCACAAACCTGATCTTCCCTTACAATGGGAGGGACTTTGCTCCCCCAGTCCCCGTCTTGCTTTCCATCCACTTGAGAGGTGTGGGCAGAGAGATTGCCAGTGAAGACTGAGGCAAAGAAGTTGAGTACCTCAGCCTTCTCCTTGTCCATTGCTACCAGTTTGCCAGTCTTGCTCATGGGGGGGGTACGCTTTCTTTGACCTTCCCTTTCTGGCTGACATACCTGTAGAAGCCCTTCTTATTATTCCTTGCATCCCTTGCCAAGTTCAGCTCCAGCTGCGCCTTGGCCTTCCTGACCCCATCCCTACACAACCGGGCAGCATCCCTGTACTCTTCCCAGGATACCTGTCCCTGCTTCCACTGCCTGTGCATTTCCTTCTTGCCCTTTAGTTGACCAGCAGGTCTCGACTCATCCATGCTAGTCTCTTGCCTTCCTTTCCTGATTTCTTACCCCTGGGGATCGAGAACTCTTGTGCTTTATGGAAAGTGTCCTTAAAGATCTGCCAGCTCTGTTCTGCTCCCTTGTCCCTGAGGGCAGTTTCCCAGGGGGTCCTATTGACTAATTCCCTGAACAGCTGGAAGTTTGCTTTCCTACAATTCAGGGTCCTGACTTTACTCTTTGTCTGACCCATATCCCTCAGGACTGCGAACTCCACCAGTGCCTGATCACTTGCAGCCCAGGCTGCCTCCCATCTTGACGTCACCGATTAGCTCACTTGTGTTGGTGACCAACACGTCTAGTATCGCATCTGCTCTGGTAGGGCTGTCTATTACCTGGCTTAAGAAGTTATCCTCAATGCATTCCAGGAGTCTCCTGGATTGCCTGTAGCTTGCCATGCTACTTTTCCAGCAGATGTCGGGGTGGTTGAAGTCCCCCAGCAGGATGAGAGCCTGAGAGCGCAATGCCTCCTGTAGCTGGAGTAAGAAGGCTTCGTCAATAGGCTCCCCTTGGTCGGGCAGCCTGTAGTAGACACCAACCACAAGGTTCCCTTTGTTGCCTCTGTCTCAGATTCTTACCCATAAGCTTTCAACCTGCTCATGGCTGTTCTTCAGAGACAGCTCTTCACACTCTATCCATTTCTTCATGTAGACGGCAATGCCTCCTTCCCTCCTTCCTTGCCTGTCCCTTCTGAACAGCCTGTAGCCATCAAGAGCTGCACTCTAGTCATGGGATTCATCCCACCAAGTTTCAGTAATGGCAACAAGGTCGTAGCTTTCTAGCAGCATGGTGGCTTCCATTTTCCTCCTGTTTGTTTCCCATGCTGCATGCATTGGTGTAGGGGCACTTCAGCTGGGCTGTCGGCCATAGGATAGGTGTAGGATAGTGCTGGTTCATTGCAAAAGTTTGCCTGTGGTTTTTTGTTCTCCTTCACTTGTGCCTGTTGAGCTGATAGGTAGAAGTCCGCGATCCCTAATTTTTCATTCCCTTCCTTCTCAGCTAAGACTTTTTTTTCTTTTAATCAAAGTGCTTTTTAAAAAATTTTTACTCTAAGCCAATTTTTTTTACTCTAAAAAATTTTTACTCTAAGTGAAAAATCTTTTTTTCTTTTTTTATTCTATCCTTACAGAGGGAACTGGTATCTTATTACATGGCACTGTTCTTTATAGTATAATGTAGAACTGGTGATGCATTGACTAATGCATAGGCTATCTTGTGCTTCCTATTTTTCCCATAGGCTTCTCCGAATTTGTAACCTCAGAGTAAAAGCCAGGCAATGATTGGCAGTACTCTTCTTGTGCCTCTGTTCAGCTGGAAAGTTACATTTCCATTCTTTCTGTATGCTACATGTTTTTTTAATGGTCATTGATCAGCATATAAAAGTCATGCAGAATGGAAATGCAATTACCAAGAAAGATAAATAGACAGTAGCAGCGGGTTTCATCAGAAACCCAGCTAGAGTGTCAAAAGGCAGTGGGAAAAAAGTGAAATAAAATTCTAGTATGATGTGTAACATTTGACAAGTAAAACTAATGGTCCTTGAATTAAAAAAGAAGGTTCAAAGATGTGCCAGTTAATGAAAAATCACACTGAATCACTGTTGTAGCTCTGCTCCCTTTTTGGGATAGAATAATTATTTAGCAGAAATGTGCTGTGTAATGTGGTGCGAAAGCTGCGTGGAAACAAAACTAGCAAGCCAGTTTCTGAGGTTATTTTCCATGGATACGAAGCAGACATCCACATTCAGCGAGGGGTGCAGGCAAGCTGGTGCAGATGTAGCCTTCCCGTACCACAGTGAGGAAGGTGCGTTCCTTGGTGTTCCCCCCCTGTTTACAGGGCTCCGTGGGAAATTAGGTTTCCCTTGCTTTTCCCAACCAGTGTTTTTGCTCTGGCTTCTTCTGGACTTCCCAGTAGCACGTCCTCATAGTCCTTGGCCCATCAGTGGGATCAGGCCAAGCTCCAGGTTCTAGAGCAGCTCTGGTCCCCAAAGGAAACAAAATATTTAGGCCATGTAATTGGAGTCATCTTGTACCCCTTTGGCTTTCCTGCTTCGCAGACCCTTAAGCAAGGTGCCAGCTGCAAAGGGCCAGAGAAGGCTGGAAGGACCAAAGGAAAAAATGCTGATGTGCCAGGAGGGAATGATGGTCAGCAAGTGGTGAGTTGTCCCACCTGCTCTCCTCACCTTCCTCCCTTCTCTGGGAGCCCTGGCTGTGGCTGCTAACAGCCTGATTCATAAATACATACAAATTAGCATAATTAATTGAAATCTGGGTTGTGTTGTGCTCTGTTTCCAGTGTGGTCTGGTTTCCTTTTCCAGGAGAAAAGGAATACTTTCCCATTGTGCAGTACTGTAGCCAGTCTATCAGCTTTACCCCCAGGAGGTGATTAGCCTGTGTATTTTGAAAAGTACAAAGTTTGCCTAGTTTTCTTGTCTTCATATGATACATTAAAAAAAAAATCATAATGGTTATTGCTTCGTGTTAATGGTCACGTGGTTTATTACCTGTAAGTATATATACCATAATGCTTATGCACAACAACTCTTATAAATAAGTGATATGGTCGTCTTTGCCCTTATTCTTTTATCAGATATAAGAAACATTTCTCTAAACATGGGTGAAACAGAGCAGAGACCGACAGCAGGATCCCGGTTAGGAGCTCAGGAAAATGCTGGGATCAGTACCTTGGAGCATGGACAGAAACCACCTATGACACCTCCAGGAAAACTCATCTCCATCAAAATTCAGATGCTGGATGACACGCAAGAAACTTTTGACGTTCCGGTAAGGATGTGGAGATTGGGGTGGCTAAAGATTATTCAGGCATTTCTAAAAACGCATGTTTTCAAACCAGTTCTCTTTTTATTTCAACTCTGATTCTTTGGCTAATGAATTCATGTTGAGGAGAAAATGGCTGTTATATCAGCATTAAATAGATGATGGTGTAATAGAATAACATTAAAAATGAAGTGAGCTGTAAATTACAGTTATTATTCTGTTTCTGTTTGAACAGCTTCAGAAGAGGTAAAGTCCTTGGTGTGTGTTTTTTTGCCTTCAAATATTACATCAGTGATTTCCTCTACTTTCTGAACAGTTTATATATTTCCTTGGTGCTGTTTTGCTCTTGATCCAGTAAACTGTAGATCTGCAGATTTGTTTCCTTTTCCTCTGGCAAGTCCTTAGGATGGTAACTTGAAATCATCAAAGTTTTCACTAATTTGTATCACTCTTAACTGACACCAAGTGCTCACATGCGTTGAGTGCAAGGAAAGAATCCCAGCAGTCTTATCTAAAGTTTCTTTATACAGTCAGTGCCCATTGAAATTAATCTAGGTTTGTACATGCCAAGTAAGGAGACAGAGTTACTACTGCTTTTGTGTGTGATCAGAAGAATTAGTTTGAATTAGTTTTGGTACAAAGACTAATTCTGTTTTATACTATCTAGCTGTTAGTAACCACTAATGATTTTTAACACGCCATGCTTAGGTAATTAACATGTAAGGTTATTGAACACTGTTGCTGTTATGAAAGTGTACTGGAATGTATATTTTTCAAAGTGCTCAGGGTTCAGCGAATAGGAAACTGGAAACCTGAGTTCAAATTTCATCCTTTGTTACTTGCATTTTATGTAGCTATGGTAACTTCCATGCCTTCATTGGCTCAGTTTTCCCTTCCGTGAAATGGGGGGTTACCAGCAAGATACTTAGAACTTACACGTATAGTGCTCTGTGAAAGCCCTTATGGTCACTGAAAAAAATGTTATCCCTGTATTAAAGATGAAGGAATTTGAATAACGAAAATTCTCATGGAAAAAAAAATTACCTGTTTATAAGGGTTTGTTTGTTTTGTGTGTGTACACACACATGCTTTTTGGTCTCTCTGCTGCTGTTTGTGACCCAACTACAACTGTGTGTTCAGTCTCAGATTATCTTGTAGTTGAAGTATCTATGGACAGATATTTGTGAACTGAACTGTCATCAAGTGAAATGCTCATGTATGTAGCAATGTGTTATGTTTTTGTGCCCTTCAGAATGCCTATCAAATATCCACAGGAAACAGACTAAAATTAGCAGTCTTTAGGTAATCATCGCTGTTCAAAAGTGTAGTTCTATTTTAAATTATCAAATGCTAATGAAACTTGTGCTGCTTATCTTATGTGGTACAAATATCCCTATTGCCCCAGAGACGACTTTTTTTTTCCTGCAGCTGCTATTTCACCATACTTTGGAAATGACATGCAATTTGTAAGAGTTAAATAATCCTATTTAACAAACGCTTAGCAGGAACTATTTTGAGATCAGGTCCCTTTCCTTAAATTGTTTAGAAGCAAATATAAGTAACAAGTGAATGCAATGCACCCATATAACTCCAGCTTTGCTCTGGGAGTTTGAGAAAACTATGTTTTTAATCTTCAGTATTAGAAGACATCCACGTCACTTTTTGTTTTTAAACTTAAGACGACCTGGGTTTAAGAAACCTCTGTTCAGATCACTTCACTATGATTATTTTCTGAGATTTTAATTTCATAAATACATCTATTCAAGGAGAGTCCAGTTGGTTTTAAAGTAAAATCTTCTGGTGAAATTTGCAGGATGCTTAGATTATAAAGTCTCTTAGAGCAGATTCATAAAGCCTTTTGTCTTCAAGGTATGCATAGTCAAATGGAGCAATACACATTGTTTTCAGTCTGTTCTAAAAGGCCTTAATTTTTTTAGTCCCATCACACAAAACTGAAAAACTTTTCATACATCTAAATTGAGATGTTTGTTCATGTTGAAAAACCCATGTTCCTGTTTACAAGCCTGCTGGTTTTAGCCAGATTGGTACAGTACACACAGAAAAAGGAAGTGACACCATTTCAACAAAATATTTTAGGAGCAGCAAGTGTGGCTATGGGCAAAGGATGTTAAACATACATACCAAAGCACATCTGTGCGCTTACTTTTCAGTGGAGAATTAAAAGCTTTTTGCATGATTGAAGGTCTGAACTACTCTTTCAAAACTTGAGCTGCCGTGGTTATGAAAATAACCTTCCAAATATGATAAAAGTATAAACTGAGAAGGCTTTGTGTTTCCTACAGTTTCAGGAATTTTGCTGGACGTTCTTTTCTCTGTTAGCAAATGGGCCAAACTTTGAGTAGTTTTATTGCTGCTTGTAATGTGTTTTGTAGGACGGTATGAAGTTCAAGTCATGCCAGTTTATTATTTGCTTGTGAACACTGTGTAATAATAGAAACAGATACTGGTGCTACTTCTGCCTGAATTTGGGGGAAGTAGTGAAGTAGTTGGGACTGTCCATCTGTCTCATCCTCCTTCCTTGCTACTCCTACAATTTCTTTTGTTATAGGTTCGGCCTCCCTGTTAGCTATAACTGGAAAAAGATCTTATGTGTGCTGTTTGTCTTGGGTTTGCGTTTGGTTTGGTTTGGGGTTTTTTTGGTGGTTTTTTTTTTGGCTTGATAGTTTTTTTTGTTTGTTTTAAATTATCTTCCAGGAGACACAATTCAATAGCCTTGCACTTAGGCAATCCCCTTTCTCCCATCGTAAGCAAATGACTTGTTTTTCAGAGCAAAATCCTTCAGATTTCTGTGTCTGTTCTGTATATAACAAAACAGGAGAAAAATGTGACCCACTTCCATTCCCGCCCAGTGCTGCTGCTCTTTGGGCTGTTTAAAAGTGAAGTAACTCTGGTGTCACTTGTCCTTCTAAAGGAAAGTTGATATTTACTGACCAACTTTTGGTGTTATTGTTTTAGTGCTATATAATCATACTGTGTCCAGCTCATTGTATCAGTGTCTTACAAGGAAAAAAGAAGAAAGAAAAAAAAGAAAAAAAAAAAAAAGGAAAGAAAGAGAGATCCACATGGCTTCATATGGGCCTGTAAATGATATTTTTTGCCAGGAAAAAAACCATAAAGTATATGGAGAGAGTTTGTGTGGGAGACTTGAAAAACAGAAGCCCACAACGAAGGCCTTTTCATCAATCTTTGCAAATGCAGTATTGTAAAAAGAAGGGTATATAAGAAAAATCTTACATTCTGCTTGCTGTTAACAAGCAATATTTCATTGCAGAATATCCAAACATTCCTATATTCCAAAAAGCCAATGAAAGCTTGAATAGATAAGCCTGGATCTTTTACACGCTTCTAGTGTTCCTTGCCAGCCCAGTTAGCTGATTGCATGACTCTTTTCAAGCAAATACAGATGCTTGGGGGAGGTGGGGAAAAGGTAGGCACTGCTGCTTTCAAAAAAGTTTATCGCAATATTACTTTCACTTCGTATTTGCTGCTTTTAACATAAAAGGAAAGTATAAGATTCATCAATTATCTTTTTGAGCACGTTTTTTGTATATTCTGCTATGAAAAGATAAATTATGTAGAATATCCTTCCCCTTTTAAGTTATTCAGCTTTTTATGACTGAATTTTTGGACCTTTAGTTTGAGTCTGTCCCAAACTCTCAGACAAGAGCTGGCTTCAGCTGCAGTTATAAGTGATTAGTGCCTGAAAATCAGGCCACTAGTTGAAAGTTAATAATTATTCAGTGCTTGCAGTGGTTGGTCACGGTGTTAGCTTATGAAGGGGTTGCATGCAAGTGTGGAACAGATTTTTGTCTCTTGCTTTTTGTTTCTAATTTCCAGTTTGGCTGTATTTACTGAAAAATCAGTTGGATATGCTAACTGAAGACTGCAGAGGTCCAAAATACACCAGTCTGTTTGAGCTAGTGTTTGGCTCAGTTATGACTACATGATAAAATGGGCAAATACAGTCGCTTTCTGCTATGTAAGAGGACAACAGCTTTAGCTAAAATGAATAATGTGAAGGAGGAAGAACATTTTTTCACCCTAGTACACATAATGATAAACATATATAGATAGATCTTGTGCATTTTGAAAGGTTGACACTTCTCTACCATAAGATTTGCAGAACCCAACACCGACGAATAGAAGTTGTGTATTATACAAGAGAGGGTGGAGGTATACAGTTCTGCTTGATTTTGCTCTGGTTTTATTTCTGCCAGTCTCATCTAAGTTAGCTGGAAGAGAATGGGATTGATTCCATAAAACCATAGTAAAACTTACGGATTTTCTTATGTTCGTTTTAATACAGTCTCCCCTGTAGATTCAAACCAGTTTAAGTAAAAAAGAAATACAGTTTTTAAGGAACAATAAAAATAGCTGATGGTTGCATCTACTTCTTCTGGGGAAGAAAACCCTTTAATGTTTACTGTTTATGCCATTTATATTATATTTACTTTTATAGTTGTTTCAGTGCCAGAAGTAATCTGCTTTAAAACTATTCCTCATCAGAAAGAGTCAGTGTTGTTCCTTTCTAGGTAATGCTGAAGACATGGCTGATTCTCATGTTAGACTGCTGGGATGATTCAGTGACTCAGGCCAGGTTTAACCCTGACTGACATGATGCCTGTCACTGATCATATCCTACTCGCTGGGTGATTGACCAGAATTATACTACTGATGCTAAACAGAAAGTCAGAGTTGTTTCTTTCCCGTTAGCATCAAAGGTGAGTTCAAAGTATGTCACAGGAGGTAAGGATTCTTCTTCTGGTTAGGATCCAGTCTCTTTAATTAAAACCAAACCAAAGTCCTCTTTATTGTGTCTGGAAGAAAATAGTTGCTGCCTCTTTGTGGCTGTCTTTTGGAAAGACCAAAATATGCTTGCCTGTCAGATTACTCAAGTTTATTAAACATCTGTTTTGTGTCTTATGTAAACTTTCTTTCCCTCTGTGTTCAAGCTTTTTGAAATATGCAGGGTTGGAAAATGTCATCCACTTTGAGGGATTAACACCTGGTTTCTTAAGCAACAAGAGTCTCTTAATAGAAAGCAGGGTGAGGGTATAATCCTTAGTAAACATTGGTTGTAAACATTTCATTTCCATTTGCTTTTCTCTCAGAAGAGAAAGGCTTCCTTATCTTTAGGTTATCTGAGAATAAAGAGAATAGAGACCAA
Source organism: Mycteria americana (assembly GCF_035582795.1). Lineage (NCBI taxonomy): Eukaryota > Metazoa > Chordata > Aves > Ciconiiformes > Ciconiidae > Mycteria > Mycteria americana. Next base: position 163,542,816 of record NC_134365.1, on the reverse strand, counting down.
ATGGTCTTGATCTACAACTATTTATCTTCCATTGGAGTTTGGCAGTAGTGCCTTGGCAGGGAATTTCTGTGCCTCAAGTCCCAAATTTTCAGAGAGAAGGACTTCATAATCCTGCTGGGGCTCTGTGTCTGAAGGCTGACATTCTGAGTGGTTTGGTTTTTTTGTTTGGCTGGTTTGGTTTGTTCGTGCAGGCATATAATGGTGGTTCATATTCCCTTTGCAGGGAAAATGTCTTCTATGAAATGAACTCCCCGCCAACTTCAGGACAGTATAAGCATGCCAGAAAAAGCTTAATAGTAGAAAGTCTCAATACTTAACAACAAAGATTACATGTGCTTTGTTATGAATTTGCACAAGCATTGTGTTACTCTATTAAATTTGAAATTTCAGCCATGGTTTTATAAATGTTTAAATTATTTTCTGTAACATTTATGGTTTGCACTAATTGCTTTGTCCTAGATATTTACCCCTGTCCACAATATGCATATTATAACCAGTGAATAAAACAATTTTATAAAAAGAGCATTAGACAGTAAGGCAATGCAGAAACATGAGACAGTGTTTTATGCTTTCTTAGCCAGCTTCAACTTCAATTCAATATGAATTGCATTTTTTTCCAGCTTAGGAAGTGAACAGCAGGTCAAATGTCAGTTATTCATCAGTCTGAGACTTTCTTTTCTTCTCATGCCTGAAATTATTTGGCTATCACTGTCAGACTATTTCCAATGAATATCAAGCATTTAAATATTCACTAATTGTCACACCAACCCTGCTGGATCTTCTGAAATTACAAGAAGAAAAGCATTTTTTTTCTATAATTCTGAAACACATAAGTTGCATTTTTCTCAATAGAAGATTATTAGTAGATACCCGGTAAACTGTGATTTTTGTTGACAGATAATTAGAATGTCCTTGTTGAAAGACAGGGAATTTTAGTGACTTGTGTTAATAATTTATGTGCTTTTCAAAACAGAAGAGAGAATAATCCACAAGCAAATTTCTGTAACCTGAGGCAGCAGGCTGTTTAAACTCCTGATTTCTTTGTTACGATATTCTGTAGAATGAACAGAGTAAGTGGGAATGTAATGTTAAGTGCCAACAGATCCAGTCCATTTTCAGACTAGATTGATGTATTTGAAAATAACTGGGAAATGAATGTAATGTTCTTGAATGAATTAGCCTAACTTGTAATCAGGGAAGGCTTCTCAAATAATGCCTTTTAACCTCTCTCGCTGCAGTTGACTCACCAAGTCATGCAGTGACGCTTGAGCCGGCACAAAGCAGAGGACAGAGCTGGCACCGGGAGGGTCAGCCGTGGATGAAGAGGCAGTGCGGGAGCGTTTCTGAACACTGCTGCCCTAGCTGAAGGGGTCAGTGAAATCATGCCGTTAATTCTGGTAACCATGTCTGTGCCTGTAAGTTGGTTTGCACAGTGCTGGTGAGGCTGGATTTATGCTCAGGGGCAGGGGAGCAGGGTTCCCTCCCCAGCTATGGGGTGTTCCCCTTGGCCACCCTGTTTGGAGGTGGCAGCTGTCCAGGGAACAGTGGGAGGTGTTTGCCATCTTTCTCCTCTTCAAAGTGTGAGTGTATGGGTGAGTGGGTTGTTAGTGGCAGAAGTGGAAGCTGATGTTGCTAGGACTACATTTTCCTGTTTCAGGGGCAATGGGAGGGATGTTCTGCCTCTGGTCAGAGGAAGGAGAGGAGCTGAACTGCCTGTTGTGTGCTTCCTTCCTTCGCCCTGAGGTTTGTCTCTTCTGGATTTAAAGATTTTAAAACTAGATGTCAAAGCCTCAGCTAATCACTCTTTCCTTCATAGTTAGAGTGAAAGCATGGTACCTTCACCAGGCTGTTCATCACACCCATCTCGAACATGTATTTTAGGATGAGATTAATTGCTCTCTGGAGGTGCTTGTATATCCCTGTAAGGGGAGCATAGGACGATAGCTTAGACTTAATTTATCATTTAGGCACCTAACTTGTTCCAGAGAAATTCCTTCGTTTCCTTTTAGTTCCCAACCATGCCAAAGTGATATGTGAGTCTTCCCTGCACCCCATAGCTGTTCAGCAATGCTGTCTAGCTCTGATGTGCTGGGGTAGGTAAATTATACCTGCTGGGAGTGCTGCTTTTCTCTGCCCTAGTTGTAACAGGGAACAGTTGTAACAAAAGAAAGTGTGCTGTGGCAGAACAGTGCATTGGTGCTGTACTGCAGTGGTGCACATGCATGCCGTGATTTTCTTAAGCCCATTCTTTGTCAGCATAAGGTGGTCAAGCTTAAGTTACTTTCCTTAAGCTCTGTATGAAAAAGAGTCATCTCTGCTTCTGGTCATATGCTCTGAAGGGGCATAATAAATGAGCAGGATAAGCTTCTAGGAGAAAATAGCTGCCTTCCTCCTTCTCCTCCTCCTCCTGAAGTGTGATCATTAAATAAGTGTGTGTTGTCCGTAGCTAAAGAAATGCGGCATAAGTGTGATGCTTTACCAAGAGCACAATCTCATGTTAGAATTCAGGCATTTCAAAGCACACCCAGTTTATAGTCCTGCACTGAGCATAAGATCAGAAAACTTGGGCTCAGATGCAAAGCACTACTGGTACGTGATTATGTTGCACAGTGTGATGAATGGCCATTCAGAGCACTGTGAATTTCAGTAACTTAAATTGCAAGTAAAAGCATATCTCCCTGTAACTTGTTCTCTCACCTGTTTGAGAGATGAAAGAACCTTTATTGTGGAAGCCCTGTGCAGTTGCTTTCCTCTGTTATTTTGAACAGAATGGAAAGCTATCTGTGTAAACAAAGGCTTAAGCAGTACACGATAAAAGAACAGCAACATTTTATAAATTGGGTAAAGCTGCAGTGGAAGTACACAGCTGCAGAGGTGGGAGAGAGAATAAATATTAGGAACTCCTCCAACCCTTAAAATGTTTGAGAATATGACTTTATATCAGTTCATATTTTAGCACCTCCTTGGTTTTCTCATTGGTATCTCTTGTTCCTTCCTTGCTTGGCACTAGAACATGCCACCTTATATTGCTTATCTTCCTTGTCCTCTCTGCCTCTCCACAGCTCCTTTGCAACTGCTGGTTCAATTCCTTGCTGTTGGTACTCTCCAAACAAACAGGAGATAGCAGTGCAGAAAGATGCGGCAGTCCTGGGTGTATCTCTTAAGTCTTCAACCAGCTTCATTCTGATGATGGTCTCCTCCCTCAGTGCAGTATCAGGTCACTATATTACCAATCATATGTTGGGCTGTATAGGGGAGCAAGTGCTCGTCACTTTTATAAGGCTGTATCTGCACTGCAGAACTGGGGCTGCTTTCTGCAATGGCATAGTGAAATTCTCATCCATACCCAAACTCTGCAAATGGGATGATCTATCCAAATTTTACCTAAGATAATTTGTGGTTTTAAAGTGAAATTTGACCTGCTTAAAATAAATTTTAAAACCTACAACTAGGATGAACTGATTAAAGCAGTGTGTCTTTGTCTAATTTTGGTACGATCTAAAGGGCTGCACCGGTTCCCAGGTTTAAAAGGCTTCAGAAAGACTTAGTAATAGGCTGCTTACCTGTAAACTTGTTTCTACTGCTCCAACGAGGTGCCTTGACAAGGCTGTGATTACAGTATGTGCGCACAATTAAATGTTGCCTTTTACATGCCAATCCATAAATCACATGGCTGAAAATGTCTGCTAAAGCCTTTGTACATACTTGAATAAGGCTAGTATGTTAAAATCATTCTTGGATAAATACGTCAATTTTTAAATAAAAAGTGATGCACGAGGCACACACCAAGCACCAGATAACTCGGTGAATACAAACAGCAATAGCAGAAGTAGATTACAATATCTCCTTTTCTTATCCTCATCCCCGAAAAGGAGGCTTTGACGGATAGAAATTGCACAAACGTAACACTGTTAGAATATAAACAGCGAATGGTGAGTTATGACTTAGTGCCAATTTGCTTTTTGATGGCCTGTTGGCAGATGCAAATATTCATGCAGCACACAGCAGCAAGCAGTTTTTCTCATTTCTTTCAGTGTTACCTTCTCACCTGGTTTTCTGATTGAACCTGGAGTCCTTTCTTCTTTTTTTCTTTAGTTTGCCTTGCTTTTATAATTCTGGTCCTGTTCTCATGCCATAATATCTTCATGTGGTTCTTGCTGAATTTATTTGTAATAAGCTCCATTTAGTAGATAGTGGACAGTATTTGTGTGTAGATGTTGCTTAGTATTCAGAGGCTAGTTCTTCATGCATAAGGGGGACATCTTTTGCTCTTAAACGACTTTTCACATTTCATTGCTGCACTACCTGGTACAGATGCTCAATTTATTCCCTTCTGTCACCTCACCCTCATCTAACTTCTCAGTTTTGTGTTTTCTTAGAAAACATCCATTTTTGTATCCTCTGCATGGACAAGTTGTATAGTTCTTTGTAATACTTTGTTAAAGAGCTCTCTTTCTGGTCTTTTATAAGGAGCGCGTTTGGGCAGAACAGCTGATACTGGATCTGGAGTGACTGTAAGTTAGGGGAACACCTTCCCTTTCTGATTGCTGGCAGGGATGAGCCAGATCCTCAGCCAGTGTACATTGTCTCAGGTTGACTGGAGTTACTGGAAATAAGCTGGGTTACATTATGAGATTATAAAATCCAGGGTTCTCCTCTGGGAGTGTTGCCTATTGGAATTAATCTCAGATAACAAAATTTTCATGAACAGAATTGAAATAAAAGGGATTTTGCAGAATTAAGTAAGTTAATACATGTAATTTGAGGTGAGAGAGAATGTTTTGTCAAACCTTATATAAAAAGATCTTACAGGAATTGTAAAAGGGCCTTATCAAGTGGTTTCTAGTGTTGGATTCACACAGATTCCCGCTGCAACCAGAAATAAATGTAGCCTGGTGCTTTATGCTCTTAGATGTTCCAGAGTAATTCAGAAACACCTCTGCACCCAGGGACAAAAACGGGCGGATGGCAAAAGGAAACGCTTTTCACGAAAGCACGTGAATGCTCACTCTCGTTGCATGATACAGATTGGAAGAGACCTCTGGAGGTCGTCTGGTCCGACTCTTCACTCAAGGCAGGGCCAGCTGTAAGTGGATTGCTCAAGGTCCCTAAGAAACAGTAACTGTAAGGATTCAGGACTACTGTGTTTTAGGATCTTTTTTCTTTGAGAGCCTTAGTTGAAGTTCAGAGTTACCAGTTGAAGATCTGTCACTTTTAAGCCTGCGACTGGCAACTCTGAGGTAGAAAGCTTCAGGTTTCTGTGCAGCAAATGGGCGTTTGCAGCCATATCTATGTGCTTATAAAAGAATCGAGGCAGTAGTCATTTTATACATAAGACACATGTCATAAGCTTGCTTATGTTCTAGAGTTCGTCGAACCCTTCAGGTTTTGTTCTTAGTTTTTTACTTCATGTCAAAGGATTACTTTGGGTATGTGTGCTTTGAAAGACTATGGAAGATTCTAAAAATGAAATTCAAGTGGAAAGCAGACGCTTCGAATGGCTGATTGTGTCAAAACGTGTTCAACTCTGTGATTTTGGCAATCTCAGGAAGAGCAAGGTAGAAATATCAAGCTGCAGGAGATCAGGCTTTGTGAACAGGGGAGACTTTCATAACTGCAGCTGCTTAAAAAAAGTCACCCACCTCCCCACCCCCGGAAAATCTTCTGAAAACCTTCTGGATTCACACCAGCTGTGGAAGAGCTAGGTTTTCAGACTTTTTCTATCAAGTCAAACTAGATTGCTCTTGCTAGAGAAATAGAATTAGGAGGAGGTAATCTTTTTATTTCACTAACATAAGCTGAGTCTAGCCGTTGCCATTTCTTTTTCTATCTGTTCCACGAAACAAATAACTTTGAACAGATATATGCCTTTCAGTGGAAAGGTCACTTCGTTGCAGAGCATTTCAGATCTGTACTGCTTGCATTTCATTACAGGGAGGATGGCATACGCACAACTTAGCCAGGAGAAGTAACAAAAGGTTACTGAGGAAACAGTTCAGCATTTTCTTGGGCTGAGGGAACTAATTTTTGAGGGGTCAGTTAACACTGTTGTTGCTACTTCCACTGAAATGACTTATTTCCCATATAGGTATAGCCGTGAAGTAAACTGGTTGTGTGTGTTTGGGTTTCGCTCTTTCCCCCCCTCCCCTTTGAGCTTCTTCTATTTAGGATGCTGTGGGGGAAGAAAAAAACCAGAACTCACGTCCTCAACCTCCGTGGTAATATTTTACTGAGAGTTAAACTGAAAGTTAACTCCTTCAGCACTCTCAGAATTAATGCACTAGCCACTGCCTGTTAAATAATTACTTGAAAATTGAAATTTTTGACAAAACGGAACTTGTTCACCTGACAATAAAGTAGCATGAAAGGATTAAATAACTAAAATAATTAACACAAACTAATAATTTTGAATCTGTTGATAGCTTAGGTGTTAACATTTAAATTTTCCCTTTCAAATTAGCAAGATGTTTTAACAGGAGATGCTCATTTAACAGGAGATGCCTGGCTAATTTGAATGTAAATTATTGTTATTCCTATAGATAAATAACTTGTCCTCCTCTCCCACAGACATCTTAGCACCAGTTACCAGTTACTGTTGTTTTCATCTGGGGGCATCTGAAGGCCCCGAAAGGCTGTCTAGTGGTATTGCAGATTCCTTTGAAAAGCTCATGTGTGTGGAAGGTGAAACCATATCAATGAACTTCTTGTAGAAATGGTCCATGGATTCTTGGGCGCTTGTTGCCATAGGCTGAAAACCATTGCACTAGGGCATGAAGTGCTTGGGTATGTATACAGCCCTGTTACCTCAGGGTATAAACTTTTTTTTACTCCTTCTTCTGTCACAATTGTACACAGTATTCTGGCCCTGAAGAGCGCTGTAGCAGCAAGTGGAGCCCTCTCTGTAGAGGGAATGCCTTTGCCTTTGCTTTCAGGCTTCAGTCCAGGAGTGGGTTTCTTTTGCATTCCTGTACTGGTAGCTAAGAGGACCAGAGAGTGAGCTGGAGTGCTAGGCCCGTGATTTTCCACACTCCTTAGTTGTTAGCTGGGTTTCTGGCAGTGTTAGGCTGTTCCAAGGAGATCTCTCCGAGATAAGTCTAGCTTTGAGTGAGGGCTTGTCCTGACCTGCAAGTCAGTACATGCATTTCTAGTCTTTGGGGTTGGGGTTGCTCCCTCATCCTCTTTTATTTGCAACTATAAGGATAGCCCTGGGGTACAGCTGAAGGTGTGGCAACTCTGCGAGCATGCCAGATAGTAAGCTGGTTGGCTTCATTTTCTTCTTATGTTGTTTCTGTGTGCCCTGACCCTCTCTGATAAAATAATTTCATGGAAACATAAATGCCCTACTGAGTAAGGCTGGCGGTCCTCCTGGCTTAACATTTTGTCTCCCACACTGGCATGTGAGCTGGCCCCTTTGCCTTTTTCTTGTTATTCCCCAGCATCCAAAGTCACTTTTGAACCTGCTGATGCCTCCTACCTCTGTAATGTTCAGTGGCAGAAAGTTCTAGCAGTTTGCTGCTTATGTAAAGAAGCTCCTTCTTTTACCTCCTCTAAACTGATGTATTTAGTTTCATCAACTGTTGCCCTAATCTCTGCTTTGTAAGGTTTGAGCTATTCTATTTGAACTGCATCACAAAAAAGGGCCAATTATTATTAGTGGGGATGATTATGTTTCAGTGAAAAATAATCTCTTTGGTCATTGACTGACTAGCAGAGTGGTAGGTGAAGAAGATGGGTCTGTCTAGGGGAGGGCAAATCTACTTTGGTGACAGATCAAATGCAGGCAGGAGAGTGATGGAAAAAGGGTAGGATAGGTGGGAAAAAGTGGCATCTGAAGATGCAAATGTATAAGAAAGCACATTAAGAGAAGGGGGAAAGAATTGTTCTGGACTTGTATAAATCTGAAACTTTCCCAAATTAAATTTTTTATATTTGGCTGTACTTGCAACACTGGTGGTCTGATGCATTTGTGTCTTAAACATCACAGTATGACACAGTCACATAAAGGAAGAGCACTAGAAAATAGAAGTGACTGCACAGTGCAGTCAGTGTCAGAATTGGAAGCAGAATCCCTTACTCTGTTTAATTGCCTCCTACCAGATGTTTACACATAGCAGAGTTCATGATGTAGCTCTTAAAAATTACTGCAAATTGCAAGTCTGTTACATTAATATGATTAATTTGAACTAAAAGCTGTAGCTAAGATACTGCTAAGGCATGGTTGCATATAGAGCTGCAAAGTTGTACATGCAGCCATAGCATAACTGCCTGTTCCTTTCTCTCCCTGTCCTGTAATGGCAGAAAGGGACCAATATGTTAATTTTATTTTTGGCAGTATCAATATAGGTGTTGGGAGAATGATCTTTTAAATAATATAATGAATCCAAATTACAATGGTCTAAAATGTATTCAAGTGACGAAAATACCTTCAATAAAAATATCCAAAATAACCAAATCAGTACAGGCTGTTACAGATATCCCAACACAATGGACACTTGACTTCCAAAACGAAACCTCAGTGGTAAACTTAACAGTAAGGTGGTGCAAATTACTTTGTGCCAGCTCCACACTTTTAAACATTGCAAGCTGCAGCAGTTTAAAAAGAAACCCAGGCTTCTGAAAATGCAAGTGATAGAGAAAAGAACTATGATTGGGGTTTATTTCGATTTTTGAACCCGTTTGTCTGAGAGGCAGTTTAATGTTTTGAGTTCTCAGACCATAGAAAGCCTGGGGGATTTTGATCCCCTCCAGGAACTGCCTGCCCCAGCTGCTTGAGGGAGTTCATCTTCGACTTGGCTTTACATCTGCTCATTGCCTCTTTCTGCTGCCCCCGTCTTCACACCAGAGCAGGAGCCCAGTGGTTCTCCAGGCTCATTTTGCCTGTTCCAGCTTCTCATTTCCTAGGCTCCTGCCCCTATTTCAGCCTGTTGCCAGTTACCTAGGGAAGAGCTGCCGCAGGATGCCGAGTGTTGCTTGCCGTGTGAGTGCTGACCCTTGGGGAGGAGAGGGAGGACGGTGCAGTCTGGCTCTTGTAGGATAGGCTGTCTTCTCCAGAAGGGCAGGGAAGTGAGGCAAGAGCAGTTGGAGCAAGTTTCCCAGCATCCAGCTGAAATGACCAACAGGGCAATTCCAAATTACCGGAAAGGTAGGCTTCCTGCTGCCGTGGCAACAGAAGTTCCAGTCCTGACTGAATTTGTGATTCATGGAAAAAATAAGGTAAGAATTGGCAAGGCTAGTCCTGCTTATTCTTCTGTGCTTTCATTTTCAGTTTCTCAGTGATGCAGTGTTTGAGATAGAGACATTGAAAGGGAATGTTCGTGTTTAAAACAAAACTGGAAAAGCTTGGAAATGTTGGTTTTCTTCCATTCTTTTTAAGAGAGTGGAATCATTTTCATCCTTGGTACAAGAAAGCTTTTATTGAGCCAAGCTTGAGCTTAGTATGATGAGAAGTCAATAAAATTTGTAAGTAGCTTGAAGGTTTTTCAAGTTTGCATGAACTTTTGTCTGGTGAGCCTTTGTCCTGGAGAGAAAATGTTTAGCTTGAAGGTTAGGATGAATTAGGTGACTTTTGATTATCCAAAGAATGAAGGCTGTGTTCGTAGCCTCTTTCTTGTTCCTTTGCATATGGTCCTTTCATCCATTCAGTCTGTGCTAGTCAAGGAGGAGGACTGTTTGAAGAAGGCACTGTAGAGCACTCTGTCTCTCATCCAGCAACAGCTGAATACTTTATGGAAGTATATTAAGTCCTTGACAGGAGAAGGTAGCCAGCTGGCTGCTGCAGCAGGATGTTCTTGTTCTCCCTCACAACCGAAAAGGAGGAGTTGGCAGAGCGCCTGCTGAGCCTGCTGGGGAAGAGGGAAGGCACAGACTCTTGCAGTATTTTAACTAGGTGGGCCGTTAACCAAAAAAATAAAGCAGAAAGCACACATTTCAAGTCTGCCCAGGCCACCAACTGGAAAGCGGTAAAGGGATGACTTTAATATGAGTAATTACCACCCGAGAGCCTCCATGGTTTGGGGTAGCTTAAGAATCTGCTTGCTTGAAGGTTGCAAACAAGTAAAGTAACTACACCAGTATTTGTCCTGCTTGAAAGAGCATGCAGAGTGGTGATGTCTCACTGGTTAAAATAGTGATGTGACAGTTCTACAAAATATGGAGTTTGGAGGTTATTTTACTGTCCTTTCTTGTCCTAATGAATACAGTTCAAGTCAAGGTGTCAGTGGGGGTTACCAAGAAAGATAATTGAAAAGAACGGAATTTCACATAATAATTGGCAAGTTCAGAAACGAGAGAGCACTAGAACAGTGCTCACTATTTCATTATGCCAAGTTTTGAAACAACACGAGATACTATCCAGTCGATCATCCATTTCCAAAAAGCAAGCAGGTGAAAACAGCTTTAAGGCACAACCAATTAGCATGGAAATAGATATATATTTTGGGAGTGGATGACCAAATGTGCTGAGGTACAAGTATTTGAAACAAACCAAGCCTCAGGTCATTAATTTACAGCCTGTTCTTCCCTATACACTTCCGTGAAGGAACTCTCCAAGAAACGCTGTGTGGATGCTCCATTAACTAATAAAATAGGCTCCTCATTTAAGCACTGAAGTTGGTGGTTCAGGAGATGTGTTCAGTAGTGTAATGAAGGAATGCTACAGACTTATATAGACTCAAAGGACAAACCAGATCTGGGTTCTGTGTTTCTAAATGCTGTTCAGTGACCTCCACTGTGTTTTGGAACAGACCTTCTCCCAAGTTTTTCACGAGTACTGAAGATAAAGATGATATTAACTACAAGTGCAGAGGCCTATATGGATTTTTGGTGATGCAGTTTTGTGTACTCGAAAGGTATTTGAAACAAACAATGTCATAGAGGTTCAACCATTACAAATATGCATTCAGATAATATAGTTCTTCGAATACATAGTCTTACTAAGCCTCCATGTCCAAGACCCAGGTCACCATTTATGAAGATGACTAAATATCCATGTGGTCTGGACTGACCTTTCAAAAGGCAGGAAATACCACTCTGAATCGCTTTCCCCTAATTTTCTTTTGATTAACCTCTTGGATAGAGTTGGGGAAAAAAAACTTGAATACTGGTATCAGTTTACTCTCCCTTCCCAAACTGGCAAAATTAAAATAAACTCTGATACTTTTGTGATAATTCACAGTGAATCAGATGTGTTAATTAAATAAAATACTTTTGACCCCTAAATGAACTGGTTACAGCTCTGGTTTAAGATTCCAGGTTGTTATAATAGGTGCTGTTTTTAGCGCTATCTTAGTCACTGTTCATCCACTTCACAAGATTAAAGATTATCTGGCACCATTCGAGGCAAATAACCAATCTGCCTCAAAATAGCAGAACCATACAGAGGTGGGTGGAGCTGTCTTGTACATCCATCTGAAGTCTGGTTTTCCTTAACTTTCATTAGCAGCAAGCACAGTCACACTGGAAGTAATTAAAAATATGGGAATACTTTATGTGTATAATGTAGATGTAACTACTAATTGAGATGTTGAAAGTAACTTTGACTCTTTGTCAAGCATACTGCGTAGTCTTTGCTTGCAGATTTACTTTGCGGCTTGCAGACCCACTTCAGCTACTAGTAGAGCTCTGTGGGCAAAGATTGAGAGAAGGGTTGGGAATTTATTGTGCTTTTTCAGTTCTTCAGAGAAGAGGGAATGGATACAGCTCAGGTTTCTCTTAGCAAGTAGAAGGAGTTTCAGCCCTTGTTTTTAGATTTGCAACTGCTTGAGGCTTCAAAGCCATACATGTGTGAAAGAGAGGAAAAGAGGGAAGGAGGAATACATAACAGTGCTAATCTTATGTTAACATAAACGTAAGAGTTGAAACCCCAGCTGTAAGAAAACATCTGCAGTAGCAGAGGGGATGTTCAAAACACATGCACTCTGCTCTCAGAAACGGGTAATGCATCATAAAGACCTCGGTATCCTGCACAGCAGCATATTGATTGTATATTCAATTTTTTAAAAATCTGTAGCTGTTTTTCAGTTTTACTTCCAAGAAAACTAGTATATTTTTAGTTACAAAATTTGACCAGCAGTTTTGTTACTGAGCAATCTGTATGTAATTCATGGTAAGGAGAACATTTTAAAGAATTTGTCATACATTGAAGAATTGGATATAAGGAGAGAGGTTAACTTTAAAAGAAAAATTACCTCTAGTTTCATTTGGAGGAAGAAAATAGGAAGCTTTGGTTGCTTATTTTTACTTCTCGTCCAAATGCTGAGAGCACTTAAATGTGTCTCTGTGCTGTTTTTTACTGTGTGTGTTGTCAGACTTCTAATGTCTCAGTTGCTGGAATTGAGTTCCTGTCTCAGGAACTGGAATCCCAGTTCCGTCTGTTCTTTTGTACAGTGGCACTTTCTCACAACAGGGCAGCTACTTGAAGCAGAGCAGGAATGTGTTGCCAGTTTGTCTCAAACTCTTGCTAACCACATGGGAAAAGCTCAAGAGCAGAGAGAAAAATCTTGGCCTTAGTCTGTATGGGCCACGGGGGCAGAGGAACTCAAAACCTGAAGAAGCACTCGTTACTGGGTACAGGAGCTAAAAGTGTTGCTTGTTTTTGAGAGGGAGGTAGCTCTGCTCTAGACTTCTGCAACAAATCTAGCTCTGTGGGTTGCATTAAAAGAATATAGTTAATAGACAAAATAAACCTAATGATTATTAAAATGTCTCATTTCTCTCCTGCGGTTAGGTAATTTGTTTCAAATTCCAGATCACTGAGCAGAAGAAGTTAGATTTTATATCTGTCAAACAGCAGTGTTGTATTAATGTACTATTTAAAGAGAAAGTGAGAGAGTATGTGTGTATTAGTATGTGACATGACAGCATCACAGACCGGCTGAGGTTGGAAGGGACCTCTGGAGGTCATCTGGTCCAACCCCCCCTGCACAAGCAGGGCCACCCCAAACCAGTTGTCCAGGACCATGTCCAGGCAGCCTTTGAAAACCTCCAAGAATGGAGGCTCCACAACCTCTCTGGGCAACCTGTACCAGTGCTCATTCACCCTCACAATTTCTAGATCATTGCTGGCTGTACTGGCAATCACTCTGCAGGGCCCCACATGTACACTTGTCAGTTTGGGGCATGAAGGCTGTAGCGTTGGCAAGGAAATCTCACTGAATGCATTAGGTTACTTTTACTATTTAGCTGATGAATTCTTGGCAGTGGACAATCCACTCCTACGTGCCAGGAGTTAAGGGATGAAACTGCATTTGAACTCCCGCCACACGTGGAACATAAAGATATAGGATCTCTTATCAGGAAGGCTTCCAAGACACCTATCATCAACTGCATAGAAACCTTTGACACATGAGCCAGTTCCTGCGCGAAACTAGGTGGACTGGGTGCCATGTATGTGTTTTGAAACAAAACAGAATTACCACCAGAAGTCTTTACAGACTTACATGTCTTAGAGGTGTCTTTTGTTTTTTACTTTTGAGTAGTGATTTTGTTACAGGACTTGATGTAAAATTAATGTTAGATTTTGCTATTTTAAACTGCTTGGAAGAAAGGTTGATGGTTCGACTAGCACAGCTTTAAGTATTCCTGCTACTATAAAAGATAAGTTTTACAAAATGTATTTTAACATGTATGTGTTAGCATTGGAAATTATTATTTGCATTTTGGAGTTAATAATGTATACCATGCAACCCCTGGAATACACTGACTTGTGGTGTTAGGCACCGTAGCTACAGACAGGGATAGAAGTTCCTGCTTAATCTTCAGATTTGTAATCTATACAGAGAAGAGAGAATAGTTCTCTCTCTACTTTTGTTCATCCTTTGCAAAAGAAGAGAGATTAAGTGATGTGATTTGAGGGGTGACACAAGAGTTGTGTACCAGAACTGTGAAAAACAAGTGGCTTCTTGGGACTGAGTGCAGTAATCACAAAATAACCATTTTCTCTAATATGAGAAATTATGGATATTTTAGCAGAGTTCCTTGCCAAAGATTAAGCATTTACATTCATTTCTAACAGTTAAAGATATCTGGAAGCACTAGTGTAATCCCATGGGATGAAGCTTCATAAGCTGCAAAGCTATCTGATAAATAGATATTTGGGCTTGGTTAGGACTTTGTCCCCTAGAGCCATACCAAGCTTGGGTCTATCCCATGTGCCATTTGTTTGGGATGCTTTCATTCAATAAACTGTCTCTGATTAATCATAACATTTACTCAGACCCAGTCTATTTATGGTGCCTTTATGTTTTCTTTTTTACCCAGCTAGCAAGAACATAGTGCTATGTAGGGATGTAAGTGTCCCTTCACAGCAGAAATTCTTTTCCAAGAGTCCAAAGTAGCCCAGGTCTAAGATTTTCGTTGCAAACACTCCGAGTAACGGTTTTAGTAAGTCAGAAATGCTGGGTTACTAACTTAATTGACTATTTTTGTCACATTAACCTTGAACTACTAAACCAGGCAGTAGTTGCTGTTTTGAATGCAAGCAGAACCGTAGCTGGCATCAGCAGTTACTGTGCTATTTTGCATTCTCTGTCTGTAGTCAGATTCTTCTGTTTCACTTTGGTACCTGCTGGCATTTACAGACCTAAATTCTTGATTGGCAGGTGCACTGTGACAGTCAAAAATATGCATGCACGAACTTATGAAATGGAGATCGTACTTAAATGCCTTACAAGGGAAGGGAACCCAAAATGCAAAGCCAAGACAAATTATCTGTATAACTTGATACTATTAGCAGCTGTTGTCAGCTTCTGTCAGACAAGTTATTCAAAGTTAAGTGTTTATAAAGCATCCTGTATCCCTCTACCTGAATAATTTACTGTTAAAAGTATTAAGAAAGTTCAAATATAATTCTTCTGAGATATCTGTAGAACAGGGTAATATAAAATACTCAGGCTGCTTCTGTCGTTCTTAAAAGTGCCCAAAAATATTTATGTTCTAAACACTGAGGTATATACTTTATATTAAAGGGACAGGCAAGTCTTTTTGCTTATAGTGTATCCACTGCCCATTTTTTTACAACTGGACAAAAATCTGAATCTTCTGTTTTTGAAGCATTTCTAACTGGAAATATCCCACTGATTAAGCTCCATACGAGACAATGTTTATTTCATTTTTAAGTGAGAGGAAAATACCGCCATAAACAGGAATCTTTAGCTTTATCATTCTTGTTCCAATGACTGCCAAACCATTGGTTTCCCACCACGGTTCTGGTTTTTGAATATCCATCAGTTACAATTTCATGAATTCTTACTGCTGGCAGTAACACACATGTTTTCATTTACTGCATTACGGGTATTCTCTAGACAACCAGTCTGTTGAAAAGAAATTAATCCCAGCAGTGAAGTAAGATACTGAATTCTCAGCAGTTTGTGAATTCATGTTTTTACATTGAGGCTATTTATATCTGGATTGAATTAATTTGAATATGTAACCAGGTGGTTGTGGTTACATCTTTTATTATCCATTGGATGTGAAAAGCCAGCAGAATGCAACTGCAGGATGGGAAAACTCAGTAAATGCAGTTGGGAAATACAGCATTGTATGGTTGAAAACTCAGCTTATATTTCTCTCATTTCTGTCCATGATTTCAGGCATGACCGGGATCAAGGAATACAATTATATAATACATTGTAACTCGAGTATCCTAAGTAAGACATACTATATCAAATTTTTAGATCTGACTCGTTTTGAAATTTCACCGAAGATGAAAATCTAATAACTTGTTGCTATTTTATCCTACACTCCCCATTTCACCAACAATGAAAAGTCGCAAAATATTCAGACAACATCTTAGACAACCTCTTTTGAAGGAGAGTGGAGACTTTACAGAGAACTTGCAAAGCCTGTTACTAAGCTGCAAATTCATACTCAGCAGGGTTGTGCTTTTTATGTCTGTCGTCTCCAATGAATATTCAAAATTGTTGGCTCAAGGAAGAAATGGGCTTAGTCCTGAACTGTGTTTTACATGGAGCAAAGAAAGTAAAAAGCTTTAAGTTTGCTTCTGTTAGATATTAAGCACTTTAAGCTACTCAATCGATCTTCAAACTGGGTTGCTCCTTTAAAGAGGAAGCTTGCTTAAAATGCAACTTCTGGCTGTAATTATCTCCTCTACTCTGTTCCATTAAGACTGAAGGTTAGAGGGAAGTGAAAAATTGAAGGGATTTTTATCTCAATCCTTGATTTCTTTTTGTGCAGTTTGAGAGAATTTTGTAGCAAAAACTGGAGAAAGTGACAAACTTGGAAGATTGTAAACGCAAGTAAAAACTCCACTGGCAAATTCTTTAGGATTATATTAAGCCCCAGTTAGGCATGTCCCCATGATGTTAGTCTCAGCTGTAATACTGAGTCGTTCGTGCTGTAATGAAACAGCAGCTGCATGGAGTGGGTAGTAGTGACTCCTGAAATCTCTGCCCCTCTGCCACAAGAAATACCTGTTCAGGAGGTTGCCTTTGGTAGGACATGGGTGATACACTTCCTAACACCGAGCAGTTTCTGATCTTTGGACAAGAAGGAGTTTAGAATGATGGATACACTGGGCTTTTTATTTTTTTCCAGAGGTTGCATTGAAACTAGTCTTGCTTCCGTCTTGAAGACTTGTACTGGGAATTCACTGTTTATGATGTATTACTTTTAGTAGCAGTCTCTAAACACAGCCTGCCTTTTTCAAGATGACAACATGCCTGGAATCAAAAGTTTCTGAAGTGTTAGTAAATAATTGCATAGTTTGTTTGCAACTAAGTATGCAGGCAGTGAATTTGAATACATGCAGATAGTTCAGTATTTTTAATAATAAGAGTATACGTAGATAGAGGATTGGAAAATACCTGTTTTCAAAAATGTGCTGTTGGTTTCTTTTTCACTATATTGATTTTACAAATGCTTTTTATCTAGTGACTAATATATGCATAGGGAATGTTTTTGTAATCCCTTGTGTCTGAGGGGCAGCATCTCTGTTGAAATGTGTTTCCCAGATCAATCTCAATCGGAGTGTTCTTTTCCATCTTGACTCAATATACAAAGTAGAGGAAGACTCATGCGGTTTTATTTTGTAAGTGGTACAGAGAAAGGAAGCTATATGATTGTTTTGATATGGAAACACTAGGATGACTTTTTTCCTGCTATGTGTGTACAAGATACGTGTTGATAAAGCTGTACAAATGATTTTGAGAATACCCATCAGACTCACTGTAATATCATGGAAAACCTCAGACATATATTTGATTTAGAGGACTTTATAGTGCATTCTGGTTTTCCTTCTGGAAATCGCTGTATTTGAATGCAGTCAGTATCTTTGTTAGTCCTTCACCTACTCCTGTTTCTTTCTTTCTTGAATTAAATAATTTCTACGGGGCAGTTTGGGAGTGGTGGTGGTGCTTGCTTATGCCACAGCAAATAAAATTAAACAGAGAAAGTACTTTGAAAGAAGCTTTTTAAATTAAGAATAACTCTATTTCTATAGTAAATGCCTCTCTATATATTGTGGCAATGGAGAGAAATACAACTGACAGAGAAATTGTTTGTTTTGAGGTTTAATTTATTTGTGCTTCAGGGAGCAACCAAACCCCTGTGACTCTCACTTGTGCTGATGGTGGGCCTTCCTGAGTTTTCTCTCCCTGAAGAGCAGCTCCCTGTCCTGGCTGAGGCTTAACCCCCCTCGCATAGGAGCATAGGTGCAGAAGGCAGCTGCCAGGGTACGGCCACTCCTTCCACAGAAACCATGAAATCGAGAGGCGCGAGCCTTGGTTGGCATCCCTCAGGCCTCCACCAGCGGTGTAATGCAGCTGCTGGTGACAGTAGCCCTGAAAACTGTGAGGTGCAAAAGAGCATAGAGGAGTTGTTCTTCGGATTTTCCTGGCATCGCCTCATGTGCAGGAGGGCCACAGTTGGGAAAGCTATATTAGTTACAGTACATGCAGTGAGACCAAAAGTGAGGCTGATGTAGGGCAGAAGGGATGGAGAAAGGTCAGAAAGCTGATTTGGGGATGGAAAGGGAGGCTACTGCAGCACCTTGTCTGACCACGGGCCTCAGTCCCGTTCCCCAGATCATCACCGGTATTGAATGGGAAGCGTGCTCCTGGCATACCCCGCTGATTCAGTGGGATGGTGACAAGTAAGGACCTCCTTACTTGTGTCCAGTCCTTCCTTCCCCTGCCCCTCGCAAAGCTGCAGCATCGCTCCTGGCTAAAAGTTGAACAGCAAGTTCTGTAAAGTTACACACTGCCTTAAGTGGTTCTGTAGCCATCTTCTCTTTCTGCTATCATATTTAATGCAGTGACTTCTCAGAGAGTGTACGTAAGAGTTTAAATAAATAAATAAGTTCTCAGTAATTCCTGAGGTTCTCTTTGATTTTTCTGGTCCCTGCAGGAATGCCACTAGGTTCTATCTTCCCATTTTATGCATGAAAGAGTATATGCAGGGCATACTAAACCACTGCCTGGAAATGCAGTACAATGTAGAACATACACAGAGCAAAATTAGGTTATTCGGAGCAGCCAGTTTTGGTTTTCTCCCAACTTATAAAATATGCATTGGGGGTGGGGTGGGGGAAGGCTCCCACAGCAATTTGTTAGGCTTCAAATGTAGATACAATTCTGTAAGTATAAAAAGCAAATACAAATTCTCTAATAGATATCAGAGTAATTGATATCTGTGAAAGCTTCTGTATTCTTACAGTTTTCTAGCTAATCCATCTACTTTAGGAAGGGAAAACAGGCTGGGAAAAAAATGTGTGTTCATGAAACTGAGGAATGACCCTAGGCAGCTCTGTGTAAAAGGCATTAATTGTTTCCACACCAATTAAAGGCTAAATGGCCTACTTCTTATTAGCTAAGTCTAATTTTGTTTCTAATCAGGAAACTAAATATCAAGGCAGAAAGGGTTTTTCTGATTTTTTTTTTTCCAGTGGCTATTACATAAACTTTTCATTTAAATGCACCTATCTAGGAAACAACACATGAATGGAGCAGTTCTGGATCCTTGCGTTGTTGTTGGAGTCAGTCTTTTTTCCTGCTACTACTGTGATTTAGAAGAGCTTCTAATTTCAGAAAAATATTTAGCAGATGTACCATCTAAGTAAAAAAGCATTCAACATAGAAATAAAAAAGCTCTGCTCTTTCCAGTACACCACTGTGCTGTGTTTCTCTCCCAAAGTTAAAATCTCACCCTACCAATGCTATCAGCAGTGTAACTTTTTTTCCTTCCGAATCAATCAAATCAAGCGTCCTTTAAGAAGAAAAATCAATTTAGCCTATTAATTAGCTGAACTCAGTATAGTGCCTGAAGGCCAGAATGTCATTTCCCATAAGATTTGCTTTAAAAATACAAACTAAATTGGAGCACTCACAGCTTGTCATCAGAAAGGGCTCTTAATATTTCAAAATACAGAAGTAATCTTTATCATACCTGATCCAAACCTATCTGAATATTCTAATTAGATATTTTTGGTTGTATTTGTTTTGTTTTCCTTTCTGCCACGTTAGGTATAGGAACTTCAGCCAGCCAATGTAGCCAGTGTCTGGGCAAAATGTTACTACAGCCAGCTACCGAAAGATGGTCCCTGATTATGGATTATTTTCCCATGGTATAAGGCTCTTTAGTTTTTCAGCCTTCAACAAAAGAGATTATAAAATTTAGATTACCAACTCATAAATAAAGGAAAACAACATGAAAAAAGTTATTAAATGAAAGTGGGTGTGTTGTAACTGTTACTGTATATTCATAGTTACCTGTGTTCTTCTACTGCACTGTCTCTCAAAGCTGCATGGAGAAAGTAATACTTCTTAATGAAATTCTGCTGCTTTACCATTGTATCTTTTTGGTGACAATAATGAAATGTATTGTAATGGACGTTCAGAGTGATTTGTCTTCTGAACCCAGTAGTTGGTACGTGTAGTGTGATTTGAATGGCTGTCAGGAATAGAGACAAGTAAATTCATCTCAGAGTCAAAGCTCTCCAGAAAATGCCAGCTTAATACTAAGCATCTTATAGTCCATGAAGCAGAAGGAATTCAATTACTATTCAGAAAGACAATGTAAAGGCTTGTATGTCTCTCGTTTCACCATGAGCAGAACTCACGGCTAACGCAGTTCTTGTACAGAGGCTTACCAACCTTTCAGCGAGCCATCTGTACTAAACACCATATTGGTAACAGCAGCAACTCAATAGCACATTGGATTTCTTGTTTGCTGATCCTGTCAACTAAATGCTGTAGGAAAGGAAACTTTTGCATAGTCAACCCCGAGTAAACTGCAACTGCAAGCGTACAGTCCCTGCTTTTTGTGTGTTCTTGTAACTGCTCACCAACTAGCAGCTTCTAAAACTTTTACGAGAACTGAACTATGCTAACCCAAGCCATGCAATGGGCTTAGCAAACTAGAAGGGTCCTGTTTAAACAACAAAAAAAAAAACCAGAAAAGACCCAACAAAAAGCCCACTTAACGATTAAAATGTTTTATAGGTCAAGCCACCTTACTTTTCTTCTGACTTCGGTATGAATTTTAAGCCATGTTTAGGACTTCCAACTCTAACGATTAACTTAGAATAATCATGAGCAATCAAGCTTAGTTTTTGTTTGTAAGGATTGTATGATTAAAGTAATAAGCTCTTACTGTGGACACATCAGCAGTATCGTCTTTCATCACTGTCCCTTGTCATAGTGTTTGAAGGATTTAGTTCCCTCATTTGCCCTGATTTGTGTCTGTATTGTACAGTATATTTTTCCAGAGGTTCACCTGGCTTGCACTGCTTAGAATGAGAAAGAAAGAAAAAGAAAACCTCAAGAACTATTTATCCATTAAGTGTGTGTTAACCACTTGAGGAACTTCCCTCTAAGGAAATGCATCTGAGTATCATTTATGCAAAGATTATGTTCTGCAGCTGATCTGGCCAGGCAGATGCCAGTGGGATTCTGCATAGCCACTCACAGAGCAGCTTGTGGGATTGGGACTGAAGATTCATTAAAACCATTCAAATATTGAAATCATATGCAGAAGGAAACAGGAAAAGAAAAATGGAAACCACGGTAATTAAAAAAATGTGGAGTTTGTTGTTGCTTCTTCAACTTACACGTTAAAAAAAAAAAAAAAATAAAAAAATTTGTAGAAATAGTCTCAGATTTGCCAAACCCAAGAGTTTAAACATCCAGTTGGAAGGACTTAAGAATCAAGCTGGTAGTTCTTATGTTCGTAAAAATCTTTCTTCTTCAAGCTTTTAACCTTTCTCTGACCTTCCTGGCAACGCATGTATGACAGTTACAAATTGAAAAACTCAACTTGCAGTGCATGCAGAATATTCACATGAAGATTCTCCACCTTTCTCAGGTGCCTTCCCCAGCTTGTCAAGGGTCCCAAAAGTGATGGTATCGTTCTGCCTCTTGCCTGTGAAAGGAGGAGTTGTTGCTGGGCCGACTCTCCTCATCCCACATGATGGGTGAGAATTAGTTCAGGTTACTGCTACCAAGTTCAGAATTGTGTCTACTTTGGAAGTGGTCAGCATGGGAAGGCTATCCTGGTTACACAGGAACAGTTTACACCCGTACCTGTTAGGCAAGTGGATCACAGTCCTATTACGTTCTGCCAGGGGTTGGAATTTTTCATCAGGCCCTTGCTGGGGATGTAAGCTAGAGCAAAGAAGATAAACTTTTACATAAAAAAGAGTGCCTGCATAGAGTGATAATCTATGGTGGTATAAATGAGAAGTTTGTTCCACCTGTTATTGAAGTTTCATGATATTTTCACACAATGATGCCATTTTAATTCACTTGTTACTATACTGGGTTTTTAAAATATGCACAGTGCTTTTCATTAAGGGTGTTTGCCTGACCCTGAATTTGTCTCTGAATTTTTTCAACAAAAATAGTTCATGAAGCTGCAGAAATTCAATTAAGTTCTGAGGTGCTGTGCATCATCTTAATCATGTTCTTGTTCATCTTCCTAGTTCTCAACAAATGTAACATAAATACATTTTAAACTAACACATTTTATTGTGTTAATTTTTTTGGTTGTGCTGAGAGAGCAGTTCTGAGTTGTGAGCTAGGAAAAAAGCTTTGCTGTGCCTGTTAACCTTTTTTTTGAAAGCTCCTTAGGTCACAGTGCTCTAGAGCGGAGGGTCTTGAAATTTGTGAATGGAGGGCACACATTTTGGATAAAGAGTTGACTCTGCTGTTTCATAAGCACTAGCTAATGTATCCTTGTGTCACCTAAGTGGTGTGAGGGATTGTTATTCTTCCTTTTTTTATGGATGGAGAACCATATGAGAGCCCACACCCACACGCATGAGCTCTCAGATTTGCTCTTGGCTCAGCTGGGCAGGCTTTACACTAGCATCTCAGTTTTCTCAGGACAGCCACTCTCAACCCCAAGCAGAGGTCAGGATGGGAAGGGGCACTCTAGGAAGATATTCAAGGTCTGTGCAGCATTTAAAACAACACCACCAAAAAAACCCACATCCCCAAAACCAAATTAAGTCACTGAGAGAAGGGAATCTGCAGTTCTTGGTTCCTTCTGCCAGAGCAGATTTTGCCTTAAACAATCACTGGATAACATCCTAAATCTGAATAGATATTTCCAAAAGTCCAGTTGTACAGTAGAAAGCAAACATTGTGGTTTTAATGTCTTTGAATTAGTAGGACCTTTGCTTGATTTCCTGCGCATTGGGATTGACTGTTCTTGTGCTTGGAGGAGGACATCCTAGTTGCTTTTTTTTGGAAAAAATCAGGATCTCCTGATTGGGAACAATCCATCCCAATACACAGGAAATCAAGCAAAGGTGCCAGGAAGCCTGCATGGATGAACAAGGAGCTCCTGACTAAATTCAGACATAAAAAAGGAAGCATACAAGAGTTGGAAGCAGGGACAGATACAGTAGACCCACGAGGAATATAGAGATATAGTCCAAGTATGCAGGGATGGGATTAAGAAAGACAAAGCCCACCTGGAATTGAATCTGTCAAGGTACGCGAAGGGTAACAAGAAGTGCTTCTCTAGGTATATCAGCAACAAAAGGAAGACGAGGGAAAATATGGGCCTGCTGCTGAATGGGAATGGAGACTTGATGACAATAGAAATGGGGAAGGCTGAAGTACTGAATGGCTTCTTCGCTTCAGTCTCCACTGGTGTAAGACTTGCCTTTGGGAAGTCCGTGAGGCCCCTAAGACAAGTGGGAAAATCTGGGGCAAGGAAAATTTACCCTCACTGGAGGAGGATCAAGTTAGAGAACATTTAAACAAGCTGGACATACACAAGCCCATGGGACTTGGTAGAACACACGCATAGGTGCTGAAGGATCTGGGCAGTAGTTTTGCAAGGCCACTCTTGAAAGCTTGTGGTGATCAGGGAAGGCTCTTGAGGACTGGAAGAAAGCAAATGTCTCTCCTGTCTTTTGAGAAGGGTAAGAAGGACGATCTGGGGTACTACAGACTGATCAGCTTCATCTTGATCCCTGGGAAGGTGATGGAACAAATAATTCTGGAAACCATTCTGAACATGTGAAGGACAAGAAGGTGATTCGGAGTAGTCAGCATGGATTTAATAAAGGAGAAGTTAGGCTTGACCAACCTGATAGCCAGTGAGATGACTGGCATGGTGAATGAGGTGAGAGTAGTGGATGTTGTTTATCTCAACTTTAGCAAGGCTTTCGATACTGTCCCCCATAACAGTCTCATAGACAAATGGGTGAAGTGCAAGTTAGCTAAGTAGATGGTAGGGTGGACTGAAAGGACTGAAACCTGTCTGAACTGCTGGTGCTCAGAAGTGCTCAAAGATCAGCAGCGCAAATTTCAGCTAGAGACAAGTCACTACTTCACACTGGGACCAATACTGTTTAACATCCTTTTTAATGACCTGGATGATGTGGTGGAATGCACCCTTAAAAAGTCTGCACCTGATTCAAAATTGGGAGTAGTGGTTAATACACCAGTTGCTTGTGCTGCCATGTAGGTGGACCTTGACAGGCTGAAGAAATGGGTCAACAGGAACCTCATGAAGTTCAGCAAAGGCAAAGTCCTGCTGCTGGGAGGAATAACCCTGTACACCAGTACAAGCTGGGGATGGACTGACTGCAAAGCAGTTTTGCAGAAAAGGCCCTGAGGGTCCTGGTAGACAAGAAGTTGAACGTGAGCCAGCAATACATTACTGTGGCAGAGAAAAAGCTTTTTCCCTGTGAAGATGGTCAAACAGTAGAACAGGTTACCCAGAGAGGCTGCGGTGTCTCCATCCTTGGAGGAGCTATTCAAAGCTTTAATTGAACAGGGCCCTAAGGAACCCGACCAAACTTTGAAATTGGATCTAACTTTGAAGTTGGCCTTGCTTTGATGGGATGGGAGGGAGGCTGAACCAGATGATCTTCAGAGCTTCCATTCAACCTAAGTTATTCTGTAATTCTCTGATTGTAGCAGAAATGTTATAAACAGCACTCCTTTCCCCCCAGAAAGTCCTGGGAGAAAATCCAGGCAGTGGTCTTTCATGTTTGTGTGCTGCAACACAAACAAAATCAAAACACATGTTTCTGCGACTTATAGTTTAATAAAGATTTTCCCACGTGTTGAATGTATTTAGACTAAAAATGTACTGTTTACTCCAGTGTAATCTTCAATGTTACACAGTTTCTTTGCTGCTTTCTATTGTTTAAGCGGTGCCAAATGCTGTTCCAAGTAACTTCTTTCCTTTCTCATGGACAGTGTGTTTTTCTCTTTTCCACTGTAAATTGTTCTCTTTGGAAGAATTCAGTGTTATGGTTCTCCAGGACACAATCACTTGAGTTATTATTGCAGTTCCTTTTCAACAGGTACAGAGGCACTACAGTGCTTCCTTTGCTAAACATGTTGCAAACCAAGCTCCCCTCAATTTTTGTTGTGACTTAACTTTAATAGGGGAGTATAGCAGAATTACAAAATTTCTTCTCTGCCAGTTTTTTTTCCCCTCCCTCAGTGAAATTGGGTCAATCTTGCTTTCACCATCTAACCTGTGAAAATTAATTCTAGATAATAAGTCAATGTTCAGTTGATTTGAGTCTGAAAAAGGTGAGAAAAGGCATATTTATTCTCAGGGGAGCCTACTTTTTATATGAAAAAGAATTCTTCTCAGTCCCCCGTAACGTTATTGTTCCTGAATCCATGAAGTCTTAGGCAGTAATATTAGATTTTTGCTTGTGTGCAATTCTCACTCTTGGATATATGAGTACATTGGAAGTTTTACAAAGAAAAATTTTGGGAAACACTACCTTTGTTGAGTCAGAACCAAGCTTGAGCTGTTTGTTTTAATCCAGAACACCCCAGGTCTGACAAACTTTTAGCCAGTCTAGATCAGGATACCTACTGATACCTTGAATTTGTGTTGGTCTGCCTGAGGGCTGGATGTAAATGACTAAGAAAGAAGTATCTAAGGTTCTAATTTCCTATTGATATTGGTAGAAAGTTAGGATTATTAGTGTTTCATTGGACTTAAACCAATATGCTTATTATTTTGTTTTGATAGGAAATAACATCAAAATTTCTGAGGTGCCTGGAGGAGGGAATTGTAAGAACTTTGCATAGGCTTGCTCTATTTTATTCTTGAGATAAGAGAAAGAAAGAAGGTTTTGGCATGTGGATTCTAGAAGTACTTTGTCTGAAATTATCCTAGTAGAGGAGATGAAATGAGGATGTTTGGGAAGCAGTAGGTACTAATTTTGCCATGAGATGTCACCATAAAGAAACATCAGTTTACATAAGGTATGTTTGGTATTCGCCACAGTGTGAATCTCAAGCATTATTTGGAGTCATCCACTGTCAATAAGAAAACCAAGCCCCAGGGTGGAAAATATGAACTCAGGTATTATCTTTGCCTGTGAAACATTTTGTTTTAATATAAATTCAGCCTAGTGCATAACTCTTTGAATGAACTGGGCCAAAATTTGTTACGATTGAAGCTAATAGGCTCTAACATTTTGGACTGAAAGAAATTTTAAAACCTTTTGGAAATCTAGGAAGCAGATGATAAAACCCAAGAAAGTACTTACTTTTGTTTAAAGGGAGTTGAAGTCTGGATGTTTTCTGTACCCACTCTTGACAAGCTAATGATCTGTGGAATGAGCAGGAGACATGCTAAACGTCCCTGCTCGGTCATGTCATTTATTGCATTCTACGTTCATCTGCACTGATGTCACCCTAGACTGTGACCTGTTCTGGTTGTGGACCTTGTAAGTCAATTAATGCTCTTCTGTTGCTATGTATAAATATTGTTTTAATTTTGACCCTTTGAGACACCATTTTTTTAAGATAATATTTAAGAGCCAACACGTTTTAACATTCCAGTTGGTATTTATGTTAATTTCAGTTCAAATTGTTCCCTGAGTTTTTGAGATCAGCTATTTTTAACCTGGTTTCCTGAGGAACTGAAGTTTATAGGATGGCTGTATCTATCCATCTGTCTTCCACAGAGCTTTTTGAAGCCAATGATCAACTATCCCAATTTGGTAGAGGGACTGAGGTCTCAATGCTGTTAAGCTCTGGCAAGTTTCATTAATAGCCTTGGTTTGGTAGAGGAGAGACACACAAATGACTACCCCATCTAAGGGAAAAGGTGTAAGATAAGCTCAGCAGTTGTGTTGTGTATGGTTTGGTGGGAAATCAGTTGAGCCACAACTCAGTGCTGCCTCTCACTCACCAGGTAGTGAGAGATCATGAGTGAGAGCTGAGGTTGCTGTGGCTGGGGGCAACTAGAAGTATTTAGCTTGTGAAACATGGGCTGTGGATTATCACAGCTGGGGGGATGCGTGGAGATTATGGACAAGGACCCCACGTTACTGTGGTGAGGAGAATGTGTGAGGATGTAGCAAGAAGTCTGTAGGACATCAGTTTTACAGCCCTGAAAACTGCTTGCTTTTAACAAGGGAAGCTCTTGTACGGACACTACTCATATTCCTGGAAGCCTGCAAAACATATAGCTTATTCTTCATGTTGGGAGAGGGTTCTTGGACATGGCACACAGGCTTTTATATGGAGAATTTGCACCTTCAAAACAAATGATCTCTAAGTCCTTTAGAAACAAGTTGGGCTTTGTTTCTCCTTAGCTCCTATATAAATGAAGTTAGGATTTATTTATCTTTGGGAAACTGGAAACAAGGGAAGAAATGAGACCCAGAATTTTGGTTATGAATGGTAACGTGATTTGGTTATGAATGGTAACGTGATTGTGGAAGAAAGCTCTGAGCTGAGCTCTTCAAGTCAGCTTTCAGAGACACCATGCCTAGTGATGATTTTTTAAAAAAAGTTTCCTGGCAAAGGTTGTGCCAATAGCATTTGCCAGAAGACAGTTCTCTGGTTTCAGTAGCTGAACTTAAAGTATTTATATACTGAAGTAAAGCAGAGATTTTAATTTTTCAAAAGGAGTTTGCTTTACCTTCTTTTCTTTGGTATTTAAACACTTCTTGAGAAGCTCAGTGTCTAGATAATCAAGAGCTGTGATACTTGTTAAAGGAAGAACATTTCCTCTACATGGAAAAACAAATTAAATATGTTCCACGTGCTCCTACAAAGGGAGGATTAGCACTAAGAATCATCGCATGGCCTCTGCAATTGTGCTCATCGTGAAATATAGGATGTGAGTTTTGTTGAAATGTCTGTCAGCTGTGATACTGTTTCATAAGCTGTGTTACCAGTAAAATCTCCTTTAAATCTCCAAAAGACTTTCTTGGGCTTTGCACTGCCTTCTAGTTGTATGAATGCTTATAAACAAAAAGCACGACACAGGACTAGAATGTTACATTGAATTTTTCTGTCTCTTTCTCCTGTATAAAGCATGTATGCATTTATCCGTCTAATTACAGATAAGTTTGCAGAGAAACTTCCATGACAGGTGGACACTCTGTGTTTCGATCTGGCTTGGTAAATTTTGTCTTACTTTACAGAATTCATTTCTCAAGGAGCAAAACCGATAGATTTTTGTTAAAACAAACTAGAAAAGCAAGACAAAACTAGGTTTCAGGTTCTCTTCCAAATCAAAACCCCTGCTTATAAGCCTTAAGTTGGCTTGTGTATCCATTCAACTCGAAGAAGGGCTTGGTAATTTGTAACGGAAACTTAGAGATCACGCAGTAGTCAGCTGGAATGCAGAAAATGAGGTCATGTTTTTTGACCTACAGTTGATTCTGCATTGCCCTGTTGGGTCACTGAAATGCATTCGTAAAATTCAAAGCATGTATAGTTTCAAGTGTTTGGAGTTCTTATAATTCTTTTATTTTACTGCTTATTTCTACAGTCACATTTGGGATATCTATCTTAATTGACCTTTACGTGTACCTAATGTACAAACACGGATTCTATAAAATATTAACAAAACAATCTGCTATACAGATCTGTCTACAGTAAAGATCTGTCATTTGTGTGCTTGTCTTACGGAAAAGCTACCTTTTTTGGTAGTGACAGTATATTAGGAGCTATGTTTTTGATGTGCCGATTCCTGGAGTTGCTACCTATTCTGTTGTGCCAGCAAAGCTGTTTCAGCAGTGAAGAAGATCAGGATTTAATCCAGCCCAATAATAATGCCTCCCCCCGCCCTTTTTTTTTTTTGTGTGTGTGTCAGGCTGTTGTTTTAGCTGAATCAGTTCCCTGAATTGCTTTGCCAGCCTGAGAATTTCTGCCATGTATGTGAAGTTGGTGAGGCTAATCTGCAATGTTGAAACTTGAGAATTAGTGAGAGTGGGCTCCAAGAGCCTGGGAGATGTGGGTTTGATTGCCTGTCCTCTCGGTGCTGAGAGTTTGTTCTGCCATTGCACAGCCTGATTTGTTGAGCGAACTATCGCTGGAAGATGGCTCTGCTTGGAAGGTTTGTTTCCTTGTTGTCTTGTTGCCTCATTTCCTTGTTGCCTTCTCCAGGAAAACATCTAACTGTCTTTCTGCTGGGCCTGGCGGTTGTTACTGTCCTGCCTGGGAGAGCAACAAGAGCCGAAAGGAGAGAGGTGCGGGGTTAAGCTAGAAGAGCTTTGGGTGGCACCACCCTGACCCAGAAAAGCATCTGCAGCTGCCTACCCTGGAAGTGGATGGCTGGAAAGGAAGGGAAGCACGGGCACTGAACAGCATAGTTCGGAGTGGGCTTATGCATGGGGTGTTACAGGGTCAAGCAGTTGTCATGGTGCTGTGTTTTGGATAGAGCAGCACTTCTGCGTCTGTGTGCTGCGGTCCCCCGTTCTGCTGTAGTCAGTAAGCTGGCAGGAACCAGTGGAGATGAAGGGCAGGAGGCTGTGTTGTGAGGGAAGAGGCTGAGATCCTCATTGACTGTGTGGATGAAGAGCTCAGCTGTGGAACAGAGTAAGGAGAAGAGTAGAAAATGTTTATGAATTGATTTCTTGCTGGTTTTGTTCCTTCTTTCTCCTATCTTAAAAATACAGTCTGCTGTGCTTTCAGTTCTATCCTGTTCATGGCTTTAAGCCCAGAGAAACCCATGCCTTACCATGAAACTTGTTCCTGACAGTTATTTTCAGGTACAGCCACACTGCAATTCTTGAAGATATTGAATGTAGCGAAAGGAATGAGGACGCCAGGCAGGAAAGGAGGATTACTGTGGAGGAAAGGGAAGGCAGGGGAAGACCAGACAAAGTGTTAAATCAGAACATCCCATGTGAAAACAGTTGATTTGTGCACGCCTATGTCAAAGGTACTTCCGCTGCACAAAAATGGCTTTTTCAATGTAGAAGATAGCTTAGCCTGAAAGGGTGAGGCTGGGCTTTTTGCTTTTGCCTTGCACCACTTTCAAAACACATTCCTTACCAACAGGTATTAAAAAATTCCATATTGTATTAATAACAGAATTTCTTCCATCATTTCCTTGTGAGAACTCAGTTAACTGAAACTTATATTTAAAAGCCTATTTGAGAGTTCATTGATCAAGTTACCAGTGTACCAACTTTATTTTTTAAAGGAAATTGAATATGCTGAATATTAGTATTTCCTGGATTGCTTGATTACATATAGAACTTACAAAAAACCTTTTTCACATTTTTGTCAGATAAATATTAATACAAGAGGATAGGTAGAGTTATGTGCAAACACATTGGCAATTCCATGTAATAATAGATGTGTGTACTGACTTGCAGGTGTGTGGACAGAAAGTGATATTTAAAGATGGTGAGAACCAAGTGCTAAGTATGTATTCATAGTAGCAGTGCATTTGCCACAAAGCTTGATGTCATGTTAGCAATGTATATAGGCTGTAAACATTGGCACTTAGCACAAAAAGGAGCAGAAACAAGGATGACAAGTATGACAAGTTTAATGGTCTTAGCTTGACATTTCCTCGCTAATTGTCTAAGCATACCATCGTTACTTTGCTTCACAAAGGAGCCACATTCACAAATGTGTTTCCAATATTTGATATGCATCAAATCCATTGCACTGAATTTCTGTTGATGCATTTACCTAAACTGTAATTTGGCCTATAATTCGTATTTGAAGGCCACAGCTACTCTCAAAGCTGAAAAAAAACCCCCAATCTATAAGTGAATTGCATTTGTCAAATACATCTTATATATCGTACACCTTTCCATTTCTTTCATACTGGTTTCTGCTGCTCTGAAGCTGGAGAGGCAGTTAGCAGAGCAGTGCAATATAAGCAAGAAGTTTGGAAGCTATCAATAGCCACTACTTACATTTAATGTCATTATTCAAATCTTTACCCTCCCTTCTAGGCTTTAAAAAAATCCTTTAGATAATCGAAAGCTCAGCTGACAAAATTAATTGTATTTTTTCCATTACAACACTTGCTGCTACAGGAAGATAAGGAATCAAATATTTCTGCTCATTTTTTAAGAGCTAGGTAATTTTTTACCGTTTCAAGTTTTTTACCTATGTATGCTAAGGTAATTGTAATAAAAATAAAAATTTAATCAAAATAAACCAAGGCATACAGTAGTTGTGTTAAGGAGGCTGAGAAGAAATCTATGTTCTCTCAGACCCCAAGCTCGGTAGATCGTAACTAGCTGGGAGGTGACTAAAGACTTCGCTCTCCTCTGCAGGGTCACATCAGATGCAGGGCATTGAAATGGATTGACTGTTGATAGGATTTGCCATACTGGATCATGCTTTCAACTGTGTGCTTCTTTTCTAGCCTATTACAAGCAGGCAGACTGGACACAAAGGCTGTATTGAAATATAGGTTAGCTTATATATAGTACAATAGTTAAGAATAGCCTGTGTTTCATGAGAAGTACAGTCAGAAAGTGTCGTTTTTATTGTTATCTGCCACAAGGACCTGTTCAGTTCAGAATTTGTATTGGGATGTTTCACAAGTATTTTTCCAAGTATTTCTGAAAATTAAGAATAGAATCAACATAGATGTGAAGGTTGAATAGATACATTTTAAGTGTTTGAAGCTTATTCTTTTGCATTGGAGAGTAGATGAGGTACATGGAAGGGAGAAAACAATAGCACATTGTATTGTTTTCTGAAAAAAAACCTTGCTGTTCCTTAGTTCTTCCTCCTGGAGAGAATATAAATTGCTGGTTAGGGCTTTAAAAGCTGATAGAATGTGTTCAGAGTTTCTCAAACTATTTTTTGATTTACTTTCAAAAAAATCCAGGACCTGGCACTTTCACAGAGTTTAGAGATGATAGACTTTATTTCTTTCAACTACCTTACACTGTTGGTCAGCTTCATCTAGTTCAGTAATTCAAAGAATATCAGCATGGCAAAGCAAGATGGAGTTAGCAGAGCAATGGGAGAGCAGGTTGGTCTGGTAACAACCGTGAGGTTTTGGACTGGAGTGTTATATTCGTGCTGCCGGTGTTGTCGGCGTTTCAGGGGCAGAGCTCCCTGGGATGATTATAAGAAGTTCCTTATGACTGACAGCTCTTCCACATGGCATGCTTCTCTGTTTTCTGTCCATGCGTGCAGGGGCACCACCTCCGTGTGCTGGGTGCAGTTTTCCTGTACCTTATAATTCTTCAGTCTTCTGATAGATGTTCAGTGACCAAATTCAGATGTGCTTTTCAAAATAGCCAGTAATCCAAGGTAATTCAGTGGTGATCCAGATGTATTCAGACTCTTGAGGCTCAGAGCAAGAACCTAAGCTAAAGACACAGGAGCAAGTGACCACCAGTAGAAATGAACACGCCTTGTCAGCTGCAACACTGGAAATCGGCGATTTCATCCTAGTGTTATCAGTGGCCACCAACACCTGGAAGAGCTGCTGACATACAGGGCTGCATCCTGGCCCTGATCTGGTGAGGTACTCTAACCCTACAGCTGTTCCTAAACTGGGAGATACTTCTGGCTGAAAGCAACCTGAGTGATGACAGTGACAAAGAAAGGGCTTTTCTGACAACTCACTTAAACGCCCAGCACATTTAGAGAACGTACGACAATATGTTTTGTGTGCTAGATAAGAAATAGCGATCTGAGAAGCCAAAACTTGTGTGATCTGCTTATATGAGCACCACGGTCCTTGCAGGATCTAACAAGATAATTAGATAATAGGCTTCCAGCAGTTGCTTTTGTTATACCTAGTCACGAAAAGAGGAAGAGGTAGCCTATAGCATGTCAGGAAGTGATATAGAAATAAACAGAATGTAGAGATAAAATCAGAAGGCACAGGCTGTCATGGAAGGGAAAGGATTGCACACAACAACCCTAAACACGTTGATTACTCAGCATTATGTTCTTGTTTGCATGTGACTTATTTTACCAAAGGACAGGGTGACAAAACTGAGCAAATTGCTCTCAATCAGGGAATGTTTAAAGGCCAGATTTCTAAGGACATTACAACTCATTCCTGTCAAGGAGAAAGACATCTCTTGTCCTAAATGTTTGTGGTTAGTGTGAGGGTTTTTTTGTTTGTTTGTTTTTAGGAGAACCAAATGTTAGCAGTGTAGATGAGAAAGAGCAAGTCATCAGTAACTCCTTTCTGCATCTGCTGCCTTTGTCTGTCTATCTGCTGCCTTTCTGCATCTGCTGCCTTGTTTTACAGAACATTTAGTTTTCAGAGACTGGACAAAAAATAAAAATAGGATAAGCAGGT
This sequence comes from Mycteria americana, assembly GCF_035582795.1. Classification (NCBI taxonomy): domain Eukaryota; kingdom Metazoa; phylum Chordata; class Aves; order Ciconiiformes; family Ciconiidae; genus Mycteria; species Mycteria americana. Next base: position 163,509,834 of record NC_134365.1, on the reverse strand, counting down.
TCTGTTACCCGTTTACGATCCTTTTTTCCCCCCACCCTCCTTGCAGGCTTTCTTTAGTCTTATGCTCACCGTTTTGCTTATTCATATCCATTTATTAGCTTTTCTTCCATTCCGTTCAAAACTCATATGCATAATGCAGTCTCTGCAGGGCCCTTATTCTGTCTCTATTTAAATCTCTCTTGACTCAGTTCACTGAAAGTGAATCTTCAAATGATACATATATTGCCAATTTGTTCCATTTCCCTTAAATTCTTTATACTTCTTTGTCTAGCTTTAGGTTTCGACTTATTCTAAGACAGTAGGTTCCATTTTGAAAAACTAGAAAGACCTTTGCATGTGTTGTTAGCCTATGTAAACTGACAGCTGAATAATGAAGCATGGTTGAGGCAAATGAGAGCACGATGGAGTTGTTGCCCACTGAAGAAAAGAGGATGGCGATGGTGCTCCAAGACAAAGCTGTTTGAGTTACCATGATAATTTTTCTAGCAAGTAGGGTTGGTTGAATAGATTTACCAGCTGCAGACACAGTAAATGAGGCACAGACCATGCCCACTAGGTCGGATAGTTTCAAGGAGGAGGATGAAATTTGCAGTGACACTTCTGCATGTATTAGAGCAAAGCTCCTGTCTGTAAGGGAAATGAAGGAATCTGCTTGCGGGTCCTGCCCTGTAGTGAAAGCATATGAAACATGGGAAAATTACAGTTGTCACAGTCTGTGGATTGTCCCAGATACATGACTTTACGCATGTGTTTGCCTCAGATAATTAAAAGAGAACCCCACCCACCTTTTTTCATAGAAATAATTCATTATTTGAGGTGACTGGTATCACTGGGTAGCTGCGAAGCATGCTCTGTCCCTGGCATCTCTAAGAGCTTCCTTTTTAGATCTGGGGGTGGTATTTTAAAGTTTGTGTCTCTGTTAGCTCCTGCCTCATGTCCATCATCTCCCAGCTCCCTACAGCTGCTGCCAGGTCTGACCCTTGTTGTCCTTTGCGCAAGTTCTCTTGTTGATGGGCCACGTCTTGTCCAACTTGATCATACAACCTCAGGAAATCATTCGTCCGCATCTGTTTGCCCTGTAATCATTCACACTGCTTTGCTGGGCTGAGCACAGAGGGCAACTTTCATCCTCTGTAGCCCATCCTTTGAAAAATGCTAATTCAGAGTAGTCTGGCACTGCTCACCTGTTATCTCCTGCTCAGATCACAGCTTTTGATTATTTAGATTCACATAATGGCTGCCTGACTGAGCTGCGGCTTCATCTCTCCACTGGAGGATTCCTCTGGGAGCTCTGCTCAATGCAAGTAAGATATACCGCACACTTTATAAGAGGCCTCTCTTGTCTGCACGTTGTGTGTTAGCTCTCCTCAGGGATTCAACTGCAATAGTTAAGTATTACGGCAGTGACTTACAGCGTCCTGATGTTATGTATAGATCACTTAATTGCATTTGAAAGCCTGATGTTTACAGGCTTAAGAGATGTTTCTCTTGTGCAAAACCACCAGTTGAAAAGAGGTATTTTCAAATTAAAGCCCCAAATAGATTTTTTTTTTTAAACCTAGGTTGGAACACACCCACTGTTGGATAAGTATCATTTGTTTCAAATGTTACTGCACATACTGAAGCCTTTCTCAAGAGTTGTATGAAAAGATGATACTTTGTTCTGATCTGAAGTTGGATCACTTAGAGATACATTTTCTGCATGAAATGAAGAATTGTTCTGCATCAACAAGGGAAACGAATTAAGAGGAGAAATTTTTTTTCAGTCTCTCTTAATCCATTACACAAGAAGGAGCATTTATTTCAGTCCAAAAGTATAAGATCTAGTCAGTAGATTATGTGAGTTTTGTTGTTGTTTATTCACGAAAAGACTTGAGGGGAAAAATGTGATAGTGAATGCTTGTTGGTGAGATCCTTTTCTCTTGGAGAACTGAGCCAGAGCCTAAAGTAAAAATGGCATTTTGTTGTATTTGTGAATTTGGTTTTCTCAATGGTTAGTAACAAAAATGTCTTTTTAAACATGAAAGAATTTTAATTAAACTTGCAACAGCAGGTTGTAATAGGCAGGAATGTGACTGCTGGTTTAAGTGCGATGGTGTGCTTAAAAAAAACACACCTCAAAACTGGAGAGTTGGTTTCTCTCAAGCACAATAAAATTAAATTTGCTAGTAATATGGACAAAAATCTCACAAGTCTGGCTGAAGCAAAAACTGCTGTTGACCTTAGTGTAAAGATACAGCAGTTTTTAAAGTGTTCCAGGCAGGATTAATTCCCCCTTAGTCAGAAGCAAATTTAAGGTTTGGGGGGGAGGGGGGGGGCGGGTGGAAGGAGACAGATATATAAATAATTGCCTCCTGATCTGGAATTTCCTCTTGGTTCTTGGCCAGCTGGAGGAGTGGACGTCTTGAGGCAGGACAGCGTGTGGTAGTTTTTCTCATCATTAACAGTCAAGAAATTTTGTCCTTCGACTTGCTGTTAATTGAGGAAAGATGTTGAATGGTTAAAAACTGAGCCGTCCACGAGTACGTTCTGTTTATGCACCAAACCACATCTTTTAAATGCATTATCTTAAATTAGGCATTAAAAATTGTTACCTTTGACAGGAAGGAGGCCTATTTCATCTACAGTGTTTCCTTACATGTGCAAGACCTATTTTACTACATACTTAAATAATTATGTAGTATGGTATTGATATCACAGACTTTCTTAAATGCTGGTGTGCTGCATGTGCTAACGCACGTGCGTAAATGCGGCCACGTTAGTAGCTCTGTAAAATGCAGAGGCCTCTGACGTTAGGGACAGCTGTTGCTGCATCAGGGCCTGGGGAGGAGGTTGTCCCTTAGCTCTGAAATAAATACAAATTACTTTAAAAAAAAAAAACAACAACAACAAAAAAAACCCTGTTGCCATTTTCTTTCGGTGCAAATCAGAGGAATATTGGGCTCGGTTTGCTGCTGGCTACAGGGGCAGCTGTGTCCACCCGTGTGAGCCCAAGTGCCATCTCGAGCCTTGTCCATATTCTCGGTGCTGGGAAGCATCTCGTAGCTCTTCCCTCCCCGCCTGGGCCCGGGCCCCGCGCCCTCTTCCCCCTCAAAGCCCTGGCCGGCCCGGCAGGGCAGGGGTGCTTGTTTGCTGCCTGCGTGCCCAGGCCCCGATGCACTGCCAGGCCTGGCTGTTCCTGCCCAGGGCCAAGGACCCCATGTCAGCCCCCCAGGCCACCAGCCCCTGCCCCAGCCATGCCCCAGCAGGGCTGGTCTCCCACTCCCCACAGCCTGGCCTGGCCATGGGCCCCCCGAGCCGGGCCCACGTCCTGACCTGGCCTCAGCTGGGGCTGCCCTGGTGCTCCCTGGCTGCCCTGCTTCTGGCTGGGGTGGTGGGACAGGCCCTGGCTGCCAGACCTTGCCCTGCTGCCCCATGGGGAGCCCCCACTGCTCCGGTGCCCCAACCCATGGGGGGCCGCCGGGCAATGCTGCTCCTTGACACCCTGAGACCATGAGTTGTCTTCAAACCAGACTGCCAATGTTTGTTGCAGCCAGTAGAGCAAGAAGGGTTTCATAAGCAAAACGCAGCACAAAGCCTAGGGATACACCCTGCTCTTCTGCGCGCTGCTGCTGCCAAGGCTTGTCCATGGCTTGCAGGGGGACACGGGAGAGTGGAGCTGGGTGCTCCTTGGTGTGCCCTCTGCAGCCTCACCGCTGACTTCTTCCAAGCGTTTCTACTGCTAGATCTCTCAAGCGCCGACGAAGGAGCCGTTATCATTTTCCTTCTTTAATGCATGGTGGGAGTAGGAGGGATTGAGGTTGTTTTCTGTTGTCACGCAGTGCTTTCAGTGCCACGAACCCTGCTCCAGCTCCCTTCAATTACTCTGAGTCAATGTCTGACTTTCTCCTGAGCCATTTCTGTTTAATCCTCCTCCCTACCCTTCAGGAAGAAGTTGTCTTTCTCCTCCACTACTCACCTCCCCCACACCCTTTAAAGGAAAACTCATTCACTGGCTTTCCATCCCTAGCAGAACAAAGAGAAGTTTAAGAGACTTAATTACTGAAGGTGTGCTGCAGTAAATACAGAGATCATTGATAGCAGAATTAAACTTTGGTGAGTAAAAAACTTCCATTTCATGTGTCAAAAAATTAATGCTGTGCAGATCGCAAATAATGCCAGTTAAAAGAAATTGGTGACTTCCATGAGCTCTACTGTCTGCTGCTAATCAAAGCTGTTATTTTAGAAAAAACTCTGATTGTGCTCATTAAACAAGTTACTTCCTACATGGCAAGACACTCATATCTTCAATAAACTACTTATTCATATTCCTTGTTCAGTTTTCTGTTGCTAAAACTCCATGGGATTCTGTGTAACAAAAAAATATAATATGTGCCACAGTACTGTATATTTAAATATTGTGGTGTGTGTGATGAGTGACCACCTTGTTGCAAACCTTTCTGTCTTCCCCATTGTTCAGTCTGTGGGAATAGGAATAATGACCATTTTGGCCGCAAATAATGCTCTTGCCCATTAAATTGCCATGAGAAAAGACACTGTATATTGCTGTCTGCCTCATGCCTCCCTGTAGGGCATAATGCATGCATAAGATCCCTACACAAGGAACACACACTTTGTTGCGTGTAAGATTTATGTAGTAAATTTTATCTGTGCCTGGAATCCTTCTGTTATTAATGATGATAATTATTAAGGTGTGTGAGCCATAGCTGCCATTCCCACAGGCAGCAGTCCCTCGCCCCCATCTTCATATCCCTGCAGTAGCAGCATCCCTTTAGCAGCAAGCTCAGATTTCCAGGTTTCTTCAGCTCATCCTGTTCTTTTCATCTCATCTTTGCTTTCCCCTCCTGTCAGCGATCCTAGCTCTGCCCTGTCCACTGCCCACTGCTGGCTCTCAGCCTAGACATGGGTGGTATAATGCAGTTTGTGAGTACTTCATTGCAAAGCATATTTGAAATGGTTTTCCTTGGTGTATTTTCTGTTGCTGCCGGGTCCCAGCTATCCATGCATGGGATAAGCAGCAATTTTGAGGAGCAGCAATATACTTGAAGAGTCATATGTTTTTTGCAAGTTGTTTTCAGGTCAGGCTAGATTTCTTTCAAAGATATTGTATGCTTTTTAAAGTGTAATTTAAAAACAGAAGGTCCTAAATAATTTCCAGTGTTCTTCCTTCACAGGGAAACTCACCGAAAGAAAGTTGTTTAAGCTTTTGGTTTTCTCCTGAAATTGTAGACCTTGTGTATTACAACTTACCTTGGATACTCCAGGCTCCTGTTGATCAGTGTGTATCAAGATATTCTGACAATGAAAGCGTCAAGGAACATACAAAACATTCAAAAACATTTGTATGTGAGACAAGTACCAAAGAAACAATTTTCTGGAGCCTACGGGAAAAGTCATGAATGGTGCTGCAGAAAAAGATGACTGTAGACATGATTGGCCTCTGTATGCAAGAAGCACTAACCAGCTTCCTTGTCCTTCAGGTTTCTAACTGAGTAGAAAAATGAGTAGTACTGTGAAAATCAGAGGGATAGTGGGTAGCATTCTCACTGGTGTTCGTTTACCTGTTGGAATAAGAGCTGCAGGTACTTCAAGCTTTCAAGGCCATACTTGGTCTTAATAAACAAGATGCTGTTTTTTTGAACATCAGAGGGTGTCAACAACCTGTGCTCCATGAGCATAATCAAATCCAGAAGTGTTCAGTATTTCCCTCTCTTTCTCCTGAACGTTTGCTGCACGTTTGGAGTGCAAATCTGCCTCTTGAGAATGAGCCAACCTGGCTCCATAAACCTGGTGAGTAGTCCAGTCTCCACTTCTCCCAGACCTTTGTCTCCTGGCCCCCGTAGTGGATGTCTGTGTAGGCAGCATGTCTTTACAGTGGGACACAGTGTCCTTTGGAGCATATCTCGAGACTGTGAGAGGTAATTTTAGCTCAAACAATGGCCTTTTATGTTGCCAATCTGATAACAGCCATCCTGGTTTACGGAGATCACTATCTATTTTATGCTTTGTGTGCTGTCAGTCTTTTGCACTTGCACGTTGAAAATCAAATACTGTTTATATAAAGAAACAAAGTGGGAAAAATAGTTTCGTTCCTGTTGAGAACTTGTCAATTTACGTTACTAAATGTGATATGTTTTTCCTGCGTACGATCATTTTTTGCTCCGTGAACTTGCGGGGGAAGCGCTGCGCAGCATCTTGCGGGGAGGAAGCTGCTCGTTCGCCGCCCTGACCTCAGAGTGTCTCCTGGCAGCCCATCCTCAGCCTGCTTCCTACGGCTTTTCCCACTGCAGAGCCCCTCCTCTGGGGACCGATCACACTGGGCTGATGTGGCTTTGGCCTCGGGATGCACAAAGCCTGCTCAGTCTCTGCGCAGCCCAGGAGGTTTTTAGAAGCTGTTTGCTGAGCGGCATCGGTGGAGCGGCTTCTCTCCTTTGATGCAGAGAGCTGAGGATGAGTTCCCAACCACAGAGATGCAGCCTCCGGCGGCCTTGCCGCCCACCTCTAGCTGGGTGTTTGGCGTTACAACAAGCTGCTGTGAGCCAGCTGGCCACCCCTCCCGCATCAGCTCCAGCTCGGGGTGGAGAAACACTGGTGGCACGAGGCAGGGAAGAGCAAGGACAGTAATCCAGAGAGGTACCCATGTGGTCAAGGGTCCCTGGGTACCTCAGCGAGGTCCTAGGCTTCAGTCTTATCAAAACTCAAATTCTTTTAATCCCGCAGCCCATGCTACTGTATCTATAAAGCATCCATTGCCTATTCATGATAATAAAAGCCTCCAAAATCCTATTTGTACAATTAAGATCACTCTGACCCAGTAGCATGCAGATGCTCTTGCCTACCCCCAATACTCTGAGGTGTAGCCAGAGAGTGTTTCTGCTTGTGCTGCAGAAACAACTGGTGAGCAGGAGCTGTCTCATCCTTTTGCACCATCTTTTAGTAATTAAACGCCAATCTTACAGCTGCCTTAAATGGCAAAATGGAAGCTAGCTCTGCCATCTTCAGACTTTTTTTTTTAAATTAGATTGTGGTGCAGCATGCCTTGAATATCCCCTTTTCAAATATGTTCTGTTTCAAATATGTTCAAATAAGCTGTTTGACTGCTTAATATGTATCCTGTAGTCTTACTACACGTTGATGCACTGACAGCTTTAGATCTTTATATGATACATGAGAATGTTTTGCCAGTGCGAAGCAATGGCATCTGTGTTACAGGTTGGGTAATTTGGAGTCTCAAATTGCATTCCTGTCAGTAAGGGCACAACATTCCTTCACGCCCCTAACGAAGAGGAAATTAAATCAAAAAGTCTTTACATTTCAAATATTGAAAGATGGTAAAGGTCTACTGTGAATTGCCTCAGGAAGCAAAAATGACATCCAGTCCTTTTTTCATATACCTGAGCATAATTATTTAGATGTCTAAACCCATTCCTTGTTGGACAAAGACTGCAGGATCAAGCTTTACAGTCCCTTATTTGAAAGTCTGATGCAGTATCAAGGTGTGATGTGATGAAATCAAAACAAAGAGCAGCTCACGCTGCCTTTTTCTTTTCTTTTGGGGGGATTCTGTGTTGCTCAAGCAGCACTTGATATTTGGTGCAGTCTATTCCTCACCCCTCCACACCAAGAATAAATTGTCAAAGATTTCTTAGCCTTCTGAACACGACTGATCTCACAACACTATGTGGGTTTTCATTATTTTCTCTAGTATTCTTAAGATGGTCTGTAAGAGAGGTGGATTTACTGTAATGGCGGCTAAGTAGTTTAACTTAATCCTGAATAAACAAACAGATGCTCTCACCAAGGACCTGGCATCTGGGGCTGTCAACATTTATTACTGCAAGGCTCAGAAGAGATAAAATTATCATTAGCCTTCACAGAAAGACCGAGGATACATATTGAAAGGAATGTACTTCAAACCGCAAGCTAGCCCCTCAGACAAACTACTTGAGATATTTAGATGTCTGTATTAGTAATGACACAAACAAAATGCTGCTTTCTTCATTTGATTTGTGCTTCAAAGCTCGTGTTTTACATGTTTGTGGTTCTTCCCTGAGGGCTAAGGCTGAAATAGGTGTGCATTTACAATTGTACATATGTGCATTTACAGTTGCATGTCTGTGCATCCTGCTATGAGTTTATACTCAGTTTTCTCCACAGCTTCTGCTTGTTTCTTCTAAAAACATCTCTGTTAAGGAAACTGAATGTCATTTAGTAATTAGCTGAGGTTTGGTAGGGAGCAGCCATATGGCAGCATGCTGCTGTTGATAAGCAGGCTGGGGTACAGTAGTCATAGACTGCCAGGTCCAGGGGACTGTGTTGAGTGTCTTTATTACATATCCCTGTGTAAAATACCAGGGTTGAGGATTATTCAAGCTTTCAGGCCATCAGTTTTAAACCTGTATCCATCAAAACCCCTAAATCCACAACTACACGCTTTGTTTAATGCAATAAGGTGGTGGGTTTGTTTTTCCTGTGATCATTGTTTAATCAATGGTTTAAATAGAGAATTTCAAATCCAGATTTCATCCCAAAGAAAGGTATTTTAGCAAAATTTGCATAAGGATTTGAAAGTGAATTTGTAATAAAAATAATAGGTTTTAAATTGACTCTGAGGGGGAGCACTGCCCACCCCAGCCCCCAACAAGACTTGGATTTCAGTGGGTGGACGAATATTCCTTATAAGCCTGGGCTTAAGAATCATACTGCAGTTCCTGTGTGAGAGAAAATGTTTTCTGAGGAAGTTTCTTTTCCTCGAACCCATATGATCTCCCTCTTTTATAGTAAAGCTAATATTTTCGGGACTCTGCCAGGAATGCTCATGCAGAATGATTGTTGACCGCTGCTGCTTGTGCCATGCAGCATGCTGCAGCCTGGGTCAGAAAGCTGCTCGGTGTGTTTTACATATGGAAGTGTCCTGGTTTAACCCCAGCCGGCAACGAAGCCCCACCCAGCCGCTCGCTCACTCCCCCCTGGTGGGATGGGGGAGAGAATCGGAAGAGTAAAAGTGAGAAAACTCGTGGGTTGAGATAAAGACAGTTTAATAGGGAAAGCAAAAGCCGCACACAAGCAAAGCAAAGCAAGGAATTCATTCACTGCTTCCCGTGGGCAGGCAGGTGTTCAGCCATCTCCAGGAAAGCAGGGCTCCATCACGCATAACGGTTACTTGGGAAGACAAACGCCATCACTCCGAATGTCCCCCCTTCCTTCTTCTTCCCCAGCTTTATATACTGAGCATGACGCCATATGGTATGGAATAGCCCTTTGGCCAGGGGTCAGCTGTCCCAGCCGTGTCCCCTCCCAGCTTCTTGTGCCCCCCCAGCATCCTCGCTGGTGGGGTGGGGTGAGGAGCAGAAAAGGCCTTGACTCTGTGCAATCACTGCTCAGCAATAAAGAAAGCATCCCTGTGTTATCAACACTGTTTTCAGCACAAATCCAAAACGTAGCCCCGTACTAGCTACAATGAAGAAAATAAATACCTCAGCCAAAACCAGCACAGAAAGCCAAATACTCAGTGGAACTTTATGCTATCCCAAGGTCTCAACTCCTATTTATAGCTGTCCTTCCCTAAAAAAAGTGTATGTATACATCTCAAAGCAGTGCTGTCCTCCTGAAAGGCTGGAGAGCCGTGTGTGATATATTCAGACTGTGACTTCCAGTGAAGTTTCCCAATTATATATTAGCTGAATGGGTTTCAGCAGGGTCGAGTTATCCACAAGAGGGAAGGGTGACTTTCTGGTCAAGCTTGTCATAAACAACTATGCTTGATAGACTGGAAAGTATTTTTATTAAGAATTCTTCACCAAGATTTGGCATTGGTTTTTTTGAGAGAGTATCTGTAGTGGGAGTCCAAGTACTGGAAAATGGATTGAACTACAAAATGTCTCACTGGATCAGTGGACTTTAGTTCTTGATTTCCTATAGAACTGAAATAAAAATTTCTTTCTGAATTATTTCTTTTAAAGAGTGACCGCAGAACATGGATTTTGGATTGAGCAGATCAAAACAATTTGGATAAAACAAGATAAAAGACGTTTGGAAACTGTGTGAAAATTCCTCTCAACATCATCTGAGAGGTTTTCAGTCTGCGTTGCTTCTGTTTTCTTCTTGCTCGCACTTGCCAGTACCTTATGCCAGAGGTAGTTGAATTAAAGTCAATAGGCTAGATTATGTCCCAAGGACTTGACCCACAGTAATTGTGGTATGTTGCTGAGCGACCTTGCAGGAGTCCCAAGGAATGAACTGTGCTTAGGGAGCCACAATTTATGCATTTTTTTTCCAAGGGTTTTAGCAATTTGTTGCCAGTAAACTGCTTCTACTTAGCTTTTTCCAGTACTTGCTCAATTCCAAACCTTAGCTGTTCTCCAGCTACCTGTCCTAGGAGAAGCAAACGGGAGCCTGTCCCCCCGTCCCCCACATGCTTGTGTTCCAGCAAGGAGCAGAAAGGGGCTACTTACAACTCTTGTTCAGAAGCCCACCATATCAGAATCAGTCTTGAAAGGATTGAGTTGCTCATGGGTTATAAAAAGATATACTACAGTCCAGGTTAACATTTTGATAAAAAACAGATATTTTTTTTTTTTTTACGTGTCTACCAAGGCAAGCAACTTTTTAGTTTTACTTTGAGCAAATTATTTGCATGGAGTTCGTATTCTGTGGTTCTTTGTGTTATGAGCTGAAAAGGGAGTCAGTTTTTTGAAGGCCAGATTTACTGCTGAGCTTTGTGAGGGAAATAATTATTTTCAGAATAAAGTGACTTTTATTTCCGATCGGCGTGTCTGCAGGGAGAGTGGAGCTATTCCAATGTAGTTTATTTTTCAATACCTCTTCCCATTAACTTCTCCATATAAAGAGGGCATCCGTTCTAGCATTCTTCAGGAGCTGTGCCACTGCCGTTTAAACTGGATGCTCATCTTGTCAGGGAAACAGTTTATAGAGCAAACCAGCACCACAATTAGAAATCCATAGTTATGGTATGTTATGGTACAGAGTTATAGGCATTTGTCCACAGACATATGGAAACTGAGGAACTGTCTTACTACAGCTTAGAGGAAAATCTTTTTATTTCCTCAAATAGTAAGCAAAGATTTTTTAGGCTTTCTTCCTGGACTGAACTGCTAGGTAGAGAACTAGTTTGGCAATAGGGCCTTAAACATTTTAAAATAATGTTGCAGCAAATCCATGATGTATGCTGTTAATATACAGGAGGGAACCAAACCTCTGTAATATTAATGTTCTTATTTTTTACGTGAATTATATGTGTTAGGACCTATGTGACTGCTGTGAAGCTGCTTTTTCATTCCATTAATGCACAGAATTTCATGTCTCCTGTCTCTGAGTCCGCTGCATAAACTTGCAAGAGGTTTGTAGCTTGTAAGAGTAGGTTTTCAAAATAGCTGCTTTGACGACAGGTATGAAATTTGCACCTGCAAAAGGTGAAAGCTCTCCTTTGATGTCTTCCCCATGAGAAGCAGTACCATTAAACTGCTCCAGATGAGACTTAGTAGTGTTGGGGGCCATCTGTCTGTATGTGAATTTTACTCGACAGCACACTTTCTGTAGGTATTAGTTAAGTCATCTGTTGGGAGGGTGCAGAAGCAATCTTGGGAAGAGCCTTTCCCACAGGAAAGGTTTGAAATGTATGAATGGGAATTCAGGGGGCTTTTTGTTTAGTGATGCTAGAATTACATAAAGAAATTATTGCTCAGTCTGCTCACTTTTTCTTTGCAAAACTCTTTTGTATTTCTTGACTTTGATAAAGGGGACAAAAGAATGAAATGAAACGATGGAAAAGATAGAAAAGGGCATTTTAGGCCCTTGACGTTAGCAAATTCATCTCCTTGACAGGGGAGAGGCAAGGACTGCAAAAGCACAGATAATAGAAATGAGCTGTAATTAGCCAGCTCCATTGACAGAGGACTTGGGGTTTCTGCCTCTGCACAAGTTGCTGGAAGCTGAGCACGTGGTAGCTGTTGCTTGCTGCTCTGATCTCCCAATGCTCTGATCTCCCACTGAAGAAGCACTGTGTTTTCTGTCCTTACAAACTATGGACTGCTGCGATTCTGTTCAGCAGCTGGCTGTAAATCATTATGGACTCTTATCAGGTTTGGGTTTGGGAATCTGTAAATAATCAAACTGGTTTTATGTTTAGCTTCATCTACCAGTTGGTCAGTCATCCCCACTGTTGCACAGAAAATGCGGAGTAGTTGGCCCAACGTTTCGCAGCAACCGGCTATCTCATTCCACAGATGTCTGCAGTATAGTGCCTAAGCAGGGAGGTTGGTAAATGTCCTTTTAAATGGGTGCAGTATGAGACTGTATGTGTACCTGTGTAGCGGGAGGAGCGAAAGAGATGACAGTTCATTGCTCAACTTTAAAATCTGTTTAATCAATCCTAATATTAGTACACTTCAGACAAATACTTGGGAAAAAACCCTGCTTGCAGGCTCCCTGCAGGCTTTTTACTGCTGTGTTGCTTCTGTGCTAAGTTAGCCTCACCATTACAGTCTGTAGAAAAGAAAAAATCAGCATGACATGATGCAGAATCATGGTTGATGTTCAGATGAGCAGAAGCTGGAAGTGTGGTTCTTCCATCATGACGCCTAATGTGCTCCATGGATCCATCACCAGGAAAATGCCAGACAGGCTGTAAGGCTGTGTTACACCTGCATTTGACATTAGAGAAATTCCACTGGAATGTTGTGGCTGGTTTTGGTGCACAGCATTGCAGAAGATAGCTGGTTAATTTGCAGACATTTCAGAAAAGAGCTGCAAGAGTGAATAAAGGGAAGAGATAAAAAAAGCTCACTGTGGAAAACAGGTCATCTAGGAGACAAAGCTTGAAGTGATGTTTGGGTTGTGGTAATAGAGGAAACAACACAGTGTGAAGCATTATACTGCAGTGAAGGAGAGAAAGTGCTGGTGTGCAGCTGAAGTACAAGCAGCAGGTGGACCTATCCTAAACGTTGCATAGGAATTACTCAACAGCAAGATCAGAGGTAAAAATGAGGATTTGAGACACCTGTAGAAAGAAGCTGGAATTGGATGTTATTCCATCCATCCATCACAATTTTCCTTATGCTTGTTGGAAGCCTGTTCCCATCACTCTGAAATGAACCAGACCTTTTCCAACCAGTGTCAGTCTACCAAGAGTTCACAATCACATCCATAAATTCTCTTCCATCTTTGCTTGGCAGAACTCCTCTGGGTTGTCTGGCTTCTGCAAGCTTAAAATAATTAATTGGTTTCTTGCTTCCAAGACTTCAGTCAAGCTGAGATTCACTGATTTGTGATACCACCAGATACTGAAGTGTGAATCCATCTGCTCACCACACAGAGGAGAAATAAAGGAAAGTACTAAGGTAAAAGCTTGGCAGCTGAAGAATATTGGCAGCTGAAGCCTCCTTGGTGGTATTTCTTCTCACGTCCATTCTTCCATGTATGTAGGTCCTTTCTACCAGCCGTTTTTTGTCAGACTTTGAACATTTCAGAGAAGATAAACTGGAGGAGCAAAATAAGTCAAAATCCAGCACTTTTACAAAAAAATCAGAATGCTCTAAAAGTAGCTGAATTTACACAGTTTACAGCATGATATAAATTATTGTTGGCCGTATTGCCTGGAAGCAGATGGTGATTGTCCCACTGAAATCTGCTTCTGGCTGTTGGTTTTGAAGACCTTTCTTGGTGGCCAAGTTATTTTTTTCATGAAAAAATGATCTGGTAAACTGCTGTCTCCTACTCACAATACAGCATGCCTATCAGCATACTGTCAAATCACACTTTGCTACAAATTTTAGGCCCATGCAGCTTGTTAACAAAAGAAAAATTTGCCTAAAGCAATAAGGGCACTTAAATCTAAGGATGAGGGGAAACACATGTTTTGGTGCAGCCATTCTGAATTTCTTTCTGATTCAGGTAGTTTCCAAATTGCTTGACACTAAATTGCTGACATATTTTTGGTTTGTTTAACTTTTTCTGCGTTGCCAAGGGAGGTGGGGAGAAGGTTGGTTGTTATTGGCACCTCCCTTGTGACTTTGCCACAGAAGCATTTTATGAGTTACACATATTTTTCTTCCACTGTCTGAGATGTAAATGCGCTAGGCTATCTACGCAAAGGTTCAAGTTAAAAACACCTCTGAAGGAGAACGGGATGCCTCTGCTCTGATACACTGTTTTTAAACCAGTGGTCAAGGAGCATTTCAAGGGCATGTTCACCTTCATCATTCTTAAATCTCTCTGAATCTGGAGAAGTTAACTTTAGAGGAAAACTTTTACTCCAATAAAATAACAGATTTCTCTCTATCTTGCATTGCTGGTTTTTTTTTTTTTTTTGTGGCTCCTATTAATCTGACAATATTTTACGAATTCTACTTTTTTGACGCATTACACAGTAGCTAAAGTGTTTTAAACTCATGCCCTATCTTAATGCAAACTAGCCTTCCATGTATAGGGGAATCCTTTCCTTAAACTTCTAAGCTGCATGAAATCCAGATATGAATGACACAATATGTTCCACTACTTGTATTACTAAATATGGGAGTAAATACAGTAACTTAATTATCTCTGTGATAATTGTTGGTCAATGGTGTGACTTTTTAAGAATGGACAAAGTACGACCAACTTAAGTCATTGCATCCTGTTATTGCAGTAACAATCACGAATAGCAATTGTAATTTCTCACTGCTACATAAAAGCAAATGGCAAGTTTTTGTCATTTGTCGTTACTAGATTTTGCAGTACAATAGCATATACGTTAATGGAGTAAGGAGTAAAAAGGCAGGTTTTAATTAAAACTCTCCCTGTTACTCCAGGAAAAGTTACCCCAGAAACAGTGTATCACCTGGCCCAGAGGAGACTTCATGTGAAAACAAATAAGCAGAAAGCAATGCAGCCTTACCTAGGAATGCTTTGAAAGACATGATTCACCGAAAAATCTCTAGTAGAAGTTAGATGCTGTTGTACAGGCTCTGTACAGAGTAATCCACATGAACATTTATGTGCCAGTATAACTGGATGTGAGATGAAAAATGTTATTTGTGTGTGCAGCGCACCTAGTGACTGGGAAGAGGCAATGTTGTAGCCAGCTTTTTATATACTGGAAAAGTGCAATCTTATAACCACTGAAAGGGCTTATTCAACCAGCTGTAAAAGTGAGCTAAGCTAGCAGGATGTATCTTACTTGATAGTTCATGTTTCAAGCTGAGAAAACTTGCCGAGCTCATTTGAAAACAAATTCCTGAACACTGCTCTAAGCCCCAGAAATTTAGCATGAGACCCAACCTTTTTATCCAGTAAAACCTTTCCACCTTGACCAGAATACCTGCAAAATTGACTTTTCTACTCTCTCCGTTTTGTATTTTCAGTAAAACCAGACAAGCTTAAGTCCAGCAGGGAGAGGTGCATGAGTGACTCCGTAGACACCACTAGGCACATTATGGCAACCAGGCTTTTGATTTGGAAGATAATCAGGTGTTTACGAGTTTGGGTAAGAGTAAAGTCCTGTAAATTAGGAAGATAATTAATTTTTAAATTAATAATGGGCCATAATTAGCATACACCAAGTGTAAGATGTCACCGTAATTTTGTAATTATTGTTTGTTGATGTAAAAAGTAGTGAAGGAAGAAGAAAGTGTGGTGTTTTAAACCGTACAGCTTTATCCTGGAATTCCCCCTTTATCTGTTGTACATATTAGAAACACTGCCTTTTCTTATGAACTTGTACATTAAGGCCTCTGACCTCAGTGCTACAGATTAGCCACCACTTGAGACAGTGGAAAAACACAGAGGCAAAAGAAAACAGAGGAATCTGCTGTTTTCACTCTCCACAGTGTGAGTTCTGGTGCATATAGGATGTCTGTCATTGTTTAATACTTTTTGTGTTACCATAAGGCTAGTCATCTTGATATGAACAAGAGCGTGTCTGTGCTGCATCCGACAGCACAGTGTAGCCTATTTAAATGTGAAAATAGCAGTAGCACTATGACTGTGGCAGCAGGGAACTCTGTGTAAAAGGATTTATCCTCCTCAGTAGAGTACATCAGCCCGCATCTCTGTGTTCCCAGTGGTACATCTCTTCTGGTACCCTAGTTAGCTGGGTTATCACGTAGGTGTCACATGGACATATCTTTATCTTGAATTGGCAATGACTAAAGTCACTGTCTCCCAATCATACAGGAAAATAAAAAGGCAATTAACTCCAGCAGTAAGTTTACTGGTTAGCTCCCTAATCCTGAGAGTCAGTGTAGCTCCCACCTATTTAGTTCACGTAGTAAGCTGCATTAACTCCTCTTATCTTCTACATGAACAGGCCACCGTCAGTCTCAAATGTGTAGTAATTTACTACACATTACTACACATGTGTAGTAACTGTAGCATGTACTACACATAAATGCTATGTGTAGTACTGGCAGTTCAGACTGAGAAGTTCTTTGCTCTTTTGGTAATGACTTAATTTTGATATTAATGAATTTAGATGTGGTGACTAGTCCCCACAAGGATTTTGCCTACGTGAACTACTCATCTTGGGAATATGTTTGCGCAAAAAGCTAGCTTTATGTACAGTCCTCCTGTATCTGTCTTCACCTTTCCTACGTGCCACTTTGTACAGAGCATGAACAACACCTTTGCTCCTGCTAGGCTGGGGGAGGGAAACAGCACCTTGCACAAATAACATTTTGAGGTCAGATGGTACTAAGAAAATGAAGCCAGTTTGTTTTTCAAAAGATAGTTGCCTAGATTTATGGACCTAAATAGTAAAATGAATATAACTGCATGTCCTGGGTGTTCTTTCTCCAACTTTGTTAAGTATCTGTAGCTCTCATTGCCTCCACTGACAATTGATTCTGATATTGCTCCAATCTCATGTGAATTTTGAATTCCAAAGTAAGACACCTTCTTCTGAAATTTTGTCTGAGGTGCTCTGATTTTACTGCATCCTACCTGCTCCTCTTGCACCTTCTTTGTAGGAGGTGTTTCTGCAAAACAGATGAACTTTCTATGCTGAAAATTGAGATTTTTTTCCCAGTGCACTGTTAAAATTTCCTTTTGCTCCCTGTTTTCTGTCCCTGCAACAATGGCAATGGAAGATAGAGGCACTGTACTTTCCATTTTTACAAGCTTGCAGTAATGCCATTGCTTAGGGGCATGTTGTGAAAAGCTTAGCACATCCTTTTTCAGTGCTCGGAATTTTGCATTCCTACATTCACTGCAAGTGTAAGCTTTGGTCTGCAGTTTAAATATAGCACAAATATTCAGAAGGATTTTTCCCTTCTCATGCCCTCCTACCCTCAAGCAATCTTCTTGGATGGTGTTGCTTTCCAGATGTTCTTATGAGAAGCAGAAGGGAATCACTGAGGTTTGCACAATGGGAGATAAGTTGTGGGGTTTTTTCCATTAGTTCTGCCAGGCAACCTGAAATGCGAGATCCCAACAAGTTATATTGGCTTCAAAACTGGGATGAAGGAGAGGGGACAAATATTCTGTCAATAACAGAAATTATTGATGTCGCTGACTTGTTCTGTAAGTTTTTTATTATCGGTGTTCTCCATGCAAACAATAACTGCTGGTGTAAAGGTGAGGGTTGTAAGGAATGGGAGATCTGTAGACTCTGCATAGGTCATTTCACATTCTGGGTTTGCAACTGAATTTCAATGTACAGCTAAATATAAATGTGAAGATTCAGTTATGGCAGTCCTGAGCCTCTAAGGCATGAATCCAAACCTAGCTGTTCAGTGGCAGGCTGCAAGCGTCACAAGTTGTTCTGCCATCTCTGAGGTCTTTGAAGGAAGGGGTGGAATACTAAGGATGGAAACAGTACAAATCTCTTCAGAGTCAGTGTTACTGGGTTCCCTTTCTGACAATTTCACTCTTTGAAAAGCTGGACCCTTTCCTTTTGGAATACATGACATACCCTGATTGTCAGAAAAAGTCTTCTAGAATAAAACTCCTGCTGTCTGGTTTGTTCCTCCCTGCAGTTTGGAGAGGTGTAATGGAGAACCTGCTGACCTGCACGATCCTGGCTCCTTCCACTTGCTGTCTCATGAGCTTGTACAGAGACTGAATTGTTGCTTTGCTAGTCTTTTGAGTTTTTCTCTGACTGTATCTACTTGCTGAGGTCATTGAAGAAGTATTCCTGGTGGTATTCCACAACATTAGGATCTGAGTTGGTATACAACACACTCATACGTTTTTTGTTGCCTTTTATAGTGCAGAAAGGTGTGCCCAGCACCTCCCAAAAAGGTGAGGCCATGTAAGACTTTGCAGTCTGATTTTAACCATAGTTAAAGTAGATCAGATATAAAATATATCCTCAGAACAGAGAGGAAGGGCCCTGACTTCCTGGTGTAGATTTTTAGCTTATTAAGAAATTAAAAATATATGTCTTTGACTCTCTTTTTGGATGGATTCTGTGGTAAAAATGGTCATTCTGGAGACTTAGGCAAGGTGGGCACTGTCTACGTGAAGAAGAATGAAAAGGGTAAAGCAGAAGTTGAGAGAAATGAACATATGGGATGTTGTGGATAGAATTAATAACGGACCCATGTCAGTAATGAGGTATGTAATTTATGTTTGACCCATAGGAGCTTCAGCAGAGAATCTTCATAGTTTCTAAAGAGCTTTCAAGATTTCCCTTGATTTCCACAAGAACTTGGAGTTTACAGCAGCGGGTTGGAAATGTGGAGCAGCTTTTTTTGTGGCACTTCACTTTATGTTCCCAGAACACTTTTCCTGAAAATTAGGAGTTCTGCAATTAATTCAGTAAAGGTTCTGCTTCTGTCATTTCTGAGGTTTAAGTATTTCCCAAGTGAAGTGGTAATGTAAGTCAGATGAATGCTTCTTCCGTTGGATCTGACCCTGAAAGGTGTTATGTGCCTTTCATTTCCACTGACTCCAAATGGGATCAGAGAGAGCACAGGATCTTGCCAATTCTGGCCTTTTAATTGCAAATTAATGTAGTGCTTTTGATGTTGAACACTCAGGGATACCCTTCTTTTTATAGAGTTGCTAATTACTTGATTCATTACAAGTAGTACTGTATTGCCATGAATGCAAGTTAAGTCTTCCGTTCAAACATATTGCTGAACTTCTCAAAAGCACAGTACCTGATGTCAAACACCTGCTTATTTTACACCCAACTCATGTATCATAACCTAATGATCAGGTTTCAAAAAGGCTCCCCACCCTTCTATAAACTGTATTTGGCAAAACAGCTCTAACGCTACAGTATACATACTTAACGTACTGTAAAACAGCAGTTCAGATTTATGAAGTTTCATAGAGTGGAACTGTTAGATATTGATAGGTTTGGAAGATGATGGTGAAATGCCATCTTCCTTCTCTTCTTGTTGGTTTCTGATAAATTTGAAGCTCTACTCCCCTCTAGCTGCTGTTCTGTCTCTGTTTCCTTATTGTTGAGGGGGCCAGCAGGACTTGTAGTTTTCTTCTCACTGTCATGCTAGGTCCTTCCCCCTACAGCAGTGTCTTGCCACCTGCTGCGGCTGCTCTTACTTCAGTCACACAGCTATCAGCGTTAAGCAGACGTAACTCCCAACTGGTTTGGTTTTGACCAAGTGGTCTGTCAGCGTAGCAGCAGCTATGCTACTTGGTGTTTTCATAATTCCATGCTGTAGCTCCTTAACAAAACTAAGCCTCAGAGCATTCAGTGTACCTCAGGCTCTGGAATATGGCACAGCATTGGTATATGCTTGGTTGAATATCTCTGATAGTATTTTTGCAGCCATGAGAACCCAAGAGAAATCCTATGTTCTATAGAAATTAGTGTATTAGGTCCATGCACACAGCATGCAGAGCCTCTCAGATGTTCCTGGTGAGTTGAATTTCCATGCATCTTGAGTGGGTTTTGTCAGAGCAATGCGAGTGTGATCTGCAACAGTAAAAACTGATCATGCAAACGCTGTTCAGCAGAAAATAACTGTGGTAGTACAGGTAATCTCACGTAGTTGCCATTTAGATAATTTCTGCTCTGCTGCACGTTTACAAGTGATTTTTACCATCTCTTATGTTTTAAGTGGAAGGCAGAACTTTCATTTGAGCTCAGCCACTGGATCAGTTCATACAGTTGGTCTGATTTATTTTCTGCTAGCTCAGCTGCTTACTTTCGTTTCAGTCACAAATAAAATGTGCTTAGAATAAGTCTAGAGATTACTCTATCAAAGAATAATATGTGACTGTAAATTTACAACAGCAAAGTAGGCTACACCTTAGTAATACTATGAAAGTAACAGAGCAGTAAGCTGGCACATCAGTGTGGATCAAAATTTATAATTTAGTTTCTCTGCTGCTAAAAATTGTCCAGTTACTGCACTGATTAACGATAACATGCAAGTCTATTCGTCACATGATCATTAGGTGGAATATTATTTATATTGCTACCATCCACAAGTGCAGTAGTTGCCTGGTAAGTTTAAAAAATATCAGACAAGCTACTCTTTGGATTTGCAGTCTTGCTGGAAGGTTCAGGACATTATATGTATGTGTATGGTTTGTAAACACTATCTAAATCTTCTCTCTCCATCCTACATGTTTGGTCCCTCTGGATTAATGGCAATGCAGCATGAGAAAAATCAGCACTCTCTTTCTCTTGTGTTGACATCTCACTGGGGTTTAGGAAGGCCGCCCCTGTTCTGTACTTGCTTAAACACTTGCAAAATGACTTTGCTGTTGCACAGCATCACAGCCGCACAGTTACAACTTTGTCCCACTGGTTGGAGTGGTAAGTGCAGCTGACAAGCCTTTTAAGTTTGAAAGCATCTCCCTCATTGCTGGTAGGCTGGATGATTATGTTTGCAAGAATGATTTTTTGGCCTCACAGGGTGGTGTGCTTGAGAAAACAGACACCCGGGGTAGCTTGTGCACCGAGGTCCCTGCCTGGGCAGGAGGCAAAGGAGTCCACGTGCCTCCTCTGCTGCAGGCCATGTGAGGATTTGCACGGACAGCTGAAAATACCTGCTGTTCTAGGGACTGGAAAAGCGGGCCCCGGGGACTGCATGGTTTCAGGTGTGCACCTTGGTTCAGCGTGCCAGCTCTGACCTTGTGAGCGGAGAGGACAGGTTGCTGGGATATGCCAGGATCCTGCTCCGCGGGAGACTGGGAGCACAAATGAGCCCAGCTCCTTGCATGGCTGGTGGGTGAGTCATGCCTTAGAATAGCTGGCGTTTTTAACACTGTTGCAGCCCTGAGTTTCCAAAAGCTGGTGAGTGTATAGTCCCAGGCACAGTTTTGCTGGGCTTTGGTGCCTCTCAACAGCTTGTAACCCTGCTACATCGTCCTGTTGCACATGGGCTAAACTGTTACCTTAAAACTGAAACAGTGGTCTGCAAAAAGACCGTGTAAGAAGGGCTTTTGTTGCTTGAGATCTGAGGCCTTGACTTGAACAAACGTCAGCTTTGCTGCGCCCATGAAAACTGAGTGAGGCCGCAGTTCCCCTGGTGTTTCCACCCCTCTCAGGCCCGCCGGCACGGCTGCCCACTGCTGCTGCGCGGCCCCTGCTGTCGCAGCCACCCCGTTGGGGCTGGAAGCCATGGCTTGCTCTCCCCTCATCCTACTCAACTGTATCCCTTGGTCTAATTAAAAAAACAAAAGCCCACCTCTTCTTCCTCCTACAGATCATGCCTCTGGATGAAGGCACGCCATATAAATTCAAGCAACTCATGATTGCTCGCAACTGATGCGGCATTTGGCGCCGCAGCCTGTTTGAGCCACTCGTTCCCTTCTGAGTTTTCTTTCCCCTCTCTCCCCTTCATTTGCACAGGCCAATTACCAGGGGGCTCAGTCTGTAAATAGGTTGCTGTTCCTATCGATCAGAGAATTGATCAGGCTAAATCTAATTCCTCCCCGCCTTTCCTGCCCCTGAGGTCCCTTTCAGGCAGGCTGGTGCCCTGCCCTGGCGCACGGAATGGCTCCATGGGTGCAGGTGCCAATGGCAGGGGGGAGCTGGGATGAGCCCGCTCCTTTCCACGGGAGAGAGCTTTCAGGGTGGGCTTTGGTCTGCTCTCTTTGTGAGACTCGGCCCGGGGAGGATGGTGATGGGCCATGCAAGCATGTGAGAGGAGAGATTGATTTTTGTCACCAGTGAAAGCATATGGGTAACTACATCCAGAGTGGGTCAGATCACATGTTTTTATATCCTTAATGAAAGATTGCTTGGGTTGACTTCTACTGCTAATTAACATGGAAATGTAAACCGAGGTGGCCCAACTATTATAGTACTTCACTGGTAATTGATACTGCTGGTCAGAGCAAAAAGCAAATGAACCCTTTATCAGTTTTATTTTATGTTTACCTGGAGCAGGTAAGTGTTTGCTGAACTGCCCAGAGCTTGTGAGAACAGGAATGGGATGCGGAAGACATTCTCCTCATAGCATAACTGCTTCAAATGGTTGTGGTAGAAGAAAAGAGTTGCGTGCCCTTTGCAAAGTGCCTGGCTTTAATCAGCAGTGGTTTTTTCACCTTTTCCTAGCACTATGTACCTTGTTTTAATATTCCCTCACCCCTTCACTACAGCTACTTTTGTTTCTTTTGGAGCAAAGTGAAGAATCTTGCCGCTTCTTCCACTTCTGTTTTGAAGTTGTTCCCTCTCCCCCCACCCACCTTCCAGCTCGTGGTTTGTAAAGGAGTGTGTGTGTGTAGTTACTATGGAACGCTTCTTTGATGAGAGGTTCTTGTTCTGTGTACTCAAACTACACAGAAGAAGTAATTACTTAAATATACCTTGGTGACACGGTCTGCAAATCATGTTTTACACCGAGAGATTTCCTTTTGATCTTCCTGATACCTCAGCTCTTGGATAAGAACCAAATTTCTGTGTTCTTTTTCAAGGGTGTTTTACTTGGTCCTTTCTAGACTCCACATTAGGAAATACAGTTGGGGAGTTGAGATAGGATGCTATTTGACACCTGGAGTTTTGTCTCCCTTTGGAATTGTGTAGCTTTGCGTATGTCAAACCCAACTGCAGTGCTGAAAAGGCTTCCTATGGCAGCTTCGGCAAGCATTACTAAAAACTGCAAGTTCACGTTCTCTTAAGCTGCTTCTTATTTTTCTTAGTCAATATGGCTTGGTGAGCGAACTTTGTTCTTCAAAGGGCTAAGCACTTTGCAGAGTCTATATAAATCCCAATTTAAAAAAAATTATTGTTATTACTGGCTACGCTGCACAGGGAAAAAAAGAACCCTAATTGAAAGACTGCACTGTTTTTCCCAGATCAGCAGCCAAAACACCTTCTTAATTTGTACACGGGGTAGATTGGATATACAAGATGTCAAGGAAGCAATGTGTATGGATGGGGCCCCATACTACCTTTCTGAGGAATGTTTTTTGGATATTACTGAATTGTAAGCAAACAGTCGTTTCAGATGAGATGGTGGAGAAAATGCCACCCATTTACAATCATTGCTTCTTATCTGCCTCCAAGATTTTATTTTCCTTCTGCCTGCATTTCTGCCAGTACCACTGACCTTTCTGCTTTAATGACGCCTCCACATTCTCTCCTAGAAAAGTTCTGATTTGGGTGAAAAGAGAAATCACACGCTGTTGGGTGATAGTGTAAGGGGAAATTTAACTGATGCATGTATTCTCCTTCCTTCGCCCTTGATGCTACGGAAGTTTACATGCAGTGAACTGTTAAAATCATCTGCTCTGCTTTTACAGAGTTTGTTTGCATTTGTTGTCACTATTAGACAGCAAAACCCTCTATACTGATGATCCTATTTATTTGGTTTTGGCATGGTGCTTCATTTGAATTGCTTCTTCAATTCAAGATAAAGGTGTTTTCAGCTTCCTATTTTGGCTTTTCCCTTCTTTTTGTGTAAATCTGCAGGGGATCAAATCAATGCACTTCAATTTCAGGTTTTGTACAGATTATCCTCAAACAGACACCTACTTTTCCAGTCAGTCTGGAGAAATCTGTATGACTCAGTGTTTGCTTGATGGGCCATGTAAATTTTTTTTCATGCTGTGAGAAAAGACTTTTTGAAATATGATGATTTTATTCTCTGTTGATAAATTTGCAGTATTATCTTTGTCGCCTTAAAAATATTAATACTTGGCCAACTTATATCTCACATTTTTTATAGCACTTCTGTTCTAAACTATTTTCATTTATTTTCATTTCCTTCACTTCAACCTTATAGCCTTTATTTTTCAGCTTTTGCTGTGAAGATGGACTGCATGTCTTATGAATGTCTGGGCAATCACTTCCTCTGGAAATCTTCTCAGGGTTGTAGCCTTTGGGGGTTTTTGACACTGCCGAGCTAATTACTAGCTCCTTGCGGTTTCCTTTACAGGCTTCTGGGCTGGCTAAATAAGAGATACCAGCCCTCAGCAGGGGACTGCTGTTTGCCAATGATATGGTTCTCCTAAATCCAGGGGAAGAGGGAAATTTTGCTTCCTAAACTGCCGGCATTTTCAGGCAACTGATTTTCCGTTGAAGCGGTGAGGTATCCCTGCGATAAGCATCTCTCTGATGCTTATCCAGTAGCTGATCTTGCCTGGGTGAATAGACCAAGAAATGGAGCCGAGTCCAGACCACATCACTTGAGATGCCTCTGGTGGTGTGAGCACTATTGTGTTCAGAAGTGAAGGTCATCTTGATCTGGTAATTCCCTGTTACTGTTTAAAGCGGTGCTGTACCATGCACATGTATATGTGTGTGAGGATCCAGATACGTATCAGAAGAAACAACAGCCAGAAGTTTTCAATCGCTCTTGTTCTCTGCTTTCTGGATTCTTGGAAAATCCCCAATTCTCTCCGTAATGCCTGAGAAGTAAGGACACATCCCGTTTTCTCTTTCCATCCCCCAGCTTTTATGGATGGATGATTGTAATTACACATTGACTTACTGATAGCAAAATTCGCCTTAGATGAGTACAGTTGAAGGGAAGTCACTCAGCTTTTCTTTCTGAGGAGACGTAAGCAGCGCTTTGAAGTTGGAGTTTGGAATGGGAGTCGGTATTTATTAACAGGAGTGCAGGTAGTTCGCCCCACGAATGTGCTCCCCGCCCTGTGAAGCCCTAGGCATGGTGAGGGCTGTAAGATGCCAGATCGGCTGTGACAGAGCACTGCTAATCACATGCTGCCCCGGGTAAGCGTGTATAGATTGCCACTGTAAATCGCTCTCAGAAATCCTTTTAACTGGATGATGGGTCTTAATTTCGTTTTATGACATTTGTTCTGGCAGGTCAGTAACTGTTTATGGATTTGATGACATTTCTGCTGTTGCAGGTGTCCTAACAGAAATAAGGCTGTTTGCTTAGCTGTCCTGAGAAGCCACCGGCGTTTGGCAGAAAGCCCAACCTGTGGGTTTTTTGTTTTTTTCCCAATAGGGTTTTAACTGAATCGCTTCCCTTTGTGCCAGTTGCTCTTTCTCAAATACGGAGGCAAGGAGCATCCCGATGGAGAGTAGCCAGCATGAGCGTAAGTCAGGAGCAAACCAATGTTTTAAATTCAGTGGATTTTATTACCTTTACACTAAAATAAGATTTCAAGATTTTTGAAAAAGAGGTAACTTGAGGATATTTCTGGTGAACCATTATTTCTGGTTAGTTTTTTTCTTTGGGTTTTTTTGGTATCATTTGCGCTTTCTGTAAATGATAGTCAAAACTTGTATCCCTTATGGAACACTTACCGTAGACAGTATCACACCGCAATCTCCGCTTACATTGCAAGATGTAGAAGTACGTGTCTAGAATAACTTACTTGACATAATTCTTCCATTCTCCTGAGGGTTTTAGATTTGGGAGGAAGGATTTTGAC
Source organism: Mycteria americana (assembly GCF_035582795.1). NCBI lineage: Eukaryota > Metazoa > Chordata > Aves > Ciconiiformes > Ciconiidae > Mycteria > Mycteria americana. Next base: position 163,484,070 of record NC_134365.1, on the reverse strand, counting down.
AATGTTTTTGTCCTGTCAGCAAGTTTTTCCATCTTAACATGCAAGTCATGGACCCTTCCGAATTAACTGTTACAGTTCTTTTACTTGTACAGTAGTGCAAAACTTGCATTAAAATCTTCTGAGTGTGCATTTCTGTCATCAATTCTCTTTACACTGTGGTGCAGAAACAATCCTAGAAGTCTTTTACAGCACTAAAATTATCTACTACTCTGGCGGAAAAAACTTGCATGAGTTTATCTACAGAAAGGTGCATTTCCAATATGATGGGGTACTTCAACCACAGTGCTCTGAGATTTGAAGAGCCTAGCAAACCGGATGGTTGTATGCAACTGCTACAACTGATATAAACAGCTTTTTTGCATTGTTTTGTTTTCCTACCATCCTCTTTAAGAAATGGAAGAACATTACTGTGCTCTGTAAGACTATAGGAGGTCACCAGGTATCTTAACAAAAAAAAAAAAATCAGAATTAAAGCCTACATGCTTTACTGGAGGCAGTTAATCGTTCTGGGTGTGGAGGTAATATAGGGAAATAAGACGTTTCTCTGGGTGACAACATAAACCATGCTTTTGATTAAAATAATCACGTGGCGAACTTTTATATATGTTACATGGCATGCCAGACTAAAACAGTGGTGCCAAGTGCCTTTCTGCCAGGAGAGTTCATCCAGCCGGCGCCTTGCTTTCCTCTGCCCTCTTCTCGCGACTTTTCGGACCTGTGCAGGGATGGAGCTGTGGCATGGTGGACTCCTGCAGTCTTCTCCCAGGGCTTTTTCCACGAGAAGTCCTGGGATGGGACCGTATCTGCCAAGGTGCACAGCAAGGATGCTTGCATGAGTTTGATGATATGTGATAGGGATGGCCACATGCAGGTCAGGCAAAAAGCACCTCTCCAGTTATGCCATAAAAATGGGCAAAAAGCCACAGCAGCTTGCCTGGCTCCCCACAAGAAATGCTTTCAGCTCTTTTCCATAGCTGTTGTCCCTGCTCTCTTTTATTTTTCTGGTTGAGAGAGACTGGTTTTCATACAAGAACGTTTGATATTTTTAACTTCTGTTGCTGAGATGAGCCCAGAGCTCAAGAGTGATGTTTAAAGCCCTGAATGGATCAATGCCAATCTTGGGGCATCTGATAAATTCTTTTTTAGGTCAGGCCTCCTTGGGGCAACCTGTGGAGAGCAGTATGTTAGATCCTGTGGCAGCTACAACACAGTCCAGCTCCCTGAACGGAATAAGCCAACCCTCTGTAACTGGCCTACTTTAAGATCTTTTCTTAATAGACCTGACAGAAGACAGCTGATTTTTATCTTTTTTTTTTTAACAGGTAGACAGCTCTCATGCTCAATCAGTGCTTTCCTCTTATTTAGCAAGATAAAGAGTACCTGTTGCACACAGTTATCCTTTTGCTCACTTGCAGGCACTGTAAGGACATTGGAGGAACAAGGGGTGCTTTGAAATGCAGCTTTATCTCTAAATGTGGTTCTGCCTCTTTTCCAGCCCGAGTACAGCAGAAACTGAGCAAGACCGGGGTGGGCAAATGTTGCTAAAAGCATCTAACTGCAGCCTCTGTCACTGGAGTACCTACTTGCTGCCCATTGTCCTGTTTTGGAGGCTATGAATTTTCAAGAGGTTGAGCCAGATTTCGTAGACACAAGCATCAGAGAGAAATAACATTTGCTGTAAAAGGCAATGGCACCCTCTTCCTGCCTGGAACAGCCTGAGCTGGTTATGAGCACAGAGCCGCTATTGTTCTACCCTGGGAGATTGTGCTAAAAGCTTTGAAGCAGCGTTTGCATGTAGGTGTCAGTTTTCTAAGCAGTATTTTTTTCTTTCCTTGTTAAAAAAAAAAAAAAAAAAGAAAAGAAAATTAAAGAAGGAGCCCTGCCACCCTCCGCTCCCGGCCTTTTCTTGGCAGTGGCTGTTTGACTTGGTAATTGTTTATTTTATGACGTGTTGTTTAGGCTTCCCAGTTTTTCTTTGGTCTGGCTATTTAACTCCTTTTCCTTGTTCGATCTAAATCAACCTATACTCAGTGAGTTAGTGCAGGAACTTTGCCATTACAGATAATGGAGATTCATGATGTTATATTACGCAGTATATTTTGTGGAGTGTTGTAGGTGATATGTGACAAAGTATTGTGCATGTCCAGAACTTATATTTTTAAATTCCTTTGTGAAATCAAAAGATTAATCAAATGGCTGCAGTATAAAATGTGGGCAGGAGCTGAAGAACTGTAATACGTAGTACTGCTGTTGTGTCTCAGCTGCACTGTGCAGCTCCTGGGCTGCTTGAGCCCAGCTCACGTGAACAGGGTTCATCAAAGTTTGAATCTAGTAAGGTATCACTCTAAATAGGTGGCATCCTACTCTGCCTGTGCATAAATCTCAGTCAAGTGCTAGAGGACACAATGAAACTTTTTTTTAATCTAGAGACTCAATTCAGATTGAATTGTGTTGGAAAGTTTCAGGGCTGGTGCAGTTAATGTAGGATAACTAATAACCTCCCTTCCTGCGTGACTTTTCCCAGTCTGCTGACCTGCACCTGACTTGTGTTGTATGGGGAATAGCAATCAGGGGAAGTTTTAAAACATTTAGGTTCAACCAGTGTTTGAGAAGGGCTAAAGAAGAAATTATCTTCTGCTTCACCATGTGATAGCTTCCTGTTCCTTCTTATCAAAATGTAAGATCCTACCCAAAGTGGAGAAGAGAGGCATCTGTTTACAGATTAAGAACATGAAAATCAGTTGGCGGGGGGGGGGGGGGGGGGGGGGGATAGGAAAGAGCTGGGTACGTCATGTTTTATTACTCTTACCCTTTCAGAAGGCAAATCTAGAGTGAGTTAGAGCAAACGTAGAAAGAGTAACCTTTCTTTCTTCAGAGGGCCTGTAGGGAACAGGGGGTGATTGAGCACTGGTAGAGAGAAACTTCTGAGCAGATATGTGCAAGTCATAGGCCATGCGAGATAGGGTCCCCGTGGTCTGTTCAAGGGCATGATATTGCTATATTCAAAATCAGAAAATAAGCTTTAAAAATGTAAAAAGTGAGGAAAGTCATTCCCCTTTTATCAGTGTTTTTTGGAGATTTTTAGATTGTGTATGGTTTGGGCTTCTAATCTTTCACATGAAACTGTGAAAGCTACACTCTGTTCTTTTTCTGAATGAAATGTCTATGTATTGGACACATGATTCCAGATTCTGGAGTTTTAGGAAAATCACCAGGACACGTGTTTAAAAGGATGAGAGTTGGCAGAGTGGGATGGGGCTCACCAGAGGGGATCCCTTTAGGGATTCTTTTAAGTGAGGAGGAAAGACTTCTTTCCTCTGTTACTCCCTTGGATGGTGGATAAATACGAATTTACTCCCCTGTTTTCATAGATGTCCTGGTCTTTTTCAAGCAGTGCAACTACGGTGTGAGGAAGACTGTATGTGTTCCCATTTGCCTGGGTGTGAGTGTATTGGGAGAAGTGAGGAGGAGAAAGGTGAAGGAGATCACTGCCAGGAACCGTCTGGTGCCCTTGCAGAGGTTATGCTGGCTTTCCTTAGAGCCCTTCTGACCTAGGCTGCCATTAGGCCCTTGGCTTTAGCACCCCTTCAGACAGCTGGAGAAGGCATCTGGAGGGCTGGGGCAACGTTGGATAAGTTGGTGGTGGCTGAGCGGGTGGAGCCGTTGTGAACTCGAAGGGTTTCTCATGGAAAGGTCCATGAGGGCCACAGCTGAGTGTCTCAGGCGGTCGGGGATTTACCGAGTCTCATGGCTTGCTTTTACTGCGTCTTTCTGTTGCCACATTATGTCCTTGCTCAGAAGCTGCGGTCCGTTGATTGGCCTGGTACTGCCTCATCCTTCAGCCCAGGTTTTTCCAAAAGGTTCAGCCCATGCTTATCAATGCTGCACTTCGCTACCTTCCCCTTCCTCCTCCAGACGCCTACGCCATCTGGGAATGTGCAAGGAGCTGCTTTTGAGAGAGGTAAACATCCTGCCTGGCAGCTGCCTGCTTCATAGGAATAGCCATTAGGTTGCCCGCAATATCTGCCTTTTGTTTCTCGGCCGGTGCAAATAGATCAGGCTTGTACCTGCCAAGATGTGGGGGAGAGAGGAGAGGTAAGGGGGTGTCACCTGGTGGATCTGCACGGGGAACCCTCTTACAGGGAACATGTAGAAAGGGGTGGAACAGGCGGTGTAGGTAGGAATGCACAGCCTGTGGAAAAACCGGCGGCAGTGGAGGAGGAAAGGAGTAATGCAAAATACAAAGCCACTCAGAAATATGGTATAGAAGCTGGAAAGAAGGTGTAGTAAAACCAGGAAGAAAAAAAGATGCAACAAAATTAAGAGATACTATGTTTTAAAATTAAGTTGTAAGGAATTTAATGAATTGCAACAGCTTTTGGGGTGGGAAAAGAAGGGCTAATAGTGCTACATACCTTTAATCCCCCATAATAGGCATAATACTCAGCTGAGAAAGTAAAATCTGTGAAACCTCGTTTTATGGTTAATAAATACCTTTCTCTGAGATGCTGATTTAGGGGTGTTGAATTAACAGCATTGGAAATGAGGCCATTTGCCACCTTCAAATGTAAAGGGGTTTTTTTGGTTCTCAATAAGTAATTCAGTAACTTCTTAGGAGCTTTAGTGAGCAAGCGCTAGCGTGGCAAAGTTGAGTTCTTTATCATCCCTTTTGATCTCTGCTAACTTGCTGTTGTGAGAAGTGTAACTTGTCCTTGAGCTGGAGCTGCTGCGCGCTGGTCGCAGCACGTAAGTGCAGAGTGTTTATCTAACTGGGACTGCGCTGCCTTTGCTCCAGCCAGCCAAAGGGGAAAGGGAAATTCTTAGGGTACGCTTTACCAAAGTGGATGCAAAGGTTTCATCTGGGACAGAAGATCTGGTGCTTTGTCTCTGCTATCTCAGAAGAGCTGAAGGTGTCGAGCTGAGGAAAATGTTGAGTTACCTGTTTTGAAAGAATAGTGCAGAACCCAGCAGAGGAAAAAAAATCAGGGGTGCAAAGCCGGTGTATGTGTATGTTGTTTTGCCCGTTCGGAGAGCAGATGTGCCTAGAGAAATGTGATCTGGAGAATGGCAGTGCCTGCCCTCAACCAGGGAGGTGGAACTGGGCTTGGCTTGATTAAAGGGAAAAAGGTGGTAGTTCCTAGGCGGCAAGGGAGGATGATCAAAGCACAGAGAGGGAAAGTAGTTTCAGCAGATGTAAGACATTCCCTTTCCTTTTTGTCCCTGGAGCCTACCTGAGAAAGCCTTGTCTGCTTTAAATTGTGAAAAGCATACATCTACATTTGCAAAAAATACTCTCTTTAAATTACACCTTCATTCTTACTTTAATCTGATTTTTATTGCGTAGGTTTCAAAACAACCTCTTAAACAATCTTAAGTGTGTTTAAGCCATAATAAAGGAGAATTTCCTTGTGCTTGTGTCTCTCTCCCCAGCCTCCACCAGGGAACCTGGAGGAAGGTTCTCTAAGAGGTGCGGTGAGACCCGGTGGCAAGACAGAAAGGGGAGAACAGAGGTGCTAGCAGCAGGGGTGTTTGGCAATACACTCCCTAAAACAAAGACATAGTGCATTTTCATGTGTTTTTTCAAATAGCATGCAGAAAAAAGTGGTTAATCTGGGCATGACTGAACTCTGAATTTTGTATTTGATGTATTATAATTCTTTTATTTTTAAGGGAAATAAGCTCAGGGGACTTTCCTAGAACATGTTACTCCTTTCCTTTTTCGATAGGAAAAAGGAAGGTGAGATTTCAGTTTTCCTAATGTGCCACTCACAAAATTTATGTTAAACATTTATGCACGTTTTAGTTTGCCATTCATTGACTACTTTTAGGGGGAAGAAAAGTCTAGCATACTCCAGACTCAGAAAAGTTCCCAGTCAATCTTCTTCATTTCCGACATGCATAACATGGCATATTAGCTTCTTCGCACCCTATCAGGGTGATCTCCATACATCTTACTGAGGTATTAAACAGTAACCGTAATTTTTTTTCTCTTGACAACTGGGTGAGGAATAAGACATTTATCTCATTCATTATGTTAAATATCTCATTAGAAAGATTCATGTGATATTGATAAAGATGAATATGAGATATTTCTTCTTGTGCCTGATTCTGTCCTTGGCATGATGGGGCCCTATGAATGCTTAAAAGGGAAAGGAAAAAATTTGCTTCCTTGGTGGCAGTTCTGAACACCGCAAAGCTTGCTGGCACACACTTAGGGGCTCAGTGCCCAAAGAATCATAAAATGTGGCTCTGTGCCAGTTTCCCTCCTCCTGTAATTGTAGAATAGGGATGACAAAGCTGTTCAACACAGGAATTTTGTTTCTCACTTGTGGTAGCTTTCTTGATGAATTAATAGAATTGCAAGCAGATACTACACTGCTTGTGGTTGCTGTACAATAAGAAGATGCAGTCCTCAGATTAATTAGCAATTTACAGTCCCTATGAGCAGAATTTGTATTGATTAAGATTTTGCCGATTTTTTTTTTTTTTTTTTTTTTTTTTTTGAGAGTAGGCAAGGGAGGAAAGATAACTTGTGAATCTAGTTAAGAGTAGGGTCTTTATTAGAAAACATATCTGTGTTTTTGCCAAGTACCATCTAATGCTGCAGAAAATTTATAAATTTTCATGATTGAATACGTAGGTGTTTTTGTATGATGAAAATCGAGGTGCTATACTTTGGAAGTAGTGCTTCAAACACAGCTGAACTATGAGTGAGTGCTTGAAATTATTTTTCTGGGCTCCACAGAAGTCTCTCTTCAGACTGATGAACTTGCCTAAAATCCAGTTTGAGAGAAACCAGGTCCGAGAGTCATACAGTAAGGCGGGGAGGGTGTTTGGCACACTAGGGTCACAGAAGAGAAGCTCCACATGGCAACAAGAGAGTATGCTGCTCAGAAAGTATCCTGTGCAGGCCTTGCCAAGGAGCCGTAGCCTAAACGACAGCCATGCAGAGCAGAAGGGAAACAATAGTTTTGCCGGTGTGTAAAAAGTATGGCTTGGAGAGCTGTGGGAGGCCAACTGCAAGTTTCATGCTATGAGTGCGAGACTTAACAGGCCTGGAGCTTGCTTGTGCTTAAAAGTTTTGATGTAAGAGAAATATGGATGTGTGTTTCCAACAAATAAAAGAGACTACGGATTTCTAGAGATTGTTCTTTGCTCCAAAAGGCAGGTGGGGTTTTACACATAAACCAGTTGTATAACTCTGCATGTCACCACTACATATCTTTATCTCCAAGTATCAGTCTAAGAAGGAAAAGAAGAAATCTACTCTTGTCTTCAGGTGTGAGTGACTGGGTAGGGGTTTACCTACCAGCTGGGGTCACCCCACTACAAGGCAGAAGGTTCAGCAGTTTAAAGGGGCCAGCTCATTTCAAGAAAGTTTACTTATTACAAGCAGTGCCCCCATCCAGCAAACCCACTTGGGTGCACCAGGGACAGGCACTGTGTATGCAGGCAGCCTGGAGCTTGCTTGTGCTTAAAAGTTTTGATGTAAGAGAAATATGGATGTGTGTTTCCAACAAATAAAAGAGACTACGGATTTCTAGAGATTGTTCTTTGCTCCAAAAGGCAGGTGGGGTTTTACACATAAACCAGTTGTATAACTCTGCATGTCACCACTACATATCTTTATCTCCAAGTATCAGTCTAAGAAGGAAAAGAAGAAATCTACTCTTGTCTTCAGGTGTGAGTGACTGGGTAGGGGTTTACCTACCAGCTGGGGTCACCCCACTACAAGGCAGAAGGTTCAGCAGTTTAAAGGGGCCAGCTCATTTCAAGAAAGTTTACTTATTACAAGCAGTGCCCCCATCCAGCAAACCCACTTGGGTGCACCAGGGACAGGCAGTGTGTATGCAGGCAGCCTGGAGCAGAAGGTTGGGGGCTGGTGGTGGCCTCAATCCTCAGAGGTGCTGCCACCAGCATGGGTGTAAGAATAGAGCAAACCCCGAGGCCCATTTCAGTAGCTCTTCCTTTTTTGCCTGGCTTTGGTTCTGCCAAGTTGTATGTGCCATGATTTTCCCCAGAGGCCGGCGCTGGGGATCATGGTTTCTGACTGTTGTTTTTATTGCGAAGTTATGATCATCCCTTGCTCTCAAAGAAGAGCTAGCGATGAACTGCATGCAGTAATACTCTTCGTTTGCTTTGATAGAGTACACTTATCAAGTGCCAATGTTCGAGATCTATTTCGGCACAAGAAAAGGCTTCACCTTCAGATTTGAACGTCAACCTGCCAAAAGGAAAGGAGCGTTTTCCTCCTGACAGATTGTTTCTTCTTGGTTAAGCAGCAGGCAGACACTTTCGTGTTCAGTTTACCTCTGAAGAAGAGACTAGACAGTTTAATCCTACGCAAAGAGCATTAACATTTCTACAAGTTCGTTGAGGGCAGGATGTAATCTGTCAGGAAAAGAACATTTTAATTAACATTCTTGCTGTTCTTCGGAGGAGCAGAAGGTTTGGGAAGATTTGAATGAAGATGAACCCCCAGGAAGGCTCGCTTTATGAAATGTGCTTTTCCCTGGGGTAGGCAAACCTCAGGACTTCGGGCTAGCCTAGAAGCTGGCAGGGCTTGTGCCTTCAGAGCTGGGAGATACAGACAAAGGGAAAACCTCCTGGCTGTGATCTGCAGTACAGCTAAAGTTAATTTTGGTCTCCTGTTCGCTTATTGCTAAAGAAATTACTACACTAAAGAGTCACTACACTCTCTGTGTGTTCAGATTGTGTAAGTAAGTTTTCAACTCTCACCCTTTTCTGGTGTTAGGGGCACTTTCAGGGTGACTGTCACACAAAGAGACCTTCAGTTGCTGCAAGTGCAGGGATGTTCAGGTGTCCAGCATCTCGGTACAGTTCTCCTGGGCATTCAAGAGATGGTACACCAACAAACTGCAGTCCCTGTTGGGAATTACTAATGCAAGCTTCTCTGTGATTGAGATGACTTTTAATGGGATACAGTAGTTGCAGGGACAGAGAGAGCTTGAAATGTGGGGATCTCTTAGGGAATTTTGAACGATATCTCAGTTTGATTTTGCAGGCTTGTCTGGATCAATGGGCCGAGGCCAATTGTATGAGGTTCAACAAGGCTAAGTGCAAGGTCCTGCACTTGGGCCACAGCAACCCCATGCAACGCTACAGGCTTGGGGAAGAGTGGCTGGAAAGCTGCCTGGGGGAAAAGGACCTGGGGGTGTTGGTCGATAGCCACTGAATATGAGCCAGCAGTGTGCCCAGGTGGCCAAGAAAGCCAATGGCATCCTTGTATCAAAAATAGCATGGCCAGCAGGACTAGGGAAGTGATTGTCCCCCTGTACTTGGCACTGGTGAGGCCACACCTCGAATCCTGTGTTCAGTTTTGGGCCCCCACTACAAGAGAGACATTGAGGGGCTGGAGCGTGTCCAGAGAAGGGCAACGAAGCTGGTGAAGGGTCTGGAGCACAAGTCTGATGAGGAGCAGCTGAGGGAACTGGGGTTGTTTAGCCTGGAGAAAAGGAGGCTGAGGGGAGACCTCATTGCTCTCTACAACTACCTGAAAGGAGGTTGTAGAGAGGTGGGCATTGGTCTCTTCTCCCAAGTAACAAATGATAGGACGAGAGGAAATGTTGTGCCAGGGGAGGTTTAGACTGGATATTAGGAAATTTTACTTCGCTGAAAGGGTTATCAAGCACTGGAACAGGCTGCCCAGGGAAGTGGTTGAGTCGCCATCCCTGGAGGTATTTAAAGGACGTTTGGATGAGGTGCTTAGGGACATGGTGTAGTGGTGGTCTTGGTAGTGTTAGGTTAATGGTTGGACCGAATGATCTTAAAGGTCTTTTCCAACCTATACGATTCTGTGATTCTGTGATATGTAAATGACAGCTTCAAAATAATTTCAATGTGTGCTCCTTTCTACTGCCAAAATACCTGATGCTGCAGTAGATTCCACAGTCCTAAAGCTAAATCCTACATTAGTTTCAGACTATAAGAAGCTGAAATCAACAAGTCCTTCTGGAAGACAGTGTTGGAGTCAAAGGGAAAATGATCATATGATAATCACTTTCACTCTGTTCATGTCTTCAGCTCTCAATCAATCTTTTGGATGTTTTCTGGTGGGAGGGGGTGGATGTGTGTTTGTGTTGATTCTTTTATTGTGAAGCATTTTATTTCACTGGGATGGAGCTTTCACAAAAGTGATTTTTAAAAAAATAAATCTGAAATAGTTGAATAAAAATGTCTAAAAAATGTTCCCATTGTTAAACTGAACCTTCAAATATAAGCACATTGTAGGATTAAGGCTGCTGCAGCCTTATTCCAGGTTCTGATACAGATGTATTATGACATAAATTAGACTTTCTCAAAACAGTATACTTCTTCTGGAATGGTTCTTGTCCAGATTTTAAGCCCCTTCTCAGAAGCATGATACCAGCTGAACCTTTGCAAAGAAATACTTGCAAGGCTGGTTAAGATGAGGAAATGGTGGATGTTTCCCTTTTCTCATTTTTAGTAGTTTGCCTAAAGTGCTGTGGTAGAAACTTCCCTAAGAAGATCTACTTAGTGTGGAATATGACCTAGCAAAATTTTAAAAGTGACTGAAAACAGTGTTAATAATGGAAAGTGCCTGACAAACCCAACTGTAGATGGCACTACCTACTTCCATGGTACATAGCATGTTTTTCATGTGCTGTCTACTTAAAATAAGTTATCCAAATAAATATAGGAGCATTTGGAGGCTTTACGGCGTGCATACCTGCCACTTGTGCCTTTGCTTGCAAGCATCGTTGCATCCAAACTGAAATGCTAACACTTGACTCTCTTCATCTGTCTCCAATCTCCTTCAGTGGTAGGGGCTACCTAGAGTTGCCATCTTCAAATTTTTGTTGATGAAGTATTGAAAGACTAAAAAATCTTCCTGCTGCTGGCCATATCCAGTTGATTTTTCCAGTACTGATGGTTCAACCACAAATGCCACGACAACGTTGACACCTCTTCTTCTATTGGAATATAGTCCTTTCCTTTTGTGTGTCTTACCCCAGGGAGGAAGCTGTATTTTACTGGGATCTGAGTATCTGTCTCCATAGCAGAGCTGAAGTGTATGCCCTCTCTTAACTGATGGCAAGAGAGTCCTGTGCTCAGTGATAGGATAATCTTGTAAGGACTTACTTTAAGCATTGTGAGTAAATCCGAGTGTCTTCCTTAGAAGTAGACAGATTCAAATGGGGACAAAAAGATTACTTTATGGAAGAACTTTTGCATTGGGCTGCTTCCAGAGATTTTACATATAGAACATAATTCCAAGAAAACGGAGTTCAGGAGAAAGACAATGAGGTGGAGAAAGAGTGATGATTTCATTACCAAAGCAACAGTTTCATGAGCTGTAGGCACTGGTTGCAGAAAGGTGGCCAATGGCGAGTTGAATATTTCTTGAAATGCACTTAACTGGTTGCTTTTTAAATGTGACTACATCTTTTTAAAGTGAGTGGGCATGACTCAGAAAGTCATTGTATGTGTTTAAAAATTCACAACACATAAATGCATTGCTGGATATTAGGTTTGATGGAGAAAAATTAATTCACAATATCATCCAATGCCTGTGGTGGGTTGAGGAACACTAGCATGCAAACTATTATGATCATAGATAAGCAAAGTAAAATCCAAAGGTTAGAGATTGTAACTTTAACAAGTGGTGCTGAACAATTTTTTCTTAATTTTGAAGAAAAAAGGAGTTCCTACGCTATTTACATTGCTATCTCTTAAATGTAATGCTATTTCATTTTTAATTTTTAAACTGTCTCCATACCCAGCATAACTCAGAACTACTATACCTTTAAAATATGAATGTGAGATGCAAGAATTACAGACTCTAAAGGTTGTTGACATTAATTATAGATTAAGGACTTCTTGAAGATGTTAGCAGATTTTTCTTCTGCTAGCTATATTGTAGTTGGCTTTTCGGGTTGGAAGGAGGACGTCTGTTATGCTTGTGTAATTTTATTCCAACTGTGCATTCAGAAACAATGCTTAAAAAAAAGACGGAAAGGGATTTGAATTCTCATCTTCTGGATTGCAGGCATAACAGGCTAATGCAGCTGTAGAGATGAGCTCAAGTAAGAGAGTTTATGTTACGAAAAAGTTATTTCTGAGTAATTATAAACAAAATCATGGCCCTTGGGATAATATAAAACTATTACTCATAGAACAGTTGTTTTGTTACCACTAAAATATTTAACCTCTCCATGCAAATTCAAGGTCAGCACTGTTTCCAAGGTCCAAAGCAGCAATTCTGCTATAGCAGCCACAGTGCTTGAGGGAAACGGATGGCCCAGACTGTGTCCTAATGGGCACCTTTCGCTAATGTACAAGCAGTAAGCAGCAAATACCAACTAACAAGAATTTTAAAAATAGTCTTGTTTTCTGTTTTTATAATTGTCTTCTAAAATACAGAGGGGAGCTGAAAGGTGAAAATAAATCTATAAATCTTTCTATTCACAGATGTGACACTGTTCATGACTGGTTCTTTAGGTAACAACTTGGCATTACAGATTCATTGAGAAGCTTTGGCTTTGCTCTGCTGGGTGTTAGGCACCTGTAGAGGGATAAACACTTGGAGTTAGCCACATGAAATGTTGACCAGCAAGAGCAGAGTGCTTTAGATAAGTGTCATTCCTTGCGCTGAGTGGGGACCCTGAACCCAGCCAGCAGAAAGAGCCGAGACAGTTTTAGCTGCTCATCTGTGGTTTTGTGGCCTCAAGGAGAGCAGGCTGAGGGGGCCTGGCCTTAGATCTTGATGATGAAAATGCTTCAGTTGCAATCATGAGCTCACCTCCCTTCTCCAGAGGTCGTGGATGTATTTTCTCACTAAACTTGAATTTGATATGAAGTGTACTTGGTGTTGGGTTGGAGAAGACCAAAGCCTAGGTGGAATGTATTTGTTAAGGCGTTTAGAGGTTGATATTCATTACCTCCTGACTCATATTGTCCATTAACATCAGGTGGGGTAAAGGTGGCAAAGTTTGAGTATGACTTGGCAGCTTTAAAAAAGAAAACCAGTGTAAAACAAGAGCTTATTGTTTTCCTACTGGCACACTGAAGTGTTATCTTTTATGTAGCCCATTTTTAAAAGGAATTTTCCAATGCCCCCTGTTTATCAAAGCTACCTGAAATATCTTCCCCAAATTTTCTTTTTGGAGTATTTAAAAATGTGTTCCCATGCTTGCTGTCAGTACCCAGCGGGGTCTTTTAATTTAGACAAACATTCTCTTTGGACAGTAATAGGATGCTTGCTTACCACTGTAATATGAGTCCGAAGTGCCTTCAAACTGATCAAATATAATTTGACTGCAAAGCCTACAGTGTGGCACCTATATTGCATGAAATTCAAACCAAAATGCTATTGTTTGTCACAAGAGAGAGTGAGAGATTTGGAGGTTTGATCTTCCCATCAAGAATTTAATCAACTGTTGAAGCAGTTTTGCTCTGTAAATAATGCAGGGCTTGCTGCTGTTAGTGTAGCAGAGTGCACGGCTGGTTTTTATTGGGGTTTTTTCCGCTTGTAGCTGCATTTTGTTCAGGCTGTCAAGGTGATGGTAAGGTCTTACTGTGTCCTTATGTTGTACCCTAGCAAGAGATTCCTGCATCTCTGATGTGTCATGTCAAAGGTGGCAGACTGTATAAAGAGACAAAGCGGTCAAAGCTGGAAAAATATCAGGGAAATGTGGAAGGATGAGACCAGAGAGCCACAGCAGCTGTGGAAGTACTGTGGGCAGGACAGCATATGGGGGAAAGGAGTTCTTCAGCGACCCACCATTTGTGCTTGAAACTCATCTGCCCACATCTTGAAAAACAAATAAGAACTCTCCGTCATCCTCATTACCTCTACCAAATATTTCTGTTTGATGCTGCCTTGAAAGTTGAATAAATAGCTCTCAGGAGTCTGCTGGGAATAATAGAAATTAATTTTAAGATTGTAACATAATTATTTTTAATATTACTGCAGTATATTGGTATCATTTGAGTGCAGATATGCAGAAAGAATGTGAGTAAATGTTTGAGAGGTAAGTTGTGTTTTAAAAACTGAGATGAAGCTATCCTAAACCAGAAAAGTGCTGGAGATTTTAAAATTAGCTGGATTTTTAAGAGTCCATTAGTAACAGGAATGAGTCCATGGTTTGCCTTGTATATCAGCATAATTTTACAGGGTTTTTCTTAATAGATCCATTGACTTTTGCTCAGAAACGACCAACTTCTAAAGGAGGAGGAACCGTGGCTGGCAATGAATCAGGACAAAACCAAGGGCGAAGACCTCAAAGCAGCTGAAAAACAAAAAACATTGTGGCCAGGACAACAGGCTGAGAGCGAGCTCTTGAGCAACCAGAGGGCTGTGGTCAAAGCTCATAGCTGCTTGCTACTCAAAAGCAGCAGCAGCAGAAAAGAAGTTCAAGAAGCCTCATTCAAAAGCTGAATGTTTAAATTAGGCATCTACACTCTTCCATTTTTAGGCATCCTAGTGCTTTTGTGTGCTAAGTTTTGGACTCCTTAACACTTTGCTTCTTTGAATTGTCAACCTAAGCATTCAGAAATCATGAATCAGCCTCTCTCTGCCCCCAGTGGCTTAGAAACGATGAGATTTTTAAGAAGTAACAGATGTTTTGTTCTTTTTATTTGCATTCTGGTTTTCGAGCTTGCAGAGTTCATATTTTAAAAGTGGTTCTCCTCCAACCCCAGGCTAACACTTTATTTATTCACTCTTTAAATTTAAAACAGATTCTCCCATCAGCCTCAGTAGTGGGGGCTTAAAGAAGAAAAATTCCATGCTCATGACAAAATCATGAGTTGGCATTGCTTGGTTCCTTTAGGTTGTCTTTGGGAATATAGGATGGGACTTGATTTTCTGGGTTACTGAGCACAGTCCTCTCTTACTGCAAGCAGCCGTGTTATATAATCCCATCTGAAATTTATTTTGACTCCATCTTAAATGTACTTACGTTTACTGCCCTGTATATTCACTATGGAAAACTCTTCCAGAACCTCACTAATTAACCAGTTATAAAATTTCTTCTAATTTCTAGTCTAAACATATTCATAGCCAGGTTAATACCCGTTTGTTCTTGTATTAATGTCATGCTTCAGCTGACATGAGTGTATAACATTCCTTGGGTTTTATTTCTGCTTTTGCTCTCTTTCCTGACACCTAGCTTTTGTCCAGGTATGGTCAACATCATCTTCATCATTGCAAACTATGAGAAAAAATGCTCTAAATCAGTACAGCCTCCAACTATCTCAAGCTTGTAAACCATCCCCAGTACACAGTGGCCTGTCTTTCTTTCATGTCTTTGATGTGAGCAAATTTTAGGGATTTTGTGCATTTAAATATAATGTTCAAATGTTGACTCATTAGCTACAATAAAAGTAATGTAGTTTAGAACGAGATAAGGTTATGCTGACCCTAGGAAACAGTGTAATTAAAAGTATGCATATGCTTTTGATTAATGGTTCATCCTAAAGATTAAGTAGATGTTAATATGTAAAGTGATTTAATGGCAGTATGAGAATAAAGTGGGGAAAGTTATGCTGCTTACCTCCCGGGTGGTGTGGTCTAGCCTAGTATGTAACTAATTTAACTGGTGATGTATGGAAAGTTGTAGTGGAAATGATGTAAACATTCAGGCAGAATGGGCGTTCTCTGGAGACTGTCCCAGCTAATCATTGCAGATTATATTACCTCACATTTCAGTCATACTTTGAGAACACACCTTTCAAATTTGAATACTAAAAATACAAAAATTAAGTTGACGTTTTGGGGCTTTCAGTGGCAATTTGAATGCAGATTGAGCTGAAGACCTGCACCTCAGTCACCTAAAAAGATTTCATTTGAACTTTCTGTCAGTGTCCTGGGCTTGTTTGATGCACTTAAGGCAATGTTTGTGGACATATGGGGCATTGTGTCAGATCCTTTACAGTTAGGCTTCCAACAGATTAGCTTTATGGAATCTTCCACCTCCTTCTCAGACTTTCACCTGTGTGTCTCAAATTCAGTTTTGGTCAAGGAAGGTGATACCTGAAAGTGAGGTACCTTTTCTGTGGCTGTTTGTTCTCTGTTAATAAACAATCTTTCAATAATCTGGTTCCTAAAGGATCACGGTTGCTAGTGGTTTGCAGATAAGATGTCCATAGAGAAAGACTTTCAAGACACGAGTTTGGAATGGCAAGATGAAGAAAGTTGGCCAGCTGCTGCTTGTGTTACTGCTTTCCTAAATGGCAACTGCAAGGTCTTAATGAGTCATCTCTTAGGCAGATAATTCATCATTTAAATATATAAATGAATATTATTCCATGCTCACCAGTCTGGTGTATTTTGACTATACCTTGGTTAATTGCATGACAGTTCACAGTACCAGATTTTCTGGAATTGATTTGCTGAGTTTTTACAGAAAAACTTGAACTATAATAATAGTGGTAGGGTTTCTTTTTGTTTTTCTGGTTAATTATCACTATATGTAGTAACAGTAGTATGTGATCAGACATGCTGGATTTCACCTGCATTTGTGGAAGATTACTGCTGCCTTTGTCAAAAACATGTTCATTTGGGATATCTTGGTGTCACTGGCTACCATATTTTGAATTATTTCTCTAAGAATTTGTTTTACTTTTGGGGGGATTTCTTCTATTTTGAATTACATATAGAGGATAGTAATAGCAGTCTGGAAATTTTGTTCAAAAAGGCATAAGGGGTTTTTTTATTTATTTTTTTAGGCATCTGTCTCTTTGAGAAAAGACTTGCTACTTTGAAGATAAAGTGGCAAATTAAGGAATATTAAAATATCCTGTGCGTGCTTGTTTTTATTTTGTTCTGTTCGCTTCCCACCCCAAATACAGTTTGTTTGGCGTTCAGCTCTCTGCTCTTGTTCAGCACAGGTCTTCTCTGAAATGCACTTGCACTTACACTTTCTTCTCTCCCCTCCACCTTCAGTGAAGGAATGCCATTACTTTCGCACTACTGTGGTACGTACGAGTCACTAGACCTTGTAGGGAAAGGAGTATCGGGAGCTTCTGCTGTTGAGGCCTGCCAGCCCTGGTGGGAAAGGATGCCAAGGTGACATCCACTTACAACCTAGCAGCACCTGAAAAAATTTAACACCTATGTAAGTCCATGCACCTGGGATTATTTAGGAGTCTTATTGCCACTCCTGTGGCAGGGTCTGCTTTTAGGCATCGCCTTTTTGTGAGTTGAAAAAAATGAAGGTAGCCCAGAAACTGACCACTGTAAATTAGCTCACATTCCTCATCAGAGCTCCCACTTGGACTTCTGTTCACCTCTCAGGGAATCTACAGTAGGTTGCTTTATTTTTGTTGTTGCGGGCATTCAGACTTTTGAGGTGAAAACACTAGGTAAACTGGGATTCAGCTGAGAGCAGCTGTAGTTTTTGCTGTTCTCTCTTTGTTATGGTACTTGGCTAAAAGGTTGGGGGTTTCGTTGTTTGTTTGTTTTAACTGTATAAACAAATGTCAAGAAAGCAAGAAGATATGCTTCCAAGGCTTAGGAAATGTAATAGTTATCATTTCAGTCCTGACATAATTAGAGATTAATTTTTATTCTACTGGATGTGAACCTTTAACTGTGAATAAAGGGTTACGAAGTGGGAGAAGCTGCCTCTTCTCTTTATTTCTATATGATTTTGAAATGTGCTTGGCTGTGATAGTGTGTGCCTTTCTGTAACAACAGTGACTGCAGGTAAAACATGTATGTACACACATCAGAAATGAAGTAGAACAACCATTTGCAAATGCTTTTGTGGCACTTTCCCTGGCCTTGTGAGAGTGTAGGGGGAATTTCCCAAGAGAGGGCTGCCACCAAGTCCTTGTGGATTTTAGGAACCTCGCCCCCTTGCCTCCCCTGTGCTCGTTCTTGGTTTAAGGACACAAACCAGTTTTGCAGTAGCGATAAGTAACTTCTGGGCAGAGTTTTGATGTTAAGGCTGGTGCCCCTAACACGGTTGATGCCCCAGGGGCAGGATTTCCCCAGTTTGACCAGTGAGCACAAGCGTCTGCTGCCTCCTGGGCGCCTGTGTGTCGGAAGGGCAGTAGCTGGGGTTGCAACAGCTACTGTAGATTAACCTTCCAGTTATGGACAAAGTGACCTCTTGCTTTTGTGACCAGAAACCACGTGTTTAAAAAACAGCTGTGTAGTGACCAGCATGAGAGAGAAAGAGAAGACCATGTTGTTGAGTTTGAGAAACCCACTGTTTGGTGAAAACAGTACTCACAAAGTAATTCAGACATAGTGATGCTCTTGAGGTAGGAGATGGGAGTTTCTGGTTCAAGGTGCGTGGTTGTAAGGGACCAAAGTCTGTAGTTCTGGGGTTTTTTTAAGATGAGAAGTGAAACTCGTCAGAAAAGTAAAGCAGAAATAGGAGGTATTGAAAGCTGAGTTTGAGCACAAAATTTTGATTGAAATTTTCCATCAGTCTTTGTATAGATGATTGACAGTTTGAAAATGTAATACTTGCTGTGGTACCAGTGGCTTGAGATTCTATATGAATAGTGCCTGTTGTTTCCACGTAAAAGCCATCAGAAATGGTAGTATATCATGTATGCACAGTGCTACGTTGATTGCTCTAACTGCAGGATCAAATCTCTAGTTTGACACCTGTTGAAAACTTTGTGAGGGACATTTTTCTTTCCAAAGCACGGTTCTTGGTATCCTAGCATGCAACCGTGTTATTACATTATTAGACTGTTATTTCTATGAATATTTAGAGGTCAGAGGTGCAGTTTTGTTAAAGACATACTGCTGTGAATATTTAGGCTATTTTTGTTGTCAGCTTTGGGCAGCTTCAGACATTCTCAACAAGAAAGCAAAGCCTTGTTTGTTTGCTTGATTTTATTTATTTATCTGTTTATTTATGATGTATGGGCTTCTGTGCTTCTTGGAGGTGTGATTTACAGTGTAGCATTTCAAGCCTATTGTGAATACTTTAGACGTCCTTCCTGCCCCCGCATAGGATACTTGGCTAATAGTGACTGCACAAAACATCTTAAATGTAATCACAAAACCAGATTTCACAAACTACTTAGCAGCAACGTAAAGGTTTAGTGTATATTTTATGTTTGGTTTTGGTTGGTTTTTTTTTTTTTTTTTTTTTTTTAACACACGGTTGGCTGTTTAGTAGAGTATACTATTGCTAGAAATAACAGTAAGCAGATTTTTGCCTTTGCCAAATACAGTCATTAAAACAGGGCTATAAATCGCCCCTTATATAACTGCATGCATTGTATTGCCATGGGTATTTTTCAGTCTTGTAACTTTAAGTGGTGAAAGAAAAAACCATGCATACATCTATTTTCAATATAACTATATAAATATATAGCTGTCTCATGGTTTTTAGAAGGTATACTTTTCGAAATCACTTATTGATCTGTTAATGTGGAGATACTGGAATCAGAGACTGAGTATATAATTACTTAAGTGTTTCTTTCAATTGATAATGCCAGTTCTTCATAACTAGAAAAGTATGGCTATTAGACAGACATGTTGCTCCATTATTTGGCATCTCTTTTAAGACCTTAAGCAGCAGCCTACACATAAAGCACTTTGTTTACATTTTTCCTATTTGAGTTTCTTCATTGTTCTTGAAGACCATTGCTGAGCAATTTTCTGCTAGCAAAATCTTGCCTGTGGGGCCACATGTGCTCTGGGAAACACTGTGAGCCATTCCAGCCGGCTGGCCTTGCAAGCTGCTGAGTTCCTGAGGAGCGGCGCCACGTGCCTGTGGGGCCAGGGGGTCAATTCATCACGGGTGCTCAGCACCTTACAGGATGGGTGTGCTAAGTCAAAATTTGATCCTTATTCTGTAGGCTACTGTTGGACTCTGAATCTCCTTAAAGCCATCACTTGAAGGCGAAAATAAGATGGAAGGCCTTCTTTTGAACAGGATAGTGCTACTGAATGTTGTGTTGTCGACTCTTGAGTTCCTTTTCATCGATGCTCTAGATGTAGAAAACTGCTTGGTGTTTGTGTTTAGGTAACAAATTTACTGGAGCTCCTTTTCAATATAGGCCATAACATGATGTTGAATGGAATTGGTTATTTTTACTATGAGAAAACATGGGACTTACATTTTGCTTGTAATTCTGATTCGTAAGTGTTGGGCAACACATTTAGGAAACAGAGGGTTTTGCTGTTATTCATAGCCTGTGCTGTAGCTCTGCTTTGGGGATCTGTCCCCCTTGTTATATGTTCTCAGTGCTACCTTTATTTCTGCTTTATCTGCTGTTGTCTTCTTAAGCCCCTTCAAGACCATTATCTTGCTTAAAACAAATACACAGCTCTATAAGAATGTATCTTTCTTCTGTTCACCCCTCTTTCTCCAAAACAAAATGCCATGTGTATCCTATCTCAGGCATGTGGAAGAATTGCAAGCAAAAGGTGTGCCAGACCATACAATCTTACCTGTGCTAAAGTTTTGGGGTAAGATTGATCCCACCTGATTTTAGTTGTTTGAACCTGAGATTCACAGGGAGTAGGAAAGGCTCCCCCAGTTGTCGGTGGAATGAGAGGTGCCCCTGCTGGGCAATTCACCCCAGGTGTGTGATACATGTCTCCAGATGGGATGAATTTTCTCTCATGATACTTCTCTCTTGTCCGACTGCAGAGAGACAACCCAGACAATGAGCTTAGACTAAACACAACTTGTAGACAGCCGAAGGTGGGTGAGTTGAATTCCACCGTGGCCACTGGTGCAGCTGTGGGAGCGCTTTGCACGAGCCCACCAGCTCAGCCCTGACAGAAATCCATTGCTTTTAATGCGCTTTTTGCCTCAGTTAAAAATGCTATTTAGGAACATCTGGGGACACTATTGCCAGCAGTTATGAGGAGTGAAATAGATTTTAATCGCGTCCTCTCTTGATCGTAATTATCAGGAGTGGAAGAGAGACGGTCATGCTTTTGTTGAAGAAGTGCAGTTGATTCGGCAAGTTCATGTCTCTGCTGCTTTCAGGATGAATGGGTTTTTGCACATCAGCAAACATGTGGTCTGTGGAATCTTTATGTTCAGTATTGGATCCACCTGTGATGTCAGAGAAATGACCTCAACAGATCTTGTGATTTCTCAAGCTTTTAAAATTACTCAGTGTAATGCTAACCCTAATTATAAATCTCCAGCAAGGGCACATATCCAGATCTATTCAGCATCACTCAAAAAGAAATGTAAGCCCTTCCTTAAATATTTGATTTAATGTCAGGATATCCTGAAATAGCTGGTGGTGAGAGCAGCCTAATGGGTATGAATTACATTTTTTGTTGGGAAATGTTTGTCTTCAGTAGTTTGGTCATTTGAATTCCATTTCGGGAGACTGTTTAAAATATACTGATGATGTCAGCTAATATGGGTAATATCTTTTGCGTAAGCACTTATCTGTTTCCTAACAGCACAGTAGACAAAATAATTCATGAATGTTAATGATAACAAGAAATAAGCATATCACCATGCTCAAGATTGCATAATCTGGAGGGAGAAGCAAAGTAGCAATGGGATGAAGGCCAAGTTCATCTATTCAGTTTTGGCTGGCCTGAATGTTTCTCTGGAAGTACCCTTTCTTTCCTTTTGCGCTGAAGGAAGTCCAGGGCAACTGGATGCTTAATTACAGTTAAAAAGGGATGAATCTCAACCCAAGCAAGGCTCTGAGGGTCATAGGGAAAAATATACATCCTAGTAAATAACATGAAAACATGTCTCCTGGTTAGCACATAACGAGAGGTGGAGTACACCCTGTTTCAGTGCCAGGGAATCGCGTTACTTTATACTCAAGAAGGAAGTGTGTGCCCTCTGAATGAACAGTTTCTGACAGTGATGTTCGTAATTCACCTTTTCCTCCCCTTAATTGTTCACAATCTGCTTACAGTTGTGATATGTTGGATGGAAGGAATTATCTGGGAGGGGATTGAATTCCTGTTTTGGATCACATCCTGGTTTTCAGCCCCTTTCACTTTCCCTGTAGGCTACAGAGAGAAAGTAGGGGCAGCTTGTGGCTGTGGGCACGTGCCGTCACGTGGGAGCAACAGGAGGTATTGGCTGCTGGCATTTGCTGCTTTCTTAACAGCAGGTACTAGTCCTCTCCAAGGCAAAGACTGTGTCCAGGTACAATGGTCCCACAGGTGAGAGCCACCCACCAAACCCATCGTTGGACTAATCTCTATATCATATTGTCACTGAGTAAACCTCACTTTGTGGTTGGAGCAAATTGTCTGTGCTTTAAGTACACATAATACATATTGATTACTTTTTTACATATTTTTGGTACCAGCAAAGGTGATGAGATGTAAATTCCAGTGATGACAGACCTCTGTATTTGCTAGTCTTTGCACTTTGTCAGCCTGGTTTTAGACCTGTTATTTTACTACAAACATGAAGACTTTTTTCTTGATGTGACCTCTGGATGGCTAGAAGCAGAACTGCAGCACCTTGTTTGGTGACCAAGTCTTAGGTCTACCTGGGGCATGATGGCCAACCTCCTCAGCTCCCCCAGCGTGTGCTCTGCAGGAGTCTCCCACTGGGACTCAGCAGTCACTGCCTTCACTCAGCTTGTATGAACCTGCCAAGGAGTGTTGATGAACTGGTAAGAATTAAAAAGCCAGCAGGATGCCAGTGACATGTGGGTCCACGTATATTTCTCATCCTGCAAAACCTATAATGTTCTCTTGGCCAAGACCTTGGTCAATGTGCGGGAGTAAAGAGCATGTCTCAAGCTGTTCGGTACCGAGTAATTTTCGCTCCCAATTTACTAAATATTTACAGTCTAAAAAAGCAAGAGCTGATAATAGTGGCTCCTTAGTGCCCACTCAGGGTTGTGGCTCTCCCTGTTTTAGTCACATGGTGTTCTTTGTCAAGCATTAGGAGACCTTGTGATTAAAAACAAGTGAAAGGCCGCTGCAAGAAGTGTGCAAGCAGTAATTGTGGTTCCATGCCATTGTGGTCTTCTGTATGCAGAAGTTTTTTCCCTATGGAGATTTATCCTGAGTCTGACAGGGTAGTCTGACTTCTCTGAGTAAACTATGGTGAAGAAAGATAATTTCTGAAACTAGAAGCAAGACAGTCTTTCAGTGGAGATGACTGAAGTACGGGTATATGCTGACCCAGAACTTCACTTGAGGGTTGGTGAGAACGTGGATAACCTAAAATTTTATAAATAGGCAAGGATGAAGGATATTTATTAAGCCTTATAATAGGTACAAAAGTATTTTTCAATTTGGAAAAAAACAAATCTGGAGCAACTTTCTGATGAGTCAATTAATATAATAAATGATCAGTGGTAAATTCTAAGCAACATTCTGCTGGCTTTTATCTCCATATATTTGTGGTCTTTTAAACAACTAACACTTAACAGGAGTGGCTGTTGATAGCTGAAGTTTATCATAAGGTTTCTATATCCTGTTAAAATTGTTCCTAGAAAAAAATGATGTCATCCTTTTCAGTGCTTTGGCAAATCCGATCTCATCAGCACCGTGCTGGGCAGGCAGGCCCTCACTGCTTTGTAGAAGTCCATTGCCTTTTCTGCTTAGGTGCCTGGCCAGGAGAGGATAGTTGCTCTCAGGTAGGCGGTAGCTGATGGTATTGGATTCTGGCTGTTAGAGGTGCAGCCATCCTTCCACTGGCTCAGTCTCTGTCTGGAGACACCTTCAGCAAGTGGTGCGCTCTCTTTGCACGCTGATTTGCTTAGTTTTTTCTCCCTTTGCTTTCTGTTGGGGAGTTTCGAAGCCCATCTAAGGAAGAAGTGGGAACACTCTGCTTTTATTTTGGCCATTTTCTGAAATGTCGTCTTGTAGGAGCGAAAATTCTGTTTTAAAGAAACATGAACCTCTTTATGTTGTAAAGGTTCCTCAGTTCTAATTTTTTTTTCTTTTCAAACTTAAATATTGTAAAGAATATATTTTCATGTGAAACTGTCTTTCAGCAAGACGTTTATGCCAGCTGTAGTTACTCTAGTTTATAAAAAAGTGAAGGAGGAGGGGCCACCTCCCAGATGATTCGGATTTTAGGTTGACTGACTGGTAGTCTGTAAGCGCTTATTTCCCCTCTGCTGATTAGACAGGAATCTGGGAAAATTACTCTTCTGCCTTAGGCACCTCAATTAAGTGCTTAGAGTTAGGTGGGATTAATTTAGACTTATCCTTAAAATAAAAAGCAGAAGATGGAGAATTTTGTTTCTGACAAGTTGCTCAAACCCTGACAGATAATAATTCCATGGCAATCTTTATTGATACACTCAAATGACATCTCGGTAATAATAACTTGTAGCATCCAATTATGTTGTAAATAAAAGTATTGCTCTTGCATGCCCCAGGAATCTGGAAATTACCTGAATATTAACACTCAATAAAGCATATTTGTAATTGTACATTTAAAATGAGATGCATGCCATCTTTAAGCACATAAGGACTTGGTTTTCATCACTAAGGAAAAAACACAAATTAGATAAAATCAAATCCTTTTTCAGTTACACACATTATCCTCAAGGTTAAAGTAATTAGAACTCTCTTTCTGGAGGAATTCAACTTAAGACTGGAAATGTGGTCAAAAAAGTTTCATTGTGTCAGCCTGATGTTTGACTTTTGATAGCACATCCCTAAAGACTTCTCTTCAACATATCCTGAACAGGGGATGCTTGTTTCCCGTGAAGCCTGTTGTTGCTGATAAAGCCTATCTACATCAAAGTGGTATCTAATATGGCACTGCTGTACTCTGGCCTTAAGAAAAAAAAACAGTTGAGTGGCTCGTTTGCCTTTGTAAATCTGCTGAGCCTAAAGATTTATTTTAAATATTCTGTCCAAAACCCAAATCACAATAGCTAAGTCTGTACAACACATGTTTTTAAACAGAGCATAAAAGAAAACAGCATTGCACATTAAAACAAAATAGAAGCCATAAAAGTTGTGTTTCAGAGACTGTGTTAATGTACTTGTTGATAACATGGTGTTGCTTTCCTTTGATATTTGAGGCCTCTATCTGAGTGACAGAAAGCAGATCTCTTAGGAATCTCCTTAGCTTGAATGTTTTGTGTGGTTAAATGAGCAATGAAGCAGAAGGGTGTAAGCTATTTCCCTCTGAAGTATTGCATGTTAACTGCAGGCACAGGCAGTTCTCGAAGGTGTACACACGCATATATGCACACAGAGCACATGCATAGGCAGAAGAAGGGGTGGGAAACCAGGCAAAAGTTGAATGTCTCAAATTCAGCATAGGTAAGAGTAAAAACTTGTTCGTAGTCAGGAGGAAGCACTCTGAAGATGGATAAGAGGCTTTTTGCCCAGCTCAGACCATGTGCTGTTAACAGACGACATCATGTGCAGCGTAGATGTCCTGCTGGCCTTTCTCCTCCCTCCATCTCCCCCCACGCTGCAGGTACAAGCACAAATCCCTTCTTTCCCTGGTTTCCCACAAATGCATAAGCAGGTCTCTGCTCTGTCTGTGCTGCTCTGCTGTTTAATGCTAGATTCAACATATGGGTCAGTCCCAGCAGCTTTGGATTTTGGAGTGACTGGAGGCTAAGTCACTGCTTCTCCGGTGCACACCGGCACCACTCCTCTGTTTGTGCTCCCCAGTGATTGCTGCAGTAATGTGTTGTTTGCTAACATAACCATTCATCGGATTTTTACAGTCTAGAGCCAGTTTAATCTTTCAGAGACCTGGGATGACTCATGGGTAGATTTTTCAAAGCATCTGCTGTGTTAGGAGACGCTGCAAGTTGGAGGCAGGCTGCAAAGAACGAGCAGAAAAGCTCCTGAGGATCATTCTGAAAAACTGCGTAGCTGTATTAAAAAGGGAGGTGGATATTTTTTATCTTCCCTTGAAAATGTGACTTGACTACATCATTACGAGGTGCCTCTGAAATCTGTTGGTAGAAGAAGCCATTGCTGTAACACCCACTATACCAATTCCCCTTATTCTTCTTTCCACTCTGGTTTGTGTCCCACCAAAGGTGTCACTTTACAGTGATGCACAAAACACAGAGCTTGTACCTTCCCCTGCAAATCCTGTAAGCGTATAGACAGTTGTCACTTTTTCTCCTGTGTGTTTCATTGCATGTTTAAAAGACAGTTCAGACTCCCAATGTATTCAGTCTCAAGGTCATTGAGGCTGCTTAGAGAAATGTTGAATAAGTTTCTTATACATCCACGATACAAAGGCTGCTAAGCTGTTTGAGTTTGTCGGGTTGGTGACAGATCTTGCATGACCAGACGAGAAACTCTTGCACGTTGAGAACTTGATTTCTTTTCTTCAAAGGGTTGTACTAGAATCATGGCTAAACTAAAATGTATCCAAGTAAAAATAGTAAATAACCACTTTGCATCTCAGTCTAGTTTTGTAGTTAGTAACTCCCATATAGTCATAACACTCCACCATATTCTCATGTTTCTAGTCTGCCTATAAGGGTTCTGTTTTCATATGTGATGACTTTAGAATTGCCTAGTCCTTCATTCTATTAAAGTGTTTGCTTATGGCTAAACAAAATGAGGAAAAACGAGCAGGCAAAGAAAACAGACCAGAGAAGAAAGTGTTCTGAATAATAGAATGATTTTATTTTCTTCTCAAGCGCTACTTAATGTTAAAAAAAACCAAAACCCGAGAAGGTGGTTAGACGATTTTTGCCTTGAAACAGAGAGGAGTGGAGAAGTGGGAGGTAAGGGGTGGGGGGTGTCACAGAGATTGGTGTTTCCATCCCCAATGACGCGCTGGCTGCTATGCTGCTGAATTACACTGAAAGCACTGAATGGTGCCATTATATTCCTTTTCAAAAGTTGTGGGCTATGAAATTCAATCTGAGGTATTTTTAATGAGTGTTCTGAGCCTCAGTCGCAGCTCTTCCCAAGAAACAAGGAGCACAGTGTGCTGCTAAATAGTGCCGAGGCCGGGGGTTAAACTCATTCAGTTTTTTGCTCACAGGGAGTGAAAGTAATATCAACATTTATTTGACAGGTATGTACTTGCTTCCAGAGTTGAGCTTCAGTAAAACAGCTTTCCATAAAGAAAATGTTCTGAAAAATGAGGTTCTATCACCTTCGCATCAAACCCCCATCTAGTTTCTGAAAAGGAGTCTTGTGTGTTTTCCGAAGCCAGTGTCCGCAGTGCACACACTAGGCTTGTGCTGTGGGCATCCCTGCGCTGCAGGACGCTGTGCCCATAGCCATCAGGCACACCTCTGTGGTCACAGGTTCATGGTCAAGGTGCAGCTTATGCCAGATGGGCACTGCTGCCCGGTTACAGCCCCTGGCTGTCAATTAAACATAGATAATTCAGAGGTAATCTTTGTCGGAGAGGTAGGTGCCTGCTGGCATCCCTGAGTCTCCACTAAGGGTTTTGGTGTCACAGTTGTGATGGCTTTGGGCTGACTCCTTCCCTTCTCGCACCTCTCAGCGAGACATAGCTTTTCAGGGAGGCTTTTTTAGCATGCATCTGGTTTTAGAAAAGCCATGTAGCACAAAAGTATTGTTGCCTTCCATTTTTCTTAAGTGCTGATTTGCAAAGTAGTTTGTTTCAGGTTGTGAGGAAAGCACTGTTTTATGCATCTGCCCTGCAAGTCACTCCAAGATCTGAAATTCGTGATGAGCTAGCTCTGGTTCTTGCAAGTCATTACCATTCAGCGTCAAGGCTCTGAAGCTGGAATACGTTGTGCTGACGATACGCTTCAGAAAGGAAAATAGTCTCTTCCAGCAGTGAATGTGTGCCTTGCTAACGGGGTAAAGAACAGCCACAAACCACTTTTTAGTTTTGCTAGTAAAATTAGGCAGAGATGACTCAGCATTTGCAAGAGCTAATTTAGGGAGTAAGATGACATATTGGTAGTAAGTTTTTTCATTGTTCTTTTAATGCCTCATTTTTCTTGTCCACACAGTGCATTTGAAATAATGCTCAAGGAAAGTAATTTTGTTTTAGTAACAGTGGCTCTGGCAAGAGTCTCCCGCTGGAAGTCTCCAGGAACTGAATGGTTGGTGTGTGACATTTTGCAGCCTTAAACAGTTACTTAAAAGACTTGCTCTGCCACTGCTGATTTCCCACAAATGTTTTACGCCTATCTAAAGGAAGTTAGCAGTAATGGTTGTACTACAAGAAACAAGGTTTGTTTTTTTCAGGAGGACTAATTAGCTTATGCAGAGACCTGTTGTTGCAGTTTGATGGGTTTGGGGGCTAGGGATTTTTGGGAGTTACTGAGATGAGCATTCACGTTTCACATGAAGACATGCATTGTCCCCATCGGGACAATTTCTTAGAGGCTTGTTAGGCAGACAACAATGAAACTTTTCAGCCGAATTCATTAGCAGAGGGGATCAGAGCATCCCTTTTAAGCTGATAAAGTGATTTTTAGGTACTTAGGTGTCAAATGTAGGGTTTTTTTAAATCAGTACAGAAAAGTTAAGACAAAGTCAGTTGTATTTTCTAGCTGAGAGTTAGATGTCAACTAGTTAAAATGCTATAATGCAGCTAAAGGAACCAGGGAACTGGGAAACTAATCATGAAGTGTTTCGTTAATGCTTTTCACCATGAATAACATTTTGTAATAAACAGATCTGTACTTAGACTACAGCAACCAAAGGCTGAACATGTTTTGATCCATAAGGTTCGTGGTGTTTAGCTGACGAGAAGTTCCAGATTTCCTTCGGCATTGATGACAGTGGGATGGACGTGCAAAATAAATTCTCCTGTGGGATTTTGTCCCTACAGCTACCTGAGGAGGAAATTCTCCTGGCTACAAGAATCTGCGTCTTTCTTCCCCTTTCTTCTTCTTTACAAAGGGCTCCACTAGCTTTGTGGTTGTTGCTGCTGGATCTGCAGTAACAAACTCCTTGTCAAGTAGAAATTAGAGTAAATTAAAGGTGGGAAATAAAAATCGGTATTAATATCAGTTTGCATTTGTAAGAACTGCAAAGAAATCAAATGATTGGATCGTTAAACCTGAAGATGACAGGTTGGTCTGTGGTATGAAAGGCTCAGTTCTGAAGGTGCCCAGCCCATCTCTTCTTTTTTATTTCCTCAGTTGCACATTGAAATGGCATATATAATACAGTGTGGGTGGTATTTGCCCATTAACTTATAAAGCTATGATTTTATGAGCCAAGTGAAAGAGACCAAGCAGAGCCTCCAATTCCAGTAGCTTTACTGTACTGTAATTATGGAGATCTAGTTACCTGAGGATTTACTGTAGCTGAATTTTGTACTAGTCTGACTCTGCTGTAAGAAAAAGTTTAACCAAATACTACTGAAAATAGCCTCATCATAGAACTTTACATTAGCTTTGCTAGATCATCTTTTTCTTTTTCCTTCCACACTATTTAACTGTTTAAGAGGATTATTTAGTTATTTCTTTTCCTGATAAGTATTGAATTTTCACCTGAATTTTACTGTTGGCTATTTCTAGTAAAGTTGATTTGGGGCATTAGATGAGAGTTTAAAGTCTAGTCAGAGCAATCCTTCTGCTTTTGCCTATTTTAGAAAATATTTTGATGTAAGCCAGTGTTGTGATCAGAAAGCCAAGAGCATTCTTACAATAACAAATCTGTGTATGTTCAAATGTAGAGAATTGCAAGTTTCTTTTGGAGAAGGTGCTAGACAATGCAAGCGAATGAGATGGTTATTAAAATGTTTCTCTTTGTATTTTTGCCTTGGTAATTGTTTGCTGTGTTGATTTTTGGTTAGCAATCACATACCTAAAATAGCCATTTTTTAAGTAATCTTGTTTGTCATAGCTGATAGGTGGTGGGGGGGGAAGTGTAACTTTGCTGCTGCATTTTTTTTTAAGGGCAGGTACTTGTAGTAAAACACACCTGAAGTAAAAAGCGCCATATGTTACAATCACACTGTTTAAAAAAGACACCAGCGCCAGCAAAACGGACTGAAGGCTAAAACTGTACATCAAGACTATGGAAGGCAAGCACTGGCATTAAAGGGAATACAGCTTATGTGGTGAGTGTAAAGTGGGAAAGCAGTCCACTAAAATCTTGAAAGAAAGGAACACTAAATGGTCTTATTGTACACACACAGCAGATGATCAATCGCCTGTTTTTAAGGCAGTATAAGAGACTTATTCTGTTACTGCATTTGGCCTCGATCCTGCCTTTGATGGTATGCATGCAGTCTGTGCAAAAGCATGTGGGATACATGCCAGGAGTGGAGCCTTCAACTACATTCAAATGGAAAATATCTTAAAAGGAATGAGGTGCCTTTAGGTTATCATGAAAATTTGCCTCTTGTACACCCTCCCTCCAAATGGGGTGGATACCTGATGGGGTATCGGGTCCCAGGGTGGGGATCCGCATACTTAGAAGTAGCGGTGGGAGTGTGTGGCTGCTCTGTTTAAAGGTGTCACTTCTATTTGCTTTGACCTGGTATGTAGGGGTGATGCATCACGCTTCTTCCAACGCTTCCTAACTACCTGGCCTAAGCCGAATAGCAAAGTAGGAGCCCAGGTGTAAGAGCTGTCTTTACGGTCTAAAGCTATTTTTATAGTCATCTAATCCTTCCTATAGGATTAACACCTACACTTTGAAAGGGAGGAGAGGAGAAGAAGGGCAGAGGATCTCCAAGTGTCTTGGCAGTGTTAGGTCCAGAGCAACGACACTCAGACCAGTGCTTATTGCTTTTAATCCCACCCTTCGAGCAATAGACTCTTGCTAAATATGATTTATGCATTTCATTTTACGCCAGAAGGGAGAACTGTTTAAAATATGAAATTTGTCTTTGGATGCTGACAGCATTGTTCTCCCGTGAGTAGTTTTCAAGCCTCCTTTGAAGTATAAATTTCTGGCAGGGTTATTTGTTTAAGAACCCTGTTGCTCAGTCTCATCTTTGAGGTTATTTTTATACTATTTGCTTATCATGAACACTTGTTGGTTGGTTTTTTTTCTCCCTTTCAGAGCTGTAGATACGTATATAATTTTTAACAGCTTTGAATAACTGAGAAAATTCATGCTGTTAACAATGTGGGTTTGTTATTTGTAGTATTGATTATGACTGTATATGACTTCAGAAATAGTCATGGAAATACTGGGTGAAGTTTTCACTATCATTTCAATGCAGTTGTTAAACTGGAGTATAAAAATAATTTGGGAATCAAACTGATCTGAAGTACAAAGGCTTTTCAGGGTGATTTCCCACAAAAGAACAAATACAATTTTAAACTTAGTATTTAAACTTTGTACAATATAATATTTAAGTATTTGTAAAATATTTAGCTTGACCAAATTGTCACATTTCATTTCTGAGCACTCGAAATGTGACAGGAACAACGCATTAGTGGAAGAAATGTCTGCCTTTATATTGTGGCAGGTGTTGTGGTAGGTGTGAATGATGAATGATTTACTTTTCATGTAGAAGAGTTACTTTCTCTCCTTACCAGCTGTTACTAATGCACAAGCAAGTGTAATTAAAACCAACAAACAAACTTTTTTCTGATCCATTTGCAGCAGTTTTGAGGGAGAAGGAAAACAGAATAGTCTGTGCTGCCACATGAAGCCATCTCTTACTTTGACCAAAACACTGATGGGACATATTTTTCAGATGTTCCAAAGAAAGTGCTTTTTTGTTTGTTTGTTTTTTAACCTCATGTTACTGCTTAGTAATGTAAAAACAAACAAACAAAAACCTTTCAATTGAAGATCTGCTCAATCTGGGATCTGAGATTAGTTGGCTAGACAGATAAAAAATGGTAAAATCACTATTTGATCCTAAACAGACACTTTTTTGTTTGGTAGATGGTTAGTGAAATAATTGCTAAATTAACTGGGGAGTGGGGGAGTGTGTCCAAACCCACTTCATTTAAAGTCCTGCATATCTTCCAGATATTGCTATGCACTTTCTTTTTTTAAAAAATCTGTATTGCTGTCTGTGCCAAAGAATGGTCTAAACAAGTATGTAGAGGGAGATTTTTTTTAATGATTGGCGATAGCTAGAACATGAAAGAATTGTTGAACCTATTAAAATATTCACCACTGGAAGATCATAAACAATGTACTGTTTTGGATTTTGGTGGGGTAGCGGGAGGGTGAATTGAGTAGGACTGAAATAATGCGCAGACAGCAAATGTTGAATGCACAATGCGTAAAGCAGGCTACTTTGACTGGGTACCTTCATAGCTTGCAGCTAAATGTGATGATGCACATTATTCGTAATTTAGAACTCAGTGGCCTGACGTTCCCTGAAAATGTAAAGTGACTTTTAAAATGTGATTTCACAGAGCTAAATGAAAGGCCAGTTCAAAATGCATTAAGCAATAAGGATGTGTAGCTGGAAATCAGTGAGCTGCTTTTCACTGCAATAAATTTATAAGGTTGTTTTGGTGTAACTAAATACCACCTCAAGAGAATAATAGTAATTCCCTGCTGTCAGTGCAGCTGGGATTCACCTCATCTAAAATGAACCCTGTAACACAGGTGTCTGGGCTCCTTGTCGTCAAGAGTAAAGGAGTACAACTGTCTCGCTAAGGCAGAGTTCATTGCCAGTGTGCTCAGGTGGCTGTTTTGGGGCAGGCAGAATTGCCCTCTGGAGCTGCAATGTTTCTTCATTGATTATACAAGAATCTGGCTGTCAACAAAAACAGGAGCAGGGGACTGCCACCCGCTGCAGCTGCTTCCTAGCTCCTGAGTGTTGCATGTGATCTTCCCTGCGTGGTATTCCACCAGTATACCGTACCCTCCTGTTTCCTTTCCCTCACTGCCTTACAGTGTGGCATCTGTGGTAGCAAGTGGTCTGGAGGTACAGTCTTGCCACCAGCCTTCATTGTGGCAGCTTCCATGTCAAGGTCCCGCTTGCATGCCTCGTCCTCCTCCTTTGATCTTCACCTTCAGGTCAGTTTTTTCCCTCCCTGGTGCGAGCTGTCATTCAGTGATGCTCAGGGAGAGCAGGAGATAAGTCTCCTGGCTCTCCTTTCCCATGTCCTCCACATTTGGCCACATCGATGATCTTCCCTTATCCCAGCGTATGAGGCTTTCGTGATGGTCACGTAATGGGCCTGTGCTTTCTCACTGTGGCAGGGAAAGGCCCTCCTGTAGCATAGGCTGTAGTGCAGTCTTTCCCCACCCTGCAACCTTACATGCATGCATAGCTATTTTGGGGGGCTCATGGGCCCCCATGGATCAGACCCGTGCCAGCGTGGAGCAGGGAAAGTGTCCAAGCTGTGGTTCATGGGACATGGGCGCAGCCGCAAGGCCATGAGGCGGGAGCTGATGAAGCTTGCCTTGTGCTCGCTGGCTGAGGCATGGCAGCAGGGCCACACTTGATGGTTAGAAAATGCCTTCCAAGTTCTGGGGAAATCTTGTGTTGTCCCATAGGCCTTGTAACCACGTTCAAGTCAGACATGACTGATGGCTATAGATGATGTCATTGGTGTGGCGCACTCATTCCTGAATGCTTCCTCTGTCAGCTCGCGTTTGCTGTGACCTGAGTGACTGCTGGTTTGCTTCCATACCCAGCGGACTGAGATTTTAATTTATTGTGTTTAAATTTTTTAGTAGAGATGTCATGGAACTGCACTGAATCAAGATCTCTGTGAGACCAGAGAGTTCCTGCTTTTGTGGATGTTGTGCTTCTCCTTCTGGTCCTGCAAGACAGCAGTGTGATCAGGCTCTAAATCTCAAGAGATTTTATATGCGCAGCGTTTCCCTTGAATAAACTGTCAGATTTTACTTTGAGGTAGACTGATCAAAGCTAAGATGAGTTTTGAATAATAATCTTATTTACAAATACGTGAGTAAGAGGCATTTCATGTTACCGAGGCACACTCCAGAGAAAATGCCAAGTGACATAAATGCTACAAGACTGCCGTTCCATCGTCTAAATGCCTGTAAGAAAAAAAACTTTATGAAAACACTCAGCAGGTTTTAATCAGATGCTTTTACTCATGGTCTGAGATCAGACAGGCTTGCTCTCCTCAGCTAACCTTGGACCATGTGGTAACGCAGGTGGGCTCTCTCCCTTTTTTCATGTTGGTCAAAAATCTCCACGCTCCCAGAGACACC
This sequence comes from Mycteria americana, assembly GCF_035582795.1. NCBI lineage: Eukaryota > Metazoa > Chordata > Aves > Ciconiiformes > Ciconiidae > Mycteria > Mycteria americana. The sequence goes on along the minus strand of NC_134365.1, from coordinate 163,450,106 downwards.
TTTTTTTTTTCCTGGGAGGAACAATGAAGTTTGGTCTCTGTCAGACAGGAGTCCATCAGGTACTTTAGTAAGACATATACATACATATGCACAGGCACGTTTCCATTTTACTGGTTGTGCATGTGGATGAAAGCAATATCCTCTGCCTCTTGCTGCGAGGGTGGCTGTTAAACACGTCCTTCTGTTCTCTAGCAGCCCCAGCCAAACTGAGGAGGCCCGAGACTAGTCTGCAAGCAGGAGCATTTGCCTGAAGTTTCTAAATCACTTGTAGGTGTATTTTTGGAGCAGTAAACTAATATCGTTATTACACTCGCTCTAATGTCTTTTTAATATTGTTCTATTGCCTCCAACAAAATGCACTTACTGGGAAGCTCTTTTGTTAAGAGACAATGTATGTTTGGATGTCCTATGTACAGCAATAGATTGAGTGGAAAATGTGGGAAGCTTTCTGTTAGAACTGACACGCGAGGCGCGATGGCCGGCGTGGGCTGGGTGGTGGTCATCGGGGATGTTTTCGGTTTAATGAAGCTGGAGAATGTGAAGTGAATGTATTCAAATATATTTGCACTTGAGATTTATTTTGGATGGCGTTATGTCAGATCAAAAGTGCTCTGTCTAAAAAAATAGATGTCTTTTTTTTTTTTTTTTTTTTTTTTTTCCCTTGCCCTCTCTGTATCCTCTTATTTGGTATTTTGGTATGAATTACTTTAGTTACTGCAAGGTTGGTTATGATGAATGGTTAAAAAAATTAGTACTCCTACCTGCAGTCGTTCTTGATCTGTTTTCTGACAGTATTCCTGAGGCTAATGTTTGCTACAGCTAACATTAACAAACAGTTAATAAAATAATCTAAGTGAACATTGCTTCCTGGTGGCATAGGTCTGTTAGAGGCACTGGGAGTATGTTGGGTAAAAACCTGTTCAGCAAGTTTGTTCCTGGGGAGGTGAGCTTGCCTTTTGCCTTCCGACTTCCAAAACCAGCCAGCGCTGAAGGGTTCGGTCGTCGTGTCCTGCATCACTGGGGTGACAGTGCCGGTGTGGTGGCACATACGTCCTGTGCCTCCCCTAGGACAACGTCATCCTTTTAATTTCTCTGGTGCAAGCCCTGCTACTGGGTACTTTTCACAATTCATATTAGACAATGTTAGATAAACTGCCTTTGGAAAGATGCTTTGTACTTAGGGTTGTGGATGGAAACCAGGTGGAAAAAACATGGGGATTTGGGTTTTGGTATCCCAGTGAAACAGAGACCAAACTGCGTAGTGAGGAGGTGCGACTGAGCAGCTGCCCTCTCACAAGTAGCCTGTTGGTACGGGCACTGCCTGGAGATGCCGGGACCTGGGCTCAGGCTCAGGTTTGAGCCAGGTCGGCCAGACTGCCTGCCTCTAATGGTTTTCTTTTCTTTGCTTGGTTACTGCTGGTTTATTTTGCTCTAGTAATTATTTACTGGGCAGAAAGGGAAAGGGCCAATCTGTAGGTTGAGTGCAAGGGCGCTTGTCTGGGGTGTGATGGGGCTTTTGTAACGGTGGAGTTTGTGCAGTTTAATGGGTTATTAGTTGTTCTGAAGTGAGTGGAGATCTGTGTTTCAAGGCCTCTTGAGTTAAAATAGGTGCATTTGTCCAAGGAACAAAAATATTTGATTTCAGTGATTGGCCTTTTTATACAAAAACGGTGGTTTTTGCTGAAGACTTGCTGGTGAGCTGTAATTTACAGTATTTGCTGCAGGTGTGGATTTAACTGACATGCTGATGAGAAGAATCCTCACAATCAGGAAAGCGGCAGCTCTGGGAGCTAATATTGGGCTAGAACATCTGGTCTTTATAGAAGGAAGACTTTCCGCGTGTGGAAGGAAACGCTTGCTCTTGACTCCTCCAAATTTCTCAACAACTCTGTTAGGGTAGCACAGGCAGGCCTTGACCAGCCACAGAGCCTCACACCAGGAGGCTCGGGATAAGCCAGAAGTCAGAACCCAGGACTTGAGCCTGTTGCGTATCAAGTGGTGTCCAGCAAACCCTCAGGCCCTTGTGTTTTGTATGACAGGTCTGTTGGTGAACATTTTGGTTTCAGTATGTTGTACACAGATGTACGTAGCACCACGTGACATGGCTCGAATGGCCATGGGATGAAATAGCTGTCTTCCAAAATTCACAGTAGCAATATAGCCTAGAGACCAACACCTTACTGCATTGCACATTTACATGGCAGACATAAGAAAACTATATCCCAAGTCCTCCTCTTCTGCCTCTTCTATTTCATGGTATTTTTCCCTCAAAAATAAAAATGCACTAAAGATGGATTGTGAGCTGCCATCCAGGGATAGATGGATATTTTTCATAGCTGTAAAACTAGTGTAATTATTGTCAACTGCCCTGTGGGTATGGTTGGAATATCCACTGATTTTGTAAACTGTTTTGACAGTGTTGTTTGCTGGACAATTTCTTAGCATAGTAATTTTTCTGCCACTAATTAAAAGCATCTTTGTAACCCTAGGCTTTCTTTTCTTCTTACAGCAAAGAGCTCCTGGGAAAGTTCTGCATGATGCTGTTTGCAACCACCTGAACCTTGTTGAAGGCGACTATTTTGGCCTTGAGTTTCCAGATCATAAAAAGATGATGGTATGTAAAATTTCAGGTGATTGGTAAAATTCAGGTGATTCAGGTAAAATTTCAGGTGGTATGTAATTTTCAAGTGATTTTCATTTACATACACACTGTTATTCTCTCCTCCTGCTCCTTACTTATAAGGTATGTTTAATCTTCAATCTCCGAAAGAAAAAAAGGACTCTCTTTAAAAAATGTTCTCGCCTGCCAGAGTTGAAGAAATGTTTTTAAAACCTGATTACTCCTGTCAGATTTCATCTGCATTGAAAGTAGAAGCCAATTCAGACACAGGCTGGAAAAGCATTTTACCTTTATCAGTTGCAGTAGAGAAGCCAAAGGCTGGACTGTTGCAGAGTCTCAACTCTGATTTTACAGTCCTGCTTAATTTGGAGTGCAGGAATAGTAAAATCGTTCTCCGCAGACAGAGGAGATTCAATGATTGTGACATAGTTCCATGAAAAACATCGTGGGGCAAGAAAATGGATAGATAAAATATAATGAGGTTAATAAAAAAGAAATCAAGAACAAAAAACCTAATAAATTGATGAAAGTCCTGTCTGGGGAGCTGTGTGGCACGGGCAGGTGTCTTGGTCCTGTCACTTTGGACTCTGAGAACAGCTGCCAGTGACATTCAGGCATTGCACTAATACGTCTAGGGTGGAAACAGTATCATGTAGCAGAGAAAGCCAAAGGCTAATGACTTCTCAGCCTCTAATGACTTTCTTTCTGAAGTTTGTTTTACTTTAGACTTAGTGTGTGACCTACTGGCATGTGTGCTAGTTATCTGGATTGCTTGACTGGTACATTCTGGTGTATACTGGATTTCTTGCCTGTTCAGTGAATTCTGCACGAGTAGCCCGGCTGACCTAAAGGAGATGACTTTGAGCAATTAGAAAAAAAAAAAATCTATTTTCTGTCCATCTATATAAAATTTCTGTAAGGAGCAATATTTCTTAACAAAAGAGGATTTATTTGCTGCTGCAGTAATATCTTAGTGCAGGCTTACATAGACACTAAAACTGAACACTAAAACTGAACACACTCATAATATTTTAGGCTAACTATAATTAAAGAGGAAATTTTAAAAAATGGACAGTGATCTTTAAAAATTATCTGCTTCACAGTTTGCTCCTGGATTTACATGAAACACAGTTTACTAGAAAGTTTCATATTCTGTCAGATATCCTTGGCTAATGCTTTAGGTAACTTGAGAGCTTAACTCTTCAAAACAGTGCAACTGCACAGTACTATTACAACAGAGGGTCCATGTAGCCATGTTAATAATGACATATTGACATTCCTGATGGATGTATGTATGTAAAGCTGAAACAAATCCTAACATCTTGTGTATATACAGTTGCTTTTTAGTTTTCTAGAAAATAGAGAAGGTCATTTGATTGACCTTCTCTACTTCACAGGTCATTAAGTTTCAAATAGATGACCCTCTGTGTTTTGCTCAGAGACCTGAAGTAAACTAACAGTTTTCAGTCTTGTAAAAACAAAATGGTTTATTTGCTTGAGGCAGAACACAGGAGAGATTGAGGTGCTGCCAGTGCCTGAGGCCCTTGCAGTGGCAGGAACTGACTGGCTGGAAATATGTCCAGATGATCACAGTGAGGGAGCCAGGGCTCTGATGAAGAGGAAGGTGGAGAAACCCCCCCTAAGGCTATCACCACTCTGAGCTGAAGGAAAATGCTTCCATGCATCGAGCATGGTAACTCACCTGGCCCCTACGCTTGCAAAAGGAAATACTAGCCAAGTATCTGAGAACGCCAGTCCATGTTCTTGCTGGTTGTTCCAATCTTTGCTTCTGAAAAAGGGGGAGATCCCCCAAATCTTGCCCACATCTAGTCAGCTGTGCCCCAAGAATGGTGAGATTCAGTGGAAGTAGTGTCTTCGACCACCTAAAAGCAAATCACAGAAACTCTGAAGCAGATTTGATTATGAATTGTTGTTTCAATGTGGAGCAGCACTTGGAGAGTAATGTTTGCACTTAAATTTATATGATGCAGTTGAGGTGAATGTTCCTGTGGGATTTAAAACTTTCTGAGCTTCATAATGGCCATAATGTAGAACTCAAGCACTGTGCAAATAAAAAAAATTTGCAGTTAATGTTGTGTCTGAGAAATAAAACACACAAGCATATTTTACATTCATATCATCTGAAGAGAATGAGTTCCTTTTCCAATGTAGAGTGCAATGTAAAAGGAAAAATAAATATTTAGAGCATATTTGTTTGGATGTAATCATATGTACATGAAGTCATATATTCACAGTTCATCTGTGTTTGTTTCAATGTGCGAGGCTCCAGACCTCATATCTGACATATTGACAGTTGTATGTCAAGATGCCTGGCAGCTGTATACATTCAAGCGTGCCATGCTTGTAGCAGACAAGACCTGCATGGGAGATGAACGTGGAGGGTCTGAGGGCTGCGCTTCCTGCTGGGACAGGGAGAAACCAAAGCACTGTTGCCAAGCCTGGGGTTTCACAGAGTTTCATCACACTTGATGTCTGCCCCAATTCTCCAGCTGCTGAAATCCGGTCACTATTGTGGAATGCCAGACTTTGCTTAAAAAATAAATAATCTAGCCTTTGTAGTTCTGGAGAAAATTGAAAACATGAATCTTAATTGAATCCTCACATTATTTTTCATTTCCAGTTTATAAACCAGTCTCAGATTGGCTGTGTTTAGTGTGGGAGTTGCATGATGCATAAGTTTTGATTTTTTGGCCTTGGTCATTGTGGTGAGGTCTTCATTTTGCCCCACCTTTCTCCCTACATATGTTCAATACACACATTTCTAGTATCCAGCAGTCCGGTCAAGGATGTTGTACATTGCTTGTAGGATGATTGGGAAAGTGGAGAAAGGAATGACACACTTGCGTGCTCATGGTGTATCATAAATTCCCTCTGGAGGAGAGAGAAGATTTTTCTTTTTTTTGGTGTCAAGTAAAATACATTACTCCCATATTCTTGTAAATATTTTTTTTTCTCACTAAACTTGGCAAAGTCCCTGACCTTCGTTGCTGATTATGTACACGCCAAATTTCTGAAACAAAACAGTTTTAAGTTACTGAAATGCCAAAAAGTGTCAGAACCAGTTTAACGTGTGATAAACACTGTTCCTATTCTCGGATAACCAAGTTTCTTCAGCCCTTCCGAAAAGAAAAAAAGACTTTCAGAGGCTGAGAAACATAAAAAGAATTCCATTCAGAAACATTAGTGGGTGTGAAAGGGCAGGAATGTGAGGTCTTTGCTAGTTGGAAGCACTCATATTAGTAATGATGAAAATAGCAAACAGCGTTGGAGCAGTTATAGCAGCAATACAGGCCTGTTCCTGTCTGGCCTCTCAGGTGATTTTCTAAAATGGATATTTTGAGTATGTTTCAGTCTCTGCATAATCTAAAATTATTAAAGGTCGAAGATGTATTCATTTCAATACATACTCTTTTTCTAGGGGAAGGCTCGGTTAATTTGTTTTTTAATGGCTTTAACCTTTGTGACGGTTGTAGGATGTTCCTCCACAAATTCCAGATGTCTCCAAGGGAGGCTCCGTGCAATTTGGTGAGATAGCAAAACACAAATCTTGGGCATAGTTAGTTACCAGCTGAGGACCGCGAGCTGTTGCACTTCTCCAGGCCCTGCAAGCCGTTTGGCTTTTACCTCCTGCGTGATTATCTCCCAGCTTCCCCTAATATTTTGCCCTGGCCCTTCTGACTGAGACTGCAGAACAGGGGTTTAGGCTCTGAAAACTGTATTTCCACCTACTGCTGCTCTTTTGAAAGCTGAAGGAAAGACCCACACACCCTCCTGAAAAATGGGTTGTTAAAAACCAGATGAAAGTAAACTATATGCAGAAGTTACACTGCCCCCAGTTAAGAAATCCTAGGCCTGAGCTTCCCAGGCTTATAGAAAAGAGACAATGTTACACAGCTATAAAGTAAGCTTCCTCCCGCCCGTGCTCTGCGCTGTGTCTGCCTCACGCCCTTGACCTGGGAGGACATCCCTCGCCCGGGTGGTGGTGAGACTCCTTTGTCTCCGTGGGGCCGAGCAGGGGAACTCCACATTTACGCCCATGCCTCACAGTGGGACTCCTGATGGTCCCCGAAACCAGAAGGAGAAACGCTTTCTCGTTTCTCTGTTTGCCCAGCATTCCCAGCTCAAAGGCAAGCACCAGCCCCTTTCACTTGCCTTTCTCAAGATTAATTTGGGTGAGGGCCACAATGATAGTGTAGGACTGTCTTTTTCTGAACTCCTTGTTTCAGTTCTTTCCACAAAATGAATGGTTCCTGACCAAACGTTCCGTGATTGTTGGTACCTGAGACAAGTGAGGGGGAGATCCCCTCGCTGTTTCCCAGCTCTCTGAATCAAAAGCTGTGCCACGGTGACAGCCCATTAACCGTGCTGTTTCCTGAGCATCTTCCAGAATTTTGGGGAGAAAATCCACTACATATAATTAGGGAGAGCATGATGACCACACTGGAAACAATAAATAAGTAAATGAAAATCTAAGTAGTGCAATGAAAAATGCTCCTTTGCAAGCGGTAGTTTGTTCAGAGATGATAACACCACCTTCTTTTGTTTTCAGGTGTGGCTTGATCTTTTGAAGCCTGTTATGAAACAGATTAGAAGTAAGTACTTCCTTGCTGTCATTTATTTTGTCAATCTGAGAGTACTTGAATAAATGAGGACTCTGTCAGTTGGGATCTTTATCTTCTCAACTTTCTTCACTGAATTTTGTTTGGATTATTTTTTATTTCTGTTCTGTCCTTAAAAGCTTAACTGTGTGTGCTGTGAAATTATGTCCCATTAACATATGAAGCGGCTGACCCAGTAGGAGACAGAGGTTTAGTCAGTCACTAGAAGAGGCAGTGGCAGCAATGGAGGGAACGGTTTTGTGGAGAAAAAAAGCATGCAGTAAAAGAAGGATTGAAGGAAGCACACATTGCCGAAAGGTAACAGTAATGAGGATAAAAGAAAAAGAACAGGAAGACATTATTGCTGGGAAGGAGCTAGCAAATATGTTAGAGCTCTTTGGGACATTGCTGCAGAACTTGGAGCTGTCTGAGACCAAGAGGAGGAACCAGTTCGGTTAGGGGCATCAGGGAAAGTTATGGTGCGTGGTGGGAGCCAAAAGGAATTTGTAAATAGCCATCGGCTCTGGAAGAGTAGAAGTGAACAGGAAAGGTTTTGGTGATTTTGTTTGCCTGTCAAATGTCAGCAAAGTTCTTCATTTATTGAGCTTTGCTGTTGAGATTAAGTTTTCCTAGGTGCCTCTCTGGTTGTATTAGTCTGAGTGTATGTTCTGGCACCTCTTCCTCTCACGAGACAGAGATGCATTGCTCCTTATGTCACTGGTCATACTTGTAAGAGTCAGGAAAAATGTGCTTGTGCTGCTGTTAAAACAGAAATAGTAATTTGCTAGTGGACTTGAAAAATAGAGTGTATTTTAGCTCCCTCCTGTTCTGAAGCAAGGAAAATAGACACACATAATACATTTTATTGGATCAACTGATGTAATTACTAAAAACAGACTCAGTTTTAGCAGAGTATCCCTCCACCACGTTACTGTTCTCTTTTATTGTGTGTAAATTTTATTGTGCAATCTCTAAATAACCTGAATACTAACAAAGGACAGGAGGTTCCATGAATCATCCCTTGTACATCCTTCTGCATAGTAAAATTTGGCCAGTGTGTAGCTGATGTTCGCTAACTTCCTTTGACATTTCCCCTAGGACCGAAGCACGTTGTTGTAAAATTTGTGGTAAAATTCTTCCCACCTGACCACGCTCAGCTGCAGGAGGAACTGACAAGGTTTGTAGCTGCATGGCTTTTTTTTATTAAATCTCTGGTGAACAGAGGGGAGAACATGGAATTTGAGATGATCGGGTGAGGATCAATGGCTGCCTCTTAGTATTAGCTTGATGTTATTTGCCCCAACTTTGAATGTACCTGAAAAATAGGCCCTAAGATTCTGTTGCAGTCTGTGCTGAGTGGTTCTGCAAAGTGCAGGAGTCCTTTGCCTCCTTGGATTTGGGGCCCTGGGAGAGCTTTGCTTACTCCAAGAGAAGGCAGTTCGGCAACAGAGTTCTCCAAGCCCCTTTGGCTGGCAGCGGTGTTGGAAGGGATCTGATTAAAGCATGTGTTGGTGCCCTGGGGTGCTCCTCTGCTGAGGGACACGTGCAACTCTGCACCCACGTTTGGGGGAGAGCTGTTCTGCATGAATTGCCAAGTTGCAGCAGCATTGGATCCTATTCCTATAGCCAACACAAATGCCAAAGGTTTGCACAGGTGGAACTGTGACTTTGGAGATGGAGAAATGAAAAGGAGAGGGATAAAATTAAAAGTAAGAGGAAGGTAGAGAAAGATACACATATATGCAGAAAGAGTACCTTAAAGGTGTGTTTATTTTCAGTGCATTTCAAAAACTTCATTTAAGCTCTGAATTTCACACTGCATTGGCATAAAGAGTCATATTTCTCTGTGAGTAAATATGTATATGAGGGACCTATTAAGGTTCTTCCTCATTAGCAGGTCCTTCTTTTATGGTCAGAAACACTGTTTTGTTGCAGTGATTCTTCACTGAAACTTTTCAACTCTTTTTGTGATCTACAATATTATTATTTTTCAATTACATTTTCCCATTCTGATTCAGTATTTTCACTGTTAGTTTTTATTTTCAATCTTCCCACAAGATGAAGTCCTCTTATACAAAGAGCTCTTGTGTCCTTACGACTTGCTTTGTAAGGAACAAGTCTACCTGTTCTGTGTTTATCTCTGTCTTGTTTTATTTTGGTAATAGAGCAATGGAATGGAAAAAAAGACATGATGGATATCTCTTGCTGGCCTGGACAGAGAAACGTAGAAAAGTGGGGGTAGGAAGAAGGAATATTTACTTGAAAGACTGAGTAAAAACAATAAAGGGATGAATGAAAATTCACAGCGTGATGTTACTAAGGAAACATTTCTGTTTCCGAATAGATATTCTGCATATCAGTTGCTTAGTATGTGAACTGAAAATTGATTTTTGGTGATCTCTTTCTGCACCTGGAGATGTGTCTCTGAATCCTAATGACTATTTTTGGTTAGATTTTAAATGTGTATGGTAGGGAACTTGAATATATGTACACAGCATTGTGTAGGATGTGAAAGCATATCCACAGGGAACAGCTTCATCACTTGAAGAAGCAGAGAATACAACACTTCTGTGCTATATTCTTCTACTAGGGTGAATTTTATATGGGTAGGCAGCTGTCTGCAGCTTTCAAAAGGACATTACTTAGATCTGCTGTATGATTTCATGTGCTGTGTATGTTTCCATACTCCTCAAATCAGCTTGCACTTTTCATTTAATTTACCTACATCTCCTCATTCAGAAACTCACTGTTCAAATGAGAGCTTTTCACTGAATCTATTAAAATCTAGTCTTATTAAAAACTATTGAGATCCTAGTATGAGTTCTCCAGAGGAGCTGCAGTCTTTGGAAGGCTTGTTAAGGTGTCTAACCAGTTCAGGTTTCATACCAGCTGTAGGAGAAATGCTTCCTGCTAGGTCATTTTTTTCTAGGGAAGAATTTGATGCTGAGTAGAACTAAGCAATTTCAATTCCCATTGAATCTAGGAGAAATTTAACTGTTGAAATAATGTCGTGGACCTGTGATGTCTCTGCACTTAAACTGTCTATGTAGAGTTGCCCTACGTGTCTGAGATGGTTTGGAAGCAACTATGTTAAAAATGGCTGGTGCACAGGTGGTGCAGGTAATGGGGCCACAAAAGCATCAGAGCTAGCTAGAGTTGTTCGATCGAGATCTTGCTCCTCATTTCCAGGTGAGTGCCAAAGTGAAAGTTTAGAGTTCTCCTTGTATTCTGCAAGACCTAACTGATAACACTAAACCACTGGTTTATCTGGCATTTCTTCGTAGTTACAAGCAGCTCCGTTATCTAGTGCCGCTTGCTGTGTGGTTGCTGAGCACTTAATAGCTGTCACATTTGCTTCCACTGTCATATCGCTTCCAGATCTCATTGCTCTGGTTCAAAGAGAGGGAGGGAGAGAGAAAAAGAAGGATATCTCAGTTCTGCAAAGCAGCCACCACGTAAGACTCTAATGGCTGTAATACAGTATCTGTTACGTTTTATTTAGCCTCAACGTAGGAAATTCAGATCACCTCTGTAGATTCCAAAAAGCGAAAGGAACATGTAGCCAAAACCGGAGTTGGCGTTGAAATACTTTCCCCTCTTTCCCTCATGTTTTGTGTAACTCTTTGTTCACTTTTGTTTTGCAGGTACCTATTTGCATTGCAAGTGAAGCAGGACCTGGCACAGGGAAGGCTAACGTGTAATGATACCAGCACTGCCCTCTTAATCTCGCACATAGTACAGTGTAAGTTCCCTTTTTTCTTCTTTCCAGGAGGATGAACAGGATGATTGGTTGGACGTGCTTTCCTGCGTTACCTGTTAGTAGCTGCTGTAGGGACAGGTTTAAGCCATATGGACAATTTATTGTATTTCTGTATAATGGCATTCAAATACAGGTAATTTACTTTTTCAAATAAAGCAGAGCTTCTGGACACTGGATTTGCATTTTTAAAGCGCTGCATTTGATAGTCTGCCTAGGATCATTTAAAAAGCAAACTTTGCAGGCAGCGGCAAACAGGTTGAATTCTTCTCCTGAATTCCTGTTTTGTTATACTTTGTATCACATCAGCAGAGCATTCAAATTCCTGGAGATCTCTATGCTGTCTAGAGAATGTAGTAAATAAACATGCTTAGAATGCCAGACTAAATCACAGTCCTAAGAGGAAACTGATAGGGAAGAAAAAACCAACAGGTTTTAAGCATTTTTTTTTAACTGCAAAAACCACTTAGTAGCATGTATGATGGTCATAATAGACCATTGTTTTGAAGAGTCATTGTACAATTCAGTACTGCATATTTCCACTGAAATGCTGTTGTATGGAAATTTCAGTCAACAAAGACATTCGGAAGCTCTTTCGTGATGAATGGATAAATCTCATGATCCTTTGTCATTGTCTGTTTGAGCGTTAGGGCAGTTTCTCATCAATTGCTGTTGGAAAGGCAGGTATTACATGGTTTTCTACTTGCCATGGTCACCATTGCCCGGTGTGACTGAGCAGCAATAAGAAGCTGTACAACAGCCTCTGTGAAATTCTGTATTCCTCAAACCATTTAAAAACTGAGTGTTTTTGCAGCACAGATGTAAAAGAAAAAAACAATCCTTGGCTAGCGAGCTTTTTGTGTCTTTTAGTTTTTCCCGTTACGGTGTCCAGTACACAAACTGTAGTTTTTTCCTCAGTTAAGCTAGTTCTGACTTCCTTTCATCTCAGGAAAAAAAGTCTTGATCGTTTGGGGGAAATTCAGTATCATTTGTTACACTGCATTCTAGGAGGGAAAGTTTTCCTACTAAATGTCTGTGCACCAAAGAAAGATGTTGGGGAGAGGATACCCTAATGCATGTGTGTCTCTTCGTCTGAGGTATTGCTTCATGATCATCCTCTCTTGAGCTCTTATACTTTAAATGCATTAATTTCCTTATGATTTCTACTTAGATCCTATTTCATGTCTTACTCATCTCTTATTGATTACTCTATTAAGTTCTTCACTGAACCATCTGCAGGTCTGGTGTCTGAACTGCTCAGAATGCAACTGCTAGCTTGTTTTCCTAAAGCAACAGCATAAGAGGATAAAATACAGGATGTCCTTTCACCTTTACAAGCTGTCCCTTTCCCTTCTCCCCACAGTCAAACACAAATTTAATTCAGTGTTTTTTCAAAGTTCCTCCATTATACATTTGGCCATTCCCCCTGACACACCTATGCAGGCTGGCAAGAAGCATTCATTTCAAAATGTGCAAAAATGGCAAATCACCACCATTGCTCTTATGCTGCTGAGATGCATTATACTGTTGGATTAAATAATTTTCCTCAGTTGCTGGAAATGGTCATGATACATTTGAAATCTTTCTAGTTCTTTGTCCCCTTCACCTGTGAGCTGGAGGTGCAGAGTGATTCTGAATAGGATTTTAGGAATCAAGTAGTACTCTCCTTACAGGGAGAGTAAGGTAAGATACTTCTGTACTGAAAAATGGAGTTTTTCCATCATGTCAGAAGGAAAAAGGTGAGAGATTCGTCATGCAGAAGTGAGACAGTATTCACAGAATCTGCCATTTCGGGCAGAGGGATGTTGTGCCTCATGGTGCACCTGCAGTGCTGCTTCCCCTCGCCATCTCCTGACTGCAAGCTGGACCTTTTTTTTGCTGTTTATGATTTTTCCCCCTCCCTTTTTTGTGTAACAGCATTTGCTAGAAACCTCTGCTAGAAGTTTGTGACTGTCTCATTTATTTATCCATCTTGTGTCTCATGAACATTTTTCTGTGAAAATTTTCTCTGATAAGAGTCTATAGCTGTATCTTACCCACATGGCTATCTTTTGTATTTACTTTCTCTCTAGCTTATTATTCAGTAGCAAAAAAAATATTACGTATTTGTCTGCAACAAAAATAAAACTATACAGCTGATAAGAGTAATGATATCAAACTGGAAAGATTGAGAATGCAGGAGGTTAGAGATTGTATGTCTTATCGAAGCTGTGCCTATGACTGGTTTCTGTGAGGCATATCTGATTCCAGGAGGTCCTTCTATTATGTATACAAGCTTATGTGAATGTTATAGACTGTTATTTATATGAAATCATAATATGACAGCAAATAGGTTTCTGTTAAATTAGCATGTATATTACAGAATGAAATGTATATTTGAAACATTCTATTTAAAAATACCTTAAAAGCATTGTAGAAAGTGTTAGAAGTGAGAGGACACTTTGATACTGCAAATGATGCAGTAAAGTGAGCGCGTGAAGTAAGAAGATGGACTGATTAAAGGAAAAGAGCTGAAATACAAAGCATTAGACATATCAGAAGTGCTAATGCAGACAGAATACAGCGTGGTGTAGTGCACTTGCAAGATAAGAGAAAAGGGAGCACCAGTGGAAATCAATATTTGGCTAAAAGACATGAGAAGATTTTAAAATGAGTTATATGTGAGGCTGACTATTCAAAATATAACTCCCTCTCTTTCTAGAGGGAGTGCTACTAGAAAGGCCTTTAAGGTGGAAAAGGAGAGCTAAGGAGAGAAGGAAAAGCTGTTGAGTATGAGGTCAGAGAGAACAAATTCAGAAGTAACTTGAAAGCCAGGAGGACAATTTTGATAATGGATTTGCAGTTGGCAAACGCAGAGAACATTATAAAAATCATGTAGAGGTAAAATAAGTGTCTTCAGTACTCTTGGCTCTGAAAAAAGCCCTACAGAATGTGGTTTAAGTCCATCCATGTACAAGGATGTACAATGAACTGCATTTTAAAGAATCAAGGCCTGTGTTATTTGAGGTGTTGCAAACCTAGGTGGGCTTATGGCTTCATTAAAGAAGAGAAACTTGCCTTTCATTTGAGTTAGGGTTAAAAATGGACCCTAAAGATTTGTGACACTGTGGCGAGTACAACTGGAGTGAGGGAGCTGTTTCTGAGATGGGCACAAAAGGGACATTTTACAAAAGAGAATTCTCAAAGATTCTGTAGTATTTCTAGTGTCTCAGGGAATGATTCAGAGCAGATGGGATGAGGGAGGGGGTGGAAATCAGTCTCAGTTATCAACTCTTTTCTACCTCTGACCTTCGAAGTATAAAAAGTCATCGTGTGGCTGCAGGCAATCTGGGTTGAAAGGTTACTGCTCTGTCATTCATAGATGCTTTGGTCCTCATCTTCCCTGCCTACGCAAGGTTATTGCTCCCCTTCTGCATTTTCAGGTACCTCTGATCCCAGGCAGGCTTTTGTCAGAAGTCCCCCACAGTGTTTTAAACATCATCTGAAACCTTTCTTTTTTCTAAACCAGCTTATTTTGGACAGAACTGGATTAAGGGATCATTTACATGGGTGGAACTGAGGTGAGGATGAGGCAAGGATCTGAGCTTGGGTCTTTGACATCCTAGGTCAACTGTGCACCAACATGTCTGACTGCAACCTGGATTTAATTTGAGGGCGCTGCATTTTAATTTCACTGACATTATTAAGGTAGCAGCCTTTGTTGTAGCGTTGTTGGTATTATTCCAGCAGGTTTGCAGGCAGAGGCTGCTACGCTGTTCAGTGAAAAAGCTAATAGCAAGATTTTCAGAGGCATTCCAAGAATAGCAGGCAACAAGATAGTAATCTGGCACCCACACATAGATTGCCTGCCCCTTCCCCCCCAAAAAAAAGGAAATCTCACTGAATGGGCTGCAAAATGGAAGGTGGGTGTGACATACTGTTGCACACACAGTATTGAATAACTGCAACAGATGGGAGCAACTTTGAGGAGGAGGGAGACAGAATGTGTCTCAAACTGCTGCAAAATTAGAGTAAGACAAATGTTTCCTAATCCCATGGGGTGGAATACATACCTGCATTCAAACAAGTAAACAAAACCATCTCTTTTCAGATTTTTCCCCAAAGGTAACAGTGTGGAGCATGGGCCTGGGGAGGAAGCTTGTGCTTGGCTGCTCCAGGGAAAGGCACCTGAGCACCACTATGCGTGTGAGAGGGATGAATGAGTTCTGCTGAATTAGTGCTGTCCCCCTGTCACCTCCCCCTCCTTATCCCGCTCACAAGTCAAGGGAGCACTGTGATGGCTTCATTTGTTCAGTTGACATCCAACAGCTACTTACTTTGTGGTAGATGGGAGGAATCCTTGCGCTTCTTCTCACATATCAGATACTAACACAGAGGAGAAGGGAGGAATGTGTGGAAGATAACATAGTGGAAATCTGAATCATAAAACCATGATACAGCTTGCAAGAAACTATGTTTGCTTGTCTGCCCTCTTCCCAGCTGTCTGCACCTTTTGGATTGCCTGAATAATTCAGATTTAATACAGTGTTTTAACAGACTTTTCTTAAAATTCTCCATAGCTGAGATTGGGGATTTTGATGAAACCATAGATCGTGAACACTTAGCGAAGAACAAGTATATACCTCAGCAAGAAGCACTAGAAGACAAAATCATGGAATTTCACCGTAGTCACATGTAAGACTTTTTTTGTTCTTGTTATTGGCCTTCTTTTCCTTTAGGGTAGTTCTAACTGTAAATATATGCTAAATCATAAGTAGAAAAGAGATTTGGACCTCTGAGTTTCTCGAAGGTTACTTCTCAAAAAGTGTTCAATGAATTTCCTGAAGGTTACTCCTGCCTTTCTCCCATCATCATAACAAGATGTTTAAAGAGCAATTGATTTTGATATTCATTCAAGCACGCCATTATTTTACAGTCTATTTAATACAAAATGCTTCACTGCTGATTTTGTGCATGCAGGTATGATTGCAAATGATGACTGATCAGTCAGGCACTTCTGACAGCAGTCTTTTTGATTTCAAGGACATTGAATGTTGCTTTTTCGCCTTTCCATGCTGTATTTAGAGATGGGTTCAGAAGGAGTTTAATGGGTGCAGAAGGAGTTTAATGATAGTTTTAGGAAAAGCACGAAGTACTTGCAGAATTTGGGATTTGGGGGAATAGAATTCAAGATGATGATGCAAATTGGTATCCCAAGACGTGGAGAAAAGACATAGTAAGATGATGGTTAAAAGAATTACAAATAAGGCATAGAAAGGTATTTTTTTTGCTGTCGAGAACACTTCAAGGCTTGAACAATTTCATTCTGAGCTACATTGAATTAGATATGAGTGGTAGGGAGTTCTATAGCAGTTAATAATCAAAACTTTCGCATAATGTCATCATTATTAATTTAGTGTTTATGGGTTCCCAACATTTATGTTAATGTTTTCATGTCTTCTGTTTTACTTCATTTTGGTATTGCATTCACTTTCACAATGAACAACATCCTTATACTTACACGCTTCTGTTTGTGGTTGTTTTGGTTTTGTTTGGGGGGGAGGGAGGGGTGGTTTTTTAGTGAATTCTGTTATTGGTTCAAAATCTAGCTGTATCAGGTGTCTCAGAATTGGAGCGATCAAAATTTCTAATAGACCGTAAAATCTGTGGATTCTTTGGTATTGGTTCAGACCAAGATAAAGTTGTTGTTCTAGCTGATATAAATCTGGGGACATAGAAAAACCATACGGATATTACACCTCTGACAGGTTTCAGTCTCTTTGATGAAATGTCTCTTTGTTCTCTGGAGGACCTGTTGATCTTTATTAAAAGGTGTGAAGCGTTTATGTGTCTTCTCTGTTTTCTTTCTCAAGGGGACAGACACCAGCAGAGTCTGACTTCCAGCTTTTGGAGATTGCCCGTCGGCTGGAGATGTATGGAATACGCCTGCATCCAGCCAAGGACAGGGAAGGGACAAAAATCAACCTGGCTGTTGCCAACACAGGGATTCTGGTGTTTCAGGTTAGAGCTGCTCAGGACATGACTTTGTACTTTATAAAGCGGAGAGATTCCTTACAGCAATAAGAATTCAGGACCTCAACCATGTCTAAAACAATTTGGTTGGGAAAATTCAGGAACTTCCAGATTTTTTCTAACAATGAACTTAGACCTTTTATAGCTGCATTAGGTCCTTCACTTCTGGGTACTCTTACCTTGTTTGCATGCACACGGTAGAACTCCATCTGCAGCCACAATGTGCTGTTCAAGATGCAAACTGATCCACAGCTCACAATTTGCAAATTGGTCATGCTGACACCTCCTACATATAGGAGCAGGTAGGTCTTGCAGGCATGGTGCATAATAAATGTGTGTGAAGCACGGGCAAATAAAACAACAGACAACTGGAGTACATGGAGAAGGATGTAGGAAGTGAATGTAAGCTCTCTGTAGTGTTACCTTGTCAACGTAAGCTCTCTGTAGCGTTACTTTGTCAGAGTTTTTACAATTTTCTTGGCCAGCCTTGGTCCATGAATCTTACTTCTTTCCCTAAAAGATCCAAAGTGTTTTCGTTACATTTCTTTCCTCTTCTCTCCTACCCCAGTCAGCCTAGTAAATGTTCGTGAAGCATCATTAGTAAATTTATCAAATTCTTGTTCTGCAGTTCCCCTTAGGTAAATAACAAATTGGGCTTTTACAGTTGTGAAGGTACAGATAGTCAGCTGGTGTAAACTGCTTTCACTTCAGATGAACTACTAGCATCCAAAATGCTACTTACCTCACTGTGTGTTAAAAACAGTAAGTAAACTGTTCTTTAAAATGTCCATTTTTACAATTGTCAGAAAAGACTATACATTTTAACTGTTTGACTTCAGTTAAAATACTAGTGTTTCCAACCTCATAATGTGCTTTGAGTCCTTCTATAAAGAAAAACAACAATGAACAAACCCAGAAATATGTCTGACCCAAATGCTCTGAGATCTAAATTAAAAAAAAAAAAAAAGAAGAAATCTAAAAAACCCCGTTCAACTAAATGGGTTGCTAGTAAAACCCCAAAACAGAAGCATGGCTTGAAGCATGAGAACACCAGGATGTTGTTAGAAATGCACATAAATCAAATAATTGTATGTTCAGGCCCTTCCCCTGCTCCCCCACAGTATTTTCATCACCTAAATTAATGAATTGCAAAGCCTTATAAATTAAGACTGTCTTACAGCTGAAAGTATGTGTCCACACGCTACAGCATGGACCTCACCGAGTCCCAGCAGACAGCTGGGATCCTTCCATAAGGGTGTAGCTAATGGTTGAAGGCCCAAGGCCTGATTTGTAAAGCTCTAAAACTCAGTCATCTCTTCTTGTCCTAATGTGTTTGGGACTTTCAAAACAGGGTTTTTTTGAGTTTTCAGAAAAACTTGGAAATTTTGCTGGATCAAGCTCCAAGACTGAATGCTGAAAAGGAAGTCAGGCTCTGACCTGCTGGAGTCTGCCCAGCAGTTGGCATCTGGCAGTAGCCTTAGGGCTTCCTTCAAGCACTTCATAGGGCAAGAACCTTAGGTTCATCTTTTTGTTTTGGATATAACTGTGAGAAATTGAAATAAGAAGACCTCATTAGAATGACCTCAAGGAAAATAGCGGTTCACTCACAAATGGCATAAGCAGTACTCAGACAGACTTATTTTAAAGCCTGCCATTTATTTAGAAATCAGTGTCAGTGCTGCTGAATATTCTAAGGGAGATTAATTATGTGATTCTTAGACAGCAAGTTGACTTAGCAGAGATCATCACACCGTCATTACTCCTACATCCGTCTGGTGACGGTGCCCAAATCAGCGTGGGTTTCTGCATTTAGCAATCCTGTAGTAGCTCTCTGAAACTTCTGTGCTGTAGGCATGTTTGTATTGAAGTCTTTACTGAACAAACTACTGTAATGAATATTTTAAAATAATACTTCCAATACCTTCTAATATAGATTAAGAACGAGACTTCTGGGGAGTAGGGGCTAATGATGCAGTGGCTGGGAATTGTATTTTGAAGATAATTTCTCTCAGGCTTCCTGTTTGCTTCTGGTTTTTGGTTGGTTTTTTTGGGGAAAAGCATTTTGTGACTCTTCAGTAACAAGTAATTTGTTTAGGTTCCTTTTACTTCTCTTGCTCCCTATGAAAGGTCAAAATACTCACAGCACTTTCAATACAAAACTTTCAGTTGCAGTTTTTTTTCCCCCAGTTAAGTGATACTTAAAAGGGTGTTTATTTTGCCCTGTAGACAGACAAAGAGGGAAGAAATCTATGCCATCCAAGTGAGGTGACCATGTTAGGTGTCTGGATTCCCTGCATTCTCTGTAGCTGGTAGAAAGAGAAGGAGGCACCTCTGGGGAGGTGACTTAGTCCACTGAAAATCAGAGTCTGCATAGTGGAACAAGATAACGTCATCTGGGCAAAAGCTGGGCCACCCTGTTTTGTGCAGTGATAGTGGGTCAGATACTTTCACATCAACTCAGTATACCTAGCCCTATAAATATGCAAGAGCTCAATCATAAGTACCTGCCTTCCGTCACAGCACCAGATGCTTATGGTTTGCATTATCAGAGGACGAATGATAAGAAATACCATAATTTCAAGTGAAGTGAGTAGATGATTAATTTATGACAAGCTTTCTTTAGTGGTTTAGATTTCTCTGTTCACATCTGGAATGCTTAAACTCTGCTGACTTTGCTCTCTGTAGGGTCACACCAAGATCAATGCCTTCAACTGGGCAAAGGTTCGAAAGCTGAGCTTCAAGAGGAAACGTTTTCTTATCAAACTACGGCCTGATGTGAATGTAAGTCCTTGTCAGGAATTGACAAAGTTGACAAAAGTTAATTTGGTAAATTTCTACTCACAGATCAAACATATGTTTTTATCACCTCAAGAAGATTTTTTTTTTTTTTTTTTTTAATTAATTGCTTATGTTCACTGTTGGTACTGCACACATCAACCTGCCATCTCAGGTGAGCAGTCTCAGCAAAGGAGATGTAAACTGAATGTCACAGAGTCGTCTTCTGGCTGTGACTCTGGTACTATATCATCATTTCTTAAGTTACAGCACGTAAACTACCTCTTCTCGTTAATGTTAAGACCACTGCTTTGTCTCTGTCATATTTGTCAATGACAGGAAGTTTGAGCAATAGCTCTGATACTGCCAGGCAGATCAGTGATGTCTCAAAGTGGGAAGGATAGGGCTTGTTAAGCCTGAGACCCAATGAGTTGGGAAGAAGCTTTTTTCTGTACATAGCACCTGCTTTGTCAATGCCTCTCTGTAATGTGTGTTGCTTGATCGCTTACATTGCAAATGCTATCTCAATTTTTAGAGTTCGTTCCAGGACACCCTGGAATTCCTTATGGCCAGTCGAGATTTTTGCAAGTCTTTCTGGAAGATCTGTGTGGAGCATCATGCCTTTTTCAGGCTTTTTGAGGAACCTAAACCAAAGCCTAAGCCTGTTCTTTTTTCTAGAGGTTCATCATTTAGGTTCAGGTAAGACCTGCATTCTTCTTTCCACCTTTGTTGCATCCCCATTTCAAAACCACATCTGTAATGATCTAGGATTAAACCTATTATTTTCATCTCCTCTTTTTTACATTGTAGTTTGCTCCTTTGTATTTTCCATTGCATCTTCCATTGCATCTTCTCAGCCAGAATAGTGCAAAGAACACTGTAGGGAAAAAGCCTGCATTCATTTTGTAGTAGCTGTTGCTACAAAGTAGCTTTGTGGAGGTAAGATATAAAGTATATAGGTTCCAGCTGGTTTCACATAAGAAAATCCACCTGTGACCTAAGCAACACTAGCTAGCAACTTTTGGGCACTCTTTAGGTCCTCTGCTTCTAGGATGGGATCTTTCCTATGTATCAGAGTAGAGATTTGTATTTTTGTTGCAGGTCTCTATGGTAAACCTATCTCTATGCAGTTAAAAGTAATGGCTTGTCTTTATGCCGAGACCTTTATGCTTCCCAAGGGTTTATGTGAGATGACCACCTATGCTAAGACCAAGTCTACCTGCGATATTTGTAGAGCTGTAGAAAGGTTTTTAATAGTTGGATTATTGGTTTTTTTTCTTACACTGGCAGAAGCCTCGTTGTAGATATCACACTGTGTATGCTGGGGGGGGGGGAGGGAATCCTTTTTATTCATACAGTTTATTTTGTTTGCGAAGCTGATATAAGCTGAACAGCCAGAAACCCTCTTTGCTGAGATAAACTGTACACTCTAGTTGCCTTGCACAAGAACATAGTGGATATGGCCATTCTCTCTTCCCACTTTGTTTCCTGCCTGCAAAGTAAATTAATTAAGATGGAAGGACCGGTGTTAGGGTAAACAAGCTATAATTGTTAAGTTTCTGCCTGAGTAAATAGAAGACTGTAGGTGCATTCAGCTTACCTCCTGGTTTGGAGAGCAGGTTTTGGCTACATCCTCCACTCACTGCTGCATACATTCAATAACTTTTTTCCAGGTCTTGTGGTAATTCAGTTTAAAGCCTGTAATAAATGGGAAGGACTTGGATCTCTATTGAACATTCTTGAGGTGTGGGTTTCCTTTACTGCTCTCAGTTCCCTTTGGAGTTTATATCTTTGCACAATAGAAAGTGCTGGGCTTTCTCACTACTTTTTCATGCCCTGTAGTAGAAGGGGAGAGAGTGATTTCCAGCCTAAATCTCTGCAGAAAATGTATGTATGTTTAGTTGATATGTTTCATATTAGCAATTGAGTTAAGAAATGCATTTCAGTGGTTTTCATCTTGGTTCCAGGGTTTACTGATACCAGGTAAGGCTGGTATTTGGCTCTCAAAAGGATTCAGGAATGTTCTTTGTTCATGAGAGGAAAACAACCCTTGCTTAACTTTCTGTTGTGGTGGCTTCCCACTAATGTAGTACCCTATGAAGGGCACACAACTGAATTTAAGCAGTTCTGAAATGGCATCAAAAAGTAGCTCCGTAGCAAAAAAAAAAAGAGGTAAGTAACAGGCAAAATGATAAAAATCTGTGTGTATCTGACCAGGTCCACTTATGATCTTACATGAGTTTCTGCTGAGAGTGACAAATACTTTTCTGGTTGCTGTGGCTTCATATGCAGACCACATAGATGTTTATGATGACCAGGTGGTATATTGTATTAAATGTGGCAAATTCAGTATCTCAGATTGATATTTTAACTGCGGTTTTCTTCCAGTGGTCGGACTCAGAAGCAAGTTCTTGACTACGTTAAAGAAGGAGGGCACAAAAAAGTGCAGTTTGAAAGGTGAGAGGAAATAAATGAACTATCCCAATATGTTTTAATCAAAGAAAAGTTGTGATTTCCAGTTAGTTATATTCAAAGATCTTGGCACCAGTCCAAGTGAAAAATTCCTTCTTTACTGGTTTGACAGTTTATCACTTGTATAATATCCCCTTGGTCCTGAATGTTTTGGCAGAAGTTGACATAACCTATAGTTTACTTAAAATCAATAGTCTTCAGTCTTTTTTTCATCAGTGAGTGTCCTACCATCACAGGTAACTTCCTCCCATATTGATTTGTACCCTTTTCCGTGGGATGTGGTTAATGTATGTGAACAGACCTATTCACCTTAGAACAAAACTGAAAGTAACAGGAATAGGTATAGCCAACCTCAAGGGAGAGTTCTCCAGGGAAGACTTCCAACTTGCTAGAGCCAGTTCTGTCTGAACTCATCTTGCTCATGGTGGGCTGAAAGTAACAGTCAAGATGCCACAAAGACCATGACAACAGTTCATTGCTTATGACTCATGTTCTGGTGACAGACCATTTTTGCTTCAGTGCCTCTCCCTTTTCTTACAATGGTATGTTTGCAACACATAGCGCATTTAAATTTTACTGAAAGGAAGAATGTTAATCTTTTTTTGAGCAAACTTTTATGAAAGCTGCTATTCAAAGGTTTTGTTTTAAAGGAGGCATGTCTCGATTCCTATTTGTAGAAAAAACTGAAATGGCTTCTTACTGTGATTTTCCTTTTATCTCCAGGAAACACAGCAAGATTCATTCCATCAGGAGTCTGACTGCACAGCCTTCAGAACAGCATACAGAGGTGCCAAAACAAGTCAGTGATGTTGATGAAACCCTGGATCATGCCTTTAAACATTTGTTACTTTACCCTCCACTGATTGCTGTTTTGAAACTCTAGGAGCATAGTTTTCTGCTCACTTTCCATTTAACTAGGAGGCCTGGGTATCGTAAGTTTTAGGTTCTGCAAGTAGAACAGGTTCATTTCCACTGTGAAGCAGAGTTGCTTCCAGACAACCAGACAAATACAAATAGTGAACTTGTCTGAGCTGTACTAATGACCATCCGAAAAATTGCAATCCACAGTGTTACTGCTGGGGTCCTAGGTTGCAGCCGGTTATTGCATCTGGGAAAAAGGTTTGATTCTTTTCCTTCACTAGAGGGTCTTGGTTGCCCATGACAAGATGTTTTGTTGTATTAACCAGGGAGGAGAAGAATCATTTCCTCAGAAAAATTACAGCTCTGGACTTCTAAGCTATTATTTCTGGTAGATACTGAATGTATTTGTCTTATGTTAATAGCTGTTATGCATTAGGAGTTTGCAAATCCAATAGCCCAATAGTGCAAGGTTGCAGCAGCTACATGTTCCCAGGTCCAGCTAGCAGTAAGTCTGAGCATGTATTCACAGCAGGCACCCACATAAAAGCACATATACACGCAGCCAGCCACACAGGTAAACACAAACAGAAGACAGCACTCCCACAAGCACAAACAGTACCAGTGGCCTCACCTTGTTCCACTCTTTGGCTGATCAGGATGAAGGTTCATTAGTGGAACATACGTATACATACATATGATATGGATCCCTCCTGCAACTGGTCTTAAGACACTCAGCCTATCCAGTAGCAGGCCCCTGGATCCTCAGGTCTCCCAGTGACTGGTACCTGGACATACAAGCCCCCAAGGCTCACAGCCCCACTGCAATTGTCAGTACTCAGATATACGTAAACACACACACATGCACACACTATGGGTTGCTCCAGTAATTCATCTTAGACACGCAGTCTACCCACTAACTGGCGGCTGGGTACCCTGGCTCCCAGTTACCTCACACACAGACACATGCACATCAAAGGTGTCTCTCCAATAGCTGGTCCAGACTTATTACATTACCAGTAATTGACCCCCAGGCCCTGTGGTCCTTCCAGTGTCTGGCCTGACTTACGGCTGCTCCAGTGCTTGGCTCCCAACTCTCTTATCCTACTGACCAACTAGGCCAGTTTAATGTTTGCTAGCAATTGCACATTGAGCTACCCACCCAATCAATATGCATATGCTCTGGTCTCTCCAGTTGCTGGCATCCCAGACACACCCAGACCATGGGCTGATGGCTCTACTGGGACAGCCCCCAGAGGAGCCAGGTCAGGAAGCTCCATTTCCCTGACTAGGTTATTGGGGTTGCTTCGCCTGCAACCCCAATAACCTGGTTTCTCTCTGCTCATATGTGTTTGTGGAGGCGAACCTTTAATCACCTAACCTTACATTAGGTAGAGCTTAAATGGCAGGAGCAAGCTACTAGGTTGATATATTTAAGAATGTTACATGCACCTTCACCTTCTTTGCATTGCTTCCTTTTGATATGCACAGGCTCTCTCATTCCTGCAAATCTAAGAACTTCAGAGAATTCTGCTATAAATGCAGCCCATTTCAAATATCTTTTAGCATTTTAATATTGCTAAGACAAGCTCAGGTAGATGAAGCATGGCTACTGGGCAGATGTGACATATTTCTGTGTGCAGAAAAGCCAGCCCAGGAATTAAGGGCAGGTATGCTCCAGGGATTGAATGTGGGGTGTTGAAAAGCCCACACATGGCTTTTTTAGTGTACGTAAGTAGGCTGTGCAAAATTTGTCTTATGCGTTTATCCAGTTTTTCAGAGTAGTGCAAACAGGTTGATGTTCTTTGTGTTGATGGATGCCTTAGGGCATTGAAACACCTCAAATACCCTTTTTTACATATCACCACATTCTGTCTGCCTTCTCTTCCCTTGCTTAGTTTATGTATTTTTCTGTTCTTAAGATCAGAGACCTCTTTTTTTTCTTCTAATTCATTGTGAAGCTTGGGTTACCTCTTCTGCTTTCAAGAGACTCCTATGTTGCTGCAAGATGCAGTGCAAAATTCTGGTGCGTAATTACACATAGCCTTTTCCCTCTGGTTCCCTTCCCTCCCAAACCTCTCCCCTCCCACCCCTCCCTCCCCCTTTGTCTCCCCCTTGCCTTCCCTCCTTTATCTTTCCAGAGCTCTAGCTTTGCCTATGGAGACGACAATGATGCTGCAGCAGTGCAGAGCTGCCGGCAAGGGAAGGAATTGAAGGCTTCAACAGAAGACACTGGACAGCACAAGAGCCCTTCCTTGAAGAAGAGCCCAAAGGAAGGCAGAAGGGTGGATGGAGC
The DNA here is from genome assembly GCF_035582795.1 of Mycteria americana. Lineage (NCBI taxonomy): Eukaryota > Metazoa > Chordata > Aves > Ciconiiformes > Ciconiidae > Mycteria > Mycteria americana. Next base: position 163,424,697 of record NC_134365.1, on the reverse strand, counting down.
AGTGGTGTCAACAGTGGAGGAAGAAGAGGAGACTGCTAAGGACAGGATGCAGCAGAACAGACCTCAGTCACAGCAACCAAGCACAGGTCCAGCTTCCAGGGCTGCTCATGGCAGCAGCACCTCCATTCCTTTCATTGACTGCAGTGATGTAGATAGCGAGTATGATCTCCTCAGAGGACAAATAACCCGGTCATATTCCCAAACAAATGACAATTATGAGGGTGATTTGACCAGTGGTGCCTATATTCACTATAGAGATGAAAATCGCAATAGGACTAGATACAGGGATTCCTCAGCCTCTCTAAAGTCTTCCCAGTATCTCTCTGAAGAGTACCTTGATGATAACCCAGCTAATCTCTCCTTCTACGCTGGGGGAAGCCCCAGGATGCCAAGGCACAGCTCACTGGTTGATGAAATGTTTAGAGAGCCAGGGAGCCGTAGTCCACTGGCCACTCCATTGCCTCCCAGTAGCAAAGGGTCAAGCCCTAACATGAGCCTGAGTAGAACTGGCTCTCAGGGGTATGTCTCAGAAAATGGGCATGACTGCAAGGTGAGGACTGGGGAGGAGGATAGCCATGCTGGTAGCTGCCATGGGTATGGCAGATATTCTCCAGGTTCTCAGTGGCCTCGTGCACAGAAAATCCCAAATCTCTGCAATAAATCAGTTACAGATCCATTTATCCTGAGCCAGATATCCTCAACCCCTGGGCAGGAGTATAGATCAGAGAGATATTATAAAGGAGACGGGGTGGCTAAGATGTCATCTCCAGAAGGCAAAATGATGGCCAATGGTATGCCAGCTGGGGCACCATCAAAGCAGAGCCCCGTCATGCAGTCGCTGCATGCCAGTGGCATGATGGATCACACGGCTGCAATCCAGATGATGGAGGGCTCCACCAGCAGTGGGACAGAATCTAGTGATTCTGACTCAGAAATCATTAACCCCTTCACCCACCCCCTGGTGTTTGGAAATCCCATTGTGCTGAGTTCCTCTCCCATGCCTAGAAATAAGTACTCCTTTGGAAGCCTTCAGCTTGATGAGGAGGTAGAGGAGGATGTGTCTGTTGGCCTCAGTGATGAAGATGGTGTGCAGGTCTTCAGCTGCTAGGGACTGGGGCATATGACACCAGTGGTACTGTGATTGCTCATTAGAGTGATTGCATCTTCTGGGGCTCGTGAAGAGTGGCTGGTAATAATTTCAGTGCATGGGCTATTTCAAGTGTTATCATTGTACTGACCAGCCAGAGGGAAGGGATGCTAGAAATACAATAATAAGGGTAAGTCTCAGTGAAGCTTAACAGTAATGCATCTCCTCTGAAAGGCAGGAGGAGAGGAAAATGATTACTGATTTAGGTACCTTTGTAAGACTTTATACACTCACCTATTCTTTGTATGAAGTCGTATTTTAGGTATATATTGTAGCTTCTTTGACACTTGGCTAGTTATTTTGACAAAACAAACAAAAATGAAATTAAGTAGGTACGTTGTGCTCTTTTGTATGTCTATTACAATTTTTTTTCTCTCCCATATAAGGAGAGCAACTTATGAGTGCCTCAACAAAGTTAGGGGAAAAAAATTAAACTTACGGCCAAATGCAGGCAGCTTGATATTCAAGACCAAGACTTGTTGAAATATTGATATATGCTGGAAAAATCTTTTCATAGCAAAAATGTGTTTGGTCTACTCATCTTCATAACTCATTTTATAATCTTAACTGATGAACTGAGGATACAATTTAGGCATGTGTACAGGAACAATGACAGTATTGGCTTTTTCTTCAGTGGGTTCAACAGGCTGATTTGGTGATGGAGATTTTGAAACTCCAAACTCTTCCTTCGGCAAGAAAGATAACAAGATGAAAGATATAATTCAAGTGAAAAAAACTTAGATTGAAACAGCTCTAATGAAGAGTGGTATGCATATTACTTGCAAGGCAATCCTTTCTGCCCTTTATCAGTGTGGTATAAAGATTAATTGCAAGAGATTTTTTTTCCCCTTATTCTTTCAGTGGAATTATTCACAGAGACATCAAAGTTCTGTTGTGGGTGATTTTTGGTGGGGGGTTTGGAGATGGTGGCTGTTTGATTTTATTTTTTGCTTTGATCATGAAAAATCTTTATCTGTACAGGATCCAATTAGTCTGTTGTGGGCTATTTTTTTTAAGAGTGCCACCTCATAAATTTTTCATCCCCTGACACAGAGAATGATGGGACTAACTGTGGTCCAGGCTGATTGTCTTCTGTACTGTACATAGAGTAGCAAGATTTTGGCACATGTGCAGAAGGACAGAGAGACTAATTTTTTATAAACTTCCTTTTCACAGGCTAAAAGTGTTGAAAATTAAGGCTGTATACTAATAAAATCTGATTCTAGTTTCTCCGAGTTAATGAAAAAATCTAGGTGAAAGGTCTCTTGTATGGAAAGTGTCCTGCAGTTATTAGAGCTGGGAGACAAGATGTGCTTTTTAACACTGGCCTTAATTTTAACTTTTATGTATTTTTCTTGTGGGGAACAGGAACTAAATTTGAGAATTTTAAGTGATGAACAACAGCATTGACTGAACTGCAGGTCACTTGCAGTGATCTGCATCGTGCAGCAATGATGAATCCACCCACATAAGTACTGATGAACAAGTTACAGGACTTTGTAAACCTAGACAATATAACATTTTCAAGATCATTTTTAAAAAAATAATAAAATAAGAAATCTTTTTAATTTTTCTAATGCCTTGGTCTATGCACGTTTTAACAGAGTTTAATCTGAGTGAAGGATATTTAAAAAGATACCTACAGTAGCTAGGCATGTCTTGTTATATGCTTTACTTTTTTGCAGTAAAATATATCTTTGTGTATATATAAGTTTTAACGTGCTCATTCCCTTTAGTGTGTTGGTTTTCTTAAAGATTAGATCTCATTTTTGAACAGGAATGATTTAAAGCATCTCTTTAGACAGTGATATTTAGGTGACAGGGAATGCTCTCATTTGTTCCTGTAGTTTAAAGCATGAATCTAGAAACAGCGAGATTGATAATTAGGGAAAAGCTTGCTTGTATATTATTCTAAAAGAAGGTGGTTTGTGTTTTGGATTTAGAATAGCTGTAAAATAATTGCCTTGAACTTCTCAATATTTAAGATGAAATATAGATAGTTGAAGCCTGCGTTAGCAGATAGCGTGAGCATGGGGAGTGGGTGCATGAGTCTCCTTTTGATTTTTTTGCTGCCTGTGCAGCAAAAGTACCAGCAGTTATATTATACGGTAAAGTAATAGCAATCTGAACAGATGAATTAATTGCTTTGTTAGCCAGTAAAATTAGTGTTCAAGTAATGGACTTTCAACAAAAGGATTTGCAGTCGTTTCTTCTACTTAAGAAAAGTGGATAGATTTCATATTGTTTGAATTTAAGTAAATATAAAATTTTGTAATGGTGTTTACTATTTTATATCCTTTCAAATACTGTTTTCAGGCCTGATTTCTTCTCTCATATGCCTACAAAGATAATGGATTTATAATTTTACAAGAACAGACGTCCTGGTAGCTGGAGTTAGCTTAGTTGCTAAAAAGTATCTCAACAGCTTTTTTTTTTTTTCTCCTTTTGAATATTATTCTCAAAAATGAAATATGAGGATTTCTCTCTGACTATTTTCTATCATCTGGCATTTTTTCAACTTTAAATGTTTAAGTGGTTGTAATTTTAACACGTGGAATTCTTCCAGGTTGAAGAAATAAAGTTTGTAAATTACATAGGAAATAATTTCATTTAGGATGAATCATTCTTGCAGCATTCATATGCCACTGAAGTTCAGTTTAATATCAGTAGACAAGCATTTAATTAAAAACACTCTGTGGGCCAAATTCCTCCACCAGACATGTGGTTCATATCTATCTGGGCGTTTGCTAACAATGGCAAGTGAGAGAGCAGTTTTAAATTGACGCTTTCACATAGGATCAGGTCCCTCAGAATTCATCTGGGAGTTTGTTTCTGTGGGACAAATACAGAAGGGCCTTGGAGGAAAGAACAGAAACCTTTGGGCAAGACTGCAGATGAGATGAGATGGGGGAATTCTTGTTGTTCTAGTTCACAAAGCACACAGTGGGAGAGGAGCCTGTCAGTTCAAGTTAGTCATTGCAAGCATTGATTAATCTGCATACCCCGGTCAACAGCAGTTGTCCAAGCATATCTGTGTCTCAAGTCTAACAGAGGTAGCTATAGACCAAGTAAAAGATTTGATTCTCCCACCAATTCCAGCAGATTTTGGAGTGTGGCTGATGGTACTGCAGATTCACCATTCTACATTGTTTTTATTCACCAGAATTAACTTTTAAATCCCATACTCCTGAAGTGCCCACGTATCCTTAGGCAGTTGCTACGAATGAGGGAGCTGAATCCCAGCAAGATCGAGTAGCTACGTCTACTCCAAATGAGTAGTCCTGAGCCACCCATCTTCTGTCCTTCCAGAGGACGTGGAGGAAGCCCCTTGTTGGGCTGTCCAGACGGCTATCTCTGTGCTGAACCAACTTTGTCCATGTAGTTGGATGAATATGGAGTCTAGTTGCAAAAGCAGTTTAGGGATTTGTCCCAAAATAATGCGCAGATGTGGTCAGCAGCTTGGTCTATGGATAAAAGGCACTCTGATTCTTTCTTTGCTATTCCAAGTACTTGACCATGTCCAATCATCTGCTACAGTGAATGAAAAAAATCCAATCAGACAATTTTAAGTTTTCTCCAGCTCACCAGCAGCTCAAACATACTATGTCCTGTTGGGATCTTCTGGAGGGTGGGGTTTTTTTTTTTCCATATCAGCCTTTTCTAGAATCCAGTTTTCCTCAGTTTTCTGCGATATAAAATTTGGGACTAAATTTGGCTAGATAAAGGAAACATGGATAGTGGCAAGTTGATGCAGGAGCCAGGACCTATGTAGCATATTGCAGGTATGGAGTTTTGAATAATTGATATCTGAATGGCCTGGACTGCACTGTTTTCAGTTTAAGTCCATATCCCCTAGCAAACATATTCCTTGCACATGACCAAGAGGGATGTTCTCTGAAGATGATTTGCGCCTAGTGCTGCCATTGTCTCAAATTACCCATAGCTCGTAGGCCTGCCTAACGTGTACCATCCCAGTAACCATTGTAGTGTACGCTAAATACAAATTATATCAAAGAAAAACTGGAAGAGAAATTTCTGTAGCTGAAAAATGTCAATGTGTAACTGAAAGTTTTTAGGTTTGCTGTATTTGTATGTACGTTATGTGAGCTATGTGGAGCTGAGATCAGTTACAGATGAGCATAGTGAAAAAGTTGCACGTTAATAATTTGAAAAATTGTATCAGTGTACCAGTTTGCGTCAAGGTTAAAGGGTATATAAATTAAACAGACTTTTCTTGACAGAGCAGCATTGGCAATGCTGAACATAATCATTAGAACCCAGCAAAGCATGAAAAAACAATGATTTGTGAATTAGTTCACTAAATGGGGCTTGTGTTATTAGACCAGACTGCTTCAGGACCTGGTTTTTCCCCCTGGAATATTTGTAGGGCTGGTTTCTGTTTGCACAGATGTTTGTGGAGCAGCTTTTATTAGTTGAAGCAGCAGTATTCATTCTGAAGCAGTAGCATTCATGCCGGAAGTTCCTCTCTGGTGTCTCTATCTGTACATGCAATTACGTGGTGGTGACTGGAGAAAGTCAAATGGAAAATGGGGTAGACAGATCTAAAACCTGTTTATAGCTCCTCCTTTTCTTCACTAAGAAGCAGAGGTGTTTTAAAGTCTGTCTTCTGTCCCACGATAAATACACACACGCAGAGCCTCCATAGTCAACTAGAAATTTCTTGGGGGGGGCTTCAGGGTTGGGAAGAAAAAGGAAAGAAGACTAGGAAATGTCTTATGCACACTAAAAATGTCTAGCCTTATTTATTTACAGTTCCCTTTGGCATAGCATGCTTTCCACTCTTTTCCTGAGAGTATAAAGCCCCAGTAGTTTCTTAGGGTACTCGGAGAGCAAGAGTTGTGTTGATCAGTTGAACTGATGAAGCGGACCTGATTTTGAATATTGAAAACCAGTGATTAACATCTCATCAGTATGATTTTTATGCAATTAGCATGAATTGTGGCTATTTCTGGAACAGTTCTTCAACAGAAGAAAGGTTGTCTGACCTATAAATTGTGTCAAATACCGTGTTTGTTTAACTAGTCTCGTTTGTCGTAATGAGGCATTAGACTGCTGTCAGAGGTGACTTTAGAATGAAATTTTAATTGCTGCAATTTAACTTCTAATGGTGAAAGCCAAATTAACAATCCAAGTTTTTCCCAACTTCCACACGTGCGTGAAGGATTTGGGTGTCACTTGCCTTGGTGCACAAGGATGTGGACCACTGGAGATCCACCTCATTCAGCAGCATGGTTGTTACTGGCTGGAAAGGACAGCGAGTCTGAAGATGTGAAGGAAAGAGGTTCTGTGTTCCGGCATGTATAAATTGAAGGAAGCCAAAGTCCCTTTTAGTCTTCCAATAACGTTTCTCTCTCTGAACAGTGTAGTTTCTTGAGGCAGCTTCTGTACATTTTAGCGCATCTCTTTCCTTTTTACTTAGGGGATCAATTCTCTTCTCCAAACCAAATAAGAGACCCAAAATATATGAGGGAAGTGGAATCTTCTGGAACAATTTTTAGTATATACACCTTTCTTTTGTTAGCTGCTGTCAGACACAAGCGGTAGGAGAACAGTCCTTTTGTCAGAAACCCAGCTGCTTGTTGGTGTCTCCTACTTGATGATGATGGTTTTGGGGGGCTTCTGATTGTAAGTGGCTGATGCACATCAGGAGGTCCCAAAGATTAGGCTGATGTGTAACTCCTCTCAAATGTGGGTAGCAGCAGACTCTGGTTTCAGTCAAGTTACATTAGGAAAAATTTTTGCCCTTGCTATCAGGTTCTGGAAAGGAAGGAAATTTAAATCATAGGAAATAAAAATTAACAAAATGTTTCCTCTTCTTTTTCAGTAATTTCTATAGTTGCTGAAATATACCTAGACAAGGGCACATACCTTATTTACTTATTTATAAGGGAAATAATTCTTGTGCAACATGTGGATCCTGAACAAAGGTATCTTCTGCGTTCCTCCCTGCAGTTAGGCTGTGTGGTGCCATTGGTACTTTAAAATACAGAACTTCTACTTAAAAATCAAAGGCATCATATGAATAAAAAGCCTAGTTTGGGTGACGTGTAGCAGTTCTTTAGAGTATTTTGTCTTCTGTTCTAATTCTGTGGTCTATAAAGAGCGTGTAGAATAAGTTTGTTCTATGTTTGTTATTAAAAGCAGTGAGCACTTTCTTTTAAATGTTATGAGATCTGGAAAGCCTGTGTGCCTGGCTGAGCTGTGTATTCACAGGCATGTTTTTCACAAGTATGAGTGTAAACAATGGTGGTGTTATTACAGTAAAGGGGGTAAAGACCTTAGGATCATAAATTTGCATGATGTGATGGTAAATACTTAGTTTGCTCTAGAATGATCGGAGTTTTAAGGTGTAATTTTTATTGATGATTTTTTTGTAAAGTTTTGGCCCCTGAGAACCATAAAAATCCACAGTTCCTACTGATAAAAATTAACTCTAAAGCTAGTAATGATACAGCTGTCACTGATTGAACATGGAAGATTGAAGGAAAATGAATGCTTTCTGATTCAAGAGCTTTCAAGCTTGTTAAAATTAGATTAGATGCTTTCTTTAAAATGCTGCAAATCCTGTTTTGAGAAGAAAACAGGTTTTTGCTTTTGATGGTTTACAGCAAGATCAGAGGTACGTCTCTCTGTTTAGTTCAGTGAATGTTAGAGCCCATGCCTGTTGCTTTTCCATGGCACTTAAAAATCTTTGATTAGCTGAATCCTTACTTTTCCCCTTTCCTGCTAAAAAACTCACCTGGACCCACTAACAAAAGTTCATAAGCTTGGCAGTGTTTCACCTATCCAGCCCTTTCCTGATTTCTGTGTGTGCACATGCATAGATTTTTTTAAATAAATCTCAACAGTCAAAATTAATTTTAAAAATTGAAAATGCTGGGGACTTCATTCTCATTTTTGTCATTTGTTTAATACCGTTTAAAGAGAAACATTTTTTGTTTCATTGTATGCACTGTTTTGTCAGCATGTACCTCTCTGGGAGAAAAAGCCTTTTCAATGTTCTGTCTATCCTCAAAGCATGGTGTATCTTCTGTTCCTTGCATTGTTTGGAGCACTGTCTTAATGTCCTTTTACTGCAGAAATACCTATTTGTATTGGGAGTACCTAATTCCTCTTATTACAGTGATCCTGTCTCATAGAGCACTCCTCACCTCAGAATTGGAGAAAACCCCCACCAGGTTGTGAGTCTCAAGTTGAGAAACCACACCATGTTGAGGAGCAGAAACGTGGAGGGGGGGGGGGGGGGGGGGAAGGTCTGTTTTCCAGGGCATTTGGGCTCCATTGAGCACAATCAGATTGCCCTTCATTTCCTAATGAAGGCTGCACCCAATAATGATCACGTCCGTCTGCCGTAGCTCGTAAGCAGGATCACTGCAGTCTCGGGGAGATGTCTTGTTGAAATGGACAGTATCTGTGGCATAAGCTTACATGAGGGCTGAACGTTTTCAATTCCATTGTAGCACTGTCTCATGTTGGTTTAAAGACAAACAAACAAAAGCAAACCCACCCTAACCCTGGGTACAGCAGGGAATCCTTCTATATCTTGCTCTATTTCTGTCTGGAAAGATCAAGGCTAGACAAAGGACTGATGCCCAGTGACCTTGTATTCTTCCCAGGCTGTAATGTTCACTCTTTGTTCTTAAGATGTGAGTATACCCTGATGTAGGCCAACAGCAGTTACTGTCTGATTTCACACTCAGCGCTGTCTAATACTGCAGTATACCAATAAAGCATGGACCTTTACCAACTGGATAGGTTGCTGGCTACTAAACCAACAGCAAGCTTGATGAGACTATAAGCATGTCAAACCATTTAACTGTGTATGCATGGAATTAATTTTTTTTATTATTATTTTTAATTTTACCTGTACTGAAGGCTTTTACTCATTCTAACTGGTATTTTGCTGTAAAACTGTCACTGGTTTGATTGTTCTGTCCATTTGCTGGCTGATGCTTTTTTCTAAATATGAGGAAACTGGTTCATTGAGAAGGTGCACCATTCTCCCAAATCCCTGCCACTCCTGCCATGGGCACGCATTTTGAAGCTGTGACGTCAAAGCGAACCTTTCTCCCTGTCATGTTCCTCTTCAAGCCAGGCAGGGTTATTGGTTGTGTGTGACATCGGATCTCTTCCTGAGTTGTTTTTTATTCCTGTTCCTCCTCAGATTCTTTGGTAGTGTGTTCAGGGATGTTTGTACATAAATTTATGGTTGATGTATAACTATTTTTCAAGATCTTTAATTCTAACAAACTGTATCCAGCACTCCAGCTTGTTTTGTTTAATGAGGAAGAGGAGTGCAGCCTGATGAGCTGGTCCCCCTTGAGCTTTCATGGAAGTCGGTGGGGGTTTGTTCTTGCATTGAGGGAGGGCAGAGCAGAATCTCCATTCCGTATCTGTTGTAGCTCAGCAGCGTGACTGTGCCTGGTTCACAGCTGGGGAGAGAAGGGATGGACACCCTTATTAAACTCTTCTCCAATCTAAGGTACTTCAGTCATCAGTGAAGTGCATATGAAAACTCCTGCCACTTCATCTGGTGCTATCTGTCCCCCATGTCATTTTGTGCTATGTGTCTTTCTCTGACCAAAACTTCTAGGTAGAAGTTAGAGGTATGCAACTACTGTGACTATGGAAGATTAAGCTAGACCTAACTGTGTGGCCACAGCAGTGACAGCTCTGTCAGATACTTTCTTATTAAAGAGCCTTCATAAGTGGTATGCTAAGTAATGCAGAGGACAAAGGGGCAACAGCTTAGGGTTCGTCTACCAGACTGGAGTTTAGAAAACCCTCATCTGCCCTTAAAGCAGAGTAAAAGCTTCCCCTGACTACAGAGCAGTCTGTGGAGCAGGCCTAAGAGAGAATAAGCCCTGCAATGTTCTAGGTATTGAGAAAGGCACTTTTCTGGCTCTTAACACATTTTCATATCTAATAATGAACATATAAACCTTGAGAACAATATAACCCTTAACAGCTGTGTTAGAGTGAGCACTGTAGCTGTACGTGAAGTTTTCCAGCAGAATTTCAGTCACCTTCAGTAATGGTTGATGTTTCCTCTCAGTTTCCATAATTGAATCGTTTTCACTTCTTGGTACTCCACAGAGGAGGAACGTACCCAGGAGCATCTTAACACTGCTCTACTCTTCCTTGCTGTTAAAACACAGTGTATAGGAAATGGGAACTGTTTCTTTTGAAGCAGATGCAGAACACTAAATGGCGTGAGTTTATTACTTAGCAGTTTCAGGAGAAAAGGAGTAGAGGAGGAGTATCTTCAGGGTACGTTGAGTCCCATTTATCTTCCTCACAAAGAGGGGAGCCCTCACATGTTATGTTAAAGCCTCTCACTAGGGATTTTCAGGTCATCTTATGCTGTCTATGTAGTCAACAAAGAAAGAGGCAGCAGGCAGTTCAACTCCCCTATGATTTGAATTGACCTCTGGGAGGGACTTTCATCATCAACTGAAAAGTACTGATTTGAACTGTTTTATCCCTGGTAGTGGGCATGTTTTAAAGCAGTGTAGCTCAGCCAGCCCAAGTCTCCATAGGTGCCAACCTCAGCACCAGTCCCTGTGGGTTAACATCTGTGTGTGACGGGAGCCTAGAGTAAAGCAGGTACCGCTGGTGGGATGGATCACGGCCGGCCAGCCAAGCGCAGAGCCCAGCTTGCTCCTCTCTGGCTGGGCACCTGCAGCTTTGCATCACTCCCGTGCGTTCCCACCACCAAATTGCAACAAGCAACTGTGATGTGTGTTTTGACAGAGTATAGCTATTAATTATTTGTTTTTAACCACTGGCTTCATTTTACTTAGCACATGGAACATGTATGTTGATGGGGAGTGATTTGAGACACATGTAAAGCTAGGATGATATCCCATGGTTTCATGTCCTGTGGCCGTGTAAAAAATGCCATTGTTGTTTCATAGATTTTTTTTTTTTCAAGTTAGCTTTCAATCAAGGTTTACTTTTTCTGTCACCTTCCTTACTGCAGCACCTTTCCTTAATGTCTGGAGAGTAAACTAGCTCAGTGGAACTAAGAACCACTGAGTTTACCACTGAGTTACCAAAATACCAGGTATTTTGGTATTGATGGGCTAATCTAGCATACCATGGTAAAGTGCATTCTCATTATTTGCTGTCATCAACCAGTGTTTGTTTCTCTTCTTAAACACCAAGCTCAGAAAAGAATTGAAGCACATGCTTAATTCCTGCCCACTCCACCAAGGATATAATTTTAGTATGTGGTCAAGCAGTCCTTAGATAAACACCCTTTTGTACTTGTCTCTTGGTTTGTGTGTATATAGTTGGCTCCATTATATTTGAAAGATGGTCCAAGTCTGAATCTAAATAAAAATCACTTGAAGTACAAGCAAAGCCAATTCCATGTTACCAGCCACAAACCTTTTAGGCCTCCGATGTGCTGTGCAGTGCCACTTGATATCTGGCAACTGACATGCTAATAATTGCCTGTCAATCAATGAATCCTTTAGGGTAAAATGTGAGGAATTTCAGTACCTTGTAAATAAGATTGGTCTTCTCCCTTCTGCTTCTGTTTATATTCTGCAGTATGTAGTTGATGACTAGAGCCTGTATGAATATACTCTTCTGTGGCAGGAGGTCAGATGAAACACTGAGAAAAGACCGTTTGGTTAATGCAGGTTATTTGTTCCTCACCTTCATGAAAAAGAGAAAGTCACTTTACAGCATTGCTGTGACCCATCAGCATGACAGATGTCCCGACTGATTGGTGATGGGGGAGAGAAGACATTCTGTTTTCATTTCTTCATGACTTACTGACTTTCTCACAGCAGAACGAGTTTGTTTCCCACCTTTACCAGAATAACATCCAATGTGTTGATCTTTATGGCTGCGTTGGTTGTGATTGGGCCCCAGAATGTGCTAACGTAACAGCATTTTGAGGCCCTTTTGTAATGTAGCCACTTTCCTATACCTAGCTTTAATTTTCACTTGTTCAGCGTATTGGAGGATGGGGTCTAACTGAGCTCTTGCTTTTGGGTGGTGGTGGTTGGATTTGGTCACTGCTCATGTCCGCATTGATACCAAAAAGGAGGATGTAGTAGTTCAACTTGTTGCAAAATAACGTTGAGAATGTCAGTGATGTATTGGTGTGCAAGTCTTTAATCAATGGGGTGTATACTCAATGCTGTGAGCCTCCAGGCACCTTTTTTTGTGATACGTTCCATAATACTTTTCCCAAGTCGTGTCTTCCAACTGTAGGTTAGGAAGTCTTTTTAAGTCATTGTCCATTTGATATTTTATAGTTTGAAATACTTGAGTTGTACTGACAAAAATTCCAGTACATCAGAAGTGAGATCTAGGATTATAAATAGGTAGGTAGATATGTCAATATATCTATATCTATCTATCACAGATAGGTGCTATTTAACTTCTAGACTATAATGCCTGTGAACTTCTCACAGAGGTGCAAATCATTTATTTGCTGTCATATGACAGGCATAGTGCCAGAATTTCTTTATTTCCACATTTGAGGTGATACCACTTTTCTTATGTCTTTTGTAATGTAGAGTTAAGTACTTTTAACCTTACAACCTTGCTATTAATGTTTCACTATTTCTCAATGATGAATTCCATTTCTTTTGAAAACACTGTATACAGTTGTGTGCTAGTGTCAATAAAATTGACATTTGTGTAACAAGCTGTGGCATTTTCTCAAATTTCACTGAACATTGATTTAGTGTGAAACTGTTGGTAAATCCTTTCTTGCTAGCTGTAATAACACAGACCTTTATTTCAGACAAATACTGCTTTGACTTTGATTTATAATAGGCTACATAACTGTCATGATTACATAAACTGATAACTATTGTTTTTTTTCTTCTCTTTTCAAAGGAATGACATAGAAACATGAACTGGTTTGGAATTGGAAAACATTCATGTTCTAGCAATAAATCTTGAGTTCTTCCAGAAAATAAATAGGTTTTACTACTGGCCTAATTATATTTATTGGTGCCTGTTTACTGGAGTATCTCAGCTGTTGTGTAGCAACAGGAACACTTACCTATCGTAATCTAGAGAGGACATAAACACATGATAGTAAAATGTATTTGACCTTAATTATATACGGCGATGTATGTGTTTTACATTTAACCCTAGACAGCCTATTAGCTGTGGTAATCAAGAGCTTGTCACATTTTTTTGGTTGGATTTTAATGTATGATGCCAAAACGGTCCAGACTAAATGTTCTTCCACATGACAGATTCATCTTCTAAAACAGGTTTAGATTTTCAGAGGTTTGGAGGAGGGGATAACTGGGTGAATACTGGGCATTTTTGGCAAACTCTTTCCTTTGTACAGTCAGTAGTTTGGCTGCCTCCCAGAAGACAAATGCTAATTTCAGTAGTATTTAATGTAGTGTATATGAATCCATGGAAGTGTAATTAATTGTCTAATTCTTTAATATTTTTAATCCAAAATTAAATGGGACTTTATATCTGTGATAATCTAAAGTTGTCATGCTTTGTGCATTAAAAGTATTGCTTTTCTTATGTAAATGTAATGCTAGCATTTCCATCCCAAACAATCAGAGGAGCATGGAAAGACCTACAAGGTATAATATACATACTTGTGTTGTGTGTAGAAATTGGGGAAGTAGTAGTTTTCTCCCTTCATGTTAGATCTGACTGGTTTTAGCAGCAACACTGCCGCAGAAAGTCATTCTTTCTTTTTCTCTAGCCTTCCACTAGATAAATTTGTTCTAACTTGTGTCCTGTAGCTCCCTAGGAAGTACTGATTTGAGTCTTTGAAGTTCTACTTTGCTAGAAAGAATGGCACTCCTAGGGTGACTCCCTTATTGTTGTATTTATTCTCTTTCATAGAGTGGATTATAATGGTGAGAAATTTGGTATTAATATGATGTTTAGCAGTAAATATTGCAGGTCAGTCACATATGCCTTGATCCCTTCCATACAGTGACACTAATTTCGGCCAGTTTCATCAGCTAAAAGAACGCTTCAGTCCCTTGGTTAATGCAAGTGGATGCAGTTCCTCTGGCTTCAAGTCCATTTGGACTAGTTTGAGGACCCTGATGGCTGTGTCTTGCACTGTAATTTCACACGCTACATCTTGAGGTTGTAACTCTTTTTGGTACTTTCTAGAGAGAGCCTGTCCTAACTGATTTCTCTTTTACCTTTTTTTTTTTTTAGCAGGTTCTCTGACTGGCAGCCCTCACCTTTCAGAGCTTTCCATCAATTCCCAAGGGGGACCATCGGTGGCAAATATGTCTTTATCTCCAAACTTGAGCCCTGATGCCAAGCAGTCATCTCCCTTGATCAGCCCTTTGCTGAATGACCCATCATGCATCAGGACTGACGATGAGGAAGAGGTCAAAAGAAAGGTAAGGCAGAGGCAGTTGGCCTTGGCTCTCTTCTCCGTGTTGTGTTGCGACTACTGCTCTTTGTCAAAGTGACTAATACCTAGAGCCCCTGCAGCTTCCTCATCATAGATCCACGCAGATAACTTGAGTTGGGTCACCTGGTATCTGCTGTCCTCAGTCACGGTGTGTCCAAGAGCATCCCTGTGCTCCTGAGGCCAAACTCACAGTTTGGAGTGGGTCAGGCCAGAAGCACAGAACTGCTGTAGCTGAGGCCTCAGTGCCGTGGATTCATCCTCCTGAACAGAGGTGCAGGAGCTAGGGCCCCCAGCTCCTCTTTAAGCAGCAGAGAGAAGATAGGTAGCTCTGTGCCCCTAAGGTTAATGTGGGATAAATCTGGGCCAGTCCTGTTGGTTGCAACCGTAAGAGCTTGTTTTGACCGGGTCTCCTGTAAATCTAGCTTGTTTTGGAGTGGAGTTTGGTAGTTTGTTGTAACGAAGCAGTCAACTCCAGCGTATTATTGGAGGGAGAATTTCCAGGTGACAGAATGAAAAGGAACAGCGTTGAGCCTGTGCAGGAGTGTCCAACCCAGGTTCTCCAGTCTGTCTCTGCTGAGGGCACCACTGGGAGAATTTGGTTGTGGGAGTAGAAATAGTCTCTTTGAGCCACAGCCTGCAGCGTTCAGCTGGGAGCGTTTGGCTCAGCCCCATCATTGCAGCAAAGCCATAAGGGAGCATCACATCCAAAACTGCTTTTCAAAGACAGAAGTGATTCTGTCTGAGGCAGGGTGTTCTGGGTGTCTGCTGGCTCGTCCCTCCTGTACTGCAGGGTGAGAGGGAGTTGCTCTTTTGTCCTTCTGTCGCCTGCTTTTTCTCCTGAGCTGGGAGCATCTGAGGAGGAAGAAGGTAGGAACTCAGATGGCTTTGCTGGAAAGTGGGAGCATGTGTAAGGAAGATCTCTTTTCCCACTGTGCATAGTTAGCAAGATATGTGAGAGAAATTTGAGAAGGAGAAAAGCCAAGACTCAGTTAATAGACTGATGATTCGCTGTGCCAGTCCAAGTTACAGCAGCCAGTGACTGCTGTAGCTTATAGCAGCTGATGATGGTTCCTATGGGGTTGTATACTGACTAGGAAATGCCCACGCAGTCTCCCCTCACATCCCTTTCTAGTGCATCCTCTGCATCACTGATCTTCAGGGAGGAAATGTAGAAGCAAAAGATTTATGGATGTTTTGCTCTTCCTTTTTGCTTCCTGAGCAGCACAGAGCAAGATCAACTGGGATCCTTTGGTTCTTCAGAATTAAGAGGTCAAAACCACTTTTGTCTCTTGGATAACACAGGAGAATTTGGAGGTTTTTTCCAGAAATTTGAAATCTGTAGCTTACCCTAAAATTCTTCCCCTCTCCCACTGTTAGGTTGTCCAGCTGCACTGGGAAAATCTTACAGATTTCATTTTTTTTGAGAGTATTTTTACTGTGGATTCTTACCCTGACAATGAAACTTATCATAATCAGACACCAATTTTTGTCGTTTTGTCAAATTTGACATTTGTGAAATTTGATTCAAATGGTTATCTAGCCTGCAAAGGATTTCTTTGTGAACTTCAGAATATATCCTGCTCCAGATGTGTGGAATAAGCTGAAAAGAACATCAGCACCCCAAAGCTGTAGAAATCACCTTGGCAGAAAAAAAGCCTCTCAAGAACCCATAGAAAGTGCTTGTTCTTTTGTGTTTGCAAGGAAGGATTGTTTTCAGGGCTTCAGGGCTTAGGAATATTCAGGCATGAGTCACAGTAACCACAAGCAAGGGTCACTAGTTTGTAACTCTCTTCGTGATTGTTGTCTGCAGTTTTTTCCTACAGAAAGCAGCTCCATAAAAGCAGATGAAAACCTAATGTGTTTGCAATTTGCAGAGATTCCCAACTGAGAAAGCTTACTTCATTGCTAAAGAAGTAGCAACCACAGAACGAACATACCTGAAGGATCTTGAAGTCATCACATCGGTATGTTTACTTGAGCATTACTCATGATACATGTGAAGCTCTAGTCAGCAGTAGTATTTCATCTGCTCCATTTAACATCTTAGCTGTTCCATGCTACTTTTATATTCTGCACTGTAGGTATTCTCTGCAGTGCACAGGAGTACAGCTCTAGGGAGGAAATAACACAAAAAGCAGAAAGTAGAGATTTGCACTGTGGTTAGTAACGTGCACTACGAAACTGTATCAGGTTGAGGAACTTGGGACACAGTTCAGTTATTTTTTCTTGCTCTCATACTTTGTGGTTGTAATTACTAAAAATGCCTGTGGGTTTTCTATGACTTCTCTTAGAACTGAAGTACCTCCCTAGGGGGACATATAAATATTTTCTTCTGGATTAAATGCCCTCCATTTAACATGAAATATTGTGAAGTACCTATTTGAATGATTCTGATATTTCAGTAAGTGAAACTGTCTGCTAAACGAGTCCTTAACCTGTAGCATCTGATCAGAGTGTGATTGTTAAAATCACCAAGACACACACGTGCCTTCTTTGCAGACACACCAACAGTCTTGTTTAACTTCCAAGAGTAATGTGCGCAAGATTTGGCCTTAAATAACAATTGTCTGTAAAAGCACACTGGATCCAAAACCTCTCATGGTATTTCAGCAGAGCTGCCGGCTCCAGGCTTCCCAGCTCTTTAACCGTCCAGTATGTGAAACCCTGTGAGGTGCATTGCCACCTCCTGCGTTAAGTGTTGTGGTAAGAAGGACACACTGCAGGGAAGAGTCTCTTGGTACCAGCTGGGAACCAGGGAGAGACACCTTCTCCCCAGCTTCTCATCTGTTCCAGGAGCCCACATGGCAGATGCAGTTGATCTGACACCAGCTTAGACATAGCCAATGTAGGCTGGAGCAGCATGGTTGTTACAGGCAGCAAGATAGCTGTGGCACCACTGCCTACTTACCCTGGCTTTCCGGGAAGCCAGGCCAACGAGGGAAGAGGCCAGGTTCTGTGGGATGGTGGTCATTACTGCAGTTTCAGCAGCAGATATGCTGTTTTCATCTTCTGTTTCACCCAGTGGCTGCAGAAACAGAAAGTTTTAGCTCTTCAGAGCTAAACCCCATTTCCCACCGTGGCCTTTATTTGTGTGGTAAGCAAATTTGAATTTGCTGTGTCACCAAGAGGCATACAACTGTCTCTAAGCTAATCATCAGGCTCATCAGCTGTGCCTCACAGATGTCTGGCCCAGGAGGCCACTGACAGTGAATGAGTAGTCAGCATAATTGGAAATGGTAGAAAGAACAAGTGTCATGCATGAATTTTGAGACTTGGTAGGTGTGCAATTCTTCAAACTTAGCTCTGCTCAGCGCAGAGCTAAAGCGAGGGAGAGGGAGGTTTGGGAGGGGTCTCTTTTTATCCCAGGTCTGGGTCAGCTCCAGCTGATGCAGTGTCAACCAAGACTGTGGTCCCAACAGCCTTCTAGGCACTGCTGGAAGTCAACCATAGATAGCTGGAACACCTCAGGGCAGCGAGGAGGGAGTAGTGTTATCGTGTTGAAGATAATAGTCTGTGCTACCTTGGCAAGCCCCCTAGTCCTATATCTTTACGTCACCCATAGGTCTATTAGGGTGAAATAAAGAGAATATGGAGCAAAACTGAGCAGGAACCTGTTGCAGTCTTAACAGTGTTTGGCACTGACGCTCCTATTTTCTGCTACTAGCGTCTTGTCTTGGAAGTGCAAAGTACTGTCCTTCTACTTGTTCACTTTGCAAAGTGCATGATGTTCTCTGTCTGCACCCAGCAACATGGGCTTGAGTGCTTACTGTACCAACTTCTGTCAAAGGGATTTCAGATAGAGCTCAGCAAAAGAAAATGCAGAGCATATTTTTTTGTTTTTACTGGAACATTTGCAAGTGTTGCAAGTACTGCAATACTCTTTCTCTTGTACCTACAGCATTTGCAAATTCAGTTTGTATTGACCAGCCATTTTGGGCTTGAATAGAATTTTCAAGATTTGATCAGTGATGGCAAAGGGGAAGGGAGTTTCTTTTTTAACGGGCCTGACCGCTGATAAGAGCACCAGTTCAGCATGTAGGAGTGTCAGGGGTAGCCTGGGTTCTATTCCTAGTGCCAGCTAAATAAGGTCCTTACTGGGTTAGGTGTATTTGGGTTAGGTGTATAAAGACAGCAAATGATCATGCCTGCTGCATTCCACCCCCCAATAATTTTGCTTCTTTTTTCTTTGTAGTGGTTTCAGAGTGCAGTGAGTAAAGAGGATTGCATGCCTGAAACACTGAAAAATCTCATTTTCTCCAACTTCGAACCTTTGCACAAATTTCACACTGGTTTTCTCAAGGAAATTGAGCAGAGACTTGCTCTGTGGTAAGATTGTTGTTTGTTATTTAGCTGTGTTATTTTATGCAGTTTAGCTTTTTTGCATTCCCTTTTTGCTAACTCTTTGTGATCTACTGTAGTGATTTATTTGTGAAAGTCACAGATGTTGGTTCTTAACAGACTGGGTATATTGAATCATGCTTTGTTCGTGTTTACTTGACAAACTCTGTTGTTTGGATATCTCAGTCAGGTACAGGCATATGCAAATGAGATAATAATTCTGGATGAAGCTTTCTCTTGCCAAATGTCAGTGTTTCTGTATAGCAGCTCTTCTGAAAAACATGTTGCAAGCAAGGCTTCTCGGTAATAAAGAGGGAGCAGCGAAGGACCAAGTCCTGTTTCTGTCAAATAGGTGTAGGCTGGGGGGGATTTCAGAGACCAGCTTCCCATTCTGCAGCACCGCAGCTTTGACACTCTCAGGGTCTACAGTGCACTTTACAAATTGACAAGGTGTTGGAAGAGGACTGGGCTTAAAAATTAACTATCCTTAGCATAATAGTGACAGTAAAACATGGCATTTTTGTGAAATAGCTATGAAATGAGTAATTCTTCCCTGTCAGGACTCTTAACTCAGTTCATTTGACCACTAATATCTGAGCAGAGGCAGCACACAGAAGCCCTCTCCTTGCTCTGATTAGACCTGTCTGGACTAGATTGTCTTGCTCTGTGTAGGCCTTTTTTGGTAGTTTATCTTCGGTGCTGGGAGCCCAGCTTTTCCTTCTCGGTTAGAAAAGTGACAATGGAAAATCACGTGACAGCAGAGCAAGCAGACCTGATGAGTGCTAATCAGTTTAATGCCTCTTTAACTAATTAATCAAAACAAAAGCAAAACACAGTCTTAGAGTGTGTGAGTTTAGCTCTTGCGATGTGATGAGCGAGGTCGTTGAATGAGAGCACAACACATTGCAGACCAGTGCTATCCAAACCCACCCCTCACAGTTCCAGAATTAGTGGGTATTTTCTGGGGAGAGGGGGATGTGATACTGCCTCTTAGAGCTGACACCCTCACCCAGGACTCTGTGGCTGATGGTTAACATAAGGTTACTCCTAAGGCAATGTGCTGCACAGCAACTCTGCCTGTGTCTCCCTTTTTTCACTGGGCTGTTACTGTTTTAATCCAGTCGGAATTCTTACTGGTGTTAATTGCTTTCCAGTAAGGAATATTTATTGCAGGTACTCCAAGAAGGCTCTTTCAAATGTTATAAAATAACGATTGTTTCTCCAACCATGGTGTAGGATTAACAGTAGTTGGGGTTAAGGGTGAATGGTGAGAAAAGGAAAATTTATACAGTTAGTAAGGGGCCAAGTTCTGCTCTTTATCAGACCAGTCTAATCTAGTGAGCTTGCTGGGTGCTGATTCCTAGGACGCATGTTGAAACAGAGATTCCCCCCTATATCCTTCTGGTTGCTGGTGGCATTACAGGTGGCTGCCAACCTCCTGTTCAGGTGTGATGTTTTTCAAAACTTGGATGATGCTGCAATAACAGCCTGCTGTGGAAAGGGGACATTGTAGTAAGTGGGGGAGGTATGTTAAAAGAAAAAAAGAATGTTTAGGCTTTTAGACTTTCCAAGATTTTATTTTGTTTCTCCAAGTTAGCTTTTTTTAGAGCTGAGTAAGCCTTTTGTTTTCCAGCTTTTCCTTGTGTCCCAAGGCTATGGTTTCACAGAGCGGTAAACCTCAGTTTAAGGCTCCTAATATTGTATTTAAACTGCAGCTACTCTATGATATAAAGTGCTGATCTGCTACGAAGTTACTTTGCAATCCAAATTTGTTCAAAAATATTCTGCTGAGGTAACTGTGTCCCAGCTGGGCACCTCGTTCTGACTTTGTCAGCTCAGCTATTGCATGTCTTTCCAGTTAGCGTAAAGCCACTGGGAATTCTCTGTCGGCTGCTCTGATTCATTTGACAGAAATGCAGTCACATTCCTGCCCCGGTCTGCGTCCAGTTTGCAACCAATAGCATGGGTTTACGTAACGTAATACCACTGTTGTAGACGGTGGTTTTTTTCAGGTTCTGGAAGATTTGAATACGTACCTTAGGAAGGGAGGCAGGTTTGCTGGCAGGTGTTATTTTGGAAGTGTTGGTGTTTTTATATAATGCCACAGATGCCAAGATAAGCTGCAAGCAATAAACTCTATCCTATAGAGATTACTGTTTAATTAAACAGTGAGTGACAAAAACGAACATCCCCTCAGCATGTAGAAGAAGCAGCTGGTGGCAATGTGGTAGGGAATTTCTTCAGCAGTGTGGTCAAGGTCACTTAGCTCAATGTCCGTACTGCCACGATTGTACCCATGTCTTTGGCCCCGGGTGGTTTTAAGCCAGTGGGCTTTGGCTGCGTTCAGCACTGCAGAGCAGAGCGCTGCCCAGCCTCCACATCAGCTGCGTAGCTCCTCGCGGGCCCGCTGTGCCGGTGGCACTGCTGCGGGCAGGATTCAAGCCAACTCATTTAAATCTGACTCTTCTATGTCAGCTCTCTTAAATTTCCAGGCAGGTGGAGAGGAGGGGGAAAGTGGGACGCTTGTCCTGCGACATGAGCGTGCTCTGCATTCATCAGGGGGTGGTGTGTCCTATGAAAAATAGAGCCTTTGAATGAAAGGGTTGTGGACTTCATCAAGCTACTGGAAGCCCCTAGCTACCTAGGTGTGTTGTGGGAGCTTGTCTGAGAGGAAGAGCCTCCCGCAACCAGTCATCTGTCTTCCCCTAGTGAGTAGGATGCTGGGTTTTATCAACTTAAAGTGCAGTTCAGCCTGCTCGCTCTGCCTAGACATCAGTGTGTTTGTCTAAGGTTTGTTTCAAACCTTCGTGCTGCGTGTTGGAAGCTCTTACGGGAGGCCGTTCCCTGGTCTCTTAGCACTTGGATCACATTGAAGCTGATGCTCTGCAAAAGAGCTGTGAGGAGAGCAAGGCCAGGGAAGGATCACATGTAAAAATTGTTAGATGGCTCTGTGCTTTTAATTTGTTAAAACATCTATATACTTTTAGTACTTAGCTCAAAGCAGCTCAGGTTGTGCAGATTATTGAAAGCATTTCTGGCTTGCTCGAAGGCTTCTGAACTGTCTGAATCTGCTCTCCAAGGCAGGCTGTTTGCTACTGAATATCTTAAGGGCTGGTATCCTTTGACGCAGTTATAGATTCTGGCAGGTCTGATTTGTTTCTCTACACAATTCACCCATTTTCCTCTTTAGTACTGCATTTCCTAAGAGCAGCAGATCTCAGTGTGTAACGCGTGGTGAGAAAGTTTTTAACAAGACGTGAACTGATGCTGACACCAATAGCCAACTGCAGAATATACGAAGTTGCTGCATTTTTCACAGCCAGAGTTTCTTTCTGGCCATGAAACTGAGCAGATTCCTGGTGTTTCTATTGCACAGCATCCTAAGATGAGTCATACCATACTCTGGTCGATGTTTCTGCCCTGCCTGTGCTGGTGCTGGGTCAGTGAAGCAGCCCATGAATCCCATCAGTTGCTCCAGCTGTGCTGAGCCCTCTGTTCACAAGACTGACCATGTTCCTGGGCCCAAGTGAAAATACCCCACTAGAGGTCCTGTGGTTTGAGGAGAGGAAGGATGGCCTTTGGTGGATGCAGGCAGGTGTGGGGCTCTGCCCCCTCACACAGCAAGGGAGGAGGAGGGAAAAAGAGGAGGAAGCTGCCCAAGGTGGGAGAGGGAACAGTGCACATCAGGCTGTCCTGGTAGCAAAGGCCAGGAGAGGTGCATCTGGCACCCAGGCACCCATCCTAGCTACCGGGACTCATCTGGGTTGCTCCTCAGCAAGGCTTTAGGTGCGAGGCCAGGAGTTCCCAACCCTTTCTGCTGGGAGGAAATATGGGAGGAATATCTCAGTGATTTAAAGCTGGCTCCTATTTCCCAGGGCCTGAGAGATTTTATGGCAAGGAGGAAGAGGTATGGGCAGTGCAGGCAGAGCATGACATGCTCCATTAACATCTGGCCAGTTGAATCAGAGAAGTCAGTTAGGTTTTGCTCCTTCATTTATCTAAGCTGTTTAATAGGCTGTTCATTTGGGCCACAAGCACCGTTTTCCAGCCAAAAAAATTGAGCTCATCTTCCCACATCCCTTTAAATGTCTGTATTACAAGTTTCCAAATGTTTCTGTAAATTCTGATGGAAGGTGGCAAATGGAGAACCGTAAATTTCGTCCCTTGGTCGACCACTAAGCACTGCAGAGAGCAATGCTAGGGCAAGTCAGGATAGCTATTTCTGCCCTAGGAAGCCCTATCAGGTAGTGAGAATCTGCATTTTGGGCCGTATCCATGTGCTAGGAAGAAAAAGCGTTACATACTTTCCAGAAATGCAGGCAGACGTACCTTCTCCCAGGGAAGGCAGTAATTTGACTCCCAGTTCACAGGCACTTCTGAGGAAAGCTGCTACTGAGTACTACCAGATGTGGCTGAAAAATGTGCGGCTGGTAATTTGTGAAAAAAGGCTCTTAGATCTTAGCATATGAAAGGAGAAGGCTCAATCAGGATTCATGGAAGCCAGTTTGAAAACCTGTAATAAAAAGCACTCAGGGAGATGTAGGAAGATGAGCTAAATGTTGATTTATTAACCATTTTTTGTTTGGGAAGTAGTACTTGCAGTCAGGAAGAACAGCCTGATGAACAGTTTATATAAACAAGATAGCAGTCCTTATCTGCCTTCTCAAATGCATGAGTGCTGACTATTCAGCTGATTCTGCGTGCCTGGTGAAGAGGGATGAAGTGTCAAAAGTGTCTTTGTCCTATGTACAGAAATGAAGTATATATTTGTAGTATAAACCTCAGAGTCATGCAGTGTGGATTCCTGAGACAAAGACATTAAGAGGGGCTTGGTGCCAGTGCATTGCACTCGCTTTTGAGAGGACAGTTTTCATTGCTGAAGTCACTTTTGGGTACTTCTGGGGATTAAAGCCATGCTATACCCAAATGAATTTGAAATGGTGGGAGAGAAATAGCTTGTCCAGGATCCATTAGTCACACCCAGAGCCACGTTACATTCATATCTACAGCTCTCCCAGGCGGGACGCACCCAGGATCGCCTCTGAGGAGGTGCCACGGCAAGGTATGAAATGTTGTTGTGTTTGCAGTATATTTCCATGCAATGGTGTTACTTGCTCTGATCTCTCACTGTTTAAAAGCATTACTGATACGTGCTTGCTGTGGATTGGGTTTCTCCCACAACAGGGATAGCCAGCCCAAAGATTTTGAATGTGCTCACACTCCCCGAAGGCTTGGTGGGACTCTGGAAAGCTCTGGTGGCTTCAGCAGTACATTGCTTACGCTCTGAGCCGTGTCTCGTGCACCACTTACTGCCGGGAAGGACAGCTGCAGCATCGGCTGCAATGGGCAGGGCAGTAAGAGGCACTGCGTAATAGCAGGGTGTGAGCAAGGAAGAGGATGTTTGGCTTTTATCGACTCTTCTTTTCCAGTTACAAAATGTTCCTCTTATTTAAAAGGCAGTTGTAATGGGGAATGTTTAAGGTATTTCTTAATATTAGAACTTTAGTTAATAATACTCTTAAAAAGTCAAAGGTGTCTTAAGTGTTCAAAGACAAGCTATAGTATCCAGGAGGGAGATGCTGTTCCTGAGCATGTAACAGGAGGTCACACACTGTAAATATCATTTGCTGCAACTGAAGGGCTGCAATCAAAGTTTTTTATGTTGACCTAGGAAAAAATCTCTGTTGAGATATCTTTCTCTCCTTCTTTGCCTTCCCACCATCCCCATTAAATTTCTGTTCCTTCTACTACCATTCCTGGATGACTGAGGATAGTATGGGCTGACTTGAGATTTTGTTCATTAATTTTTGAATGATGTACACTGAGAAGTTTATGCAATTTGAAAATCCAACAGAGCTGCTTGTGTAGTCTCTGTAATTTGAGCTGGTGGCCATTTTTAGTAATATGTAAGGCAGTGTCTGAGTTTCTTATCAGATATAAAAGTCAGTCTTCTCCTCTTTGCTTGCAATTGTACACTTTCATTACTGTAAAAAGGAAGGGACTATTTGGAGAAAAATGGGAAGTGAGTGTCTTGTAGAATAATACCTCCACTATTCATGGAATCATAGAATCTCCACTATTCAGCATGATTTTTGGTGGCTTTAGACCTCCCCACACAATGTCAGTGAAGTGATGGCACATTATGCGTAGGGAAAGCAGCTCCTACGTCTTCTATGGATCTGGGGATCATAAGTCAGCTCCTGATGAAAATTTGTGAGAACCTAGTCCCTGAGCTCTGTCCCTTGTCACTGCAGATAGATAGCATGTTCAAACAGTGACCCGTGAAAACAAGGAGTAAGAAGAACAATTTAACCATCGATGCACAACAAATGAGCAGCTTCTCCCTGCCCCCAGCAAGCTGAGTGTTGTTACTCAAAACGTACACCGCGGGGAGAGCTCTCTTCTCTGCTGCTGTGCTTTGGGCTGTTGAAGCAGTAAGACACCATCTGATGGATCAGGTGTTTGGTTTTTATTTTAATATTCTGTGTTTTCTTGGGGTTTCTTTTCTTCTTGTTTACTTGGGATTTGCATGTTGAGGAGCTGGGGAAGAAGGCAGTGTGGTGTCGGGGTTACTGCGGAGTCCCGGCAGAGAGCTGGGGTGGAGTGGACGATGGGTTTCAGGAGGCAGATGTGAAGCTGTCGTGTTCCCCTATGCCTGGCTTCAGCTTTCCCTGCCCCTCTGCTCTGCATCACAGTCTACACACATATGCACCATCCCCAGTGGGAAAATCATCTCTGTATGACGGACAGCGTTTGCATGGAAATAGAGAGCCAAAGCAGGGAGAATGGCTGGAACAAGGAGCAAAACCTGGCCATCACATTTCTGGAATTTCTTAAGGTTTTATTTCTTCCAGCAGTACGCATCTGCCTGCAGCACAGGTTATCTCTGTTGGCCTGGGCTGAGGGCTCTGGTACGATTCAGCTCTTCACTGTTCAGCCAGCAGCTGGAGAGAGTCTGTTGCTTTTGGGAAACCCCCTTCTCTCCCTCTTTGTCACTCTGCCAAGATGCAGAGTAAGATTTGAAAGCCCTCAAGCTGTTTAAAAAAAAGCCTCGGACCAGTCTGTGGCCAAAGCCAATGAAGGGGAATGTTCCTGACGCTTTGCGTGTGACTGATGCGATGAGATGCTGTGCAATAAGTCAGTGCTGGCAGTGCTGAAGAGAGGCCAGGGGGTCAACTTCTAGGAAATAAGGACCTGACTGTTCGATGAACAACTGCGCTAAATATTAGCTGAAGTTCACAAAGTCAGTGGAAGCGCTCACTACGACTTCAGTAGGCTTGGGGTCAGCCTTCAAGTAGCCAGCTAGTAGAGAAGAAATTTGGAACGAGTATTCCATCCAACCTGTATTGTAGCCTTGAGATCAGAAAAGCAACTTCTATTTAGAAATAGCAATCTGTATTGATGTACTTAATATTTATCTTGGCAGTACATCGGAAAGCTACCAAGCTGCTGAAGTCCATTAGATTAAATCAAATGTAGAGACATAAAAAAGGATCCAGGCAATGCCAGAGGGTTAGAGAATAACACATAAAGCAAGAATTCTTCTAGAGATAATTACCGAATACCATGTCGTTTACTGGCAGCAGCGCAAACTCATCTGGCTTTCACATTTCTGGGATTGTGTGCAACGGCGCAGCGAGAACCATTTGGGATGGGATGCTGCATGCTGGCTGCACGGGTGGAGGGCAACTTTCCCTTGCTTCCTGCCGGTGCGGTGCTACTGCCTTGGACTTCAGATGGTTGTGGTTTTCAGCTGGGGGCACTTTGATATGGACCACTTTGAGCAGAGCTTTAGTGGCTGGAAAGTTTTATTTACAACCTCTCAGAGGAAATTTCAGTGGGGAGAGCTGCTGGATAGATAGGACATGGGGAAAGGGAAAGGCAGGGAACAGCATAGGGGGGAGATGATTTGACAGATAGAGGCTTCCTGGAGAGAGAAATTGGGCTTTTGTCCTCAGGTAATGTGGAGTCTGTAGTCTTGTAACATCCGTACATACCTCTGCTGTTCCTTTCAATATAGACCATTTCTTGGGCATGTTTTGACTATGGCAGTGTTTATACAATGTAATGCTTTTGCAAAACTGGTGATGCTAATTAAAGTTACCATTGACACAACTCAACTTCCTACCCCAGTGTCACCTTTGGATTCAGAAAAAACATAAATCTTGTTGAGAACTGTATTTTTCTCACTTAAATAGGCATGTGAGTGCCTGGGAGACTTAATGCAATAGGAAATAATTAAAGACAGCCTATGAAACTGGATATTGTTCAAATTAACATGGAGCAATCCCTTGTTTATCAGCTGAGTCTCTTTATCTGTTGAAGGATAAAATAGGAGATGTTACTGTGTAGTATTCATAAGCTGTGCCCTCCACATTTCCCAGTTAGAAAAGCATGCAGAGAGATTATACAGCATGAACATAACCAGGTTTAACTTCACAAAACCAAATATATGTCTGAATATGCATCTATTCATGTAGTAATATGGATTTAAAAAAAACCAAAACCCTATGTGTCTTGCCAGTGAGAGACATGTCTGACCATGTGTCTTGCCTAACAACATCTGCATCCTCTATGATCTGGTGAGTGTGGGACCTCTCTGGCTAAATTGCTGGTACTAAGGAATGGAGAGATTTACCACCTGGTTGTCTTCTTATTCCTTCACTGCACACAGAATTTTCTTAAACATGTGAACTACTGCAAGTGTGTGAAAAACAATAGATCCATTTAGCAGTAACACAAAACAGAGGTTCTGTTATCCTTGGGTTCATTTAGAGCCCGATTATATTTCTGTCCTCTTCCAAGGCAGGCAGTGCATTTCTTTGGCTGAACTGCAGTTGCTCACACCAGGACTGGATCTGTCTCCCAATACTCAGATGTGGGAGTTGAACTGAATTTTAAAAATTGAGGACAGCATGTAAAAAGCCATGCTGCGGGAAACTTGGATGCAGTATTAAAAGTTGGAAAGGGGAGGGGGACAATGCTTCTCCCCACACCTCCCTAGTGATTTTATTTTGAAAACCTAACTTGGTTGGAACAGATCTGTAACAGTTAGGTTCTTATATTCCTGATTTTTCCTCCTGTGTTTTCTAAAAGATGTGTTTGGATTCACTCAGAGTGTGGTATCCCTGCCTGTCTCGCACATGGGTTTAGAAGCACGAATGTCTTTTTCATCAGGAGCTGGGTTTCTCCCAAATGGAGCACCCACCCAAGTGCAGCTGGCTGGGTGGGAGGGAGCAGTTTGCATTTTTAATACCAAAAGTGACACACTGAAAGAAAATTCCTGCCAGTATGTAACACTTATGAGTCAAACCCAGATGCTGGACTGATCCCCCCGCCCCCACTGTCCCTTGCACAAGCAGAAAGCTTTTCAGAGGAGGAACACCTGCAGGTCCTGTGCCAGGATGTAATCCTTGTTTCTGAACAGAATTATCCTTCTGCTTTAAGCCCACATATTGTCATGGGGCTTTTGATGTCTTCCTTTTTCTCAAGCCATTTCCAGCCTTCTCTGGTGTGTTTAAAAATGCTAGCAATTTTCTTTAAAAGTGTAATCCTTCTGTTAAGTGCCTGCCCTCTCTGTTGTTAGGAGTGCAAGCCAGGCTGGGTGAAAGGTGTACTGTACCTGGGAATTACATGTCCGTCAGGAAGAGTCCTCGCATGCTCCTGAGCAAAGGAGCATGGGTGTCAGGATATTAAAAGAAATGAGCTATTGAGTTCCTTTCTGTGCTTATAAGTGATTATGCGGTTTTATTGCATGACTGAAGCGTGTGATATTTCTGTTGCTGACAGGGAAGGCCGCTCTAATGCTCACATTAAAGGAGATTACCAAAGAATCGGAGATGTTATGCTAAAGAATATTCAGAGTATGAAGGTAGGAATGATCCTATAACTATTAAGCTTTGACACGGATTAACATTAGCGTGCTTTTCGTTTTCATGTGGTGTTGCCTCTTGTGATGTGGTTTTTGCCAACTGTAATCAAGGCTTACGCTATAAAGTTTCCTTTGAAGTAGCAAGTGTTTGGTGAGCCCTGAGATTTCAGAATTGCAAGCTGATTTTAAATTGTCCAGCCCCTTTCCTCAGTCCACTCTCCAAATATAGGAACAGCAATACAAAAGTTCAGGAACATTTCATTTCCAGTTCTTTTTTCTTTCAAATAAGAAGGCAAAACATCAGAATTTGTATGGCTGAAGAGACTGTTCAAATGCCGAGTGTGCCGACTTGTGCATGCAAGTATAAGTGTTAAGATATTGCAGGAGTAGTGACCATAACCTGGATATTGATTTGATTTGGGAAACTTATATTTGTGCACTATGGTGCCAAGTTAGATGAAAGGTTTTTGAATAAATGCGAATAATTGCCTTTGATCCCTTTAAAGCTGAAAGCAAAAATACACGTATGAAGCATAAATCTAGGTGTAACGATCAGCAGACTTTGCATCTGTTCTTAGTCTGGCCGGAGTAGTATTTTTGATGCTCTGTGTTACTGAACAAACAGCATAGAAGGCAGGCACAGGAGCCTGTGAAAACCCTATGGACATTTACGGTATGGATGGATAACACACAGCTCACCTTATTAATGTAGCTATGCATCCAGGTCAGCGTATGGCAAAACATGGCACTGCACCTTCGGCATGTGGATCTCAAAGTGCTTTCGAAACTATCCGATAAATCTTTCCTTGGTGATTGCCACTTCGGCATTCTCTAGTTAGTAAATGGAGCGGCCTTGAGTCCTTGGCTGGAGGAAAGGGCAGTTTAATCTTTACAGCTCTCTTGAGACGTTAGTTAGTACTAGGCTTATCTTTCAGAAGGACAAGGAGAGATGAAGAGAGGTCAAGTGACATGCAAGTGATTATACAGCAAATCAGAAAAAGAGAATGTAGAAACCTTGATTTACAGTCCCCAACACAGACAGCTTTGTCACCAATAAGGCAGCCTCACCCTTTCTGCAATGTACTTAGCAGGAACTGCTTTTTCCCCTCAAGACACAATTCAGAGGCATTGGAAGAAACACAGGGAGGACTTTTCTACCTCCATCCCTCCTCTCAAGAAGTATGCACCTTTTCACAAACAGTTTTTGGAATCTCGGCTTCTGACAGACTCTGCTTCTGCTCTCGGTACCTTGCGACATTAAATTGCCTGTCCTTCACTGTGTGCAGATCCTTCTGTGGCACTAGTTCAATGGCAGCGTACAGTCCTCACTGTAACTTAGACCTGTCAGTGTGCTTTCACCTTTGCCATTCTCCCTTTCCCATTAGAGGATTTTGTTCTTTTTGCTTTGAGAACTGCCACCACTGATAAGCACAGATATTTGCAGGAAGGAGGCAAAGCCCAGTTCGACTAGAAGAACTGCACTGGAAGCAATAAAGTTAGTTAAAACTCTACATATTTATCATGAGACCTGTTAAAAGACATGAAAACTGACACTCCTTTTTTAATTAACATAGGAAAGAGGTTAAGAGAAGTAATTAATGGGCAGCCTCTGTAGTAGTCCAGAGGGTCTGCTGTGTCTTTGCTTGAGTTACAGGCTTGTGAAATGAATATGCAGTGCACGGAGGAAGCGGCTTGGTTGTAAGGAATGTATATTTCTGGTTAAGACGTCACAAATCACAGGAGAGAGGGAGTTGATTGGAAGTGTGTCAAAAAGCATGAGCTTTAGATTAAGCCAAACTGTCCTCTGAAGTCCATTCAGCATCACATTCAGTTTCTTTTTGTTGCTGGTTAATATTCTACCATGTACTGGGAGACTTTATTTGGCTGCTCGGAGAAGCTCTGTGCATCCTGAAGAACCAGTCTACCTTTTCCAAAACACAAATGAAGTCCCTGTGTTAATTGTTCAAAAAATACTGCTGAATTGTTTTAAATGGGAATCATGAATGCCTGGGATACTGGGACCTAAATGAAGTTACCTAAATGAAGGGACCTAAATGCATATTTCATGCAAACCTCATTCAGTTGCTGGTGCATAACTCCCCTGCTGCCAGTGGGATCACCTTAGCAACTGCTCTAAGGGGAAGAGGACATAATCCAAGGGTGAAGAACTCTAACATACCCATTTCTGTTGGACGACTCCTCTATTTTTGCATTTGTTTGGATTCCCAGGAGATGCAACTTCTCATTAATAACAGTGGAGCAGAAGCTAGAAGTCCATTTACCTGCATCTCAGTTCCTCAAAAGCACCTAAGGGAACTGGGGCAATTAAATCCCTTCATCCTCCTAGAAAATCCCATTTTGTTTCCCAGCTCTGCATTTGCATTGTCTAGCCCTCTCCCTGTTGCACCTACTCGCATGAGCTATGTTCATGTCATCTCCTTGCCTTCGGATTTCTCACTGATATCAGACTTACTTTGGTTTATTCATGTACTTTTGTTTTACAGGGAATGCAGAGGGGGTGGGGGTGTGTACTTGAAACGAGTAATGCCATTTCTCCTTTTCAAGTGAATATCAGAACCATTGTGTTGCGCAGTGACTTTGTCTGCAAAATCCCAACTGCTGTGCTAGTTGGATTTTTTTACTGGAATAGGTTTGGGCTGAGTCATGGCTTACAGTGATTGCTAATAGCTCTACCACATTCTCTTTCTTTCTTTGTGCCTATAAGCAACTGACAATTCACCTGTGGAAGCACAATGAGATTTTAATTGAGTTGGAGAATGGGATCAAGAACTCTCGCAAGCTGGAGACCTTTTGCAGGGATTTTGAGCTACAGAAAGTCTGCTACTTGCCTCTCAATACCTTCCTTCTCAGACCTTTACACAGGCTTATGCACTACAAGCAGATAATGGAGAGGCTTTGCAAACACTACCCACCAAACCACGTAGACTTCAGGGATTCAAGAGGTAAGTGAGAGAAAAGACACCAGTACCTGGAGCTGGGGAACAGGAGATCCAAATCCGTTAGAGGTGCATGGCTGTACAAACACAGTTCTTTTTATTAAGCCTACATTGAAAGAGGACTGAGTTGCAAAATCAAGCACTCAGAAGACCAGAAATGGTAGGATTAAGGTTGCTCTTGTATACACATTATGCCACAGTCTAGACAAATACTTGGAAGAGAAATCTGCTGGGGGTTATTAAACACACAGAAATGACGTGCAGTTCAGGAAGTCACTTGAACTGAAAACAGTTGGGAGGTTGAGAGAGAGCACAGGGAACGTACCATATGTGCTTGTCTTGTTCTTAGCTTTCCCTAGAGATCCGCTAGGAATACAGAATACTGGCCCAGGTGAACCCTTGGTCTGACCCAGTATGGCTGCTGTTATTATGTCTTTAAGTGTTATTTGTCTTTTTTCCAGACATGCAGTTTGCTCTATTACCATTTCCATGATTTGTTTCAGGAACTCAAAGCTGCCAACATGGTTTTTTTTTTTTTCCAAATGTGAAAAAAATTTTCTTCCTGTAGTCTGAACTCACTGCCTGCTGTTTCTTTTTGATTATTTGTTTTCCTCCTTTCTTACCCCCATCCGCCACCCCCACTGTAAGCTATCTACATTTAAAGATAACTATGTTATCTGTACAGTTAGCACTCAGTGCAGATCCGTGAAAGGACTTGGGTAGGGAGCAATGCTTGGCATGACTGCTCCTAGCTGGAAGGTGTTAGCTGAGCTAGCTGGCTAAGTTCCCTTAGATGCCGTGCGATGAGACCCACAGCAGACAACGCACAAAATGCGGAGGTAACTTGACCTGTAGCAATAAGAAATGCCACAGAGGTCTGTGGCTCTGAAGTGCTGCATGACACAGATGTTTGCCTAAATGTAGCTGCTGCCTGAATGATCACAAGGAATGCAGCAAATAATGCCATAATTTCTTTTTGCCAAGGCTAGATGTTGAGGATGGTGTGTCCATTCCCACCTCCCCAGAGAGTGCAGCAGCCATCAAGGTTTGATTCCTGCTCCACTTTTGAAATGGATATGAACATAGGATTCAGGGGTGAAAATAAGAGAGCATGAGAAGGACAGTATGACTCGGGGACACCATCACTCTAGGATCAGTGTCTTACTACGGTGTTTGAGTGTAAAGGAAGCAAAAAAAAAAAAAAGGGGGAGATGTGGATGTGAATCCCAGCAGCAGGCACAGGTCTCCCACTAACAGGTCAATGAACTGCACACTGAGCAATGATGTAAGAAGAAGGAACCCTTGACTGTATTTTTTTAACACAAATGGCTGTATCTGCTCTTCTAGCACTAAAGTCAGTCAGTCGGTGTGTCTGGCCCATTCAGAGACTGCCTGTCCATTTAGGTGTATCAGGGTTGGTGCTCACATATGTGATGGCACAGGGAAAGCAGTCCATGAGCTGGTCCCCCAGGAAAGATCAACTGGTGAAGTGATTTTCAGCTTAGTTCCCTGAGTTGAGTTACTGCGTTGTTGGACAGCAAAAAGACAAGACACAGGCAGCTGATTGGCAGCAGCCTGCACTTGATTTGGCTTCTGCTGCCGCAGAGTGGGACTTCGTAGTGTCTGCTTCCTCTTGTATTCCACCTGATCCTTCTTCATACAGCAAAAATCCCCTTTGACAATGGATTTCCTTAGGAAAATCACTCCCAGGTGTTAGGTCACTCATTGTTGATCATCTCTTTGGAGAGAATGAAGTAGAGCTGTGATGCAGCTCAGCGACATGCAGCCCTTTAAGTTGTTCTTATTGCGGGGACTGAGGACAAACCCCAGGATTACCAGATTTACCAGCTGAGATGATACAGTAAATGACACTTCCATTTCCTGGTGTTTTCAAATATGGACCTGACCCAGCATGTTGCAGGCTGTGGAAAAAATGCGGTTTTTTCAAGCATAGAGAAGACCCCTAGATTAATTTGAGATGTAGGAAATTAAGTCCTTTAGGAGAACCCATTCACTGGTGCTCTGAATTGACTCGAGTATTCCTACAAAGTTCCTGTGGCTAAAATAGAACAAACTTTTGGTTGAGGAAATAGACTGTCTCTTCATTACAACACTCCACCCTCTCCCCTCCACTCCATAAGATGATGTCCAGAGCTTTTGCGGTTTTTAGTCTGCCTGAGTAGCTTTACACTGTGAAGAAGAAGGGTAACACAAGAAGGGTGATGTTCATGAGCTGGGTGCTGCAGGCAAAAGCCATCTTTCTATTTGAACATTCTTGTAAGTTTTTAATAAGCATTTTATGGTTTTGTCCATCTAGCTGCTTTGGCTGAGATTTCTGAAATGGTGGCTCAGCTCCATGGCAATATGATAAAGATGGAGAACTTCCAGAAGCTGCATGAACTCAAGAAAGACTTGATAGGCATAGACAATCTGGTGATACCAGGAAGGGTAAGTAGCAGAGTTGTGATCAAGCTCTGATACAATTTCAAAGCATTAGGTATGTTGTAGAAACCTGTTTCTTAGGAGCAGCTGTGAAATTGCCTTTCCTCATATGAACCTTTTTCTCTCACCAAAACCTATCAAATGTAAACATAGTAACACCACAGAAAACAAGAGCCTTTAAAGCAGGAGGAAGCAATCATCTTTATTACTAATTTTACTAATTTTATTAGGTTTATCTTATGTATAGATTTGGACAGTTGTAGGCAATTCCAAACATCTATTACAACAGAGGTGGTAAAAATGTAATATTTATCACAGTATTCAGAGCTTGAGCAGTTGCACATTTCCTCATTTCTTGCTGTCCTTAATTTTTTTTTCCAACCTTCGACGCTAGAGCATGGCAGATTAAAGGAAAGTAAGACATTTGTGCTGGAGGACCTTCAGCCCTTTCACAATGCCTAGCTTTGAAACGCATGGCCCTGGGGACAAGCAGTCTCTTTAGTCTACGTGTAACATTAGCCAGTAATTTTTGAGACAGTGTTGCCTTAAGTAAACACTTTTAATTGTGTTATAAAAAAACAACGTCTCTCTCTTACTTGTCATGCTTTTTTTTATAATGGAGGCTTATTTCAGAATAAATGAGCTTCGGTGTAGTATTTGTAGCCTTTTTTGCTTTCTGTGTGCATGTATCTGTACGTGCAAACATGAGAGTTGTCTGTTGTTGAAGTAATTTCCTCCCCACTTCCCTGGCTTTTGTGTGTAATACACAAAAAAAGTACTTGCGGCAACCAAAATGCTGAGGAAAATGCATCGCTAGACTGTTCTCGCCCCTTATAAATTTCTGGGAAACAGCTTGGAAAAAAAAGACGAGTTTTGCATTGAACTGCAAATACGGCAGCACTTGAACTTGCCCTGCAGCCTGGCCATCCAGCCCTGACGCGCTCCTGCAGGCTGGCCGGGCCACCAGTCAGCGAGAGCCGCAGCCTGGGGTCTGCTTGCCGTGCCATGTCCGTGTCTGGTGCCACAGCGGGGTCGTGGCAGACAGGCAGCTTGCTGAGCTCTCTAGGGTCCAGTTCATTTAAGGATTCAAACATTTAGAAAAAGGGGTTTGAAGCTGATGTGCCATTGGGAAGGCAGTGCCGAGCATGGGTATTTCTCGATTTGTGGCTTTTCCCGGCTCCCTCACTTTGCCTCTTTTCTGTCTCCCAAGCTGCTGCCATGGCTCGTGCCTCCTTCCAGTGATACACAGACCATTCACTTCCTTGGCAAGCCCCTCAGGACATCTCACAGCCCATGCGTCTCTCTATCACATGAAATTAAACATTGCCATCGGTTGTTTCTGCTACCCTATTCTGTTTAAAGACAGAGCAGTCTTCCTCTGCTAGGAAGTTCAAGAAGGCAGCAGAGGAGGTGCAGAGGTTGTTTGCCTGCCAAGGCAAAAAGCATTGGCCACCACGCTCTGGCACGTGCCCAAGATGTCGCTGCTTTCCAGCCCTTTGGCCGCTCTTCTGGCTCTGGCTGAAGTCCCTGCCCCGGCACAGGCCAGGCTGGGAGGCAAATGCCACTGTCAGCCATGGCTGGCTTTACCCAAAGGTGGCTGAACTCCACATCTCACAGGAGAAGTCTCATGTTAGGCTGGTGATTCAGCTGTCCTAAAGGCGGCTGTAGGTAACCGTCTTCTTCACGTTGCTCCAGACTGGGGTCTCTGCTGCCACCGAGCTGGTTCCTGTATTGGACGTTAAAACATCCTGTGGTTGGTTGTGCTTGCAGATTGCAATAACCTGTAGCTCTTGACTCGTGTGTTCGCATGGTGCTTGCCATGGTGGTCCTAAGCCTGCTAGTGACCATTAGGTGGTACTGTATAAATAGTAATTATGATTAATATTCTTTGGTGGCCCACAACAGCTTCCAGTGGCCTCTCTGGTAACATGAGCTTACTGTGATTTAGGGATAACCACCTGTAGCCACTTTTTCCAGCCCTTAGTCCTTGCGCAATGGAGGTAGGGGGACTGGACACATCACAGCAACCCTAAGGCGCCTGGAGTGTCTCTCTGAACAGATTAATCTTTGACAGCCAGTTTATTGCTAAGCTGCAGCTGATTCTGATGCTTTATATGCCTTTTACATGCACAGTTATGAGTAGAATGACCTTTGAAAGACTGTAATAAATAAATATAAACCTCTTGGCAGAAGCTTGAGGGAGTGACTGAAAAAATGATATTTTCATGGGTTTCAGATAAGTGGAAGGGTGAGTTACGGTATAGTTCACAGTAAGCCTAGGAAATCCAGCATTTTGAAAGTTTCAGATGTGCTACTTTTCCAGTAATTCCATCCCTAAACTTTCTTAAACAGTTTGATCTGAATTAATGTACTGTATTATACAACGTGGATGGTACTAGGATAACTCATACTGCCAGACAAATTTCCTTCTTTTCCTGCTGCTGATGGTGATATTGATTTCTGTGGCTGATTTTACATCTCATTGAAGAGCTGTGTATGCCATATGCACAATAGAAGCTTACCAGTGGCTAACCACTAACATACAGGCCAACTTATCATTAGTTTTTTACATCATTTGTAACATGAAAATGACTCATTCAAAACTGATGAAAGAGGGAGCTGTCTGAAGGAATTAATGTTAGGTAAAGAAAATTTTGCTTAGCTGAATTTTCTTAAAATGAATGAAAGACTATGAAGGAGTTTATCCTAAAGACAGTTATGAATGGAAAGAAATTATCCTATAAATAAGATTTTTAACATATTTAATAAAGAAAATAAAAAGTCTTGGTGACTGATAGTCAAGTCAGTCCTTTGACCAAGTAGTCATATGTATGTTTGCTTAATTAAAAAATTGTCATAATTTTTGCAGAAGATACATATTTGTTTTGTCTTTGTTTCCCACAGGAGTTCATTAGACTGGGCAGTCTTAGTAAGTTGTCTGGAAAAGGTTTACAGCAACGGATGTTCTTTCTGGTAAGCAAGAAGAAAGGTTTTCTTTATGTAATGAAATGTAACTATAGGCAACTACTAGGCATACTGTTAGACTTGAATTGTGAATTACAGTAAGTATTTTTAAACAGCCTTATTTAAGTTAACATAATACATCACCTGTGTAGCTGGTTGTTAAGAACTTATGTTTCTGTCCAAACCCAATATTATCTTTGTGACTGCTTCTTACAAAGATAAAACTATTTATTTTTATATGACACTGTAAATATCATGATAAAATAATACTTCTTAGCACATTGTCTTAAACAAAAGCAGTCTCGTCATAAAATGAAAAGTGGCACCAGTGATTGTGTCCAGAAAAGAAGATGAAGAGTAACTCCTGGTGATATGAACGATAATGCACATAGTGCTCTCAGGACACATTTACAGAACCAAGTTTCTCCACAAACCATCCAGTTTCAGCCCACGAGTGCCCAGCATCTTGAAGTACCTGCCTTTATCTGGAGACACATTTTGAGCTCTTGCACTAGGAAAGGTTATCTCCTCCCACCATCGCTCGCAGTGTTTTCAGGTTACAGTGATCCCACTTGGTCTCTGATCCACAAGAGCTGACCAGATTGTTCCTTCTCTCTTCTCTTCCCAGCCACCCAGGCTGCTCCCAGGCTTCCCATCCTGCTGCTGCTCAGCCCTTGGTGCTGGGGCACTGGGATGCCCAGCAGAGTGCATAGATTTTCTAGTCCAGTGTTACAGGGCAAAACATTACAGAGTCAGTGCATTGTGGCAGGAAGATACTTCCTTGGCTTCTTGTATGCAAAAGGTGAAGACCATGTGTAGAAAAGCTTGTGAGCGTGCTAGGTTTTACAAGATGTTTGTCATTTAATCTTTCAAATGGGCCAAAGACATAACCACTAAATCTACCTGGGTAGGATTATCCTTTGCCTTTAAAGGCACTAAAGGGGAAGCCTAATGAATATGGTGCATATTTTCTTGCATACCACAATTGTTGTTACCAGATGATGCCTCGATATTATACCTGTATAAGACACTAAAAAGTTGAGACTAGACTCTCAAGTCAGTTGCTCGCTCTGTCAAAGAAATCTTTGGTCTGTCTCAAGCATCAGAATCTTTTTGGAGGTAAAATCCTGGGTCAGTATTCTGGGACTCCGAATACATGTATAATCATTGGCAAAATTAAATCCCCCTCTAGTGGCTGATCCACGTAGCTTCATGAATTACTGCTATTGGATTGTAGACATCTGTGGCGAGAGCTCTGTTTCACACCACAGAGTATGATTTTCTTGATGCAACTGTCTGATCTGAGAAAAACATCCTTTGACCCATGTGCACAGTGAAAATATGCCATTCGTTTTATGGCAACAAAAGTCAGGCAGTCATTTGACATGCTTTCAACAACTACTGTTACATGCAGGAAGCTCTGCAAGTTGAGATACTCAGTTTCTTCACCTTGATATTTCTAACCTAAAGCCATCTGCCTTAAAACAGGTCTCCCAGCTTCCTTCTGAATATGGGGAGTAATAGATAGCCACTTACTTTGTAAGAGTTAAGTTGGACACACCTCTCTCGGGCATGCTTGCTTATCTTTCCACACAAATCAGAAGAAAATATTGGTGAAACACACTTATCTTCCATAGCTTCAAAGTGCGGCAGAGTGTGAAACGTACTACTTGGTTTCACTGCTGTTGTGGCTTGTTAGTTCTGACCCAGAGATCACAAAGAGAATATTAGAAGGCATCGGAAGATAGCCAGTGGAAAATTGTGAGAACGTGCTTGAGACTAGCTGGGAAGGAAGGCAGGGGAAATAACAAGTGCTATGTACTGGAATATTGTGGAAGCCAGCATTTTGGATTCATGCATTAGAACTGCCATATAAATAGTCAGCCAGTACTGGCTAGCTTTCCCATATTTACCATTCTGATTTCTTTTTTTGTACACACATACAAGCCGACATCATTCTAATAACGCTTATTCTTGCTTTTTAGTTTAACGATATCTTGTTGTACACAAGTAGAGGCCTGACAGCATCAAATCAGTTTAAAGTCCATGGGCATCTTCCACTGTATGGCATGACAGTAAGTATTGTGAGAAGTCTTAAGGGGTTCATGCTTAAATGGCCGTCTGTGGTCCTATCTTAATAGCCTGATGAATTTCTGCTGGACTGAAAGCAGCAGCAAAAGGCTGTTCTCTGATTCAGAGAAGTTGTGGTTACGTTCTGCAGTGCCTGATGGGGCTGTGTTGGGTTTGGCATGTGTTCATGCAGCCTTCTACACAAAGGTGATTATATAGCAAAAAGTGGGGGAGAAAAAGGCATTTTGGGGGGCAGCTTCCTCATAACGCAAAGTTCTTGTGAGATGGGTTCTTTATTTTTTTAAACCCTAAATGTAACCATGATTCTCACAAGTAATTCATCACCAATTGCGTATAGACACACTGTGCAAGGCCAGTAAACAGTAGCGACAATCTAATTTCTATAAAAAAACATTTCTGAATGTTTTCAACTCTGTATCTTAAAGCCAAAGTAGTGAGAAACTGGCAGCAATATGTCATTTGGAGCTCTTGTTGCGATTCTGGAAAACAGCCAATTCGAGCCAATAGCACCTAGTTACCTCTTCTTCTTATATGATTTCAAAAATATTTTTGCTAGTTTCAAAACACTTTCATTCCCCCCATTATTTTCATTGGAACCTCTCATGGGTTTGTATCTATTCCATACTGTTTTCCTGAGAATTGACTTAGGTAATCACTACTGCAGTAACTGAAATTCTCTAAACACCTGCGAGGCTTCAAGTTTTATCTAGCGTTTCTAGGAATCTACTCAATTATTGATATCCATTTGGCATAGGCTTGTTCACAACAGAACTGTGTTATGCTGCTGTGTCCAGAGCGCTCGCAGCTTTTAACATATCCTTTTGTACGATGAATCACTCTTCTGATAAAAATACCACTATTTTCCTTTTTTTTTTTGACACAAAGCAGACAAAGCCATGCTTTTGGTTAAAGAGGTTATTGAAGAGCTTGCTTACTGTTTTTCTGACTTGCAAGCCACCATTTTTTTCTCAATACCTAGCTCGAAATTGTTGTTTGTGAATATTTCTCTTAGTTTTCTTTTCCCCAATGGTAAGAGCTTGTTGAATTCACTGTTTTGCCTTAAGAAATATGTACTTCCTGCAATCTGACTGCATTTGGGCTTTTATCTCTCAGATAGAAGAAAGTGAAGAGGAATGGGGGGTTCCTCATTGTCTAACACTACGAGGTCAACACCAGTCCATCGTTGTTGCTGCAAGGTAATTCAGTGGAGACAACGTAGACATGTAAACTACATTTCTCTGCAGCTTTCACAGTGGGACAGATAGAAAAGCAGAGAGGCGTCATTTTGTTTGGATTTGCTCTTAAAACAACTTCAAAAGTATATTCTTTTGTGAAAGCCACTTGTTAAAAAAAAAAAAAAAAAAGCTGAGTGGGACAAAATAGAGTGGCAATTGTGCATGTCAGAACCAAAATTAAGTTATTAGGAAAAAAACCTAGCATCTTGTGTCTGAATTTATTTATTTAAATTAAAACTAAGCTCAGCTTGTGACTATTTCTTAGAGCTTGCTTTCAGCCTGTATGAAAATGAATAAAACCTGAATTTTCATTGTCAGCACCCGTGGTGAAATGGACAAATGGACTGAGGACATTCAGATGGCAATAGACCTGGCAGAGAAAAGCAGTGGCCCGGCCCCAGAGTTACTGGCTAGCAGCCCACCTGACAAC
Organism: Mycteria americana; assembly: GCF_035582795.1. NCBI lineage: Eukaryota > Metazoa > Chordata > Aves > Ciconiiformes > Ciconiidae > Mycteria > Mycteria americana. The sequence continues at coordinate 163,383,820 of NC_134365.1, read as the reverse complement.
AGTGAGTAAATGCTAGAGAGTAGGTTTTGTTCACTTTCATCAGGATGATTGGTGATTGCTTCTAAGCAAAGTGGTGAAAAATGCTGGCCACAGGTCAAACTGATACATTCAAAGTTGATTTTTATATATATATATATATATATATATTTATATATGTGCCATTTTAATGTTCTTGTTGATGTTAGCAGAAAGTTTCTCTGATTAGAGAAGTGACTTTAAGCATAATGATTCCAGGAACAATTTAACAAGATTTGGGCAGTGCCTGTCCTTGGAAGGTATTAAAAGCACCAACAAAGCATGGTAGTTAGTCTTTGATTCTAACACTTGCAGAAAGACGTAAAAAAAAAAAAAACCTACTTAACATCTGCACAAAATTATTTCTAAAAGTGTGTTTTAAAATTAGTTCACAATATTGTGGACAGAACTGATTTGTTTAATTTTTCCAATTATATATGTTGTTGCATAGAGGAAGAAAGATGCTTTTTCCCTGCATTTCATAGAGTCTCCTGATGAAACTACTGTAGACCAGGAATCTGAGGACGACCTCAGTGCATCCCGCACCTCACTCGAACGTCAGTCACCACACCGTGGCAACACTACGGTGCACGTCTGCTGGCACAGAAATACCAGTGTTTCAATGATCGACTTTAGTATTGCTGTGGAGGTATCTGCCTCAGAACGATCTGAACTGCAGCTCCAGACTCGCTCTTGAATGACAATTTCCTTTTTGCTCCTCTTTAATAAGTGCACTATTCTGTTGTCTCCTTCTGGGGAAGTTTCAGGCACGCCTATTTAACTGACTCCAAATAATGGCAAAAACCATCAGTCAAGACACACGTATCCGCTCCCTTAGTGCATCTTTGTAAAATCAGTTAGAGCAGTAATTTTCATAGAAGTAACTGTCCAAAAAAATGCTGATGCCCTTTAAAATTTAAAGCAGGTCAAACTGTCTTAATGCTTTCAGTTACAGAGGCATTAAGTCATTGCTCGAGCTGAAAGGATATTGTCTTTAGCTGCTGCAGCCAGAGTTTTAATTATGTGTATTACTAACTTACTTTCTTTACCTAGCCATCTTTTCTGGAACCTTGTCTCATTGCTCAGTCTCATCTGCTTTTTCTTTATTTGCATTTTCCACCTCAAAATAAAAATCCTTTTTTGCCCCCGATCACAGTTAAGCCAATGTGATACACATTCATTAATTCTGTACTCAGCAGACAAGATGCAGACATTGACTTTTCAAAGATGAACATGAAAGACTCCTAGTTCAGTGTAGGTTTTAGGATGAGGTGGTAAGCCTGCTTAGGTGTTCTTCCAAGAGAGGCTCCGGAGGGCTCTGAGTACTTTATCACAGTCCTCATCAAATGGAAATTTATGCCCGAAGAAAATGGTAAAAGGAATCTTAAAGCCGAGTTGGCTTCTGCTCACGAGGCAGCCCTCAGACATCAGGCCACCGTTGCTCTAGAGAAGGCGCACTGATGGGGCACACAGGGGTGCAAGGACAGGCAATATTCCTAGCTTGTGTAACAGCCCCTGTTCTTAAACAGAAGGCGAGCTGCTGAAATGTGGCAAAGAAAATTACTCCGTACGAGAAAGCACTAACTGTGGAGCCTCATTTTGATCCCATGCAGGTGGATTTTCTGCGCTTTATACCCTTATATCCTGCAAGGGAGGAATAGTTCGGCATGGAACAAGGTCTCATATTTTTCCGTAAAGCAGAGGGCTTGTTATAAATAGAGCTAAAATTTAAACTGATGACTAATTCTAACGATTAAAACATTTAGTTAGGCAAATCTTTTGGTCTGAGACCAGTGCTCATTGTTCCTTATTTTTGTTCCTCCCCGTGCCTCAAATGAATGCAAACAAAGCAGCGAAGACCAAACACACCCTGGAGACATACGTTGTTCTGTGAAAACATCTTCAGCTCCACTGCTGTTCCATGCGTGGCAGGTTATGCTCATGCTCACATCGTTCTGTCGGTGGCTCTCACTTCAGCATTATCGTTTATTTTCTTTGTGTCTCTCCCTCCTTTCTGTCTCTCTCGTGGTAGAAGATCCTCTCTCTGTCAGTGACTGTACTTCCCTACCTGCTGGACTGATCAGTGATCAGCGGCCTGTTTCCATTTCATATGTCTGCTGGTACCGAATGCAAAGCCTGTCCTTTTATGATATCCTCCAGAGTAACGAGGTAACAGAAAATTAAGGAGTACACCTGTAACTTAGGGCAAGGAGGCAGCAGTCCAGATATCAGAGAATGGGATGATTTAAAGCAAAGGCTTTAACGTATATCCAAGACTGGTGAAAACAGAACATTTTCAAGAACATTTAATTTGTAGTAGATAAATCAGGAGCACCAGACTTTGAGTATTAAGCTTTACAGGTTATTAGCTTCTGCATTATATAGACAATGATGTAAGCAGCTATTTTGATCCAGGTGAGAGCCCTTACAGTCAAGAAGGAATGGGAAGTAATTAATGATTCACTGAGAATTCCCCTTCATTTGCAAGGCACAATGATGCTGGACTTTACGTCTTCACTATGTGAAGAGTAGTTTCTTCTGCCAGCCGTAAAATACTTGTACTTGGTTACGGCTTCCTCCTCCTTTTTGTTTAAATATCCAAAATCCAGCTAAGAATAAGGTTAATTGCCCTTGCTTTTGAAATCTTTGAAAAGTTACCATGTGAACTCACTGGGTACTGAGAGCTCAATCTCTATCTGCAGTTGTAAAGTATGTCATAATTTTCCTTTACATCACAAATTCATGTCAGACTTTCTGTTTCCATTATTCTATTTAAGTATCATTTGAAAACAACAAAGGCAGACTAGGGTGACAAGACTGACTGATGTTTGGTAATGTATTACTGAAAGCCACCTCAATTAAAAAAATAAGTGTAGTAGCTTGAAGTTTTTGGAAGTACCCAGCTACAAACAAAAAAATATGTTTCATGAAGTACTACTCAGTAGTAGAAAAACGCGGAAGAAAAATACATCCATTCAACCAAAACATGCTCACATACAACAAGGTCACATACAACCAGATAAAAGCAGATAATTTTTCTTGCGATAATTAAACTGCAGGTACCTTTCACTGTTTTATTTGGCTGCTTTTGATCTGTTTCAGAACCAGCTGTCCGGAAATCTCCTACGAAAATTCAAGAACAGCAACGGGTGGCAGAAGCTTTGGGTGGTGTTCACCAACTTCTGTATGTTCTTCTATAAATCGCACCAGGTAACAGACTGCACAAGGCCGTGTGGCTGGAGACCTTTTGTTTTTCCAAAGCAGCAGCAGAGATAAAAGCGGACATCAGGCATGGATGCTGTAGGCGAGAGAAGCAGGTGCACTGGTCACGGCTACGCAGCCTTTACTGCTGCTGGAACGTGGAGCAGAGCCCGTTCTCAATCTGCTCGCTTGTCAACTGAAGAATGCATGCTTGTTTCCTGAAACTTCCAACAGTCACAGTGCATATCATCCCTAAAAGTACAACAGATATCACTACTGCTCAGAAATTGTGGTGCGAGTTCAAACAAGAGTCTTCTCTTGTACAAATTCCGAGATTATTACAATTAAAAACGTAATAGTGACCTAGAAATTTTGTTTACCGTTACTGACGCTTAAGTCAAACAAGAGAGAACAGTGGCCAATGATTAATCCATCTGAGCAAACATCGCACTGCAGAAGTAAGGTTTTCCTGTCTACAGCCTGTTGGACTTTTGAATCTCTGTGTTCAAGCAGGGCATAAGCACAAAATAATGCTAATTGCTATGTTGTCCTTTCGTTGCTGTAGAAATCCTTAATGATAGAGTTTTTGCACCAAAAAAAAAAAAGGAAAATAATGAATTGTAGGATATTCTATGCATAAATGGGATAAAGAAATTATTTGTTCATACATGTGTGCCATGAAGTGAAAGGACTTAAGCAGTGAATGCTGCAGGGCGGCTGGAACATTTCTAAAGGAGTAGGTGTTTGCAAGCCTAGGATGAACATGCACGGTGCTCTGCTGATGCCAAATGATGGAGTTTTATGTTTGTCAATTTGAAAACAGTGGAAGTCCAAGTTTTCAGATGACTTTCTTATGAGGAAATACTGACAGGATCAGCCTGCAGCAGATCCTTATGAGAAGGGTCTATAAAGATGGGCAAGCTGAAACTACCAGACAATTAAGGTCATTGCCGTTGTATAAAGCTGGTATTTTTTCCACACACGTGGAAACGCGATGAAGACCTTTCAATGAGTGTGTATCTAGCTTCCGTTTTACTTGTGTGCTCTTTTTAGTCAAGGGTGTTTGATCTCACAGCATTTTCCATCATTTCTTTTCAGGACAATCATCCTTTAGCCAGCCTTCCTTTATTGGGATATTCACTTACCATTCCTTCCGAATCTGAAAACATTCACAAAGATTATGTGTTCAAGCTACATTTCAAATCCCACGTGTACTACTTCAGGGCTGAAAGTGAATACACATTTGAAAGGTAAATCCGTCTTCTGTGAGAGGGAATTTTGTAAAACTCCAGGAATTTTTTCCGAACAAGGTTAGTAGATGCAAAGTTTAGTAAATTGATTCAGCAATACAGGCAAGTAGTTCAGTACAACTAGAGAAAGAACCCTTTAAAATTTTAAAAGAAATATTAAACCTGATAATGCTAGAACCAAGTGGTTGTTTTTGATAACGTGGCAGCTGTAATAGTACAAATGCGTTGTACTATTCCTGCGTTATGTGCAGGAATTATCCAGTCAAAATTGATCAGGCTGGCTGCACGGGGAGCTCTGTGTCTCAGACTCCAGGAAGCATGTAAACAGATCACAGGACTTTTCAGCAGCTCTGCAGAATAACTTCACTCCCTCTAGTACAACTGGATGGAAAACCCACACCTGAAATAAAATTCTAATTTTTCACAGAAGCGGCTGTTCTTACTGTGTATTTCTGCCACTTCAGCATGTAATTTTTACACCTCCCACTGAATTTCAGATACACGGAGAGCCAGGAAACAGGCGCTACTCCTCCTAAATTGTGGTTTGAGGTCGTTCATACCGGGAACTACTTTAGCTCTTTCATATGAAGCATTAACATGTCAAAAATCTTAATGTCCTCTCGTATTGAAGAAAGCTGTTATTAAGTTTCAGCCATGTCAGTCTAAAACTATAACTAAGGCAAATTGTGGGAAAGGGGTGATTAAATAAATGAGTAGAATAGGAGAAAACACAAAAGCCCTTTCTCAGTTCTAGGAAAAAGAAGTAGGAACTGCAGCTAAATTACATTTTTTCAGTCTAGAATTAAGAGTGGTTGGCCTCAACTGCTCATCACTTGGACCATGCAGAAAAAAACCAAGATTTGGTGTCTGCAGAAGAAGTAAAAACCACTACTAAGTTCATTAATTTTGGGTCCCATCTCCCCTGTTTATCCTCTCTGAATCTCTTTTCATACATGCGTTTGGCAGTCATTTGGATCTAGAGCCTCTTGACTTCGGATAGACTTAGGAGTAAAGTAGCAAGCAAGGTGCTCCCGTAGGCACTGAAAACAAAAGTGCATACAACTAGTAGCGCAGACTGTGTCTTTCAAGAAGTCTTTCCTTAGGAATTGACCGTTCTTCTGTTTGTGTCTCTCCTCGTGCCTCCTCACAGATGGATGGAAGTGATCCGAAGTGCCACCAGCTCTGCCTCACGCACTCGAGCTCTGAGTCATAAAGAGCCTCACACCTATTGATGGCTGAACGAGCCGCCGTGTTGATTGTCCAGCAGCTGCTGATTTTCTAGAGGACATTTGCAACTCTTTTCTCCCTCCAAGTTTAGTAAAACTTACACTTTGGTAAAAGAAAAGAAAAAAATAAGTATGGTTTTGCAAAAACCTTCACAATTCCTCAGCAAAACTGTTTAAGTTCTCCATGTGTTCAAACTAGCTTACCATCATCCCAGTGGCTGCGGTTCGTTTCATGTCTTGTATTTTGTCATTCTGTGCTGTTTTTAGCTTGTGCCAGTATTAAAATATTGTCCTTATTAGAGTGCCAAATGCCAAAAGACATTTTGTTGCCTCAAAGATTGCACCTAAAAAAAAAAAAAAAGACAACTTCACAATCTGAAAACTTTCTCCTCTGAGGCAAACACTATTTCTTCTCTTTTCATAAAAATATATATTTTTTTTTTACCATGTTAATCTGTAGACTGCTGGATTTTTAAATGTAGATGGACTTTCACAGTATAGAATATAATTATATACACAGCAAGCAGTCTAACAGGAATGAGATAACTTTCCGATTTCATTGTTTTTTCCCCAGTCTTTCTACATTTAGTCAGCAAGGAATTACTAATTTTCTATCTTTAACAAGGAAACAGTTTACAGCTCGTCCTCACGTCCCTTTGGGATTACAAATCCATGTGGTATAAATAAAGTATAGGATTCTTATCTAACCATTTTCTTGGTGCAGGTTGACCAAATTGTTCATCTGTTGGCTTTGAAAAGTGCACACTACTTGCAAGATGAAAAATTTTTAAAATAATCCAGTGCAATATTATTTGGGCTGTTAATGTACTGTGAATGGTATGTACAAGAAGAAATTAAAGGCTGTGGTGACATTCTGCTGTTTGTTTTACAAACTTGAAAGAAAACCCGTACGCTATGAGAACCACAGCTATTTGCGATTAATTTGTAGAGTGTTTTGGTAACTAGCACAGACTAAATTGCTATAAGCCGGGGGTGCTACTGAAGCCCCAAGTTTTCATCCTGCCTGGTACACATCCTAGCTTTTCTGTTTCTTGTTGGAATTTGAGTCTCTCCCTTTCCCGCCCAGCGCTCACTATAGAGAGCAACAGATAAACCAGCAGTGGAAATACCCATTTCGTATACTTGGCTTTAACATGAGCTAACACCATAGTTTGGGTAAGCTGTTGGCCCACTCGGAAGGTTGACAGCACTAAGTCTACTATGCTTAGATGCTTTTCCTTATGTTTTAAGAAACTCTTCGTCATGAGGGTGATGTAAAACTTCCATTAACAGAAGTTCAGCATGCTGGAAACACATCTGTCACCATTAAGGGCCTTTGGGGAAACACAGCGCTAGGCAGGGGGTCCTGAATCAAGATACGGGAAATGAAGCTGGGGGGAAGTTTACCCCCACTTTTTCTTTGTCTAGCTATTCACTTTGTTAATGGCTTACCTATGTGCGATGTATAAAATGGCTTACAGCTTTGCTCACAACAAAAGGGAATAAAATACCTCACAATATATATACATATTCCTGTCTCAAGACAGTGAAGCCTTCTTTCTCTCCCCCCCTACCCCACCCCAAACAAAGCCACTTATGTATCTCCATCCTAACCCCTTACGACAAGCAGTGGTCCCCCTGGGCAAATGCCAGCCACCCTGACAAAGGCAAACAAGTATTTCAGCGTACTTCCTTCAGCTGGGTGGAAACCTTCAAACCCCTGGGCAGGTAACTTGTTGCAGTTGCTCTTTTCCTTAGCTCTTGCCCCCAGGTACCGGTACGGCTATAATAATCACATCTACCCTACAGCATCACCTCTGTCTGTTTACGGCACGATGAAGGACAAACGTAGAAAGTAGGTAGAAGAATCTGAACTTTTTCCCGGTTGCAGGTCCCGCTGGCTTGTCCATCCCAAGCTGTGACCCTGCCTGAAGCGAGTGAATTCAACCACCTCAGCGAACCAATAATGTACAGGAACTATAGTGCTTCTTGACTGACCAGGAATGTGAACAATGATCTTTATAGTGATGAAAAGGGGAAATAACACGGCATAGATTAACAACTCCTCAGCAGCAGCCCACAGGCTTGGAAAAACAAAGCTGAAGAAGCAACAGCACGTCATGTTGCTATGAAGTACAGTAAATGGCTGCAGACCTTATCCCCCCCAGAATTATTACTGAGCTGTAAAATAATATCTGCAAAGCCTTACAAGCTAGGTCCCTACATCTGACCTTTACAATTGTTATCGATAACACTGAAAAGACTTTTTTTTAAAATGGAAATTATATTGAGGGCCATGCCCTTAATTCAGCTGAAATGGAATTTTATTTTAGATCACTGGGGCTTGTGGGATACAATCTTCATTACTGCTATCTCCTGCAGTAGTTTATTCTGAGCTCTCAAAAGAAAGGCTTTTATTTACATCCCTGAAATCAGGTAACACCTTTTCTAGGTATGTTTCATTTTCATACAAAGTAAGTTTGGAAAATAATTTTTATTAACATCTAAGGCAAAGATCAAGATACAGTTCTATTTATTGTGAGAGCAGAGACCTAGCTAGGCTGTGGATGCAACTTCAGAGTATCTGCCTGATTCATTGTCCAGCATTTTCACCTTTTTGTATTATCTTTTTCCTACAAAAAGAGGTTTAAAACAAGAGTTTTTTCCTTCTTTACAAGTGTGATTTTTCTTTTTTTGTTTGTTTGTTTTTAAATGGAACCAGCTGAACTGCTGTCATTTGTCAGCATTTTTCTAGTTCTTTATTCCTAAGGTCAACCCCAAACTGAAATAATGGTAAGAGAATAAAAGCGACTGCCTTGACAGTCGTATCTTACAGTCAGCTGAAGTCTTTTATGTGTGTGAATAAAACTCGTGGTTTACTGGAAGGCTGTAATATATAACCACTTACCTTTAACCCTGATTCACACGTACTGCTGTCCATCTAATCGAGGAGGCATGGAGACAGACGGGGTCACTGGGTGCCAGGTTAGTAGCCACGACTAAATACACCATTCTCATGTTTAGCCACGACTAAATACACCATTCAGCAGTGGGACTGGCCACTCCGAAGAGATTGACTCTTCTTGTTGTTACTCACCATGAATCATCAGTTGCTGCCTTCAAATAACGAACACATAAACGCAACACGAGAAGGTTATTGCCATGGGAAGTTGCACCACACGCACTGGGCTCAGGAAATCCTGGACTCCTGTGGATTTGTATCCACAAGGCTAAGCATCTCCAGCATGTCCCTCCTGTTTAACTTCATGCTCATCAATATGTATTTATTAATATACTCAGGCATCCCTATTTTCACAACATTTTAATTAAACACCGTTGAGACTTCAATCCCTTTGTAAATTCAGCCGAAACCAGCCAAAAGTGACACTGAGAGAGAAGTTAGCAGCTGGGGAAACAAACACAGGCCCTGAGTGCAGAACTCTTGATAAAGCTCTCTGGCTAGAGAAAAGAGAGCTCACAAGGGAAACTTGTTTTTGAGACAAAACCGGGGCACTACCCCACAATTCTCTCAGCCAAGAACAAACCAGAGAAAAAAGCAGGACCTGAAAAGCCTGATTTTGACTTTTTTTTTTTTTTCTTTTTATACAGGACCAATCATGTGGTCTTCTCCCTCAAAAGAAAATATCATTATGGCTGTGCAGATAGACAACTCCAGTTGCTAGAGCACACAAACATCCCCCCCCACCCCCCCTCCCCCGGGGGCACAGAAAAGTTGGTAAAGAAAAAAAAAATTGGCAATGATGTGGCACACATACATTTTTTAACAGGAGAAAAATAGTAATGAAATATAATGACAGGAGTGCAGCTGTCGCACAGTTTGTCAGTCAGTTGCATGGGTAATTAAGGATGTGCTGTTTGGGGTTAAGCTAATGCAACGTGATGTGAGCACTTCAGCAGTTTCATGGGCCTGGCAGGATGGGGAATACAAAGCAGGTTTTAAATCGTTGCCATCTGTAGATTGGCACATTGTCTTGCTATAGGGCAAACTCTAATACAGAACTGCACATATTTAACCGAAACAGTCCACTACCAATCACTTGTATGTGTAGATTAAAAAAAACCAAACAAACAAAACCCTAATCAAGAAAAGAACCTTTCCACATGGTTCCCACAAGAGCTTCCCGCATGGTTAGGCCACCTGCGAGAAATAAGCCAACTAAGTTCCCCAACAGAAGGAAAAAGAAAAAAAAAAAAAAACCCTCAACATTCTTGCTCAGAAAGTGTTGTTTGACTTGACTTTAAACAAGAGTTTTCTCTTGTGCAAGTTCTGAGGTTATTACAATTAAAAACTGAGCACCCATTTATAAACTTTCTCCTTACCGTTACTGACGTGGGCAATAACCGAGCTGGAAACCCGCAAGAGCATCCCCTCCTGGGAGGAGACCCCCGAATCTCGTCTTACTGACCACTCGGATGGCAAAATTTCATTAAACTTTTCCTTCTTTATTTCTAGGTCATGTAGTTTACAAGGAGTTTTATTATGTTGGTGTAGAGTGACAAAAGTAAAATTTAAATACACGGTTATAAACAGGCAGCAATATTACAGAAAACAAGATATACACTGTGATTGTCCTCTGTAATCATGCTTTAAAAGAAGGCAGAAAACCATTACATACAGTTTGTCTACTGCATATGCTCAGTGCAATTACGAGCACATCCGCAAAATACAGTTAAAAAGAGCAAGCTTGCAGATTTGTGCTATACATTAAGCTCCTCCTCAGCAACGTACAAAAATAATCTGCGATTGTACTGATCCTTGCATTACACCTGTGCTTATTAGCACTTCTGATAATCTTCCAATGGTGACCTTTTTGAAGGCAAAAATACGTTTCCTTAAAAGTAAGGCTGATGTAAAACTATTACAAACTGTTACGGCATTGTTTAAAAAAATAATACGGAACGGCACATAAAGTAGTAAGAGCTAAACGAGACATTTCACGAGTACAGGAGAAGCCCAGGCAGATGACGGAGTTACGGTGGATACAGCAGGACACGAACTCACGGCACGCCAGCTGCTTTGCCGCTAAGGGCCAACGCGCACACTCTTGCCTTCCCCCTCCGCCCACCCTCCCGAGCAGCGAGGACAGAACACCGCGGTTAAATCGTTCCGCAGTAATCGGTTCATCTGTCCATACCCCCACGGACACGTACAAAATGTCTGGAGCCGCAAAGGAACCACGGCACTTCAGAGAAAGAGCTGCTTTGTTCTTACGCCAAAAGCATTCTGTACTATAGCGATCATGCCGTCATCATTTAGTAAAGCCGTGATCAACTACAAAGTGCAACTGCAAGGAAAATTAAGGTAAAAAAATAGATTACACATCTGATACTTACAAAAAGCAAGCCTTCAGTTCAAATGACTGATTTTTTTTTTTTAAGCAGTGAGTTTAGTTACTGCCTAATCTTGAAATCCCTGACAAATAAGCAGTTCTGCTAATTTAAATGTTTGCATAAATAGGGATAGCTTGTCCTTAGTATATTCAAGACTGAGCGAAGAAGTACTACCTGCACAGAAAAATCATCAGTGCAACACTGTAACACAGAAATGCTTTTAGCATGAAACAACCTCTCAAAAATATCTACACACTTCTTCTGCTTTCAGAAACGGAGGTGAGGCTTCTTTCAAATGAAGCTCTTCTGTTACCAATATAGTTCTGATTTTCAAAGCATCAATACTTTTCAATAGCAAATGATTGTAATTTTACATTCAAGATACAGCACACTTTCTTTTCAGTGAATCTCAGTTTAAGATAGTCTATATTTAAATAATCTATATAGTACATATAAAAATACACATCTCTACCATAAATGAGGTCTTGTCTTTTCCTAAACGTCCTAGCCTTTTGGCCAATTGGCCTTGCTGTAGGCCTGACTCATCTTCAGCTCCTAAACCAAGGGACACGTTCACCAAGCAAATTCTGCCACCATCCACTCAGAGAAGTATTTCCTCAACGTACAGTCCTGGAACGCAACTAAAATGCAACTCAAAAAAAAAATGTGCGTATAACTTTTTAAATGATTGTTCAAAACCAGCGTACCATAGAACGTCATTTAATTTTCTGATTGAAAAATTCTTGAGATCCCAGCCAGCAACATAAATCTAACTTCCCCACTAAATCTCTGAGTTCTGTGCATCTCCAAGTAAGCTCGCTTTACTTTCAAGTCCTTACATTAAAAGCTGACTGGGGAAAAGCTTCCATTAGTCTATTTATCTTTCAAACGCAAACACATCTGTTTCTTTCCACAGGCTGTAAGAGCACATAGTTATTGGGTGGCTGACTTCGAACAGTGAGATGCCAAGAGGTAAATTTCCCATCGCGCTGTATCCAGATGCACATTTCACAACAGCAGAGCTGAATTTGTTTTCTCAAGGCTAAGCCGATCCTTCGTGTTTCAGAGCACACAAACCAACACATTTAAAGATATTAATCAAAGAGGAGTTATAAACCATTGCACAAACTTACACATTGTTCAATTTACCTTAAATTCACTTAGCCACAAAGGAAAAGCGTTACCTCGTTATGCTGGCAGACATGGTGCGTCTAAGAATATGGCTACAAGAGTGAGTGCGCATATGGCCATTTCTTTCACCTGTTGTTTCAACCTGGGCAGAAGCTTCCTAGCTCTGTTAGCATGACAGCGTCCTCTAACTGTTAAATTATTAAATTAATAATAATTAAGGCTATTAATATGCATAGAATAAGGGCTACCGTGGTGATGTGAAGGCCTGCAAGGAGACCTCACCAGCTTCCAGAACGGTTAGAGAACCCAGGTCTTTTTGCCCCAAGCCAGGTAGATATGCCTACACTTCTAAAATTTTAATCCTTTCTGTTCCAAAACCCCTATTTTTTTTTTTTTTTTTAACTAAACAGATAAGTTACCTCACTGTCATGCAAAACATAAAATCATCAATTTCTTCATTAAAAACAAGGCAAAAATGCTCTCTTAGCTACCAGAACAGAAGCACCTGAATAGAGCCTGGCTGAAACAAAGGAAGTAAACCTTGGAGTAATACTGTGACAACAAATGCCGCCTAGTCAGCCGTGTGTGTAAGTAACCCTACTGTTTCCAAGAACTATAGAACCGTAAGTCAGCTATCTAGGAGCGCTCACAGGAGTGGTGGAAATTTCACAATTCAGAATTTTCCAGAAGTAACTTTTTTCTGGGGAGACAAGTAATAGGACATAGCATACAACACTCAGGCTCAGTTTTGCAGTCTTTCTGTCTAACGTCTATCACCTTCAGTAAAGAGATGCACATTGAATATATGGATAATTTTTCTTTTACGCTGCAAGACATTCATTTTAATGATATAAATAGGCATGATGAAGAAATACTTGCCACTGTCTCAGAGCCAACGTCTTAATGAGATATTTCAGAATAAATGTAGACAATAAAGATTTATTTGTGTGAGCATTCAAACGTGGAGGTGAAAAAAAGATTGTATCTGAATTTCACTACAAGCTTCACAAATATCTATTACTAAAATTGAACAATACATAGGGTTCAGAATTTGCATTGGCACCATTTAAAACTGAAAACATGAAAGAGCTCGTTCTTTCGGAAAAACAATCTAAATTTAAAGCTTTGAGACACAAGGTGTATTAAATTTAAAACAACCAGAAGTAGTACCATAATTAGAAAGTCACACTCAGAATATAGATAAAAAGGAAGAAATACTGGAGAAACAGAATAAAATTGTGTCTTTGCTGAGGTACGCATAGAAGGTTCCATAGTACAGGATTAACTCTTTCAATGGCAAATCCTTCACATACAAAAATCAAACCAAGATTCACTTATCACATAATTCAAAATTTACATGTAATAAAGGCAAGGCAATACTCAGTTATGGCCTGTCAAATATTTACCCCACTAACATTATCTACAGAAGCACTTTACCATTTTGTACACAGTGATTCCTTATGCACGTTGAAAGGCTTTCCGTTAAAAAAGACATTATATACATATCTGTACACAATTCCAACAAACACACTCCATCTCCCAGTGGAATTCTTAAAGCAAGATACCTGAGGTTTCTCAATATCTTCAGTTTCTCTATCACAAACCTAAATATACATTTCAGATTTTACAAAAAGACACCTCCCTGGAATATGTGCATTATCATTAAAAAAAATTATAGCTTTAAGGAGCTGAAAAAGACTGCCTCCATCTGAGAGACTTCATTTTCACTCTTGCACATTTAGGAATGTCCTTCCACCAAAGGACACTCCAGTGACTGAGGGGCAGAACATTAGGGTGCGCGCCTTCGATGTAGACACCGTGGGATCTCTGTTGTCTTAGAAAAGTCAGGAACAGTACGTCAGTAGGATGCAGTACTTCCTCCAGCTAGTGAATATCTGAAGAGGAAAAGAAACAGTTATCGTTGTGACCTTCGGAACAGTGTTCTACAACAAGCAGCAACTAAAAGTTAATTCCATTTTATGCTATTGAAGTTCCAGCCGTTTTCCTTGCAGAATGACACCCAGCACTGCTGTCTCACTTTGAAGGCAAAAGCCAAAGAGCTGAACAACATGTAAAATACACCCTGTTAGAACACCACTGCTTTTCAAATACCAACAATCTGTGCTCAAGTGTGTTCCTGAGAAGTATATGATGATGTAAGAATTCTGTATGCTGAGGGCAACATTTTGTCATTCCAACTTTCCTACCTGGCAAGTTTACATCATAATCTTTCCAAAATATTACTGGGGCAGGAAACCTGTATTTCTTGGTCTAAGCAGATTCTTAAATCATCCAAAGAAAGAAGCACACATTTTAATCATGTTAAGCTTTCAATAAACTTTATAAATCATCAGAGATCAGAACTGGAGGGGGAAGGTAAATGGATTCACTCAAGTTATTGGGCAGATCTTCTGAGGGTCCCAACTAATTCATTCAGACCAACTTGGGAAATCCAGTTTTAACCAATCATAAGAGGAATGAAAACCTCATTAGAAACACGTTGTTGAAGAGACACCTTCAGTAGTTAGCTATCAAATTGAGAGGATATTGCAAGTGGATACAATAAATGACTTAATGATGTAACGGAGCATATTTCTTGTAGTATTCAAGCAAGAAGGAACTATCTTTTCAGAAGCTGACTAGCTCCAAAAATAGCTTTACCCATGAGGGATACCTACTAAGCAATGGAATGGTTCAAACTCCTTTTTAGGGGGGATCCTGCCATTCATTTCTTTCACTCACTTTCTGGAAGGAGTGCTAGTCATGATCATATACTAGCTGAATATCATCCCTGGAATACGAGAAAGCTCACCCAGATGTGACCCATCAGCAAACATTCTCTATGAATATTTCTTTCTCTCCTTCAAAGAAAATGAAGTGCCTGTCTCCACTGTTACGATAAGACATTATGACCGAGAAAAACAGCAATAGTCCAAGGAAGCAGAACAGAAGGAAAACAAAACGCTAAATAGGTATATAAAGGGTTCTGAAATCTGTCTCCTAGGACAAAAACGATGACTGTTGCTGCCATGAGAGGAACAAGTAAGATCATCTCCAGCATCCACAAAAGAAGTGCCCAGTGGAAAGCTTGTCTGCACACAGTCATTTTCAGCTTTAATTGCAGCATCAGAAGTCTTTGAGGTTCCCAGTTCCTGGAGGGCCCTGTACCAGGCTGATAGAAACTTGATACTGAAATAATGGGCTGATGAAAGACTGGGGTCAGTTTTGGAACCCTTAAAGGAAACAAACTGAGATGGAAGCTCCAGAAACTCTTTCAAGCCTGCCAGGATCAACTGAAAGGAGAATCAGGACATCTGGCATCAAGGAGTGACCTTTTAGCACTAGAGCTGCTGACTAGGCTTCATGCTTAACAGCCCAGAAAGCAAGAAACACGATTGCTTGCAGATTTCTTGGCACTGACTTTTTACTGAATGACAAAGTGTCAGCCTGGCAACCCTCTGCTTTAACTTCAGAGGTGTGAATTCTTAAACTTTACCAAGCTGTGGTTAGAGACTGTATAAGGGAGACACTTGTTCAGAGTGTTCTTTTTCAAGGTAGCAGTCCATGATTAATCATTGCCATGAGTTTTTTCTAGTACCAATCAATCCAACCTGGACGGTGTAGATTCACAACAGCTGTGGGCTCCTGGATTCAAGGTTGCACTTAAAGCCTCTTCAAGCAGTAATTCTGAAATTTATACCCCTGATCTTTTCTTATGTAGTATTTAAAAGAACAGCAAACTGAGTGTTTGTTAAGAAGGTATTCCTAACCTAGGCAGCTAGAAAGTCTCCTATGAAATCTGGCCTTTTCAAGTAATACAAAAAGTTGGGTTCGGAGGTACCACCAAAAGGCCATACAGACTACCTTCAATGAATGAACAAGGAACCACTTACTGTGTGACTGAAAGAAACCCAAACTAACTGAACAGTCCATTTATCAAAGAGGGTAAAAGAAATTCAGAGTGACACAGGGCATCCTCTGCAACACACACCCAAATACTAAGAAAGCGTGAATGTCCCTTACAGGAACTGCAAAGGGAAAAGGCTGTCCAGCCTCATTTGACACACAATGTGCACACCAACAGGATGAATGTACATATGGGCTATCACCTGAAGCTAGAAATTACAATTCCTGATATGATTAGGGTTTTTTTTCTACTAAGCAAACACAACTGTACAACCTGTAAGCATAAGTTGGGTTTTTCCCCCCCTCTATTATAAATAGAAATTAATTCTTTCAATTTAACACTAGCTAAATATTTGTCCAATCAGATCTGCAATTTTCTGTAACCCTTAGTGAAAGAGTGTCATTACCTCTGAAGCCTCTGCACAAGGTGTGACACCATGTTATCCGCAATGCCCGGACAAGCCTCTTCAGCTAAATAAATAGCCTTTCTCAGTTCTTCTATGGAATCTGTGTTACCACCACACACTTCACTCTTCTCTTTCAACTGAAAGAAAAACAGGAAGAGATACGCTAATAAGATATTTGTAAATATTTCTGTAAACAATATAATGCAAAAGCTTGTTAGGAAGTGACTGCTAGTGTTCACAATGTCAGGATTTGACTTTCATTATACACCCTCACATCCTGAAGACTTTTTTCATCCTGAAGTTAGTCTTTGCAGTAGTTATCAGGACGTCATTCATCTTCACAAGTCTTCAATCATTCATATACCCTTTTCAGCATGCTCACATTCAAAAATTATGACAAAGCATCCCAAGAAAGATGCACTATTTCCCTGTAGCTGTTCAGTTTCAAGATGTGCTGCTTATACATACTCACTTTAGTATACATACTTGTACACCTACAGCTTATACGTATACGCTGCAGGTGCACTTGTGCAAGCACTGTTAGAAAATGTTTTCACCCCGTCAACTCTATCAACAGAGTACCTTGAGCACTCTCTCATCTCCCCCCTGAAGCAAAGGATCCCACGATTAGGCAGGAACTGAGGGCTCAGAGAGAATGTCTCAGTGCTTCGCTTATGTAGGAGCTGGTATAACATCCTGAGTATGGCTGGTAAAATGCTTTCTTTCTCAGAACTCACTAAAGAACATTCAAAAATCTCAGCAGGGTCTGGGCTTCCTTGAAAAAAAAGTGTCATGTTACTAGTAGTAAGGGTGAATGAAGGCATGGCCTTCTCTCAGGGACCAGACCTTCTCCAGCAGGTTGGATGTCTGCATTTACAAGTTTCTCTCCACATCTATCACTACAGCTGTTGTCAAGAGCTGCTTTGCAGCATCCTCTTAAGAAGGATGGAGTCAAAGTCATTTCTCAGGGAAAAAAATACTGGTGAAAACAACACTCCAGTTGGAAGCTGACTGTGCTTATGAGTGTTTTGGACCAAAGAGTTTGAGTTGTTTACACAGAACTGAAGGACAGTGAAATATTTTTCTACTTATTTCTCTACAAATTATTCAATTAATTTAAGAGTCGTCTCTGAATGCTGGACCCATAGCCAGTCTGCCTTTACGCCATTACTGCCAGTAATGAAGAAAGCTTAGCTTAAACAAATAGAAACACTGTGCCACTTTCTGGGATATAATGCGGGCATGCATACACTTTTGGCCCCACTTAAGTATAGCACAGGGATTGTCACATGGAATAAGCATGATCCCCAGAAAGCAGCAGAAAGCAGAATTAACAGATCAAGACGATTTCGAGTTCAGTGTAGTACAAGACATTCCAGAGGGAACAAAGTGGCAGTGAAGTTCTTCAGAGATGTCCAAGCACTAAAGTGGCCTTTCAGGACATTCCGAAGTGGACTTTCAATAGGCATCAGGAACTACAGCTCAAGAGCTGCCATCAGCATTGAAGAAAGGTTTTTCTTTAAAAAGGAATCTGAGTCTTGCAAGGGAAAACATAAAGGAAATAATTATTGTTCTAGTTCCACATTTAGCGATGGCCTACAGGTATGCTAGGGCACCCTCCTGAGAGTAACTCAGGTTACTGATGAAAGAAAATCAAGAGGACTATGTGTGTGTACGACAGCTGAGGTACAGCCACAGCAGTAGGAAGGCTTCTGCACTCTTCTTTGGCTGCTGCTTGTGTTCTCTTTTCATTACATCCAGGATGCTCGAGTGAGATCTTGCGTACAAAGCATAGGTAACAGGAAGACACAAATGCCTTTTCCTTTCCCATTAATAACTAACCCTTTCTTAGTCTAAACTGGGAAGTCACAGCTTGAGGACAAGATGATAGAAGTAGACAATAGTGGGAACATTACAACAAAGGACACCTCCGGATCTCCTGCCTTCAAGAAGAAACACAGAATGAGCCACTGCATGCGGCACTCAGCCAGTGTCCTCCGATAAGGAGAAAGAAACCATATCAGGGTGGTAGCTGGCCACTGAAGATCACAAATAACTGACAAGCATGACAATTTAGTTCATTTTCAGGGTGTGTTTTGTTTTCTGTTGTTTGGGGGTTTTGTTTGGGGTTGGATGTTTTGTTTGTTTGTTCTTTTAATTGCTTTGCTGAAGTGCACCAAGCTTCAGATTACTACCAGCAACACAGAGCATCAGGACCCCATAGCTGAGCAAGCCTCTTCAGCCAAGGCTCCTAAGTTGTATCAGAGTTCAACTGAAGGAGAAGGACGCAGAGCACAATCTTCCCCTGCAAGATTACTTAGGGACAGCAGCTGGTTTTTACACCTGTCTTCTGTGCCAAAAGCTTTGAAGCCTCCAGGATGACAAAAAGCTCTGAATGGCCAGCTTTGTTCTTTTTGGAGGCATTCCATGGAGTAACTCACTAATTTAGCTAGCAATAATTCCTGAAGGTGCAGATATCTGTGGTTTGAATGCTAAACAAATGGAACACTGAAAGTGTAACATAAGGCTTCCTTCAGACAGCAGAGACAGTAGCCATGCCCATAAGAAAAAGGAAACCCTGCAATGAGATTCTGGAACAGTTTGGGAAAGTTGTGGCTATCCACCATAAAATGCATGGAAGAGGAGTCTAAAGGATGAACCAAACAGCAGATATCAGACCAAGATTCTTCTCCCATAGCATGAAAAGGTACAACAAACAAGTGTGTGTGGAAAAATTTTTCTGTAGCCTCTACACACTATAGAAATGAACGTAAATGGCAATCTTAATAAGGACTGCAGTGAAAAAATGTTTGTGTTGCTGCAGCAGTGCTAGGGGAATCATATACTCACAGGGATCAGCAAGTGGCAGTTAAAAGAATGGCCTTGAAAATGAAAATGGGAAGCAAGAAAGGCAAAGAATGGCACAGGAACTAGTTAGCAACACCATGCGAAGGAAGAATCCGGAGCAGAGATATCTAGAAGACAGGTAATAAAGGGCATGGTGGAGAGAAAATGAAAAAGAAAGAAAGGATAAAAATGGAGGATGAAGTGTGGAAGACAGTGGATACAGGACCTATATCATGCTTGGTATTGGAAAAGAAGAAGGAAGACCTAAAGGAGATGCACAGCAACCAGAAAAATGTTTGGGAGATGGAAGGGTAGGGAACTGAAAGAAAATTCTCAGAGGCAAGCAAGTGGGTAATACATAAAGAACTGCAATGGAAAATGCCAAAAAATCCCTGTTTAAAGTGTTTCTCCACTTTACACAGGAGAACAACAGGGCTGACTTAATACTGGAGTCTGAATAACCAATACAGAGGTCATCCCCTTTAAATAAGATTAATTGCTTTACTGCACTCAATATTCTTAATGAGCAGCATGCAAAATTCGATGGCAATCCTCTAAAGCAGGACTTTATTCATTAGAACAAAATTAAGACAACATCCTTTTATTAGAACAATTTCTCTAACTTTATTTCTGTAACAATTACAGTGATTGAAATCATTATTTAAATAAAAAATGTTCGTATCAAAGCTAGGGTGAGAGGGGAGTTTCTGTTTAAGAGTTCTATCAACTTTTAAAAATAATCACATGTTCATAAATATCTGGCTTCCCCTTCATATGATTTTTTTTAAAGTTGTTTTTAAGTATTTGGAAAAAACAAATGTAAAAAGGATAAAATTCAGAATGGGAACAAAATACAGTTTTCAACACTGAAATTCAAAAGTTAAGTTCTTGCTGATCTGGTCCACAGCCATATCTTGGAACAGTGAAGAACTTGAAATTTGTAACAGATAAAATGACAGACAAAGAGATAAAGCAGTGTCAAAAAATGGAATGCTGCAACCCAAACATTTACATACCTTTTTGGTTTTCCATGGTTGATGTTGCTACCAGGCATATGAAGTATTGTTAGGAGCAAACAAAAATCTCAAAAGCAAACATGTGAAAGCAAAGGGTACAGCTAAAACTGTAACACATCAAGTTCCAAATGGGTTGTAGAAACCTTAGATGTCATTCATCATATTTTTCAGAGACCTAAAGCCTGGAATTGTTAAGTTTTAAAGCAATAACTT
Source organism: Mycteria americana (assembly GCF_035582795.1). Taxonomy (NCBI): domain Eukaryota; kingdom Metazoa; phylum Chordata; class Aves; order Ciconiiformes; family Ciconiidae; genus Mycteria; species Mycteria americana. The sequence continues at coordinate 163,363,256 of NC_134365.1, read as the reverse complement.
ACCTCTGCAAATAAAGGGGATATAACTGTAGACAGGCATTGGGATAGAGGCCTCTTTGGGATATCCTTTTCCTTTAAAGAAAACAAAATTCTGACCAATTTTATTTCTGAAAAAAAAAGCATCCTCGTATTCTGTTTCTAATTAAAGAAAAAAAATAGTTCTAACAGGCTACACTTCATGAAAAATCTGCTTCTATGTATATACAAATATGTAAAATGTTCTACAACAGACTATTCCAAAGCACTGTGGAAAATGGAGGCTGAATTAAAATTTGAGGCTGCAGCACCTCAAATACAGGCAAGCTCAAAATTAAAAAAAAAAAAAAAAAAAAAAAAAAACAAAAAACCCCACAACAACAACAAAAAACAACAAAAAACACACAAAACAACCAACCAACCAAACCCAACAACAAACAAACCAACCCCCACAATCGTACTGTGCATGTACTAAATCACAGACATGCTGATATTTGCTAGGTTCCTCCCATATGATACAGTGTTTTTCTTACGTTTCTCCAGTTCTGATTAAAGCACACACACAGAATTTTCAGAGGCAGGGTAGCAACCACTTGCCCCAGCCACCCAGGCTGCAGAAAATACGATGGAGCAGCTCCTAAACATCCCTTATTCTGGGTTTTGGGTTGTTTGGGTTTTTTTGACACATGCACATTCTATTCTTTGCTACGTTGTAGTCTTTTTTTCCTGAAAGACCAGAATACCTTCCCCCAAACCCCAGCCTAGCTTTGTACTGTACTGGTTTAAGTTTACTTTACAGAAGGAAGATTTTAATAATAAAATATTGCCTGGTCTTCCTCCAGTGGTAATATTTCACAAACTGCAGAAATATTTTGGTACATATTTCATGAACTTCAGAAAAAGGATACATTTACAGAATACCCAAACTTCATGACTTACTCAAAATGTTTTGTGAAAGGCAACTGTTGAATATACATTTTTAGCAAAAGTTCTGAAAGTTTTACAATTTAAATGCTTTTAAAGGTATAAAATAAAAATCAACCCACTAAATTATTAAAGCAAGAACTATCTCCTTGTATAATACAGTCAATATTTTGAGCACCTTATTTCTTTGCAACTCCAAAGGCTGGGCTGCTCCGTTCTCTAGATTCTTGGGGTCTTTTTCTCTTATTGTAAAGATCCACTCTTCTGAATCACTCCCACCTGAAGCCTGGCCATCTGGTTCACTTCAAGGCAGAGAATAAAAAGAAAAAGTTTTATTATCTACACCTTATTGTCCATGTTCATTCAATAGACATGCTAAACATAAAAATTACAGTCAAGACCAAAATCAGATTCTATTGTGCAAGCCAGTAAGTATAAAGACAAGTATGAAAAGTAATGTAATTTATCTTTTGGGGAAGTTAAATAAATGCAACCAAGATACTTCACTAAATGTTAAATTAACTTCAAAAAGAAACAGAGGCATTACAGATTGAAAGCATTTTCCCAAGCTACGTAAACAAGTAAAATGAAGTGTTTTGTTGCTATTTGAAAACAGGCTTTATCGGAGTACCTCAAATCATTAGGGAAGGAGAAAAAAAGTTAGAAGACTTAATGAGCTTTTTTGCCTAGTAAAACACCTAAGACATGATATTAAAATACCATTGAGGAAGACAAATCATCCCCAGCCCGTTAGCAAGGTAAATTTCCCACTTCAAAAAAAATTGCCTAAAAAAGTACAGATACAGCATGGCTTTAACAAACTGTATCACCATAAATCAATCTTTTGCCTCATTTTTTGTGGATGGCATACTAATTTTTTCTATAACTCCTGCTAAGTTAAAAGAACAAAAATATTTATGCTGGCACTAATCAGTCACTGCATTACATTTCTCCTCTCACTACCATAAATATCCTTCTCTAAGTTCATTTCTTCATGATCTGTGAATTAAAAGTGATTTGTAAGGAAACCACCAATTAAAAGGGCACCTAGTGGCCACTGTACAAAAAGTATTTAGTATTTACTTTTTAACTGAGTCATAACTATTTGTAACTTGGTTTCCTAAGGAAATCAACTCATGCACCTACTGAACAGCTCTATCAAAATCTGATGGAAAGAAGTAAAAATTGGAAAGGAAAGAAATCTGGAAATATTTACAACACTTCTCCTTTTTCAATAAATAAGTTGACATTTCATGACTATCATGCTGTAATGGCCCAATCTTTCTGGAAGGATAGGAAAAAAAAAAAAACATAAAAACCCTAGGTAATATGGTTTGTACCCCAAAACCCCATTATTACAGCAGCATTGTCCACTAACCTTCTCTTATATGCAAGGATATGCTTCTGCCTGTTTACTCAGATAGCCAAAATGAGGGACAACCTGCCACCAAGGAGACAACTCCCCCCTCCTTAGGTGGCTATGTGCACACACAGCACAGTGCATGTGCAGACTGCTACTTGGCTGTGCAGGGTGAGACCTCCCTTCTGCTTGCACGACAGGAGTAACAGTTGGCCTTATGTCTAGGAAGGACCCTAGACCCTACATAAGAGAGAAGGTAGTATAGAATGGGCCAGAAGAATTTTTCTCAGTGACTGTAATTTGCATGAAATCCCTTCCAACACTGAAATCAAGATTTCATTAGTTTACCAATGCTGCTAAGCTGAAAAGCTGTAAACAACAGAACACAGGAATATATGCGCTAAAAATAACTACTTGGCTCCTATATTTGAAAAGGATATTTTACAAATTCATCAAACTTACGTATCTGAGTCATCAGAACTGGAGTCATCATGACTTTGTTCAGACTTCCATCTCTTGTGCCTATCAATAAGGTCAGTCAGGTAGGAAGTTTTCTTTGAGTTTCGTAAAATAAATTTGTGTTTTAAGAGCTCTTTTGCAGTAGGTCTCTTTAAAAAAAAAAAAAAGTTTTTACTGAGTTTGAGAGTGTCAAGTGACTCACTATAAAAAGATTAAGAAATCCAGACTTCAGTCTTGATACAAATGAGATTTTAAATATATACAGTATTAAAAAAAAAAAAATGCCGGTGAATATGTTGCCCCATATTAGAAAAGCTGTACTGCACTTAGTCATGTAATTCATGTAAACCAGTCAAGTTCTCTACTATACATTGACAAACAGATGAAAAACTCACAAAACTTGGGTCCTTGTTTAAGCAGGCGTCAACAAATTCTTTGAGGGATTTACTGAAGTTTCCTTCCAGTGTTGGTGGATTGTTCTTCGGAATGAGGAACAAAACCTTCATTGGATGCAATTCTGAATGAGGTGGCTCTCCTTTTGCAAGTTCTATGGCTGTTATGCCTAATGACCAGATATCTGCCTGTAAGAAACAATGCTTTTAAGATTAGGTTGGAAAAAGAGAAGAAACAATGTTGCTTGCAAAGGTAGATTTTAAACCTTTACTGTAAATCATTTCATACGCAAATTGTTCTTGTTAACATGGTCTGGTTTATGTGGTTAACCACATAAAATAAAGTATACAGACTTCCTTGGTTGTTTTTACTCTACAGCATAAAGCAGATCTATTTATTAGAGTTTTAAAACTTTTTGAAATCAGTACTATTACACCAGCAGTTATAACTGATCTTGAAATACAAATATTTTTTTAAAGTAATGGTAGAGTTGTTATAAACTAGCATTTTTTCCACCATATTCAAGTACACTATGTAAATATGGGGCAAGACTCAAATATTGGCATAAAGAAAAATGCTATAACACGCACAAGATGTTTTCCTCACCAAGCATCAGCTAGTACAACCATCAGAAATTTAATACATTAGAATATAATTTTCCTGGAGTTTAACACTGTCTTATATATCATTTTTATTCATAGACTAGAGAAATGCAGTCTAGAACAGTATTATTCCACTTTTTCAACCCAAGATTTCAACCATTTAAGTATTTGGTCCATGTAGCTTCTGAAATATTGACAGCACTTTTCTACCCAATCTGCTTTTGTAGACCTTCTCCTGTGAGCCATGTCTTGTAGGCCAAGAAGGCCTGATCTAAATCAAACTCCTCTAAGTCATGCCCGTGCAAAATGCAGATCCAAAGGCTCACAGCCAAGTTAGAGGGACAAATCAAGTAACACAGCAGAGACCAGTGCTAGATCTGCTACCATTTAATGTCATTGATGAGTTGGATTCCCATTGTTACCGGATGCCACAATATGCATATTGGGTTTTTTAGGGAAGATTATCTACATATATTTGTTTCATAGGTTTTCATCATCAAAATGTGCTACTCTTTCTAGGGAACGCTGTCTCCCTAGATCCAAATCCTATTGCCAAATCTGCCTGAAATAATGTGAAGTACTGGATCATAATTCTCCGTGTTCTCCCGAAATAACAGACCTAAAAGTCAAAAGAATGGATGAATAAACCCCTCAGAAAGGTGAAAGAAAAACAATTTCACAGAAACATCTGTTTCAAAGGACAAGATATCAATTGCGAATATTTATGTTTTGGTTTTTTCTGTTTCTTTTGAAGTGAAAGCAGAACAGAGACTTATTCTCAGGAAAACAGGAAAGATCTGAAGTGAGCTGTCTGTTTTTACTCCCAAACAGAGCATTTGGAACTTTGCTACGCTGTAAACAGATCTATTTCCAGGTACTGGATACAGTAGAGATTGCTTTTTTTACTGCTGTCCTTACTAAGTGTCCCTCTAATCCATCTGTCTCTGCTCAGTTGATATGCTAGATTATCTTTGACTAACTCATACAGGACTACAGGCTGATACCGGCAATGTATGCATCCATTCCACTATCATAGCTACATTGCATGACTAAAAACAAGCTCCTTCTTCCTTGTTCAGACAGTATTCTATTGTTAAGAGCTTAGTTACTCAATTTTGCAAGTAAGTATGGGAAAAAAGTCTGAGTCAGTTAGCATACCATCTAATTTTTGAAATGAAGTTTTGTTAACCCATGTTACAGAACTGCCATCTCGCACTGAGCACAGAGGATTACATATATCTATGAGCTCTGAGTTTCATTTATCTTAATAACAGCATTATCAGCCAAGCTCTCCTCAAGTTTGAGTATAATTGTGAGTAAATTCCCTCTAGCAGGAAAGCTATTCTTGGTTATGAAAGAAAAATGTCACCTGCAAAGATGAGTCTTTGTGCTAACAACTGAGCATTATTATTTCCAATTTATTCTGAATTTCAGTTTCTCAAGACGAATGTGTTAAAGCCATACAAATGGATAGATCTTCTTCTGCCAGACTTTCAGTCACGGATGGAGCATGTGTATATATAAGTGTAAAAATCAAATTTATATGTGTATGTGTGCATAGATATCCACATGCACACACACATATATATAAATACTCCCTTTTTTTCCCCTCATATATTTATAACTTTCTACTGCTAGTGACCTTCCTCCACAAAAAATGAATGAGAAAGTCCAACAAACCATGGCTGCACACTGAACTCTGAAGTCCAAGATGGGTTTTGGAAGCCCATTCCTGTTGGAAGCATCAAGAATAAACCCCCCAAATTCCTCTGGAACTGTAACCTCTCCTTTCACAGGTAAGAAAGGATCTCAAAACAGGGATGTAAGCAGCAATTGCATATGTATCCAACTAGGCATTTCTAGGATGCGCTTGCCTATGACAATGAAACTCCAGAACAAGCACAAATCAGTCCTCCAAATGGGAAGGGAGAAACATGACCTTAAGAAGCGATGACACTATATCATCACTAAGTTTTACCACATTATGATTTTTACAGTTTCAAATCTTGAACAAAAATTATTCTTCCAATTTCAGATGAGAGTCAGCAAGTCACTGGTAACTACTATTTATTGCAGTACTGCCATAAGCCTTTCCTCTTCCTCTTGTAAGTCAAAGAAAACAGGCTATGTGCAAGAGAAAAACATTTTAAAATTAAATATTTATTTTTCTATTAGAAGTTATATAGTAGAAAGGACAGAGAACTAGATATGGGAAAACTGAAGCAGATAAGAAAAGATGCTGACTTTCAGATGAAGAAAGGAATCAAAACAGGAGGAAGAAGTAAGAGCTATTGCCAAAATAACAGAAATTAGAAAGAAGGGAAAGATCCTATGAGGACATTATATCAAAGAACAAATAGCTTGGAGAGAAGGAAATAAATGGTATGGGAAAAGATAAATAAAAAAGGAAGAGAAATTAAAAAAACAGGTGGTAGCTTTAATATAAGGATTATATGACATGCCTTGACATTTCACTGTTTTTCCCCATGGCTGATAAAATCTAGCTGCTAAAGAAACTATCACCCCTGTGGATTATTTGGGCCTTAAAAATAAACTACAAAGGAAAATGAAAAATAAAGTTGAAATTTTTGCTATCAAGTACGCCTCTCAGATTAGCTACTGACCACATTAAAATGCAAGCATTATAGCTAACTTACTCTCTCACACAAGCCATCTGGAAATCCTATGTTCTCAAATATATCAGTCTGAATTGTTATTTACAAAAGTCTGACAGAAGCTGTTGAAATTTTAGTATCTATGTCAAAAATCACATTCCTTGATTATTTTTTAGGCAATAAAGACAAGTGTTGGAATACCTTGTAAATATACCTTGCGATATATGGTCGGAGAAAGAATAATAGGATTATCTTAAGGACACAAAACAGTTTGGGAATAGGACCGAATAAAGCAAGAATGGAATGGGCAAATTCTGTATGGCAGTTAAGGAATACATAGCTCACAAATGCATAAAGCAGTCTAAAAAGCCTCGCATAATCTTGAGAGCACAGTACTGGGAACATAAATTGGGACTTCGTTTGACATTGTTCAGTTTCACATATTTTAAAAGAAAAACACACAAAATGTATGCATTTGTCAAATCCTGAATTAAAACAGCATTTTTCAAAAATGCAGACATTTTTTATCTATGAAAAAACCCTGCTTCTCTACCTTAACAAAAGATAAACAATATTATATACATACATTCCCATAACATACCTTTGGGAAAAAAATGAAGACTATATTCAAAATCAACAACTTATGTTAAGTATTTAACATTTAACATCAAAAGCATTTTAAGTGTTTCACACGAGGAAATTCCTCAGAAATTTGTCTCTTCAATTCTGAAATCTGTGTTTGACAGAACGGTTAATTCAGAAGCATATCTGAATTCAGGGGAGGTGTAACTGTATCTTAATATCTGAAACTGCTTCAAGTGGAAATCAATATACTGGAATAATAGTTCTTGCATGAGTTATGTTGATAATACAGTGTAAGCCACGGTCAGGAAATCCACCAACTGCCCATAATATTAAGGCAAGTGATAATAGTGCTGAATCAACAGAAGACCTTAAGCTTTATAGCAATAACTAGCAAATTAGACCTCAGAATGCATCTGCCTTCCTTTAGCCTGGTTAGTAGTTTTATGTCATAGCTTAGGTTTTGTTTTGCCTTGCACAGTTGTGCTATTTCAGCAGTCAGCACGAGCAAAGATATCAATCCAATCAGAAAAGGATCAATAAACAATTTAACAGTTGGTGAGAGGCATAGAGTAAATGAGGAAAGAAGCAGATGAACTGTGTGAAAGAAGCAGATGAACTGTGCCCAAGGTAGTGTTACAGAGCACTTTCAAGCTTTTATTGGGAACCCATCAGCACGTGGGAGGTAAGAGGATTCAACAGGGCAAAAAACAAAGCTGGGTAACACAGCAGCTACACAATGGAAATTGCTTGCACCTCACCAGGAGTACGCTATGAAGAGGACAGTCCTGCCTAACACCTCTCTAGCATGGCCAGCTTATGGAAGGAAAATGAGGTTAGATTTGGATGTCTGTGTTCTCACATATGCATAAGACTATCTTAAAATAAACAGGCCTTCTCAAGTGGTTGTTGTGCAACAACAACAAAACTATTGTCTCTACAATATAGTCTGGTCTCTAAGTGCCAAAAGACTCACAGACGCCAATAAGTATCTCTAGTTCATTCAAAACTTGAGCTCTGGCCTTCTAAGGAACTCATCAAATATCCAAGATCTTTTTATGTCCACGTGACATTGTAGACTGAAACAGCCGGAATTCAAAACCTGAGGACTGAATCGTGCTTTGTCCAAGTGAAAATCATTCCCAGAAGCCAAACCCCCAAAAAACCCCAACCACCAATATCCCAAAAACAAATGAACAAACCAAAACCCACCAGCCACACACACAAAAAAAAAAAGGTTTACTCAACCTTCAAATTGGGAATTTGGTGTCATTTAAGCTTCTAGAAGCTCTACAGAGCTCTGCTAGTTATTTTTAAACAGCCTCTCTACAGAAAGATATCAAATAGGGAAGGAAGTAATACTACAATCAATCTAGGCCAGAGTCAGTATTGGCAAGTTCCTTACATGGATAAGGGTGGAAAGAAACACACCAACCTGTCTGATTGCACAGAGATGTGACCAATTAACAAATCCCTACAAGGGGATCAGAGGAGATGGGCAAGAAAGATGAGCTCAGGGAAGAACATAAGGAATGACTGCTAATTACCAGAAAGCTGATCTTATCTCAACACAAGCGGGACTTGATGGTGGCCTTTGTTTCAGATATACAGCTGCACCAGTGGGCTGTGCAAATAGCCCTCCCCAATATACTCAGTAGAGCAATGTCTTACTGAGCTAGCCTGACAAGCATGGGGCTGGGGGAAAGGAGGGGCAGCAAGGAGGTGTATATGTAGCTCAGTCTAATAGAAGTATAAAAACCAAGTAACCAATAAAATGAACTTTGAAAGGAGCAAAGGGTTTGAGCTGGCTTCAATGCACGTATTCCCTCTTGGCAACTGGGGACACCCAGCGCCATGCTGGTGAGCATATGGAGACCAGTAATGGGAATCACATTTCTGTTGTGATCCAACTGTATATTACAATTGATATACTGTGCTTTTGTTGTGATTGCAGCACACTGCTGTACCACTCTGCTAAATCAAAATCCTGTGGAATTTAAATATCTACAAATAAGTAAATTTGTTATTAAACGTTAAACCCTCCCTGTATGGAATATCTAAAAGAACATGGTTGGAGAGTAGCATAGACCTATACAGCACATTCTTCCACAGATGAATAACAGCACTTTCAAACAACACTTTCACACCCACCAAATCCATATTCTTCAACAGTGTTGCTGACTATTTTTTTCTAAAAACAAGTGGAAGCATTTTAACATTTTGTACATATTTGCTCTCTTCTACTTTTAAATAACCACCAAAACCACTCATCAATAGAGTGGGATAAAAGGTGACAGGATGTACTTGTCAATATTGTAATATTTCTTACCCTCTGGATGGGCTTAATACACTAGGTTTGGACACAAATTAGGAAAGCTTCTTTCCTTGCCAACAGCTTTTAGCTGCTAGGTATCATCCAAACATACACCTGTCTAGACACAGCCAAAGTTATTAGCTACATTCTGAAGACCAACCTATATAATTCAAATTAAAAAAGGAAGGGACTTTGGCTAATGCCTTGAAATACTTTACCTTCGAATCATATGCTGATTGCTTTATTACTTCAGGTGCCATCCAAAACGGTGTTCCCACAAAGGTATTCCTCTTTATCTGTGTATCTGTTAGTTGTCCTGCTACTCCAAAATCTGCTAGTTTTACTTCTCCTTGTTCAGATAGCAATACATTAGCAGCTGGAATAAAGAAGAGGAAATGGCGGAAATTAAGACATTTGACACTGGAAGGATGTTAATCTATATTGCATGAGCTCTTCTAATATTATTACAATACAAATAAAAAACAATTTACCTTTTATATCTCTGTGGATTTTCTTTTCTGAATGCAAGTAATCGAGTCCTTTGAGTATCTCCCTCAATATTGTAGCGATTTGGGTTTCATCAAGTGAGCCAGGTTCTAACTAGGAGACACAAGAAATATTTTTATATGTGTGTGTATATATAGGTATATGTATACACATATATAAAAAGGAGAAACAGAGAGAACAGAAGTAACACTGTGACTATAAAAAGACTATAAAACTCCTTCTGTCATGCCTCAAAACTTCCAATTTGCTAACTTCGTAACATGAGATACAACCCAGAATATTCTTTAAAAAAAATACATAGTTCTAAACCAAGTGGCCTTATGAATGACAGGCAAAGAGATACTTCATTTATCTAAATGCTTTTAAAAGTTTGTTAAAGGCTCCATAAAGACACAGTTTCAAGTTACTGCTTTGTGGTCAGGCCATAGATATATACACTGCGTTTGAAAAGCATCTACATTGTGATTATTAGCATTACACCAAACTCCACAGGCCCTATATGGACCCAAATCTCAAAGTCTGAGAAAGAAACTAAGGCATATAAGGAATCACATATCCTACTACTATATACTGCAAGGGATTTTGTGGAGCTCTCTAAAACACAACTCAAACTGCTAGGCTGACAGAGCATTGCATATTTAAAAAGTTAACTTTTTTCATCTAAAACTGAAGGTATAAATGTGCAAATTGTTAGAATTAAAGATTCCAAGTAATTTAATTCTTATGAGAAGAAACAGCAGTGGTAGAAGATCTCAGAGCTCTCTACAACTGATATAAATTCTAAAAGTGAGTATACCACTAACTAAAGGGACAGCCAGAGAGGCTTCTTAACCAATAAGGGCATTTCGAGAGAGAGACTGAAACTTTGTGGACAACAATTAATATTGAAAATATCCCAGCATTCTAGTTTACTCCACAATAGCAGTCACTGAAACACAGTCAAAAAGTTATACCTCTGAAGCTTCACTCTGCAAGAAAGAAAGCATTTCAGATAAAAATTTTCAGATAAAAATTAAAATATTACACCCCTCAGAAATCCTCAGCTAATAGGTAGGAACAGAGGTACGATTTCATGCAATGCAGACAACATATTTGTTTTACCTTTGTAGCTTTACTTACAATCTTTTTTGCTTTTCTTTAGCTTTGATAATATACATGATACTGCCACCCCCTGCAACCCACTAAGACATTCTCAAGGCTTTGCTCTGGCCAGGCTGTGAGCACCAGTCCAAGACTTCGCAACATGATACAGCACATCTAATGGGGGAAAACCTTTTTTGTCAGATGTTAGCTCATCTTAGTGAGGAGGAAGTTAGCGAAAAGAGACTAAGGCTGAGAATATTAGTGCTTGTACCTCAGCCACAAACCTAAATTGTACTCAAAGTTGAACAACAACATACGTGTAATTGCATTAAATGTACTTTCTCTTGTAAGGTGTGATTTTCAAAACAGCCAGTGCATATTCAAGTACAGAAAACACCAGGCTAACATGACTTGTATACACTTCAAACGTGGAATTCAAGATTCCCATTCGGTCTTGCCTCAAGTACAGAAACATGATAAAGTGTGCCAGTTGTCCTACCAGATTCCAATTGAGAACCATAATGTGCATGTTAGAACTAGGAAAACATGCAGTAGAATATAACTTGAAAATGAATGAAGCACACACAGGATGCTTAATATACACTTACGTTATGATTTTGTTTCTGTGGCACAATGTCTTCAATAACATTTCAGGATGTGACCAAAGACTTTGTACTATTTCTAGGCAAATGTGGTCGTCACACAAGTGAAATGTGTGTGATTTAAAAAAAGACAAGAAAATGTGAACCATCTGTTTTCTTTCTGCTCTTTTATACCTTTTTGAAGCATGAAGAAAGTAATGATTAATTTATAAAAGCAAACGCAGTTTCTAACTGCTCTTCTGTCAGGAAAAAACTATCACAACAATAAATAAACTTTTTTCAGCATATCTTTATGGGGAACATTATCAATTTCTACACAACCACAGAACTCTTTCTAACAGGATGTGGAAACTAAAGGTACAAATGGGTCCCAAAATGTAATTACAATTCAAATATGGCAGCACAACAGCAGGAAGCCTGCATTTACTACTGCCTCCTGTCTTCTGGATGTCACCAGTAGAATTCCTCTACACAGGCCTTTTTCCTTTCGCTCTTTCCTCAAGCATGTATTAGTTGCCCCGGTTGAGAACAGAGCCATTCGGTCTCAATTGGTATGACAATTTTCACATAATTAAAACATCCACTTTTATTTCTATAATAGTATTTTAAAAACCCTCAATAAATACAAGATGGCATGTGATTTTTTTTTTTTTTAATAGCTAAAGTGAATGGCCAGCATCCAGACACAGAAAACACAATCTGCACTGAACCTTGTGAATTAACAAAAAAATGGGAAATTTTTTGTTACTGTATCTGGCGTAGTTAATCTAGTCTTTCAAATATCCTGAACCATATCTCTAAAAAAAAAAAAAAAAAAAAATAAAAAAAAAATCACACTTTATTAAGAATAAGTAGATCTCCTTGCAGAATTAGATACAAAAATCTTTGCTGGAAGAGAAATGGAACGGATACGGTTCACTAAATTTACAACTTACAAGGTTCTATTGTATATTTACACATGGCATGCAAACACAGAAAATATATCGTAGAATCATAAACCATCTCAAGTTGGAAGGGACCCATAAGGATCAGAGTCCAACTCCCTGCTCCTCACAGGACTACCTAAAACTAAACCATATGACTAAGAGCATCGTCCAGATGCTCCTTGAACTCTGACAGGCTTGGTGCCGAGACCACTTCCCTGGGGAGCCTGTTCCGGTGAGCGACCACCTTCTCAGTGAAGAACCTTTTCCTAATGTCCAATCTGAACTTCCCCTGACGCAGCTTCATTCTATTTCCTCATGTCCTATTGCTGGTCACCAGAGAGAGGAGATCAGCACCTCCCCCTCCACTGCCCACCCTGAGGAAGTTGCAGACTGTGAAGAGGTCACCCCTCAGTCTTCTCTTCTCCAAGCTGAACAAACCAAGTGCCCTCAGCTGCTCCTCGTAAGTCTTGCCCTCAAGGCCTTTCACCACGTTGGTCGCCCTCCTCTGGACACACTCTAATAGTTTGATGTCCTTCTTGTATTGAGGCACCCACAACTGCACACAGTACTCGAGGTGGGGCTGCACCAGTGCAGTGTAGAGTAGGACAATCACCTCCCTCGACCAGCCAGCTATGCTGTGCTTGGTGCACCCCAGGACACAGTTGGCCCTTTTGGCTGCCAGGGCACACTGCTGACTCATATTCAACTTGCCATCAATCCAAACCCCCAGATCTCTTTCTGCAGGGCTGCTCTCCTGCCTCTCACCCCCCAGTTTGTGCGTATAACCAGGATTACCCCATCCCAGGCAGAGAATCCGGCACTTGCTCTTGTTAAATTTCATATGGTTGGTGATTGCCCAGCTCTCTCGTCTATCCAGGTCTCTCTGTAAGACCCCTCTACCCTCGAGGCAGTCCACAGCTCCTCCTATTTCTTTGAAATATATTTTTAATACCAGCCTAAATTGTGTTTCTGTCTCTATTTAGCCTTCAGTGAGACTTCAAACAGGGAAACTTTCGTTTGTTTGAGGAAGTGGGGAAGAGACATGAAAAGGTATACTGTAGGAGGAGTTGTGGTGGCAGAATTAAGAGATAGAAAAAACTACTTTCAGCCACTAGTGCTCACTGGCTGACTGAAGATTAGCATTCCGAGATGTTTATACCCTGCTTCCAATATTATGTTGCTTAGTTCCCTTCCATCTATACAAATAATCAGTCTTGCCTCATGGAAAAGAACATTTTCCTGGCATTGACAAATACTTTTTCTCCTTTACTGGAAGCAAACATTGTCATAGCCAAATGACATATTATAGTTTCCAGAATTATAAGATAGGAAAATAATTATGTGAGGTAAAATAACAAAAATCATACATAATTTACTTACTAGATCAAGGGCAGAGCCTCCACCCAGGTATTCCATTATTATCCATAATTTTGTATCCTGCAAAACAAAAACAACAAAAAGTGTATTACGTTAAAAAAACTAATAATTTATTCAGTTAATGGGGCTTGTTCCATTCTTTCTGCTGAAGAAAGAATCTTCAGTTTTGAAACACCATTAACGTTTAGCTGCTTCTCCAAAATATCTTTGGATTATTCTTTAAGATATATTATTTTTAGTTCCATCTGATCAGGAATTAATTTAGTCTGTCACAAGCTATTTACACAGTTGTGTGTGTTCAAGAAAGTTTAATTCTGTTCCTCTAAATTAACAAGAGGAAAGCTACTTCACATTTACCAATGGGTACAAGGACAGACATTAGATATTCATTACTTCCAAATAATTGATGCATACTCTCAATGTCACACTCAAACTCATTTCATGGTACCTCTTTTTTGTATCTATACTAATACTACTAGAATACAGACAGTATTCAGGGAAGAAGAAACTTCTCTTCATTATTGAAAAGATTATACTGGGTACTATTGAAAGGCATTTAAAGAATAATGCAATCATTAGGCACAGTCAACATGGGTTCACAAAAGGCAAGTCCTGTTTAACTAATCTGATATCCTGCTATGGTAAAGTCACCTGCACAGTGGATGAAGGGAAGGCGGTGGGTGTAGTTTTTCTGGATTTTAGTAAGGCTTTTGATACTGTCCCTCACAGCATGCTTTTGGACAAGTTGTCCAACTGTGGGATGAGCAGGTTCATGGTGCACTGGATGAAGAACTGGTTGAAGGGCAGAGCTGAAAGGGTGGTAGTGAATGGGGCTACATCTGGCTGGTGACCAGTCACCAGCAGTGTTCCTCAGGGTTCAATTCTAGGGCCAGTTCTGTTCAATATATTTATCAATGATCTTGATGCAGGAGCTGAGTGCACTGTTAGCAAGTTTGCTGATGATACCAAACTGGGAGGTGCTGTTGATTCTCCTGGGGGACAAAAGGCCTGGCAGAGGGATCTAGATAGATTGGAGCATTGCGCTATGACTAATGGGATGAAATTTAACAAGTCCAAATGCCGGATTCTGCACCTAGGACGGAGTAATGCCAGGCACAAGTATAAATTGGGAGAGGAGTAGCCGGAGAGCAGCCCTGCAGAAAGGGATCTGGGGGGGCTGGTCAACAGCAGGCTCAATATGAGTCAGCAGTGTGCCCTGGCAGCCAAGAGGGCAAACCACATCCTGGGGTGCACCAAACACAGCATAACCAGCCCATCAAGAGAGGTGATTATCCCGCTGTATTCAGCATTGGTGCAGCCTCACCTGGAGTACTGTGTGCAGTTCTGGGCCCCACAATTTAAGAGGGATGTGAGGTCCTTGAACGCATCCAGAGGAGGGCATGAAAGAGCTGGAAGGAATGTCCTATGAGGAGCCCCCTATATGGGCTTGTCTGGTTTGGAGAAAAGGAGGCTGAGGGGTGACCTCATTGCTCTCTACAGCTTCCTGAGGAGGGGAAGTGGAGAGGGAGGTGCTGAGCTCTTCTCCCTGGGATCCAGTGATAGGACGCAGCAGAATGGTTCAAAGCTGCACCAGGGGAGGTTTAGACTGGACGTTAGGAAGCATTTCTTTACCGAGAGAGTGGTCAAACACTGGAACAGGCTTCCTAGAGACGTGGCCGATGCCCCAAGCCCATCAGTGTTGAAGAGGCATTTGGACAATGCCCTTAACAGCATGCTTTAACTTTTGGTCAGCCCTGAAGTGGTCAGGCAGTTGGACTAGATGATCGTTGTAGGTCCCTTCCAACTGAAATAGTCTATTCTGTTCTATTTTAATCCCTACCAAAGGGTCACGTAGCAAAAGGAAACCTCTTGCCTTTATGCCGACTAGAACTGGACAAGTATCTGAGCCTCTGAGTTCACCAGCGTATTAACTCCCAAAAGCCACCCACCTAGCTATTCTTATCACATCCCTTAGTATATTTTGCAAAAGTATCTTCTGAGACAAGAAAGAGACAGACAGGGGCCACTCAATGAAAATGAAGGAGGAAAAACTTACATTTTAAAACTCTGATTATAGACATTCAGAATACCAAATAATAATTATATTCCATAAAATATATTTCCTTTCCTTAGAAAAAATGTCTTGATTTTGTTGACTATCTTTATTTGTACAGATACTTCAAACTATTTTCTTTAATAAGCTGACTCCTGTCTACATTGAATTTAATTTAAAATTCATTCTTCGCATCCCTGCGTTGTTTCATTTTCTTGAACAGTCATCTGTCTCTGACCCAAGGAATAATGCCAGTAAGTTTTCTCCACTAATGCTTGTGCATCTGATATATGGCATAGAATTCTGGACAGCTGTGTTCAAGAAAGATGAAACAAACTAGTAATAAAGATTATTTAAGATGACTATAGCAATTTGCTAGGCTTAGTTAGTAAAATAAAAGCTAAGAAAAAAAAAAATCAAGCTACTATATTCCCAAGGGAAAGCTTGATACATATTATAGGAATGTTTCACACAAGATATACAATATGCTATGCTAAGAATGGGACTGGACCCAATCATTTCTTTCCGCTGTTTGCAGCATCTTATTCCCAAACACACTAAGAGAAGCAGTTAGTCCACCTTTTCCTTGCAGTACCAGTCTTGAAACATGTTTTAAAGCAAGGCCATAAATCTACCAGATAGTTATTCAAATGAAATTGCTGCATGGAACATATGGTGGGGTTTGTTTTAGTTTTTATGATTACCAAGTTATATTATGGTTTGTTAGTTTTAACTCTACGTACCAAACATTCACAAGACTTCTAGCATAAAAACACAGGGGTCTCTCAGAGCAAGGAATACATAAATAGCAAAAATATTCATTTACTTTATCCTGCAAAATAAAACTTAATGTAAAAATAACAACTCACAGCCACGGCAGGTAAGGCTCTGAATACTCGTCTATAAAGATGGATTAAAATTTTTAGAAAAGTGATAAATGTATTGCAGAAATTAACTTTTTCTAAATCCCCCGAGGGATTAGAAAATTTTAGCCCTTAGTACTCACTTAAGCCTTTTAGTCATTATTATAGTTGTAGTTCCATCTGCATCTGTACCCTCGCTAGTCTCAGAATGCACCTTCTGTAGGTAAATGCACACAGCCCTTCCCACCTACCTCCAGTTCCACAAACTGTACTACTTTTAGGTAAGACCCTGGGTTAGAGTTCCTTGATCATCTGCTATCTTTAACACACAGATCCAGCTAAATTTAGATACCTTTCTTCAGGAATCAACTAATATTATTTGACAAACACAATCTTGTTAAAAATATTTTAAAAGAGCTGGAACACATTTTTTAGGGAAAAAAAGTAATTCTAAAATATATCTATCTTAGTATCTACATACAGCATTTTGATAATGCTTACTTTCTGCAGACACCACAGATATTCCAAGAATCACAGCTCATCTTGAGAGAGTCCCTTATAGGATTGAAATACTTGTTTTGCTGCTAAGTTTCTCAGATTTTGCCTGTCCCTTCAGGGACCCAAAAACACAAACCACAAAAAAACACCTCACCAAGAAGTCAATAAGAGATGCATCTTCCCTTTTTTATCATCTCGATTACCTTAAGGATTTAAAGAGCTAACAACTTGAAATAAGATACAATTTCCCAGAAGATAAATTCTCCATAAAACTAGCTACTAAATTCTCCAGCTGAAAATTTGAAATTAGAGGTAGCAGAGATTAACTAAAAAAATATTTAAGAATATCGTTTTAATTGCATAGTTACACAATCATATAACACAATTACACAACTACGAATTATACAATTAATAGTCTTTTTAAATCATAATTTATCCTTTTCAATTCTTTTCCTGGTTTGCTCAGTATTTGCTCCTGAAACTTTCATCATCAACTGCTTGGGGCCACATGTCTGAATTTACAATATAAAAGCCATGGATCCAGTAAACTCAGTAATACTACATTTTAAAACAAGTAAAGTATGGAAATGCAGTTAGGGAACACACACATAACTGTATCTGTATCCCAATGTGAAGCTAAGCAATAGCAATTTATTACAATTATGGCATCTCTATATCATCTGTAGCCCTAGATTCAACGTGAATTTAATTCCCTATGGTTCCCCCTCCCCTTTGCCACAGAAATATCACTCAACTTCATGGATATTTTGGGTGTGTTTTTTAAGTTTTCATCATTCATATGAAGTATCTGAACAGATGTAATTACTATTGTAGTGAATCTTACTATCACCTTTAAAAAAAATTTCCAACAAGAATTAGTTATTTTTGTTATTTAAAATCTGCATACATTGCTTAACAAGAAAATGCAAAGAAATGCTTTTGGTGAGACAGTTTTAATGAACTGCTTAATATATATTCTACCTTAGAGCCGGTAACCTATATATACTTACTTTATGCCTTGTAACAACAGCACAAGGCAAATAGAACACTACTATCGATTGATTTTGGCATCACCAGAGCAACGTGCCTCCTTCTTTCCAAGTGTCTCTGGCATGCTTCACATTCCCTAATACCTACTGTCACTTTCCTTTTTAAAGCTGCCCAAATTCTTTTTTTGCTTGTACTTCTCATTCTTCTGTATATATTCCCCACTCTTCCTCTCAAATAGAACACCAAAAGAGCTACATTTTCTTCCATAGCCTAGATTAGTAATTACATATTACACATAATCACTTATATTTTCAAGAAGATACTACGCTTATATACTGAGACTAGCAACATTCAGTGCTCCATTTTAAGATCTGAAATAAAGCCAGTTTTCTTCTTTTAAGCATCAGTCACAACACAGCATTGAATTTTCTTCCAAATGCAGTGAAGCCATGGTGAGTCATCAATCCAAATTTAGGATTGTTATTTCTCTATAAACATAGATAAGCACATTAATGAGGGCACATGGAACATTTCCTTTTTCACAGTAGGAACAAGAAGTTTTCCTCTGATGCCATGAAACTGAGAAAAGGAACAGCTTTGGAACCTAAAGGAAGCTCTGTTACAGAAAGGCAGAGTTTCTGTAAATCCTTTCCAAACTAGTTTGCTCTTCTTGAGGTCTGACTTCCGATTTTAACTCTGGAACCACACAAAAACCTTACAATAGCAGCTTTACCTCTAATGAAGTATTCTCCATTAAGTCACCGTTATACCATAAAAGTATTTGTAAAACAAGCGCAGTTAGAGCAGGTAAAGAACTTCTCCTAGTATGTAAAAATCAAGGACTACGCACTGGAAAAAAAAAAAAAAAGTTATCCACCAAAAAACTCCTCTAGAGTCTCAGAAGTACATTTTAACCAATATCAGAGGAGTACAGAAGACACATACAGAAATAAGTAATCAAGATTAAAATGTTTGTTTGTAAGTCCTTACGAAGTTAATAAAACATCTGAACAAACGTGGAGAGGCCTATCTTTAGAAATGCTTTGTATATTTTTTTTTCTTTACGTGAAGAACATACACATTTCTTAGCACTGTGGTATTATACAGGAGAGATTGACCTAAAGCAATCAAGCCACAGTATATATTGATGAAAATGTTTCTAAATCCCCTTTCTTGAGGGAAGGAGAGGTTGCAGAGGAAAACATAACACAGAGCCACGAAAGAGAAGGGCTCAAAAGTAAGAGCATCAAGTGACCTGTACAGTAATTTAGAATTTAACTAAAAGTCTTAAATCAAGGCAGTCAAGTAATGCATTTTGAAAGCAGTAGTACAACAGTGAGCACATGGTTTTTTTTCTAAGTGAAATAAAATCCCTCCACCTATTGTGAGAAAGAGAATTTCCCACCTTAAATTTATGGTATGCAATTAGCAACAGAATAGAGGGTATTTATAAATATGTATGAAGGGCTTGTTTAGTTCTGGAGACAAGCCATCTCCAAATTCCACTTAATCTATATTTACAAGCACTTCAACTTATTTCAACAATCATAAGCTAGAAATTACATACTTGATTGAAATAACACAACAGATTTGCTAACCAAAATAAGAACTAGCTTAAGTTGATCTATATACTAAAAGTTTTACCATCACTGGATTAGTAGAAAAACCTACAGTACTGAAAAACAGAAACAGAATACCCTGGACGGAACCTCAACTAATCTGAAAAGAACAAACTAGTTCCAAAACTGATACGCATTGCACAGCGAGATGTGTGATATTTTGTTTAATAAAAAATTCAGTTTAACTGGTATATATGCCAAAGTAATATGGGCCAGAAAAAGAGACTTATATTTCAATACTGGTATAAATTTAGTATTAATATTCATACTGATTCTCCAGCATAAGAAACCAGATTAAAAGAACCTTGAGACACACAATGTATGCAACAGGATAACCTCTCTAAGTTGCATTCCTGCTACAGGTTGTTACCTGTTGCTACCACTCCTCGTGGATATTTGTCTTCTGTTAACTTCATATATAAAAACACCCAGGGAAGTTCAACAGCTGTAGCAACCAGAAACTTCTCAAATACTTGCACACTGATTCTTAGATGCCTGACTTCAAAAACATGATGCAGAGATCATGGAACTTGTCTTCTATATCTACTTTGAGCAACCCTGCTCACTGATTCCCTGTTTTGGAAGGACAGAAGTATTTTTTTCAGGATTTCGTCACACTCGTGCTTTTAACTATGCATCTGAAGCCCATGCTACTCGACAAAGCCACCAGGTGGCAGAATCACATAATGCCAAAGATGCTCTCTCACCCCCCCGCCCAACAAAGAAGGTCCAGCCCTAAAGGAAGCTGTGCAACCCAGCGAAGACAGAAGCACAAAACCACCTGTTTAAAATGAGTCTGAAAACATTTATCACTCCGACACCCTTCATAAAAAGAGGAATAAATGATTAACCAAAGAGAAATACACCTTAAGGAATATGATTACTCATACATGTGAATTCTTCAGAATGCTTTCCTTTCCTCACAATCATCAAGGTCAGGTTCAGGCATCATTTTATTCATTCCCCATCTCCTTTCAACAGCAAGTCACAACAGTAGTCACTGTCTTGTTATACAGGATGAGGAATAGGCACACCCTGGCATTTGAGTTTTCATTATTTATTAACTCACATGGACATCTGTGAGCTTATACACAGAGATAAGATACAGATTGATCAGAAAAAATTGTTTTGTATGATGCCATAAATGATGCACTGAGGCACGGACAGGAAATGGCATTTATATATTTGTGGTTCCCGCTCCTCTTAGACAAGCTTAAACCTTTCCACAACAACACTAAATGTTGCCAAGTGTCTCAAATCTGAAAACATGTATCAAGAAGTATTAAGACTTCCAAAATCTTTTAAATGCCCTTTCCCTGGAGCTTATCCTTTCATAAAAAAGAATACCTATATAAGAAAATTATTTTTTTAGGCTTTAGAGAGAAGGCATCTATGAGTTGATGTATTGCCATTAGATCCTTGAAACTCATCAAGCTTTGCAAACTTTCCAGTTGTTAGTTGGCTGTTCAATTTCTAGACCCACAGGTTAGTATCAGAACAGATACCATTTGCCAAAAGTGAGTTCTTAACAGTACAAGGTGGCTATTACCGTTATTCAGCAAATGCATGGTTTTGGCAAGGAATACATACAGCTCTACCTCATTGCCTCAATTCTTGTCATTTCTTGACTAGTTATAAATATTACTTATATATATTATTAGCTCAATTTAAATCCAATCAGAACTAGATCCAGTGCTGCCATATGTTAACAATGCAGAATGAATAGCATACTGCTATCTGCTTTTGTTCCATTCTTTCCAGTACGCAATCCTTGGACAGAGAAGGTAAGCAATGCACCCTTGAACTTCAAACAGCCTATCCAGATGCCAGTTGGATTGCTCAATGTCATATAATAACTCTTTTGATGGACGGAAGGGATGTGACAAAGGATAGAATTACTGATCGCAATAGAAAGTTATTTACGCTGCAGTTTCTCCAAAATTTGAACACCATGGGTATCCAGTTCTGTTACTTTAAGTAGTAAATAATCAAGCCCTTTCCATTGCAAATGGACAAACCAATTCTACCACTCCGTATCTAGGGTGCTATGACTGTTTAATAGCTATCAAGAAAGGCTATAATGTTTTTACAAGCTTTTGGAACTGTTTTCACAGAAGACAAAGTCAGAAAAAAAAAATCTTTCAGTGCCAATTGACACCACCTTTCTAAGACAGTACAGTTTGTTCTTAAAGGCAATCTCAGTAAGTACTATTTTTCTTCCATATCTGATAAACAAAAAGTTCTCCAGCCTCATTACAAGGAATAAAGAATGCCACCATCATTCCAACACTTTCTAGGAAGCATACTGAGTTCTATCATGCAGTTAATCCTTCACTTGAACTTTTTTTTGACAATCTATTTATCTGCTAATGTTCTTCCATCTATTTCCACCTACTACTACAACGCAAGCTTGTATAGACTGGTGTGTCATTTATTTTATAAAGGGAGAAGCTATTTGTTTATGTCATTATAGATTTCATTAAATAAAAACAAACTAGTATTTCCTAAAGACACCTGTTTCAGAGCACCTGAAAGTCAGATGGCATGGAAAGACAACCGTTGGCTTTGAAGAACAAGAGAAACTATTTTATGAGAGAACAAGGCTAAAGACACCTAGGTTGCCTTAGCCACCAAAGATATCCTCTGGATAAATCATCCTCTCTCTCCCCCTTCCCTCTCCCTCATCCTGTCACAACTAACAGTCCATGTTTTAGAGCAGAGTCTTCAAGTACTGTCCAGTGTTCTTAGAAAGGTGAAAAATAACTGAAACACCCAACAGCTGCAGTGAATTAGCCATCTTTAACCTTGGAAATTAATAACCTGCTTTGGGGTTTGGGCGTATAAAAGGAGCAAAAGCAGATGTTATGAAATACAGATTAAGATAATCTATTCATCAAGAAAGTTTGGCATAGTTAGATTTTTGCTCAAAGTAGATACACTGGTATACTATTAAAGAGAACAGTTAAAATGGATTTTGCTTAAATGAATGATTGAGTTTTACTATCAATTTGAAAGGCTCCAAAGAGAAAGAGTTGCTTTGAATATCAGTTCCCTCCACGAAAAACTGACAAAGCAGTAACTAGATTTATCTCCGAAAGGAATTCTTTAAGCATTTCATGAATTCCAGAGCCTCCAAATAATATAATACTTGCCACCTATAGCTACGCCTCTCATTTTATCAGAACGTGAGTCCATCAACAGATATTTTATTTTAGACTAGAAAGAACTCTAGCAATTCTCAGCCCTGTTTCTACTCTTTCTTGCTGAATTCCTAGAGAAGTAGACATAAGACCAAATTTACCCAACAAAACAAAACCAGAAACACCTCCACTTTCACTGACACTAAAAGGCTGCTCAAATGAAGGCAATAAAAGGTGCCTTTGTTTCCTTCTCATCCACTCACAGGGGAGGGCAACCCATTAATAAAAATAAACTATATTTGTGATTTAGCTTGTCTTACAGGAACACAATGAACCTGGTAAGATTTACACAAGCTGCAGTGTGCTACTGCTCATTTTGGCACATTCAGTAATACCTTGTAGAGATAAAAAAGAAGTGTTAGAATAATTTCCAGAAAAAGACTTGCAGTTTTCTGAAAGTTTCCTTCTTTGAATTTGAATATTTGTTTTGCCTCTTTGAACACCAGAAGAAGGGGTATAGAAATAACACATCGTGGAAAAGACTGTATATTAAGAAAAAAACCCAAATTCCTACAGTTGAACAACATACAACATATGAAGAGTAGAAGATTACAAAAGAAAATTTTCCAATGAAACTAAGGAAGCTAACTACTGTAAAAGAAATCTCAGCATTTGGAACACACACACACAAAAACAAACAAACAAAAAAACCCCAAACCCATCAAAACCAACAACCACCACCAAACATTTGAACACAGTCAAGCAAAACCCAAGCTAATGTAATCTATCAACATAGCCAGGACCTGTAAACATTTTAAGTCTGAAGGGTCTGCAAGTTGTTCACAATATCTGTAGGTAAATCTCTTCCAAAGCTATGTAAGTGTAGAATTAGGTGGAATATTATTTTGTAGGATGATCCACTCTTTACTACCTCAACATACTTAACTTACAATCTGTAACTGTAAAAAGTCTGTTCAGCAAACATATAACTCATATTTACTAATGGTCTACTACACTCCCAAATATTCCCATTTAAAAAAAAACCAAACACAAACAAACAAACAAAAAAACACCCAACAAAAAAACAAAGTTCTTCCTTACGATTCCAGTCATATTCTTAGTAGGTTTCATATAATGTTTACTGGAATAAGAACAAGAAAGGCAAGATCTAACGGCAAGATCTATAGCTGAGTATTTCTACAAGTCACCTGAAGGTGGGCAGGGAAGGGATGGAAATCAGCCCTGAAAAGTCTGCTTTTATAAAAAAATAAAAATAAATTTAAAAGCTAACATGATATTTTTGTGTTTAAATTTCTGATGTCACGGTAAACTTCAGTTTATTTTAAATTGCTCTTTCTACTAAATAATTATTCCCTAGGCATTTGGAAGACAAACAGCTGTGCTGCATCTAGGTGGCATCTCTAACAAGAAAAAAAATCCTAAGGACATATTTCCCTCCAGGAGAATGAAATGCAATAATGTGTTTCTACAGAACCTTTCTGGGATAATGCTCACTAGAAATTTAAACACATGAAGAATTAGGTAGAAATTATCTGGATATTAAGGAATCATTCAGAGATCCATTTAAAAAAAAAAGCCTTTTAAAACTGTATGAAGCAAGCAGGGTTTGGTGGGTTTTTTTCCCTCTGACTTTATCCTTAAGGATCATGAATTGAGAAAAGCTCAAGTTTGAACCTCATCCAAAATACGAAAAACAAAATAAGGGAAGGAGGGGAGCATATGTCTGAGTACAAACCCAGGAAGTATAAAATGTGGTTTGTTTTTTTTTTTTTTCCTTACACTGGGAGTACATTCTTAAGCAAATGGACAAAGATTACTGACAGCAACGGACATTTTCGTGAATCTTCAGGGGGCTGCAACCAGCTGATGAGGCCTCACGCAGTTCTCAAAAAATTTTCATGAAGGAGTCATGAACAGAAACCTTTAGGAGATGGTAATGCTGTACTAAAGAATATTACCACACTGGGGTGCAGGATTGATGAGAAGTATTTTGTCTGGGGAGCATTTCTGAGGCGCTTACCTCCTTTGAAGTCTCTTGGCGTCAGGATGAATGCTAGCTGTCCTCGGGCTGCCATCCCTTTGAGGGGAGGGAGATACAGATGAGCCCAAAGGTTTTCTTCTAAACACAAGTCCTTACTGCAAGCTGGCCAAAAGGTCCCTGCAATCAAAGAAATCATTGTGGTTTTGCATGTGGCGCATTTATGTCCTTTAATCAAGGTTTGTCAGCCATCTAACATGTTCAACCACAAAGAAAAAAATAAAAATGCATCTGCTGGGTAGCCAATGCGAAACAGAGACTAAGGAAAGAGAAGAATTGTTCATTCCAGTTTGGACACTATGAACTCCACGAAAAACACAAGCAACATGATTTTTCAGACTCAGCAGAACCACCGCAGTATACAGTATTTTATGCATGTATATATGTATAAAAAAAAGCTATTTGCCTTTGGAATCATTTTCCAACATTCTGAAATTCTGCCTTCTTCAGATCTCAAAAAAAACCATCACATTTTCATTTCTAGACATACATACTAGTCAATGTATTCTACAATCTAATGCAGCAGTCACTCTTCAACAATTACCTCTTGCAATTGCCACAGCAGTATACAATTAATTCTTAAATGCATTCTTTTTGCCATAAGCTAGTTGTAACAGCTTGTAGAGCCACTTCCTAGGAAAAAAACAATGAAAGTTCTGTCATAGTACTGATAAAAGATTCCTTCTGCAGAACATTTAGCAGACTTTTGTGTTTGCATGCCAACATGCTAGAGCCACGAGCTCCATGTTTTCCTTAGTGTGAGTCATCTCTAACAGCATCCATATTCACAGCCTCTTTGGCACATTCCCTGAGCACATGCCCTTCCACCATAGAAATGAATCTTTATAGCCCAGCTGTCACAAGCCTAGGCATGTCATATTAAGCACATGATCTCCCAGAGCTTCAAACTAATGGGCAATCTTGGTTTCTAACTCTTCTACCAAAGTCTATTACGGTAGAAGCAGACAGACTCGTATTTCTTTTATTGGCTGCAAAACCAGTTCCTAGCTAGTAAACACAAGAAACTTAGACAACAACTGAAGAACTGTACACATTTCACTTCCTAAAGGAGTGGGTAACCACTTCTTTAGAACAGTAAGTGTACACGAGTCCATACTCCTCCTCTTCCTACCTGCCTACAGTCGTTTTCCCTTTCCTCACTTTAAAAAACAGCAGTGGGAAAGTGAAAAATCCTGTCCCTTACAACCATTATCCTTTTTACTGTTAAGTTTATTACCTACCGGGGCTGACAATAGTCATCCCCCCCTTCCCTGTGCACCAGGCAAATAACTACTTCATAACCACGCCTATCGAGTCATTACCTTATGGGGAAAAAAAAAAAACCACCTAACTGCAATCTGTGGCAGATCTTTTCCCAGAAAGTCCATTTAAAGAGGCACATGAAGATTAATGAATGACTTACATGGTTCTCTGACAATCCCAACATTTCATCTATTCACCTCTTACGGATAGTCACAGAGAAGGCAAGAAACACAAAAATGTAATCCATAATCAAAGCTCCATACGGAACTGAATTTTACTGAGAGATACATCAAATGTTTATTAATAAACTGTACAAAGTCCCCAAATGGGAAGTTGGAAGCAAACGTAAATCAGCTTTAGTTTACAGAATTCATTCGTCCAGATAAATTTCATTTCAACAAAAACAGAACTAACAAATGAACCTTGCATCCGATGAATACTGAGATTAGTAATTTTTTTTTCCAACAACAAAATGTCACCCTACTTGCACCTATGTATCTTAAACCTATTTCACTGGAGTAGTTCACATCAGTAACACTCAGGGGTTTTATGAATTACTGCCCTCTCTAGACCAGAAACAAACTTCCAACAGAAAATATGAGGCACAAGAACCCCTTCACCTCCATTGTCCAAAAAACAACTGCTCTAATGCTTACATCTGTTCCTGTTTACCCATTACATCAAATTAAATTCAAGATGAAAGGTACAAGTCAAATTTACTTCTTTGCACAAGTATCAATCCACCCATCAGTTTAATCCTTTTTTCACCACTTGTGTATACAGTTTCCAAGATCTTTTGCATCCCTGCTCTGCAGCCCGTAAATCTTTACTCCTCTTTTCCCTTCACCTTTTGCATTCACATTGCTATTAAATTCCATTGCTTCTTTTACAGAACATGCATAGGCCAATCCTTCTTCAAAACTCTTACTACTAATGAAGTTGTACATATCAGCCCTAGAATTGCCCAGGATCTTCAACTTGGACTTCTGCCAAGTTCATTGCTCCAATCCCTGCAAAACACATCATTTTTCTGCAAACCCCTTATTATTTTCCACTTTTTCTCTTTACAACTCTTCCCCTGACCTCTAATTACTGCTAAAAACACCTTTAATTCACATCCATAATTTCCATTCTGCCTTGCTCCCCTATGTTGTTGTTTCCTTCTTACAAACTGCTGTTTCAAGGAACTGTTAAAGAAAGCAAAGAGGGAGAAAGCCTCGGTATCTCCAAATGATGATTTTTATCCCAACTGTTATGCAACAGCTTACAAATTTAGTAGTATAATGAAAAAACTAGACAGAAAGAACCTTAAGAATTTGGTTGAAAACACTGGCTCATGAATACAAGAACTGCGATGTCTTAGAACTAATACAGTCCACAAACCTATTCACCATGGAACTTTCCTTTTGAAGTTAAATATTTTTGAGTCTAACCGACTTGTTCCAAATAACAGTTTCTGAAGGTTCTACATTCAACCATTTTATTATGCTTATTAACATGCTCTGTAACATGCCAGAAGATAATATTCCCTTATATGTGTAAAGAACATACTCTTTCTGCTTTTATACAACTATCTCCATACAGACCACAGGAAGACCTAGAAGAATCCATTTGATCCAAAGAACCGTATAAATGCTGAAGTATACTGAAGTAAAAGAAAGTTAACTAAGCAATACAAACTACCTAATGTTCACATTAAAGATATGACACAAACATAGTAACTATGTAAGAGCACAAAATTATGACAGAGGTATGTAAAGAAAGAAGTTTTCAATCGAAATGGCAAATGTTTGAGAGGTTCAGGTGAGCATCGGATCAATAGACTGGCAGCCACCTTATAGTGACACTGGTCACGTTCTAGTTGAAAAGCCTTGTGCCAGGAAGCCTCTTGGGGCAACAAGATGGGAAACAGCCCATGGAACTACTCCACCTAAACCTGGGCACAAATACAAACACACACAAATACATCATCATTACTGTTGGCTGATCAAAGAAGTTTCATAAACAATGATTTGGCAGTGTGCTCCCATAAAACTTTAGACCAATCTGAACCAACAGGGTACAATCCCCCCCCTTAAAAAAAAAAAGAAAAAAGACAAAAAAGCCATTAGTCCCCTGCCTACTCAGTGAGCTGAACCACTTCGCTGAAAGTTTAAATAGCCCCTGCTGCTAGGGTGAGGGAAGCGGCCAGTCGCAAGGCAGTCAGACTTCCCTTTCAGCAGCAGCGGAAAAAGCTTGCACCTAGATGCCATACTAACACTCACAGGCCTGCAGCAACAAGTGTAGCAATTAACACACAAGATACAGAGGGCATTTGACATAAACAGTATTACATACTGTTAGGAAGCAATGCTATGTCATCCTGATCTGTATGGCCAAACTAAATACAAGGCTTCATGTTACAGCTAATCTAGAAGCATGCTGTTACCAAAACCCATGGTCCTTCTCTCTCCCCCCACCTCCCAAGGCCCTGACTCCACCTTTTTTTTTTTTTTTTTTCCTGGTGCACCAGACTTAGCAATTTTGAAGCCACAGGTCTCAGCTGGCTAATCTGTAAGGGTTTGGCATTTGCTCTTTTCAAGACCCAGGTTATTTTTGGAAGGGGCAGGAGAAGGCATTGGGGAAACTTGTTTTCCAGGTGAACCAAGTCATTATGCAGTCAACAGATCCAATACAAGTAAAATGGCAGGAACATGAAAGCAGGATGGGGAACAAGATACTGTTGCTGCCTATTTCAGCAGCAGCTAGCTGTTAGATCTGCCCAAAGGCAGGTACCGGGACATGAAATTATGCACAGTTTTTCATACCATACAGAAGCCACCAATCAGAGCAGTACAGAGGCAGCTTTTAAGGCCATCACAACAAGCACAACACAAACATATTACTTCCAAGAAATTATATTTTACATTGAGCTTTCTAAATTTTCATTTAAAGCAAGATCAGAGTAACATGACGCAGTTAAGTACTTAAACCTTGGGTAATACAACATACAGTTATTACAAACTCTCAGTTTTCTTTGAGATATACTACTTTGACATGCTTCCCAACCTTGATAAGAATTATTTAGCCATAAAAGACTAACAGTGTGGAACTGATTACACTGATGACACGAAAATTCTTGAAGTCAGCATTGCTTACTAGGTAGATTTTTCCACATATTCAGAAAAATAGGACAATATGATGCACATTCCAGAAAGTGATAATAATCCCTTGGACTGCTAAAGGAAAGTAGTGGAATAAAATTTTCTAAAGTCACAATTCAAAACAGTGTATTTTAATAAAGGCAATGCAAACAAGGGACTCTTTTCGCATTAAAAGCACAGCAAATGACTACAGGGAAAGACAAAAGTAGTAAAGACTATGGGCAACAAAGGTTCAGAGTTGCAAGGTCATCATCTCTGAACTAAGAAGGGACCAAGCTATTTTAAATATAAAAACAGAGCCTCACAGCAAAACCACCTGTGCTAGAGATAGACAGAGTTCACGAGTGCTTTTGCACCCTTTTGCCTTTCTCTTATTTATGGCCATTAGGGGCTGCATCAATGGAAGCTTTCAACTTGTTCTTTAAATCAGTAAACCCACTCGATCTGAAAGCCTACCAGAATCATTACAGAAACTCTCTTGCTACCTCTTCTAGGGCTGCCCAGCCAGATGTCAGTTTCACATTTACTAGGGACAAATGAAGGCAGCACCTGTTCAGCTCCTCTGGAGTCTAGTGCTGCCTGGTGCTAACAGAGGGGGTTACCGGGGGCTTCAGAAGAAAAGTAAGCATACCAGAATACGGACTGCCTCACAGAAACCTGTGCCTCATTTTGTTCCCAACGCTGACGTGATAAGAGAGAATTTGCAGTCCCAGCTCCCCTCTCATTTCAGCTGCAGGAATTCCTACAGGATAAGACAATTCCATCTGGCTTTGGTCAAGAGAACAGAGAAGGCACTCCATCGCCTCAACCCCTCACAAAATGCAATAATGACAACACAGCTGCAATTGTAGTAGGCAAAATGAGAGATACAGCTTTTTTTCATTTAAGGTGCTTAACTCCCATCCAAAGTTCAGTGACTGTGGTTTGCAAAGGTCAAGTCTGAAAGGGCACTAGCTGCTGCTGTGGGGCTGGGCACACAACACAAATGATGTAACATCAAGAAACTACTGACACATTTCACTTCTCCCTGTGCTGAGGTAGCAGCCCCTGTCACAGCAGATTCTACAGTCCTAACATTAAGCGGGAAGATCTCCACTCTGCTCTCCCACCCTGACAATCATGATGTAACCTGCCACAGGCTGCCTGCTATATCAAATGACAACAGAACGCACCAAGTTCCTTAAATTCTGGCTGACCCACAGCATACGTTTAAGGTCACATCAGTTCAGAGATGCTCATAAATGTTAAAGTAAACCAGTTAAAGCTGTAAAGGAAAAGGATATCAAGTTAAAACTTATTGAAGTCACATATAAACACCCACATTCCAAGTTACATTACCTAGATTGCTGAGGCAAGAATATTCAACATATCCACATTAATGTCCTTGAGTTTCCTAAAATGTGCAAGCTTCGGCTTCTTTAAATTCAGCAAATACTGATTTAAAAAATAACTGCAAGTGACAAAATCCACGTCATAGAAACTTTTCCAATATTTAAGCTATCTTCCCTTTTAAAAAAGTGTCTGTGATTACCACAAGAAATTTGCTTAGCTTGACCACTCAGCAATTACACCTTATTGTATTTTGGCGTAACAGATTAGAAAGCACTGAACTATCCCCACTTAAACATGGAAAAGATTTCATATATACACAGTCACTTCCAAACCTTCTCTTGGATAAACAAAATCAAGCCTGAACTTCAGCCTTTCTCTGGAATACAGGCTTCCAAACCTCAAACTGTTCCTGAAGCTCTTAACTGAATGCATTACACTATTCCAGCCACACTGTGAACTGGCCGTATTATTCCAAGAATGACCTCACTGATGCCATGTACACCAAAGCCCTAGCCAATACAAGATTTATTTTGGCTCAGCCACAGCATTACTTACCAACCTCATGTTCATCTGATTATCTAAAATAAACTATACATTACTTTCAGAATCACTGCTTTTCAAAAATAAATCTTTATTTCTAGCCTTCATTTGCCTGAACTTGTTCTACAGAGCTCGGTTCATCAAACTTCATAGAAGTGGCATGGGTTTTTTCATGAGGGTATATTGTGTCATTCATAAAATTTAACCAGAAGCTATTTTCTGTTTTCTTGCAGTCTATATAAACACCAGCTTGACATACAGCAGTAGGTATATTATATCCTAGACATGAAGTAAAAACCCACATAGGTATCAAGACTAAAATGAAAATTATCCGGTATGAACCTTACCAGCTCCAGCTTTTCTTACAAACTTTTTTTTTTTTTTTTTAAGAATTCTTAAAATCCTTTGACAGAATGGGAAGTTGTCTGGGTAAAAGCAGGGGGGAAATAAACCAGAAGCCCTGATTGTCATTGGGTCAAATAGTTTAAACAGTTCAAAAGAGGGTATTAAAAAAGCTACAAAAGCTCAAAAGCTACAAAGTGTGCTAGAAAAATATATCTGAAGGATGAAGAAACATCAGCTTAGAGACAGTAATATTTTTTAAAATACATACTACAAGACTAGCTCAATACCAGTTCAATATCACTAGAACCTAGTTATATTGGATGCTGAAACTACTTAGTGATCGTTTACTCTACCATTAAATTCATATGTATAGAAGTCTAAGACAGGGAATTTAAAGACTTTTTAATGTATACATACATATCTAAACACCCAGCTCATTGATCCCAGCTTTTGTCCATATATATATATATATATATATATTAAACTCAGCTTTGAGAGAGACATACATATACACATACGCAAAAAAAGCCAAGATTCTTTATTCTTCATATGTATGTCATGACATACATACATATAGGCAAGAAAGCCAAGAAACTTTATTATTCAACCATTTAAAGCTAAAGACAAATTAATTTCCTTTTATATATTTCTAAACAATAATCCAAGACCAAAGAAACATGAAAATGTTAAGAAGTTATAATAAAACAGTAATTAAAGTTATGAACAAAACCGAAGAAACATTATCAGAGAGGCATCTGAATCTTGGAAATAAAACAGATTCCAAACAACTTGGCCTAAAAAGGACAAGAGAAACAACTTCAGAACCAAATCTAACTGAGCTCTTGAAAAATTGGTAAAGCAGAATAAGATGCAAAAAGCAGAGCTGACAGGCTCCTAGACAGAAAAAACTTTTAGAATACATAGCATAGCAGAACTTTTAAAGAGTTACAGCATGGCAAAACTCAGAAGAGACAGCAAACAACTTCAGACAATTTCATAAGAAAAATTAAAAAAATAAAATAAATCTAACAAGAAACACAAAGAATCCCTATTCCATTACAAAGGAGGCAGTGGATGCTGTTACCTAAAAGCTAAAGTAGTAAACAGACCCAGAGAAGTTTCATGAATTAATTTTATAAGGATCTAAAAAGAACTATAATTCTTCTATCCATGGAGTATTTAATCAGATCATAGATGGAACAGATGAACTTTTCATTCGGAAGACAGCAAGGATAAATATGGTTCCCAGAGCAAAGAGAGGCAGCAGACTCACTACTTATTTTGTTAAGCCTACTTCATTAAGGAACATTGATACAGGTTTTTAACACAGCATGGCAGATAAGGAATGGCAATCCCTCTAGATATATACACCCATACAAACCATGTCACTGCGATACGCTTTAAGAGCAACATTCTAGTTACTATCTCCTACAGCAGACAAAAGCCCTTTGTCCCACTAGAATGGGAACGCAAAGACATCATATTTAAAAATGTGGCTTTAGAAAGGAGTATTTGCATTTCTGTTTTATATAAAGACCTCAGGGTTTCTGACAAAAAGATGTTCTGCAAATTAATTCAGGATGACAATCTAAACTGGTACCCACTTCACTACTGCTTATTGTTCTATTTGAATGAACTCTGACCACAGCAATTACACACAGATGTAAAGAACAAAGTCTGGAGGGAACAGAAGACTTGCTCTATGCAAGCAATAAGCTGCTTTTTATTTAAAATTCACTGTGTTAAAGCAGTAATACCTCACACGAACAGATATGGCTTAGTCTCTGGATATGAAAAAATAAAAAAGATTGCTATAAAGGAAACACATTTCTGAAAAGATAAAGTTGGGATATAAAAAAAAATTTAAAGTAAGAAAATTTAACAAGGCTTTTGGGTATATCGCCCTAGTCTAAAAAGTAGCTTAAAAAAAATATTTTTTTAAATGTAAATTTCCAGGACAAAGTAACTGTCATTAACTCATGATAATACTCATTTTCAGTTGTACTTCCATGTATATCATGCAGGAGACACCAAGAGCTTGACAAGCTGTTCTCACAAACATCATCTGAAGACGGCGAGAGGCCTTGGGCAAGTACAACAGTATTATATAAGCCTTCTAAAATTCCAGTCAACAGGTCCCTTAACACACAGGCATGTATAATCATGTAGCTTAACTGAAGCAGGTGTGGAGTAAGAGAGAATGAAGAACAATACAAGGATTTCTCAAAAGACAGATGATTCAGATGTTAAAAAAAAAAAAAAAAAAAACCCACACACCAAACCAACCCCAAAACATTCTGGCTACCTAGAGAATCTTCAAAAATATCAAAGTCCTCATGGCAATGCCCATTAACCACCTTTGCTGAAAATACAGAATGACTCTTAAAATCTGTCAAATATTTTAAAGGATGTCAGAGCAGGTATTCTGCAATTACATAAACTTGTTCTAGAAAGGGACATCAAATATTAATCATCAGGTCTGCAGTGTTCCAAATGAGACAGAAGTTTTTCTTTTCCAGTATCTTGAAACTTGTTATAACAAAATAAATACCAAAAAGTTCTCATAAAAGATACTTACTGCTACTTAACAACGGACATGGGAGTACTTAGGAAAAAAGTTATTACATAATAGAAGACACCTCTTCAGCTCACAAAAGAATATGCATGAAACCTAGGGAAACAAAGACTGATCTAGAGCCAGAAGGGAAAAAAATAAGAGAGATTGAAATTATTATTGGAACTGTTATTTGTCTGCCAAAAATAATTTATAGAAAATCAATTTAAGAGTTCTCTATAAACAGTAACCTCTTTCTATCCAAGATCCACCAGACACATGGTCAGCAGGCATCATGCTGCACAGGCTTTAGAGAGTAATAATCGCTGCAGTTGGCTGGCAATATAACCTAAGATCCTATCATTTTCCCACTTGCTTACTTCAAAGAAGTTCATTCTGTGAGAAAAGAGTATCTTTCTTGTAATTAGTGCTAAACTATCCAATCATGGAAGAAATAATGTCTCCTAATCACTCAAGATGTGGAAAATTAATGTGTTGAACATTCTTGGTGATGGATTATCACACTGTTCAGAAATAGAGTTAAAAGATGGTCAAGCCCTTAGAACTACATATGGCAGTCCTGGCTTGCAAATACAACAAAGATCTGCAGCAAATAAACCTAGATTCCTAGCCACGAATATTAACCAATTCATTTAAACATTAATACGGTCCTTTTTAAGTGTGTGTGTATATATATATATAGATAGATATATATGATGACGTATTATTACTATCCAATAACAAGACCTGACCCTTACTTTAGAAAGCTAATAGAACTGCAAAATGTTTCCTTTGCAAAGATTTTGTCACTTCAGCATCACCTAATAACCACCACATACTAATTTTTAACAGCATAAAGAAATGGGGTTTTTGCGTTGAAGACCAGAAGTTCTGTAATACCAAGTGTCTTGCAAAACAACATATAATCACAAAGAATTGAAGCAATGAATAAACATGATTAGCTGTACATTCTACTAGCTGTAAAAAGAGCTGTACTTTCCTCCAAAACTGAGTCATACATAGCCACTGCTAGTGCAGTATCTTAGAAAACCAATGCAAGTTGGAAAATTCACAGGCTACTGCACTTGATAGAAGGGATGCAGAAGGTACAAGCATTTTCAGAGGGTCCTCCTCACAACAATAAGCACAAGTATCACTTCCATCCAGCCAAACCCATTCAGGCTACCAAGTCCTACAGTCTCCTCTCTCCTTCAATTAGGAAAAGCCACAGTTGCCATACTACCTTTCACAAAACATTGACATTCACTCAGTTCAAATTTGGACACTGGATTCTCTTTTTCAGCCACATTGCTACTATACATTTTAAAAACCATTAAGTGGCATTCCCATCAAACATCTAACTATTTTTCTTGTATTCTATTTCACTTATCCTATAAGATCTTACTGTTCCTCCTCTACAACGAGCAGATTTGAAGCAGACAGACAGTCCAGGAGAGAAATCCCACTTTTGCCTTTTTGCCATACTTCACTTAACTACCAAACCTAGACTGAGAAATTTCAAAAGAAGTAATAAAAGCGTTGATGAAAAATTTATCCAATTTACTGTGCTCAATTATGTGCCTCCTGACACTTCTGAGATCTAAACTATAGGTAACGTCTAAGTCCAGTACTGGTGACAAGTTTTCAGGTCTGAAACCATTCATAAAGCCTTCAGTGATAAGCTGTCCAAGCAAACTGGTGCAGAGCACAAGGAAGAAAGGAAAAGCTGTCTCTCCCCTCAGTAATGCATTTCCTGGATTCAGAAAATGTCCTTTTTTTCCTTAGAAACTAACTGGCAGTCTCAGAAATCCAGAGATAAAATGGGGTCCCCCTTTCAGAACCTTCATATCTTTGCTGATGAAGTAAAATGCTTCCACAAAAGCAAAAGCAGACTGAAAATTAATTTTAAAGTATTTTCTGCCTACTTGTAACTTCAAATCCTGTCAAGAGAACAATCTCTTATCTAGATTGCCATCTCACTGTCATAAAAGAAAGAACCATCCAGATGGGTACAAAGTCTGACCAAAGAAACGAAGTAGTACCAAAAGCTTCTAGGTATTTTCACTACCTTCTAGAGGTAATAAATCACTATATCCATCCAATTAAAAAAAAAAAAAAACCCACCAACGAAAAAACCCACCTCTACCTGACACACTTAAAACTGAACCCTGAAATTAATTAATATGGCAGGGGGAGGGAAGGGAAACAGATTCAGAAGGCAGTTAATGGAAACCCCTTCCATTAGCTTCACTTACAGCTAATGTGCTGTTTGCTATTGTGCAAATAAATTAACTTTTAGATTTTAATTTTTAAATCACTCAGATCAAGGCTAGATTCAGTACCCTTGAAAAGCAACCTAAGTTTTGCCACTAATCAAACCTTGACAAAAAACTTTCAAGCTTCACAGAACAGCTGATACTACATTGTTTTTAATGTTTTGACAATTCAAATGCAGACTTAGGTTATATTTTCTGAATTTAAACAACAGTTAGAGTTACATTCTCCTAATATTAAGAGAATCTAAACATATCACGTAGAGCTTAACAAATTGATATTATTTAAATTAATTTCTTTTTGTACAGAAATAGCAAGACATGCATTTTTTTTTCTATTAAGTTCTGTCACATACTTCGCAAAATATAACTCATTCTTTCTTTAGAATTGAAAGGACAAAAATATATTTTTCTTCAACTGAGGTCTAATTGAAACCTTGCCAACGAAAACAGGCATGATCAGATAACTTGGAAAAGAATTACTTATAAAATCAAATCACCATCATCTGTGAGCATCTTACCTTTAAATAGGATCCATAATATTTAGTTACATATGGACTGTCACACTGACTCAGCACTGTGATTTCTTGTTGGATGTCTTCTATTTCATCTTCTGCTTCTTCTAGGTCAATAATTTTTATAGCAACCACTTTCTGAGTCCGATTGTCAATTCCTTTAAAAACTTCACCAAAAGAGCCCTTACCAATTTTCTCCAGTTTTGTAAACAGTTCTTCTGGATCTGCCTTCAGAGTCTGTTAAAAATAAGAGAAAAGCTACTCAGTATTTGTAACATTAAAACGAAATGTGGTATTTTTAAAGGCAACAAACACTTCAAATTCTACACATTCCTATTTACCCAGCTATTCTTTTTCTATCTACACGATTAATGTGTTCTTCCTACATCCCTTATATGCACACACTGCAACATTTATGCTTCCCTGTATATAAAGTACAAACTTAACACCATGCCTGTGACAGGGTTTTATCCTATCTGGCAACAGAAAGTGCTGCTACCCCAATTTCTTTTTCTTTGCCAATAAACTGCACCCTGGCCCCGAGAATGAAAGATCCTTACAAAGATTTGGTTTCTATTAAAACCAAGATAGATCAAATACCACTACCAACAAAAGTAAACCTTTTGTCTAACCCTTTTCTCTTGAAATCGGTTCCTTCCCAGAACCCACTACTACTCTCTTGAATTTTTCACATATCTCATCCTCTTAAGGATTTTGTTCCCACTCTTCAGTGCACAGACTACTATTTCCTTTTGTTTGATGTGGCAAGCAATCCTCTTCAATTTTCTCCTACTAAGGATCACCTGCATGAACTGCCATGCTTCCTCCTTATCCTTGACCTCAAGATTTTCTGAAGCAGGATTTCTTTTTCTTCTGCTCTCAGTTGGGTAAACTCATTCACTCCTAAAAAACATCCTGTTCCCAGTTATCTTGGTTTGAACAGTCACATGATAACTATGAGCACTCACCTAAACATGCAAATGTAAGCCCTAGGCAGGCCACTCTGCCATATTTGTTTTCTCCACGGTCAAATATTCAGCTAGCTACTGCTGCTCTTAGACTTCTCACTTTCAGTGCACGGATGGTAAGTTCCATTGTGCACCTTCTTAATCTAACAGCAAGGAGCCTTTATAGCTAACAAAAATATATATAAATTACAATTAAAATGGAAAAGTCATACGTAGAGGGAATAGTCATGACATGAAGAAAAATAGGATAGGATTACTTAGAATCTTTCCCTTAAGAAATAAAACAAACACTTCAAAAGACTTGTTATTGTTCTTAAAAGGACAAGATTCATGCTAACTAAGTGAAAATACATTGTTGATACAGAAAAAGGCTCATACAAGAAAAATTCAATAATGCCTAAGTAAGCATAAAACCACACAATTTATACTTAGCCAAACTTTGTAGAAGCATAGAGAAGGGAATGAAAATTTCAGTTACCACTGACAAACACTGAGCCAACATTTTGTCTTTAACAATTAAATTTAGCTTATACACCATCTCCCACCTATACTTCTATTTCTGCTCTCACATCTCAAAGGTTATGTAATTAACCCATGCAGCCCCAAGAGGAAGATTGTCTAGAAGATATTTTAGTTTGTCTGGAGGTATTTGAATTTCACAGCTGAATTAGGTGTTTTGAGGACGAGGTAGCTATGACTGACTGAGCCCAGAGATAAACCCACTCAACTCTTCAGGCAGCATGTTTGTGGAGCAGTCTGGATTCTACCTTCATGTGGCGCAAATTGTGAGTATGCTACTGCTTCTAATACTTTATAGTAAGCTACAAGACATCACAGTTTTCAGCTAATCGTCCCAGGAATAGATCACTGGTGAGATCAGCCCAAAGAAAAAACACTCTTCCAAGTATACTGCAAGACTTCACCAGCCTGAGGAAGTTCCCCCTGATTTACATCCTATTGATCCACCTTTCTACCCAAAATCAGTTTCAGGAAACAAACAGAAGGACGTGGGGTTTTATCACCCTTTTGCCATTAAAAGTAACAGAGCAAGAGATCCAAGTCCCTTCCACCAAAAGACGCTTGTTCCTCCTTTAATTTCAATGTAATGAGAATTACATACTATTACACACTATTAAATACTACATACATAATATGCTAATATATCTCCCACTTGGAAACCAGATCAGGGCACTTTATGTTTTCCAGCAAGGGCAGTTACCCTTTAGCTACACAGTAGCCCCTACCAAAGCTTCCAGGGATATCATTTATAAGAGATCACAAAACTAGGCACCAAATCATGCTGTAGCAGTTCTCCTCGTGCCCCACAGAATGTTCTTTTGTCAATATTCAAAACAGTCTTCTCTGAGAATTCTTCATGAATAAAAATAACCTTAACACTTGCATCAGATATTTTCCCTTGTGGAAGACAATTATCAGTCTGTGCTTTCATACATACTGTGTTAGAATTTGAGATGACATGCTGTAGAGAGCTGTGCACGCCTAATCCATCCACACAAGCCTCCTAGTTCCATTCACTAGCCACAGGAATCTAAGCATTACATCATTACAAAGGCATTTGGGTAAGTCACAAACCAACCCCAGTCACAGCTGCCTAAAAAATTCTGTTTCACCTCCAGAAACTAAAAAGCCAGCACTACTCAGAGTCGCAGTGTACTGCAGTTGTTCATATGGAGAAAAATTCCAAGAGTACATGAGCTACCTGCCAGCAGCTATTTGAGAGCTGTTGGCCATATGTATTCACCCCCTATTGTCCCTTTTCCCCCCAACCCCTCAAACATCTGTTATGATCGTATATTAAAGCCCATTACTTCATGACACCACAATCTCCAGAGACTTGCAGAACTCTCACAGCTTCATTTTTACAGTGTCAAGCACTTGGGATTCTGGTACTAGGCTGACAGTTTTATAAACAACTGCAGTAGAACATTTTCCCAGTCATTTTGTGTTAATAATTACAGAAAAGCAGGGAAGATAACTGTTCCTGGAAGCCCTGAGAAGCAGGGAAGAATTGTTCCTGTTTCGGTTTTTTTTTTTTTCCCTACAATCAAGGTTTTCATAGAATCACAGAATCATAGAATTGTTTAGTTTGGAAAAGACCTTTAAGATCATCAAGTCCAACCATTAACCTAGCACTGCCAAGTCCACCACTACACCATGTCCCTAAGCACCTCATCTACATGTTGTTTGAATACCTCCAGGGATGGTGACTCAACCACTTCCCTGGGCAGCCTGTTCCAGTGCTTGACAACCCTTTCAGTGAAGAATTTTTTCCTTATATCCAGTCTAAACCTCCCCTGGCACAACTTGAGGCCATTTCCTCTTGTCCTAGCACTTGTTACCTGGGAGAAGAGACTAACACTCACCTCTCTACAACCTCCTTTCAGGTAGTTGTAGAGAACAATAAGGTCTCCCCTCAGCCTCCTTTTCTCCAGGCTAAACAACCCCAGTTCCCTCAGCCGCTCCTCATAAGACTTGTGCTCCAGACCCTTCACCAGCTTCGTTGCCCTTCTCTGGACACGCTCCAGCACCTCAATGTCTCTCTTGTAGTGAGGGGCCCAAAACTGAACACGGTATTTGAGGTGCAGCCTCACCAGTGCCAAGTACAGGGGGACAATCACTTTCGTAGTCCTGCTGGCCACGCTATTTGTGATACAAGCCAGGATGCTTGTTGGGTTTCTTGGCCACCTGGGCACACTGCTGGCTCATATTCAGCCGACTATCAACCAACACTCCCAGGTCCTTTTCCGCCAGGCAGCTTTCCAGCCACAATATGTCTGGGGGTTTTGTAGCCATTTTGAAAAATTAATTGTTCAATAATAGGTGGTATTAATATCATTAAATTTATTAATAGTAATGGTTCTTTTTCCAAATTCCTTGTGAAATTACTAGTTATAAAAAAAACCTTTTTCTTCCCAAATCAGAACTTTTGCAAATTCATTTCTTAGTTTTAAAATTTAAAAGTTGCCATTTTTGAACTTTGTTCTGAGCAACAGGAGGAGGTGGTAGCAGTTTTAAAAAGGAAAGCTCTCTTGCTCTGTGAGAAGGTCTGAATTTTCTTCTCAGGAGACCAGGTGTTTGAAGCGAGAGCATTAAACTACTGGCAACCTGTGTTTTTGGAAAACTACCAT
The DNA here is from genome assembly GCF_035582795.1 of Mycteria americana. Lineage (NCBI taxonomy): Eukaryota > Metazoa > Chordata > Aves > Ciconiiformes > Ciconiidae > Mycteria > Mycteria americana. The sequence goes on along the minus strand of NC_134365.1, from coordinate 163,322,233 downwards.
TGGTCTCTCTTTAATGACCTGCTCTATTTCAAAAATGGACAGATCAGGCCTCCAGATATATAACTAACTAACTATTGCAGTTACATGAGTGGCCAATTCCATTCATTTTTCCAAGATCACACCTGGAAAGGATTCTCACCCAGCTGTTTGTTTGTTTTTGTAAATACTTCCCACAGAGCCAAAATAAACAAATAGCTTTATAAATATTCTCTCTACATGACTGAATATAGAAAATGTCTTCCATAGTCTGTCACTACAATTTTGCTGACTCTATTCTTTGCAAGTTTTCACTCAGCATATAGCATTTTCCTACTAATATTAAAATAAAAGGAACTGATAAAAGAGCCTTCATGTAACTAAGCACACCAAATATTGCTAGAAACTGCAGAATAGAACAGCAACATCTGCTGCAAAAGGATAAAGCTAATCACATGGTTTGATAAGGAGCTAGATCTCTACCACTAAAACATTTCCTTCAAAGTGTGTCATAGAATACGTATTGTGGCAAATCAGAAACAAATTCGAGAACATTTAGATCTAATGATTACAGAATTTCTAATTTCCACAACCACTTGAATTAGTTTGGGTTTTGTTTTGAAAAGTTTCTCACACTTCTGAGCACCAATCGCAACCATCTTGTCTCAGTCTTCTGCTTGTTTAGCCATACAGAACAAAGTCCTTTACTTCTCACCATAAGCAGTGCCACCATGTGCCCAATAATTTGAGTAACCTCTCTGTACTTGTTCCACATTGCATTCATTACTTTTGACCTTAATCAGCCAGAAAAACATACTGCACTTAAAATGAACTCTTCTCAGTACCTAACATCACTGTTGCCCACTTCTACAGAATAAAGACAAGTGCGATACATTCTCAGAGCCTATTTGTTCAATTTGGCCTCATGGCTCAAACTCAGCTGTGACCAACTAAACCCACTCACCTCTTCCTAATCCTCTGCATTTCCAAATAATGAGCTCCCAGACTATTGCAAATGTTCTTTATAATAATTCATACTTATGACACCTTGCACTTCATGCTATTTTGTTCAGTAATTCAAATCCTCAAGGTCATGTAGTTCTTCAGCAATGGCCTCTCAAGTATAACGGGTACCTTTAAATTTTGTACCATCAGCAAGTTTTAGCAGCATGCATTGACTTTTTTTATGCTAAGGGCACTCTTCAGTCACCAACTGTCAAGAACAATCCTGGAGAAACCAGCAGTATCATCCACTCTGGCATCACCTCTCCAGTACTCTCCTCATAGCCAGGACTATACACGTCTTAAAATGTATTTATTTTTATGAATCTCTAATTCTCATCTGTACTAACTGTCCCTACAGCTCAAGAGAAAATGTTACTGAAATTCAAACCATTTAGATCAAACTTTATCCATAACCACTCTGACCCGAGATATAGCTTTAACTGAGTCTTTTTCTGCATCTCATTCCAGTTCTTATTTCTAACCTCTTTTATGAAGGGTTATTCATCCAGTTATTGTAGAAAAGGGTTAAAAAACTATTTTTCTCTTTAACTTAAAAAGAATTACAAGCCATCTCTGTATTCAAGTTCTCAAGTTTATTTGGGTAACTGATTTTACTTGCAGATCTCTAATTTCTCTGTGCCTGCACTTTTGAAACAAACAATCATCTTTCAACACCTCCTTCTGTATACTTTTCATTTCACCAAATCATTTTCCAATTAGTCAGTCCAATCCTCATTCCCTATCAAAGCTGAGCTCAAAATACCATCATCTGAAGAGGTTCAGAGATTTCTGGTGAAAATAAAATACCACATGGTGAACTCGCTTGTGATTGTTGGCGATTACTGCTGTCTGCTACCATACCTAGAGATAAAAAGAATGTGTTTTGAACCTTGTTCACATGCATGCAGATAAACCTGGATACACACTGTAATAGGATGTTGCAGACACTGAGCCCTACAAAATCATTAAGAACTGGAGAACTAATGGAAGAAAAAAAAAATCCGTCAAGATAATCCCTTCTGTCTCTGGAAATCCTTGAGCAGTAAAAGTTAGCAGAAGCTGTGGAAGTATGCCATAGAAATACTACAAGTTACTGTATTCTTACACTTTTTCATAGACATCTTCCAATAACCACTGTCAAAGACAAAACACAACTAGACAGGCCTATGATCTGACCCCATTCAGCTGATATGTTCTCAAATTATTTGCATCCAAGTCAGAACTTCAAACACAAATTAAATTTTATAGCACAGTCAATGCATATTATAGTACAAAATTAAGAACACTTGAAATGAGAGACTAAGACTTTAAGGCCACTGCCATCTGAGGAATTCTCTTCAGGGTTTCCTCCTCTGCCCCCATAACTGCACATCACCATACTTTCACATTCTAAACAAGACACTGAGACTTCTTTCAACTGATAAAAACAAAAGATAAAAATAGAGGCAGAAAAGAGAGGCATGACTGTTTCTGAGACCACTACTACAGGTTTGTTCATTGTTGGCGAGTGGTGATTATCTGGTGTTCCTTGCACACAAAAATGTCAACTTCCTACAGAAATTAGTTTCAGAAGATCATAACAGAAACACCGACTACTTCATACGTATTAATCAGAAGCAATTGAGAAGTTTGGACATGTCAGGTTAGGTGCGTAACCTACCACAATAAGGAACAAAACAACTTTTATCTTCTACAAGAAGGTGCATCAACTTCTTGCTCAAACTTCCATACTACTTACACAAGTAAATCTATTTAACATAGAAGCAGGGTACACAAAACATCAGTTTTATGACAACACCAGGAGGAAGCTGCAAGTCATAGTAGTGAGAGACTCCCTCCCTGTAAGGGATGGAGGTCCCAATCTGCTGGCCTGAACTGCTGTTTAGGACAGCTTGGTGCTTGCCAGGGACTCCAATCTAGGACATTTTGGAGAGACTGCTGAGGCTTGTTCAGCGCTTGGACTATTACCCCATGCTACTACTCCACATCAGGCACCACTGAAATACCCTGGAGAGACCTGGAGCATATCAAGCATGACTACGTGGCCCTGGGGGTGAGGGTCAAGAGCACGGGGCCCAGGTGGTTTTCTCCTCAATCCTACTGGTGAAGGGCTCGAGGAAGAGTGGACAGATCAGGGATCTGCTTGGAAGAATTCCAGGGGAAACAGTCCTAGAGACAAGAGTGATCAAGGAGAGCTGGTTGATTTTCAAGGATTACCTCCTCCAAGTTCAAGAAGGATCCATGTGACATGCAGGAACACAAGAAAAGGTGGCAGGAAGACTGCACGGGTGAACAAGGAACTCCTGACTGAACTCAAACATAAAGAGGAAGCATACAAGAGGTAGAGGCAGGGTCAAGTGACCCAGGAGGAATATAGAGACATTGTCCAAGGGTACAGGGATGAGGCTAGGAAATCAGCAGCACAAAGTCCAGCTGGACACCAGTCACTACCCAGGGGTCGATACTGGGGCCAATACTGTTTAGCGTCTTCACTCATAACCTGGACAATGGAGCAATACACACCCTCAACAAGTTTGCTGATGACATAGAACTGGCAGGAGTGGTTGATACACTAGTTGGTTGTGCTGCCACTCAGGGCGACCTTCGCAGTCTGGAGAAACGGGTCAACAGAAACCTCATGAAATTCAATGATGGCAAATGCAAAGTCCTGCACCTGTGGAGGAGTAGCATCATACACCAGTACAAGCTGTGGACCGACTGGCTGGCAAGTGGCTTTGAAGAGAAGCCTTTAGCATCCAGGTGAACATAAGCCAGCAATGTGCCACTGGCACATTGGCAAAGAATACCAACAGTATCCTGGGCTGTGTTAGGAAGAGCATTGCCAGGAGGTCAAGGGAGGAGATCCTACCCCTCTACTCAGCACTGGTGAGACCACAACTGCAGTGCTGCATCCAGTCCTGGGCTCCCCAGTACAAGACATGGTCATATTGGAGCAAGACCAGTGAAGGGCCACAAAGATGGTTAAGGACTGGAGCATCAGACATATGAGGGGAGGCTGAGAGAGTGGGGATTGTTTAGCTTGCAGAAGAGAAGGCTGGGGGGTTGGAAATCTTATCATGTGTGAATACCTGATAGAAGGGAGTGAAGAAGACAGAGCAGACTCTTCCCAGTGGTGCCCAGTGAAAGGACAAGATGCAGTGGGCATAAATTGAGATATAGGAAACTCCATTTAAACTTCAGAAGAAAAGAGGAAAGAAAAAAGACACCAAACAAAAAAACCCCAACCTTTCTTACTGTACGGGTAGTCCAACACTCAAATAGGTTGCCCAGGCAGGTTGTGGATCCTTAGAGGTATTCAAAACTAGGCTGGATGTAGTCCTGAGCAACCTGCTCTAGCTGACTCTGCTTTGAGCAGGGGGGTGGACTAGATGTGCTCCAGAGGTCCCTTCCAATCTCGGCTATTCTGTGGTACACTATTTCTATCACACCAAGAATTACTTTTACTGCTAAATTTACTGCACAAATACATTAATTTCTTTCGAGAAGAGACATCATTGCTGCACATCATTTCTTTATCTTAATTTATATAAAGACCATAGAACAGAAATCTAGCAGACAAGTTCATACAGGCAATTTTCTCAAATGCCCAGAGAACTTCAAGCCTAAAACCAAAAAACCCAAACCCACAACCAAAAGAAGTCTCCCCAAAACACCCACATAAGATGGTTTCACATCAGGAAAAACTACTTCCAGGAACAAGAAGCCTCAAATCTTGCTACCCAGCGTTTTACCTTTCTCTGAAGCTGGCAAGTTTTTTCTTTCAGCAATATATATACCCAATTGTCCTGGTTTCAGCTGAGATAGAGCTAATTTTCTTTATAGTGGCTGGTATGGGGCTATGTTTTGGATTTGTGCTGAGAACAGTGTTGATAATACAGAGATGTTTTAGTTGTTGCTGCACTAGTCAAGGACTTTTCAGCTTCCCATGCTCTGCCAGGTGCAGAAGAAGCTGGGAGGGGGCACAGCCAGGATAGTTGATCCAAACTGACCAAAGGGCTATTCCATACCACATGACGTCATGCTCAGTATATAAAGCTGGGGAAGAAGAAGGAAGGGGGGGACATTTGGAGTGATGGCGTTTGCCTTCCCAAGTAACCGTTACACGTGATGGAGCCCTGCTTTCCTGGAGATGGCTGAACACCTGCCTGCCCATGGGAAGTAGTGAATTAATTCCTTGCTTTGCTTTGCTTGCATGCGCGGCTTTTGCTTTACCTATTAAACTGTTTTTATCTCAACCCTCAAGTTTTCTTACTTTTGCTCTTCCGATTCTCTCCCCCATCCCACCGAGGGGGAGTGAGCGAGCAGCTGCGCGGTGCTTAGTTGCCAGCTGGGGCTAAACCACGACAACAATATATGAATATGAAACTGATACAATACACAAGATTATTTCCTGCAGTTGGTGGGAAACTGAAAGAAAACAGAGGCAGTATGCAGAAAATAAATTGCTCAATTTTACTGCATTGTATCAAGCCCTACCTGTATTTTCAAAGAGCAGCTAACTAACCCAAAAAGACAAAATATGTTAAAGTATTTGGATTTATAGTCTGGGACTTTAATCTAAAGAAGGGGGGGAGAGGGGCAGGATTTTTAAGAAGCCTTAAAATTTGAACCAAAGGGAGCTCTCTCTCAGTTTCATCTATCGATAATAAAGTAAATTCAGCTGAACTAGGATAGCTGCTTTATATTTATCATGAACAGCAACAACTCATTTTTGTTTTCTTTTTAGTAGACTAATCAGCAAAACATTTAATGAAAGGTGCAAAGACTAGAATGAAAGCGTTCATCTGTACTAACTAGGTGTAACACTAAGATCCAGCTGTTTCACTGAGAACTTGTCAATGATCAAAAAGAACATGTGATTGTTCCTTTTTTATTCTTCAAACATACGCATTCCATATTTCTCATTTTCCATCTCCAATAACTATAATTATTCAATTCAGACACATACTACCATAAGGAAATTGCTTTTTTCTGGGAAAAAAATGCCAACAGTTGGAAGAATTAGCAATACATTAACTACCATAAAAAGGAAAAACTGCTGTAAATTCTGCCATGAAATTTCAGTGGGTCGTAAGGGGTGGGGGTGCAGGGAGAGGAAGCAAAGAATCAAGCTGTAAAACCTTGCATCTCTCTAACACTATAGATGTCACAAACAGATGAGGATAAAAACATATAGTATGCATCACAGTGGCCTTACTAATACTCACATTTGTCACACAGTTCAACTCCCTTGCTCTGATTTCTAACTAGATTGGAACAGGTTTTAAACATGTTTCCAGGGGGAATAAAAAAGTTGCCTAAGGTCAGCCTATCATAAAAGTATTCCTCAGCCACTGTATAATCCTCTTTCCACTTACTTTCAAGGAAGATACACTTATCCGAGATTCAGAATACAAAACATTTGGTTCTTTGTCAGTAACATGGATATCCAAAGCATGCTTCCAAATTCCCGGTGAACTAATACCATTTTCCGGATGCAATGTCCCCTGCGCAAATCACACTCTAATTTTATGATATTTTTCATTCAGATTTTCACTCAGAAAGCTGCTTAGTATACAATGTTAAGAGTTTAATACCAAAATTAATAGTTATCTAACCACAGCCTGCTTTTTACACACATTCAGAAAGAATAAATTCCAATTAAATATGTTGAATTTCTGAATAGTTTCTCAGGCTCATTATTTTTTTTTAATATAACATCACTAAAAACTTTCATAATCTGTAACTGACTTCATCCTTTCTATCCATTACAGTTTCAAAATGTAAATCACTGCAATTGAAAAATCTCTCCATGCCTTGAGCACACAATGAAAACAACAAACAAGTATCATCAGTAGACAGCATAGCAGTGAAACCCAAAATGTATTTTAGACACCAAGAGAAAGACAGTTAAGGAAAAGAGTCCCAAACAACAGTTTTAGAACAATGTCTCTCACTTGTTTCCACTTGCTAAAAAGATCAACCAAACATGGTCAAAATCACTCTTAATTAGCTAAGCTATTGATAAAAAGAAAAAAAGAAAGTAGTGGCTCTTTGTGGACATTCCCACCATTATGATAAATGTCTGAATTAATAACACTAGTAGAGGCATTTAGTATTAATGCAACATAAATTTCTAATTGACGAAAAGAAGAAAAAGAATTAGTTTTAGGATCTACAGCAATCCCATAATTTGAGGGGAGACTCTTCTTGCACCCATGCTATCATCTGACAAGACAATCCAAATGTATGTCTCTTAAGAAGTTGCCTAACAGTGCAACTAAAAATAGAATAGGGGAGTACAGGTATTCCCAAAATTTTCCTGTTTCAAGCCTCCCTTTCTATAGAGTTACACTGCAGAAGGCTCTCAGTTTTCTATGTTTCAATGTAACACAGATATTCACAAAAAATAAGGATTCACTATTGTCAATCTTTATTCTAAAAAGCTGTCCTAAAAAAATCCTTCAGCTATTCATGAAGCGATGAGGTCAACCCAAAAAACTAACAGACTGAGTACCTCAAACTGCTCCCCAAAGACAGAGCAGTCTATATTACAGTTAATTACCAGTTATTTTCCACCTAGTAGAAAAGGACCTGCAAAGGCCACAGAAAGAAAGAACAAAGAAGCTTCAAGACTGAGAAAACGGAACCACTATCATTTTAACTGTACAGTCTGAGTTAACAGCACTAGGATTTAATAACATTACCCAAATTGAAGCTTCCCCCTGCAACAATGACTTCCTAGGAAGTTAGGTAAAGCACAACAGCAAGAAATCACCCATAGCATCATGTCCAAAGGAAACGAACTCTTAACTCCTCCACACATGCTTAATAGCAAGATTTTGGGAGTGTATGAGAAAAAAAGCTTAGTATCCACATTTTCACTAGAAGTTGCTACACATGACTTCCCAGTATCAATAGTTCTACTGCTGATAAGAGTTGACTTCTCTAAAACAGCTCCATATATCTATTACATAGCCCTGAAACAGCCTTTGACCTACAGAGCGAGAAGATGCTGACTTTGTTTTCACAAATTAAAACTGTTCTGTCCTTGCACCCAAGGACTGAGCTTGTAATATGCCACAGAATCACGACATCTACCCCCAGCATATTTTAAAACAGATAAGCCATGATCGTAATGGTCCAAGGATCTTTCAAATAATTAAGTGCCATAAGTTACTGCAAACTATTTATCAAACTTAACTCAAACAGTAACAGTGAGCACAAACTTTCAAAAAAAATTCAGATTGGGGAAAATTAATCTCCTACACAGAAGCTGCAAATGGAAGGCAACAGAGGCTACGTGGCCCTTCCAGTGCCTTTGATTTAGCAACGTAATATTTTGCAATCACCAAAAACAGAGCTCACACATAAAATAGTTACAACAGTTAACTGTGAAAGGAGAGTGAGTTATAACAGGGAAGACAGCAATATATATATATAGTGCGTAAGAACAACAGAACAGCCATGCTGGATCAGAACAAAGGATCCTCTAGGCCAGAGGATCTGGCAAGGACACTTCTCCTACAACAGTCAAAAGTGAACAACTCGGGAAAAGTGCACAAACAGACAAGTAAATAGCAGTATTTCCCAAAACTCTTCCAGTTTCCAGCAAACTGACAGGTCAGACACTTTCTGAGCCAGAAATTATGCCTTTATACTTAACAACCTTTCTTTTCTGTTTATTTGTCAAGTTGCCACTTAAATTTAGTTAAACTTTTAACATTTCCTGAAGCAAGACAGTGTGAATGTTGATGCTTATTCACATCTTGGATGAAGAACCTGTAGCTCTTGTACTGAAAATAACGATGAAGAATGAATAAAAATAACTTGCTGCATAAACATTGTTATTGTTACCAAAAAACTGAAGAGAGGAAGGTAAAGAAAGGTTTTTATCACACACAAGAGGCTCTGGCTTAAAGATGATGGAATTTTAAAAGCACCTTAGGAATTTTATGAAGCTGACATATGGGCACACCTAAAAATACAAATAAACCTCAGAAAATTCTTGGGGGGGGGGGGCATAAAGACTTCAGGGCATTTAGGTGGGGTTGGTTTTTTTGGTTGTTTTTTCCCCCTTTAGGAGACCGAAACAGAAAAAAAGAAAGCAACAATAACTATTTCTAATCAGTAGCTCTGCAGTCCAACAGTATCAGTGTTCATTATGCCACAGACGTGTATTTGAAACTCTTATTCACCTGAAACTTTTAATTACCTTTACTATGGAAGTACCTAGAATTACAACTAGAAGTCATACCTAGATCCATTCTAACTGTGGCACTGTACTGCCTGAACATGGCTAACTCCAAAAAGGCAAACCACCTGTGGGCTTTTCTCACTTGTCTGGGATCTGAAGCTGACGGAGCCATATATCTCTCCTCAGCAGGAGTTTAAAGTAATCTTATTGTTATTACCATAATATAAGGCTCATTCCAAAGTAGGTTAATAAAATCTATTCTACACAGTTAGAAGTACACAGAATAGCTAGGGTAAAAAACTGCTTTTCTGGTTCTCTAACTTCAGAAACAAAGAAAAATACAAGCAAACCAGATGCATCTTAACCCCAAAACATTTTAAGTGGGGAAAGAGAGGAGAAAGACATTTAATCACTATTCATTTTAGCATTTGATTGTTAAAGATTACCTTAAAACTGGCTGCTGCCACACATCCAACAGCTTGATGTACTGCAGTACGGTGTTCTGCAGCTTCATCATTTTCTCTGCCAGCCTACATTTCCTGAGGTTTTTGGTCCAACACACTCCTAACATGCTTCAAAATACATTACAGTTCACCAAGCACCCTTACCATAAATTTACACACACAGTACTTTATTATTTAAAATATAGCTTCCATAAAGAAGCTTACCATAGCCTTGAAACGCAGGCCAGTCTGAAAATCAAGGTCATATACACTTACTCCAAGCCACCCTTGCAGAAATCTCATGCATTACAGACAAACAAGCATTTTCCCCAAGCCAATTCTATAAAGCATAAAGAAAGAAGACAACACACTCTCAGTTTAGTAATGATGTACCTTCACACCACACACTCAAACTCATATCTACGCAAAGCCCTTAAACCAAGGGCAGCATAAACTTTGAGTCCAAGCTTATTCGCATGCATAGAAGTTTAGGTCAAAACCCAACTCTGTTTTTATTCAGGTTACAACGTGCCCACTTCGCAGCAGACAGCGAATCTCAGGTTTTGACAGCCTTCCAGCACCATCCTACATTTCCTCCACAGTTTTTCATTCCTTTGGCTCACTCTCTACCCACTCACTTTTTATGCATCACTCTTCAAATATCGATCAGATATGTTGTTCAGAGAGAAATACATTAATCCTTCATTCCTCTGCTCTATTTACACACTACTCTGCTCATGCCAAACAGCATTAATAAAGCGTTGTCCCTGCATGTGATTTTTTGGGGGGTCAAGAAGTTACTCTTGTTCACACTAGGATACTGACTGCTCTCTTGTATAAGTACAGCAAAGAATGTAGGAGAAAGCTGCATAGCTTGTCACTGACAGTGCTTACACCGTTTGTTGCAGAAGCTGGTAGGTGGGGAGGAGGGATCACACTACAGAAAAAGAAAAGATAGTCCCGTGATTTAGGCAATTTAATTACAACCCAGAGAACTAAGCTCTATTTCTCTCTCTTCTACATAATAAAAAGTCCCAAACCATAACTTTTGTCTTATTTAAGTAGATGTCACACATTGTACGTACCTTACTCTTTGAACATTTATCTGCAAGTAAAATCAGAGAATCCTGTACCGAAAACAGGCCACTATAAAATTGCTATGTACTCTGACAGAATGGAAATGGATATAGACATCTTGAACTGGGTGCAGAAAATTAGCAAGTAGTATTCACATTGCTGACAGACTTTATGCCTCTACCCATCAGCAGGTCTTTACTTTGGTGTTTGGGGTTTTTTTGTTTGGTGTTTTTTTGGGGTTTTTTACACTGTTAAAGTTCACACTTGAGAAACTCTTATAATAATACAATAAAAATTCATGAGAAAAATAACACTGTCCTGAATAAAAAGAGATTTGAAGTAAACTCCCAAATTATGTGGACTAACAAAAATCCTGAATATCTACCCATTTAGTACACCTAACAGTATTTCAAACTAAACAACAAATCAAGACAATAAAAAATACAGGTCCTTAGAGAGATCATGCAGTGACACACATAAGTAGTACATGTATGTTGCTGGAATAACCATCATTCTCTCACTTCCAAGCAGCTACAGATCTGACTTTTTTAATTCTAAAGTATTACAGATTCTGTTTCAAAGTACATACAAATAGTCGTCTTGGTTCTAACATGTTTCAAAAGGATAAAAATGCAACGTTAATTTAACCCTACCGAAAGCAACAAACCCTTACTTCTCTGTCTCCGACAATCAGCAAACTGTTCATATTTGGAAGGTGAACTTGAACTCTCAACAGCAGTACCTACAGAGCAATGAATTAATCAGTTCAGAGTGAGGGCCTATGTACTCTATTTGGCATCCAGTACTATGCCTGAGCATATAATTCATGTCCTGTAAGCATGTAACATTTTAAATCCAAATCCTCAGGTTATGCAAAGCAAGAAGAGTAATGACTTTGAATCTTGACTCATGGAAAAATGAACCAGAGTAAATCAATACTTAAATCAAATGAAGCACAAAAACTTTCAATCCAGGAGATAAATTGAGAAAAACTTTACATGCCATTCATAAGTTTTTCTTTCGGAGGTTGGGGCAAGGAAGTGTCTAATAAGATGTGGAAACATTAGAATAACTACACACAGATACCAATGACCTTAACGTTTTTCTGGCAGTAGTTTGCATTTCGACTAAGAAAAACGGGGGGGGGGGGGGGGGGGGGCAGCTCAGCCACCAGAAAACCACACCAGTTATTTTAAAACTATAGTTACAACACAGAACCAGCAAATTCCATTGTGTAACAAGAGCAGCTAACCAACTCTTAGAGCCAGAGGAGCCAAACACGATCCCCAAACACCCACCTCAGCACTCCCACTAGCCAGCACCACAGAGATGGGCACTGCAGCATGCGCTGAAGGTCAACATTTTCAGGCCTTGTTTTTATGTATGCTTCCCCTAATCATGTCAAAATAACGGGACCGAAAATCGTCCATCAAGACACGCTTCGCTTCATGAATTAAAACACCGAGGAGAACTACTGGGGGCGGGGGAGGGGGAGACAAACCACGCACCCCTCCGCTTCGCACACTTCCAGCAAAACAGAGGCTACTGAGGAAGGAGAGAGGGAGGGAGGGATTCACCAGGCGGAGGGACCTCGTTAGGCATTACGCGGAGGACTGACAGCACGTTTCGTTTCCACGGGTTACGAGATTCCGCTCCGTCCCCCCCAGCCCAGCCCCCGGGCCCAGTCAGAGCGAAGACGCATTTTCTCCGCTCGCCCTGTCCCTCCACCCCAGGGAACCCCCTTACCGACACACACCGCACCCCTTCACACCGTTCCCCCCCATCCCCACTCGCAGGGGGAGGCAGCGAGGGCCCATTCCTCGCTCCCTCCCCCCCCCGCCCGCCGCCGGGGGTGCGTGTCCGTGCCTGCCCTTGGGGCTCGCCCCTCCCGCCGCCCGGGGCGGCGCGGGGGAGGGGGAGGCCGTTGGTCCTCACCTGCATCCCCGGCAGGCCCGTCTGCACGGGGGAGTGAGCCATGGCGGCGGCGGCAGGGGCGTGGGGGGGGGAGGGAGCCGGGTCTCCTCAGGCGGCTCCAGGGGACAGGGCTTAGCTCATCTCCACACTCTCACACACACACAGAGTCGTCCTCCTCCTTCTCGCCCTTCCCCCGAGCGAGCAGCGCCCGTGCGCCAGCGGTGGGAAAAGGGCCGTCCTAAGCTCAGGCTCTTCAGGCCCCCGTCACGGATGCAACGGCGGCCTCCTCATCCCTCCTCTTCCTCCTCCTCCTCCTCCTCCTCCCCCGGCCGCGCGCGCAGGGCGGCCGTTACTGGGACGGTCGCGCGGGGCCCTGACGGCGACACGATGACAAACCTGAGGGGGGAGGAGGGGACGGGAGGCAACGGCAGCGCGCGCGCGCCTGCCCCGCCTCTCCTACCCGGCTACCTGCACGCGCTGCCCCGCCCGGTTCCCCCGCCGCCATGGGCTAACGGCCGGCGGGGAGGGGGCGAGGGGAGCGGGAAGCCCGGCCATACGTTCCGCGGGGGGAGCGGGAAGCGGTGAGAGGGAAGGCCCCGAGCGCCGCCCGGCCATACGTACCGTGGGGTACGGAGACCCGCCGGCCCGGGCCTGAGTCCCCTGAGCACCTCTGGCCGTGCCGGCTCCCGGGCGTCGGGCTTGCATCGTCCTCGGGGCGGGAGGCGGCGGGGCCCGCACCGGGACCGGGGCCGCGGACTTCTGGGTTTTGTTGGGTTTCGTCCTTCGCCTTTTCGGTGGAGACAGCCCACCGTTAAAGACCTGCCTCTCCTCTCCCGCAGCCTGCGTGAAGAGCGACTTCCCGGCTGCCGGTGAAGCAGAACAGGTGAAGCGAGGCGAGTGTCGGGCTCGGAGGTTGCTCGCTTAAAATAAGGAAACCGGGGTGAGGCGATAGATCAAGATGGCAGAAACCCTAGACATTTTCTGGTATGTCCTTTTCCTGCCTCCCCTTCACTTGGACGCTTTAAGAAAGGTCAGAGTAATGCTATCGCTCTAGTGAGGTATATGGTTTCAGGAAGCACTTGACTTCCTGTCAGAAGTTGCAAAAGCAGTAAACCAAAATGACAGTTATGTTTTTACAATACTTCCTAAATGGAAGAAGAATGGGTCAGCAGTCGAGTCTCCCCCACACAAGAGAAACCCTGGCCCCGTGCAAAACCCTTAAGAACTTGACAATGTTATATTCCCTGTATTTGGCCTATTTAAGCTGAGATTCAAGAGCTCCGTCACACAATTTCCAATGCACTATGGAATGCCCTAAGATTCTCTCCTTTTTTCCCCCCACAAAAAGCTAGGTAGTTTCATAAGTATTAAAATCATGGAAGCCTGGCGGCCAGTGGGTGTGGGTTCCACAGGACAGTGGTTCACTGTCTTTTCGACTGAATTAAAGAAAGGGGTGAGCATCCACTGCAGCATAAATTACTTTTCAGTAGGCAATTCACTAGAGAGTTCATACAAATCTCCTAACTGCAGGAAACGCTTTAAAATATAAAATGGTCTTATTGATACGTGGTTAGACATAAACTCCCACTGAAGTTTTTCCTATAGTTATGGTATTCTTTGTTGTCTAATATGGGCTGAGCTAATGCTACACGATCTTGTTTTCCTGAAACTTGTAGAAACATAAATGTCTCTAAGATTTCTACCCCTCAGTCAAACTCGAGTAAAATTAGCTAACAGCCTTATACAGGCATGCATGTGTACACACACACTGATTGTTTCCTTGAGAAATTAGAATAAATATACCAGCTCTTGAGTACAGTGAAACAGGGAAAGGATGATGGATAGAAATTGTGTAGAAAATTGAACTATTGGAACTCTTTTACTAGTTGTTCATGAAGGAGTTGCTAGTTTCCTTAATGCTGGAATGGAGTTTAAATTATGGGGTTTTTAACTTCAGGAAATATGAAAATGTTTCTGCTGTTTACTGGTATGTCATTTTCCAAGAAATGTAAAACCGTTCATTTGAGTTTTACCTCAGTCAAAAGTCAAATTAAATTAGTCACAAGAAGCAATATCAAAACTTTCTATTTAGATTGTTTTCGAAAGCATTTTTGCAATCTTCTTTAAAAAAAAAAAAGTAGATCTTTACTATCTCCATGGTTGCTCCACTGTTTGCAGTAAATTTTTTTAGCTTGCTAGGGAGAAAGTCAATGGGCTACAAGTGAACCTTTTCCTTTGTCCCGTGAATACCATTGAGTTTTTGCTACTGCACATAATATTAAAAATCCTCATTTTTGCTCTTTTCTATATAGTCATTAGGATACAGATTTTATCAGCTGCTTTACTTTTTCTGCAGTTGCGCATTCAGTGCAGAGTGAAAATAAAAAAGGTATAAAAATAAGTTTTATCTTTTGTATTATGAAAGGTATAAAGCTATTATTTTCTGCCCATTAGTATACTCTTTGGGACTTAAATAATTTTCATAAGGAACGTATTTGACTTCCTGTCAGAAGTTGCAAAAGCAGTGAACCAAAATGACAGTCATGTTTTTACAATACTTTCTAAATGGAAGAAGAATGGGTCAGCAGTCGAGTCTCCCCCACACAAGAGAAACCCTGGCCCCGTGCAAAACCCTTAAGAACTTGACAATGTTATATTCCCTGTATTTGGCCTATAGCCTGACATTCCGTATTTCATAAGGAACAATTTGCTAGAGTTGTTTATGTTTTATCTGGCTAATTCCCTCTCTACATTTAGTTTGTAGATTCTCTAGCCCAAGGCTCATAAGCACAAAAACGTTACCATGTGCTAGCTGCTCTGAAGTAAGCTCCTAGCCTAGGGCCACTGTGAGATCTTTCTCTTGCTTGTATGCCGTCATTGAGTAAAGATCATGGATTTATTTCATCTCAGAGTTTGGGAGTTCTGCATTACGTCTTCAACAAGAGACTGCGCCTGAAAAATGATTGTTTGAGCCAGTGGAATAAGCTCTATGAGCACATTTACTTCTTACATACATGTAAACAAAGGGGCAGATTCAAAATACAAACTCTATGTCATAAACCAGATACTAGTCTAAGTTAAGTTCTAATGAAGTCAGAAAAATGTATTAGAATGTCTTTCTGTCAGTTTCTGTATTGTATACTGTACCTTATGTTCTGATACGCTTCCAGTTTCTCCCCTGGACTTGAAGAAATTTTAACCAAGATAGTTTTGAATGTAATCTTAAAATAATGAACGTTTCTATTAGCTGTTAGTTTTGTAAATGCTAATCTTTCAGTCTAAACTTCAGCTCCATCCCCACAGACTAAATAACAGAAGCCTTGCAAATTTTCCTCTTTTTCTCAACCTTTTCTGAGGAAAAATGTGTATTATACTCCAAAGAAAGGCTACTCTTGCAGAAATCTTTACTAAAAATAGAATGACTCCATGTTATGATAGCCCGCCATCCCAAAACAATGACAGAGATTTAGAAAATAAACAGGTCTTATCATTAAGATGGTTCTCTCTTGCATCTTTTTGAAGCCAGATGTTTCCAGCATGCACAGATTCAATTTATTTTATGTGTAGACTTCTCAATACCTGGTTTGCTTTCAATTTAAAACAATACTTGAATATGCAGAGATTTTCTGCTTTGCTGGTTATAGAAGAAAAAAGTTACAAAAGAAAAATACAATTACATCATTGTAATGGCAGTGACTGTGAACTTCTGTTTATAAACTACCTGTGAGGAAAAAACATTTTCCTTACTGACCAAGACTGAAACTTCTCAAATGAGCAATGTGAGACCATTGATGTTTTCTAAGAAGAAAGGTGCACCAGAACCTTAGGTCTTTTAGAATTTGTAATATACCATAAATAAATAAATAATCATATCTCGAAATAAATACAGAAAAAGCACTGTGGATTGTAACAGGTGGGACATTTGTCTACAAAATACAGTGCATGAGAAGTGTGATGGTGAATAAGTAGCAGGCACAAATTTACCTGAGGAAGACAGAAGAGTGAGGGGGCTGAATGCATGACAATATTGCTTGCAGTAAGGTATGGCTACAGGATTACTTAGACTCCCACGCAGATAGGGTTGAGTTTGTCCATCTTGTATGGCAGCAGGGGTATCCTGCCATCCTTGACATGGGGGCTGTAGAACAATTAACTGAATCACAGTACCATCCTGTTCACTGCTCAGCTTGTTGCTGGATTTTTTCTTGCTTCCTTATCATCTTTATCCACCACTATCTTTTGTCTTTCCTCTTTCCTTTTTCTACACTTTCTTGACTGATCAATTTCTTAGTGAACTCTTTTAACAACCTGTATGTTATGTGTCATTTCTTCTCTTAACTGTATATATTAGGTTCCTAGTCTTATCCTTTTTTTGATTACCCTGTTAGTAGCCTGATGGACTATGTACTCCAAATTAAATTCTCAATAGTTTGTCAGTAAAGCTCCATTTTGAACACTTACATTTTAAATGTATGACACTTGCCTGTATCATATAATGCAAAGCAGCTTTAACAAGGCTCTTCACAAATGGACCTTAAAGAATTTAAGTGGTCCTGGGAATAAAAGGAGAGGTCATCACATGGGTCTATAGCTGATGCTAGAGAGGAAAGAGAAAATAAAAACATTTCACAGTGCAGGGTGTTACCAGTAGACTGTCACAGGAATCCATCTGGGACCAATCTTGCTCCGCGTATCCATGAATGACCTAGAAAAGAGACTAAAGAGAAATGACAAACTAGTCTCACATTGCCAAGTATCATGAGGTAAAAACTAAAATGAAGTGCAAGGAGTTGCAGAAGAATCTCAGAGTGAGTGACTGCTGAGTGACATACCAGCAGATGGGAGTTCAGCGTTGAAAACTATACAGGGGGAAAGTATATGGGAAAAGAGTTTAACTTTACATATTGGAGTTCTTACCAATCAAGAAGGAAATCTTGGCTGTCACTGATTTCAAATCAGTCAGAAGATTAAACTGTGTTAGGAGTTATTAGGAAAGGAATAAAGAATAAGGGAGACAACATTGTTATACCTCACTATAAATCCATGCTGCTCCTATAGACGGTCTGTATCTTCTATTTCCAAAATGATACTGTAGCATAGAAAAAAGGTACCAGAAAGGGAAGAAAACCATGATCAAAGATTCAGAAAAAATTCTCTAGATGGAGAAATTAAATACATTATGACTCCTCAGCATAGGAAAGAGACTTTTCATGAGGGTAGTAGAGTTCTGTAACCTCATGAATGGCCTGGAGAAGATGACTAGGGAGTGGCTGGACACATTTTCTCATAACAAGAGCTATCAGACAGAAACTTTAAAATAGAGAAAAGCAGGTAACAACAGAAATGAGTAATGGAGCTCTCTGCCATGAGATGTAGTGGGGGCCAACAAAATATTTTTTTTCATTTACAAAATTGGCAAATTAATGGAAGAATTGTTCGTACAACAGCAACATGTTAGAAATAACTTGCTCCTAGCTTCCCAATGTCAATCTATAGTCTTTACTAAGACAAATTTTAAAAAGTATTAAGTTTTAATAAATTAGAGTACTAGAAGAGAAAAAAATAACAGGACTCTGGAGAGCCCACTAAGGAGTAATGGAAGTCAAAGAGAGAAGGTTAGGCTTTAAGCTTCACGTACAGTGTCTGAACAGTTAAATAATCCAATAGCCTACCCATATAGCCAGATGGGTCCCATCCCTTTTCATGTGGTTTTATATTGACATCAGAAACAGAATTTCTCTGAATGAGAAGAAATAAGCTCTCAGAATCTGCTCTTTTGACTTAGATGAGGACAGGATTAAACCCTCATATTACTGAATTGATATCATAATTATAGCTGAATTGGCACATTACCATTTAGAAACTTTTTTTAAAAGTTTAAATAATATATATTTGCAAGCTAAAGGTTTATTTGCCTACAGTTCAGAAACAAAAATGTGCATCCATTTCTGAATTGGGTAGAAATGCTGTGTGTCTGACACTGAAGATTTTTATTCGGGTTTACTTTGCCCTTGGTTAAATGGGACGTGGCTGAAGGGATTTTGTTCAGTGACGGGGGGTTGGTAGGGAACACTGCACTAGAATTTGCAAGCTACAAGGCTGGGTATATGGTCTGCTAGTGAGCTATGCAGAAGTGGAAATGGCAGTTGGCTCGTATTTCACCCTTGTCATTAGTGCTTGTTGCAGAGTGGGATTTCCTCGGCCAGGAAGGATGGTTAATCATAACCGAAGGGAGCTCCATTGAAGAGTACATAGTTATAATAGAGGTTGAACTAAGACTGTTTTATTCACTTGTATTCCAAGATCTCTCCTCTTCCTCCACCAAAATATTTGTTGAGATCAAAAGAAAAAATGCTAATCCTTTCCAATAAATAAGGCTAAGAGAGCCTTGGGGCGTACCACAGATTACCTGTTCTGAATTGTCCCCACGCTGGTGCCCAGGCCTTGGATGCACTCAGAGGCTCTGCAGCCCTTCACCCTCCAAGCTGGGCTGAAGGGCTGCTCTGAAACCCTGGCAGCAGCCTGCAGGGCAAGAGCGAGGTGGGAAAGGGCTGTGTGAAGCTGTGCTGGGGCCCTCAGCCCTGCCTCATCACTGTGGACTGGTGATCTGGACTCTCAGCAGACCCAGGTGACCGCCCTCAGACCTGCTCTGAGCCTCTCGCTTGGGTGCCATGTGTCTGTGCTGGATGGGTAGGAGTCCTGCCTCGCTGTCACCCTTGGCTCCCTGCTCTCACCTTTCTCTCCCTGTGAGAGAAACAAGCACAGCTGAACCCCACGGGCCTGGGGACTCACCTTCTGCTGGAACAGCATATGGAGGTCAACCAGCAATAACTCCAAGCAGCCTTGACCCTCCTGGGAGACTGACTAGCTAACGGACTCCCTATATCAGACTCCTCTTCATCCCTCCCCTACAGCTGTGCAAGGTATAAGAGGCTTATTCCCCAGGCTGCCCTCTGTATCTTTCTTCCTGCACTTCATAAATTACTTACCGGCTGTTCCACTCTCTCGTTACACTCTCCATCAAGAACTTTACCATCAAGATTTAAAATGGTCTGCCTGACTTTATGGTGTGAGACTGCTTATGAGGTCCTGAACCAAAACTGCCTTTGAGATACAGGAATTTACACCCTCCAGCAGTTTTTTGGAAACATTTTTTAGCACTACATATATTTAAAAAAAAAAAAATTCCTGCCCATGTCCAGTTCCTTGGCTCATCTGTGGAAGAATAAGTCCCTGCTTGAGGATACCTCTCAGAAAGTAGAGCAGAAAGGACTGGGCATTGTTCTGAAATAAGAACCCATAGTCAGGATGACTCAGTGTGCAGAAATGAACTATAATTATATCTGTGGGTTTTCATCCACTGATTTAGCTATTTCATGTTTTATAAGTTTGCCCAGAAAGCCTCTTTTCTGTAAGGCCTTGTTAAGGATATTTACAACACCCATATTTGGACATTCTTCTACTGTGCTGAAGGAGAAATGCACATTTCCCTGTTAATAACAAAACATATCCTTGTGTTGTCCAGGACTGACATTTTCCCTGCCTTTAATTGTGTTTGCTCTACAAGGTTAGTTTCTAGTGTGCTTTCAAACTCTGTGAGGATCATACCCCTACAAAATATTGGGGTTTTCTGTGTTTCCACCAAAAATTGAAAATTTTGGTTTTCAGTTTTTGGTGGAAAGGGGATCCGTTCTACAAAGCTCATGCTGGAGCCGTTCCTCCTCTCGACATGCCATGGGTAACCCTGCAGCCGTGTATTTATGCCAGCAGAAGAAGCTTACATAGCTTCAAAAGCATACAGATTGCCTTCTACTACTAGACTCAGCTGTGCATTTAAGTTCTGGTTCAACAAGCCATCTTGTCAGAAAATTATTTTGTCTATTACAGAAGCAGAGTTTGAAGTTCAAACAATGACATTCTGCTTTAGGTCTCGTGAATGCTGAAGGCAAAAAAATTGGCTATTAAATTATGTTCCCCAAATAAAAAATCCAGTATTTTGCTATGTTTGTATAAAACATGCTGTTCTATATATATTTCACTTACTGCAGTGATGTACTTCATATCGTTCATAGAAAATTGCAGGTTTTTGAGATTCTTGTTAATAGGAGAAAATTCACTTTCTCGTAGTACTGAGAATCATAATGGATAAGCTGGGATGAGGCAGGAAATGGAAGAAACATCTTGCGTGTTGTATGCCCTTTATTAATAATGAGCAGAACGTAAGTGCCTGAAAGTATTTTAGTATTCCAGGCAGACAATTAAAATTAGATGGGGACCTAGAGCTCATTAAGAAACATGAGATTGATTACACTGCACTGTGCCTCTGCTCCTGAAGAGCATCATTTCATTAAATCTTGCTTTTTATAAACCTTTCTCTTAGCCCCTTGTCACACAAACCAAACATACGCAAACAGAAGGAAACATACCTTCTCTATCTTCTTCTCGCATTTCACATTTTATAACGGAGACATCAGTTCTTATCTCAGATTAATGTCTATGTACACAGCAGACTAGCAAAATCTCCAGACTAAATGGATCCATTAAGGGTGACCCTGTAACCGTGATGAGACACTCTAACCTATAACTATGTCCCTAGACAGGCCATGTCATCACAAATCTAAAATGTTTGCTTGCAGGCTACAGTTGTCCTGGCAGAAAAACTTGCACTATATCTCATTGATAACTGATAAGTAGTGATCTTACATCGACTGCACTATTTCACTATTTTAATTCAAGAATTATCACATTTTACCCTTCATTAATCTCATGATATACCAGAAGCTACCTGTAAAATCTTGTGTTGACAGAAGGGTATTGTATTCGTCTGTTGAACACAAAAACATATGGATTCCTGCAAGTTTTGATTGTCAGTCTCGGGTGTTGGTAACAAATGAAAACTATTGCGATGTGGTGGGTTTTTTAGGGTACAGGTTCATGCTGTGCTTAATTCAATTTAACTGCAGTCTGCTGCCAAAGTGCTGATCCTGCTCTTCCTTTCTCCCAGCCCTGGCTCCCGTCCTTGCATTAGCAATCACATGCTCGCATGGTGATTTGGATCAGTTCACTGATCCCATGGGAAATGCATCCACATCCTGCTGGATTAGTCTCCTGTGGCAGCAGTCGCTGGGTGTCATGCAGCAGGGACACCATGTGTGTGGGAGGGAGGGAGGCCAGAGCATCCCATTCACTGGTAGTCCGCAGTTAGCTCAGATGAGGTAGAAGGTGAAACTCCATCCAGAATGTCCTGTATGGAGTAGGATGTTGGCTCCAGCTCTTTCATACCACAAAATCCACTTTCTCAACTTGCAGCAATGAATGCTCCTGCCTATGGTTTGAGCCCAGAGCTGTGTATCCGGAGCGGCTGGTCTTTGCAGAGCAGGTACAGAAGCAAACAGTGGAGGGATGACTTTGCTGCCACTACACCTCTTTGCTAGGTTATCAGAGACCCTCGGTACTTAGGAACACCAGCCTGCAGCCTTCCCAGCCCCAAAATTTAACACCCAAGAGTGAAAAGCCAGAAATCACAGATAGCCCCAAAACTGTGAGTTTGTTATTTTGGGAAGGTTTCCGTATAAATAAATAAATTACAGGTTGTAAGCTGTTTTCTAACATTCGAACCTACGATCATCCCCACTAAGTATGTGTGTGGGACAGTTACAGCCTATAATAACTGTGCCCCCACAAAAATGCAGATCCTGTGCATGTGCCTTCCCACCCTCCCCATCGTTCCCATCCCACAGCCTTCTAAAAGTAGTTACCCAGTAAGTTCCTGTAGTGCTCACAGTGCTCTGACATGCTCCAGCCATCTTCCACCTCCTCCTGCAGACCTCCTTTCATTCACATAAATCTGCTGCAGCCTCCCACTTGCACCAGGCCTTTGGCTAGATCCCAAAGCTCCTTTGGCTTCTACAGCTGCCAGCTCGGTTTTCCTCCCATTTTTTCATGAGAGCAGGCTTCCTGGGGATTTTGGACTGAATATATCTCTTCTTCCAGCAGAGATAGTGGGTACCTGATGCTTTACTTGCAAAGAAGAGCAGATTTTGCTGCTCTGCATCAGCACCGGTGTTCTTCCCTGCTCAGAAGTAACTTTACAGGGGGAGTTATGGGCTGTGGGCTCATATTAACACTGCAATGGAGTAGCAGAGCTGCAGACTTCCCATCCCACTGTCTCCTGATAGCAGAGGGATTTGTCTCAGCACCATAGCTGCTCGTAGAAATGATCAGAGGGAACTGCAGAAGGCCACAAATCTACATTTATTTTCTGATGAGGTCTAAGTGAGAAATACACAGATAAACCCACAAATCTGCTACCAAGAATTATCTGTACTGTATCTGTATTTTCTGAATACAGCAAGAAATACAGAGATGACCGTGCTAGATGCTTTGTATACTGACTTACCTGGGTTAAATGCAAATTTCTGCTACACTCAGTGTGCAGAACTTGCCTAGACAGTCTGTGTTCTTCCTGGATCATGTTCTAGTTTCTTATCTTAATACTGCGATTGTCTTACACATACTCTCAGTTCTGCTCGTTCTGCTTCTTGCACCTAGAATATATCCTGCCCCCAGCTGCACCTTCCTCCCAAACTCCTTTGGTGCAAATCATGACCTTCCCTGCCCTTCCCTTGAGCAGCTCATCCAGTGCCTGGATCAGACATGGAAAGGTGCTGTAGTTATGTGCACTGAAGGGCTCAGGCAAAGCATACGGATATCAGTGGAAAGATTCTCATCAACTTCACTGGACTTTTGATTTCTGCTGTTTGGAGGTAGTACATAGGCTCCTCAGCCCATGGCACATCTTCCTTTCTCACTTGTATAGAGGCTGACGCTATAGCCACTGACTTATTTCCATGAGCAATTTTCTCAAAGAATGTAATGCAGTTCTATGCTTGCATTTTGTATTTATGAAACTAAAATAAAAATGTTAACCTGTTCCTTATTACAGCTTGAGGTTTTACCATGTGTTTTTATGTCATTCTTCCAGCAGAAACACCAGACCATTTAGTTATGTTCTGGCTGTTAAACAAAGAAAAAAGCACTTTCAGATATGTGTATCTGTGATTTTTATACATGTGAAGTGTTTGTATTTAATGATTTGGGTGTTTAACCAACTTCTGTAGAGATTATTTTTAAAGCATTTCAGTTCACCTTTAAAATTAAATTCCAGGCTTCCAAGAAGTCCATGTGAGGATGCGGGCGCAGCATCGTTAGAGGCTTTAACTGCTCAAAGACTGCCCCTCCCAGTGACCACCTCCTTCTTCAGCGCTGGCATCGTTTCATATTAACTTAAGCTGAGCTGGAAACCACACCTCTCCCCTACAGCAATCCTGAGCTGAAGTTTCCTCTGCTTTCCATACGGCAGACACAGTGGAGGACAGACCAAGGAGGAGCACCTCTGGGGAGAGGAATCAGGGTGCACCAGTCCTTGCACACAGGTCCTTGGCCCCAACCTGAAGATCTGGTTAGAAGTGCCTCGGGAGCTGCCATCCAGTGACTCTCCTAATCCCTCCCATCCCAAAGCTTTGGTACCCGGCGTCCCAAACTCTCCCACATCAGCCCTTCCCAGACTATTTCAGCATGCGACGCTAGGGTAATCCAAATCTCTCCTCCTAGCAGTCCTACTTCCCAAAGCTCTCCCATCCAAGTCACAATTCACTGCAAATCCCTTCTGCTTTGAAGACCTCCTCAAGACCAGTTGCCTGAGGGGCCATCCAGACCCTGCTCACAATCCTCTCAGCCCTTGCAGCAGCAGCATCTGCAGCCCCACAGGCTATGGAGGTTCCTTGTTGCCCTCCCAAGGACTATAACAGCCCTCTACCCAAAGCTGTTTCCTAAGCATGTCCGAGTTTGACCCTAAAGTTTGTGGGATAGCTCAAAAAACCTGCTTCTGTATACGCTTGAGAAGACATCAGTGTGAAAAGAGCAGTGTTTAGGAGAAATCTAAAACTGAATGTCATTCAGGAATGAGATGCTCTTCCAGCAAACTCCCTTAATGGACCGTATCTAGCTGGCATGGCCTCACCAAATGCCATCTCAGAGAGCTGTGGCCCCTACCAAATGTGGTGGTTGTGGCTTTCTTTTTAAAGGCAGGGGCCTTGCTGAGTGGTTGTACAACAGATTAACAGCTTGGGGAGTCACCCAAGAGGCAGGAATCTGCAATCTGTGCATCCTTAGTCTGTCAGGACCAAGTGTAGATTGAGCTCAAATTCTGTGTCCACTGTGTCCAAAATAATCTTTTGCTGGAGTGTCTATACATCCCTGTATTTAACATGCTGCTGTTTTCTCCGGGGATGAATCTGCTGTGCCCACAGGAGCCAATTTTGCTTTGTCTGGCTGATATTTTGCTCCGTTACAAAAACTCCCCCCTAAACCTGCTTGTGGCTTTGCTTCTTAGGGCAGGGTTTCACGCCCAGGGTTTAAGTCCTGCAGTTAAATTGGATTAAGCGCAACATGAAGCTGTACCCAGTGATTTTATAATCTTTTAGAGTAAGAGCATTGGCTGCTGCAGCACAGTCAGCTTTATTCTTGTTCTTTACTATTCTTCAATACCAAAGTCTCTTTTTATAATGTTTAGGAAACCACGTGGGATTTTGGCAGTTTTAACAAGTTTTTAAAAGTTTTAAGGAGAGATGACTTCCCCCAGCGCAGCCAGGGAACACCTCTTGCTTCAATCCATCCAGATTTTTTTTTTTTTTCCTAAACATACAGCAGCCCTGCGGTCTTCAAAAGCGATACTGGTCTGTTGATAGGATAACCTGAAGTTTGTGGTAACTGGGAGTGAAAACTCGTCCCGGCAAGGCTGCCATAGGGTTTTCTGGGCGGCGACCCGCCTTTTTCCCGCCTCTGTGTGTCGTTGCCTGCCACCTGGCGGCGGGAAATGACCGCCGCTCCCGGGCTCTGTGTGAGGGAATTTGCTGGGCACCTCAGGCTGACACTTAGGGAAGCTTTGCCTAAGCAAGGAGCCTGGAGTTGACGGAAAAAAAAAGCTCTAAATAAAGGTAGGAATAAAGGATAAAGTCGTATATTTTATCCCTATTAATATTACCTAGAATCTGTAGTCACAGACTGGCGCTTCGTTGCAAAAAGCCCGATCTGGGCAAAGCAAATAAATCCCTCCTGTTCTGCAAGCTGCCTCAAGGCTGGTCAGAGATGGCTCAGGGCTTCTCTGATTCCTCCTGGTTCTGCCAGGCTCCCTGAGCTGGAAATAGGTGGCACAGAGCAGCACCTTGGCTCTGCCTCCCACAACGGGGGTGGCAGCAGGTTAGGAGAGGGAGCTAGTTCATCAGCTGTGTGTGGAGTCACTGGGCGCCGGGGCAGCCGTCTGCTCTGAAGCTGATGTGGTGGAGAAATGATGACTCACACTTGCAATGAATACATGAAATAAAGAGCCAAACACAAAAACCAACCAACTGAAAAAAAACCCAAACTCCAGCCTGGGTTTCTGTAGCTCAATCAGGAATGTGATGGTAACTGACTGCAGCCTGGTCCCAAATGGGGAGGAGATAGTCTGTGACAGTAACTTCTTGCCCTGCTGTGGCAGAGAACAGCGTGACCATTAGCTTCATATTCCTGCTTCCTGCAGAGCTGCAGAAGTCCAGGGTGCAAATGTAGAGAACCTGGAGGTCCTCTCTCCCCACCCCACTTATTTCCATGCTCAGTTTCTCAAGTGTAGTCCCCCCCTCCCCATGTCCCCTCACAGCTTCAGCACTCAGACAGGCCATGCCAGCATGGAATATCGATGGCTCTAACTTTAGTATAGTCATGCAGCAGTGTTGCCCCCTCCACCCTCCCATGTTTGGATCAGATTTCAGTAAAAATGCATTCAATATCATTAATTCAGTTAGGTGGTTACAGAGCTGATCTCAGGCATTCTGGTGAAGTAAAGTACCAGCCTGAAGGAGCTGCACCAATTGAATTAACCTTTACTTGAAACATTTTTTTGTAAGATAAGACCTTTAGGAAATAGGACTCCCATCTAGGTAGAAGACATTTCAAATTTTTACTACCAAGGAAGCATGGCATGGCTCCAGGAGCACTGGTTTGTTTTGGGTTGGGGTTGTTTGTTTTTTTTTTAAGTTTATCAGGCTTGAATAAAGTATTTTTCCTAGCTGTAAGGACTGGATGTTCAATTTGGAGTAAAAAAGCCCTATATGAGCTATGATGGAAAGAAGCTCTGACAGGGATATACATTGCAGTCAGCTGAATCTCACAGGAGGAGGAGAACACAACTTCACATAAGCAGACAGCTGAGATGTCATCTTAATCTCATGAGGGTTTTATTCCCCACTAACAGCAGAAGCGGGTCCAACAAGGGTTGCAACAGCAGCTAGAGAGCCAGTGCTGTGAAAGTGCCTCACTCTATTTCATGCCTAGCTCTTGCATAATTTTTATTAATTTTTTATTTAGCTCTGCAGCTTCCAGAGCGTCAGTTTTTATTTCCCCCTCACCCCTAAAATATAGCAATGGTGTTACCGAGACAGAAGCACTGTCACTGCAGATAATCTCCTTATGAGGGTTTCAGAAGGTCTTACGGCCATTTTGGCATTGCAGGGAAAGCCGTTTTTTTCTTTCCAGTATGTCTGCTGGCAAAAGCAAGCCTATCTGATTAGCTTCTGCAACGATTAGGATTCCTTTAGGATGCAGTCAGTGACAGTTGTAACACTGCTTAAGATCTTCAAATCAGTGTTTGGTATGTCAGTAGAAAGGAAATAATGACATGTAGTTTCCACGAGCTGTCCCATTGCCAAATGGCTTTGGGTTCTGCATCTCCTTGATGCAGAACCCTTTACCAAAGCACAGATGGGGTGGCTACGTCCAGCCCAGCTGCTACCCAAGAAAGCAGTTATGAAGGCTACACAGGGAAGAACTGTGCCAGCTATGGCACGGGCTTCACCCATGAGAGTGCACTGCCTACGCCCCACCTTTTGTCCAAGCTCACTCAGGCCCTGCTGCAAGAGACCTTCTCCCAGCTGTTCACTGAGCCTCTTACACTTACAAAACACATACCTCAGCCAAAAAGGTGACAAACCGATTCCCGCACCCTGCCCATTTTTTCCCTGACCGCCCCCCTTCACCCTCCCATAGAGTCATTGCACCAGGATGCTGCTGAGACCTTCCAAGTGATGGGATAGGTGCCAGCAGCAGGTGGCTGCTGATCTTCACAGAAGCCTCTCAAAATGTACTTGCGATTTGAACCAATTCAGTAAGCATGCAGCTACTCTCAGAAAAACAGAGGTCCTGTTTTACTTATCTTCCTCTCCTCCCTCTCCCTCATATGCAGTCAGATCAGCTGTTAAACTCCCCAGGACATGGACTGTGACTTGTTATCCACCTGTGGGCATTAGGTATTTATGCAGAGCTTTGACTCAGATCAGGAATAAGCATGGGAAGGCGATAAAAATTTAACAGCAATAATGGAGAGTCTGTTGAATTGCGAGCTCTCATGTTACCTTTGTACTGTGCTAAACTCCACAAAATCCTGTCCTGCAGTGGAAATCTCTAGGAGGAACAGCAGTGATTGAATTAGGCTGGAAATGGGGCATCCTTGATTGTCCTGAACCACCTCCTGGTGGAGTAGGATGATTTCAGGAGTTGCTACTTCCCCTTTGATAATTTTGTGTCTCTTTCACTCTCTAAGGCATGATCCAGTTATTTTATTATCAATATTCTAACCTCTGGAAGATGGTCAGTGATATTATGCTAAAGCACTGTGTCAAGGTATGAATGAAAAATGTAAAAGGAATCTGTAGAGTAACAGTATATATAGGTGGCTTGCAATTGCTTCCAGGAATTTCATTCCAGGAATTAAAACCCCAACAACTTTGTATAGATGCTTGCCTAAAACTATAGAGAAGTCTTTGAAAGGATTGTGCTGCTTGTAGGCCCATTTTCAAGAACAGCACATGGCAGGGACTGGATTCATGTAGTTCACAGAATCTGACTTTGAACAGTTTTAAGTGTCCTGGTCAAGCATCATTAGGTTGAGCTAATGAGCAGTAGGAAAAACATGGAAACTGTACAGTAAATTTTTAATATTAGTAAGCATACAGGCATACACATTCCTGTATCTACCTGGCCAGATACGAGTGCAGATTTGTTTGCTAGAACAGGCTTTCATAATTCACCACTCTTACATTTTTAAAGGTTTTTGTTTGTTTGTTTTAAATAAGAACTGAAGTTAGAATGATCAACTGTTAATTCGATTGATTTCAGGGTATCTTCTCTGTAACAGAAAAAGATATGCAGAAGACCCTCTCAGCAGTCTGGTAGTCTAGACAGCAGCATCCAAAAGTAAACACTGTCAGATTTAGACATTAACCTTACCTCTTTAATCCTCAAAACTAAGGGACTGAAAACACTTGATTCCAGCCCAAAGTCCAGTTCCCTGCACATGGCTTCTAGACACAGTCACAGCAATGCTGACAAGAGCTGCCCAGGTGTCTATACAAGGTTCCCTGATTTTTTTCACATCAAATTTTGGATGAGAAGGCACATGGCTATTTTAACTTCAATTACTTCAATCCCTGTTGAAAATGAGATAAAATCTCACCACATATGACTGTCTCCATACTACCTTACAGGGCTGAAGAGATGGGGAAGTTAGTTTTCTCATCAGAAAGCTTTCCTATCTAATTTTAGAGCATTAGTGCCTGGTACAGGCAGAATAGCGCACAGAAGGTGCTATCTCATAGGGATACAGTGAAGAGAATTTACTTTGCTTAACTTGTATGGCAAAGGTGTTGTAGTAGTCACTTTCTAGCCCAAATGGAATCCAATACATAGCATTAGTATCAAGGCTTATTGAAGCCTTAGGCCGCAAGCTGTGAACTGTCACCCAGATTCACTGACCTTACTCTGAACTTTTACTTGGCTACATGAAGGAAGACCCCTGAAACTAGTGCAAACCAGAAAGATAAGAAAGCTTCAACCTTAGCAGAAGTTACAACCTTAGAGATAAGAGAAGAATTGGCCCACCTAGAGACAAGGAAAGGACCCAATGAAGAACAGGAATACCCCAGACCCAGATACTACTATTGGTCTGAACTGCCTCCTGAGGGGAGGGGAATTTAAATTTTAAGGGTATAATTACTCAGGGATTTCTTTTTTCAGGGTCCCTCTCCAGAGGCACCCAGCTTGAGCTGTCTTCACTGCTGTACCAATCAATTTGGGGTACAATTCATTTGGTGTACATTTTATCAGAGACTCTGCTTCAGGAAACCTAGGGTCAAGCCAGGGGGGAAAAGAAAGCGCCCAACAGTGAGTGTGTGTGTGAGCAGAGTTGAAAAGGGGCACCCATCGGCTCAGTGGAGCTGCCCGCTGCAAAGGGACTCCAGTCCTAGCAGTTAAAGTCTCAGGTGGTGTGTGTGCCACTCCCTGAATGGTGTGAGTGCGTCTCCTTTAACAAAGGAGGGGCTGGCTAGTCTACCACAAGTAAAACTGGTGCAAAACCCCTCTAGCTCCTCCTAGGGCTGTCTCAGGAAACCCTCAGCCCTATGGGTTGGGGGGACACCCAGCATCTTGGATCCATGGGAAAGGCTCTCCCTGGATGCCCTTAGAGACAAGTAAGTGTTCCTGCCTATAGGGTACAGGACTAACTGGGATGCAGGGGAAGAGCACCTTGGACTTGTCTTATCAAACTCCATTTCTAACTCTTTTCATTCTCTGTGCACATGTATACATGGAGGTCTAATTGTCAGCAGCTGGAGTGGGAACCAGGAATCACAGGGGCCCATGCATCTGCAGTGCAAGCAACATGCGCACCGATTGAAATGTACATCTGTGTGATCACTTGCACATACAAGCTGGACTTGCTGTAAGATAGGGTAAGAGTATTGGAAGCCAGGTATCAAGGCAGCTATAAGTCCGGCCAGGCTACTGTCCAAGCCAGCTGCTGGAGAAAGTAGAGGATGTGGATCTAAATACAGGAATTCCCAAAACAATATGCAGACCACTAGCACTCCATAACATGGTCCACAGAGCTACAGAATCCTGTTAAGCAGCAAAATTTAGTCTTCCCTACTATAAATTTGATGGGTGTTACAGGTGTATTAAGATAGAGAAGACTGACACTGGTCCATTAGCTTCAGGTAGTGAAGCACATATGAAGAAGCAGCAGAGAAATGGTATCAAGTTTTGTTAACGTACAACAGTAAGTCATACTCTTACATCACTTCCATTATTTTGTTATAACAAGTTTTATTGCTGTTGCTTATTCCAAGTGTCATTTGCCATTGTCTGTTTACCTGAGTGGAGACCTCATTAACACATTTAATTAAAAACATAACAGGAGTTAAATGGATAATTAACAGGCACATAAAGCATTCTATTACAGTGCATGTCCATGTTACTTCCATGTGGAACACAGACAGCATTTCAATCTGAGCAATGCCAGAGCTTTGCTCCCATTATCCGTAAGGAAGTACAAAAGAATTTAAGGCACATGTGACCTGCTGCTTTCAAGTAACAGTGAGGCTAGAGGGGTCATACAGACAACTTGGCTTCGATTACTATTTCTTAGCAATACTTGTTTCTTTCATGATATAAAATTGAAATGCAGTATAAAAATACATCTTTTCACAGGGTCTAATAGTGCCAAGTGCAATTTCAATATTTTAATGCTATAGTATTTAAGTTTGAGGTACATTAAGAGTGCAAATTCTGCTGGAGTTTCTTCAGGATACCATGTTCAGTACAAGAGAGACTAATTTTTCCTCTTGCTTCCCAAGAGAAGCTGCATTTTAAGTTAAAACAGTTTTTCTTAACCTCTCCCATTGGACATATTATCCAGAGGTGTTACAGATACCCTGATTCCTCTTACTGCAGGGATAGTTAATGGGATACCATAATTTACAAACACTCCTTGAATACACCTTTTACATCTGAGAGTCAGCTTCAGCTTGCTTTTCATAGACATCTGAATCTTTTTTGACTTGTTTCTTTTCTTCTTCTTCGTCAAGTTGGGCTTCAATCTCATTTGGATCAATATAGGTATAAAAATAAGCCATGACAGCAAAAATGACACAAACTGCCAACAGTAAGGCAGCAAACAGCACATACTCTGCCCACTGTAAAAAAAAAGAGAAGTATAATTTATCTATCAATATTCGTTCCTCAAAAGAATTACACCTTTTTACTGTTTGCAAGGAATGAAGTTAATTCAGAATGTGAAATTGAGCACATATAACAAGTACCATGTGACTTACAGGACTTAGAGGTATATAATACATATTAAAGCAACTCAGAATTGAGGCCCTTTCAACAGTTCCATCTTCAATGAAGGGACAAAGGTTCTATGAATGCTGGGAAGTTCTACAATACCCTCTTCCTGGAGGCATGGGAATGGAGCAAAAGCCTGAAAAGGAAACTCAGCCCCTCCTTTTGGTCAGGTAATCTCATTTTTAATCAGGCTGGCAGTGATCCTGCTTCCACTTTGGTCAGCAGTAAAAGTTTCTGCTGACTACAGATCTGAGCAGAGAGCAAGACTTTGGAACTTTGGTTTCAAAGTGCTATCTCCACCTGAAAAGCCTCAACAGCTCTGTTTCATGCTCCTTCTGGTTAATTTAGCTGAAACCAGGACTGCCAGACCTATTTCAAAGAGCAGCTCTCCCCCCTCTCAGATACCCGTTTTTGATTCATTAGGGAGTGCCACAAGTAGTATGAGAAAGTCTTGTCTAAGTGCTCTTCACCAGGAAAACCACAGCTTTCATGCCCCAGGGAATGAGGTTTGAAACCAATGGAGCCAGAAGAAGAAACATGGCAAGGCTGAGGTATGCAGGTGAAGGTTCATTAGCAGTGAACAGAATTTTGGTAGGTTTTAATTGCATTAGTCTAGAATTTCAGCCCAGAAGTTCACAGCATATCCACACCATGAGAAGCAATTTATTGTAGAGATGCTAGAAACTGCTGCTTGCAAGAGAAGGAGCCTGATAGAGCAAGAGTTAGGAATGGCAAACAGATAAGAGGTAGAAACC
Source organism: Mycteria americana (assembly GCF_035582795.1). NCBI lineage: Eukaryota > Metazoa > Chordata > Aves > Ciconiiformes > Ciconiidae > Mycteria > Mycteria americana. The sequence goes on along the minus strand of NC_134365.1, from coordinate 163,289,651 downwards.
TTTGTTGAAGTAGTATTTGTTAGAGTTGTTTAAAGTTTAATTTGTGTGTGTACATATGTACACACATTGGGGAAGTCCTGGGGAAAAGAGACCAACAGAAACTTTAGAAGTGGCTCCAGAAGACAAGCTACCACCCTGTTGTCACAGCCTTCAACACTAGTTTTAATCCAGATAGCTTACGAAGATTCATAACTGTTACTTATATAGCACTAGTTCTACAACTGACTGGTACACTCTTGTAGGTAACACCAACCTCCTACCTTCCAATTATAAATGCAAATCCACCATAATGCCAATATTCAAAAGCTGTGGTTAAGGATTATCAGCCACAACTCCCACCTGTATTAGAGCTACTTTCTCATAGTATAATATAAAAGCATGCCAATTGCTTGTGTGCTTACCTGCTCGCTGAGTTTGGATGCTCCAGCCACGATAAGGACAATTATGTTACCAACAGCCACCGTTAGCAGCCATCCTGCCTGCAGCACTGCCTTCATATTAGATGGGGCCTACAGAAGTAAAGGCACTTAAGTTTTAGTTCATATTAGATGGGGCCTACAGAAGTAAAGGCACTTAAGTTTTAGTCAAACACTGCTATTACTTATTTTCTGATGTTTACTGCATTCTTTACATTATAACAAACAGTGGTTCTCTTGTAGGGGAAGGGGGTTTCTTGCTTAGTTTTTTTTTTTAAATTAAAAATTGCTAGAGAACTAAATAGGCTTGGGGAAGGCTTTGAGCAACAAGAGATTACTAGTACTGACTATAACACATTTTACTTTATACACACTGAGTAACTAACAGGCACATTTTACGTCTGACTCACTTGCACATGGTACATATTAAATGAAGAAATTGAGTGCATCATAGTCTAGCAAGCCACATCTTACAATGTTCCCATCACTGCAGTTTACAGACTCAGAATTAAGGGAAGAAATACATACAGCTAATAATACAAACCAAAGTTGGAAGACAAAGGAATTAAGAGTGTATAATTAAACTGCTGCTAAAGACTGTATGGAGGAAATTGGTGTGGAGATAAGGTGTCAGTACTTGTTCATTTTATATGTGAGGGCTCTCCAGTTTGGTTTTACAGCAGCAGTACAGTTCCACTTATTTTCAATGGAAAGTCACATGTGAGAAGGAGATTTGAGGACCAGTGGTCAGGTCTTCAAATGACATAATTCAGCATAGCTTCATGGAAAACACTGAATGCTAGTGAAACAAGGCCAACTTGCGCCAGCCTGGAGTCCTACTAGGGAGTTCTGGAAGACCTCACTGTTCAAACAAAGCAGCAATATGAAACCACCACTTAAAAAAAGTCACAGAAGATCTTCATTTGTACCAGAATTCTTAACACAAATGAGAGCTCTGAAGAGCAAAGCCTACCTGTGAGTATGAAAACTCCAGCCCAGTGACAGAGAAGACTACTTCTGCACACGTAAGAATAAAATACTGAGGGATCTGCCAAGCCATATGGACTGTGTTGGGTGGGATATCTTCAGAATATGTTACATTAAGAGTGCCTCCAGAACACTGGAAATTAAAATAGCGCATTAGGAACAGTGGTAAAGAGTCTGTACACTAAAGGCACTCTAAGCAGTTCTATAGCATCTCTATAATCATATATACACAATGTTCTGGGTAAGTAAGAAACATTGTATATGAAGCACTGCATACCTAGTTATAAAGTAGTAGTTATTTTACAACAGACTTCATGCAAACCCTTAGTCTAATAGGGCTAAAGATTTAAGGCCATTAGTGATGAACAGGAATTCTTGCATTATATCATGATCATACCCATCATTATTTTTATAGTCAACAATGGCTTTATGTTCTGTTTAACATACAATAATTCTATCATATGTACAATTATGGGCAAGAGGGATAATTCTACAAGTGTTTTTTTAATTAAAGAAAATATTGACGTGAAAAGTAACTCTGTCTTGTCCATCCAACAGCACTGGCAACTCACCTCATTAATTACAATTGTATAGGCACTGCCAAATCCAAAAGCATCTGAAGTCACTGAACAAGATGCTGAATTTCTAATAACCATAATCTTATCTTTTCTGAAAAAGAAAAAACAGTTCAGAGCATAGGGATAGACTATTGTGTGTATTATATAAAATAAGAGTCCTGTCCTTTTCCCAAGGACAAGTATGTCTAAGCGGTTAGATTTAGGTAAAGGAAAATGGTTACCTTCCTCCTGGAAAGATGTGGTAACTGCTAGCAGACAGAAGGTTGTTCAGTGTTCCAAAAGAAGTGTCACCCATAGTGACGTTGATAGTATCGGGCAAATTGCTTATGAACCTTTAAAATGCAAGAATGATGAAATACTAAAAATATGCATAAGTCAAAGAATAAAGGTTTTACTTTTAATAATATACTGGCAGCACAACAAGTATCAAGTCTTCCCCTTTAAGTTTTATCAGTTAACATTTTTGAAAGAACTCTAAATCTCTTAAAATGTGGCCCATGCAAAAAGCAAGCTAGACCTACAACAGCCCACTGCCTGCTTAGGAGAATGTCAGAAGCAAGCCTTTACTACAGCCAGTAATAAATACATCTGCAAATGGAAGATGCAGAAGAAAACCAAAGAAGTGGTAGGATACTTCTTACCCCAGATTAAAAAGGAGGTATAGACATGCAATCTGTGCTGGTTGTCTACACAAAAGTCTAGACAATGAAGTGAAACACGCACTTTGAATTTTAGCTAAATTATACCCAAAGTAGATATGCAAGACAGCTTAGATGAATCATGCCCCAGAAGTTCCTACACCCCCTCAACATCAAGTGAAGTGTCCAGCAAGCAGAGATTTCCTACAGTATAGAAAGCTATGTTAAGCAAGAAGAGTCCACTCAAGAGGGAGATTGAAGTCACACTACTGCCAAAATTTAGGAGCAAAACAAACTCTACCTGATGAGATTATTTCCTTCTTCTGGTTTTGATGTGACATTGTCAAACAGCTGGTGGAAGAGACCATTATCAAGATACTTCATTGGCATCACTGAACAGCTTAAATGTGCACTATTACATAGCAGTAAGAATTAGCAGACACTTCAGAGCAAGACTCCATACCTTTCCTTTTAGGATCCTACTAAGATACACATTTACTAGAAAACACTGTATGACCATACATTGAAGTCTTGGTGAAAGGGTAATTGTCAGCTCAAACACTAAGTTGGTCAGTTTTTACTTTAGTTTTTTAAAAAACATCCTGCCCTGCTCTCTACAGCTCACAAATCTCACTGATACAGCAGGGAGGGGGAGAGACAGAAAACAAGGCAAAGGAAAAACTACCCAGAGCTTGTCCTCTCAGCTTCACACACTCCACATAGATAGATGCCAAGACATTAATGTATATCTTGGGAATTAAGCAGACTTACCAATTCAGCAACAATGTTTGTCGCAGTATTTTTAACTGCAAGAGTATGACGGTTTCCCCCTGGCCAGTTGAAAGGTTTAGTCAGAGTTTGATTTCCAGAGATTATGTTTAATGAGTGCAACTGAGAAGTCTCAAATGTCATGTAGCCCGTCTACAAAGAGAAATGAATTGCTATGAATTTCCATGCAGCTGCATATTTATCTACACTTTTGAGGGAGCATTATGGACTCAGGAGGTCAGCAGTTTACAGGGTTGTTACTTCTGAAGTGCCAGAGATTGTGAGCATCTCCCAGCTTTCATTTTTGTTAGGTTTTCTACATCAAGCACTAATTTCATTTGATCATTATGTTTTATTAGTTTCTTTTGTTACACAAGCTTCAAAGTAACATGAGCTTCCCACAAGCATTATGGAGTAGCTGTTATATTTCCTGTGTATTTCCTGCTCCAGATAGATCAGGCTTACCACCACCACCAAGTAAAATTCTGTTTAGCTAGAGACAGCACTAGCATAAGATGCAGCATTTTCCAAATGGCAACACCTCCTAAGAGATGCAAATGCAAGCTGCATCTTTATGGTTTCAGCATTACAGGAGTGACTATTACCAGAACATGTTTTAAATATTCTAAATACATTTCATCAGCATAAAATACTTAAAACATTAATAAATATGTTAGTGTAGTACTAAAATAACCCTTCTGTTTTATAGGATTATAAAATGCTTTTTATAATCCAAAACATCTGGATTATGAGATGTCTATAGTAGTGAGTGGAGCATTTTACACCATTTTCAGATGTGCATCATCCACCTCAGCATACAATTTGGGTGCCTTTATCTTCTCCTCACAGCTCAGTTTCCACGAGGCAAGTTTGGAGGAGGATGGAATAGGGTTTCTCCTCTTATATGGAAAGAGGACTGCAGGCTATCAGAGAACACACTTCCTAACATCCACTATCAAAAATGTCCATCATCCCTACCATGTTTTTCTGTCAATAGGGCTATCAAGGTTGTGCTGTAATAGAACCTGAAAAGGTTCTCTGACAGCAAAATCTGAAGCTTAATATATATGTGATGTAGCCACAGAAGCAGCTCCCTGTTCAAGTAAGTGATCACTCACAGTAAGAGCGGTGACTTACTAGAGCTGAATGGACTTTTATTGAAGGAAGGTGTTCTTGCTATTAAGAAATGGCACCTTTTTAGCAAGAGTGAAATTTTCAATTAGTTCAAAATCACTACTAAGTTTCTTAAAAAAAATCTTGCCAAAACAAACTAGTACTACTTAGAATATTGAAAGTTACCACTTCTCCATTCACTGTGTTTTCAGTACCAACTGATTCCACAATACAAAAATTAAAAATATATTTAAAATGAATAGAGAAAAAAAACTAGAAAAGAATCCATTTTTAACCATTAGTTAAGAACCACTTTGACTTACTCCACTAGATTTTTTTTTTTAACTTGCTATTCCCCATCTCCCCTTACTTACAGACTCCATAGGTGTTACATTCACGCTCTGAAGTTGAGAATCAAACGAAACTGTTGCACGATCAGTACCTAGATTTATTATTTTGATTTGGGATTGCCCAGCTGCAGGGAAAACTGGAAGAGTTTTCTGTAGGACAGAAAAAAGTAAAATCAGCACCCTATCCTAAGTCACATGGAAAAAGTACTATAATTACTGTGATCTTAATTATCTCATGACGAAGATTAGCATTTGCCTGATGATCTGTAATTGTCAGAGGGATGCAACTTTAATAATGGGTTTTGTCCCACAGGCTGCCTCAGGAAAGAAGTCTCTCATCCACACCAATGCCTCCATGGCCAGATGTGGTTCCTCTTTGATCATGTCCTGCAGCGTGCTGCCACTACCAAGGCCACTCTGCAGTTCAAGGAATGGGCTTTTCCCACATACAATGGCAGCCTGGGTTCCTGAGGTTTTGTACATGTTCTGACTCATTCTCCCCCAGCACTGGTACTGCTGAACTGCGCAGAAGCATGTATGGGCATTTCCCAGTGTGATAGCCCAGAGAAACTGAACTCCGGGAGACTCCACTTCCCACCAGATCTAACAGTAAATAGCTTCTGCTCTTGCAGAGCATCAAGAGCTGCAAGAGTTGTGTCTATTTCAGTTCTGCCTCAACCTTTCCTCCCTTCCCATACTTTTGTCCGCCTCTATCTCTTTAGGTACATCACACAACAAAACCAGGTCCATCTTTACCTTTCTTGCAGCAGATTCTTGTGCAACAGTCTGGGAAGTTACCAGCTTTGATGAAGCCTCTCCCCAATGCCAGTAGGTCTGTGTGCACAGCTCTGGCCTTCTGAACAGGGCGTTCAGGGAGACAGCCTGGATGTTTCTGTACCAACTGAAGGCCACATCCTTTACTTTCAACTTCCAGAGGCAGAGCCAAATATAAAACTTGCTTCACTGCCAGACCCAGGCATTAAGGAGAGAATTCCTCATTCCTGAAGTTATTTAAGAGTTGAGCATCTCACCTTGATAGTGCATGATGACAGGCAGGCACCTCTGAATAGCTATTCAGGTCTTGGGATGCAATGGATCACCTCACAGAGGTGTTGCTGACTCCCCAGCTACAGGGGAAACCTACATCTGGTTCAGGCATGACAACTCCCTTTGGAGCAAGGAACGTTAGGTGTGATGCATCCTGCCTTAAACAGGTATCATCCTTACTCATGCTGTGATGATGCTTCCCAGACTGTGGCCTGTCACACTTCACTTCCAGTCTAAATGTCAGAAGAGATCAGAGATGCAAAGCAGCTCCCTGGTAGGCCATATAAATCTCTGGTTTTCAGCTTTTAATCTCAGTTTAAAGACCTGAAGTTGCCTTTAATGTGTGATTTATGTTAATGGCAGATGAGATTTTTTTGCAGGACAGTGTTCATAGCTAGTTTATTTTATTAAAGCATATTGCAATAGTGTGATTAGCATAATGTTTTCCCTCCCTCTACTTCTGTGCTCATATGCTTTGTTCCAAATTTAGGAGTCTTAGCTCATTTTCACCTCAAACACACTTTGTTCTGTCTTAACAACTAAATATTAAAAGTCAATACTTGCATGTGGCTGAACTTACATCTATTTGCACTTGCACAAGAGCAGCAGCAACAAAAGCCAAAGATGCAAGGAACATACCAACAGTGATCTTCCTCAGGGGCCTAGTACAGCAACAAAACACATGCGAGTTAAAGCAAATACTAATTCAAAGCTTCAGCTGCTACTTGTTTTCTTTCCACAGTGGGAAACTCAAATGGCCACAACTAGCACGTTATCGCCATCTGAAGGGCTGATGTTGTTACAGGAGGTGTTCTGCTAAGCTGGGTGCCTCAATTCATAGTTACACTGTCAGGAAAGATATCTTTCCTGCAGCATCTTCATAACCTGTTACTCTGCATCTGCTGGGCTCAAACATTGGCTGAATATAATTATTAGGTTTCTGGAAAAGTCTGATCTGCAGGAAGAAAAAAAACCAATCCAGTACGGTTGTTAACACTAAAACAACAAAAAGACAAGATGTTATGCTTTTTAAAAAAGGATAACAACTTGTGTCTATATTGCTATGTTTAAATCAAAACAATATTGAATAGAAAAAGCCAGGGGAATATATTCAATTAGGAGACAGCTGCTGACATTCAGGTAAGCTGTAAGGGTAAATTTAAGGTAGATATTTTATTTATGGTAACATTTGTCAGATGTAGAGTGTCCACATATGAATGACAGATTTTTCATAACTAGATGGAAGAACAGCATTGCATCTTAGCCCTGTAAGAATTGTTTTAAGAACTATATTCTCTTCTGCCCCTCCAACTTGCAAGCGCTAGCCACTTTGTTACCAACATTACAAATAATGTGCAATGCCCTCTGAAACTACACCTAGAAGTATCCAGTGAGCCAGACTCCTCACTGGGATTGAAGAGGAAACACATCTTGTCTCAGGTAGTTTTAAGCCCAAAATGTGACACATGCTAAGGATGTATGTTGTATTTCTACTTCTTATACTTTGGGAGGGAGAGGGCATAGACATGGGGGAAGTGGAAAATAGTAAACAGCATCTCTTCTGCAGTCAAAAGATTTTGCCCTTAACTGGAAAATATTGTTACTTTGCTATTAGATTCTCTTCCTCTAGTCTGTGGTACCTGTACATACCACTTGCAGAGTCCTATATTTTTTTAATTTTCATTTATTTAAAATTGAGTTAATATTTTAAACACATTATTTTCTCCTCAGCTGAACACTTGCTCTCGTTACATTAGGGCTGAAAGAGCAGTTTAAAGAAACCACTAAAATGAGCCTCTGTTGAAGTCAGGTAAGTACATCAACTTACGTAAAATTGATCTTGCATTTCTTGATTAAAGGATAAACCACAGCATCTACAACTGGGACCATTATAACAATCAGGATTGGATTCACAGTCTGTTGAATATGAACATAAGGGAAAAAAGTATTTTTCAAAGTCCTTTTTTAAATTAAGGGCAATTAAAAAAACCATATAAAATCTTTGGGAAATACTTAGAATTGTCAAATAGAAGATTACTGTACCTGCATTTGGTCTGGCTGAATCTGAATAGCTCCCTGTTGAAGAAAAGATAAATAGGTTTTAATATTATGACAACAAATAAAAAGTATATGTTAATTAAGGGGAAAAAAGGCAATAAAAAGTAACCTACAAAATTCCCATCCATTGTTGTGGCTTGCAGTGTCCATCTTGATCCCTTAAAAAAAGAAGAGAAAGTTTAATGCCACAGTAAATCAATCTTCCAAAGTTCCTCTTGAATTGTTTTTATACGTTAAATGATGGGAAAGACACGCAATATAATAAAAATAAAACTAGCTTGCTACAGGAGTATTCTTACTCTGCAATGTAAACATTTGAACAAAGTGATCCTCATGGCTCATTTCACTTTATTTACTAGTTTTGTGAAATAGAGTAGAAAATAATTTAGATGCAGAGATTAGCTGGAGAGATGGCAGGGACATCCTGCGTAGAGCACTGCCATGTGCCGTGCATGGAAGCCACCCGAGCGCCTTTGTGCTGCCTGCCAGAGCCCGAGAACCCCACACCACTGACATGCCCGTCCTTCCTTCACACAGCCCAGCAGTGAGCAGCCAAGCCAGGGCTGGACCTGCCTTGAGCCCTCTGCCCAGAAAACCTGCCTAGAGCTAGGTCAAGCAGGGCTGACTTTTAGCCTGAGCCCAGGGTGAGACAAGAACATGCATCACTGCATCTGTGGCAAGAGCCTTTAGTCACCCGTGATGTACCACTGTGAGATGTCATAGTTGTTATTCATGTAATGAGTATTTAGTTGTGAATTTCAAGCAGGGTTGCCTATTTGTAACAGGTCACACTGACAGTTACAGCTCACAGGTACTAGACTAAAGCAGCACAATCCAGGCAATCTGGACCAAAGTTCCTACACTCTGCCTTGGGTAAAGCTTTCAGCCCCTGGTTCTCTCAGATACCCTCCTAAATTCATACTTCAACACTTAACTCTGAAAGCCTGCTTTCATGACTCCTGAGCACTCAGTCCACCAAGTGAAGGGGAATTATAGGCTTATACTTATGCTTGCAGGTGTGAGGTATTTGTGCCCCTCACTACAAGAGGGACATTGAGGTGCTGGAGCGTGTCCAGAGAAGGGCAACGAAGCTGGTGAAGGGTCTGGAGCACAAGTCTTATGAGGAACGGCTGAGGGAGCTGGGATTGTTTAGCCTGGAGAAAAGGAGGCTGAGGGGAGACCTCATCGCTCTCTACAACTACCTGAAAGGAGGTTGTAGAGAGGTGGGGGTCAGTCTCTTCTCCCAGGTAATAAGTGATAGGACAAGAGGAAATGGCCTCAAGTTGCACCAGGGGAGGTTTAGACTGGATATTAGGGTATTTTACTTCGCTGAAAGGGTTATCAAGCACTGGAACAGGCTGCCCAGGGAAGTGGTTGAGTCGCCATCCCTGGAGGTATTTAAAAGACGTTTGGATGAGGTGCTTAGGGACATGGTGTAGTGGTGGTCTTGGTAGTGTTAGGTTTACGGTTGGACTCGATGATCTTAAAGGTCTTTTCCAACCTATACGATTCTGTGATTCTGTATTTATAACAAGTTTGAGTGATTAAGCCAACTGGCATCCAGCCCATTTCATCCCCAATTCTCCAGAGCATTTATGCTAGGACTCTACATTGCATCTTCCAACTGAGAGTGGAAGAAGAGTTAGAACTAAGAAAGCTTTAAACTACTGTTTCATCCTCTGAGTCCTGGCTGATACAAGACTTGGAGAGGCCTTAGTCGCTGAATCAGTCCTGAGCATGTCCAGATAAACCGTTTCCACTGGCTGCAGAACATCCCGTACTAATGTGACTCACTAACTACCCCTTCACATTAGAACCAGGTTAAAAAAATTTGCAAATAATTAGTTTCCACCCTCCTACAGGCGCCTTTTATGTCTGGTGACCTCAGAGTACAGAGAGTGACATGGTACAGCCCTAATTGCTAAGCCAAACAATTTCTACTTTACCTGCTGGTCAAAAAGAGCCCAGAACATGGGGAGAGGGATGTAAAGGAAAAGCACCTTCAACACCATCTTAGTCTGAGCAATCAGTCGTTTCTGCAGCAAACAAGAATTACACAAGAGAAATTTGTTAAAAAAAAAAAAAAAGACAAAGTTGCAGCCTGCTATTTGCAGCACAGCAACAGGTAAGACACATCATGTAATGTTTACCCACGTCCTGAACTATGTATGTTGTGGGTACTTCCACTGATTTCTTAAACAGCACAAGGTCTGCCTATGGGTGTGGGAAGGGCTGCCAGTTAAAGGTGACATTGAAATGAGAGGAACCTGCGTCTCTTGGTGTGTATACTGATGGCAGCATGAGATTTAGCACTTTGTGCTGCTTTATGTTTCTAGGAAGGAGGCGTTTGAATGATAGGTGACTGAGGAATGCATTTCACATGTGAAAAATGCATATAGTCAAAAGGAAAATAAAGGGGACAGGCAAAGGTTTGTGCTGCTGTTGACAACAGGACAGAGTAGATAGGAGGCAAAGGACATGGCTGGGGACTATGGGACACAAGGCTTTCAGAGTCATGGGAAGGAGCTTGTACTGAGGCTGGGGGAATGCTGTGTTTATCCACTTAACCTGAAATTCTTAAGCATAATTCTGCAGTTTGATCCCAAGACAAGTGTTACAGCCCCAGGCATTAACCATGACAGTCAACACTATGGCCATATTTCCCTTCTGCATTCCTTAAACCAGCATATTTTTGTTTGAGGTTGGTTCAGAAGCTGACTTAGTGAGAGAAACAAAAAGTTGACACAGGTAATGCTTGCTATTTTACTAATTCAAAAACTAACAGGTGCTTGTGTTTGTTCAACAGGGGAAATAGTCTTTTCTTCATCTCCCTTGAATTTCCCCAGGCAGCCTATGATAACACAGAGCATCGACTCATACACATCTCTGCTTTCTCCCACAGGAGTTGGGGTGGTAACCTGCAGTCCCAGGGGAGCACTGAGGTTTGGCCAGACCATTAGCTTCTAAATGATTAAGAGGCCCAAAACTATCTGCCCAGCACTTGAGGCAATGGATCAGAGCAGACAGAAGAGAAGCTGAGGGCCAGGAGATGTCACGGCACAGGAGTGCTCAAGCAGTACTTACGTCATACTTCTCACTCGCCCAGTCTAGCCAGTGCTCTCTCTTGGGGAACTCCTTGCTGCGATGCCGAAACCGGTTTTTGATGGCAAACTGAGGAGAAACAGAATTTTGTTTAATGGCATTACAAATATTTGTCATGCTGTAAGCTGTTTTGCCATTAAAGATGACACTCGTGCTTTAGAGGGTGCTAGAGGTGACTAACTTCTGTTAACTGCTGTAGGCATCTAAAGGAATATTGCATTTAAGGCTTCACACTGCATATCCAGTGGAGTGTGCACCTGGGATTAGGTGAACCAAACTGCTCAGAGTAGTCTCTCTCAGCGTGGGTTGCTGTTAGGAGCTTGAAGACCTGCCTACTTCAGACTTACTTATGTACAACAATAAATAGAAGAATGTCATACGCACAGGTTTTCAGAGCTGAATGGCTGTAAGACTACATTTCACTATGAGAAGCTGCATCTTGTAGATATTCCTCATACCTTCACGCTGAATATACACAAATATAGTCCTGAAGAACTCCTAAGACTTTCTGCATGGAATAACATGCAAGGCTGAGCTGGGCCTTAGGGGCAGCACTCTAAGCAACGGCCAAAGTCACCTGTCGAGATATGGTTTTGACAGTCCTTACGAGACAAGCAATGGCCTGGGCTATAACAAGCTGGCAGATCTGCATGGAGAATGAAGCAGCCCATAAATGAAAAAATCCCCTGATCTGAGAGCTGAGGCACTGCAAAGCTGGGACATGTAGTGCTATTCATGCAGATTTAGCTCCCTTCCTTGCAGGCTTGCACTGACATGTAACCCCCCGACCTCCCTAATACAGTAGGGATCAATATACCTCTGCATTCTAAATAACATTCTTTTAATATGGAATAAATTTTTGCTGACAAGAGCTACTAGTAGCTGTGTTCTTGATGCAGGTCAAGGCACGTACACAGCCCTGCAGGACAAGATAAAAAGGTACACAAATGAGGAAGGAATCATTCCCAGAAATTGGGATAAGCTTTTACACACCACTGACATCTTACTTGGTTTATATCTGAATTTATACACAAAAGAAATAGATAAATATACACAAAAGATATAGATAAATAAAAAAGCAGTCTGTAAATCTGGAGGTGTCAGTAAGAAGCCTTCTGTAAGGAAAAAAAAAATCAAAAAACTTCAGAAGCTTTCATCATATTATGACAGATTTCTGATCTAGGCGAGTGTACTGAACAGTTTTAAAAATTGCTGTCAGGGTTTTTGGGAATACAAATAGTACTTACTCCAATGCATTTGGAAACTTGAATCATTATATTGCCTTGAGGTTGAACTTTCTTGTACATGCTGCTTCCAGTTATGAACACAACTACAATACACAAACAGAAAGCAACTCAGGATTAATTGAAAAGCATGGCAAATTTGGTATGGAAACTAACAATCAAGGAGTTACATCAGGGTGGGAATAAGCCTCCCAATGAGCAATGAATGTGCCTACTGGAACGTTATCACTCAGTAAAAGAAATCAAATTAATACCAGCAGGTTGCTACTATTTAAGGCAAAGGACTAAATCCGGAAACTCTTAGGGCAAGTCCTCAGTGGGACATTATTTTAACTGACGTATGGTCAAAACAAGGACCACTTAGGACCTTGGCTCTGGCCTTGCTGTACCAGATTAAGACGGCTTTACAGGTTCCTTTTTCAGGAGTCCAGGACACCGCAGCTCACGTCAGGCAGGGACACGTGAGGCTCTGCCTGAACTGCAGGACTCGGAGGCGTCCTCAGCTCCCACACCCAGGCACGTTCCCCAGCCTCACCCTCCCACGTGCTGGGCAGGACAAGGGCAAACCTTCGCAGCCACCGTGCACCCTGGGTTGGGTGCACAGGTAAGATGGGGTCACCGGCAGCTGGAGGCCCACCCTGGGTGGGCTCCTGGTCAGGACCACGAAGGATACCATGGTATACACTGTCACAGCGTTCAAAAAAGCCTGCCCGCCCCCCCCAAGCTTCTTGGTCTTTGTGCTGCAGCAGAAAGGCTCAGGGAGTGACCCATGATGCAGCTAGTAAAAATGCAGGTGTTTGAGAAATACAGACACACCAGCATGGCATTTCTCCAGTGCAGGGACAGTTACCTTATGCAGTTTGCTATCCTGGACTACAGATAGTTTCCAAAAAACACGTTTTCTCAGAACTCCCACACTACATTCAAACGATCTTATTTATACACCCCGGTAGTCCAAGAAATATAGACAGTAAATTACATAATGTCTAGAATTTAATGGTATATTTGTGCCCCTCCCCAGCCCCATCAGTCCCTCCTTGTAAATCAGTCTCTTCTGTAAAAGTGAGTGCTTCAGGTTAATCCCACTCCCACACCCCCAAGAAAAAGTTTAATTCAAAAATTGCAGAGATGATCAGGTATTGGTAGAGGTTGATACCTGGAGATTTCTACCGCTTTCTCATTATTCTGAGATCATCATCATCTAATCACATCTGAAACTGAAGCAGCAAGATGGAAACAGTTCCACTTACCCAAGGAAATAGCCATGAGGGCAGCAGGAACTCCGAAAGCTAGTGGGTAACATCGCTGTTTGGTATGAATGCCACACTCTTGAGCTGAAGTACAAAGTAACATTAGATAAAAGTCCCAGTCAGCGCTGCCAGTATTTTACATAGAGGTTCTGTTATTTGCATTCATTGTTGACTCAAGGGAAAAAAAAAAAAATCTCTGCTTATGTTATTGACAGAGTGGATGATCAGTATCAAACTTATCTTTCATTATCAAAAAGGGAAATTATGTATCACAAAAATCACAGACCGGCTGAGGTTGGAAGGGACCTCTGGACATCATCTGGTCCAACCCCCCTGCTCAAGCATGGCCACCTAGAGCCAGTTGTCCAGGACTGCATCCAGATGACTTCTGAATATCTCCAAGGATGGAGACTCCACAGCCTCCCTGGGCAACCTGTGCCAGTGCTCGGTCACCCTCAGAGTGACAAAGTGTTCCCTGATGTTCAGAGGGAACCTCCTGTGTTTCAGTTTGTGCCCATTGCCTCTGGTCCTGTCACTGGGCACCACTGAGCAGAGCCTGGCCCTGTCCTCTTTGCACCCTCCCTTCAGGTATTTATATAGGTTGATGAGATCCCCCTGAGCCTTCTCTTCTCCAGGGTGAATGGTCTGAGCTCTCTCAGCTTCTCCTCATAAGGAAATTTACATTTGGTTTTACACTGAGGAGCAAAGAATCCAACTAGAATGGTCAAATGCATGTTCTTGGTGAGAAAGGACCTAGATTACAAGAGTTTGGGGACAAGTTCATTACCAAAGATGTAAGAAACATAAACGTAGCTTGTTGAAAAAAAAAATTCTCAAACACCACCCCCCGCAGTGGTCAGTGATTTGACTTTCTAAACTTCACACATACATCCTGAAATGATACTCAGAGTATGGACATAGCTACTAACAGCAAAAAGTAAAAGACTAAACAAAATTATTACCTTTTTCACCATACTTCTTCTAAAAGGAGAATTAGAGAGTTTGATTTGAAAAAAATATTAGCTTGCAGCTAATTAATGTCTTGATTTAATTGTATTAGCCTTTTAGTTAAACCTTTAAGGATGTAATGGTATCACTTTGCTCAGCTGAATTAATCTGTTTTTCCAAGGTATTTTTCACCCTGTATCAGCATGGAAGCAAACTGCATGTTGTGACTTATGCGTATCTCCTTCCATTTTGGGAAAGGATAGAATTTGCATTAAGCAAACATCTAAAATGCTTCTATACAGTCTGTTCCAGTCAAGAAATCCAAAGGCCAGAATTTCAGCCCAGTGCTTTAGGGTTATTCCAGAACTCACATGCTGTTTTCTTTCTTTTGAGAAGAACAGCCTTCCTCAAACTCCTGCCAAGCATATCCATACAGCACCATCTGTGTAAGCTTGCAATGAAAATCCATACACATATGGATCAGTGACTTGTTTGCTTTTTGTTTAGGATCACGCTATTCGTTATAAGCGGAAGAGAAAATAACTTTCTCCTTTAATGATATGAAAAACGTTATTTACTTTGTCACATGCGTAAATGTGTTCCCATATGCATAGATGCTTCTGTACTTTGCATGGGCACACTTCAGAATAGTCTCCGCTTCCAGAGCAGAGGGCTCTGTCCCCCCTTCCCAGCAAACAGTACAACTCTTTCCTGCGCGATGGTTCTAAAGGCATTGGAAGAGGTGCCACATTTGTACCTTCATGGAATTAAAACATGCATTAGGCATACAAGTTGATGGCTTCAGCACGTCTCTTCAGATCTAGTACTTCTGATCCTAAAGGCAATTCAGATCTCAGACTGGCTGGTTTTTGACAGTACCTCACCTGTGAGAAGCTGGATGACATACATGAAAACTTGAAGACTATTTGCCAGATGACTCCAGAGGTGTCAAAGAACAGACCGTTCATTTAAACCTAACTGGATGGCAATCCAACACGTATCCTTTACCGATGTTTAACTATTTTATAAACAAATGTGTGGCCTTACCTCTGAGAATTGGGGTGATTATAGTAGATAGGAGACTTCCAGCATTAATGGACAGATAAAAGATAGAGAAGAATCTACTTCTTTGTTTTTCCTACAGTAAAACACAAAAAGATGTTTAGAAAGGCTTAGCCAGAACCACGTTGATCAGCCTAGAGTGAACAATCAGCAGCTCTCTTCACACAGTTCGAGACAAAGTTATCTAGCTCCTGCTTCAGCTACTCAGGAAACACTACAGTAATGCACATGTCTACATATGTATATTATTAGAGTATTATAACAGTGAAACATTAGTAAGAGTATCTGTACGACTGAAAATCTGAAAGACGTTGTTACCTGATCATCTTCAAACTGATCTCCACCAAACGCTGACACACAAGGTTTGATCCCACCAGTACCAAGTGCAATGAGGATCAAGCCAATCATGGACAGAGCACTGGAACAAAGCAGAAAAGAGAAAGAGGAAAAAAAAAAAATCACTTTGCTTTCTTACTTAAAGCATACGTAAGACTCATTGCAAGACAGTTGAAATTCAAGCAGCGTAAACTTAAGGCGTACGTTGTCCCACCCTTCATCAGCCTGGAAAAACCCCATGTACAAGGCAACTCACATGTGCACCGATACATTATCAGGAGAGCCATCCCGGTTGTGATCCGTCAGGTCATTTATGGAGCTCACAGACATGATGGCCTGCCCAATCGTATAGACAATGGACAGGGAGACAATGGTCCTGTTATAAAGAGAGAAGATCAATTTTTAGATATGTTAACACGATTACACACATATACATACACACAGACAATGCAGACTTTTGCTCACTTCAAAGATGCTTAGTAAAGAAGCATAATTGAGTCCATAACTTGTCATATGTGTTATCACAAGCTACTGTAACAATCTGTCTACATGCCTGTCACAATATTTCTATTCTGTTTATTTTTTTATTATTATTATTTTAACTAGCCTTGTTGAATTAAGCAAGGCAAGATGACAAGTGGATTCTCTAGATATCACCAGGTCACAGGAGATATTTAAATATCTTCAGTGGTTGCCTTTTTAATAACCAACTTGAGAATGCCATTATCATATTTCATATATGGTGAAGTTCAAATGGACTACTCTACAACACTGAAGTATGCAGTTTACACTGATTTTAATATTGTTTAAACATTTTCTGTGTTCTTTTATATTTTAGCCACAATGACAAAAAAATTTTAAAGATTTTAAAATCTATTTTAAACATGGAAGCTACCCCAGAAACGCTGTTGTGAACAACAACTCTATTACCCCACGCTCTCAGTTGTGGGGGTACCAACATCTTTAAACTCAGAGCTGAGTGAGACCAGCACTGAAGAGTACAGACCGCAGGCTTTCAGCCTGACTTCCCTCTGCCATGAGGTGCCTAGGAAGGTAATACTACAGAATTACCAGCCCTCCCTGCCACTCCTTTAGGGTCCATTCCTCTTTCCTGTATGTAAGAACATACTCCATTTTAACTTTGTTGGAGCTTAAGTACATGAGTATAGTTTAACCCACGTTCATCCGCTTCCTTGGCTGGGGCTCCATTCAATAGGCACAGACCCAGGTCTCTGGTTTGGAGGGAAAGCAGGAGAAATAGGACGCAATGATGTGAAGTTTAAAACTCTAGTTTGCAGAAGCAGCAGTCCCAAACCCAGTGCAACCCATGACAACGAAGGGCAAGGCTCAAGGACCCAGGACAATCCAAATCTGAGGAAGGCAAAAGATCCTCACAGCAAGTTTGGAGCACCCCAATACAAGAGCAGTGGGGGAAGCATCACTCACACCATTGACCAAATTCTTCTCCTTTTAAAACAAGATTTTCTGACTTTTAAAAATGCACTTCCCTGTAGCAGGGTAAGAATCTATACAAAGTGGGGCAACAGTGAAGCTGAATCTGCTATTCATTGGTATTTACTAGATAAAATTTAACTTTTTTTAAAAAATAGCACTTCCATCAGTTACCTTAGTTGCTTGGCTTAACAACTTAGGAGAAAGTTTCCAAAGGAAATGAAACCTGAGCTGACCAGGAGAGAAAATTCTAGGGTTTTTTTGGTAAGGCTCATAAGCATGCTGTGAAGACAACACTTACATAATTGGCACTGCATAGATGTTTCCCAATTTAAAAAAAAAATTTTAAAAATCATAACTTCTGTGCTGTTTTCCCCAAGAACCTCACACCTAACAATATGTGAGCAGGTCCCAGCATGCTCCTTGGCAGACATTGCAGAAAGTGCATGGACTGTGGACAATTTGAATCTCTCCTATAAGAGTGCTTAACAGTGCTTGGGTAACCTCCTCTTCCTCTTGTCATCGTAGATTTTTTTTTAATGAATTATTGTTTAAGCGTTCCTCATGGCACCTTGCTGTATTTTAGGGCATTTATACATTAAACCCAGCAAATTATTTTTTTTTCCAAAAGCATTTTTTTCTTGTCAAGCTTAAAGTTCCAGTTTTAAGTCCTGAGCCATCCTACTGAGCTCCTGTTAAGGGTCTGGTGGCCAGAGGTTTGCAGCTGCAGCACTGGTATACACAAGTACCAGAGAAGGGATGCAAGGTCTGCAAAGCTTCATCTGATACAACAGGTAAAAGCCAAAATAGTTTAAAAAAAAAAAAATAAAAGTCATACCATCTGACCAAGTGGGTACATGTATATTCAGGCTGCAGTCTGCAAGATACCAAGCTACTTGCAATGGCTTGTACGGATCAGGCCAGCTCCACAGAGCACAGTTGAGTGGTTCCAGCCCTGCTCTCCCAAACGCTGTCAATGCAGCAGAAGAAGATGGTGCAGCCTGCAGCTGACCAGCTGCACAGCCAGCTTCATCTCTAATCTCTGGGAGACCTTTGACAAGTCAGCTGACTCCATATCCCTCCAATTCCTGACTCATATCCCTCCATAAAAATCTTTATTACACTTTTTTTCTGGCAAAGTAAACACTATTAGAATCACGACATCAGCAAAGGAGAGCGAGATCAGGCTGTTAGAAATAATCTGGTTACATTTCAAAGCCCTTCATTCAGCAGTACTTTTCTGAGCAACTAGCACACAGGTAAAAACCCAGAATTCATCATTTAAAGAAAGAGTTTCAACTCAGTAAAACCTCCCACTGAGCTGTCAAGTCAATACTGAAATCACAGAATATTTTAGAATATATTCTAAGTCCCAGTTACTATCAGATAACACAGTATTGCGCTATTTCATTGGCCACCTGCAATAGGTAAAGATGCAGTCCAATGTAATTATAACCTCTGGTATTTATTTTCACAGCTTGGTGAATACTTTCCTTAATTTAGCTTACATTTTGTCCAGGTGAGAGGAAAAACACGCAGCATGCTTGGAAAGCAAGCTACTACCCTTAACTGATTAGCAGAACCGTAACAGTTGTTAACTCAGTGCAGTTTCAGGTCCGAGCTAAATCAATTAAAACCTCAAGCTTTGGAGAAAAAAACCCACAAACGATCCTGGAGTAGCCAACACCAACTCTGAAGCTGTTGTTCTGAGCTGCTGCTTCAGGTGATGGTTTAAGTAACACTGATCTCAGATGAGCTTTCGTGATTTCTGGTTGTTTTCTGAGGAAACACTCACTTAAACTTTCCCAGCCAAGAGTCTGCAACGAGCGCTCCAAGGATCGGTGTCAAGTAGCACAGAGCAACAAATGTGTGGTAGATGGCTGTAGACAAGTTGTCATCCCATTGCAGGAAATATTTGAAATACAAAACGAGCACCGCTGTAGGAAGAAGAACAAAACAATGGGTTACAAACCAAAGTCAGGGCTGGGTGAGTAATGGTAGGCAGGAGGACACACAGGACACGGGACGTACCTCGCATGCCATAGTAGGAGAACCGCTCGCAGAACTCATTGATGATGATGAAGAAGATGCTCAAGGGGTAGCCAAAGCAGCTTCTCTGGAGGCGAGAGACAGACAGCGTGAGCTCAGAGCTGTGCAGCACAGACTAACAGCGCTCACTGCGACCCACAGCTTGGGCAAGCTCAATACAGACTCAGCAGGAGAGGGTAGGGGGTTAGGAGGCTGTGTGGGCTTCCATGGAACAACACTGGTTTACCTGAACAAAGAGTCAATTCTCACTTTCCCCTCTTGGTCCCCAAAGCTCTACAGACTTCTCATCTGCCCTTTGCAAGAGATCTTTAGCAGTGCTGTATTTGCCTTTCAAGTGTTATGTTATGCACATGTGAAATCTTCAGCATCTAACCCTTAGGGCAATCTTGATTGGTATCCAAAAATATGCAAAAAGCCAGTGTTTTTGAAAACAATCAAAACCCAGACCCAACAAAAAACCCACCATGCTAAATGCCCACAGCACACCAAAGTTAGAAGCCTGGGGCTATTTTTAAATACCTCCAGTTAAGACACGTAAAAAATTAAACACTTTATTCAAACAAATCTCTCAGGAAAGCTCCCTATCCTTACAAATACTCTGCTTGGTGAAGAATCCTTCATTTCTTCGGACTTGCCGATAGAATGGACTTTACTCCTAACCTAAAATGTCATGGCATGAACTGCCAGATTTACTGAGCCCTCACCTGCTGCACTAGGCATCTCCACAGTCACCACCACAGTTTGTGACGTGGCTCTTGCCATCGCGACAAAGGGAAAAAGCACACATCTGGTACAAATCTGGCATGATCAGTAGAATTGGAAGCTTAACTCCTGATTGCCTACTTTTCTTCGTAGATGAATACATTATATCATTTCTATTAAAGTTACAAGGAAAGCAAGTTGAACATAATCCTCCATATTTTACCTTTTTTATGGGTTTAATTCTGCAAGTTGCAAAAATCAGATTTTTAATAAGCCTCAGAACATCCCAGAGGTAAAACAGTTATGAAACTTAAGCGTGGACAAGAACAGAAACATGGCATTGTTTGTCTTCCTGTTGTGAGGGTTTAGGAATCAAACCAACCCATATTCCATGTGAAACAGAAAAGTTAACTCTGTAGATCAAAAGGAAAGAAACCTTATGTGGGAAAATCCTGCCTGACATGAGTAAATCGGAGAGCCCACGTCTCCAGCAAAGCCTCTGGCCAGAGCCTTAATGAACACCACAACACTTCGTGAGACTTGTGTGCTACAATAAGCTTTTTGTGAATACTGCAAGAGAAATGAAAATAAGAGCGTGGCGAGAGTCTGACTCGGGCACGAGGATGTCCAAGCAGCCTGAACAGCACTGATTTTTGTTATTGGCTGAACCAGGCATACAGTGCACACCTTACCCATGGTTTGATAAGCAAGCTTCACTGAAAGAATCTGACTTCAGCTGAGGTGAGTGCCAGGTGGGACTCATCTAGCTTCAGAGCAACAGAAATTAGAGGCATAAGTAGAAACTTGTCACTCTTGATTTATCACATCCTCCATGGGCAGAAAGGAGTGCCTCCAAAGGAAGACCATCCACATGTATCCCAAAATTAGATAAAATTCACTTGAAGGTGCCTACTTCCCTCGGCTGAAGATAGCAGCAGCTCTGGATGGCTAGCCCCAGCTTGGACACAGCTTTGGGTGGACTGGAGTTCCTACAGAAGAATGCCACCCAGCCCCGTCCGTGCCCCATCGCTAAGTTGTGCAAACATTCGTGCTCCTGAGGAGGTGGATGGGGAACAACACTGAAGATTTGCCTCAGCACCCATAGATATACCCAAAAGGTTTTGATTTCAGAAGTTGGTGGGTCAGGCCCTAAAACAGAAACCCACACTGTGCAGCTGGTTTCTGCCGGTGTAATTAGGTACAACCTAGCTGGGGAGGAGAGGATGTCCCCATCTGAAGCAGGAGACGGCCTTCTCTGTGTCTGGCCTGCCTACAGAGAAAAAAGGGACAGGGCAGTCCTGGCAGGACCCATCCTCACCAGAAATTCACAAAACCTCACTAAAACCTTTTTGTCTTTCTTGGCGTTCTCGAGCCTCCCCAGCGTTACACCATCACGCTGCCCAACAGCTCCTTGTGTAAGCAGTGTTACGCGCTGATCGGGGGAGGTAACAAACTTCCACCAAGGCTGGGTTTCCGTTTTAAGCCACTAGCATTTATGTGCCCGGCAGAGGAGCCCTGCATTCACACGCTGGCCCAGCAGCCATGGGTGGGTTTTAACTGGCTGCCCCCAAGCTGGCGGAGATTAGTATGTCGCAGCTGGGGCTGAGCACGAACAGGGGCACGCAGGAGAAAGCTACAGGGTCTTTCCCAAGGTAACAGACCTTCTATTTTTCCAGGGTGATACAAGCAAGAAGAGAACATGCAGTTATACCTTGATAATATATGACCTATACTGTTCTTGTTTTGCACCACACTGTCCTCTTAAACCTCTGGTGCATTATCCATGTGCATACACATGCATTTACTGAAACACCTTCTGTTGTGACCCCTGTTGAGCAGAAAGCACTGGATCCACCACTGACAAGGTTACCCAAAGGTTATGTTTTATAATGCTCTCTGTAACATTCCCCTGCCCTGGGGATGCCAGGCACGGGTCTGACACCGCCCTGCTGCACAGCTTTGACTTTGGCTGCTGAGAAAGCCACTAAGCTGTGGGGAAAGTCTGCAGAGTAAAACCTTGCGAGATAAGGAAAGCAGAGATAGAGATAGGGTTGCTGAGACAGGTGTCATTAACAGTTCAAAGAGTCGAGAACACTAACACCAAAAGGTAAAAGGGTCCTAAGGGAGAGCTGGCAGATGATGAGAAGGATGGGCTCCGGGGGCCCTTCTCCTCCCAGCCGATGCTCGCCAAGTCAAAGGCTCTTCAGACACTTTATCAGGGTGGTGAGCACACTAACGCTTAGCTGGGATTTAATGAGCTACCAGGCTGTTTTGTGTGTGTTGGCCAATAACTCATTATTTTATACTTTTAAAGTATGTTTATAGGATGATTTTTTTTTTGTGCACTGCTAGAGTTACCCAAACAACATAACCCAAAGAGAGTCAATATAGCAACTTTTTATAAGAGAAAACAATACTTACCGACTTGCCCTTACTCTTACTTTTTGCAGCTGTAGAGGGAAAAACACACAAGTTAATGGAAGCTATTAAGTAACGTTCCTCTAAAACCACTGGAAGACATGGGAAAAGTTCAGCTCAAAATGAATCATGAAACAAACACAGGATGAGTAAATGTTCAGTTTCTTAAAGGGGGACTTTTTATGGTGCAAGAAGGTTATTGGGAAAAACTTCGCTTGATTGCCTTTTGTTTTTCAGGCTGTGCTTAGACTCACATACACTCCCAGGGAAAAACCAAAAAGGACTGATGAGACAAAGCATCCCATCCTACTATGACTGCTCACCACACGTCGTTCAAGCTGGTGGTAGACCACCCTACCACGCACAGAAGATGAATCCCGTTTTAATTCACTCTCACGGTTGTTACCTAAAGGCAATTCAAGAGTAAGGAACAGACTGAAGACACCCTGCCAGCATGGATGCCAAGTCCTGAAGAGGCACAAACTTCACATGGCTCAGACTTAGCGAGGGCCAAATACATGGCCCAACAGAGTGATCCACGTTAGCAGGCATTCCCATAGCCTGGAGATTCACCTAGGAAGCCCTGGACGCACAGGAGGGGTCCCACTGAAGTCAGCAAGAGCAGACAGCTGCTTGCAGCCCCAAAGTCACTTCCAGCTGCTCATGGCAGGTTCGCTACCCCTGGCAGCCCTCCAAGCACTGTCCTGCAGGGCTTGCTCGGCTCAGGGCACAGGCTCAAAGGCTGAGCTTGCACTGTTTCAGATAAAGGCCCCGTGCCCACATAGTGGCTGTCAGCATTTCCTATAAAACCACATAAGCGAGTTCATTATCATTAAGATAAGACCAAGTACAAGATGTGAACTTTGAAATTCCTGCTTGCAAATGAAGGTGCCCATAATAGATCTCCAAGAAAAATACATTTGCCAAGATCATTATTTAGTCCATAGTTCACAACAGATGAAAACAGCTGACAGCAACACTATACTTCGGTGTTTGAGACGATACTGAATAAAGTCTCTTTCAAAAGTTATTAAAACAAATTAATCCGATTCTTTCCTTCACTGCCACAGACAACTACCTTCACAATAGAGACAGAGGAAGCATTTATGCAGATAGTTCAAGAATATATTTTCCTGGAAA
This sequence comes from Mycteria americana, assembly GCF_035582795.1. Classification (NCBI taxonomy): domain Eukaryota; kingdom Metazoa; phylum Chordata; class Aves; order Ciconiiformes; family Ciconiidae; genus Mycteria; species Mycteria americana. The sequence goes on along the minus strand of NC_134365.1, from coordinate 163,265,993 downwards.
AGAAGTAACATCCAGAAAGTGCTAACGCACCAACTTCAGGGCACAGGCAGATACCCGAGTCATTACAGTTATTGGTAATGTCCCTTAGACAACTCAGGTGAGCAGATATACTGCAGGATACCAAGGCATTACTGACAGACTGTCTTCATAACTTCTTGATTATTTCCACTTGTTGGCCGTTCCAGCACATATGCATCATACTGCCAGTTTTTCATAACATCAGCTTGAGCAGCTCGCTCCTGTCTATTAGCTAAGCCTTGGGAAAAAAATATCAAGGAACTTGTAGTTGGTTGGGTTTTTTACCTTTCCAGAGGGTAAAAGTATCACCTCTGCAAGAAACCCTACACAGAGGACACTGCAGAGGCATTTTGTGCCGACAACATTGACTGACTTCAGTGTTTAAGAGACAAACTTATTTCTCAACTGTTTTGACTTTTCCCCTCCATTCTCCTTTTACAGTGACAGTCAGGAAACTCCTGATGGCCTTAAAGGCAACATTTCAACGTAGGCACCTACACTGTCTGAGGAACTCCACTGTCGGGCAGCTTCAGGGTTCGACCTTCAAAAGCACAGAGCACCCGGCCTTTTGCATCAATTATTTCAGTGATAAATCTGGGGTTTGCTAGTGGCACATTGGAGCAGTCCCTCCTTTAGGCAATCCTCAGTACCTCTCATTATCTCCCCACAAAGAATGACCTGCAGCACTGCTCAGTTTCACGACAAAATACTGAGGAGCTTCGCGTTTTTCAAAACCCTCTAACCAGTTATGCACTTTGTATTCCCTTAAGATATTAAATATTTTTAAACAGTGTAAAGACAGAAGCCACTCAGTTCTTGGCTTGAGCACTAAATCTAAGTAGTTATTTATCAGTGGGTCACTCTCGCCTTCCTACGCTTGGAGGCAAGGCGAGGGGCAGCCTTACGGCTCTGACCCCTTCCCCAGCAGCTCCCACCAGTACGGTTCCCTGCGGTCACAGAGATGCTGCGGGACGCTGCAGCTCTTGCGGCACACGGTCCACGTCGCCAGGTGGGAGCGCATTGCCTTGCTCCACGCAGCCATCACAGCAGCTTTGCCTGGTTGAAATACTTCATGCCTGTGGCCAGGCTAAATCTGTACACAACCACACTGGATGCTCCTGGCTCCAGAGTGAGCCCGCTCTCCTGCCGCCTGGCTTGTGGCACAGCCAAGCCTGTTGCCTCCGTCCCTTGGAGCGGCCTGACAGCACCTACACAAGGATGCTGCTGCCCTCAGGACAAGTGACTCCAGGAGTCCCTGCTTCGCACCTCGCTCTTCCAGAAAGACACTGACATGGAAACCATGAAAGCAAACCTATAACACAGCAAACGTGATGTTACATGAGCAGACACAGCTCCATCAGGTTTTTCTCTCTTCCCAGAGCCATCACCGTTTTCCCGGCTGGCTGCCCGAGCCAGCAAGACCCTGGTGCCCGCCCGGGCAGCGGCACTGCCGAGCTCTGCCTGCTCATCGCTACGGTTGCCTGTCCCCAGAGCGCAGATTTGCCTGCTGAAGATGCACTGGTACTTTCTCATTTTTTGGGCACCTCGCGTTCCTCCCCTTCGGGAGACAAGGTTGCCCCAGCTCAGGAACTGCTTGCCAGGAGAGGCACACCAACGTGCTCAGACACTGCAGGACCAGGAGTCCAGCGAAGGGCTATGGAGAGCTACACCATAGAAAAGCACCATTTTACTACTCAGTGTTCCAGTTGAGATCGGAATGAATCTTCAGGATTAACTAGCTAAATAGGCTCTGCCCTTATCTGAATCTTCCTGTTGTGTTTCTGTGTATTTAAAGAACACGGACTAGGTCAACCCTAAACTCTCTTGTGAAAAAGCATTATTTAAGAGCTACGAGAAACACCACGTTTAACTTGTACTAGGATTTTAAACTCCACATGCCTTAAAAGTTTCACATAAACCATGCCAGCTAGGGGCTCAGCTCCAAGAGGTTACAGAGGCTAAGGCACCATCGCTTGGCTCTCACCAGGCTTCCAAGGCAGGTTCATACAAGCATCGCCGGAGGGAGAGCTGCCCCGGAGGAAGAGGGCTGATGAAGAAGCAACAGCTGGGGATGGCCCAGAGGAGCACAACGCACCCGAGGCGTCCTCAGACCCGCAGCCAGCGGCAGAGCCAGCCCCGGGGTCCCGGGACCCCTGGGCCACGCTGCCAGCTCACACACAGCCCGCCACGGACACCGGGCTGGGAGGGAGGCGGCGTGAGGACCCCCCGGAGCCCAGCCCGGAGGCGGCATGCCTGCAGCCGCCTCGCCACCCCCGGGGCCGGCCCCGCATCCCGCCCCGCCACCGGGCGCCCACCCCCGGGCCGCTGCCGCCAGCCCGCCCCGCAGCACCTACCCATGCTGCCGGCGCGGTCTCGGCGGGCGCTCGGGGAGAGAGGAAGGGCGCCGGGGCCGGCCGGGCTTTAAGGGCGGTTCGGGGCCCCGCCCGGCCCCGGCTGCTCCGGGGCGGTGCCGCCGGCCAGGGCCGCGCAGGTGGCGGGCCGGGGCCGGGGCCGGGGCCGGGGCCGGGGCCGGGGCCGGGGCCGGGGGCGCGGCGCCGGCGGGGTGCTTATCGCCGGGCAGGCCCTGCCGGGCTCACCCGCCCTTGACCCGCCGGCTTCGAGCCGTGCTGCGTTAGCGCAACGCACCGGGGAGGGCTTGGCGGCCGGCCGCAGCCCTGCCCGCCGCCCTCTGCCCCGCTGGCTTTTAAGTGGGGAGCGTGGCTCCCTCTGCTCGGGGTTTGGTTTTGGTTTTCCGTGGCTGTGAGAAAGCGCAGAGCCAACGCCGTAAGCTAAAGCGAGCGCTGCGCAATGCTAATGCCGCACGTTGTCCCTTCGATGTCAACGGCACGATGGAAAACTGAGTGAGCGAGTAAGTGGACTGCGTGCTGCGCGGAGGGCAGCTTTCGGCCTCGTTCCCTCCTTTCCACCCAGGGAGACGGAGTTTCTCCCGACTGCGGCTGCCAGACGCAAGAGAAAACACAAGTTTGCTGGCCGGCCCTTGGTTCCTAACGATGACCGACCTGCGGCTGCCATGGTTGTGGATGCCCCGTCACTGGAAGCGTTCGAGGTCAGGTTGGACGAGGCTGTGAGCAACCTGACCTAGTGAAAGATGTCTTGGCATTGGACTAGATGATCTCTAAAGGTCCCTTCCAACCCCAACCATTCTGTGGGTCTATGTTTCTGTAACCCAGTTCTCCCGTCACTTCGGCCTGTCTGCAGCAGACGGCCGTCCGGCGTGCCGTGGGTACCGCCAAACTACAGGGAAAGCTGGGAGAATGCTGATCAATATAACACGGTGAATGTTTCATGCTGAATTGTAGCAATGCCTGCATCCTACTCAACTAGATTTAGACGTGAAATAAACGGATGAAAAGTTCAGCATGAGAATCACCAGAACGCGAGGTCAACAAGAAGAGCGGATTAAGGGAAGCTGCACAATACTAAGACTTGAATGTGCTCAGAATGCAGAAATAGAAAAATATTAGTAGGCACTGCCAAACAAATTTCTGAAGGAAGAATAAAACCCTTCTCTGAGGCTTGCTGATGTTGTGTTACACTGGCCTATGGTTTATGCAATCAGTCCGATGGCATCTCCTACAGCGTGCACTTAATAATTACCTGGCTGCTGAATAGGTTGATTTCTTCTTAGGTGCAAATCAAACAAGCGCTGCAATATATTGCAATGTGGAACATCTACAGTCAGCACTCCAGGTGCTAAAGAAGGCTGCCCTGACCTGGGAGGTAGAGCTCCGGCTGCACCCAGATTTCTTAAACTGTGTTTATATGGGGGTAATCTGCTCAAAGGAGCTCTAGCCTCTTACCAGGTACTCGTACTTTTGACTGTTAAAATTAATTAATACATTCTTAAGGAAAAGAACAAGTGTGTGGTAATAGCTATATTTATAGCACGTACTCCTGTAAGAAACACAAATCTTGCTGTATAAGTTCCACTGCCACAGCTGATGCTAGTCATATGTCACTGCTCTGTGAGATAGATAGATAGAGATATATATATATATGGCCACACAGCACAGGCAGTGTTGCGTTTCTCTATTACGGTTACTCCAGCAAAACAAGCAGTCTGTAATGCAGTGAAGAATGCTGAAATTACTGATAGCTCACTCAGGTGCAGAAATAATAGAGATACTACCACCATTTTTGAGCTGTTAAAGTATGAAATGAAAGATGTGATTTCTTCCCTGAACATTTGGCCTCGTCCTCTTGCATAAACAACGGTGGGGAATGGGAATTTCAGTTTGTTCCCAAGCACATCTTATATGCCCCCGTGCATTTGGTGGAAACAAAGAGTAGGCCTTTGACGTTTCTTCCTAGAGAGAGACATACAAGTAGGATGCAGAAATTAAGAAAAAACCACCTGTTTTCTCAGCAATTTGAGATAAACAGGCTAGCTGGATCACCCTGGCTTCCGCTCATGTTATCTTCCAATATTCAAGGTCTCTCTTAAACCAAAAATGAAAAAAAAAATTTTTACAGAAATCTCCTAACACCACTAGTAAAGAATTCACCCTGATGAGTACAAATGTTTTCATTTGCCCCACGGAGAGGTAAAGGCCCACACAATCGCTTCACAGCTACTTCTGAGGTGGATTGGATTCTGCTTTCATTTCGTAAGCTGGTGCCCGAGGCTGACCTCTGCGGGGCTATTCTGTGGTTGTGCTTGTTGGAGGGACAGGATTTGTTCGCCGAGGATTTGAGTTTCCTAGCGAGGCTCACTTTCCAGGAGAGCTCAGAGCGCGGCAGGGCTGTTAAATATTCAGCAAAGATGAAGATGTAATTCTGCTTTCTTTTACAAAGCTCTCAACTCACAGGAGTGCATTTTCAAGGTATAATAGAAAACTCGGGCAACATAACTTTGAATAATTAAGTATAAACCGCAGTTGGTGATTCGAAAGCATAGTATGCGATTTCTGTAAACCGTGCAGGTTAAAATGAGGCAGTATTCCAAGACCATATCCTAGCACCAACTGTTTGGCTGTACGGGTGGAAATTTTAATTGATGGGTACCTTACTCTGTCATTAGTTAAATGCCACAAAATGTCACTCAGTTGCAGGTCGTAGGGAAGTCGGTGAGATTGCTTCCTTGTGCCTCGTAGGTAGGAAGAACACGATCGTTTCAGAGAAGCTGCTGAGGTGAATCCATAACACGGAACAGTTGGTAACAACTATTCATTATTTAAGGACTAACGACCTGAATTAAGATTGAAGTATCTTAAAGAAAACGAAGACAAATTACTATTTGTTTAGAATATGCATATTTTATAAATCTTAATAGATGGTTTTGACTCAGTATTTTAGATTGAAAAAATGATAATAAGCATAAAGAAACGGCAGGGGTGTGCAGCTCATCGTGGGAGAGCCAGCATTGGGCAGCATGCTGAACACTGATTTAGGTAGTGTATTAATGCCAGTATGAACAAAGACTATTGGGGTTTGCTCTACAACCACAATTTACTTGGCTTTCACGATGGTAGTAGCCAAACACTGACACTAGTCACTTCCCAGTAATGACTCCTCCCAAGACGATACATCCTTCCAGGAAAAGCTTATCCCCACCTTCCAGATAGGGAATCTGAGGAAAAAGTGATTGGTGAATCAGCTGGTGCATACGACAGCCTTCCACAGAAGAGCTGCACTTTCTAATGGAGCTCAGGCATCCCGCTAAAACCGTGAACGTTCAGATAATAAAGAAAACAGAATTTGTTTGCTGTGACCTTTCTCATAGCACCGTGTCTCATTTTGGCTCTTGAAGATACGGTTTGCTGGCAGAGCAAATAATTGGTGGGACGGTCTGGAGGAGATGGGGACCGCAGGGAGGGAGGGCACCAGGGGCCTCGGGGAAGGGGTCTGCAGCAGTTCAGCTGCATTCAGCCGCCAGCAATACAGCTGCCAGCTGCTGTGCGCTTCCATAAGTGACTCTAGGTCTGGTATTTGAGATGCTCATTTAATTTCCGTGCAAAGATCAACTTTGGCCCCGAAACATAGGGATTTGCTACTTCAGAAGTTTGCTAAACCGGACCAGGGACAGGCAGAGAAAGAGAAGTTTTCTACCAACCCAGCCTGCCAGCCCAGCTCAGCAGCATTTGGCAGGTATTCCTCCCCAGAAAAAGGAAAAGAGTTCACGTTCTGTGGCCCAGAAGGGACTTGGCTTCTCTGGCAGATCTGCCTGCACACACACTGAACGTGTGGGTGGAGGGGGAAGCAAAGGAGCGGGAGCTAGAGCGGACACCTGTACATAAATAAAGTAACTAAGTAAACTTTATTTACCTGGAGCTGCCCCAGACTGATGCCAAAAACCTTTGGCTCATTAGCAGTGCCTGTGGCGACATGCAAAGTTAACATAGCAGATGTAGGCCTCGTGAGTTAATGGTACACGATACATTGCGAAGCCACTTCTGCCAAAAAGTGGGTTTGTTTTTTTTATTTTTGCTGAAAACATAACTTGAGGTCGATAACTCAGAGTGGTTTATTTCCAGTTCATTTACTCTGTTTGATAACATTGTCTTCTCTGTAGAGCATGTATTTTTATGGGTAAGGAGAGCGCAGGATGGATTGCCAGGAGGGAGAAGAAGCCCCACGCAGACACGTGTCAAAAGTAGACGCGAGGAGCAAGGGGTGTCCCCACTGAGACGGGATTTACCCCTTGTCCACTTCCTCTTTATATCCATCTCCATCGTGACAACACCTTTGCTGCTTTTTTCCTCCGCGGTTTTTTCCCTCGGGGAATCTGAAGGGACGGTGTTTTGTGCAAAGCCTGGATTCAGTAGGGGACTTCAGTTCTGGAAGTGCAGGTCTGTTTGAAAACCAGCGTTAGCTGACAGTTGCAAGGAGGTGTTAAAAATCTTGATTTTGGACTTAGAGATGTGACCATCCCTTCCAGCCTTGAAATGCCTTCGTGGGTCCAGCCTTCGGCCTTAACCTTTGCACCACGAGCCGCAGGCAATACATACGGAGAGCACCCATCGTGCTGTGCCTGTGCAATACATCAGGCGTGAGACTGGGAGAACAGAAACACACAGAGTAATCCCGGTTTTGGTGCTGAGTTACTGTCAGACCTTGAGCAATCCGTCTCTGAGGCTGGGAGATTCTCGCCTGCCGAGTAAGGGCACTCCCAGCAGGTACGTGGGGTAGACAAATAGGAGTGTTCGCCTAAGTATTAAGGGCAGCTGGTAAGGGAAGTAGGGCAGAACAAGAGAGTTCCCGATTCAAAGCCTTTATGTATTCCTTTCTACTGCGGAGAAACACATACCTTCAAAGCGTGTAACCATATATAAGAAAAAAAAAAAGATAACAAAGGTATAAGTATCCTGCACCCAGCTGGGATTCAAGCCTTTCATTGGGTGGTGAAAGCTTTCTTTATCCTGAATTATATACCTCTGCCTTTCTTTATATTAGATTTGCATTTGCTTGACACACAGCATCACCCTCTCTCACCTAAGGCAATGCAAGTTTGCTGAATGTTGTTCAGGGCATACTGGAACCACCCAACCATCTCTTCGAGAGTTAGTTTGTTTTCTTTGTATTTCCACATTGATATTCTTCTTCTGAAACTTCACATTTGTGTTGTGAGACCTGACATTTTCGAGTGAACTTTTTAGCTTTTCATTACATTGTGTCTGCTGAAGTTTCATCACTAGCATGTTTTCAGACAAACTATACTTAGCTTTTTTCTTAAGGACAGCACATCAGAGTGCCAGCAGCACAGCAGCTGCTAGGGCTGGCTGGATTATCTGGTCAACTTATGCAATCAGCCCTACAAAATGAATCATGTTGTTGACTGGACAACTGTCATGGTTTAACCCCAGCCGGCAACTAAGCCCCACCCAGCCGCTCGCTCACTCCCCTCGGTGGGATGGGGGAGAGAATCGGAAGGGTAAAAGTGAGAAAACTCGTGGGTTGAGATAAAGACAGTTTAATAGGTAAAGCAAAAGCCACACATGCAAGCAAAGCAAAACAAGGAATTAATTCACTGCTTCCCGTGGGCAGGCAGGTGTTCAGCCATCTCCAGGAAAGCAGGGCTCCATCACGCGTAACGGTTACTTGGGAAGACAAACGCCATCACTCCAAATGTCCCCCCTTCCTTCTTCTTCCCTAGTTTCTATACTGAGCATGACGCCGTATGGTATGGAATAGCCCTTTGGCCAGTTGGGGTCAGCTGTCCCAGCCGTGTCCCCTCCCAGCTTCTTGTGCCCCCCCAGCCTCTTCGCTGGTGGGGTGGGGTGAGGAGCAGAAAAGGCCTTGACTCTGTGTGAGCACTGCTCAGCACAGCTATAACATCCCTGTGTTACCAACACTGTTTCCAGCACAAATCCAAAACATAGCCCCATGCAAGCTAATATGGAAAAAAATAACTCTATCCCAGTCAAAACCAGCACAACAATGCAAGTACAAGTGTCATCTCTTGACCAATCTGTGTTTTGACTCATGCACATGTTAAAAAACCCCAGAGTTAAACTGAGCCAATATTTAGGAACTGAAGTGTGATTTGCATTTAACTTGTGGAGATACTTAGATGATTATTTATAAGTGATGCATACTTCCTCCTGCCCCCCAATTAAATCATCTCATAAGATTGGATGCTCACATTTTCAAGGGGAAACATCCTTTGACTTTGTACGTCATTTTTGGGGCAGGAGAGGCAGTGCTGCTATACAAAACATACATGACTTCAGATGGCATCAACGTCCACCGTGGAAATAACATATTTTGAGTTCAGGTAATAGGACAAGATCATATCATTTTCTAGCGATGCATTTTCTGGTGTTGAAATTCTGCAACTGGAAACCAAGAGCTGACACCATCTAGCTGTGGCAGCCCTCTTAGAAGTTTGCAGATGGGCTCATCCCTCCTGAAATGGATTTTCACATTATTTACATAGAGATTCATATTTTCACCATAGGATACAAAGCTTCCTTCTTGCCGTTACCTATAGCTCTACTCTATCTCACTCAGATTTATATGAAAACTTTAGCAGCAATATCTGACAGAATTTAATATGTAATTAAATTTCAATGGATTCATTTATCTCTCTGTTCTCTTGTGAAGTTGCCATAAAGTCAATTTTCGTATTTCATCTTAGAAATCTTGGTCAGTGTTGTTGCTACTGGAAGATCCAAGCATCCAGGGCTCAACTGGATTAATTCAGCCCACTGTGTTTTGAGGGGTCGGTGGGAGGAGAGGTCGGGCGGAAGGGACAGTGTGGTGGAGGAAGGGGCTAGAAGAGGGTTTCACCGTGGGGGTCCCACACTGAAGGGGAGTAGGGCCTGAAGAGAGGGGCAGGAACACCTGTAGCTCGCTAGCCTGGGCAGGTGGTCAATGAGGTGCTTGAAAAGAGAGCAGCTCTTGTTGCCCACAGCCTCAGTGGAATTCGTTTGAGACCTCCCAGGTCCTCCATCAGCTGTGAACACCCACCCCAAACCCTCCCCATCATCTTCCCTTGGGAAGCGTCTCCCAGCCTCCAAACCCCTTTCACCCCTTTTGCGCTCTCAGGCCCTCACCTGGACCCCCACTCCTGCAGAACGGAGTTTGGTCTGTGGCAGCGGGAGATACTGAGATGGCCCTGGACAATGTGGATTCGCCTGTGAAGCAACAAAAGCATCACCTGCACACTGCTGTATCTCCGAGGGCTTCCCCGAAGCGTCTCTGCTTCTCTTTGGTCTTTTCCAGTAGCACCTCTAACCTTCTCTAGCTGCCCTCCTTGTTTTTTTAATACTTGTCCAAATTAGAAAAATGTGTTACTATTGACCTATGCGGTTCTATTCTTATTTTCTTTGTTCTTGGCACTCTTGAGCAACTGATTCCCAGTAGGCAGCACAACACCGTTCAATGACTTTGTTCTTTCGGCTTTTAAAACAGGGATGTCCCCTTATCTTATTAGGCTTGGAAAGCCCAGGATTTGCTATTACTTGGATTTGTTTACACTTCCTGCTGATAGCTCAGCCTATTTTCTGCTTAAGGGATGGGGAGATTTTGAAAAGAAGGAAAAAAAAATTAAGAAAAAACCACAAACAACCAAACAACCCCCCCCCCCCAAACCCCAAACAACAAAAAACCAACCAGCAACAGCTTTTCGCCTCTTGTAAAGGCTTCTGGGTAAAATACCTTCAATACAAAGGTAAGGCTACAATACAACAGTACCTAAACCACCTAAAATTACGTAATATCTTTCATAACCTGAAACGGCAGCACGTAAATAACCTAGTCCTGCATGTCAGCCTAACGTGTTGCTGGGTTACTCGCTGCTTCCCTCAACATAATGAGTTTTCCAAGAAACAGGAGAGGATAGTCTGCTCAGAAGAACCAGAGAGAGAAGTAGAAAACAAGCAGCACATGCTCATATTTTCAGGTCAGGCCAAAAGCGAAGCCTGGGAGCTTAACAAGGGCTGCTCAAAGTGGTAGGACTTTTTCCTGCTCTGGATATACTTGTTGTCGGAATACACCCCGCCGTTTCTTTCTTTTAAGCGTGCATTTTTCTTCTGTGTTGAAACATATTCCCTTTGTCAGAAGTGGCTCCCGGAGATCCCAACAACCAAATGAAAGATAATTGGCAATCTACAAAAAAGATTGTATGTGGCCTTCTGGCACCGTCCGCATCCGAGAAGTAGCATCAGTAATACAGAGATTTTAATTCTGTAATTACATCGCCTGCAGTTTTGGTACTGAAAGCTGTCCCGCAAAGACTGAAGGAAAAGACTCACTTTTTAGCAGCTCTAGACAAAAACCACCTTTGATATCTACATCTGAGCTAATATTTTAAAGAACAGTAATGTGGGGAGGAGAGCCCTTTCCCTCCAGTGGGACGCTTTACCTTCTGCTTCGTCTCTGCTCCCTCCTTCTGTCACGAGACTGGGAATCAAATTGCCATCTCTCAGCCTCCTGCCTGAAACCCTGTTGTTGAGGGAAGGTTGCAATGGGGAGAAAAATTAAGGGTATAATGTGTGACTGAGCTCTTGCAGTCTCCAGTTCTTCTGGTCAGCATGGCTGTTATGCAGGGAAAAGGTAAGGATCACAAACCCCACGTCTTATGTTTATAGTTGTTTAAAAAAACCCCGATAAATATGATACTGAAAAGTAAATCAAGTTCTGCCACTCATAATTCACGTACTGTCTTGTGGCAGAAGAAGTGTCCAACTAAATCAAACGTAAACACCGAATATAATCATGGCAGCAGTGTATAATATTTTTTGTTGTCACAGATGTCACATTCTGAGAATTCTGATTATCCAGTGCTAAAAAAGACATTTGAAGATACAGCTGAAGTGTCAGGAGACTTTGTAAGTTATTCGAACACCTGCAGTTAGCTATACAAAAAAAAGAAATTATTTAAAAATAATATGCTGTCTAATCAAAGGTTATATCTTGCCCAATATATTGATCAATACTTAATTTTCACTGCTCTCTCAGCTGTCAAAGTTTGCAGAGTTGGTAGTTATTTTTCTACCGCAGATTTTTATAAATGAGGGAGTTACAGAAAGAGCTGTTATTAATCAGAGGGTAACAGGCCTAATGGGTTGAAAACAGGGGTTCAGAATTCACAGCTTTAATTCTTTCTTTGCTATTGACTCACTGACACTTCAGTGAATAATCTAAACTTCCCGCATGTTTTTCTGCCTGTAAAAACATAACAGTTATGAACATTTGTAGATATTAATCAGATTTTCACACAGAAAATTTCCTAATTCTTTACCCTAAAAATGCTATATAATATGATGATACCTGGCATTCAAAACTGTCGAAGTCTTCTTATAATGAGAGGACAGAGTTAGCGCATTGGAACTCTTGAGATCCCACACACGTGCTACATGAAAATCTTCCTTTTAAAAGATTTCAAGTTGCTCAACCTATACAATAGATATACTATATACACAAGAAACGTTTTCTATAATGGAAACAGTCCCTCATGATGCAAATCCAATGCAGAGCAATGATGTTTCCCTACAATCTATGTTGAAAAGAAAAAAAAAAAAAAAGGAAAGGGCATGCAAGCAGAATAAATTGCTCTTTTTTTTTGTTTGCTCGGAAACTGATACGGAACAGATTAGCCTGCAATGTAGTGCTTTCTTACATAAACAAGCAATTATATCTGGTCCAGAGCAAAGCTTTTCAAAACACTCCTAGCTAGTTACAGGTAAAAGCTCTAAAAAAAAGTAGCCTAAGATGGAAGGGCTCGTTATTATGGAAAGGCCTTAAGACACTTGAGCATTTTAGTAACAGGCTATAAAATCACCTTCCAGAGAGCAAATATAGCATAAGCTACAGAAATCGCTTGAACGGGAGTGGTTGAGAATCAGTTTGTGTATCAGAAGTTAATCCAAGCTTATCCCTCCAGAACTGCAGATGCGTCAGATGAAGCAAGTACTAGAACAGAGCCCACATTTATCTGTTTCAATACTGGAGTTAAACTTACGTACTTTTAAGTTTTATATATATGTTAAGCTTGTATACTGTTATTAGAAAGCAGTTCTTTATTAATACCAGTTTCTAGTACATTATGACCTTCCTTTTTACGAATGTAAGATTGATCAGAAATGCTTTCTTTACCAAGTCCTGCTACTGCTGTTGTAATACCTGTCTTTTGCTTATGGTAAAAAAATCAAGTCTGTCCAAGCAGAAAAGGTTTATCTGCATCCTCCCCATAAGAAACAGGAATACCCGTTTCATTATGGTGTACATATCAAATAGCTTTGTGACAAAATCAAGTCACAATCAACTTTCTGATAAAATCAAGTTGCTTATTTATTACAACCCCTGTAATACTTATTGGTGTGTCCCAGTAAGAGGTATCCACAGATATATTCATCCTCCTATTGAAAAAGATTAATTTTATTCTCTTTTCAAGAACATTTTCTGAAAGTGGATGAGAAAACATGGTCAAAGAACGAGGTATCATCCTCTTGCTCCCACATGCATTCACTTACAGATCCTGGAGACAACGTTCCTGGTGTTGTGTCCTACTAAAATGACTTCCTTTCCTTTCTGTTATCTGATAACACGAGCTCCTAATGAGGCCTCTCGGCTATAGCTGGTTTCGCTAATATTCACACTGAACTCTCCTTTACGGTTCATTTGGGAACAGCTGATGCTGGGTATCTGCCTGAGACTTGAAATACTCCAACCAGTAACCCTTGATGAGCTTCTCTGGAGCCCTAAAAACCTTCCAGAAAAGGTATCTCATTGCACTCAGCTGAGACCATAGATTTTTCATAGGGCAAACATTGCCTACTACGGAAAAAATGCAGTATCTTCAGCAAGCTTGTACAGAGACGGATGCTGCTCCACCAAAGATCATCAGTGACACCCCACCTTGTTGCGTGGGGTCATTAACGAGCAGGAAGACAGATCTCTGGTGCAAGACAACCCTGGTAAGGATGGATTGAGATGAGATTTAGGACACCATTGTAGTACATGTGCACAGTTCAAAATATTTGTGTCTGGCTCACCTTGAACATGATGAGCTGAACCATGACATGGGAACGATGGTCAAGAAGATGTTCTGTCTGATGCTGACCACGAATGTTTTCCAAGTCTGAACGCTGCTGACGCGTGCTATGAAAGAGGAGCTGAACACAGTGAAGGACTTCGGCTAAATGGCTTATTTGCAGGGAAGACAGTTATTTTTTTTGGGCGGAACAAGGCCACCGGATCTGAAGAGAATGGAGAACAGCCAAAGAGGAGCGTTCAGAGTCTGGGCCTTGCAGATGGACTGGTGAGGAGAAAGACCAGTGAGCAGTCTCCCTAAAGGGAGACCTTATCTAAAGGAAGCTATGGTGCAGACAGAGCCGAGCACCAACAGCATCTCAGCAGTCAAACAGCTGAAAATTAACTGGCCAGAAGTCGGGTTGAAAGGTTAGCCCTGGCAGAAGGGGTATACTGCACCTGACTTCTCTTTTCCCTTCTCACGACCAAACACGTATTTTGCACTCCTGCTGTTATGCAATGCAGTTGTGCATTATGAAACCATTGCCACATCCTCCTAACAGGTGTTGCCGCATTTTGTATCGGGGTGAAGTTGGAATCATATAAATTGTTTTTAAATTATTTGGGATAGAGGTGCTATTTAACTGCCATTGTAGTAACTCAATTTTTTTTTTTTTTTCTTTACAGCAGTCAGACATATTTTGTAATCAGGACACATAGAAGGAATAGAAATGATAAAATACAGCCAATTTTTTTATTTAGTGGCTCAGTTCTCCTAGCGAAGAGGTTCTCAAGAATCAAGATTTCAGTAAGGGAGAAGCTAGGCCGGAGGCAAGGTCAGGAAGCTGGATTACACTGTCACTTAACCCAAGATTTTTTTTCTCCTCTTATATCACTAATAAATAAATAAAATATATATATCAGTTATTGTTAAATACAGGATCTGAAAAATAGTTCTGATGACAACTGTACGTATAAATTGCATACAATACAGGGACAATTTAGCACAGGTTTTGGGCAAGAATTTGTGAGCTTCAATGGCAATATAACACATCCTGCTAGGAGAAGAGGGAGATCTGTTCATGTCTTAATTTACATATAGTGATATAATTAGCTAAGGATAGAGTCAAGCTGATGCATATTAATGTCTTAATTGAAAGGAATCAAAATTAATTAAAATAGACAAACAAGACAGATAAAGAAAAGGGGGTTGAAACAGGTCGAATTGAAATGCTTTCTATCAAATATTTAACTGTTTGACCAGTAACTCCAATGTAATTTAATCATATGCAGGTGACTTGCGATTTGGTAAAAGGAAAAAAAAGCCAAAATGAAAGACTTATGAGCTCCAGGAGGACCACAGCTCAATAAATGACTTTTACATTTAAAGAGGACAACCAAGTATATTGTGGAATTTTTCACATGCTTATTAATTTAAATTAACTCAGTTTTCAGTAGAGCCCCAGTCAGATATCTGCAGCTTGAGCAAGAAGAGCTGCCAGCCATGAAACAGGAAAAGGTTTAAGCCTGTAGCTGTTCCCAGTGCATCATCAAATGGCTATATGAAGTTAGAACAGTTTAAAAATGACAAATCAGGACACAAGACACCTCCTGTATGAAACTGGATTGAGGAATTCCAGGTTCTAAGAATTTCAACCCAGGGCCTTGTTTCTATTAACAGGATTAGACAAAATCCAGCTTTCGTGCTGCATGGACGAAATGGTTTAACTGTCTTGTAGAAGCTGATATGTACCACCCAAAACTGAGAAAAAGTAACTTTCTCACTGCTACCTGAAAGGTGGAGGCAGAGGAAAGGAATGAGACTGAAGTTCTAGGTCATTCATACCAGACACTGTTCTCTCAAACAAGCATCCCAGGCATTTCTTCACTTACAAGCATTTCAAATCGCTTCAAACACCAGAAATATTAGCGTATCATTGCTTGTCAAGGGCTTCACTAGTGCTTGCAGTACCAGCTTCTGCTGTGACTAACAACTGGCTGGCACCCAGCAGCTGAACACAAGTCTCTTGGTAAGCAACAACACACTGTCCTGAGCAAAGACCCAGTCTACAATAAGACCACTTCCTAAAATTACCGTGTTACAGACTGCCTGCATCTGTTTTTCCACAGTGTTGTTATAAAATAGCCGTGAAACAGAACAAGTTAGTAGTAACTAACATCAGCTGAAGACAGCTAATGATTTCATACTATTCTTCAAATTTTGGCTTCAGCGTTTAGACCCAAGAGAGACGGTTAGTTCTGAACTAATGCACACAGCCTGAGCTTTGTACCAGGTTACCTATACCCGAAATAAAGAAGTAATTAAATAAATAACAGCCCCTTACTGTAAAGAATATCTGACAGAAGATGCCCAGACCTTTGGAATGCAGCACCATCAGTAGTGTTCAATGTAGTGGTTAATGGGGATTAAGAGCCTGATTTGAATTTCTAATCCGAATTTGCCTGGCTTCAGGATCCAATCTCTGTTATGTCTTCCTTAACCACATCAAAAAAGCCTCACGGCATCCGCTGTGCTCTTTGGCAAGATTGCTTCTGTATGGTACATCCCTTCTCGATTTTCTACTTGGTAAGTCGAACCACTCTCCCCCAGATCTCCTACCACGTAAGATTTTCCTCTATTCCTTGAACTTGGGTTTTTGTGACTCTTGTATAAATTCTTCAGGATCAACTTTTTAAAACCTTAGCCCCAGTGTCCGCCCAGTAGCAGAGTGGTTTCACAGGTGCTGTAGGGCAGGGGGTAACCCCACATGATACATTCTGTTTACATCCACTTGCTGCATTCGTCCTCTTTACTGCAGAATTACATTAGGAGTTTGCTTATGGGAAGCTCTATGTTCAGGACAATCCTTACATCCTTTTTACTGCTGCTGTTTTCCAAGAGACAATGTGTACGTTTAATTTTCATTTCTTGTTCCTAGAAGTATGACTCTGCAGGTGATAACACTAGCCTACTGTGTTTAAAGGTCCTAGTTTGGAGCAATTCAAATTGGAGAGATTGACCTTTGTTTTCATGCAATTTAAGTTAGCAGGGTTTTTTAAAATTTGTTTCTGGAATACCAGTGAAAATGTTGAATAGTACCACTATGACACCGATACTTTGGGGAAGTCTTGTAGAAAGCACCTCTATTTGATTTTCCATCAATGGTCTCTAAAAGCATTTGCCAGGCTGCACTTCAGCATCGGGACACGTGCTCTATTATAATGGCCCACTGATACCGAACTATCGTGTGGTGCTGCAGGGAGCCGAAACAGAAACATTAAGATTGGTTTAGAATGAAGTATGAGTGGGAATTATTTATGTGAAAGCACAAGCAGCAGCACGGGTTGAAGGAACAGCATGACTTGATAACCGAGGACATGATTAACAGCAATTAAACTGGTAAGCGCTGAGGAATGTGCTGTTTACATCAAGACCAGGAGGCCTGAGCTCCGATAAGGCCGCAGCAGGATGACTTGTCAGCAGAAGACCCGAGGTGCGATACCAGGAGGGTGGCAGCAGGGCTGCAGCACACCGTATGTGCCACTCCGCGGCTTGTTATCCCCGCGGGAAGAAAGGCTGTAGCCAAAACGATACCCAAATGAGGAAACACAAACAACAGGTAGCAACCTTCCCTACGGTTTATGGGGGATGAGGTAAGCAAGATTATGATGGAAAATCACATTGCAATAGCTGAAGGATATAAATACCTGGATGATTGTTGTGGTTTAACCCCGGCCGGCAGCTCAGCCCCATGCAGCCGCTTGCTCATCCCCCACCCAGTGGGATGGGGGAGAGAGTCAGAAGGGTGGGAGTGCAAAAACTTGTGGGTTGAGATAACGACAGTTTAATAATTAAAACAAAAACCAAAACACCCCCCCCCCCCCCCCCCCAAAAAAAAAAAGGGAAGAAAAACTAAAACGAAGATTAAAAAGCCCAAAACCAAGAAAAACAAGCACTGCCAAAAGTCTAATGGCTCACCGCCCACTGACCGATGCCCAGCTAGTACCCACGCACCTGCTGCCCTGGCCAACCTCCCTCCCCCCAGTTTTGTTGCTATGGTATGGAATAGCCCTTTGGCCAGTTGGGCTCAGCTGTCCCAGCCGTGTCCCCTCCCAGCTTCTTGCTCACCCCCAGCCTGCTCGCTGGTGGGGTGGGGGAGAAGCAGAAAAGGCGTTGACTCTGTGCAAGCACTGCTCAGCAATAACCAAAACATCCCTGTGTTATCATCCCTGTGTTATCAACTCTGTTTTAATCACAAATGCAAACCACAGCACCGTACCAGCTACTGTGAAGAAATTTAACTCTATCCTAGCCAAAATCAGCACACTGAAAAAGTTTTCCACTGCCAAGGAGGACCCCCAGTGACATGGCATTTACTCAAGAGCTACCATTCCTTGTCTTCCGTGGGGATCTCCAGCCTGCCTGGTCTGGCTGCTTGGACACGGGCTTCCTGGTGCTCGTGAGCATGTGGGTGTGAGAACATGACTGGGTGAAATCTCTGAGAGACTCAACGTGAGTGACTGAGATCAGTTTTGTTTAAAATAAATACTGCCTTCCCTTTCCTTCTGGTCTTGAGTTGAATTTTGTCACATTAATTTCCTACTGCACACAGTCAATGAACTACAAAATAGTCTCTAAATTTATAGTCTCTGCAAAGAAGGAGGACAGCTGTTTCACCAGACCTATTTTCTGTATAAGCCTATTTTAGTTCTTTGTTATTTGAATCTCGTAATAGACCTCCCAGTGTGGTGTTTCACACCAGTACCATGGCAACAACCAAATCATCATCATCCCACAGGCTTTCTCTGAATATTGGGACAACGTGAACATTATTGCGAAATTTCTCTGCCCGGAGATGTCTTTTGAAGGAACATTAGCAGGCCAGCGCCTTTCGGTCAACTGTACTACGCCTGGTTTCAGTTTTTAGGCCTGTAGATACTGAATACCTGACAGAAATAAACTTCCTGTTGGATTATAAGGGAGCTATGAAATATATCATTATCTTCATGCAAAAACATGGTTTTGTCACTGTTTCTAAAGATAGAACATAACCACTTTGAACATATCTCCACACTTAACAACGTGACCTTTGACCACCTGCCTGGTAATGAGGCTATATTGCAGCTAGCAGTATTTCAGCAAAATGCCTTAATATCTTCATCTGTGTGAGGTAGATTTTTCCAATCAACATCTTAAATTCCTTCACAATTTTCTGTACTTTAATTTCTATTTCCTCTTCTTTACACTTACAGACGTGATTTTTTTAAGTGTCAGTATTTCATCACTATCCTCAGTTTGTCAAAAAGCAAAAGCATTTCCTCTCTCACTGTCATAGCTTTGCGTCCATCCAGTCAACTTTTTTTTTAAAGCTTCTAGTTTTTACCAGTTTATTTCATTAACAAGCTGAACAGATTTACTTTTTTTGGAATAAAATGTACATTTCGCTTTAGGGTTATCTCTGCCAGTTGGTAACAAATATTGTTGAGTTTTAATCGCTGGTTCCTAAACGAGCACCAAAATCCAGTATGGTAATTATTTAATTGTAATAACCTATAAACCAAACCAGCTTGTGTATTGTTAGATACAATGGTTTTCTACAAGCATATTGTAAGAAGCATATTTTGCTATTGGCTGCGAGCCATCTTCCCCCGCACACGTGCACGGCAAGTTAATCATCCAGTTCTGAGCTTTAACAACACAGCTCTTCGCCAACACGTTGCTGCCTCACGCTTTACCAGCCCGTGCATTCCTTCATTTCTATTTCAGTTCCTATGGTTCGGAGTTATCAGTATCTCCAAAACAGATAACAATCAATTTTAGTGTAGGGTGTTCACCTCCCCTATTTTATCTTTCTCAAGTAAATAAGTGATAAGAAAAAAAAGAATCCCAGTCACATAATTACTCTAGGCACATTTAAATAACTCGTTTCAAGGCTTTATTATGTATTTTTACAGGCTACTAGCACACTGCAATGAGAAAATATTCAGCTGTTTCAAATTATGGATGCAGAACAAGGATCCATCACTGCTGATGATGAGAGAAAAAAGTTTTAAGCAATCTGAAAAAAAAAAACCAACCCTCAACAGGCTGCTGATGGATGAACAGAAATTTCCTTTTTTGTCACAGGCCTTTTAAAAGTCTGAATAGTTACGTGGACAATTCTTCCATTGTATTAGACCAATTATAAGAGGTGTTTGTCCCTTACATGCCTTGTTATTGATTACTATGGTTAAGGGGGCTACTGAAGCTTCACTAAATCAAATACAGCTCTGGACTCGCCTCTCCCCAACCAACGTTCACAGAGCTCTCGGAGTTACAGAACGAGCAATGGATTGAACAGTTTTGCTTAACTAAGGTTCTTTTCTTACAGTTATCTGTATGCCCTTGGGAACTTCTTATCTCTTTCATTTGCAGTTCATGCCATTGAAAAAATCACGTTACTTAACAGCTCTATCAGAAGTTTCAGCTCTCTGGTAGTTGTGCTAATAATGTTGACTAGTGCAAAACAATGCAGCCAATTTCTGTTCAGATTTCTTCCAGGCTTCAGGCTCCATTTTTTCAAACTCTAAATGCCAGCTCAAACTTACTTATTCAGCAGTTACCAGCATTTTCTTGTAATGATAACTGTTCTAGACCAGCAGACATCTGTTTTAACTCATACACTTGAAAAAAATCTGGTGTCTCACTTTCATTAATTTGAAAATTATGTCTGTGTAAAGCTGGTTAAACTTTATACCGATTCTTAAAATATTAATGGAAATGAAACTAACCCAGAAGAATATTTATTCTGGGACATGGGTCTGTATTAAAGATCTCAGCTGTAGTTCTGTCGATTTTGTTCACAACTTTCATGTCCCCCCATCTTAATTTGTCAAGTCAAACATTCACATTTTTGGCAGTGTAATATTACAGAGACAAACATAAAAAGATTATATAGCACTAGCTACAAACCCCACCATCCTAAGAAGCTACACTTGCTATTCAGGTATCCAGTGTCAATGAATCTTACAGGATAGAGACAAAGTCTAAAAAAAAAGGGGCAATTTAAAACCAAGCATGCATTAGCTGAATCCATGCAGTATTGTATTAAACTGGATGCAGCAAACCTGCAGTCTGTAGCTGCATTATCCTGTATTTGGGGAAGAAATAACAGACATGTTAACCCAAGACAGAAGGGAAGATTCTCCACCCAGATGTTGGCTTTAAAAAGTACTGTACCCCTTTAGCCACGACTGCATGGCATTTAAAGTCATCCAAGCCCTCAAGCTCGATCAAAGCAGCAGTTGAATCAGCCCACGCATACACAAAGAAAGATGCTCTAAGGATTCACAGTGAAATATTATTTACCCAAATCCCTTTGGCCTCCTCGTTTCTGTCTTTCCAGCTAGCTAATCTTTTATAGCGTAATCCAAACAGCAACACAGAACCATGCAGCTAGCAAAGCTCTCGGTGCTTTTTCATCATCCACAACATGTATCAATTAAACAAGGTGTAACATTCCCAAGGTACTTTACTAATACCAATTACACCTTGTTCTTGTGGAAGAAACAATTACAAGTTTTGCATAGAAAGAAGAAATTATTAAACTCCTTAAGCAGAAAATGCCAGCAAAACCTCCTAATATGTACTACAGTTAACTTGAAAGGGAAATACTGCTAATGATGAGATATAATTTAAATTATATTGTGTCAAGACCGAAAGATATTTAGAGTCTAAATGGCTTTTACATAACTCATTATACATTCAATATAATACTTCAGAAAGGAAAAAGCCACCAAAGTATTTTAAAGGTGTTAAAATGGTCACTTCTACAAATATCATAGAGACAACTGCAGTTAGTCATTATCTGCCTAATGTTTCTGGGTTTTCTGCCTTTTATCCAAGAAGCTCCAGGACCCCTAATCTGAGCACAGAGTTTTTCAGTTCATGAAAAACACAGAACACTAGTTTTCCCAAACTTCACCAGACAGCCTTCATGACGGATAGTGACTTGCATGTCTTCTGTTTACCAAAAATAAGTCTTCTCACAAAGAAAACAAAGATAACAGAAACTGGGTATTAGAAACAAGCATTCCTGACTTACTAGACTAGGTGTTTCATTAAGAGCCAGGCTCGACTAAATACACTGTGTTACTTGAAATCATTCCATTTAAATACTATTTTAAAAATATTTATAACATTATGGTTAGGTTTAACATTATGTTTACCATGTTCAGCCTGAGAACTAACTGCAAAGACCCCCGAGACCACATTACAAGTTGCTATTGTATATGTAACTGTGGCAACGGTAAAATACAGATTGCTCAGCATCTTGAAAAAAGATTTTTATAGCACATGTATCAGAGAGGCCCAGTTTCCTGACTTGTCCGTACACCCCCTCATCTCTACTTGCCTTAAGCCCAGCTTGCCTCCTCATTCCTGTGACTTTACCTCCTCTCCGCTGCAGTACATGTAGATTTCTTTCCACAGTACACTACCTACCCACAGTACACTATGGAATATACTATCATCTGGGGAAGGAAGCCATATTATCACTTATTTTGAATTAAATTGATGCTAATTTATTGGCCACCCTGTGCATACTGATTGGCCAGCTGGAGAGCAAGTCATGTTCACATCGCAGTGCTTCCACAAGCCATGCTATCAATTTAAATCTTTCACCTCTGCCAGCCAATTTTTTCATTAAACATGTAGAAACTCTTCAGCTAAATTTGGCAAAGATCAAGACTGGTCAACAGCTTCAAAGGTTACTAGGGAGAACATCAAATTGTTGGATGAATAGAGTGAATTGCGTAAGTGGCATTTTCTTAAGGAATCAGGCTAAAAAGGAAGAAGAATTAAAAATATCCTCACATCTCATGGGTAGGCGAAAAACCTATATCATAATAATCACCTGAAAAATTAAACAAAACGTCATAGTATCTGCTTGTGAAGTATGCAAGAAAGTTGTTCTCCCCAAATTTTCTGAAACTGTGTCCATAATTAAACATCTTGCCTGTACAAATGTTTAATGCACGTTCAAATTTTTAAAACTTCAAGAACCAATGCATTATGATCACCCAGAGCAGCCTAAATATTTTTCATAAGAAATAACGGAGAAACGGATTATAATATTGTGATACATAAAGAAGAAAACTATACAATTCCTATACAGTATAAACAGAAAAAAATACAAGAAACCAAGGCAAGGTAGACAAGCAATTGTATTTAGACAGCTTGGCTTTAGCTAATTAATATCTATATCCCTTCATGTATAAGACACTACAAATGTGTGTTACAGATATATACACAGGTATGATTCCCTTAGTCTACAGGCGACCCCTGTAAAAAGTCCATAAAACGTCCACTGAGTTCGCTTAGTCCATGACTTTGGGCTCCGTCTGGTTATGGTGGTCACTCAGGACCTTCTGATTCCTGAGTACTGGCCCCAGTATCCCAGCATTGGAGAAACCAGCTGATAATTTGCTTGCCTGGATGATAGCTGGAATCTTTTTGCTTATCTTGCAGCTCACTTAGTGATCAGGTAGTTTCTGACTTGTTATGATTTCTGTCTCTTCCCCCTCATATTCTGTGACTGCTCTGCTGCAGAACAGGCTGCCCCTTTGATTCTCCCTCCTGCTCTCAGGAGAAGCTTCTTCCTCCCTTACTAAATGAGTTGACTTCTGCTTCCATTGTTTCTTCTTGACTATTGGGGCGACTGATATAGTTGATGGTTGGATCTCTGGTTTAGCCAGGGCTGTTTGTATGTCTTCAGATCCAGGGATCCTCCTCTTCCCCTTGAGGGTGCTGAATAGTGCTCAGTAGGCATATGCCAGGCCCCGGCACAGGGCAATAAGTTGTGTCTCTGGCATAGCCAAAGGCATCCTTTTTTCAAACATTATATCACTTCATCAAGATCCTGCACTTGTTTGGGGTGAAGTCCCAGACCATCAGAAATGAAAACCCTTCTAGGTAGCTGCCCATATTCTCGCACATGCCTTGCTACCCACAACCATACTGCCTTAAGACATATCCGTATGTGATATTCCTAAATAGTTGGTTAACCTTTGGAAAAGCTGGAAACATTCTTGAAACATGCTAACAGGAGTATTTTGGTTACCCAAGGATGTTCAAGATACTGAAGATTTATTGTAAAAAGGGAAAAAACATCTACCCCGCAGGAAAAGAAGAGGAAGGTGCCATTTTTCATTCCCTCCACTGACTGGTTCTTGGAAGAGAAAAGGGAAAAGGTATAATTGTTAATTGTCTTCATGAGATGGTTCCTGAAGCGAAGAGAAAGCAACAACGCAGGGCCCAAATACCACATTAGGCTCAAGGCCAATGTTTTTATCATAGTTCTCCCAGGCAAAACACAACCAAGTGCTACACTGCACAGCAAATGGCAGAAGTCAAATATAGACTTTAACAAGCTCTCTAATTTGATGTACGGCAAAAAAAAGGGAGTATGGCATTGATCAGATAAACCAATGCCAAGAACAAGTAAATCAACATTGCGACCAGCAACTGTTGAACAGATAATAATTATAAGTTCCCTCTAACATGCTGTGGTCAAATCTGTTATCTCAAACCCTTCAAGCCCCACAGTGGGTGCCAAAAAGGACTGTTGTGGTTAGCCACACTTCACACAGCCACTCGCTCGCTCCCCCCCAGCAGGATAGGGGAGAGAATCTGAAGAGTAAAAGTGAGAAAACTTGTAGGTTGAAATAAAGACAGTTTAATACATTAAAAAACCAAACAAAACAAAGAAAAACAAAATCAAGAAAAACAAATGGTGCAACAAACCCAATTGCTCACCACCAGCCGAGCAACACCCAGCCAGTCCCTGAGCAACCGCTGCCCTGGCAAACTTCCTGCACAGTTTTTACTGCTGAGCACGACGTCACATGTTATGGAATAGCCCTCTGGTCAGTTGGGGTCAGCTGTCCCGGCTGCGTCCCCTCCCAGCTTATTGCGTGCACCCCCAGCCTACTCGCTGGCATGGCAGTTTAAGAAGCAGAAAAGGCCTTGACTCTGTGCAAGCACTGCTCAGCCATAGCTAAAACATCCCTGGGTTATCAACTCTGTTTTCATCAAATCCAAAACATAGCACCGTACTAGCTACTGTGAAGAAAATTAACTCTGTCCCAGCCAAAACCAGTACAGGGCCCAAGCCTTTATAAATAAAGAATAACCCATATTTGATATTTAATTTGCATGTTGCAGAAGTAACAGCAGAAAAGGGAGGCTGGTACAGAATGAATTATTCAGGAGGTAAAACCCAGCAATTAGAACGTGAGCATATCTAAAATCAAAACAATACATTAGAGGGTGTGTTCTATCATATAAATGCATCAGCTAAGATTATAAACAAAATGTCTGTAGACTTGCAGTTGAACACGTGCTAATCATTAATACTACCCTATGTAAACCTATGTCAACCTTTTGCCAACTACATTTCACTTTTTCATAGGCCAACTTTCAGCAAGTAAGCAACAGTTACACATATATTTAGATGTATCTAAATATACATATATACATATTCAATTATGAATACATACTACATTTATAGGCTGGTTAGCAGATACAACTCTGTCAAATTCAGGCCTCAGCGCAAAAGGTATTGTGCAACTGTAGGAAACTGTCTGTTCTGCTCCCAGGGCAAAGGGAAAGTTAGAAAAAGTGGGGTAATTACAAAAAGCCACCATAATGTACACAATTGTTATTAATATACTGATATAGAAATCTTCCTGACTGGCAAAACAACTTTACAGGATATTTTTCCCCTAATAATGAAATACCTTTTGAGACTAACTACATTGGCACGTAACAAAGTATTCCTATACGCCTTTCCAAAAACAAACAAAAAAGTGAAAGCATATAGGGTGGAGGGGGAGAAAGGGGACTGTCTCTTATCACAGCATTATACGTTCACTGTCTACAAGTATTTATCTGCGCCGCCCCCCCCCCCCCCCTTTTTTTTTTAAGGAAAAGAATTTTAAACAAACAGAAATTTTGTTTCAGAAACGTAATTAGGAAAACGCAGAGTTATCCAGCATTTCACTGCCAGGATGAGCTGTTTTGGAAAAACCTGTGATGAGTAATGGCAACATACGAGTTTCATGCTACGCTACAGAAAATGACAGTAAACCTAATGTCATAAGGAAAAGATTATTTCTACTGTCATTTGATGAAAACTGACTGAAGTTTTGAAGACTTCCTAATATTACCTGTACTGGCGAGTAACAACCTTTAGTTACTGTAACATGTTACTTGAGTCAAAATGTGATGGATCCAAAACTGATGTCTTAACTAATAACCTAAATTCCCTTTGTTGACAAGGAATATGAAACACACCCTAGAAATGTCTGCATCTCATCTCATACTTAAGCTGCAAAAAGCCTTTTTTTTTTGATTAAGCTTTCATCTTTCCCCAGTCTCAGTGACAAATCTGAAATAAAAACCAGAGTACACAGTGAGAAAAGTAACTACTTTTTTCCTTTTAATATAGATGTAGTACAGAATGTTTAATTACAGCAGGACAGTGCTTCCAGTTAAATAAAATTAAAAACCTTTATTTTCCCCAAATATAAAATTACTAAATTAATGTCTTAAAAGAATAAGAATATGGAAAAAGCTTTAAATTATACCACCATTTACCACAGTAACCATGATCACCAATTACATACTCCATTGCTTTGGCAAAAAAGTTTTTTTCTTTTAATAACTGCATATAAACCTAACATAGCAAAGACTGTATACATCTTTATATTGCACTTATTTATATACAGGAATAAATGAACTGTAAAGTCTGCATATACTTGGAATGAGCAAATTTTCACAATAAACTGAAAGCAGAAGGATAAGAGCTGGTATGAATATTAAAAAATGATTAGAAATGTAATACATTTATGTACAGACTGTATGGACTGTATTAACAAACAATATGTACATAACAATTTACTACTATTGATATTTTAGTATAACTCAGTGTTCATTAATACAGACCTTTGGTTGTATTTAGTTGCTTAATAAGATCTAAGCTCACATACCTCCAAAATGCAACAAGGTATAAAATAAAGCACAACAAATTGCCAAATGGTACAAAAACTACTATTGTCAGTTCCATTAAACCCAAAAAACTAGTGTCTCTGTCTAGCCCCAAAATAGTTCTTGTACTTGGAATCAATCTCTATGTGCCATACACAAAAAGAACACCTGAATGTTACATATCTGCAAAATTACATCCCACAACACTTTTTTGTAATGTGCAATTAATTTTAATAATACTTTCTAATGAAAAAGAAATTAACTTCAAGTTTATAATTTTCCAATACGCACCTCTGCAATGACATTGTGAATACTTTTAAATGTTACCAGCAAGATTAAAAAAATATGTGCGCCTCCCTTACTCTAAAAGACTATTACCAGTAACTGCTATTTGCTAAGTGTGCTCAGACATTCGTATGAATTATGCAGCTTGCACGTGCCCAACATTTAGCTTCAAAATCATCCTGAGTTTGCACACAATGAAGCAAATCCACATTAAAAAAAACGAACATACTTTCCTTTACAAAACAATCATGCAACTGAAGAAGAACTGGGCATCCCGTGAACCGTTGTGCTTGTTGGAGTTCCACTTATGGCGTTGAAAATGTGTAGCGAATTAGGCATAACACTGGCCTTTTCTTCAACAGGAGTAATCTTAAAATGGAAAACATGTATTTACCAAAGTGTTACAAAAGGACACAAGCATTTATAAAACAGCTAACTGTTTCATAATGTGCTGCTTATCAACTCAACTTTTTAGGACTTTCTCAAGTGCACAGAACTTCTTTTTGGGGATGGTTACTCTTTTCAGCCATCCTCTACTAGATTTTAGAGGGCAGTAGTTATTTCTCCAACATCAGTTCTCCTAATTTAGGTATTACACTGTCCTCTCTAGAGGAAGCTTGAATAGCTTCTCTCATTTCTCTTGTTAACTTTCAAAAGAAGTTTCACAAGGGCAACAGGCTTGCTTTTTGCCCTTTTTTGTTTGTTTTCTTTTTTTTTCTTTGACTTAGGAGGTATGATTTGAGCATTTCTTATCAAAAGCTATCGAAGCACCAAAACCACGTCATTCTTAACAGCTATAAATTTACTGATGCTAAGTTTAGAAATATTGGAAAGAAAGAAATTATATAAAGATTAGAAAAACTAAGAGCAGAAGTAAAGAAAACTAATTACCATCCCATCTGATCACATTGGCAAGCAGCAGAGGAGAAAAAATGAAAAATCTGTTAAGATTCTTTTCTATAACATGTTTTTCATTCCATGCATGTTTTTCATAACAAAATTTTTGCAATTGTTTAAAATTCACACTATTATAAGACAGCCAATAGTTTTTTTTCAATGTCATTAGAATAAACATTGTCAGAAGCTCTTTTTCCAAATACAGCAATAGGCAGGCACGTAAAGGTGACATTTTTAAAGATTTCAGTGAAGAGCCTTATGACTCTAAGCCTTCAGGGGAGTGATCAATCTAATTTAAAAAAAAACAAAAAACAAAAAACCCTAACCCAACAACATAGCATGTTTTAATTATTTACAACTTATTACACTTATATAAAAAGAACACAATGGTAGGCTAATAGTACACATTACTGCAGTCAGTGCTGTAGTTTTACATTCTGTTCATACTATCTTACAGGTATCAGTTGTTTGCCCCTACTTCTCTTTGTGTACTTTTAGACAATGTGATTTACTCCTGGAGTTTCAGGCACTACATGCTTTTTCTTATCATCAATCTTTGGAAATCACACACCTGAGCATTTTTTAAACATAAATATCTTGCATTGAGTTTAAAGTATTTTTTCTTGTGTACAAACTGTCATTATATTCTTTCACTTTTTCCTAAACCAGAGGAATATTAATCTTTCATTTATTACCCTTATCATTAAATTATTTGACCAAACTATTTTCCTCTCTTTTCTGAAGGGGTCATCTGTACAGCTGTCTAATTCTCCCATATACCTCATTCATCTTAATCAGCTGCCCAATCAGTTATCCCCCTTTCTAAAACCCTCCACTGCTTTCTGCTTTTCAATACATCACATTGAAATACAGTCAAACTGTCCCATTTTTGTCAGCTAAGCAATCTCTTTTCCTGTTTTAGGGATCTTTCAAACTGTTTGCCTTTACACACATATCTGAAAGACACTGTTTTTTTTTTTGTTTTTTTTTTTTTTTTTAAAAAAACCCAACACATGGATTCTGACAAAATGGTATCACTCCCTACAAACCTTGTTTCACAATATTCTCAGTCATTGGTGGTTAAAAAAAAGTTAGTTTTGTGGTAAGCTTTTTCACTGTGATAGTATAACAAAAGAATAAGAGAATGAAAATAAAGCCTATGCGCTTGCCGTATTCTTGTGCTTCACCATAATTATATCATAGCACAGAGCTACTCATAGCACAGTATCTGAGAAAACCACATCAGGAAATAATGGAGAGCAAGAAAGCATGCAAAGTGAACTTTAGACACTTGACACATTTTTGAACAGAAAAAATTTGTCATAAAAAAGTTTTGGATACCATCTAAGCAAGAGTAGAAAAGGCAAATCTTTCTTAGATAAGCCTATGGATAAGCTGTTACAGCGGCAAGCTGACTAGCTTTTTGAGCAAGTATTTCTTGGATAATAATTGAGTAATTTAGAGACGTCAAAAAATGGTAAATGGGTAAAGTCATTGTACATCTAAAGGATGCAATCCTGAAAAATGCTGGAAGATTAACAGAGCGTTTAAATGTCAGCTAGACTGAACGCCTCAAGTAGGTCTCAAGTTTGATTTTTCCTATACAATTTGATTTCTGAGTAAAGCCTATAGTTTTTTTTACAGACATGAGAAACTCAGAGCTCCTCTTTGTATCAACTGTTATGGTCATACATCTAAGGAAGTCTCATAGACATGTGTATTTGTAAGGGTAAAATATTATCAGAAAACACAGGTATTTCTTGTGGGCCAGAAATACAAGTCTTGAGGGTTAAGAACTATGAGCCATTCTACGGCTTTGGGAAAAGATTATACAAATAACAGTGGATGAAAGAAAAGGAACCTGAAGTGATGAATATGATGAATAAAAATACCGAGAAGGCAGGGATCAAGCATGAATCTTCAGCCCTTCCTGTCCTCCTGGAAATAATATCCTTGCCTCTGAAGTCAGGAGACATTTCTACCATAGATCCAGATGCAAAGTCCTAAATCTCAGTCCACAAGAGTTCTGGTTTTCCTTTTCTCATATCTCCAGCTTGTCTGTAGTGGATCGCCCTCAAGAAAATGTGTTGGAATACCTCTTGAAAGATGTTTAACTCTTTGTGGCAAAAGCAAATGCTTACACCTCCAAAAACTGAAGAAAAAGGTCTAAGCTTGCAGATCAAATCCCCCTAGAGTTACCAGGAAGTATAGACTAAAATGAACTTTCTGGGTCACTGAATAGAGACCCCTGTAACTACCACACATACGAAGTATAAATTACATATATATTCATGTCATTAAATTTGTTTGATCTTTACTGTAGTCTTCCTCTCCGACAAAAAAAATAGGCTAGTGCCAACCAGATTTACTTTCTTAATGAGGAAGACTTAATTCTGAAGGCCAAGAAAGCATCTGCAGAAAATTCACAAAGAGAAGAAAATGAGGAAGTTCCACAATTCCATGATATGCTTATACTCCAATAGGGGGGAAAAAAAAACCCTAAACCCCAATCCTTTTATGTAAAGCATTACATACACTTTTCCTAGTGGGTTCACATTACAGCTACATTCTGAATGCTGGTATGTATAATTTAATTTCAGCACATACTTGCTCATGCATTATTTCAGAAAGCTCTTTTGCCATTTCTCTGTAGTTGGCCTTCATTTCTTCTTGATATTCCAACTGATCTTCCTTTATAAGTCGTTCATTTACACCCAGAGCATGCCCACAAGCTTCAACAAATTGCCTGATTTAGATAAAATAATTAAAAAAATCAGGAATACAAAATCCAAAAGATTAATTCAAAATGCCAGCTTAAACTATGTTTTTAAGGCAGTCAGAACACTATAAAAGTTTACAAAAAAATTTTTATGATATCAGTCTTGAAAAAAAAGTCTTCCCCCCCCCGCCCCCCCCAGCATACCTAAAAACTTCCTTTAATAGCTTTACTTTATTGTCTGGATATCTTTTGGTGTTTGTGTCATCTAAGAAAGCTCTTGCATATGCTAACGGACCAGCATTAACCTAAAAAGAACAAGAATTACAAAATTAAGTCAGTTCTCTGATATACTGTCTTAGCAGTAACAGATACTACAGGTGTCTGTCTGATTTGCTTTTCTTAGGAGAACACATTGATTTTAAAAAAGCTGGACTTACGAAACAAGAAGACTGCTGGAGTTGGAACATAAAAGCAGGAGAGGTCCCTACAGCACTCTGTATGAACCTGTCCTGGCACAAAGAAACCACCTTGATGATGTGGCAAAGCAACTGCTGATACTGCCAATTTGTCATCTCTGTTTATGAAATTAGGGTGGGAAAATAAGCTAAATCTACTACTGTTTGGTCTGCTTATCTATTGAAAACATTCAAATTCTGCAATAATTAGCAGAAATTTAATTGCGCTATTATGGCACCTACATGAAAAGTGGATTCAATGATTTCTGACTAATTCATATTATTCTTTTACATTAACAGTAAGAGCCCCTCCCTTCTCATCCCAAATACTAGCCTGACAACTTCTGGATTTTGGAACCTTGGGGTTTTTTTTTTGTTTTGTTTTGGTTTTTTTATTTGTTTGGTTTGGTTTTTTTTATTTTCTCTTCAACATGACAACAGTTCATTTCAGATAACTGTTTACTGTTCCCTTTGATTTGAATCAGTTAAAAATAATAGAGCAGCACTTTTGTCATTGCATTCTTAAGACCTTTACCATATTGATTTGTACATGTTACAACTGCTTTATGTATTCACCTAAATTCACCTATTTTGGTGAATCTGATGGTTTCTTTATACATTTAGTTCTTGCTTGCCTTAGGCACAACGAAACGTTGCACAGTGAGATTTCCTACTATTACCCTCCTCCTATATTTTGGCACTCCCTCTTCATCTTCACAGGGATCTGACCAAAATACAAAAGCAATAAAGACCATGTTGAACCTACTGTGAGCATATGTACATCTAGGCAAAATATGTTAATTCATCCTCATATGGAAAGTAACTATTTTATGGTAGTTTCAGCTTTACACCAAAACCTGGTGGGGCTCAGTCCACCACAGATTCCAGAGATTAATCTTAATCGTTTCATGTAACTGTCCATGATCAGTGTTCATATGAAATACTTGTATTGCTTTTCCTATTCTGGAAATAACTGCAAACAGTGAGCATACTTCTAATTTAGGACATTCTTGAATATACAGAATAGAAACTAATGATAAAATGCTACTTATGTAATTTTTCAGGGACAGAAGCAAGCAAAATAGCTGAATGGCAAAGTATATGGTCTTACCTGTACACTGACACTTCCTTGTAGCTTCAGCTGCAATTTGATCATATCTACTTCAGCTGAAGAACAAAGCTGCCTAAGTTCTGCAACTTTTTTACTCATTTCATCAATGGCTACTTCAATTGGGTTTAAATCAGTATGGTGCTGGTACATTACTGGAATGCGCTTTTTCACATATGGGAAACAATGTATAGCTATGGAAGGAAACAAGATGAATATAGTTAGAAATTTTTTTGAATAAGGTGTGTTTGGATAGAATTTTATGCTAAAATCTCATTTTTACGTAATTAGTTGCCCAATTTAATAACATATAATTAGCAATACTACCAAATGTACAGGGAAACAAAATATTGAAAATGTAAATATGCATAGCTTTACATGTATTACAGTAACGAAAGATCATTGTCATTGCTGCTACTACTAATAACCAAGAAATAAACCATTGGAACTTAATTCATATGAGAACTCTAAAAAGAATTGCTTATCATCCACATATCCCAAAGAGGAGAAGAATCAAAAATAGCAAAGTTGTATTTTCTATTTCCTCACAAGTATTAGGTATGGACAGCTGACAAAGTCATTTATTTAAGTTGCTTTTACCGCTATATTAAGACAGTGATACACAAGTTCACACTTAACAGAGACAAAACACAAAATGGTCTTTTTCTAAGAACAAGGAAAGCTAGACTCCAGATTCACAAATCTTGAAGCTTAAGGGAAAAAAAACCCCAAAATTATTTGAGGATTATCCCTTGAAGAAGCCAATCTGAAAACCTACTTTTGGCTAAAAATATGAAAAGTATTTTAGCTGATACCTATAAAGGACTTTAAGTAAGTGAAATGGGAAAACTCATACAGAAGAGAGTTAGACCATTTGAATTAATGTTTCCAGTCAAAGTGCAACTTGTTATACAAAAACATCGCCAAACACACCATAACTTTTAATTATCTCCCTTAAAAGTATAATAAGATGTTTTATATCATTGAACTAAACACCTTGAAAGTTTGAGCCTATGGGGAGATAGATGGGCACTCTCCATTCTAAAGCTAACACATGAGAAACTAAAGCACAGTGATTAGTCTGAAATCACAATTGAACAGAGGCTGGAAATCAAACTAGAACCTGCCTTCAGGCTCTTTTAGCTGCTTTTAGACAAAAGAACCAATGCTGCATTTAAGAGGTCCACAGACTGAAAGAATGCTGAAAAACCCCATATCCAAACCAGCAAGAATACCACCACCATTCTTCAGTGTTTTATAGCAGAGAGAAGGAAGGCTGAAGGGAGAGATGCAGACATTCCATTATTAAAAAAAAACCCCAAATTATTTAAAAGTGAAGGGTGGTTAGAACATAGTCACATACGAGATTTTACTCTCTTTTTCCAATGCTTCAGGGTTAAGAAATAACACAATGATATACGTATTCTCAGATGGTCATTTGTAAGTGTTTGCATATCATTTATTTTCAAGTAAGTACTAATTTTGAAAGGTTGTTTTGTCTAACAGTATTTTCGTATTCTTGTCACCTCCAACAGCCATGTGTGAAATCTTCTAAAGGATGTTTTCTGACAAAATACACAACATATAGAAAAACCTAGTATCAAGAATTAAGTATAAAAAACAAAATAAAAGAGTAGTTTTCTTTTAAAGGAAACTTCCTTTCAATCAGTACCTGTCAAAATAGTCCGTCGCTTACACTGTTCTTCTACTCCTCCTTGTCTTTTACCAGCTTGAGTAAAAGGCATCTCAAACATAAAGCGACGAATGTTATGAGTTCTTTCAAAATCTGTTTTTCTTTCTTGCAACTCTTTTTCTTCAAAGTATGGAATTACATGTGTAACTTGAATATATGCATATTTCGAATCTAAATCCTTAGGATTTACCTTTAAAACATGACAAAAAGGATCAAATAGCTGCACTGTGAATAAAGTGGATTTAATTGTAGTCACACAACTTTCAGAAATTAAATTTGGTCTCTTAACCTGTAAATGACTGAAAACACAGGAAACATTAATGCTCCCACAGGGCTTCTCTATATTCAGTTTCTAACGATTAGGAAGACAACACAGCTAGATGCATTACAACATGTTGTGGGAGGTTTTGTGGTTCTTTTGTTTGGTTGGTTGTTTTTTTTTAAAACACTCATTATCAATAATTGCTATATGCAGAACTGCAAACAAAAACATAATACAGAGTTATACCCATAATTAACACTGGAAGGCACAGATACAGAAAACCCAGAAACAAATACTTGTCCTCCATGACAGCTGATACAACAGTAGATTGGAGACCAAAAATTGCTAGTGATAAAAAAAGTTAATAATTAAAAATAAAACCCTACATTGTAAATAGTTCAGCTATTACCTTCAGAAGGCACTCCTCCCAACCTCTCTGTCTCAACTCTGATACTCTACGAGGGTCCCAAAGAATATACTGGTGGGAGCAGGGCAAATCAAAAGCTTCACTATTCGGTTCATTTTGTTTCTAGAACTGGATGAGTAACAGCCTCATGGACTGGTAGATCTTTAATATGGTAAGAGCAGCAACTAGTCCCTAGTACCAATAGATAAGGCCTCCTAAGTCTTTGCCCAACAGGGTCCCTAAATGGGTCAAGGATTTAGTGGTGGGTTTTTTTGTTTTTTGTTTGTTTGTTTGTTTGTTTTGCTTGGGGTTTTTTGTTGTTTTTTGGTTTTTTTGTAAATTCCCCCAACCATGGGATAAAGAGGGCACCCTAAACGTGTGCATCTTTCTAAGAGTTGTTGCCTACCATTTTAGTCCCATGCCAAATATTTGTATCTCTGCCTATCTCTGAGCCATTTCACTTCCATAAACTAAGTGGGAAAAACAACAATGCAAATACACACATGAAGTCACCAGGTAAGTCCTGGAGCAAACTGGGAACAGAGCTAAGGTCTGCCTGCTGTTATCCATTTTTATTGGAACACGCTGCTTGATTAATTTTTTTTTTTTTTTAAAATCTGCAATGTTTTCAAGATTATTGGACTGGGACTTAAGTGGTAATTTATGTGCTCATTCTGATACAGCTGATAGAAAATGTTCCCTACAAATGCTGACAAACACCTACATTATAATTAATTGTAAATAATTCAGAAGAGTATACTGGAAGAGCTATGAAAAAATGAGATTACAATATAAATCTCTTGCCTTCCATGGCATGAAATCTAGCCCTTGCATAAGTCCTCCTCTCCTTTTAAAGCTCCAATACTGAAAAGCCCATCATTGCTACACTTTCAGGCTGAGAAGCACAGAACTTCGTGATCTTACTGGTAGAATCAAGGAACAGAAGAGACAGGAAATTATAATGAGAGAAGAATCACCTTAAAGTATGAATCTAAACAAAAGTTAAAAATTGGCTGAGGAAGGGAATGAAAGGAATGCAGAGAGGCATCTTGTGCACTATGTGTTCTCAGCATACAGGACACTGTAGCCATCTTCAGTTCACCAGTTTTGGAGCCTTCAATTACAAAGGAAATAATTTCCTATGACAAATCTAGATTTAACCAGATGACTTTGTGTGAGCATTTTTTTCTGCAGTTCAAGCGTTTATAAAATTGAACAGGCTCAGAGACATAGGCAAAGGATAACAAGAACAACTGATACAGAGTTAAGATGTTATTTACATATGGTACTTTTCTCGGAAGAGGGGTCTGTTTCTTACTTCAGAAGAAAGTTTGGATTCTGCTTTCAAGGTGCAGAAAAGGGAAAAACTTCCAAAGAATGGCTGTGCATGAACTGGCAAGAAATACAGCTAAAGATAACACAGTATATGACCATAATTCAAATTTGTTTCAAGATACAATTATTATTTCGAGAGGTAACACTATGGAAATTAAGCTTTTTTGTTGTTCTTAAAGGTAAACTTAATAGGAGATGATATTTCTCTCATGCCCTTCAACCAGTAGAGTTTTTAGACACACATGTTTGTGTACCAAATGAGTAACAGACAGTGATCCTACAGTATTTCAAGTGGATTAGTGGAAGTAATATATTAGAATTTTTTAGAGAGACTAAGGATCATACTTTGCCAGAATCCTGAATCATTTTGACATTTTCAGATCCAAATTTGTCAGAGTAGAGTTTTTGGAGTCTTTGGGAAATTTCTGAGAGAGGCGTGAGTTTAGGCTCTTTATAGATATATTCCTTTCCATCTTCATCCTCAAAGAATCCCTGTAAAAAATGAAGTAATCAAAATCTTGGAAAAAAACCACATAGGGCAATGATTAAGATGAACATAATGTGTATGGTTCAAAGCAAATATAAACATTTAACATCAGGATTCAAGCAAACATAAATAAAGAGAAATTAATATCTAAGTAAAAAAGGTTTCCTAAGAGAATTAAAAAACAAAAAACAAAAAAAACCAGAAAAATGTAATTATCTACTACAGAATGAGTGAAAGATAATGGAAATACACAGTTAAAATTTTAAAGGTTTGTTGTAATTTCATGGTGTGCCAAGCCTTCGAGATAACTTTTCTTCACTTTTAAATAAAAGTGAACTTTCAGCACTGTTTCACTTGCCAAAACGGAACTCTTGTTGCCCAATAGGACTATCTGATTCACAAGTGAGTATTTTGGCAATGGTTTACATAAAAATTATCTGAAGAATATCTTTACGCAGTAATAAAAAATTCCAGAAAGTGAAATTTAATTTATGTAAAAATCTTAATTTTATGTTGTACTATACTGGCATATACGTCTTTATTTTTATTACATAAAACATTTGTTTTAAAACCATAACAAAATGCAATATAGAGTACATGGAAAGTGAAACAGGTCATTGGTTTAAAACAACAAGCCATGTCTGAGTTCATGTTTGAAATCCAAAAATAAATATTTTTGTCATAAACAAAACAGACAAAATAGAAAAGCACAACATATCATGTATAAACACAGGCTAGATTGACAAAAATACCCACATCAAACTAAGGTGAAATGCAGTAGTTTTTACTGCATTGCTTGCTTTGTAAGCAGTTACTGTAATTACCTCAACATCTGTTTCACTGTCTGTAAACTGGTATTGCTATAAAGTTATAAAAGACAACAGAATACATGTAAAGTTATACTGCTCAGAGTATTTTACAATTCTCCATGCTCAGCTGAACAATTAGCAACTGGGCTATGCACATTGAAAGTGTATAACTCAATACTGCATGACAGCATACTGATACATATGCATTCTAGACATATATTAGAGGATGTGAAGCTGTCCAATACACAGCCAGAACTTTTGTTTGAAGCATGCAATACTGATGCATAGAAAAGAGTGGTTTGTTCTCTAAATGGAACTTAATGGAACTAAAGTTCTCTAAATGGAACTTGTTTAATTGCAATGGCTATTAATGCATACCAATCTAAGAAGCAGCCTTACAAACCACACTGTAGCACTATAGACATTAAGTCAATACATTGCTAAGAACCAACATTATAGAAAACTTACCGCTGCCTTAAGGTAGTAAATAAAAGAAGAAAAAGAAAAAAATGCAAAAAATTTACTGAGGAAAATAAGGAAGAATTGTATTGGAATTGATAAATGTTTTAAACTAAATTATTGATGGTGCTTAATTATTTCTTACAGACCGTATTTCTTGTGCTTTTTATGTCACGGTATCAATACAGATGATGAAATAGTATACCTTGTAAAATAAATTCAGGTTTTTCTTACTGCATAGAGCAGACAAATTAAAGTTAAATAATACTCACCTGGCCAAAGAATGCTACCCTGAAATAAGTTCCCAGCAGTCTCTTGCCTGTATGCATAACTTCTGTTACTTTACTGTATGCTCGATGAAGAGTGTCATATAAATGAGCAAGCCTCTAAAAATAAAAGAAAACAACCATGGGGTAAGAGAATAACGTAGAACTTTCCTATCTTAAAACAACAATCAATGATTGTCCTTTTATAACTAAATGTTATAACTATTATAACTAGTTATAACTTTTATAACTAATGTCCTTTAATAACTAAAAACATTTCTATTGAACAGTAGTAATAGGTTTAGCACTTGTATCAGAATGACAATATGTAAGATTAATATTTAGTTATTTATATTTAAAGAAAAACATTTTTATTTAAAATTAAAATAAAAATTTCAACACATTGATATTTCAGTTACAATTGTAATACTCTTGTTCTGTGAAGTACAATGTGTCATGCAGTTAGAGGAGAAAACTTGGGATTTTTTTTCTTGTTCAAATATACTTATGATGAATGTAGTACCTCAAAATCTCTCCGTTTTTCATAAATGGGAATTATAAGTTTGTATACGTCAGCAATGAGTTCATAGCGTTCTGCCTTCCAGAGTCCATCAGCACACTGCTCCAACAATTCCATCAGCACATCCTAGATTGGATACACATTTGAAAAAGTAAAACAATTCAGTACTCATGAAAAGCATGGCAAATAATTATACCAAAGTTCTTCCCAAGGAAAAGGGAGATCCTGCCTCATAACAAAATTATACACACACAGTAATTTAAATTATTGTGGCAATCAAAAATTGCTAAAAGGAAACAAAAACAAAACAGAATGGTCTGAGTGTACACGTGTACTCTTTGTATTTACCAGGAACAGCATTTTTCTTTTAGATACTCCTGACCTCTTAAGCCTACAAATGACACATGTATGAGAACCCAAACTTGTCTTACCTTGTAACATGTTTTTTCAAAGTGTTGTGTCCTTGGGGTTTTTTTGGTTTTGCACAAAGAACATTATTTTAAAAAGGCAGGTATGCAAACACTTGACTGTAATGGTTCTGAAGGAAACTATCAAACAGATTACATCAATGATAAAACAAACAGATACAATACCAAAATCTGTACTCAGAAGTAATTATCAAGGTACAACAGTAGAATTTGGTATACTTGGCCCAGAACGAAAACACATATAACAGTTAGAGAAGCTAAGAAATCCTGAAGGTCAAAACAGAGTCACAAGCAAGAAGACACCTTGGCTTTGTTGGGTTTGATCCCAATATCCTTGTAGCAAAAAGATAGTTATTTAAGGTTAAATAAGAACTATACCTACCTGTACATTAGAATGCATTTTGCATTAGAGCAGTTACATCATAATTATAAAGTCCCTTCCTTCAGTTTGTCATAATTCTTTATTTTCCATGCATTTAATTTCTTCTACTTCAATAAGCGTAACAAAACTAAGATAACATTACTACTTTGCTCTAGTTTTCAAAAATTTAAAATTACCTGGCTAACTCCATTAACTCAGTTGTAACAAGCAATTTTACAGATACTATGTAACAGCTTATAGCTCCTGCGATTAAACTGTCTTATACTTGGTCACGGCTTGAGTGTGACAGAACCACAGTGAAGAAGCCTATTCCCATCCACATACCCTAACAGATCTCAGTCCTCTTCAAACATGTCTGGAGCTCCAAGAATCTCCACAAGAATCCAAGTCTGAGACTGAGATGTGTCAGAAGACATGACATTTCTACTTCCTGAGACCTTCTGGTACCACTCTTGCATTGTAGTGGTGAAGCCAGAAGCTGGAAATAACTCCTTTTATCCTTAGAAGGGATCCAATGCTACTCTAATTCCCCTCCTCCCTTTGGTAGAGGACTAAGACAGCATAAAGACATCACTAAGAAAAGCCACCTTTGATACTGAGAGCAAAAAAACCACTGAAAGATGCTACCCTTATTTGTGTGCTGCAATGGTCCCTAAAACATCTCTGCCTTTCCCCCAAACATTATGGGGTTGTATAGACTCCCCAATATCTCCATCCTCAGCAACCAGGTGGTGAGAACTGAAAGAACAGTGTCACTGCTGGATCACAAGGGCTGCCCACAAACACCGTTTTATCACAGGAGTCTTAACACAGACACTAGAGGGCATCCAAATGCAGCGAAGCTGTGAAATTTTGTTCGCACACGGGAAAAAATATAAAGGGCAAAAGCTTCATGTGGGAGAGCTGCTAGGAGGGAGGAAAAGATGACAACATTTCTGGGCCACCTGCTTCTGTGCTTATCCATCCTCATAGGAAGTTTTTTTTTCCATATATCCAGAGTTTCCCTTGTAACCTGTGAGAACGGCCTCTTACTCTTTTATTATGGCACACCTCTTAGAAGAGTTTGATTCTTCCACTAACCACCTTAGGAGCTGGACTTTTCCCAGTTTGTTGATATCTCTCTTGACTTTGGGGGGGCAGCGCTGGGCACCAGATTACAGATGGGGCACCACAAATGCCAAGTAGATGGGGGAAACCCCACTTCCCTCCACTTCTTGACTCTATGCTCTTTCTAATACAACCCAGCATGCAGCTGGCCTTTGTTGCCACAAGGCTACACTGCTGGTTCCCATTCAACCTCGGCCCCTAGAACTCCCAGGTCTTTCTGCAGAGCTGCTGCCCAGTCAGTCTGTCCCCAGCCCGTACACAGACATTGGGTGATTTTCCACAGTTGCAAGGCTTTGCACTTGTCTTTCTAGAACTCTGAGAGGCTTCTGTGTTCCTTCAGTTTGAGGTCCCTGCCCCCTAGCATATCAGTCATTCCCCCTCATTTAGTTTCATCCACAAACTTGATGATCTGTACCCCATAACCCATGGGATATCCCACTGTATCCCATGACCTATATGACTAATGAAGATGTTAAACAATATCAGCCTGAGCATCCCTGAAGAATACCAGCCTTCACCACCATGCTTAAAGTATCTTGTATGTTTGGGTAGGTACCTATTTCTGGTTTTCATAAAGTGCTTTAATACATTGAATTACACTGCATGTTGATCATTTACAAGAGCTATAATACCATCTGAGCTGTGAAGCTCTTTCATTTACCAATCTGCAAGTTAGAATACTTCCTCTCATGGAAAGTCATAGCTAACAAGAGACCAGAAAAAACAAACAGGAAGGTAGAGATTGACTTAATATCTGTGGTGGAATTGTATTCTGGAAGAGTTTATTTTGGAAAAAAAACAACAAATCTGAATGAAATTGTTTCCAACCTTAATCTGCATGAAAGCTGGCACCTGCCACAGGCATGTTAGCCATAGCTCAGCTCTCTCCCAGATGGACTGCTTACAGCAAAGTCTAGCATGGAAAGGATATCACGTTCCAAGCTTTTACTTTTCCATTTCTGACACCCAGAAGATTTTTAGTTCTGCAAGGAGAATTTGACTTGTGCTGCTGAATATGCTGTCTGGGTAAACAACTGTTTCAATGAAATGCACACAGTAACTTTGTTAAAAAAACAAAACAAAACTTTGTTTTTCTGACTGGCTAGTTTAGGAAATGAGTCAGGGTAACCCTGGCCTAAGAGAGAATTATTTTAAAATTATAATTAAATAGAGAATTTTTAAAATTTCATTTTTTAAAATTAAAAACTACATAAAGTCTTAAGACAAATTTCACTTAATTAGGAAGACTTTATATAAACTGGAGAATATAAAAGACCTTTTGCCCCCTTTTAGAAACATGGAGGGGTCCCCCCCTGACCCCCCATACTTGTAATTACTCTTTTGGAGATTTTAACTCTAAAGTAACTAGCATCTGGGGAAATCCCAAGTTTTAATAAAGAAATTCCACATGACTTGTTACCACATATAGGACGAATTCCCGAGAGAATTATTTTGCTCAGTAGTAGTAAAGTACAGCTTGAAAGATATATTTCTGCTTTCTGCACCCAATTGATCTGTCATGTGATCTTTTTTTTTCTTAGACTAATACAGTTTCGCTTACATAAGAACATACTGAGGAAACACTCCATATATGAATATGTTCCTATTCATGAAGCAACTAGACTACCTGTTTTGAAGTACTTCTGTAAAACACTAGTCATCTTAATTTATTGTG
Organism: Mycteria americana; assembly: GCF_035582795.1. NCBI lineage: Eukaryota > Metazoa > Chordata > Aves > Ciconiiformes > Ciconiidae > Mycteria > Mycteria americana. Next base: position 163,224,221 of record NC_134365.1, on the reverse strand, counting down.
CTGGTTTTGGGTAGGATAGAGTTAATTTTCTTTATAGTAGCTAATATGGGGCTATGTTTTGGATTTGGGCTGAAAACAGTGTTGATAACACAGGGATGTTTTAGTTGCTGCTAAGCAGTGCTTATACTAAATCAAGGACTTTTCAGCTTCCCGTGCTCTGCCAGGTGCACAAGGAGTTGGGAGGGGACACGGCTGGGACAGCTGACCCCAGCTGACCAAAGGGCTATTCCATACCATATGGCATCATGCTCAGCATGTAAAGGTGGGGAAGAAGGAGGAAGGGGGGGGGGACGTTTGGAGTGATGGCGTTTGTCTTCCCAAGTAACCATTACGCGTGATGGAGCCCTGCTTTCCTGGAGATGGCTGAACACCTGCCTGCCCATGGGAAGCAGTGAATGAATTCCTTGTTTTGCTTTGCTTGCGTGCGCAGCTTTTGCTTTCCCTATTAAACTGCCTTTATCTCAGCCCATGAGTTTTCTCACTTTTACTCTTCTGATTCTCTCCCCCATCCCACCAGCGGGGATTGAGCGAGCGGCTGGGTGGGGCTTAGTTGCTGGCTGGGTTAAACCATGATATTTATCCATGATTTTTAGTCTACTAAAAATCAAACAGTTCTTCCCTCTTATTACTCTTCCTGGGAATAAATTATCTGAAAAATAGTAACTTTTTTTCAATATTTAATCAGGTAGAGTTCAACATGGTTAAGTTTAAAAAGGGTTGCATGCAGGGAAAAAGGAAATTTGGCAAGGTTTGATCCTTTTGCAAGCTCCACAGGCTTATAACTTCACTCTTGGCTTACTTCCGTTCCATGGAAATACTGAGAGATGGAAATAAATTTGCATAGGGTTCAATGACCCAGAATAAGCAGTATATTCTTTTTGCAGGGACTGACTAATGAGAAAAAGAATGAAGACATTCCATTTTAAAAAATACAAAAGACTTTAGCTCTGACAAATGGTTTATCAGGTAGACACTGACAAGAATTTCTAACAAAAGTTTCCATCAGCAGTAGTTACTAGAAACCCAACTCTTGGCTCACTTAGAGCAGCTTACATTTTGCTTTGAGTAACAGGCTAAATTCCGTGCTGAATCAGGAGAATCAGTGATTTAAAGAATATAGCACACAAATTAAAAAAAAAGCAATCTGCTATTGGGTGTCTTTGGAAAGAAAGAGTACTATATTTCTCATTTCAAGTAATTCCAATTCCTGTCTTCCCAGAAAAAGGCAAGTCAACAATTTTTGTCTTAAAACTATAGACCAAAGCAGTACCAGAACTTCGGACTAAAACACAGGTACCCTAGGCCTAAACCCAGGCTTAAGCCACTAAGTCTTCCATTTGTTCCTCCTAAATCTGTTAGTATAGCCACAATTTGCAAAGTCAAATAATTTTGTCACCTTTCCCATATACAAACTAAAACACAAAAGAAAAATATTTTTTGTTGTATAATTATGCTTACACACCAGGGATTTTTCCAGCACAGCTACTGCAAGTAGTGATCTGTCCCTCCCTCCCCCCACCTATCCTGGCAAATACATAGTGTAGATGTAGCTCTTCATGAGCAAGATTATTCATATTCTTTTCAGATAGGCTTCTTAATAGTAAAATTTACTGTAGAGCCAGCACAGATGGATCAGCAAAGATACAAGGAGTGAAACTTAAGCCAGAATCCCCCCCCCCATTGACGCAAGTCTGGTGTCAGTAAAACCACTTTCATTGTTATGGCATATTTGCTTAGGGAAACTGCAAACCAGCAAAAACCAGTGAATGCATTTTCATGATTGCTGGTGTAGTAACAATCTAAATCAAAGTGAGTTTTTTAAAAAAACCCACATCTTGTTAACTCTAATAAATAAGCCACATTAGTGTTCATCCTGTCAACTAGCTTAAAACCCTTTTTTGCTTATTTTTATTCCAATAGTGGTGTTGAGTTGATGTGCTAGTGCTTTATTTAAAATATATGTATATAGTAAATTCTCTAAAGCTGGCACAGCTCACAGAAATTTTTTATTTCAGTTTTAGGATAAGAATAGCGGCTAAGAAAACAATGATAATATCCATCATATCAGTCAGCCTCCGGATTGAAATACAAAACTTGGAAAAACAAACAGCACTTCAATGTGCATCAATTCTAACACTCTTATGTTTACTTACTTCATTGAAGTGAACATCTTGCATTCCAACATCCTCCATCATTGAAGCCTCTTCATCTATATTAGGTGTGATTACTCTGAAAGCAGTACAACCTTGCCTAAACATCCCTGTCATTGAAAAAGAAAAATAGACAAATTTACTTTTCTCCACCAGGATAACATTAGGCCATTTTGTGATGCTGGATAAGGCAGGAGCCATATTTAAATATACTTACCACCAAATTAATACATTAAAAAAAAAAATCCAACCTCCCACTGCATGATTAAAATACTAGACCTCACATTACTGTGTAAGTATAAATAGGTTTTAAAAAAAAACCCACAAATGTTAATATCTGGACTCTTACCTGCTAAAATAAGTAGTGTGTGAATCTTCCTATTTTATCTTAAACCTGTCTAAGGTAATCAAGGTAACTTTTACAGTATTTAATTAAACTGGCTTGAAGTCATGCTGGAACTGTGTACACGAACAGGCCCTGGCATATCAGCTTCCCCAGTCTGAACAATATGAATGGACTGACATCAACTGTACAAAATTATCAAAGGATGGCAAACCAGATTATTCAGCTGTAGATACAGCAAATCAGTCTACAAGCAAGAAAAAAAAAAACCAGCAATCTAACTTCCTTTACTGAAATAAGTATTTAGCAAAAATGTGTTTTAGAATGTTCTAACATGAAACCTACCTCTTTTATGCATTTTGTTTAGCTCTTTATTATTATATCAGATTGCTGAATTAAGAAATCAGGATTTTTGGCCAAAAACTGTATTAATTAAATCCTCAAGAGCAATCAGTAAATACTACAGAAGCACAAGGACTTGCACATGTTTATTTCACAGCTCATTCCTACAAAGATTCTCTCTGCTCAGATGGGAGTCTGACCACCAGAAGTTTTATTGAATGATTGCCTCAAATGCATGGTTTTGTTTTGCTCCTGGAAATACCACATGTAGAAGTTCGACCCTCTCAGTTTCCCTGAGAGGAAATAACTTTTATATGACAGTAGACAAAAATAGCAGATCACCCAAAGGAATCACAAATCAATATAGATTATCACTTGTTACTGTTAGTTATCATGCTTCCAAGAGGACATAGTAACTTTGACAAGCAACCTAAGTCTCAGATTTGGTCTCAGAGAAGCTTCTGAAATCATTGGGGCAGAGGGGATAGCTTATACACTTCACAAGTATTTGGGCAAGAGGCACAAAAGGAACAGAGAAAGGCATCTTGTAGACCCATGACTTTGCTTCACTTTGAACTGTCACGCAAAGGCAAAGCTAAAAAGCTGTGAACGTGAATTTGTCTGCCTACAAAACCAAAACACTAGCTCAACATCATAATCAGTCTTAACAGATTTCTGAAATTTTCTTCTAGAGATCTACTTTTCTTAATAAAAGCCATATAATCTTTTATTTTCTCAAACCCCTGACTGAGAACTCTTCTGATCCTGTAGATGAAAGACAGTTTTCTACCCTATCTCAAGGGTCATCAGAAACCCACTTCTACAGACAGCTGCTAGCACAGAACACCAAGACAGGTGAAGCATTCTGAGCACTATTATCACTGACTCAGCATCTGAAAATTTGTACAAATTTATTTTGACTTCTCTAGCAATGCCAGGTTTCCCTATATGCAGTGAGAGAGTGTTGAACAAGAATATTCACTGATAAGTTTGCTTTAGAAAGGGTCTGACTTCAGCTATTAGAAGCTCTGGTGTAAAACTAAAATTTTTTACTTTCCTAAAAATTTTACTTTACCTTTATCTGAAATGCTGCCCCTTAGATATGTAAGTATACTCTTAAATATGTGAGTATGCTATCTGGTTAGGTCAGAGTTTTTTCCTTGGTGAACACTGAAATGCCTACAACTTCCTCAGGGAAACTACTGCCTTTCCTAAACTATAAAGAAAAAAATATAAACATAAAAGTAAGATTTCAAAATCATACCTTTTCGTGTGAGATATTCTGCAACCAGTGCTGCTACATGGACATAGCACATTGCCGCCTAAAACAGAAACAGTAACAATCATATAAATTACAATGATAATGGAACTACTAAAACCGAGGCATATAAGAGGAGCCCTAGTCTGAGATGATTTCTTTGGTTTTCCTTTTTGCTGCTTTGCAGGAGATGTCCTATGACTGGTGTAAGAATTCTCCACCTCATTTATGCAAAACAATAACTGTGCAAGAGCACTCACTCCTCCTTTACCAGAGCGTTGAGTAGCATGGACAGCAGTACACAATCCGAGAGTGACCGCGGATCACAAATTACAAGATAGGAACACCATGCTATAATAAAAACAGGCAACTCTCTTCTTGGGATGCATTTTAAGTGTTATGTGAAACAAAAGAGCTATTAATTATTCTACTCAACATTTGATGGTTCTTCTGCTAACCTGTTTTGTCTGCCTTTTGGCTCCAGACCAAGAAAAATGTAGAAAAAAAACTGGTGACAGACCATCTGAAAGCAGCAAAAGAAAGAGAGATCTGACCTATGAATGGAATTTGAAGGAATTTGGTTGGTGTAGTCTGGAAAACAGAAGAACAAGAAAAGGGACAGAATAGTCTTCAAATATTTGAGATGTTTTATGAAGTAGACACTGATCATTTTTCTCCACAGAAAGGACAAAAAAATATTCAAGATTGTTCTTTTGCTGAAAAGGTTTAGGCTTACAGCAAAGTGTTATTCTAACTGTAATTCTCAATTGAACAGTTTACATACAGAGGCTGCAAAATCTCAGACACTGGAGGTGAAGGAAAAAGGTAAGTATCCGTCAGAAATTCTCTAATTCATACTTTGTAGGGGGTTGGGCTTGGTGATTTACAGAGGTCCTCATCTAGTCGTACAGTCAAAGATTCTAAGTTTTTAATCAAAAAATTAAAAACAGACCTGAAAAGGACTAAAAGAGCTTGTCTTCTGAGAGAGCTGAAGTTGTTTCCTTCAAAATACAAGCTAATAACAAGAGTATTGTATATGCCTTCTGTGTCGCTACCATATAGAAGAAAAGAATTCTAGAGCTAAGACATGAGTAAGATAGCAGCTACTATTTCTTGGAGATATTTACTTGCTTACATGATGCTAAGTTTAACAGACATGTTTATGAAATTCAATGATGTAATGCAATGTGATTTACTTTCAGATGGAACAAACTTCCAGAAAGAGACGAAATTCATTCTGTATGCTGATAAAATACTTACATGAAGACATATAAAAATCCCCACTCCCAACTCTCTTTTTTGCTAGAATTAAATATTTTAACAGAACAGAGATATCAGATAGCTTTCTTTTTTCAACCAAAAAAATTTGTTTTGTCAATATTAGAACATTAGGAGTTTTTTAGTAAGCAGTCTGGAACAGAATCAAGCTAATTCTGTAAAAGACAACTGGAGACTAATTCAAGGAGTGGCTTTAAGTGTTTTAGCAACTGATAACAAAGATATTTTAAGGTAGAAGGTCTGTGTATTCAATGGTTTGCACTGAGCATTCCTGGCTTAGTAGCGTGTCAGCTACAGTAGTTAAACTAACCTTACATTAGTAATCAGAAATTACTTACAGATGTACTTCGGTAGGACAAAAACTTATCAGCCATTGAAACTAATCTACTAACAATTCAAAATGTATTAAAAATGCTTATTATATTACACGCTAACAACTACATATAGTACATTCCATTTCAAGAAAGATAAGCTTAAGCTTATCACAAAGCTAAAATTAGTTTGATTTTTTTTCTCTTACCTCTGAAAGATCTCCATTTTTAACATGGATCCTTGCCATGCTGTCTAACCATGTCTTCCTTAGTTCAGGTGTACTAGCGTAAGACTTTGCCAAACTGTACTGGAGGTCTACAAGCATTTCTGGATCATTCTCATGCTCCTTCATCTGAGCTGTAGCCATCAGTACTGTACGAATCCGTTTTGTTAAATCCTTAACATCAGAAGGGAATGTAGTGTGCTAAAACATGGAAAAGTTAGGTTAACTACTATCTTTTTCTATTCTTTCCATAATAAAAAATTGAAACATAATTGCAAAAGATGCTATGAAAGTGTTTTCAAGCATCCTTCTATAGTATGAAAAGAAGAATAAAAACAGACCTTTATAATTCTGTCATTATTGGCACAATTATTGATGATGGAAAGAGACTGCTGAAATCTAGTTCCTCCAATTCCAACAACATCAGCAATTAACTGGCTTACTGAAATAATAACCTTGACAGAAACAAATGTCTTGTTAGTGCATATTTCATGAAATACCCTTGAGATGTACCTATGAAGCAATTACAAAGGAAGTTTTGTTCTTTTTAATTGAAAGCTTATTCTCTTAAGTAAAATTGTATTTGATTTTTTTTTTTTTTCAAAGTTACTTGTACAATAACATAGGCAAGAAAAAACAGGCTCGTGTAAATTTAATGCACAGGCATCCTCTGCTCTACAGACTGACTGCTAGGTGAACTAGCCAGAGGTCATAAAAGTAGTAAATTATTGTTCCCAGCTTTGTCAGAACACACAATTTTTTATGTATTTGTTTTATTTTAGACTTTTACGTGCTTGTTGCTGCATTCTTTTCTTCTCCAGATGCAACAGGGTATGCCATTTAACAATCAAAATAACATCTACAAACCAGAACATTTGCTACTGACAAATAAAAATTATTTCCTACGAAACACAGGGCCATCCAATTGTTTCCTTGTACTGAACATACTTTTATTGCCATCTTCTTACTCTTAAAATAGTACCAGCCTTGCCTAAACCCAAAATAATTTATGTCTTTATCTGGCAGGGCTTTGCACACTGGTGTGCAACTGTGCACCTACAAATACAATATTTAAAAAACCCCCAAAAATAAAGTATACTAACTTGCAGATGTGTCCTAACAAAAGACTTCTTCCCTGTGTAATCAAAATTATTTCTCATTAAGAAGTACAGTAACTGTGAAGCTTCAGTACGAATTGAACTCAGTTTGGAATTACAATACTTCAGTATTTCATAGCACAGTGCAGAACACATATCAGCTCTACCTTCATAAAATGTAGAGGGAAACTGAGGAAAAAGTAGAAAAGAAAGTTATTCATTAAAACTAGGTTCAGTTCTTGATAAAATAAGCAGATCAAGAAAAATACAAATATATTAATATTCCCAAACTGTGGAAAAAATAGACAGTTATAGTAGTTCGTGACACAAAGCGATTTTTACAGCAATTCAAGGGACAAGTATTCCACACTGTTGGGATCAGCTCAGTCCTTATTCACCAATTTTAATTTGGGATTTTAGTTCTTAAATTTTTACATAGTATATTGTTAACTAAAGAACTGGATAAGTACTTGAAGATTAATTACTTTTAAACTTCTTACCTTAAAAATAAGTGCCCTTAAAGCAATGAAGACATTTTTCAATGCTGTTTCAGACTGATTCTTTTGAAGGAAGCAGAGGTATACATCAAATACTTTCTTCATCAGTGGATTATGCCCGTGATCAGTCAGTAGTTGATTCTTTAAATTGACAGTAAGAATTTAGGAGTTTTGTAGTGATACATTTACACTATTCTAAGAACATACACAGATAATCCAAAAGCAGGAAATTAAAAAAAAAAATCTGCATAGTATTACAAAGATGTTTAATAATACAAACATATCTGAATTTTAATTTGATATTTCTAACACTTCATTAATCTTGCTTATAGAGAAAGTGTTGGCTTCTGAACAGACTTCTAGAACACAATTGTTTTTAACAGCTGTTAATTAAATCAATTACTATTAACAGTTCTTTGAGAGGTGCACTCAAAGTATGAACTCATTTTGGTTACACTGGCTTTAGCAGCTCAGATAGTGGAATTTTGTCATAGCAGTACCACCTACTACAATGCTCTCAAAAAAACTCCCCCCAAACCAAACCCCCACCCACTCACCATCTTTCATTACTGTCCTAGAACTGAAACTGAAAAGGCTCTTAAAGACAAAGATATTAGTTACTTTTCAGAGTTTCACCTGCATCAATATGCCGCTCATTCTGCGGCATGCAATACACAAGGTTACTCTTGATTTCTGTATCACCAACAGCTGCTTTCCATCCCAACTTTTTTTAAAAATCTGGTCTCCCCCAATTTCTCTAGCACAGGTACTGGCTGTGCATCTACTTTTAACAGTTCATATTGCTTCTGTTTTGCTCTGGGGACCTGTTTTCTCCCTTTGCTACTGAGCATATGCACTAGGTTCCTATGGGACTCTAGGATGAAACAACATGGTCTCTCTTCTTACAAAACACCAAAATAGGTTAATCAATTCAAGGACTGCTCAATCCAGTCCAGGGAGTCCAGAACTGAGAGGACCATGTTCAGTATTGCTCCCTCTGACTCTACTGGCCCTCCAACACAATTCTACTAGGTCTTGCACCTTCTGCAACTCACCTCTGCACACTCCACTCTTCCCTGTCATTACTATATACAGGCATCCAAACGGTATGCTGCAAGGCAGCACCATTACTATCTCAAGTAAGTTTTAAGGTAATATTAACTCAAAGAATCTCATTTAACAAATTTTTTAAAAAGATTCTTAAGGCCCAGTATAGACCTGGGCTCTTGTAGCAAGCCTTAAGCTCTCTCAAACATGGAAGAGATGTCTAACTGCACATGTCTCCTTTTCTATTCATGGAGACACAGAAGAAATTCTTCAGGCTAAAGAATTTCAGCATAGCCCTAAGCATTTTGGGTGTTCCTCAATATTAAAAAATTGAAGGAGGCAGTCCTTCACTAAAAGCCATTCTAATAATGTGACTTGCAGACCAGAAGAACTCACTGTGGCTTCAAGCTTTGTGGATGAATAGATATAAATGCTTTCAAGAGAAGCAAAGAAGTGAAGCCACAGGCTGGCCATTTTACAGGAAGCTAGACATAAATGGTTGGATATAAGCCAGTCAGCCTATTTGGTCATAGGAAAAAAGTTTTATCTCTTGGAACAATATACAGATCTTCGCAGATGACCCAAACCTAAACACCTAACTGCAAGTTCTAAAAGACAGTAAGGCTCACTAGTTTCAGATTTATAGCAAAATAATGAAACGTTGTCTTACAAACCCCTATCCTTATGAGGAAATTTATATAATATCCTTTCTTCAGATGTCCCAACATCAGAGGTGGGTAGTTCACTAAAACCACCTAGAGTAATAGGAATTCACACAGGATCAGTTAAAATTCTACCAAGAAGCAGGCATAATTTGTGATTTCCTACTGTAATAGGTAACAGAGATCTGGATCCCCACTAGCGAAAGATGATCCTGAGGAAAAAAAGTTGTCTGGCCTTCTATATAATGTGCTAATTATTCCCAAAAGAAGCAGATTGGTATTACTAATCTAGTGGCCTTCTATGATGGAGTGACTGCATCAGTGGACAAGGAAAGAGCTATGGATGTCGTCTATCTGGACTTCTGTAAGGCCTTTGATATGGTTCCCCACAACATTCTTGCCACTAAATTAGAAACATATGAGTTTGATGGATGGTCTGTTAGAAGGATAAGGAATTGGCTAGATGGCTGCATCCAAAGAGTTACACTCAATGGCTCAATGTCCAAGTGGAAACCAGTAACAAGTGGCATCCCTCAAGGGTCCGTATTGGGACCAGTACTATTTAATATTTTCATCAATGACATAGACAGTCGAGTGCACCCTCAGCAAGTTTGCAAACGATACCAAGCTGAGAGGTGCAGTTGATTTGCTAGAGGCTTCCCTGTAGCATGCCATCCAGAGGGACCTTGACAGGCTTGAGAAGTGGGCCCGTGTGAACCTCATGAAGTTCAAAAAGGCCAAGTGCAAGGTCCTGTACCTGGGTTGGGGCAATCTCCAGTGTCAATATAGACTGGGGGATAAATGGATTGAGAGCAGCCCTGTGGAGAAGGAATTGAGGGTACTGGTGAATGAAAAATTGGACGTGAGCCAGCAATGTGTGCTTGCAGTCCAGAAAGCTAATTGTATCCTGGATTGCATAAAAAGAAGCATGGCCAGCAGCTTGAGGGAGGTGATTCTCCTCCTCCACTCCACTTTCATGAGACCCCACCTGGTATACTGCATCCAGCTCTGTGGCCCCCAGTACATGAAGGCCATCAACATGTTAGAGCAGGTCCACAGGAGAGCTATGAAAATGGACAGAGGGCTGGAACACCTCTCCTATGAAGAAAGGCTGAGAAAGTTAGGGTTGTTCAGCTTGGAGAAGAGAAGGCTCTGGGGAGACCTCATTGTGGCCTTTCAATATATAAAAGGGTGCTTGCACAAAAGATGGAGACACTTTTTACCAAGGCCTGTAGCGACAGGACAAGGGGCACAGTTTTAAACTGAAAGAGGGTAGGTTCAGATTGAACATAAGGAGGAATTTTTTTTACAGTGAGGGTGGTGAGACACTGGAACAGGGTTGTGGATGCACCACCATTGGAAGTTTTCAAGGTCAGGTTGGATGGACGGGGCTTTGAGCAACCTGATCTAGTGAAAATGTCCCTGCCCATGACAGGGGTTTGGACTAGATGACCTTTCAAGGTCCCTTGCAACCCAAACCATCCTATGATTCTATGTATTTTAGTGCAGTTGATTGAATAGAAGCTCCTGATTCTCCTACCTGTTTTGTTTGGATCTTGTAGACTATTCTGCTATACTCTTACCTACTTTCTCAACATACTGCATACAGATAAGGACTTGTCAGGACTTGAAGGACTGTCATTCCAAGCACGATGGGCAGCTGATAACTCAAAGATTAGTGTTCATTCTTCTTTAAATCTAGGTATCTTCATTTTCAATTCTGTCATGAAGTCTGTGGACAGAACTCGTTCTAAACTCTATCTAATTAAATTACTAATAAAAGGAATCTCATTATAAATAAGCTAATGTTTTCATAACTGGATTAAAGACAAGACACTAAATTGAATCTTCAAGCAAGGATCTGGATACACCGTTCTAATTAGGGGAGAAACAAGCTAGAGCTATCATCTCTCCTTTTTATAGCTTCACCTTTAATGTTTGGAAAAGCTCAAAAAACCAGACAGGAAGGATATGCAAGTGGGCGTGCTACAAAAAAGATTCCACAGAAGAGCTACAGTAACTGATAAAACTAAGAAGTCGTCTTATTAGTGGACAAACTGAAATAAAATTACAGAAAAGGAACACACACAAATTACTGTTAATTAATGAGTGACAATATATGAAACCAAGTTCAATATAAAAGTCTGATAGTGTCCAATTATGAATTATGGTTTTGCCATACAATAGATCTTTCACCCCACATGGCCTTTAAAAGTTTTACCACTAACATTAGGTAGACACTAAAGTTTCTAGAAATATTTTTAGGAAGTTAGGATGAGGAAGGAACTTTTCCCACAGATCGCTGCTGATCAGTAAGGAGACTGTATGCAATGTGTAACTGAAGCCAAAGCATTTTGCTGCAAGAGGTTATCAGCTTTTACATGACACAACAATGAAATATAACGTTAGAAATACTAAAAATACAATGCTATATTACTAGACTATAAAATATAAATATAATTTTAAAAAATTTTCTCTAAAGATAATTATGGAGATATTAACACCAAGTGAAGAACAAACCTTAAAAGCCATTGTGAATAATGACAGAGTATCCAGAATCGTAAGGCAAACTTCAGTGGCAATATTTGCTTCAAGTAAAGACTGGTGAAGAACATCTGCATCTGAATGGCCATAGCCTACAGAAATTCCAAATGAAATGTAAGTGCTAGATACCCTCATTTAAATGTTTCTTATTTCCAAAAGACTTGCTGAACTAGGAAAAGATTAACAAGTAAAAAGCCTGACAGAAGTTAGTATTCAATACAGAAAAATAATTCATATTTGAAAAATATTTAAAAGCATATGCACATATAATTATTCTAACATAATTTGCACAAGATCATAAAATATATTAAGTACAAATGTCAACAATAGAAGCATTAAACAGCAGTTAATAAATGTCTGATGTTTCATATATATGTGTATGTATGTATACACACATGTGTGTATATATATATATAAATGGACACAGTTATATATATGCACATATATATTCCTAAAATAAGTACTGCAGTAGGACGGAGTTACAGCTGAAAATATGTATTGGTGATTTAGCGATGTTATAATGATCTCAAAGTCAATCATAAGTCAATCATCTTAAAAATACAAAACACTAAGAGTTGAAAGAATACAATCATGTACTTATATGCAACTGAAGACCCAAGTAATTAATTCTACCCTGTAGCAATATCATGCAATAACTCCATATTTAATCAAAGTATTTTATCACTTCTAGCTCCATACTGTATTTAAATAATTTTCAAAACATATCATGCTTCAGCACTGGTTATAATATTTTGTTTATGTTCCCTAACACTGATCTTTAAGAACCAGATTGACAAATGTGCCCTGGTTGCTTTATAAAAATTTGGTCTGGATCATGTTTATATGTTAGATTTACAGTCAACTTAGCATCACTAAATCAATGACAAGCACGACAAACTTGTTGAGTCCAAGAAAAGAAGAAATGACATAGTCTTTTATAATGACACCTAGTCACTTCTTTCTGCATCTTCTTGCTTCCCTGGCTGAACTACACATGCATACCCATAACCACCAGTTTCTTTGGATTTATACATTCTTTCTGTTAGGAAGTATACACCTCTTTCCTATCATCTTTTGCATTCTCTCTGCCTCCACCTCTTCCTCCTCCCATGTATTTTCTTTGTGGTTTCAATCCAACTACATCCTTCACCTCTGTAATGATGGAAAGGAACAGCCAGCATTTGGAAGCAAGTGTTAACACAACAGCCATTTGCCAAATATTTTTCTTTTAGTAAAATGTTCTTTCCCTAAAGATTCAAAGAAAAATCCTTTTTCATAGCAATCACCTTTGGGTGACCAGAAATCCTCCAGTTAGCCTGTGGTTTCAGTAATGTTGAAGATACCAAGAGATGACAACTATTCTGAGAACTGCATTGAGGACAGGGGAAATATTCTTTAAACAAATAATTTGTTTGCTCTTCCAGATAAGAAGAAAGGTGCAAGGTTTATTATAAATACTAAGGAAAAACTGTAGTCAATGGACAGGATTCCAAACAGTTCAAATTTTGTTCTTCACATAAATAATTTAGAACAAACATATAAATAGGTCATTGATTGATTACTCCGCGTTATTACTAGAGACAGAAGTTTTGGGCAGGATGTGAACTTAAAGCAACACTCAATTTGGTTGAGTTAAAAGACTGATTTAGCAGTGCTTTTCCCATATACATGCTAAAAACTATCCTTGTTTCAATTTGCTGTTATTTTAGAGAAGCTAATATTGTATTTTTCATGTATAACTAACATAGTGGATTCTATTTTTCACATGTAACTTAAAAAGAAACTATGGAACTACAATTACCACATATAATATGGACATCTGCCTGGACACGCACATGAACATGCACCCATACATTCACACTTCTGCAGAGTAACTGGACTTAAAACCATCTAAGAACACTGAAAATGGGATGATCTCTAATGACTATAAGCTTGACAATGATCATATACTGCTATTACAGATAAGGGTATATCTCTCGTATTTCAGTACATTTGCATGTCACTATTCTACTGAGCATCCTCCTCTCCTCCAGCCCCAACAATACACATATAAATCTACATTCTTGTAGTTTGAGATGCTTTAGAAATTTGAACAAAGGGCCTAATTTCTTTCATACTTAAGCATAAAACTATACTGAAATTCCTCAGAGATGTGAAATATCACTGCCACCATTACTTCAGTTCTGTTCCTTGCTTAAATGATTAGAAAGGGAGAAATTAAGTTTATAATTTACATTTATAGACAACTACCTTGCCAAAGAATCATTATTTTAGAAACAAGTAAAGCAACTATTTCCACCAGATACATCCTTCCTGTATGTATCCCATACAGGATACCTACAAGATTTATTCAAGTTCTGACAACTACTTTGGATACACAATACAGGCAGACTGACAACTAAACAAAAAGTTAGACAGCAAGACCAAAGATATAAAAATCAAATTCATATTTGACACAGCTTTTACAGCAACATATTTTGACTTTGTAAAACCTTGGTCAATTCAAGCGTAATATCCTGATATTCATTAAATGTCCAACATTAAAAAAAAACCTATTATCACTTTACACAAAGTTATCTGAATGAGACACTTTCCTTCATAATTTCCTTCAGATGGAAAAGAACAGAAAGTTGGGGTTTTTTTTTTACATAAGCATGCATTTATTAAAATCTTTCAGCTCACCATTTCCTAAAAAAAAAAACAAACAAAAATCAGTAAACTTTGCCAAGTTCTGGAAGTATGAAATCTCTTTGCACAGGGCCCAGAAACAGCCATGTTATTTATTTCCCAGAGATTTTTTTTCAGAAGCACAAAGTATTTTACAAGTACAAATACAAAAGTACTTTAAAATCTACAAAGTATTTTACCATACTGAACGTACAGTCGCATAACGTAAAAGCTTTCGTGTACCAAAAATATCTAGAAATTACTATGACAGCAGTAGCAGACTGATTAAAGAAAAAAAAAAGTAATTTGCACAGCTATATAGTTTTCTGACATTTTTACAATAAAAAAATTGCATTTCTTATATTTAAACAGGCATGAGAATGCATTTACAAACAGAGGGGTTTGTTGGATTTTTTTTCAGTTTTCCACTAGATTATGTGGTAAGTCTTGTGCAATTAGGCTAACTGTTGCTTTATATTACAGATAACGAGCTAAAAGATTTTAAGGGACAGTTAGTTATGCTTTGGGAAATAAAAGGATGAACACAGTGAACATACAGTTAACTCAAATAATTGCTTTACTGCACACAATTCTTTTCAGTACCAGTGTTGTATTTTACTGGATTAGTCAATCTGTTTCATTGTTTTTTGAAGCTGAAAATTGAAAAATGGTGCTTCAGAATACTTTACATACAGTATATTTTGCAATTTAAGAGCAGCATGTTTAAAAAGATAGGCCACAAGCAGATTTAGTTTTCAATACAGCAGTCTTATACAAGCTGACTTCAACCTGATTAAATCTTACCATTGTCTACAGAAATTCCAAGAATACTTGATATCTTTCTCACACTGAAAACAGAAAAATCACTTTATTATTGGACGCTTTTTCACTTCCAGACAAACCAAATCATGGGCTTCACAATCTCTGTAGAAATTCTAAGAAACTTATTTCTCGTTAGGAGATGTCAAAACATGGAGATATGGTCAGAGTTCATATTTTTACTTTTAGACTAATGATTTATAAGACCAAGTGGGGAAAAGAAGCTTAAGAAAGCAAATAGGAAAAAAGGTCAATTTTGTAACTATGTGCAGCACAAAGTTGAAGAGCATATAATTAAAAAAATTAAAATGCAATTTTAAAATATGCTGTAGTTAACTATGCTCCATGTTATGGCATCAGCCAGCATTAATTGTTCTATCATAAAGCAGGGAACAGACCATTGACTGATTCCAGCTATTCGTTTGACCTAGAACAATAAAAGTCATTGAAATGCACTGGTGGGGCTCTGGGACCCATCTCTGGTGTTGTGGTACTGGTTGAGGATGACGAATGTTACCAGGTCATGAGACTTACTGTGGTTAAAAGTGAGAGAGTTATCCAAGCTGCTCAGCTGCTGCAATCTGGCATGCATCATTCCTGTTCTGTTACGGGAAACAGGCAATGTCTGAGATTTTCGATCATGAACTATGGATCCCAACCCCTCCTGGTTCCTGCAAGATGGGTGAAATGGGATAGAAGCAAAAGTTAGACATGTCAAACTGCAGCAAGACAGGAAGCGTTAGTTAAGCAAAAGAAGTTTTACAGAAAGAATTATAATGCAACCTATTTACTGTTTTACTTAGAAAACAAAAATAGGTAGCTTAGCAAAAGCATCACAGCAAACTCTTTCTTAAAACCTCTAAGCATGAAAGCAAAAGCACACAAGCAGTCGCTCTTGAAATACTAAATTTACTTCAGAGCTTTTGAAAACATACATATTTGAGAACATAAATATTCTGAAAATATTCAGAACCGAAAACCAAATCCTCTATTTTGATTGTAAAAGTTTTAGAAAAAAGTCAGAAGGACACACAGTGGTAAAATTAGAAAGCGTACATGCAACAGGAGAGCAGGAATTAACTGAGGTATTATCATGTACATCTTACCCAAGCAGGAAGGGAGAAGAGCCATATACTTTGTTAAACTTGCAGCAATCAAGTGAAGAAAACAGAAAAGTGATCTGTGTTAGCAATCAGTACAGGCTAACTTCCTATTGTGTACCACCACCAGAGCTGATGAAAAATGAAAACCAGTGCTTGAATTACAGAATTCCCTGTTCCCTTTCATTCTCTGTCATTTGTGTATTTTAAGAGTACATGCATTGATTGTGATATTCTTCAGTGTAATGACAAGGTGAAAGACTAGAAAGCTACATTTACTGGGAAAACCCAATATCTCCGCAGAACACCAGATGATTTCTATAGCTTAATGTTTTTAGTGTCAACATGCAGTACACAGACTAAGTGATCAGTAAACAAAAAGGAAGTGCGGTAGTCTTCTCTACAAACTAGTCAAACAAATTAGTTTGAAGAATTTTTATAAAAAGCCTGAAAATTACAGACTCCTGTAAATCCAGAGTGTGAAGGACGTTTAAACACAAAGGTTACAATCAAAACCTTAAGAAAGCCAGATTTATCTTGGCCTTTGATTTTTTTAGGGTATGTGAAGAGAGATGAGATTTTTTTCTGAAAAATCTCCAAGGAGATAGTCAAGTTTGTTGTTTGTAGAAAGAGATTCACATACCATTACCTCTAAATTAAAAACAAAAAAGCTAACATTTTAGTTAGAATGCTTTACCACCCAAAGTCAGCAACAACTTTCTCTCTGAGTTCGAGGGCCAGTATTTCGACTCCACAAGTTTAATTATAACAGTATTACGATTTCAGCCACAGTGTAAGGCTTAAACAAGTTGCTATATTCTACTCTATTAAAAAACTACTTTGCATTAAAAACCACATTAATGCAAAGATATTCAAATAATTTAGTATATGTTTCTGACTCCCTCAGATTTCTCCTAAACAGACTTCAATGGGAATGTACTTCAGACTTCAAATTGAAAAACAGCAGCGTTGGAATGTTCACTACTCACCTTTCAGTAAAAACACTATATAAAATTTCTAAAACATTTCAAGAGACATGGTTTTATGGCCAAGTGAATAAATAAAACAATTAAATCATAAAATTGATTCCCCAAAGACACTATCTCAAGGAAAAAAGTGCTGTAAAAGACAGCATTTAAGAGGTGGGTTTTAAAGTAATTGGTAATAAGCACAACACACACACATCATTCTTAAACAGATATCAGACTTACAGGTTTGTTAATATAGTAACCACTTACTTCAAACCGTTATGTATCGTTTCACAATAACTCTTCTACTCATGCAATTTATTTGTAATAGAGATTCAAGGCATATTGTACACACTATTATTCTTAGTGAACAAGACAGCAAATTTTAAATTCCACACAGTACCTGGCTATGTATCGTTTTCCCATGTACTGGAACTGATGTAAGCATACTCTGCAGAGAACACATAAGTCAGAGAAGCAACACTTAAAACAATCTCTTCTAGATTTATGTACATTGGAATTATTCAACTATTATTTTTGTTTAACTTTAAACTCTTACACCATACAACTTCTTTATTTCTCCCACCCTTAAAATTTGCTTCCAGTCCCCAAGCCAAGAAAAGGTAAACATGGCTCTTCTGAAATCACAGATGGCTGTTGTTTTGGGCAAATTGGGTTTAATAGCAAAAGGCACATAAGGCTGCCTCCAGAGCACACCTATCTCAACACTCTGAATCAAAACAGCTAGTGTGAGTCTAACAGTGACAAGGTAGAAGGGCCAAATGGTGAAAAAACAGAACACCTTAGAAAACTGTAAACAGTGAGTTCAAGTGCTTCATCTTGTATAGATTTTCAATATTTATAGAGAAGAAATGTTCAGCCTCAACTACCACAGACAAAATTTAATTATCTGAAATGAGGCCCACAGTTACAGTTATTTACAAATGAACAGCAATCCAGGACAAGTAACATGAAGGATGGAAGCAGAGAGATAGCCAGACATTATATATATATATATATATATATATATATATATATATATATATATATATATATATAAATATTTTGCAAAATGTGTATAAGGGTTCAAAATAAGGGCAATACATTTTGCTTTTTTCCCCCCTTGGCCTAAACTCTCTTGGTTACAGGTTGAGTTTTTGTTTTGTTGGTATTTTTTTAACGTCTCCAGATTGCAGGATGACAACAGGGTTTCTGACACAACTATTTTCTAAAGGGAATCTGCTTTTACAATAAGATGATGATAAAGACAAATCCCCCAAAATAATTTTTTATTTAAAAAATCTATACTTCAATATGATGTTATATTTTAAAGAATCATACTACTACTGGTTCAGATTCACTAAGAAAGTTGAAAGTATAACCTAATTTGCCAGGTGCCTCTGCTTGTCTTCACAACTGGTAAGTACACAGCACTGATGACTAATAAACTAGAAGTCACACTTTCAGATCAAGAAAAATGATCTGAATGGGGGCTGTAATAATGATTTTGTTTGAGTCTCTTCCCACCATAAGTAATTATCCTGATAATTCAGAACACTTAATGCAACTTCCCTTGTCCCTCAGGTAAGAATATTCTAAAAGTCCTTCTTTAAAGTGTAAATCCAAACTGAAAGCCAGTTTTCAGGCTTTCTCTTCCATGTGCCAGTTGTGAATGAAGGAGAAGACTGGCAAACAGTCTCTTCAACTCAGCTCCATTTTGTACTCCGACCTTAAATAGATTAGCTGTCTCCAAACTGCAGAGTCAGAATGGTGTTTGCCTCCCCCAAACTTGTCACTCTGCAGACTAACCTCAATTCCCCTTTCTGATACCTTCTCATCTTTTTTAGATTCTAAGTTTTTCAGAAGTTCTTTGCATGGCAAGTACCTACCTACCAGAAACACTGTCTTACTGAGGTAATGAGAAACTACTGTAATGACCTGTGTTAATAAAAATCATCATCAAAACAAATGTTATTTGCATTGGTGAAATACTACTAGAATTGGAAGAGGTAGACTTTAGTCTACTCTAGTAGACTCTGCTCTAGTTTAAGGAACTGTGATATCATCCACTGCACTAATGAGATGGAAATTTTATTCTGTATTCCATATACTGCTATTGTGATGGAAATATTCTTTGATAATTAGTAATTTGAGATTACTGATTTGATCACAAGCCAACCCTATCCAACCCTTAAATAAGAAGTATCTAATGGCAAAATACTATTCACCACTGATTCTGTACAGTGTAAACCTCAGGCTTCAGAGAGTCTACTAAGTAGGCTCATTTATTTGTTCAGTTCTGTCTCTGGTACAATCAATATCATGCCAGATGCACTCAAACAATGAGTTAAGACACTATCTACAATATATTCCTAAAATAGACCTTGAGTAGCACATTCCATAACACAATTAACGACTGATATTACATTGATGCAGCCTCTACTACAGAAACAAAGAAAAGCAGTCCAGTGAAACAAGCAAGGGAAGCAGAAAGCATTCTGTGGTGCACCACTTCAAGCAAACAGCACCTTCACTTTTTATTAATGTATCAGTCAATTCTCCTCAATAAACACTCTAACTATGCATAGGGATGGAGTGTAGCCATTGATAACAAATACTGGATTCATCCTATCTTTTCCCTTATAGAATGGCAGAAGACACAAGAGGAATGCTAGGAGGACGGATCGTATACCTTTGTTTCTGAAGTTATGCAATTCAATCAATTTTGATATGCAACCATGTAAATTTCAGCAGTTCACATTACAAGATGCATTTTAATGCCGACAGGTAACGAGACAGTTGGTTCTTCTTCCATGAGCACAGCAATATTCTGAGCACTACTCGCTGTTTAGGAACTTCCTGAGATCACTTCTGTATAGCCTAATTCCAGAAACTATCATGGAATTGGACAGACATGCAATTGTGCACATCAAGTTAAGGACTTGTAAACAGACCAAGATGGCATTATTTTTTCAAACAAATAAAGAAAAATGTATATACACACTTATATCCACACTTAGGTTTTCAACAGCATAGCAAAACATGCAATTTTACGACAAACTCAACAAAAATCTTACTCTGTAATCGTGAAAAAGTCCATGAGTTCGGATTTTGTAGCCTTGTTCCAATATGTAAACAATGCATCTAGGAAAATGAAAAATATTAAAAACAAGACAAAGGCAGCAAACACACAAAAATATTAAGTAGAAGAATTAACATCAATGCATCATCTCACAAACATCCCAGGAGAATGAAGAAGCACTAATATTCCCATTCCAGAAATGGAAATATACACAGCGATCAATCATTTGGTTCCCTGTCATACAGGAAGTTCTGCAGAATAGAGGAATGGACTAGCCCAAGACACTTTTACTGATCAATGAACTATTCTTGACCTCCATTTTCCAAACCAGACTGTACAATCACACACAAATACTCGCCTTCTTACCAAGTCCTTTAAGTTAGCCTCACACTTTGAAGGAATAATGAGTAATGCTTACAAGGTTTCAGTCAGAGTTTAATTTGATCAAATCACACATATCTGTGAAGTGCAGCACAACATGGTACTTACACCTAAAATATTCTGCTGATTTTGAATAGGTATTAAAATCACAGGCATAAATCCAACACAAGATTTTGAATTTATGAAAAACAGGTAGAATTACCTACCTTCTGACATACTTCTTAAAATATGAAGGAAACACATGAGCAGACTTTTGATCTCTGCTTGGTCAAGTTTGTCATATCGAACTACAGAACTTCCTAAAGTGCTGCTCTGTTGGTTCTAAAAAGAAAACAGACATATTTTGGCTGAAGAGTTCTTAAACCAATAATTAAAATGTTTTTAATTGCCTTATTAATTCCTGCAACAGAAAAAGGATCTCAGAACGGAGACAAAAATGTTTCATGTAGAGACAGGTCACTAAAACACACATTACACACATGAAGTATACCAAATTAAGCCTCTTTACCTTTGTTTATTTTTATTTCCTTCTTTGTATGATTTCCCCCCTCCCCCCGCCTCCAGAGGGAGGAGTAAGAGGAAAAGTTACCTAACAGTGATTATTAATCTAGTTAATTATACACAGACACCCAACATTGTAGAAATCAGGCATGCCCCTTCTGCTTAGATGAAATACTTTAAAAATAAATGCTACTGTGTTAGGTGATACATATATGCTCCTTTGCTTTTTAAAGAGACTTTATGCTGAACTGCAGACAGACCTGTCTCTACAAAATTCTTGCTGTTTAAAGATGTAAGAACCTCAAGGAAAACATACACGAATGGCAATAATATGCATTCTGGAAGATTAACTACTGATAAGTAACTTGCCCTTGCCTCAAAAACAAAAACCACCCTCCTCAAAAAAAACAATAATAATAATAAAAACCAAAAACCAAACCACAAAAACTTTCTCCCTACTTCATTTGTTTATACAATTCCTACACTTGTGAGAAGTTAATCAACAATGCTCAGTACTAAAGTCTGTCCAAAAAGAAAAAACCCTATAACTGATCTTTCAAAATGTGTACCACAAAAAAAGGGAAAAAAATAAAACTGTGACAATATATAAATTGAACTTTAGGCAAAGACTTATCTGTAAAAGATTAATTTCCACACAATCAAGTGTTACAAAATTGTCAGTCTGAGGCTTTTACAGGTATACTACATAAATGTTTGTTTAAAGGATAAATTATGCCCTTTTTAGTGCCTAATTCTCACTTCCAATATGAGGCCACTTATGTGAATGGAAAATGAACCAGACATTTAATAAGTTTTCTGTAAAGTCAACAGTCTGGTACAATTGATCTGTGCAACTCTGGTTTCTACAAGGAAGTTGGATAATCTTGGCTCCATGACTTTAAGGACACATACCGGTGTTGGAAGAAATCCTTCATATTGAGATTAGAAAAAAATAAAAATAAAAGCATAGACTCAAGGGAGAAAAGCACTTGGTTTCGCAAACAAAGCGAGAACTGCCAATACCTCAAGGGTATAACAACCCCTCCAGGAACACTCCTCATTGAAAGCAGGTGACACGCTAATCCATGAGGGAACATTTCACAGCATACACATCAATTGACTGCTGAGCCCTTTATCACGTTCCATGTAAAAGGAAAGAATTGCTGTCCTAAAACAATCTGTGTAGATCTGTCACATACTAGCCATTGAATGGATGCGCAGTGAAACTGAATGTGAAACTATGATTAATACTAGCCAGAAGTCACTGTGATTTAGGAGGAAATGGACACCTCTATAAGCCTGATTATTGTAGATTCTAAGGACCTCACAAACTGTTTATCTTTGAAATATCTCTGGTGAACAAGGAGGTGCTACTATACAGCTTTATGGGTACTGAAATAGAGCAGGCAATTAACGGGAGGCAGAGCAGAAACAGAATTTGAGTTTCCTAGACTTGCAGATACTGTCCAGAGCACTAGATAATATCCCCTCTAAAATAGTTGAACACGTACATGGATAAAACTAGGACTATAGCTACTCACAAGCTTAATTTAAAATCATGTCAATAACATATAAAGTATGCACATATTAAAATAGAAACTGATACACTTCCAGCCAATTCTGATTCCAGAACTATAGTTCTACAGGTTATTCTGAAAGAAAATTACAACAAAAACATGGCTCTTCAGTAATGACATCAAGCAATGAGCAAAAACCCGAAGATGACGTGCACTGAACAACTGATCTACTAGAAAGAAAGTTTGGAAAGCAACGAATAAGAAGCCAGGATTAAGTATTATTTGGGGAAAATATTAACAGCATGCAAAACATAAATCCTGTATTACCTAAATTGGCAGACCAGAGTAGAATTTTCAAAGGATGTTGACTCCTTTGAAAACCCCTTTACTTGGTAAAAACACTACATATTAGTAATTAACAACATGACAACTAAGTAATAGATGACAGCATTGCCATTTAGCAACAGTGTATGCACAAGGTATTTCTTTATTTACTTGGTCAACGTCAAAGAAGATTTTTTAGTTCTATTTATATTAAAGACCCTAAGACTCAAATTCTGCTGATATTTAAGCTGATTGGATTTTTATGCTTAAATTAAATAATGTACATGAACTATTCCAGTTTTGGCATTTAAAGATATTTTACATAGTTGTACATAAATACGTTGTACATATTTGGCTTGAGATTCAACTGTTGCAAAGAAGTGGCAAGATTACTGATCACACACTTCACTCAGAAGCTTAACTATACCAAGCACAAAAACAAAATACTTCTTGTAACTGAAGAGAGAAAGCAGCATGCAAAATTTTCTCTGGCAAAGCTGGAATTGTCAGAAGTGAAAAATCCATAGTAACACGGTTTTTCTTTGCAGGGTGAGAATTTTCTTCTTCTCCTCCATTAGGGCGCATAGCATGAGCAGAGTGCCTTCTGAGAAGCTTCTCTCTCTGCCACACGAAGGCATGTCAGAGTCAAGGGGAAAAAGTTAACATGTTGTGACTTGCACAACAAGATCTAAGAAAATGAAATGTGATCAGTATCAACACAACCTCTAGAAAGACATGACTGAATACCTCATAGCTACTGCAGCCAGACCTCCTAATTTGTAACAGCTTTAAAGTGAAATGATTTAGAAAAGTCAAACTAATATAAAAGAAATCACCTAGAGAAAGCACAGCAACTATTTTTTCAACATTTTAAAAATGCTATGTGTATTGCGTATAGAACAGGATGGAGTGAAGGTCTCCACAAAATCAAAGAAGCTGTCCTAACTAGAATTCAGCTCTCTCAAGCAAAATTCAATACACTTGATCTACTGCCCTTCTCTAGCAAAGGAATCAACAACTACTTGCTTATGTCTCCACATTGAAAATCTGTATTTTCTGTAAAACAGCTTAGTAAACGCAATACAAAGAGAGTTCATATAATAATTATTTTGCAAAACAAAAACTTATGTAAAATACTACTCTACAGTTATTCTAGAAATCCCATTCCCAATGGAGATTAGAGAAGTTAACTCCCATGAGAATTAAGATGCAATTTTAGGAATACACTTCGGGGTTTTTACTTTGGTTTGGTTTTTTTACCTTGTCAAGAGAATTGCTCTTGTCACTGTGTCTTTCTGGGAGACTGTTTCCCGAGTCTGTACTTATAAGAGAGCCTCTTGAGTCAGCGTTCCTCACGCTATTAATATTTGGAGTTGACGTGGTGTATGGGGAAGCTAAAAAAAAAAAACCAAAACAATATAAAAGTCTCAAACAATACATATACTGAAAAAAGTCACTCCATAGTTTAATCAGACTTCTAAACCCACCATATATGTATATATTTTTTAAGAAGGCAAATAATTAATTCTATTTAGTTACTTTTAATGAAGACAAAGTTATTCTACAGTTTCAGCAAAGTATACATGTATGTACATACACACAGACTTATCTACAACTACATACACATGTGCGTAAAAAAAGTATGTAGCAATACACACAAACTTACATGAAGCAGCATGTATATTTAAAAAACTCCCCTTCCCTATTTTTAATCTTTTTTTTTTTTTTTTGACTAGTAAGTGACACAACTAATTACAGCAGACAACAAATAGAAAAACACATTAAGACGACAGACAGGAGGATGCCCACAGGTCTGCACAAGCAGCACTCCACTTAGAGGTGGTCTCTAACATCACGTACAAAATCATGGATTATGGCACTCTTGCCATAAGTGACTGAGGTTAGTCTTGTCTCCTGTTTCTCTGCAGCAAGACAAGAGCTATCACCTTTGATGGGGGAAAAAATAGCTCTCTCCAGGAAACAGCTTTAGTTTCAAACAGAAAAGCAAACCCAAAAAGATCCCAAAAGAAAGATTTCAGACTGTGAATTCTGACCCATTCTGAACAGTTGATTGCATTAGGGTTCTGTTAATGAAAGTAGCAGTAACACTCAAGTATATATGCAGAAAGCAACCAAAGTCAGACACAGAACAATTATTTCTGGTAACAAATGAAAAAGGAAACTGGTTCTTTTTAAAATTATTTTATTTTTTCAGTGCTTACCAATGCCAGAGATAACACCAAATAGATCTTTAGGAAGATTGTTATCCAATGTGTTTCCTGATTTTTGTGGTGTTACTAGCTGACTTGCAGTTGGCAAATTAAGTGCATCATCCTTTGCACTCTGTTTGGAAAAGAGAGGAAAATGTGATTACTGTTTTCCAACATTATGGACTTAGTGAATATGACATACTTTATCTTCTAGAGCAGTATTTATCTTCTAGAGCAGTTATTTGTTACATATTTCTTTCTTAAATTTTAATTTTATTAAATATGCTCAAAAGCATGGAATGAGATGTTCAGGTATTTGTACAAGCTTGGGATAGCCTAAAACTTAAGATACCTCAGGAAATATCGAAGAAATGAATATTCCATTGAATTTTAAACACTATAAAACAGATATTTCCAAAGACACAAATTACTTTTATTTCAAACACCCAAACATTTCTCTTGTTGGAAGGGTATTGTGAATTTCTTTCTTAATACCAAATGGAACAGAGCAAGATAGGGACAAAAATAAGATACGTTAATAATTAAATCTTAGATTCAATAATTGCATGCAACTATAATATATCAATATACACCTTCACAAATTCCATTTGAATTCATTCTCCTATAGCCCTTTTACACTAAAGCTGTTCCAAAAGTTCTCTCCTTTAAGGTTAAAAATTCTTCTCTAATTTGTAGAAAATTAACCTTTTTTTTTGTGGTCCATTTATTTCAGTTTTGGACTGAATAGAAAAATAAGGTTAAAAAAAAAATCTACCACCAATATACAATCTTTTCTGCTGAACAGCAACAGCAACTACTGAATCTGTTGAGATTTTAGCAAGCATAACATTCTCTATGTGTTAGATGTTGGGGGAGTATCTTCTTGCATAAAAATGAAGTATGTGCAAGTGCCTCCAATGCCAGGATCTACAAGAACAGAGGCAAACTGTTTATACAAACTGGCAGGCAGACTAAAGTGAAGTGTAGTTTTTGAGTGAAAAACAGACAATTTAATGAAAACTCCTCTCACAGAAATTGTATCAAAACTGGTTAATAGATACAAACAGGCAGCCATTAAATTGCAGAAACAACTGGTATTTTTTATTTCAAATATACTGTTCCTTCAGTTTCTTGGGCTGCTCTTCTTAGAACACTCAAAAAGATGCAGTGGGTCCAAATCCTGTGTGGTCTATAGTTTGTATTGAAACATAGGTACATGCACCAGAGACACAGAAAAAGCAAGATGTTACATGGCAGTATAATCACATGGCATTAGAATGATGCTGTGACAATCTGTGTGGCCTAGCATTCTCCAAAAATCTTCAGAGGTTCAAGTAGAGATCAATAAGGACACTGTAACCTGCATGTAGGACCAAACTAGTCAATTATCACATTAGACGTAACTTAGCTGGACAAGAGAAACTGCAGCTAAAACCATAAAGGTTCACTAAGCTTTTAAGCTCAGAAAAAGCAAGAACAAACCTGCAGAATTCTGAAGTTTATGAAACTCTGTTTGCCAGAAGCATGCAGTATTTCATATACATGTTACCAATAAATTATGATAAAAGTAATTCAGAATACCAAATAGAAATGATCACTCACATTGCTGGAAGGGTTAACAGGAAATGGAGACACATCTTTAACATTGATTCGCTGAACATTTTCTATGAGCAGACCAAAGAGTGGCAAATACATAGTGGCTATTCTTGCCTGATGGCTCTAAATAGAGTTTAACAGTTCATTAACAAATTACAGATTTAATTTTTAATCACCAATTATTTTTTTAAGCTATTCACTCCTACATTACAAAAAAAGAACATTTAATAAATATTTACCAAGCCAGAGCCCACACTCCTAAGTTCATAAATGGCAAAAGCAGTGATCTGAAAAGCTGTATTTCATTCTGATTTACAGAAGATCAGTAAATTTTATTTACTGTTTCAATATAATGCAGAAAAAACCCTAAATTAATGTGATTTTAGCTAAGACTAACCAAGTAAATTAATATTATGTTAGCTTGATAAATTAATGATATCTTCTATTAAAATTTTATGGCTTCTCCACAGCACAGCTGATGTTAAAAAAAGTCAGGAAAACTAAAAATCACTCAAAATTTACTACCATGACTTGTAGCTTTCTTATACTCATTTTACGAATAATAGATGATGGAAGGACAGCTGCCAAATATTAAGAGCTAATGTTTAATGAAAATAAGAGCTTTAAAAACATTCGTAAAAACCTGATTACTTTAAGAACAGCAGTTAGATTGCACTGTGCTAAAATGTAATAAACACATGCAATTATGTTAAAAGGTGCTTTGTGCTTTCATTTGGTAAAAATATGGTATTTACAGATTGACTTTGATACAATTTTCATACATATTTTCATCACAGTCTGAACAGAAATAGCATTGCTGCAAATTAACAAGTTTTTTGTGAAAGAAAAAACTTTCTGTATATGTGCACACTTAATCTTTATTATTTTGTACTACTAGCATAGCAATACACTTACCCTGGAAGCATATCTATCATCAAAAGAATGCTTTATCATCAAATTCTTGAGCACACTAATAGCAATCTGCCGCACGTCTCTGAACTCTTGTAATGCATTGCCCACCTCCCTTAGAAGCAGTCCCACTAAGAAGTGATTTTTACAGAACTCATCAGTTAATGAATAGTCCAGGTGAAGGTCTGGAAGTAAAGTACAAGTTGTATGTAAGGAATGGTATTATTTAAATCAATTTATCAATCAACTTAAGGCTGAACTAAAACATTTCCAACATTATTGACAAACTCATATATATTCATAGATATAATACATAATCATAGTTATTCATATATCTCTAGCCCAATTCACTGCATGATGATGCATTTATTAAACAGACAATGGTGATGTATATTCAATCAACAGAAGCTGGAGAAATCTAAATACATTATTTAAAAAAATATATTTAAAATACTGTCCAATATTCAAAAGTGTTCCTATTAAATTTACCTGGACCAGTGTCTTATAGCTCCAAATTCAAATTTTAAATCTATATTCAGACACTAAAAACACACACAGTGCACAAAGGTTATGCACATTCTACCTTTCAGGAATTTAGTTGTATGGTAGAAGTAGAATTTATTTTTTAGTCTGTCATTCAGTCCCAGGTTATTTGGGGAATTTGAAAGGACTGCAAGCAAAACATGGA
Organism: Mycteria americana; assembly: GCF_035582795.1. Lineage (NCBI taxonomy): Eukaryota > Metazoa > Chordata > Aves > Ciconiiformes > Ciconiidae > Mycteria > Mycteria americana. The sequence continues at coordinate 163,195,706 of NC_134365.1, read as the reverse complement.
TTAAGAAATTTTAGATTCCTGTACTGCAGTTTTAAGTTCCATCTTCATTATCTTACACATGTATCTATTATGAATATAGAGTACAAAGCCTGCTAACAACTGTGATCTAGGTTAATTGATATTCTCTATGAAAATGGTCCGAAAAATTTGCAGTGTGTAGTAAAAGTGTAATGAAGAGACTGCATTTCCAACACACATGTCCAAATTAAGCAATTTGTTCTCAAGATATCAGAACACAGAAGGATACAATAATATTTAAACAAGATAACTTAAATGAACCCATGGAAATTAGACCTACATTGTAATACAGTAGGGATTTTTTTCTGCTACAATTAAACAATACGATATTTTCCAGAAATATTTGTATATTCAGTGTTAATTGCAATAGAATTGGAATTAAAGAACATTTTATTTGAACATTTGTGCTTAAACCACTGCAATGCACTTTTATTTCATAAAGTATTTCTAATAGTAACTAACTGTAAATCTATACTAAGCCCCATATACATATATAGATATTATATAGACACATACACACACACAAAATCCCAGCACATCTGACACAGCAAAGTCAAACTGCTCGCCTTTAGAAGTATTTTTTGTGTAATAAAATAATCCAGTTCATTTATGTACTGAATATATGACAGCTTAAGAGAAACTTTAGCTTGAAGATCTTATTTATTAGAATGTATTTATGTTTAAAATTTCAGCTGAGGAGGTGTTCAAGTGTTTCTCATATTCACTGTCATTGTTCAATACAGTAATCAAAAAACAGATGCTAATGTCAAAGCACTTTCATTTTTCAAAGAACTCTCCCAGTAAGGGACTCCATTAAGTCAGAAACAAACATAGATAAGACAGCACAGACATTCTACAGGCCTTCTTGTAACTCACTTAAGAGCCAACCACATCACCTGAGATCTCTTTTGCTTGAGACAGCAAAACAGAACCAGAAACACTTCCGATTAAGGTCTTCTTTCCTGGCTGAAACCCTAGTTCACCAGAGAGCAGCATTTTACGCTGTTCTTTATTGTGTAATCAGAAACACTTTTTAGTCTAGTTTTGCTCTTTTCTTAGGATCCCTAAACCAACAACTCATAGTCCCTTTTCTATGGAAATATTTATGGAGTGTTATTATCCAAGACACTCCCGAAGGCTGAAAAAGCCAAAGACAGAAAAAACAAGTTCTATGCAGCTGTTCAGCTCTTAGTCCCAAATCTTGTTCTACCACCATGATAAAAGTGTTAATTATACTCAACTTTACTAAGCCAGCAGAGTCGACTGAATAAATATTTCAGAAAAAAATAACCTAATCTACAAAAGCATAAATGTTAGGCAGGTTTACTTGTTACTTGTAAAAGCACCTTCCTCACCTCTGCTTATTGATGTCTGCTATAGTTCAATGCCTGGAAGAAATTAATAATGTCTTCATAGCCACAAATGCAATAGCTAACATACCATTTATTTTGGCACAAGGGTAGATGTACCAGGAGCCCAGCTGGGCTAAACAGGACATTCATGACTGAGCTCCAGTGAAGGAAAAAAAAAAAAAAACAAAAAACAAACCAACCCCACACAAACAAAAAAACCCAAAAAAACCACATGCACATGAGGTGTATGCAAGAACAAGCTACAAAAGAGGAATATAGAAGCATTGCTCAAGTATGCAGTGACAGTGCCAGGAAAGCCAAAGCTCAGCTACAGCTGAAACTGGTAATGGACATCAATGGCAACAAGAACAGCTTCTACCACTACATTAGCATTGAAAGCCTGAATAAGGAAAACATGGGACATTTGCTGAATGGGGACTGTGATTTAGAGACAGTGGACTTGGGTAAGGCTGAACTACTCCATACCTTCAATACCTTATCCTTCACTGCCATGGTTCCCAGGCCGTAAGTCTAGAGATTAGCTTCAAGGAAGAGAATTATCAGCAGTGGATGAGGATCACGTCAGGGATCTCCTGAGAGACCTCCAGTCATGCAAATCCACAGCACCAGGTGAGATGCTGAGAGAGTTAGCCGATATCACTGGAAGACCACTCACTATCACCTTTGTTAAGCCATGGTGATCCGGGGTCTCCCATAATTGGGACCCTGCGATGACTGAAGGTAGACATTGCACACATCTTCAAAGAAGGGCAAGAATATCTCCTCACTTTAGAATGCCTCACTTTAGGCCTTGGAAAAGTCATGGAGCAAGTCCTCTTGGAAGCCATTTTTCAGCAAGTGAAGGAGAAGAGTGTGACCGCGAATGGACAGGATAGATTTACCCAGGGTAAACCATGCTAGACTAACCCGTCTTCTACAATGAACTCACTAGATTTGTGGATAAGGGGAGAATAGCAGATGTCCACATGGTCATCCATGTGGTATCCAAACTGGGACATCACAGTCTAGGTGAATAGATTGCAGACCTAAATGTGCAAAAGAAGTAGGTAGATCATTGGGCTCAGAGGTTGGTGGTTACTCTATTTGGTTTGTACTCTACTTGGAGACCAGCTACAAGAGGAGTTTCCCAGGGTCTGTCCTACTTAATACTACTTTGTCAATGACCTGAAAGAGGAGATGGAGTGCACCCTCATCAAGTTCATGGATGGGGTACAGTCCATATGCTCAAGGGCAGAGCTGCATTTCAGAAGAATCGAGATTCTACAGGAATGGGTCAACAGAAACATCAATTAAATTCAACAAGGACAAATGCAAAATTCTGCACCTGGGATGGACGAACTTGCTGCAATGGTACCAGCTGTGGAATGACTAGTTTGGGAGCAGCTCTGCTGAAAAACAGCTAGGGGTCCAGGTAGACAGTAGCTTCAACAGGAGTTAGCATGGCATCCTGGCAACAATGAAGGCTAAGAGCTTACTGGGCTGTATCAACAGGATCATAGCCAGTATATCAAGGGAAATCTTTATTCCCCTTTACCTGGCATTTGTTAGACACATCTGTAATACCACGTGTAGTATTTGGGCCTTCTAGTACAAGAAGGATCTTAACTTAATTGAGTTCAGCAAAGGACCGCCAAGGTAGTTACAGGGCTGAAGCACACGTTGTATCAGGAGAAATTGAGGGAACAGAGCTTATTCCATCTGGAGAAGGGAAGGCCTGAGATGACCTGACTACAGACCTACTGAAATGCCTTTTAACCTGAATGGGTATATGAAAAACATAAAAAGTACACCAAGCCTCACCCTGCACACCTACCTACAGGAGTGTTGCAGGCTTCTGCAGCTAGTGAATTAAAAGCTAACTCATGAAAAAAAAGCAAACTTATTAATCATAGCAGGAAAGGGAGGCAGAGTCAAGGATGTAGTTTACCATATCTTTCAATGGCTAGATACTTTGCATAGATTACACTGCTACGTAAACTATTCCTTTAGTTTTAAATGAAAGGATTACAACTTTAGGCTTCCATTTAACAATTTCAAGGTTTCCAACATCTCATAGACCTGAAGTTACACAGTCTACATGTCTAATAATAAAAAGATGACTTCTAAGAAATATACCACACACTTCTTTAGAAGAATTTACCTTGGTATCTCTGAACTCTGCCTTTTCCAAATGGCATTGGTAGGTTCAAAGGTATGTAGTGCTCGTGATTACAGACTACCCGGAGAAATTCAAATTTGAATTCAAAAAGAGTCTGCAAAAATAATTTTAAAGTATAAATTAAACAACTGATGCAGTGATTTGAATAGCACATTAAAAACAGCTTTCTAACACAAAAGGGTGATTTCTCTCAGTCTTGAAGTATGAGGGATATAGACCTGTCAAAGTTCCATACACCAGTATAAAATAATTCCAGCATAATTCATACTTGACAACTGGATATAGTTCTATTTACTGTTCCCATTGTCCAAAGTTATTTAAGTTTACTAGCATATTATGTATTGATGTAAGAAAAGTTTGGACCCACAGAAGAAATTCTTTGGACATGTAGCACATGCTTTCACCATTACAGTAAATGGACAGATATCAGTTTATCAGATATCAACTCTTCCAACTTCAGCCTCTCTCACATTCATGCTTATAATTTCTACTTAGTGTTGCACACACACCCCACCCCCACCCCCCACTTTCGCAATACAGACGCTCTAGGGTGGTAAAGTTGCACCTGAAGATGGGAATCAAAATATGAAAAAGTAATTTGATGGAAAAAAAAGTGCTCTCAGCACAGCACAGGGACTTCTAATGTAACTAGGAAGAAGTCTGAAGACTTAATGCACGACTATCCTCATGCATCAAGAAGAAGCAACTCCTAAAAATACTTTGTTTAAAAACATTGAGTACCTTCGGATCTCCTGGGGCAAAGGAGCTGATGTAGTTATTGATTTGCTTGAAAACAAAGCCTCTATCCATAAACGTAAAACACCTCTGAGGAAAACAAGCAAAACCAAGATAGAATTGATTTAGTACTGTCTCAGTGCTCAGTAATCACATTTCTGTATTTAATAAGTTTACTTTCCAAACACATTATTGATATTTCAGTTTGAATATAAAAATCAATAAAACAAGCACACTAAATATATGCATACATATATGAATACCAAATTTTCCCTTAGAGTGCAGAAAGTAAACAAATTGCAAATAAAAAGCAGTTTGAAGTGAACTCTATCTTGACAGAAATGAAAATGACATGCCACTAGCAGCTTTATCTACCATTTTATTTCCCATCATGTTTTTTCCCTACTGGATCTTATTGGCTGAAAAAGGATAGACACTGAAAGACTGTCTACATAAAATACATGCAAACAAAACAATACTCAATGCATGAAGCTTTTGTAAGATTAGAAGGTAACCTAGATGATATTTTTAAAGAAAAAAAGAAAAATCAAAATACATTTTGGATAAAATATAAATTCATTTTAAAAAATATCAAACTTTTGAACAGATGTCTTCTTGATGACAGAAGATGCAAATTATACTTCAATGCATTTTAATTTGGACATAGAATTATATTTAAAAACCATTATGTGTATTCAGTTTTATATGAGTTGGCTTTAAGATTCTTTAAAATCTATGAAGAAGCAGTATTATTTAAAAAGTAACCACAGAGCCCAAGTCGCTTGTGTACCTACTTTTATAAAGGCAGCAAGGCTATGGTTTGCATTTTTTGAAGCCTCTGGATTGTCTCTGTACTTCTGAGTGATGTGTGGCATTAGCATATTAACAACTGTTTCAACTGCATGATGAAAGGAAGCGGAAAATCTCTGGTTTCGCAACAGCTAGAAACAAATTCAGATACAATATTTAATATGGTTTATAACACTAAAATACATCAGAAAATTTACTTTAGATAAGATATAGATAACCTCATAGGGAGAGGGGAGACAAAGAAAGTTTTCAAATTTCCTCATTTGTCATTTAAAGTAACATTTTCTTTAAATTCAACATTTTCCTAAACTTTTTAGGCTGAGGGGGAAAAAAGAGCATTTGGTTAAAAGAAAATATTACAACATGCACTAACATCTGTTATTAAAATTCAAGCAAGGCAGTCTTTGATGACAAAAACACATGTATAAAAGTTTGTAAGTGTAATGCATTAATATTTTTCTATACTACAATAAACCTGACAACAGAAGCTAAGAATAAAAGGGAATCCTTTAATTTTATCTATATTCCTTTCCAAAGCAGACACCAGCTGGTACACATAGTAACTGCGTTATCAGAATCTCTTTTCTGTCTTGGGGAAAAAAAAAAAAAAAAAAAAAACAACAAACCACCAACCAAAAAAAAACCCCCCCACAAATCACCAAACAGGTTTTGGTGTTCTGCAACTATATTTTTAATAACTCCATTGCCTTTTGCCATTGTGGAAATTCTCATCCATGCTTCTTTCTTTCTCTTGCTCATCAGTGACTTCAAATCTCAGCTCTTCCAGGCTTCAGAATCTTTCTCTCCATGTTTTTAAGTTTCCACAATCAGAACCGTTTTCCCTTGCTTTTAGGTACTTCGCCAATTAGCTTAAAAGATTTCCTCTACATTCACAACTTCCTCCTTTCCACTCACCATCTATATTATCTTCATCAATCATTTTGTACATTCTGACCAATATTGGTCAGTAAGTTCTCTTCAGCTTTTTGGCGCAGCAGAGCCTCTTTTATTTCTCTACATCTTACAATCTTTAATAAAGATTCTGTCTTTTGTCTAAAGGGACTTAAGGACAGGTGGTGCGAGGCTGAAGCTGACATTGACAAAAACTGTTTCAATTGTACAGTCATTATGTCTTTTCTTTCTGAAAACTGAAATCAAAACATCCAAGTGCTCTGAATACTTTGTTATTTAAATAGTTTTTTGAACTATATTGAATGCAACATTCCCAGGCAGAACAAGTCATTGTCAAGGCCCTGCATAAAATCGATGACTTGCTCCCTTTGTGCTCCAAAGTCTCTAGTTCTATTAAAATAAAAAAAAATTAAAAAAAAAAATAGATATTAGGTTGGAAAAGATCCCTATATAAATATCAACAGTACTCATTAATGAAATAACAATTAAAAATTAGAAATTCTTTTGGTGACTATGCCATTCACTGTCCTACAATATTCTTGTAACTCAGCCTTTGTTGGACAGTAATTAAACATTTTTAAAAATACTACAAATTCTTGCTATAGAGATAATTTTGCTGCACCCAGAAATACATCTTTTTATCAGATCTCATAAGTAGGAAATTTCTGAATACATGTTCCATTTATTACTTTACCCAGTAAGACAGAAAAAAGCTAGCAAAATAATTTACTTGATATTTAAGGGGCTTGTAAATCAAGAAGTGATGTTCAGGAATGAGAATACATGCAAACAAGAGGTGAGTTCTGCTCCTTTTTCTTTCATATCAGAGGGAAGATGACAATGAGGTTAGTTCTAAAAGTGGAAACGTCTTTTTTAACATGAAATGTGGAGACAACAACAAAAATCTGTCATAAAAAGTCACTCCAGCAGTTTATAAGCTATGAACCTTACTTCATGTTATTGCAGGGAAAGAATGAGAAAGGACAGCAGTTCAAGGTGATGCACAGCAAAGTACTAGAATCTAAAGGTGCGTGTTAAAAGAATTTGTTTCCTTTGTACAACTGAACAGTTCATATTTGGGGTTGCTTTTGAAGATATTATTAAAAACAAACAAAATATTAATCTGAAATTAATGGGGTTCCTATACAACAAGTATACCTAGCAGGCAGAACACTATTGAGTGGGACATCAACAGAAACCAAACAGGTATTTTCCAGTATCAAGCTTAGGGTTTTTGGGGGGGGATTTTTTGTTTGGTTTAGGTTTTTTTCCTCTTCAGGTAGAATTACTGCATGGTTCTATACCTGTAAGTCCTAACAAAAAATGTGGCAACATTTTGGTAGTTCCAGTGCTGCGTAAGAAAATCTCTGCATGAACTGTTAGCATCTTAGAAAGATTTATGGCTACAGAACCTACTAAATCTATTAAAAAAACCTCACTGTGCATCCTTATTTTCTGAAATAAAATGGGGTGTCTTATAGAGTTAAAAGTGCCATCAGTATTTAGATCACATTTTTGTGGTTTATCTACTTCTTACTGGCAACTTGGAATCATAAATAAAATGCAACTAGCAATTAGTACTTTCTTTGATAAGAGTCATGCTCTTTTTCCATGCTCAGTATTTTCTCCGTCCACCTTCTACAAAATGCCTGTTTACAATTATGCTGTTAAGAGGTAGAGCAAACATTCATTAAAATGAAATTATATAAATTTTTAGCCTACATAAAGAATTTTGGAGGGCAGAAAGATTACTTAAAATGAACAAGACTTTCAGAATTTATATGATCATATAACCCCATGTAACAGACAAAATTAGATGCAACAAGTTGATGTAAAATATCACTTAAGGAAAGGTCATAATTCGTAGACCGATCTTCAGAAATGTAAACATACACTGAATTGTCTCCTGTCTACATCTTTTGGTGCATTTTAATGAAAATCCTAAACTGACTTATAACAACCCTTAGAAATGGATGTCAGAAGACCACAGTTTGTACAGCATGTAATTTATAGCATCTGGTAAATCACAAAATGAACTGCTCAGTCTTTCAAGTACAGCAAACCTGAGGCCATTAGGTCTCAGCTACTGGTTGTTACCACTAAAAAAAGAAAATAATCATTGCCTTCTCTTACAGTTACTTAGGTCACTTAAACATGAAATAGATGGAGGCCTTTCTGAGTAATAGTAATAGTTATGCCTACCCCAATTCACACCGTATTTCCATAACACCAGGTAATCAAATCAGTCTCAGGCATCCGTAACTGACACACTGTTCCTTTACCTACTTTGTTTTCCCTAAAATAAAAGTCTTGTTAAATTGAATTTGTTCCTAAGACATACGTGCTGGTGCTCTCCAAATATAATTTATTATTAGGATTACACAGGTCAGTAAAGACACATTACCTTTGAGTCAGTATAGCACTTATGGAGGAAAGAAATCATAATAAAAAATTTTTGTAAAAAATATCAAGAACTTGTAGTAATGTGAATGCTCATCAATGGTAGTATACCATACTATACAAGAGATGCAGATTATACGGGAGAGGATACTAAAAACATGGACACTGGCGGAGTCATTCTGAAAAGTAAACTGCATTTGTTTTTTGTTTGTTTACACAGATTCCTGCTTTAAAAAAGATGATATTCTACTGTACTTATTTTATCCACCATCTGATCTCAATTTAAAAATGTAATCCCTATTGTAAGGAAGTTATAATTAAATTAAGGAAATGGGTTTGCATGACAGCAAGTTAGTGGTTTCTTTGAAGTTTTTTTTTAAACCAATATGCTGTTTCCAAACTTGTGAGGACTTTTGTAGGTTTGTTAAAATCAGGAAAAATTTTATAAACTTTGTGTAGCCAAGCAAAACCAGCATGTAGTTTTTCAGAGCATCACCTAGCAAATCCAAGAGAAAACTTCCTCAAGCTATGCAAGTTTCACACACGCCATGTTTTGAAAACCTTGCCCAGATGCACCACATTCTGTAATTAGAAAAACCGTATCCTTCTCACAGAGCTGAATACTGTAAAATAAAAAGTACTGCCAGTACTGTCAGGTAAGTACTGAAATCAACAAAAATTCTTTCAGTTTTTTTCAATATCATTTTTAAATTATAAAATTTTAATTCAATTCCAGAAGTCTCTAGAAAAATTTCAGCTTTAAATAAGCAGCAGTGTTTTCTGCTTTGTAAGATTATACTTTCATTTCAGTTGAATTGATTAATTAAATTAGTACAATTAATTTAACTGATTATAAGCTCAAAATAGTGGGGGGAAATAAGAAATACTCCATTCACAGGGTGAACAGAAGCACAAACTCCTTCCTCAAGGAACATCAAATCAATAACGGAAATTTAAGTTTAAAGATCCTGAATCATTTGAACAGATACTATGAAAAAGAAAAAAAAGTGAAGAACAGAAAAAAGTCCGTCTGAATACTTTTCTTACTTTGGTTTGAATTAACAGTATTTCTATTGATTAGTGGTAAAAAAAGTTGTAAGTCTTTTCTTTTTGCTAGAAATTTTGAGGAATTCCCAAACAGCTGATCAGTTAAAATGAGCAAGAAGTCTGACATCTGTAAATGCAAAAAACACACTGCACTACATGCACAGCAAACCCTTTGTGCATGTATTTGTATTCTGAAAAACTCCTAAACAAATGGTAGCTTCTTAGACACTTCCCTAGGCAGTTTAAGAAGTTAGTGATAAAAGCTTGCCTTCTTCCACACTTCAAAAGATACTTAAACCTGTAGTACTAGTACCATCTAATTACTCAACTTCCCCCTGCCCCCTTAAACTAAAGACCTATTTCTAGATTAAACAGGCTACAAATACCAGGTAAAAGTTTATGTCTGTGTATTAGAGTGCATCAGATGCTTTTTGCACAAAACATGTCTTCCCTGACAATTCCTGTCTAACCTGTTCTTAAAAAAATCTGCCAATAAAGGTTCCAGAATTTCCAGAACCACTGCTCCAATTAAAAGCTGAGATTTTATTTAGAAAACAAAATTATTTCATCCTTTCTTTTTAGTAACAGAAAGGAGATCACTCTCTTCTTCATGGCATTTTAAATGGAGACAACTCCTTTTCCTTATATAAAAATGCAACACAGTGGCTAGCGTCTAATGACCCTACAAGCAAAAATTTGAGGTCCTCTTCAAATGCAAAACAACAGGATGAAGTCAGATATTCTTTGCAGATTTTATCTACTCATGGAAACTGAAAGTCAGAATAAAACATAGTTGGGCAGACTGAGGTGGGGGGAAGTTAAGCTTAAAATACACAACCACCAATTTTGCAACTAAATGAGGAGCCTAACAAACTGACTGAGCTCCTCCTGCATTCCAAAGCAGTGGGAAAAATAGTTATGCATGTTACAGATTTTTCTCCTTAATAATTCAGATTGTTAAAAAAAAAAAAAACTTTTTTTTTTTTCCCTTCTATTTCTACAAAGGGTGCAATGCTGAAGCCTGGTATCTTTACTGTGTGATGTATTTCAGTAGAATGCATAGCTCAACTTGAATCCATAAATCATGCTCTTCCTCTCTGTTATTAAGATATTCTGCAAATTATGTATTGGTTATTAGCACTAAAATGAGTCCAGTTAAATACTGTATTAAGGCAGATTTTTTTTATTTACTACTAGATAACAGTCAGTCTGGTGATATGATTTAATTCTTCTAACTAAGAGTAAACCAGTAACATGAACCCAAAAACATTTTTATTCTGTATTAGTATTCTAAGAAAAAGTAATGGTTATTAGGATTTGGACATCAAACATGTTACTTTAGAGAATATCTAATGATGAAAAATTCATTTGACCAATTATCACATGGAGTTCACATGCTTCTTAAATGAAAAATGAATCAGTAACTTCTTTAAAGATTAAATCTATTGAAATAGAAAATTCCAACTTAAAGTAAGTTGAACTGGGACTCAAACTCTACTGATCATACCACAGCAGAACAGTATTAAGTGTAGCACTCTAAAGCTTTTTTCCTGATTATTGTCCAATTACTTTTTTCCCCCCACATACCTCAGACTTCCAGTCATGTTGTAAATACACAGTGAAAATACTGATAAAGATTTCAGAACAACCTGGTATGTTACTCAGCTAGGACTATTTTGTATACTTGAAAATTTACTTTCAAGAATTGTTTTAATACAGAAGTAAACTAAAAAGCTGTCACCAATGTAAGAAAAATACTGCTTATAGTCCAAGCTGGTAGAAAAATGTCTGTTTCTAAAATTTTAGCATTCTCCTTCCAGCACAGGAAATAAGACAGAATTAAATATCGATACTTCTTATCGCATACAGAAGGACTGTAAACTGCATGTTTCACTGTTCTCAGAGTCATTTTATATCACAGCTACTGTACTGCTCAGAAAAAAACCCACATATTTTTGAGTAGTACTTACATCAAAGTCCACAGTGTTTTCTATTGCTTCTAGCTTCATTGTACCAAAAGTATTAAGAAATCTTACTAGAGAGTCTGATGATTTACACAGACTGCTCTCCTGTACAGATTTTAAGGGGTTTCTATCCTTTTATAGTAATGTTGAATCTAGCCCTGTAGTTTTTTCTATCAAATATTTCAAGTGATTTCTCCTGCTGCTTTGCTCTTTCCCTCCCTTTCTTACAAATAAAGTTATTATACATAAATCACAACCATGTATATATAAAACTTTTTCTTCTAATATGCAATAAAAATATGTGATTGGAGAAAGAAGAGACTATACAAGTTCTCTTTAGAATAACTTTTTTTTTTGCAAAAGTTGACATACCTTTACTTTAGAGTTTTCTATCAAATGCTGAGCCATTGATTTTATCAGAACTTCAAAGAAAAACCATGAATACTGCAGAGGAAAGAAAACATTCTGTAAAATTGCCACATGCATTCAACAACTCTTTCAATACAATTAGTTTCTATTCTTCAGTTATGACCAGATAAGAACATACAGTAAAAAGTATAGTTCAATATATACCTTAAGTAGCTTGTTGCTTGTAAGAAAGTCAGCAGATGGCTTTAAAATTGTTGTCATGGACTTAGTCAATTCTTCATGTACTGTCTTATATTCAGAAGCAACATAGGGTTCAGCTTTATAAGCATACTTGGGGAGGAAAACCAGAATATACTATGAAACCATGACGTAACATGAAACAATTGAAATTAAACAGATGCAACTAAATTTAAGCATACTCTTTTCAGAGAAATAAAAAAAAAGGAAACATTTCAATTACTTTTACCTACCTTGACATAAGATCTCAGGTAGCTATCCAAGCCTTCTTCATGACACTGAGCAACAATATGGATAATAACCCTAAACAGAAGTCAGAAACCAAGTAAGCCTACAAAACAAGCTATGATTGCAATTGCAAAAATGCTACTGAGTTATAGATTTATGTGATAACTCAGTCATCACTTAAACTCTACGAAGCACTGAAAAGTCTTTACCTTGTCACATTGACTGCAACTTCCTCTTGAGTTGCTCTAGTGAGAACTCTAAACAACTGGTTTAGAACAGTTGGCAGGAAAGCTATCATCACATGGCCTTCCATAGCATGAAGGCTCTAAAAGAAAGCAGTAATACTGTCACTCCCTTGAAACAATGGCATTTAAATCACAAGTTCTGAAATGATAAAGTTTACTGCAAGTCTTTTTCCAAAAATACACACTGCTTGCACTATTTGGTGTTAATTACCTGAAATACTGCACAGAAAGCAATTTAGAACAGTTTCCAACATAAATATTTGGTAAATATTTTCTACATTAAGGCAAATTAGGGATAAATATTAGGTTTTATTAAAAGCATTTTAGAAGTAGTTATTTGTACTTTTCCATTGAAATGCATACAAGGTAATGTTTCAATGAAAAGATACCTGTGTATACCACAGCAAGCTGACCCTTTGGTATACTTTGCTAGTTCATCCACCAAGCTGGACATTTAGAAAACAGAAGTTCCACAAGGACATACAGATTGCTTACGTGTGATAACTGCAATACTAGTTATACTAGTTACTGCAAAACAATAAACTAATATGTTAAAAAACAGAATGAACTAAAATCCCTAACTACCTAATGCTGGCAATTGGAGACAGTGAATGACTAACCACTCAACTTCTTCATGATATGCCTTTGCATTCCATCACATGCAAAAGATATTATAGACATAACCACCCTGACATAAAAGGCAGTGTGTAGCATTTCATCCTACATTGTTTTATGCCACAAAATTCCCTGGAGTTAAATGGAGTTTGACAGAAAGAAAGTGTATTTGCTAAATATGCATACAGACAACACATTTCAAACACTTCCATTCGGTGTTAAGTAGCTGCCTTGTCTTTGAATGTTTGCTCTGTGCACATTCACACTATTCAGGACTCAAAACAGTCTTCCTTCCTATGTGATCTGTGATTTTCTTGGAAATAGCAGTCATATGCTACAGCATCTTATCTATAAGCCTGGACTATCAGAGCATTGGGTAAATATCCAAATGGAACTTCAGCTCACACTTTCGTCCAGGATGCAGACATTTTTTGGTAAAGGTGTTGTTTTAAGTAGGACTCTGAAGTGGACTTATAACCCAACTTTTGATGCTTTTGAGTATTCAGTTACACTTAGACTGCTAGCAATAGCTGCACCCTTTGATCTCTCAGGCAGCAATGGAAGTAACTACAAGCAGATACCTCAACTTATGAGATGCTAAGTGATGTTTGGGCTCATGAAACATGAAGGAGAGCGTACAAACTTCTTGAGTCAGGTGAGTCTCAGAAAACCTTTAATGAGAAATTAATTAGAAGTCAGATGGTGCTTACACAAAATCCTGTTAGGGAGGGCAAGAGCAGAAAGAAGAGAGAACGGGAGAACACTTGTCAGATTCAGTAACCCAAGCTACTCTGCCAGGAGCACACGGACTTCATGGAGAAAAGTAAATCCTAAGTATTTAAATGTGTCATTGCCATTATAGCATAGACATTACCTGCAGGAAACTGTCACCAGCTGACTGAAACATTGATCTTTAAAGAACATTTAGCAGTCAGGCCAAGTCTGGCACAGGTAGGTACAGGCTGACACACAGAAGGCGAGCTCTCAATACAAAGGAGAAGTAAAAAGTATTTGGGTGCCTGCGAGGCCTAGCTAGACAGGAATTTGGCCCAATGGAATTGAGAATAGCCGTAATTTGTAGTTGACACAGAAGATAGCATTTGTTTTCTGTTACCATGCAGCAAGGCAATAAAGTCAATATGATGTGTTAATCTAGTGGTGTGGAACATGTTCATACTGTGCGGTGAGAGTGTTCTGGTGTTTGATGACAAGGCAAGAGTTACAAAGAGGCTCTGCAGCTGCATTATTCTGTCCCAGGGATTTTGGCAAGACATGGTCTTGTCACTGAACCTAAAGATTTTGCTAATGTGGAATTAATATAAATAAAGTGGTTAAGCAAAGTAATAAGGTATCCAAATGTATTACGGTATATGTGATCATATACGACTGAAGTAAATGATGCGATTTGGGAGAGATCTGAGGAAGCGTTCTTTTGAGCTTTCCCTAAAATGATACTTTAATATCTGATGGTCACTTTGTTCTACCAGACTAACTTGTGAATATCAAGAAGAGAATCAAGCCTTTGATTCCAGCCAACTGTCATTTTTGACAGTCAGCGGGTAGCAAGATAAATCTGAAATTGTCATGCTAGTCCCTAGAAGAGATTTTGATTATATCAGATTCAAGTAGGGCTCTGGTAAACTTAAGAAACAGTGGGATTTCTCAAAGTGCTGTGAATCCCAATGAATCAACAGGTCAGAAACTGACTGATGGTTGTTTACAACTTCAGCTCCTGAGGTAAGAATCAACCAACTGCCCACAAAGGACAGAGTCATTCCATTCCTCATAACATGTACAGTCACTGCTGCCAGGACCCTGGTAAAGAGGCTTTCCATGGTATGCAAACTGATTTTTTTAATAGTAGTGATTCAGACTTGTCATGTATGCAGAGATTTTAGTAATAATTGTTCTTTTCATGTAACATCTGACTGTTTCCCAGACCAACTGCTTTATATTACATCACCAGAAAGAGCAAATGCTGTTTTTTTCACCTGAACTTATCAATAAAGACATTCAGTTCCCTGAGGTCCAGTATGGGCAACAATCCTTCCCTTCTTCATACCAGAAAAGATCTGCCATTTTCTCTGTCACCTCAAGTAGCAGGAAGGCTACACCCCTTGAAAAAAGTGATGGAAATGATACTGACAATTTTAAAGAGCTTCAATGAGCCACAGGTCAGACCCTAAGACCTCTAATTCATGATGACAGATACTCAGAATATACCATGTTTATTATACAGAGAGAAAAAAAAAAAAAGAGATGTTAAGTCCAATGATAAAGGTTCAGTGTCCCAACTGATCTCAAAACCACAATCAGAGGACAGGAAGGCAAAGCTGCACCAATGAGAAAAATGCCTTCTATGACTAGGACTTCTAAAAACCTGGATGGTTCCTTTGTTTGTATTTTGGCAGAACACGGGAGGAAATTGAATACCAACAACTTTAAATCCCTTGCTAGAAAAGTACAAACAGTAGGAAGTGAGAAGTAAAGAGGTTCTCTTCTGCAAACAGAAGTCTCAGACAGCAGCACCACAATCTCCCAGAAGGACTGCTTGGGGAAAGATGGAATAATCCCCTTGGCCTCAAGGCAAGATGAAACACTAAAACAGTGGTTCTTCCCCTCTGCTGTCTCTATTGGAGAGATTTCTTCAGGGCACAAGCCACATATACACAGTTAGAAAGACCCTATATTTTGAAAACTGTCATGATGACAGAGGATTTGCAAGTGTGGTATCAGGGAGGGATTCTGCACTTAAGCTGTCTCTAACTCCAGTAGGGCCTCTTGATACTGCAGAGTGCTGACTTTTAAAGCCAAAACATTACCAGGGTTAGTGCTAGTGCCATCTAATTTGAGACTATTTGGTACAATTACTGCTGCAGAAAGCAGTGGAAATAAGGATGGATCCAGATCTAAAATTATCAAGGAACTCGAAACAGATATTTCAAGTGAGAAACACAGAGAAATGACATCTTATATCAAAACAAGAATGTCAGTAGCAGAAACCCAAGTGAGAGGCATCTCTAGTGACTCATTGTAAGTAACCATGGGGGACCATGAAGTTCAGCTCCAAGACTACTTGTTCTTTGCCTTACCCTTTTGATGTGAAGCTACCATGGCCAGAATCCCTTCTAAGGGGTTGTATCATTGTCATATGCTTTGCCAGCATGTTTTGGGATTGCGAAATTTCAGAATGATAAGGACAAATAGAAGACTGAGAAACGGGTCTATCAGTAAAAAATGGTAATAATAAAAAAAACCTATTTCCAAATAGACTTATTCCATCTTCTTGCTGTTAATGTACTGTGTCCTGTTTTGTACCAAAGTTGATGACAGAAGTCTTGAGGCAAGGAAGATGACTGATAGCCACGGTTTTGACATAATCAAGGTCACAAAGCAAGTCCAGTTCAGAAATGTGCCATGTTCAATAGTTACATTCTTACTCAAATGTCCTGAGTAGACAGTCCAGTTTCATTAATTGATGGTATTCAATTACGACAATAAACTCTGTTGTGCCTAAGAAAATCAGGAGTTGCTTGTGATACCTTACATAGATTTTAAGGTGACTGAATTTTGGGCTTCATATTAAAAATGTGGCCTACTTGGTTAAGACAAAATTGCTGTGGAAACCATGCACTCTATTGATCTAATCCTGAAAGAGAACTGTAGACATGACAATTATGACCTCCTAAGCAAAATTTTAGAATATCAAGACTCATCATTACTTACCATTCCCATGTGCAGTTCAATTTGATTATTTTGACAAACTAAGCCATTAGTGTTTCAAAATTATTACTCATAAGGCTGACCAATACTGTCTCATTATTTCCTCGTGGTTTCCTCTTATATTGCAATTGTAAATTTATCTAGGGCAGGAAGTATCTTTTTGTTCTTTTTATACTGCATATTCCATTAATGAGACCTAGAAAATGTCTGGAGGTCTAAGGTTTTGCAAAAGTATAAATAAATAACATCATCTGTTATTCACTGTCATTTTATACCTTAAGATATTTCACAAGATCAGTTCCTAGTGCACGAGCTCCAGACTCTGTTTTCTGACAGTACTGAAAAAAATTATGCAAGTGCTGGTCCTGTCAAAGACAAAAAGAACAACAAATTTAAAAATATGTAACATTATTATCCATAATCCAAACCAAAACACATTAAAAATATTTTTATATAGAAATACATATGCCTGTCCATAGATTCAATTTTGAAAAAGAATTCAAGTGCACTACTCCGAGAACTAATTTAGTCCGCATGTAAAATTGATTTTTTTTTTTAACCCACATAAGAAGTTTCCAGTGATTTTTGAATACCTGTTATACAAAACACCACCTATATTTGCTTTAAACCAACTGACATGCAGAAAATAGCATACTTAATGTTAGTTATCCCAACCGATCATAATATGTATTTTACAAGCAACTATAACAGGACTCATTGCTTTGTAGACATGCCAGTAAATAGCTTTCATACAACTATGTCCTCTCATCTAACTGGAAAATTCAGACTGGAAAGGATGACAATGTTAGACAAAAGGCTCACATTTTGAATAGCTTCCATTTAAGATCTGCTGTTTTTCACAGCTGATGTGAAAGAGAGATACCATGCAGAGTGTCCAAGAGACAAAAGAGATCAGCATATTGAGTTTAAGAATCTTCTCAAATACTGTATACACATATAACAAACATACATTATTTCTAAAACATTCTCTAATTGAATTTGTTTTATAACTTACCTGCGTATACACAGTTGACACCAGATGAGTGGATATTTTTAACAGTTGTTTGCCTCCATCTACCCATTTAATTTCAGGACCAGAATGCTGCACGCATACATGCAGAGGAAAAGTAAAATAATGTAGCAGTATACTAGAGTAAAACAATTTGTTTATAGTACCACAAACAACACTTTTTTTTTTTTTTTTTAAACAGGTTGAAGGAATGTGTGCAATGAATAAAGTCATAAAAAAAGCGAAATTATGCAGGCAATATTACCAAAAGCATTTATGAAGCTTAAAATGTTTTTTTAAAAGTCCCACAGTAGTTTCCTCACTGGCTAACAAAATTGCTTTTCTATAAGTCACAGATTTCATGTTTCCTCTACAACTCTGCAAAGAAACTTCTGACTAGACAGAAATACCTACTAGTTTTCTGAGAAAAATAACACAAGAATTTCCACAGATACTGACACAGTTTAAACCTTAACATAGGTCACCGATAGGTAGCAGCCAGTGCTTCCTTCCCAACCCATTTCCAAAGAACTGAGAATGGGAATGCTCAGCTGTCTACCCTGACAACCAGTTAGGGAGAGATTTTACTGCTAGATCTACAACTAGTCATATTGGTCCTAACCTTCTACCCATGGGCACGAGCAGAGAGGAAGAGCAGAGGCATAAAGAATACACCTACAATGTGAAAAGATGAAAGACGTGAAGGAGATGATGGTTGGAAAGCTTACAGCAGTTTAAAAAAGAAAAGGTGGTAGAATAGGAGGAGAGCAGCACCTCTTGCTGTTGATTTTAGGCCACTTCCTCCAAAATGAGTCAATTTTGTCTCTGCATTTCATTCTCTTAGTCAAATCCCCTATCACATTTTACATTTTGTATCCTCCTTGGTATCATTTTTATTACTACAATTTTGCAAGCTTTCTGCTTTGAAAAATACAACCATAAATTTTACTAGTGAAGTATAAAGATCACAAAAATCAAGATGTGAGAATAAGACTTTTTCAGGAATAAAGGACTTACTGAAAGGAGACAGCATGAAATGCTAAAAAAAATTTAGTAAAGGACTTCAGATTATTTGCATATCTTCATAAACTCAAAATAGTTTAATATATTTAAAAATCACTGTAACTTCTAGTTAATTATTACTACAAAAAATGAAACAAACATTTCCTATCCATCAGCTAAATAATAACAGAAATAAGTACTTAACAATGTAAATGAAAAACTATATTAGGGCAGGTTGATTCAAATTCTTGTAAAAGTCAGAATTTAGTCATAAGTTTTATCTCCCATTTCTGTTTGGGCTTGCTTGTTTCCTCAAAGTCAGATGTCTAACTTTTGCAAAGCACTCCATTTGAACTATAAAAGAAAAAAATTTTTTACTAGAAAATTACTTAAATCTTATCAGACTAGGGAATTACAACCAAATCTTCCCTTTCCACATCTTTTTTTTGAGAGATTAGAGCAATTTTATATAACATACCTTTCCAACCCCCACTTCTTGATAACTAAGATAGCCTGATGGAAGATTTGCTGACACTGGGATGTGTTGCTCATTGGTCACCACTCTTCCATCTTTTATTAGAGGAAGCCAAGAATACCCAACTATGGAACATGAAAGGTAAGTAATTTTAAATATGTTATGAATCTTTACATAAATCCTTACAAAAGTCTTACTGTACACTTCTGATATGTAATTCATAAACAAGAAAATGTTAATGTAAGGGCCAAATGATTTGAACTCAAATGATGAGAAATAATTAAAAAGGCAAATAAATTGTCATTGAGTTTGAAAAAAAACATACGTTTGATAAACATTCTAAACCAACATTTGAAACATTTAAATTAAAAGAAATACTTAATTAAATCTTTCAGTCAGTAAAATGTAATTAGAACGCGTTATATGGATCACAAAAATCACAAATTAACAGATAAGCATACTTCATAAAATCGCCCCAGTAGTTATTGAAAGTAAAGCATTAGCATACAAACCTTGTGTTTCAACAACATCTTTTTTCTTTGTACTCCCTTTGCTTGAATTATCACAGCTGACATGGTAGAAGGTGAACAACAAATGGTGCTTTTCATGTAACTGAGTGGGCAATTCTATTTTAATCTGAAAGGCAAAGAATCACAGCCTTTGTAGAAGTCTTCAGCTAGAGCAGTGACATACCTTACTGGTTGCACACTTAAAAAAAATTCCAGGTTATATGTTATTTGAAGCAAGATCAAGAATCACACACACAAACCTTAACAAAAATTCACTTACAGTGAAAAGGGGGGTCTGATTTAACTGAAACCATTATCAAGAACTTTACAAGAAAATATTTGAGAATTGTATTTTCGAAACTTACATAATACCTAAACCTGTAAAAGTTACCTTAGAAAGGTAGCTTACCTCATCATAAAACTCTGGATTTTGATGGTGATGCAGAACAGCAGCAAATGCACTTCTAGTAAATACTGGTCCACCTGGCCTACCATAGATACACTAATAATAGAAAAAAGGAAAAAAGAACAAAAAAACCCTCTGTGATCCTTGTTCACTTTCAGCTTAGAATCTGTTTCACCTAGAATTTGAAATATTTTAACTTATGTTTAACTTGGTTCCTTTGCACAGACAGGGGATTACATGATTTGTAGTCTGCCTGCTATGCAATAGAGCTGACACTGTGATTTCACCTCAGGATTCCTATACATTTTTATACTGCTTTTCTTCCAGGCACCTCTTATACACTGTGGTAGCTCATAAACAAACACAGAGCTTAGCTCTGCAGTTGACCTAAAGCTGTACTGTTTTAACTTAAAGAATTCTTCCTGTTGAGTAGGCATAAGCCACCCTTGTTTGCAACAAGTTTATTCATGGATTTTTTGTTGATATAAAGAAATTAAATGCTCTGAGGGTTCTTTAGTAATCTTTTATATCAAAAACAAGCAAGTCATCTAGCGGTTACTCTTCTGCCAAATGCAAAAGGAGGACAGAAACCCGCCATCCCAAACTAGATAAATTAATCCAGTACTACTGTGTTATTTAGCTGTTCACTATTTTCTTTTATCAGTCGCAAAAATCAAAAGACTAACCTTTAAAGGCAAAGAATCCTCTTCATCAGAGTCCTTGAACTCAATGCATACTGCAATATTTCTAGCCTAAAGCAGTATTTAAAAACAAAAACCCAAACACTTAATCATAAGGATCATCACAGAAACATAATATGTAAAAAAATCTTAACCAAACCTGAGAGAGAAGAATGTACAGTTTTCCTGTACTTACCTTTGCAAAAGACTTTTGACTGTCATATTTCAAGTGCTTTGGATAAACATAAAGATGATTGTTGTAGATGGTGAAAGGCTGCGTGTGTTTTGGTATACAGGGAACAAATTCCTCTATTTCAAACGTTATTAGTGTCTTGGTACTGTTTTCAAACTGTTTCATGGGAATGTATGATGAGTTAACATAATCTGAAAATACATAAAACACCAATAAAAAAAACTGAAGAGAAAAAGCCTGAATGTCCACTTAACAGTGTTTATTAATACTTACTTGGAAAATCTGGTGACACGTTATCAATTGTAACATCCAGATTTCCTAAAATAACAGGAAGTTTGGCCATCTTTTCAGGTCTATAGGAAGGAAAAAAACCTCAAAGTCAGGCTAAATGCAAAACTATCAGATGCCAGAGAAAAGAGATAATAGGAAACAGAGGCAAAAGTAATATCCTGAAATAGGAGTATGAGAGTAAAGGTGGTTTAGGGGTGGATGACTGATCTGGTCTTGATTTTTGCCTAGATTCACAGTTTTCTTCTCCTTTAAATTCTCAAAAAAAAAAAAAAGTATGGCTTTATTTACAAGTGTGAAAAACGTTAAGAAAAAGCTTGATGACTTTTTTTCTTTAAATCAAAATGAAAAACTTAGTTAAAGATAGGTTTTGTTTGCCATGTAATAACTCACTATCACTTGCAGCGAAGAGGGGACCTATAAGTAAGCTTTTTAAATCTCAATGGCAGTGATAAGCATTTACAGTAACAGGGTAAACTTGGGGGAAGAGCAGAGGGGGAGAGAAATCAGTAAGTTAACAAAATGCGTCTTCTACTCAGTAATTTTTTTTTCCTACCTCCTCCTTTTTCTAGAGTTTTAAAGAAACTCACTCTGCAAAATATTTACTATTAACTAGCCTACTATGACATTTCTTAGATGTTATCATGTTCCTAATTCAGAAATATGATTTGAAGTAGGAATATTTTCCATGTTAAAACACCAGTGCAGAACCCTTTACTAGTAAAGATAATCAGCAGCATATTTTTTTTTAAATTATTGCAGAGGAAGTGGATGCAAAATTTTCCTGAAATACAATCCTGTACTGTGAAGCAAACAACTTTTTCCGGTTGGACTCTGGATTCTAATTCCAATAGCTAAGCCTTAGACATTACAATCTCTTTCTTACTAGAATTCCTGTGAAATACTGTACGTGATTCCACAAACAGGATGCTGAAATAACCAAAAGCATTTCCTTAATTCACAAGGTAAAGTGATGTGGCAGGCTAATTTACTATATCAGTTTCAGTTTCAATAATATTGTTTATGGCCAGGAGTATCAATACACAGCAATTTCAATGTTATGTAAACTTTAAGCAGCTCGCTAAAATGGAATTAAAATACAAATTAATATTACAAACCTCATCTCCTTATCAGATTTGGTAAGCAAGAATAAAATAAAGAAACTATAGCCCAAGCCTTTTGCAATTAGTGATTGTTCAAATTAATACAACTCCAGCTAACTGTACCATAACAGAAGTGGAAATGCCTTTGCGAAGCAGCAGAGATTGCTCTATTATTTTACATCCTATTTAATAAGAAAGGGGATTAAAACTAGTTTATTAATAGGGTCATCTGTCAGTAGGAGATTCTTAAGCCTTACACACAAACTGATACAGTCTTTAGGAATACTTTGTAAAAAAGGATGACCAATGTTCTGTTACTTAGGCATCCTGAGCCACATGCATTCCCAAGGAAGATGGACTAGATACTGGCTTGAATCCCTTTCCCTGAGAGCTAGCATTCTCTGTCCAAGGCCAGTGAACATATGATTTATGCTCATGCTTGTTTTCCTTTGAGAACCAGAAGAGTGTATTGTCCAAGCATAACTCCTAACACAGAGCTACTTCAGGATATGATGCTTACTGCATGTTAGACATGGCATGATACTTCAGTCCTACTTGTAGCCCCCAAACACTGCAAAGGAAAGATCTGTAGCTTGTATGAAGGCCTTGATTATATTTATACAACTTCCATATTTGAAGTGAAAAACATATAAACACATACATCAAAAGATTAGATGCTCCAGTTCAAGACCATAACAAAAAATGGTGGGGCTTGGGGGGTGAGGGGTGTTAGGGTGTGGTTGGTTGGTTTGGTTTTGTTTTTTAAAGTGGGGAAATTAGACTTACTTCCTGAAATCTGCTAACAATTTCAGCATGTCTTCATTTGAAAGCTTATTACTGTCTTGTCTGAAGAGAGGAGAAAATCTTGCATTTTTGTCCAGGGTTCCTGAGGCATCTTTAAACAGTGTTCTGAAAGTCAAAATCTTGCTTTCAGCTGAGTTTATGACAGTGTTGAAATTCACTTCAGGAAATTTCTCTACTACAAATTAGAACATACTGCACCATCCTCCACGTTAAGGATTTAATACTCTTGTCATTGTAGGTGAGTTTTAACATATAAATAGCTCATTCTAACAAATCAAGTGTGAACCATTTCATTCTTAGTAAAATCAAAAATATTGGCAACAGAAAACAGCTGGCAATATTCTATGGTTTGAATAATAATATAATGAATGTTTATAAGTTTTTTTCCTACTACAGAGCTGAAGTGTAAGCTTGTTTGTCAGAAATCTTTGGTTAATTAAAAGTAAAACAAGAAATAATTTAAATAGCACATTAAGTTTTACAAGAAGTGAGATGCAGAAAATACTGTTAAAGAAAAGTTAGGAAAAAATATAGATTGACAAGATCTGTCCTTACCTAGCTGCCCAGGCAAAAGGCATTCTATATTGACCTAACCTCTGGCATGCCTGCTTAGCATTCTTCAAAACTTTCTGTGCAACCTGCAAGGGACATAAGAAATAGCCACATTTTAAAAGCTACATTTTTTGCACTGTTAGTACACAAGAAAAAAAACACATACTGACACTGACATAAATTGGAAAGTCTTTAGAAGGTTAATCCTAAGTATGCAAGTGAAAGACAAATTAAAATACCTCTTAACAACCGATTTCAGGTTAAGCAGGGCCTGCTGATTTCACAGCATTTCATGGGTGGAAACATAGACCCATCTACACTCCCGATAATACATATTTAATTAAGAAAAAAAAAATTATTATATACAAAACTCATACAAAAGCTAGAGCAAAATTCAACTGGTTTTTAAGAGAAAATTGTGACTCCCTATAAAAACATTTCCCTCCCCACTTGCTCCCCTATTCGACACCCCCTCTATGTACCAGAACACATTCCTGCAGAGTAAATAGTAAAATACTCTGCAATATTTGTATTGCAAGTACACACAGAATATGGGGAGGAGTTGTACGAAGATCACGTGGATAATCCTATGTATGGACATTGCAACATTGTTTTCATTAAAACTTTAAATTTTTGTTTTGTTATCTTTTAAGTGAACAAACAATTCCATTATATAGAACCAACACGTATAACAGTAAGAGCTAGAAACCCACTGGTTTGAGATGTTCAACACCGAGCTGAACCACTTGAGCTAAAGCAGAAGCTCGTAACAGAGCAGCAGGCTTCTCTTTTCCAGAAACCAGCTTCTCCTATGTGTCTACATAGAGCAAAATTATTTGCCAGAGGCAAAAAAACACAGAGTAAACCTGCTTGAATATTATCCCTGATCTATGCTGTTGACATTACGAAGAGCTGTTTCTATTAGCATGTTGTTTAAGCCAACTCCCCATTATCCATAATTTCCTGTAAAAAGGGGGAAATTGCACTCAGAAGCATAGAACCTTGACGAGTAATCATCATTAATTCACCGTATTCAGTGTTTAAGGGGAGAACAAGTGATCTCTTGGCTACAGAATTTGCTGCTTCCAGTTTCCTTTTTTCTTGTCCAGAGTAGTAATTCTGCAGGGAACTGGAACTTGCTCATTGCACTGACACATATGGAGGCCAATATAGCTGGTACTGTTCTGTTTTGTTTCAAATTAATACTGTGTAATTCCAGAGAACAAGAACAGAGAAAAATTCAAACTAAGTGTTCAATTGTATAAAATTATAAGCAAATGAATACCAGAAATGCACAGCATAAGTTAATATAACCATGAATGTTCCTATTGGCTACTCCTGCAGTACAAGGCAACACAAGTCTAGCACTCAGCATCAAATTTGGGAACACTTGGGCTTACTTAACCTTCCCATGTGGCTCAGGCTCAAGACCACCAAAATCAGTTACACAGTTCAGGTTTGTTTTAACTCAGTAACAGTCAGCATACACTTCAAAACCAGACTCCTAAAATACAATGCTGCTGTTTTCCAACGATAGCTGAAAAAAAATCTCAAGTATTCCTGGAAAAGCAAATCAGTAGTCTGATCTATATTAAGACTAAGTGAAAAATACAGGTTTTTTTTATGTGTAGCTTAGCCAGCATTAAATCAGTAGGAAAGAACACTGTTCCTCTGCAGACACTGAAAGTTAACCCTTTCTTCTTCCCTTTCTCTAGCTGAAAACAGGAAGAATGTCAACAGTAGCCAAAATTGCTTACAAAAAACCTTTTCTCCTAGTATCCCAGGCCAACTATTTAAGCACAACTGTAAATCAACAAAATTAAAACTCTATTTCTTCAGCAACAAACAAGAAGCAGCAACTGACAAAGCTTCTGGTAGATATGCTTCAGAAAACATTAAAACGTTATGTCATCCTAGACTCCTGCAAATATAAGATGTTTCAGTGGTTTATTTCCAAAAGGGATTTGGAGTTCTATCAAAGCAGCAAGGCATTTTATACATAAAAACAGAGGCTTAATGATCTCAGTGGTTCTGAACAAAAAAACAGCAAGAGTGCAGATGAAGTTACAGTAAACTATCATCACCAAAAAGCGAGACAAAGGAAAAGTCAACAACAATGGTACAGTAAATAAGATGCATTAACTGAGACATACAGTTAATCTCTGACCTATATTTAATATTTCATTGTTCAAGAATTTTCAACTCGACTTTCATATTGAAGTCTAATACTCTTTTGTCAAATCAGTTTATTTAAAGCCATTATAAAAATTATAGATTGTCACAATTATAAAAAGCTAAATAAATGTTTCCCAATAATAAGTTAGACTTTATCTATAATGTTTCAATTAATAATAGTTACTCGTAATAACTACAACTTACTTAATCAAATCATCTAGTTATCTGAATTTCCTATAAAAGAACTAAGCTTTTGATTGATATTTATTTATTTGAAATCAACCTGTCTTGCCTCAGCATTTTTTCCATGCCCCAGAAGAAGATAACATACCTTTGAAGAATCTGAACTTTTCATATATGGTTCAGCACAATGTGTAATACTTCCCTGTAATACTTTTTCTATTCTAGCCACAAGGAAAATGTCAGTATGAGGACATGTGACCGAGAATATTCCCTAGAAATAAAACAAGAGATAAATATAAAAGGAAAATGCACACACGTTTTACATCACATAATAGAAAGCCATCCAAACCATGTAGGACAACTCTCTACTTGTATCCAAAATCCTACTAATTCTTTAGGTTACTAGTTCTTACCTGCTTTGGGTATTGTAACACAGTTTCATGAATGTCTTGAATTCTGTGTAAGCTATCACCACTGCCATTCATCGCTTGCTGAGACGCATTGGATATCATGTGCCTTACTGAGGCGTGATTCAAATCAACATGGAAATCTGCTGAAATCTTCCGGTTGTTTTTAATATCAAATAGTGATAATGTGACAAAGAAAGGTTCTACCTAGACATTTAAAAAAAGAATCAAGTGTCATTGCTGGTATCTACGTTACTATAAAAATGTGTGTGAAAGGAAGATGAGTAACATTTTTATAAACAATTACACACAGCCATCACTGTAGATATTACTGACAAGATGTAAAAGACAGTGAAAGAAAAATTCCACTTTCTACAACACAAAAAGATTAGCAGCAAAGTTACTTTTTGTTGGATTTAGGCTCTCATTTTGATTTAAAGGAGTAGAAAAAAAAAAAAACCCACAATATAAGTTTCTCAATCACAGTAAGGAATTCCTGCCATTGAGAATAGTGCCAACAAAATATTAAGACATTCATTACCATATTAACAGAAAATAATTAGATGAATTATTTACATTTGTCGTTGGTCCTTCTTCGTTTTCTGCAACGCAGCTTTGCAAATTAAAAGATAAATCATTACACTTCACAAGAATTTTTTTTCCAAATTTCTCTTCAAATGGCTTCACTTCTGGTTCAATACCAGAAAAGTCAAGTTTCTTTAAAAAGAGAAAAGAAAAATTAAGGTAAGTCGTTTTTCATCTCAAAAGGATCAACGTAAAAGAAAATAATATGCTTCCTTGTAAAAAGTCTAACCTGTGCATCTGGATCCAATGCAAAAAGTTTAACTCTGCTTTCACTTTTCAACTTGATTTCTGCTTCTCTGGTACTCTGTTCAAAATAAGAAAAAAAGGCTTAGTATCACACTATTAAATTAAAGTGGTTTTCAATTTCATTCCTTTTTCTGTGATGTTCAAAGCTTTACATGTTCTTAATTCATGCACTCTTCTCTCCCTAACTGAGCTTTGCAACTCCTTAGTTTAAATTGCTCCATCATGTCCAGGTAAAAAGTGAGAGAAGACTACTCTCCTCTAAAGGCTTTTCCAGGCCTAGAAACACAAAAACTTACATCAGCAACATGTAACCTTCCAAGCTCATGGGAAGTATACTCCAGTGTAGCTCATATAACAGTTTGGCTCCTTAAACAATAACCTTCATAACACTATTTTACAAAAAAAAAAAAAAAAAAAAAAAAAAAAAAGTATGAATGTAGGTTAAACCTCAGAGCTATCCTGAGACCATAAAATTGCTCAGGAAACAACAGGTTACCTAAATTAAGGAACACCATCATAGCGCGCTCTTTTCTTTTTCTTGTTTGGTTTTTCTGTTGTGTTTTGTTTTTCTTGAGCTCTACTGCCAAAGAAGCGGTTTTCCTGTGGGTAGATGGAAGAAAAACCCCAAAACTTCCAAAAGATAAAGCCCTCACACTTTGAAGTTACTTTGCAGAGTACACTGTACACTGATCTGCCTGGGATTCATGGATACCTACCTACTAACAATAAAACAAAAGTAAAGTGGAACAAAATAGAATGTGAAAACTGATGGTATACATAGGTTACTTTTTCAAAAAAAGGTATTATTTAAAGAGTATTCTATGATTTGTAAAGTCACAGGACATGACAAATGGACACATGCATGTGCCAAAATTACCCATGTAGGAGAGTTGCCATTCCCAAAGTAGTAGCTGACTAAACAGGGATACAAAGTATTATGTTACAGACAGGTGTCTACTTTTGGATCAGCCTGTATGGGTTAAAAGAAGTTACCAACCCAAAATGCTCATCACTGACCATCAGCTGGAAGTGATCTACTGTCTACATCTGCTTTGCTGGAGGTTGAAAAAAACTCCTACTATGTCTCAAGAAAAAGAAAAAAAAACCCCAAAACCCCATCAGCTCTAAGAGCTCAAAATCCTATTTTAGGTTGACAATAATAATAATAATAAAAAAGAATTTGACTTAAAGGAATGCATTACAGAATAGGAACTTCGGAGGTGTGATTTTGAGTATAGATGCTCTAAAGGACTTCATTTACTTTACTTTGTTATCTTTAAACACACACAGGAGAAAAGACAAGAGCTGCTGTGAAAGACACGACCCAGACACTCGATACCAGCAGAGTATTGGCAGACTTTGCTTGTTCAACAGCCAGTATGATTGAGAACCACAGGACTAAACTGTGAAGAAGTTTAAGGATGGCAAGAAGGTTGCATGTATGTTTTGGAAAGGGAATAGTCAGTGGCAAGAACTGAAGAGGAAGATGATCTAGTCATAGGAGCAAGACAGAAACTGTTTCAGCTAAAGCATCTTGAATAGGTTTAGATTCTTTGGTATTTTGTGCACTAAAGACAAGACAAAAATATGCATTTTTGACTGACAGATCAGGGGCAGTCAGTCAGAAGTCAAGAACTGAAAATGTAGGTAGTCATTGACCCTGTCTACAGCACAGCGGTGACTCTGTAATTCCATTTCCCCATCTGTAAAACAGAGACAATGTTTTCCTACCTCAAGGAATACTGGGACCCGTAATGGTTAAGGAGGTACTTGGACACACTGATCATGACAGTCACATAGTTATTTAAGACAGAGGTCTAATTTGTTTTCTCTGAAGATTAAAAAACAAAAACACCACCCCACCCCATTCACTCTTGGTACTGAGGCTACAGATAAAAGGAACATGAAGTAGGCAGGACAGACAGACAGACTGATATATATGTGTGCACATCTGTGCACTGAAGCGCACAATACCATCTTATTTAGTTTATGTTATAAACTAACAGCTGTTGGTAGAAAAAGGAAGGCTTGGAGGTGTATTCACAAGGGTTAAACCTTTCCTAGGAAGACTGTTTTTTCCCCTATTGTCAGGTGCTCTACAATCACCCCTGAAGGAATTTCTCTTTCCTCATAAGGATATGAGGTCAGCTATTGTGAAAATCTCGTCTTAGAAAAAGCAAAAATAATAGAGCAACTATAAACTCTTGTAAAAGAAGGCTCAATGCCTTGTAAGTCTTCCACTGGGGAAAAAAGAACCAAACTCAAACCCAAACAACAGCTGAAAAGACAATGCAAGAAAGAATAGGGGACAAAAAAAAGTCCTCAAAACAAACAGCATTTATATAAAGTAATCAAGTTAAGGCACAAACAGCGTACTAACACAAATGGGCAGATTTTTCCCTATACTTCTCCTCACGGAAGAAAGGCTAGAAAAATACATTAGAGCAAATTATTTTGAAAGGTAGTATTTAGTAAAGATGAACTAGAATGGGAAAGCCAAAAAACTTATTTTGAAGGAAACAGAAATTTAAATGGGTTATAACCAGGGAATAAAAAAAGCCAGTGCTTAAAGAGCTGAGAAAAATACCTAGCTTAAAGAGCTGCATGCTTCCAATCAGAAGGTTAAGGAAACAGGAAACAGCATTTGTAGTACTAAAACCATATGCAGGTGCTGCAGCCCTGAATAAAAGTCCCCTCTGGAAGTCATATAGAACCTAAGCATTCCAATAACTCTGACTATAAAGAAAGAAAAGCCTTCCATACAATAAAAGCATCTAATTTTATATTTGTTTCTGAAATAAATTTTCATAGCCTCATGTAAGTATGCTGTTTGATGCTTACAGCTCTTCCAGGGAAAACTTGATTGTATGCATCACAATCCCAATTAATTTCCAAATACAGCCGTATCTGGAGTTAGATTATCACATAATAGCTTTTTGTGTACACGTGCTAAGTCGATTACAAAGCAGTAACAGAAAGAATTAAGTCAGCCAACCAATTTGGGTGCTAAAAGCCTGTTAATGTATTCTCACTGGATCTTTTGATATGTTAGCTATTGTAATAGGTAGAATTTGGTTTACTACTTGTTCTCAGTTTATAAGCTGCACTCTGTTCAGGAGTAGTTACTAGGTCAGACAGATGCTCAGAAAAGAAGGGGAGAGCATTCCAGAGCATGGTCAAGCAGAAAAGTTTCAAGGCTGCAGGCTGTGCCACACAGAAGAAAGACTAAGGAAGTCACAGGAAGGAGTTTGAATTCTGCAACTTCAATAGAAAAAGGTCACCAGCTCCAGTCCTTAGGTGATTTAACAAAATTTTCTCCCTTAGAGAACTCTTGCAACACACAAGTCACTGATTTAACTGAAATAAAGTCTGCAAATGGCGTGAGGACAAGCTACTGTTATTTTCTATTTATTTCTATTTTATTTTATTCTTATTTCTATTTCTACCACACCTTTATAAGAACAAAATTGAAAAGCAAGAACTATGGCAATACAGGTAGTATCCATGAACTTGCCAGCTCATTACAAACACAAGGATCTTAAAATACATTCACATCATCACTGCTATTAAGCTCCTCTGCACTTCTAACTATAAAAATAAACCTCGACTATAGTATAACTAGATTTCTATAGAAATACTTTAGCACTTACCTGCATGCAATAAAACAATACAAAATATGCAAAATACAATACACTAATAAAATAATAAAACATGCTGCTTTTAAACAGCATGTCAAGATTTATATAAGCAACTTTAAGACAGTAGCTAGTTTGCTTCCAAAAGCAGAAAATTAAGAAGCTCAATAACCACATCTGTTTATGACAGAGCTCCTAAGCTTTCAAAGCACCACAAACCAGCTGGAAGCTAGAAGCCAATACCTTACCTTTACTGAAAGTTCATGTGGCTAACTTATGTTTAGTACTTTATATCCCAAGCTGGCATTTACAATATATGTTACCTTGGCAATTTCAGGATAGTAGTTATCAAAACTACTTGATGAGCTTTCCATTTTGCTTTGTTCATCATCTGAAATTATAAAACCACATTAAAAAAAAATTTAAAAACCCCAAACTACTCACAAAACTCTGTAGCAAAACTATTTCTGATTTTTTTTTTTAATTTTTTTTTTTTTTTAACTCTTACCCCTTCAAAAATGACAAATGTTAATGTAAACAGGTTGGGGACGACTCCATCATTTCATTTTTGATGCAGTGACTTCTTGGAGGATGTAACCAGTTACATAAATTGGTAAAGTAGCAGTTATTTCTAATCTTATCTAGAAAATAGCTTTCATATTAATTTTGATATCTGCATGGGGAAAGGGGATATTCAATGCACAAATGTATGTGACTTTTTCCACTATGCATTGTAACTTGATTTCAAGGCAAGTTCCCTCTGTTCATTAGGTTCCCAGCTCTACTCTCCAACAGTTACTGGATTTACAGAGCAACCATTCAGTTAGCTATAAGCATCTTACAGTTCTAAGGTCAACTGGGGACCACTGACTAAACTGTCTTTCACAGAGCTACAGGCTTCTCTTTTTCCAATTTGCTTTCGTTGCAAACATCATGTTAAATTCCAGCAATCTTCACCAAAGACTGTGATACTTCATTTTAAACTCTAATGATCCCTTTTGGTATATTGTGCTGTTTATTAGGCAGAACAACCTTCTATAACCTCTTCCAGGTTCTTCTGGATATGCATACACTTGGTCCCATAACAGCCGCCCTCCCCATACGCTCTCAAAAGGAAAAATGCACGAGAGGACATCTAGGCTATCCTTTTGTCACCAAACTATCAACTATGCCTACATTACATTCCTCACAGATATCTGCCTTACCTATTCTTAAAGAGCTCCAATAGAAAAGATTTGACACCCAAGGAATCTATTTCAGTACTTTAAGGAAATATTTGTGGTCAAGGGAGTTACATCTAAAGTCCCTCACTGCAACCACAATTTCTTATTCTTCTACCTACAGTGACCACAGAACAGATTATTCCATTTTCAGCAGCATTTTACACATTTCAAAACAAGTCCCTCCTAAGTTTTCTCTTTTCCTTAAACTGCCTCAGTCCTGATTTTTCGTTGTGGGTTCTATTTTTCTAGACTTCTGATCAGTCTCATTATTCTCTTCTGGACTTAACTCAATTGGAATCAATACAGAACAGTGCTATTTTAATGCCAAAAGGTCAAAACTCTCATCAGTTCAAACAGACAGTGAAAAGGCCTATAATTTTTATGACCAAAGAAAAAAAAAAATTAGCCACAGTAAAGCCTTTCTTTCCAAATGCATGTATGCAGATGTTGTCACATAACAGTATTAGCATTGCTAGAAACCCTGCTTACCTTCGTGAGACTCTCCATTTCTTTTTTCTTGCATTGCAGCCTCAAAGTTAAGCTGAAGGATTTTGTTCAAAGTGTTTATCCATTCTTCCATTTCAAGTTCACTATCTGCAGCTAAAAGGTAACTACTCTTGTCTTGCATCTTGAGCTCAAATGCAAAACGTCTGACTTTATTGTTCTGTAAGAAAATAAAAGATCTTTATAATCTTTACATACTGTCTACTCACAATCAAAAGAAGTTATATGTATTTCAGATCTTTTAACAAAAATATACAGTTTGATATTTTGAATAAGTGTATTATAATTACACTTTTTCCTCTCTGACATTTGACCTTTTGAAGTTATTTGTATCGCTGCAACAAGTGGAAGTATGAAAGGTAACAGCCCATTTTTCAGTTCCCCCTCATCATTCTGCCTGTAATCATTTTAAAAAAAAAAAAATTCTAAACATCAAGTCTTCATGTACTCAGATCATCTAGAAGTGAAGCTAACTAAGATCTACTGATTAAAAAAAAGGCACAAAACTATTAATATTTGAGTGAGAATCATTTGCACGTTGGGATTTTATACCGGAGGCTAAATCATAACCAACCTCAACCCTGAATGCCCTGATGTTGCTAGTCTTTTAAATATGCATGAAGTTGGGAATCAATTCCTCCTTTGTTCCTCAACCATAATTGTCATCCTGTTTGCACAATTTAAATCAAGGCTTCAAATGCTACCTGGCTTGACTCATGTTCCTGGGAATGAATTCACAACTCTTAAATTAAAATTTTATGTTATCATCATCAATTTAATTTTAAAAATTGATAAGTCATTAGATAAACTTTAACATAAACAATAAGACAGACTTAATGGTTGGGGGATTTGTTTGTTTGTTTGTTTTAAGTTAAATTAAATGCCAAATTACATTTTAGCTTCACTATGCCTCAGATTTTTCAATTAACAGACTAACTACTGGTTGGCAAAACAGTCAGCTTTCTACCAAAGATGAGTTTCTGTTAAGGAGGATACAAACAAATGTACAGTCGCCAGATATAAGGCAGTCTTACCAATTAAAATCAGTACCAAAGTAAATGAAAAATCTTAGAACAGTAACCTTTAACTTCCACAGTTTAAAAACTTGACACAGGTAGTACATATCACACTTCTCAGTTTTCACAAATCACTGAGTTAGAGCAACTATGCCTATATATATGACTGTATGTGTGAATACATACACTGCATATATTATGTGACTGCACTTCTCTGTGATGCAGAAAAGTCTCAACACACTTCAGTATTAAAACAAAACAAAAAGCCCAGTGAAACAAAACAAAACAAAAAAACCTCCAAACAGTATTTTGGGAATTCCTGTCTTTTCATTTAACATTTTTCAGTTTTGGGGAGAAAAAAATCCAACCAAACAAAAAACACATACACACCAAAAAACCAAAACCAAAACCCAAACAAAACTTATTGCACATATTCAGCATTCCTCTCATACAAGTACTGATAAAGGAGCATATTCTGCTCTATTCTGCTTTATCTTTAATGTCTGTTAGTGAAGTCAGCATTCTTCTCTCTTGTGCATCTACTGCCTTTGAAAAATAAATAAGCATATGTACTGAATGAAGTCAAAACAGAAATGAGAAATGTTATACAAATGCAATAGGAACTAATCCCCCCTCACCAAAAAGCCTTACTCTGAAACAAGTAGTTTGATTCTGAGAACAAAAGCTTGTAAGTATGTCTACCTAAGAAGAACAACCATTTCTATGAATTCCAAGTTAGACTACTGCAAAGTACAGTGGCTGGCGTCCATACAATTTTTTATTTTATTTTCCTCTTCCATTAAATGGAAATGCAATTTCTACTGTGTAGAGAACACTTTTCTCCAATATGAGTTTCTAGATGCTAATACAACACCAATAATAAGTAACAGTAAAACAATGAATAAAATAAGATCAGCAAGAGAGGATACAGTACCTAATATAAAATAATAAAATCACACATCTGGAATAGGGCCATTATGTATAATATTTTATAGCTGAAAATCTCATTTACTTGCCCCTCACCAACAATTCAAGTAAAGAAAATAGCTGTTTCCAACCCCCTTTATTCTAGCCATTGAATGACTTCTTGGCTTCATAGAAGTGAGCATTAACTGATTTTGCTTTTGCACCTGATGTTGATCCATAACTAGTGTCAAATTTCTACACACAGTTCTGAACATCCAGATACCAAGATGAATGCTGATGGTACTGTAGAATAGAGTTGTGCTGGTTTCAGCTGGGATAGAGTTAATTTTCTTTATAGTAGCTAGTATGGGGCTATGTTTTGGATTTGTGCTGAAAACAGTGTTGATAACACAGGGATGTTTTAGTTGTTGCTAAGCAGTGCTTATACTAAATCAAGGACTTTTCAGCTTCCCATGCTCTGCCAGGTGCACAAGAAGCTGGGAGGGGCCACAGCTGGGACAGCTGACCCCAGCTGACCAAAGGGCTATTCCATACCATATGACATCATGCTCAGCATGTAAAGCTAGGGGGAAGAAGAAGGAAGGGGGGGACATTCGGAGTGATGGCGTTTGTCTTCCCAAGTAACCATTACGCGTGATGGAGCCCTGCTTTCCTGGAGATGGCTGAACACCTGCCTGCCCATGGGAAGCAGTGAATGAATTCCTTGTTTTGCTTTGCTTGCCTGTGTGGCGTTTGCTTTACCTATTAAACTGTCTCTTTCTCAACCCATGAGTTTTCTCACTTCTACTCTTCTAATTCTCTCCTCCATCCCACCAGGGGGGACTGAGTGAATGGCTGTGTGGTGCTTAGTTGCCGGCTGGGGTTAAACCAAGACAACAGTATAGCATTCAAGACACAAGCCAACTATAAAACGTTAAGCATCCAAAGTACAGTACAGTTTTACTTAAAGACTACTGTATCAGCCCAAAACCTTACTTGCAATAGAACAAAGGAACAATAGTTAAAAAAAAAAAAAAAAAAAAGCTTCTGACAAAATCTGAGGAAACTTCAGGTTACCTGAATTGAACTGATGAACAGAAAGTATGCAACAGTACTTCATGAAAAGATGATTTAGGAAAAAGGGTGTTTTCAGGATTATAAAAAACCAAAAACAGAATCACAGAATGGCTGAGGTTGGAAGGGGCCTCTGGACGCCATCTAGCCCAGCCTCCCTGCTCAAGCAGGGCCACCTATAGCCACTTGGCCCAGGACCGTGTCCAGGCAGCTTTTGAGTATCTGCAAGGATGGACACTCCACAACCTCTCTGGGTAACCTGTGCCAGTGCTTGGTCACCCTCACAGTGACAAAGTGTTTCCTGATGTTCAGAGAGAACCTCCCGTGTTTCAGTTTGTGCCCGTTGCACATGTGCACTGGGCACCACTGAGCAGAGCCTGGCTCCGTCCTCTTTGCAACCTCCCTTCAGGTATTTATATAGGTTGATGAGATCCCCCTGAGCCTTCTCTTCTCCAGGCTGAACAGTCCCAGCTCTCTCAGTTTCTCCTCATAGGAGAGATGCTCCATCCTCCATCCCTTCATCATCTTTATAGCCCTTTGCTGGACTTTCTCCAGTATGCCCATGTCTCTCTTAGTGGGGAGCCCAGAACAGGACACAGGACTCCAGGTGTGGCCTCACCAGTGCTATTCAGCTGTTCAGAGGGGAAGGACCACCTCCCTCAACCTGCTGACAACACTCCCCCTAATGCAGCTTAGGACACCATTAGCCTTCTTTGCAGCAAGGGCACATTGCTGGCTGATGTTGAACTTGGTGTCCACCAGGACCTCCAGGTCCTTTTCTGCCAAGCTGCTTTCCAGCTGGGTGGCCTATCCAGCATGTACCAGAGCCTGGGGTTGTTCTCCCCCGCTGCAGGACTTAGCACTTCCCTCTGCTGCAGTGCCTTTCCTTCATTTGTAACTTCTGAAAATCTCAATGTTTTCTGATGCTGTAAACTAATATTGTTGTGCCCACAGTAGTCTGTACCAGAGACACAGGCTGAGAACCAGAAACAAGCCATTGCCTAAGTGGGAAACAAAGGGGGCCAGAAACAGCCCAGAAGATGGAGAATAGATATTATCAGAGAGAGGTGCGCCAAACCAGAGGAAGCTGAGGAGCAGAAGGAGATACATTTTAAGTGCAAGACAAAGACTACAACTGTGTTTAGGAACCACCTTTTTTGTTTGTTGGTTTATTTTAAAAACACAAATCAAACTCATTTCAGTGGAGTTGGCCAGAATTGTACCCTCAAGGCAAAACAATTTGTGTAAATCTGTGTATAGAACGTGAAATACGATTAAATTTATTACAGTTACAAGACTTCCCATGTGAAGTATCTATTAAATGTGTATCCAAAAATATTATTACAATATTTGGAAAAAAAATAATCCTCTGTAAAGCTGTTGTATCTCCCTGCATAAATCTTCTAAAAACTTAATACTAAAAAAAAAAATATTATTTAAGAAATACATTTGTTAACTTGCCTATTTCTAGCCAAGTTAACAAAACCCTAAAACCCAAGATTTTTTTCCAGGTATGCTGTGCCTAACAAAACAGTTACATGCTGTACTGTAAATACATAACAGAATCACAAGGGAAAAAAAAATAATCTTTTCTTTGGCACTTGCTACTGACAAACATTTTACCAAAGCCCTTAACTTTTTAAAATAAGGAAAAGCACATAAAAGTAACATTATAAAGGTCAAATGAAAGCATCTGGAAGGGTGACTGAATTTAATACAATTCCCACAACAAAAATCCCACACAAGAAGCTATGCAGAACATTTTACAGCTCATGTAAGTACACAATGTAACTGAAATGAACTTTAATTTTATGTTGTCATTACTTTGCCATGATTTAAGGTTGGGAGTTTTTGTGTGTTTGCCTTAAAATTTTGTTTGATATTTTTGATAAATACTTGACATCAACTAGTAATTTATGTTCTTTTCAGAAAGATTTTTAAAATTCAGCCTCCTGCCCTTTAAAATCTCATTCGCTGTTTTTGCAAGATGCAGCGTGTCTAACTGTTCCTCTCATAATAGGTACTTATCTACATCTGACAAAAGTTATCTGTAATTTTAAAAAATCCATTTGCTATCAAATACAGAATTAACTAGAGAACAGGCAGAAAAATTATAATTACCTGAACCACTCCCATGCATGAATCTAGAAATATTGATCCTTTAGGTTCTTTTGATATTTTTTCATCTTTGTAGAAATTGAGATTATAGGATCCATCACCAAGTTGGATTAAGTGGAAAAATCTTCTTTTAAATGACTAGTGAAAAGAAAGGAGGAAAGAAAAGCAATTACTACAGTAGTATTAATCAGCTTCATATTACAAAACCCATAAGTGCTATTTACACAGCAGGTTATAGAAAAAAGCTTTTATTTGCACATAACCTAATCAGTATCCTCAGAAAATAAACCAGAAATCAGTAATCTAAAAAAAAAAAAAAAATTAAAAAATTAACTTAAAAACCTGCAGCAAGATTGTACTACATTATTTGAAAGTATTTCTGACCCATTGAAAGGTGTTTAAAACTGATTTAAGTAGAATAAAAGGAAAGTAAGATTTCACAGATATAAGTTACATACAAGCTTCCCTCTTTCATCCCACACTTTTTTTTTTTTAAGAATTAAACCACGTACAAATTGACTTCTCAAAGGCACAGTGATATTTAATATTGGTGTTCAGTTTTTACCATGCGTAAGACATTCTTAAACTTACTCTCATTGTCACACTGATTGCACTATTCATGTTGCCTTTGTACAGCCATCCTTGTTTAGTTATTCCACCCTTCTGAGACCCAAGAGATGCTGCATCCTGGAGATGAAGAAAGGGAGATTAAAAAAAAAAAAAAAAAAGGTAAAGTTTTGCATTACAGTCTGAAATTGTTGTATTTATTGAAAATTTCAGAAGTCATTTTTAAAAGATGGAATAGCTATGCTCATAATGTAATGATAATAATGTACTATGAGTCCCTGGTGAAAGTCTATAGCTTTCGAATTCCAATTATTTTATTTAAAGACCAGGGATGAGATTGACCTCATCTAACTTTTGATAGGTAACCTGGCCACTTATATAGGCTTTCTCTATGGCAAATATTAGTCAAGATAAATCCCACTGAAATAGAGGAAAGAGGGAAAACTCAAAACTGAAAACATTTACTTACATTTACTTTGTAAGCTTTTTAATATATTCTAATCTTCCAGTGCAAGAATTTTTACCAATTTCTATTAACAAAAAGAACAATGTAAACTCATGCTTATCCAAAACTTCAACCGAGATTTCTCAAACCATTTTGCTTTACATGTATTACTTCAAAGACTTTACTTCCTTAAGAATTTACAGAGAACTAAGTCTTGAACTCCTGAATTGGATCTGCCCTTTTAGAGATCTGAATCAAAGCTTTCTAAAGAGAACAAGACCAAACTTAGCAGTGATGGCAAGTTCACAAATAGCAGATCCAATGCATGTACCACACATCACACCCACTGCCTGTATACCACTTCCATCTGCCAGTTGATGGAACTTAGAAACTACATCAAAATCCATAGGATGTTAACAAATACCAAAAAGCAGTAGTCTACTATCAAAACCAATCAAAATGAAAGATTTATAATTGCCACAGAATAAATATTTAATATTCAGTTCAAGTAATCTTTTAGAGCAGTACCATGCTGACTTTACTATGGTTTCCAGTTGATGTAACCCATTTTGACACAACAAAAACATTAACAAATTAGACATGTAGGAAGATTTTCAACCAACTAGAGAAATACTCCTAATAATTTATTATTGAAACATTGAAAATTAGCTGAGTATCCAGTTGAAAACAAAACCACAAAACTTCAAGTGCCTCAACTACTTTTTCTAATTCCTTTTCTCAGCTATTAAGAGAAGACACAACAAAAAGTGATTACATATGGGGGACAGAGTCATTAATTAAACTACTGAACATTAAAACCAAATTTTGGAATAATATGAATTAGTTCCTGGAACTAAATCAAGGAACATTCTGTAAAAAGTTACTAGTTAATTTATTTACAGCTTATGTAGTCTGTGTACCTTGCATATTCATATGCATATGCACATGTGAACTTCAAAAAACTGCAAACAGAAGGCAAAAGATGCAGCAATCTGCTCCTTCAAAAATTCTAGTCAGCTTGATACTATGGAAGTTAGGTCCAGTAAGGATGACATGGTCACCAACTATTAGAGCATCGGATATAATGCCCCAGAAGCATGGACCAGAAATACTCCATAAATTTTCCATATACCCCAGTGAGTCTCACTGTCCAAGCAATACAGTCTGCTTGTTTCATATTTTCAAGTCATTAGCCCCCACCCCTGTTCCATTACCTAGATAACCATTTTTCTTGTACAACAATCAAGATACAGAGACAACTGAAATCACTTATGGGTTTCCAACTATGATTCTCCACCTCTGCTGATGGGAGTTATCCCCAAGAAAAGGATGGTTTAAAACCACCTTTACAAATGTAAGATGATGAGTAGATGATGAATTATCATCAAAACTTGGCACAAAACAACCAATGCTTTTCTGTAATTTCACAAACCATACATAAGATCACCTGACATAACAAGAATTCCTTAATTACCTGTGTTAACAAAAATTAAGATTTAGCTCTATCAAGACTCTTTTTCCAGTTCCAAGTCTCTGAGGTGCACTGTTTCCCAATTCTGTTGAGCTGCATGCTGTTTTCTAACCATAAAACTGACTGTCATTTGGGCCTCTCTAGTTACACCATTTCTTTCTGTCAGGCAGAATTCCTGCCTACAGAGCCAAAAAGCTACTGAATCTTTCCATCCGACCATCTGTTAATACAAAGGAACCCAGAATCCAGTTGTTAACACACGACTTTTACACTGAAAACATACTTCCTGTTTCCAACTGGTAAGTTAATTTCCTCACTTTTATTATTACTGCTGCACACTGTGCTTCACCTTTTTTAATGATCTTTCCCACAAACTCAGCTCCAAAATTTACTTCAACAGCAACTGTTTCAACAAAAACAACTCCTTATCTTGATCCCATACCCCAGGCTGATTTAAAAATTCCGTTTACAAATAGCAACCTGATGGCCTGACAGCTCAAATTAGTTTTGGAAAGGTAATTCTCTCCTTTTTAACGATGCAAGATTAAACTGATCTTTATCTGGTTTTCCTCCAATTTTTAATCACTCCAATTTTAATCACAAAAAGTTAAAAACTTTTTGTTTTCTATATGTCTTTTAATAAATCAGCTTTCTTAAAAAAACAAAAAAACAAAAAAAACCCAAACAAAAAACGCACAAACAAAAGCAAAACAAAAAGACGACCAAACAACTTTTAATCTAAGATTTGCATATAGGCTTTTTGGAATACAAGGATGTTAACGTTTGAAAGAAAAACCTCTTGCATTAATTCTTCCCTTGAGGAAAGAATTTATGGTCCCCCCACCCTATTCCCATTAAGCTCCCTTTTCTTCCTAGCATGGTTTTTTCTTGTGTTTATATTTTAAGTTCCTCAAAGAGTAGCAGACCTCTTCTCCAGTGACTGTACCCTCTGAAAGAGATATGACATTCCTGCCTGCTCTAACAGGAAACTGGGCAGAAGGAAACAGGAAGTCCTCTCCACTTACACTTCCTAGTATAACACATACCATCTGATAATAGCCAAGCTATAGTTTTTCAGTGTTTAACTAACTCTAGCTGTAAGTATTTTTCCTAGTAACAGTCAATTATACCTCCATTTATTTTTTCTTATGTTTAACTCACTGTTTTCTAAAACACTTCTGTTGTCAGAAATATTATCACAGTAAATAATGTCAAGTCTTTCTAATTTCAGTATAATATAAATCATAATTATCCTCATCTTACAAATTGGAAGATTTGGATACAGATGTATGAAATTATTTGTCCAAATATCACAGTGCAGATTAATAGCAGCACTGGAGAAATGGCATCCTCAGACTACCTGTTCTGAACTATTGTTCTACCTGAATCTACCTATTCAGATGCACTCCCTGAACTACTTTTTCCACATTTAATCCAGGAAAACTTGTAAGGAACTACTTTTATTTCATATGCAGCAGTTCTGAATACAACGACTTTAGAAGCAAACTAACGGTCAATGAGTAAAAACCACAAAAAATTATTTTATTTTATTTTAATTCTTTTCTGTGATGCAAGAGTTCAAGTACTCATAAGAAAAGAAAACACTGGCATTTAAACACTGTGTTTTGAAACAAGGTGTGGTAAAAATTAAATAAATCACACAAACAGTAGCAGCAGTTACTGAAAAAAAAAAAGTCTTTGACATTTGAAACATACTTGAAAATTGCTTGAGGCAATAGATGTCTGGTTTCACTAAGCCAATGACAAAAAAGAAAATACCTTAGAGTTTTAGTCAATTTTTTAGCTTTTGTTTCCATGATGGATCTCCAAGTCTTATCCTATACTCAAATTTGTGACAAACTCATTTTAATTCACACTGTACGCTATACTGTCATGCATGCTTAAGTGTGTGTACTGTCATGTTGGAACAGATCCACCTACGATTTTACTCAACTTCGTGATTAAACTGCATGAAACATTTCTCTCTATATACCCGTCTACAGAGAAACAGTATAAGACAAGACAGATTTTATGAAAGCTGAAGGATTATACATCGCCAAGTATTAAAACTTCAATTTCACCATCTGTCAAAACTTGTTCTACTCACATGACAGATCTCAGGAGTACAAGGCTATTTGAAAGGAGATAGGTAAAATAACTACATTTGTTTCCCAGTCAGGCTGTTCAAGCTAATCTCTGTTTTCATTTACTGACATCAACACTTAACCCAACTTGTAACGTCTCCTTATCCAACATTCTTTACTGAAAGCAAGAGAAAGTAAGGAACTACTATTATCTCACCTCATCTTTATCTGCTTCTTCATCCACTTCATATAAATGAACTGGAAGCTTCTCCGATTTTGTCCCTTTACTAGGAAAGAAAAAGCTTCTAAAATGCTAGGAATTTTGTGATTAGTTACATATTTTATAGCTGCAAAAATAAAGATGTTATTTTCCTAACCGAAGAGGAAAAAGCACAAGAATAACTAAGTAAAAGCATGTATTTTTCATGAAATAGATTTCTTAGCCAGCAATTTTCCTAACTTGCACATCTGCCCACAGCCTTTCTTTTGTTCTGCTTGCCACTGTCCTTATGTGTAACTGAAGGGAACCAAATGCCTTCTTCATTCACTGCACTCCTAATATCTTAGGAGCAAGAATTCATACCTGCAACCATTGTCTCCTTTTAGGACAATGCGTTTATTTAAATTCCTATTGACTATTGTGGTTTCTGTTCAGGGCAAGTGAAAACCAGGTACTGACTTTTACAAAACCTGTGAGTATATCAGAACTTTTCACAGGA
Organism: Mycteria americana; assembly: GCF_035582795.1. Classification (NCBI taxonomy): domain Eukaryota; kingdom Metazoa; phylum Chordata; class Aves; order Ciconiiformes; family Ciconiidae; genus Mycteria; species Mycteria americana. Next base: position 163,152,493 of record NC_134365.1, on the reverse strand, counting down.
AAAGAAAGCTATTTTGAAACTGATAGATGTAGGAGAGCAGGTGGGGAAGACATAGATCTTCCAGAGTTGTGGGATTCAGAGTATTCAGCCACTCAGATATTTTAAGTTAAGGGTCTAACCTCTATACTCTCCCTACAAAATTTTGAAAAAATTGGAAAATATTTCTCTAGCAAGATGTTTTAGAAAGTCTGTAATAGATGTAGATTAGGGTTTTGCTTTGAATCATGCTGTGAAAATCTGCACTAGTTCAAACACTTGTTCTAACCATCTCAGTTAGGTTCTATTCCCTAAGCTCCTAAATAAAGTTCCAAAAGATGCCTTTGAAGCTACAAAAACAGGATATGACCATTTTAGTTTTAGATGAAACTTTAGCCCATTTTAATTATCATACTTACATTCACATTGTCAACAATACAATTTCTTGTTTTGACCTGCCTATTCATAAGGCAGCGTTATTATGGTATCTTTCCAGAAAATGGTTTAACAAGATTTAATACCTTCAAGTTCATAAATATAAATTCCATCCAACAAATCTTTATAATCTCTACTGACTATTAAACACTGAGATAGAATATTTCAAGTTACGTATTACATGTATTAATACATTTGTGTAATAAATACATTTATACTAAATACAGTTAAAGTTTCTTCACAAATTCAGAATCTTTATTATACCACTAGATAACATACATACTTTGGAAGCTGTCGAAACTCTCCTGAGTAATCTTCATATCTATAGTTAACAACATGCCAGTCTGAATTGTAGGTTTTGATGCACTGTTTTAATGAAAACCAAGTACCAGTATTAATTGGAAGAGAATTAACAGCATTCCCTAGACACACACACAAAAAACCCTCTTAAGATACGTCTGTTTATGAACTACTATGGTTACATGTCAATCTCTGAAAATTCTGTACACTTCCTTTCTTTTGCAATACAGTCTAGAGCAATACAGCTTTTTGCAACAAGTGATATGTTTCAATAGGATGTCATCATCTGCCAGATGTGTATCTTATAAAACTACAAAATGGTGACTACACTCAGCATCTGGATTAACCATCTTCAGTTGTCTGAAAAGTTAAAGCAGCATTTCGCTGCAGCTGAAAACATGATTGAGCCTTCAGAAAACTCAGCATTAAAATACAGGTACATTATTAAAATAGAATATTTGATTTCACATGTACTGATAAAGAGAAACTAAAACCATATTTTCCTTAAATTTATACTTCTAGTGTAATTAAATTAATATTTAAACTGCATGCTTGCAGCTGTTGAAAAGCAATTACATCATTAAGCTTTGGTCTAGATCACAGGAAATACTATTTTACTCCACCCATATTGCTACAACATAAAAGTACTGATTTATCTTGGCTTTGACCGAAGTAACATAAAACTGACAAAATCTGTTGCCAGAATCCATGCGGTACAAAATTTTGTATGTTACACAAATAGACTTACATGTACACAAACATAGAATCTAATGATTCAAAAATATTTTCTTTATATTTCAAAATACAAAGTTAATACTTGCCAAGCAATTGTTTCTGCAGAAACTCATTAAACTTCATAAATTACCTATAACACTCCTCCCTCCTTGTCTACCTTCTTCAAATTTATCTTAGAACTGTTTAGGTTAGGTATTAAGGGTATGTATCACTGTGGATAAACCACTTCGATGTTTGAGGTAGATTCAGCTATTTGGAGCTCCTTCAGTTTTCTTGGAATTACAACAGACATTTACTTGTTTCAGATGTTAAAGTATCAGCTTAGAGTATATCAGTAGAAAACCAGTAGGTAATATAAAAAAAGACAAAAAATTTAAACCTTTCATTCCTAAAAGGCTTCAACAAGACACTAAATGAAACACAACATCGCAGTCAGAACCAAGGGAATGCCAACATAAGCAAGCAGTTATGAGAAACTTTAGGTTTGAGGATGTTTCTTCTACATATAGCATACAAATTGAGCAGTCATAATGAATTTTGGCCTCTACAAGTGTTACAGTTATGAATACCTCTGTTCCAGCAAGCTGTACAAAGATAATTATGAACAAACTAAGAACGACTGGTGTGAAACACTTTATCAGGAAAAACAAGCCACAGTGATTCATTCCAGATTTACTATTGCTCCCGACATTATGTATGGAAATCACCCATGTTCATCTGGGAAAGCCAAAAGCATAAAGAAAGTGGGGGAGAAGCATCTGCAAAAGCCAATTACCCAAACAAAATAATTCAAAGCTATCCTGTAATCCTTCTTTTCCAGCCACCAATGGAAAAAATACTAGGTTTTCCTGGAAATTTTCCCTTGAAATCATTGACAAGTAAATGGCAATAAAGATTTAATATTTTTTTCAGGGCTTTTTTTCCTGTTTTTTAAATGGTAAATGAAGCAGAAGAAAAACAATTCAGGTATAACATTATTACACACAGCCACATGCAATTCCAATATTACCTCAGTTACAAACAAGCTTTGAGCTTCCTTCTCTGCATTTTCAGGAACTGTTGAATGAATGTATCGACTCTGCCGCTTCAATAATGCTGTCTGATAAACAACGAAAACAATTAATGAAACTTGCAATTAAAGGAAAGATGACACATTATGGCAACACTCAATTATATCACTATACCTAAGACAGAAGCACAGCAGAAAACATCCTGTGAATATGCCGTTTCAGAATAGCCAATTAATGAGAATTTGCTTTCATTCAAAGATTAGCAATGTGTTACTTCTTTCAAAGCAAGGGCAAGACTGGAATCAGTAAGAAATAGATGCCATAGAAAAGTGTTTTCCTCTATTTTGTTAACATGGGCAAGAACACACTAGTAAAAATAATTCCACCATCACAACATAACTCCAATATTTTCAAGACAGACATTATTATTACAGATAAAAACTATTACTTAAGAAAAGTAACAAACCCACACCAAAATAAGAAGATATCAGCTGGCAAAAAATGAGACTTGCACTGTTAAATTGAAGGTTTAGAAAGGAGGCCTGAATCACTGAAGTATACACTTCAGCCTATCAAGTCAGAACTTATTCCTATCCTATGCTGGAGTTCAGAGGGGCATAGAAAGGCTGCCAGAGAGCAGGAAATCTCTCTGCAACCATGAAATTCTGCTTCTCAGACCAGCGCTAAAATAAGCCTTAGGGTACTTTACATTTATAAGTGTAAAAGATGAAAACTTTACAAAATCTTCTGGACCAGAAATGAAAATAACTACACAGCAATAGAAATTATTTTGCATCATGTGGAAAGGAATCTCACATCTTAGGTCATCAGAGATGGACAAGAGAGCTTGCATAGCCTGGACCTGGAAGGGGGTTGTGATCCCTCACCTGTCAGCTATACTCCACACGTAGCTAGCACCAGGAAGGATCAGAGAAACATGTGAAAAGAAAAAACTCCACGTATTAATGGTCAAAAAGAAAGGGTACACAAGTACATTACCTTAACTTATCTCTGTTGAGAGTTTGATCCACAAGGTGATTATTTCTGTCATTACCAAAGCCTCACCCCATGGGGGGGGGGCGGCATTTGAAGTTAGAATATTCAAGTACAGCAAAGATTTAAAGAAAAAAAAATTATCCCATACTCATGGTCAAGTCATTTGTCTAGTCCAGAACTCTGCTGCAAAGTAACAATGCTAACTGCTTGGGTGGGAGAGGTGGGGAGGTATTAAAAGCAAAAGCACAAAATGAAAAATATTTTATGGGACCAAAAAATCTTGCAATATACAGTTTAAAAAAAAACCTGCAAGAAGATACTCATTCATATGCTAACAGCATTTAAGAATTAAGTTTTCTGAATTCTAGAAATATATTCCTTATTTCAAGCCATATAAGATTATTAAGAGTATCAAGCTACCTTATAAGAGCTAAAGGCCAGAATGTCTAGATCCTCTTCTCAGCCTGAAGTAGTCTGATATTTGATAGGAAATAGTTTATACTTTATATAATATATAAATAATATATTATATGTAATATAATATATTTCCTATAAGCATGCAGGTAGACTATGCTTTTTTAAAAAATTATCATTATTTAAAAAACCGCAGAGACTAGAGTGGCACCTTTCCATGCACTTTTCATGGGAAATCCATGAACTCATGAATCAAGTCCTACCACTATAGTGGAACTTGGTAAAATTGAACTGGTGATACATACTTCTAGAATGTCTGCTGCTGTTATCCTGCTACACAATTATCAGTAAGGGTTTTTTCTCATCTTTCACATATAAAAAGATATTTATCTTAGTACGGTAGCAAGATCAGTGACAAAACAGAAGAATTGAGTTTGTCAATTTTGTCCATATTAGTAACTGTGTTAATGCATGCTGCCTCTTTCTCAGCTCATCCATCAGCTGCACTAGTTCATCAGAGAGCCAGGAAATGCAATGAGTAATATCTTTTGATGTAGAGCAAATTCCTAAAAATAACTACTAAAGCAACAGCACAATATTTTAAAACACAAGCATGCACATACATATACATTATATACCAAAAGAAAAACTAGGAAGGAAGGATTGTCGTCTTTACAAACTTTCTGCACAACTACATTGGTTGAAGTGTTTCGTAGAATTGAAATGTTTCAACTCTCTCGGTTTGAGTTACCATTTGATTTGTGGCAGCATCAGGAACTAGAGTGTTTGTCTCATGCTCTCAAAGATGATGAAAAAAACACCTTTCAATTACTGTGCTGTCAAACAGTAATTGAAAGGTTTTTTTATCTTCTTCAAGGAAGACAGCTTTTAACACTACCCAGGATTCACACGCACTACTGAGGCACACAATTAACGGACTCTTTTACTGATGCTACTTTCTGAGTGAGCCTCAGGGATTTATGATAGTAGCACTATGTGCTGAGGTTTCAGAGAAGACCACAGCAGAAAGGACATGTTACCAAGTCTCACATCCAAGGAGTACTTGCTACTCAAAACCTGATACAATACGGATAGTGAATCTGTCCACGATCAGTGCAGACTGTGAAGGCTATAGTTTTAAGACTTCCAAACTCTTTCTGTCGCAAGGTTGTGTTTGCTAGTGAGACTTAGCGTTACTTAGGATTCACAGAATCGTATAGGTTGGAAAAGACCTTTAAGATCATCGAGTCCAACCATAAACCTAACACTACCAAGACCACCACTACACCATGTCCCTAAGCACCTCATCCAAACGTCTTTTAAATACTTCCGGGGATGGCGACTCAACCACTTCCCTGGGCAGCCTGTTCCAGTGCTTGATAACCCTTTCAGTGAAGTAAAATACCCTAATATCCAGTCTAAACCTCCCCTGGCACAACTTGAGGCCATTTCCTCTTGTCCTATCACTTGTTACCTGGGAGAAGAGACCGACCCCCACGCTCTCTACAACCTCCTTTCAGGTAGTTGTAGAGAGAGATAAGGTCTCCCCTGAGCCTCCTTTTCTCCAGGCTAAACAACCCCAGTTCCCTCAGCCGCTCCTCATCAGACTTGTGCTCTAGACCCTTCACCAGCTTCGCTGCCCTTCTCTGGACACGCTCCAGCACCTCAATGTCTCTCTTGTAGTGGGGGGCCCAAAACTGAACACAGGATTCGAGGTGCGGCCTCACCAGTGCCAAGTACAGGGGCACGATCACTTCCCTGGTCCTGCTGGCCACACTATTTTTGATACAAGCCAGGATGCCATTGGCTTTCTTGGCCACCTGGGCACACTGCTGGCTCATATTCAGGCGGCTGAATATATAACCAATATATTCAGGTGGCTGAATGTATAACCAAATTGAAGTTAGACTTCCCGTTTTACTTATCTCGGGCTAGAAGGTTTTTTTATGTTCTTGACAGTTTTAGCAAATGGGTCTGTTTCTGAGGTTAAAAGAAATAATATACTTTACTGATGTTAAAACCTGGCATGCAATTTTCTGAGTCATCCTAGTCCCCCTTCCCCATGCTTTAGGGCAAAAAAATAGCAAGATGGCCAGGGTTCTTCTTAAGACAAACATGCTTGTAGGTGGCACTAAAGAACAGCCAAAAGACAGCCAGGTATTTTGTAGTGGGGTGTCTTAGCACAATGCATACTTAAGTATTTAAAATGAATGTATAAATGTGTAGCTATGGTGGGCTTTTTTCCAGGTCACAGTTTATACAAAAGTCAATGCTGAGAAGTATGAATCAACAAAAATCAATCTTTAGTTCTATCAAGATGAAAAATAAGCGTATGTAAATTTTTCATATATAAAATATTTAATAAAATTTTAAAAATCCAAAACCAAATCACAGACGAAGAAGTAGTTCTCAAAATTACTCACTTCATTTCGGGAAATAAGGTGCCAACACTTACATTTCTATAGCAAAAAATAATGGCAGATCTTAAATTTCCAGTGCTTTGTCTGGTGTAGGAAGGTATCTTCCTCAGCAATTCTACACTGAACAACAGGTCCACATGGAGATATTTTAGAGGAAAGGACTACAGTAGATGTAGGTGAAAAGCCAGCCAGCACACAACATTCCTCAAGTCCATTTGACCTGTCTGTCTTCAGACATGTCCCTTTTAGTTTGTTATTCCTTAGCTTTTGCCTTTCTCCCTCCTGTGTTTTTAACATGGGTGTTTTATATTTTTCACTCCACTGTGGAGGTTTTCAAGCAGTTTCTGTCATCTGATAAGGTCCTCTTTCTGCGCTGTAAATCTGACAATGTCTACCTAGTGACAGTACTTCTATTCTATGCAAGTTCCAACAACTACAGTGAACAGAGAAAGTACAAGATATTGCTGCCAACACCACATACTCACTGCCAATACCTGTTTTAAAAAATATGTTTTCATCTTCACATGCTCTTTCCAGTGTTGGCTGTTGAATATGAGCTAGTAAAATTTTCCCCCAAAACCACTTCCCCCTCCACATCCCTTTAAGATGCTTGAAATTATGGTTATTAACAGTTGATTATTCAAAATATTGGGAAAGGAATAAAAAAGCAGCAACAACAGTATACAAGTGTATCTATATAACCAATGGAGGTTATTAATAAAGTCCTGTATCCTACTGGTAAAATAGGGACTATGCAAAAGGCAAGAAAAATGGGGAGAAAAGTACAGGGTTTCAATTCAACAGTCACATACCCAGGCCATCCTTACTTTAGATGATGTTACACAGAGGCAAATACTCAAGAAGCAGTGACAGAAATTGTTTTAAAAGAGTCGATAGAAAAGATGGCATGCTGTGTGTTAGATCATGCTCTTAAAGCTACTACGTGCCAGAAGAGATTCATCAGTTGTACAGGAAGTGTCAGAAGCTGTATTATAAGGTAATTTCCAAACTAGATTGAAGCCTTGATTTAGAATAGATTTAGAATAGTTGGTTAAAGACTCAAGGAAAAACATGAAATAGACTTTAAAAGAAAAAAGTCATAGTGAAATTTCTTTGACCATTTCAAAATAAGTTATTGTATTTTGACTAGTTTACTTTTTGCTCTCTAAAATGAGAACATTACTTGAAAATTTTTTTTGCTTGTTCCTTGTACTCACGATGTGCCTTCTTGTAGAATGACCTGAGTTTACTTTCATTTCTGCAAAGTTGGCATAATATCTATTTTCAGAGCTACTTAACTCGCATTAACTAAAAGCCAAGAGCTTTAAGTGAAAGTGTGCTAAATCCATATGGCCCAAACCCAAAAGTAACAAAGGTGAAACGATGTCTAAGCTAGGCATCAAAATGCCTACAAAATAACAGTGGGATAACTTTGTAATGGCATATTTAATTTGGGTAGGAATGTACCCACATTGTATTTACTACATGTAAACTTACCCTGTATTGGGAAAAATATTTCCTGTAAGAACGGAGGTTGTACTCCAAAGTTAGGTATTTTGAAACAAAAGCATTTAGATACAAGGTGTCTTATTGAAAACTAATCACGAGTACAGTTTTGGGTTAAGGTTTCTTTTAATAATTTACCTGCTATGCAGTTAATGTAAACATCACCAATTTGGCAGTCATTGGGCATATGATTTTACTGTGATCCATGAAGGTGGTCTGATTTAAACTAATGCTATTTAGTTATGAAGCCATTTCGTTATTGAGTAAATTACTAAAATTCAGGTGACTTGGAATAATTATAATAAGCCATGAAGAGGCACAAAATTGGATACAAGAGTACCCAATTGATATAGTCATTCAAGGTTATAAAAGGGAAGACTTGCTTCTCAGCAAGAGTCTAGAAGAGGTATAGACTTGAATGACTGACCGCATTGTAATTGAGAGTAGCAAGAGATTAGTAGATGTTCCAATGGGTGGTGGGAAAGCAGTTCTACCATCTTAATTAAACAAACACATTATATGGGGACCATAATGAAAACAAAATAACGATAAAAGCAGCTAGAAGCAAACAGACTACAAAGCACAAAGGTACTGAAAGTTTAGACAGCCCAATTACTAAGAATTAAAGCAAACTCAGTGATGTTAACAGTAAAAAGGATCTCCAAACACAACATGACTGCCCCTATAAATTTGATGAGAACAAGTTAGGGAATAACCCAATTAGTGAATTCAGTACAGAAAACTCAGAACTTGAGCTTGTGAAAAGCAACTGAAACAATCTTGAAATGGTAAATTAAAAAATTACCCAATATGTGAAGAGAAAGTTGCTGATAAAGAGCTCTTCTAGAAACTAGAGAAAAGCAAATCTTGCTATTATTTGGATATGATGGCATTAAGGAAAATGTAGAAACTCAAAAGAAAGAAAAATAAATTACAAGCCTACTTATTTGAAGATCAGCACGAAGCAGGACAAAAATCATGCTTTCTGAAAAGTAAACGAGCTGCTACCAAACACATATAAAACGAGAGAAAACAGCATTCATAACCTCAGCTAATCAAATTTAGGATGATGGCAAATGCATTTCAATGGAAATCTGGAAAGGTTCATGTAACTAGATCAGTTAGCTGAAGAATAATCCTTCAATCTTCATGAGTTTTCCCAGAGCAGAGAATTTTCTGCTCCATCCTTGCTCAGATATTTCTTTGGTAGTGGTTTGAGCTTAGAACTACTTCTGACAGCATGTTTGGAGAACAGTCACAGCTGAACAGAAAAGGGTGACTTACTTTTTTTTTTTCCCCTTACTAGGTGAATAACTTTCATTGGGAGAAAGAAAAAAAAGCAAGTTATATGTGGTCCAAAGAAGCCAGCTGCTGTGCAAGCTTTCTTTTCTGATATGGACTAACAATTCATATAAGTTCTCCTTTAATATTTAGCTTCTCTGAGGTCGAAAGAGTTACAAACTGAATGTGGCACTGACCACAACTACAGAAGAAGACATTAAAACATTTGTTAAGAAAATCTTGCCTTCGAATTCCTGCAAGTATTGTTTTTAGTTATATGAAAAGCACACTTACTAAACTACATTTCAGTTACCTAACTGCATTACCTGAAAAAAAGCTATCCAAATTATGCACAAACATTTGTCTTCAATTTCTCCCAAAATAATTTCAACTTCAGCACAAATTCAATAGTGTTATCAATCTGCCTCTTTGAAACTATGTAACTTCTTCTGTAATCTCCCAAAAATTGTAGAAGTATTATCTAGGGCTGAAAAGTAAGTATTTTCTGTGCTGTTTTAAGTGCTAGTTTTAAGGCCATGCTGGTAACAAAATAACCTTACTCTTAATGTCTTTATAAATTGTCAGGGCTTGGCTTCCTTTTTAGGCAAGTGTTTTTTAGATTGTAATCAGTTTAACCTAAGCATGAGGAAAAACTTTGTAAAAATAAAAACTAAGTGTTCTAAGAGGAAATGCCTTGAACAGGTTTTTAGACAATGGTAGGAGTTTCCACCTATAAACTGTTATAAGTATGTATTCAGGTAGTTCTAAATACTCTAGCTCCCTATTTTAAATTCATCTTATGGGGGATGAGGGCAGTATCAAACATTTGAGCCAAGGCTTACCCAAGAGCTGCCCACACATTGTGTGACAGCAACAAGTTAGGAAAAAGGAATTTAAAAAAAAATATGTGAAGCAGAATGGCAAATACAGAAAATATGCTGGTATTTAAATTATTCAAATTATATTGGCAACTGTATCAAGCCTAATGGTTTCAAAACTGTAAATATGATTATGGAAAACTGCACAGGGTTAAAAGGTTTGACTTGCAAAAAAAAGCATATAAGGGATTTCTGTTCTCTGACTCGCTAATATTTTCTTAATACATTGAATGACAGATTTAAATGCATTGTGTTGTTGAAAACAAGCTAGATATATCAAAGTAGTATTGGAGAGTCATGTGTACAATAAAAATATTTGGAGTAAGTTTGTGCCAGCAAATCCTAGAAGGAAATAAAACTTTGATAGCATAATAATAAAGTTTGATAGTACAAACTAGTCTTCATATAAATCAAACATAAAATGAGACTCTGCCAAAGGCTATATAGGGGAAACCCAGAAAACGTATTCAGATATTACACCGCTGAGGGATAAAGAAACAGGAAATCTGACTATATTCCAAACTTGTGACTACCTGAAGGAAATCCGCTGATGTAACACACACTTTAATGACTGCCTTGATGAAAATCTGACCACAGAATCCAAACAAAGGATAATAAAAGGCTTTACAGTTTGTGAACAAAATTCAGTCATTCCCTTTAAAGGATCAGACTGAAAACTATGGACTAGATTCAGTCATATAGGCCTGAGATTAAGAATTGCAGAAGAGGCCACTTGAAACAGCAGTTAAACACTTCAGACATCTCCCAGACTGCTCAGACAAAATGCCTGAGGATATTCTTGATAGGTTTGTTTCTTCTCCATTGATAATTCAGGGCTGTTCACCAGAATGACCCCTGGTAACTGAACTAGTCAATTAGATAACAGTATGCTTAGCAGAAGTATCCTTGATTCCTCTTGATCTGCAATACTGAAGAGCCACACTGTAGAAGGGGATACGGCTGATATAGTCCACACACGCTTTTCAGTCCCAAAGCCAATACCTGGTGTAGGGCATCATCATGAGTGGTCTAGCATTTGAACACTAGTATCATTAGATAATGTTCGTAGGCAGTACGACTTCCTTTTGTAAGAATTCTTACTTGCTTACTTTTGTAAGAAGTCTTACTTACTCTTACTTCAGAACTTTCACATGTGGCTGAGAAGACATGAAGCCCAAACTACTAAATACCTGTACCTTGCTAAAACCAAAATTTTTAGCCTAGAGTGGGAAGGCTACAAGTAGAGTTATTCATGTAAGAATCAGTGATAATGAAGCACATAGACTATATTAAAAACGGAATCCAGGTGCACTCAGGTAAATACTTCAATAGGCTAGAGAGAATTTGTGAAAAACTCAACATGTGTAATTTATGGGACTTAATACAACCTTCTGTAGAAATACACCAACTTATCACCAACTTTCCCTATGATAAACATAAACTTAGCTTCAACTACTTGGCTGAATAAAGTGCTCAGCTTTTCAGGTAGGTTTTTGCAGAACAATTCTAAGGTATTCAACTATGATACAGTCCCCAGAAGCAGTTAATTTACACAGAGTTCAGATGTCTGCATGCTTTTCAAATATAAGTAGACATTTTGACTGCAGGTATGGGCACGTGTGAGAGACACTTTCCTCACTATTTACACCAACTCCAGTCTCTAAGATGTTTGGTGGTTATCCTAACTGGATCTACAACAAGGTGCAAGAAAGTGTATTTAAATAAACCATTTATTAAATAAACACGGTTATTTTATAGAAATATATCAAGATGATCACAAATCTTGATAAAGTCTGGCTTAATCAAGTCAGAGACCTGTTATGCAGGGGGTATTTTGCCAAAGCCCAATTTTGGCTGGTAACACACAGCTAAGAGTAACAGCTTTCATTTGAACAGGTTCATGTCCTTCGCTGGGGCAGGGGGAGAAAAACCCAATCAATTTAAGAATTAAAGCATGACAAAAAGCAGATGCTTTTTTGAACAAACATCACATGATTTCCTACGTCAGAAAGGGGGGAAATACCTAAAAATGACTCATCATCTACTTCAAAAGGCAGTAAAATTGCTGAGTTGCAGAAGTAGACTTTATAATCTGAATGGATGAAGAAATTGTGCTATTTCTTCTTCTGTAACCTGACAGAGTAAATCGAGCAGTGTAAAGGGACTCATGGCAAAGATTTTTTTTTTATTATTTGTAGCTAAAGAGAGTTAAAAAACAAAGAAATGGGAAGTTATCATCTCATGACTACTACTTCTAAATATCTGTCTTAAAAAAAGGGGGGGAGGATTAAATTACCTGAAAGTCATCATAAGGGAACAGTAGCATCTCACGTAAAGCATCATTCAAAATCTGCGTTTTCCTCTGAACGATGACATTTTCATAGTCTATTGGTTCTATGAGCTTTGGTTTTGCCTAAAGAAAAAGAAAAGGAAATAAATTCAAGTATATTGAGGGAAAATTACAATTGTTGAGTCATTTTAAGAAGTTACTCTTTAAAAAGTTGGCAGAACAAGATTTCATCTACATCAAAAACTTACAGTATTCAAAACGCAGACTCTGTGTCACACCATATGTATTAAGTGCAACTGATAATTACAGACAAGCATGCTATTTGCATCAGAAGGAAGAAACAGAACTATTTCACAAAACACAGTAAGTCAGAGCTTATCAGAATAATCTGTATGTATTTTCACTGCAAAAAAATTATAAAGAAATTAGTAGTCTCTTATGTTGGTGGTTACCTTTGCTTGATACTGCCCAGAAAGCTCTGATCTGGGTTTAGCAGGGATTAAAACAACCTTAATTCAAAGCTAAGACTGAACTTTGTTTTAATTCAGTAGTAACCTGCGGTAGGGGTAGGCTAATTGACATTCCTTCTTCTCTATAGTTTTTACAAAATTCCCATAGGCCATTTGTTTCCTCTTAATTGCATGAGTAGCTTTTGTCAGTTACTATGTAGTGATTCAACATTTATACTGCTGTCAAGGCATTACAGCTGGCTGTGCACAATCAGACAGAGAAAAACCTTCACCTGCCAAGCATTCCGTTAAGTGGTCAGATGGCAAAGCAGGTTTAGAGAGAGCTCTCAGTGAGGCAGCACTGCCTCAGAGCATGCAAACTAATGCAAAGCTGGAGCCATAATCTAGCTTGCACTTTCTGCAACTAAAATTGTGTATCTCAGTATCAGACATAAAATTACTTTTTTTTTTTTTTTTTTTTACAAGTGACAATTACAAGAGGCTTTCCAATTGATACTTTATTAAGATCAGTGGTACTGATTTCAAAATAAGGTATATTAAACATAAGAATAGCAGCAAGGCCAGCTTATGCCATCATTATAGCTGATCAGGCAAGATGAGATTTTTTAATATATATATATATGCACATAACTTATGTTAATAACCTTTCAAATTCCAGCTGTACTGCACAGAAGAAATATCTTTATGTCTAGCAGAGCTCAAAAGGTTGTAGTGAATGGGGCTACATCTGGCTGGTGACCAGTCACCAGCAGTGTTCTTCAGGGTTCAATTCTAGGGCCAGTTCTGTTCAATATATTTATCAATGATCTAGACACAGGAGTTGAATGCACCATTAGCAAGTTTGCTGATGATACCAAACTGGGAGGTGCTGTTGATTCTCCTGAGGACAAAAGGCCTGGCAGAGGGATCTAGACAGATTGGAGCATTGAGCTATGACTAATGGGATGAAAAAAGTCCAAATGACGGATTCTGCACCTAGGACGGAGTAATGCCAGACACAACTATACATTGGGAGAGGCGTGGCTGGAGAGCAGCCCTGCAGAAAGAGATCTGGTGGACAGCAGGCTCAATATGAGTCAGCAGTGTGCCCTGGCAGCCAAGAGGGCAAACCACATGCTGGGTGCACCAAACACAGCATGAACAGCCCATCAAGAGAGGTGATTATCCCGCTGTATTCAGCATTGGTGCAGCCTCACCTGGAGTACTGTGTGCAGTTCTGGGCCCCACAATTTAAGAGGGATGTGAGGTCCTTGAATGCATCCAGAGGAGGGCATGAAAGGGCTGGAAGGAATATCCTATGAGGAGCAGCTAGGGACTCTGGGCTTGTCTGGTTTGGAGAAAAGGAGGCTGAGGGGCGACCTCATTGCTCTCTACAGCTTCCTGAGAAGGGGAAGTAGAGAGGGAGGTGCTGAGCTCTTCTCCCTGGGATCCAGCGATAGGATGCATGGGAATGGTTCAAAGCTGCACCAGGGGAGGTTTAGACTGGACATTTAGGAAGCATTTCTTTACTGAGTGGTCAAACACTGGAACAGGCTTCCTAGAGAGGTGGCCGATGCCCCAAGCCCATCAGTGTTGAAGAGGCATTTGGACAATGCCCTTAACAGCATGCTTTAACTTTTGGTCAGCCCTGAAGTGGTCAGGCAGTTGGACTAGATGATCATTGTAGGTGCCTTCCAAATGAAATAGTCTATTCTATATTCTATTCTAATCATTAGTACAACAATAATATTCCTGAGAAACCATACAGGTCTTTTCTTCATCTAAAAGTGAATCAACTAAATTTGTTTTTCAAGGAATTATAAAGCTTTAGTCACAGAAGGTTACCAAAGTTTTCAGGCTTAGTTCACAGGCTACTCAAAATTTACATGGGATTCCCTCATATCTACCATATGGCAGTTTTACTGTTAAGAAAAATGCAAGAACATAACAGAGCATAACAGCTGAAAAGGGCAAAAAAGCAAAATCTGGAAAATGAATCTATCAAAAAATGATGAACAAAATGTAGCTTTGTCAACAAAAATAGCTACCATTTACAATCACATTGGAAGGATTGACTAAAAGTTCATAAGCTATCTAACAACATGCTCAGCACAGGCTAATACATGCTGAGCTTGCCATCTTTCTCCTCAGAGGAGATGGAGGACAGCTGCTCAGTTCGCTGCACATTGTACCCCAACACATTTTGAGAGCTTGGCACCTGAACCACAGCTACCGCTACATCTTCTCCTCTTGTTCATGAACACGGCTTATCACAAAGCCAAGAAGTAACACCAGTGTCCATGAGAAAAGCCTTAAGCTTATGTTCATGCACACATCTGTAGCTGAAGCGGTTGGACCATTTTGACTTAGCTCAGAAGAGTATGAGAAGCATGTAAACACAGCATAAGAAAAGGTTACATTTTCTCTAATGTACTAATTACACAAAATATTTTGGTTGCAAGAAAACGTTCTGTTAAGTCTGCCTTTGAATATTCAGACTGCTGCAATGAATCCCAAACTACTGAAATGGTGTGCTCCAAGCTTCCTTAGTACTCAGAAGGCCAGATGCACCTCCTTCACCCAACTATTTGACACATTTCTTAGATGCAGGCTCTACCAAATTACTCTTTCAGGCTGAACAGCCCCACTGTGCCAGACTGTTCTGATTCCAAAGAAATTCCAGTAACTTCACCTACCCTCTCCAACTCTTCAGGAAGGCAATAACTGTCCAGTATTAATTTGCTTCCTTAAGCCCATGAGATGGGGATAACACAGAGTATGAAGAGGCCCTCGAACTTTACTGCTCTTTAAGTGAAGTATAAGACAACACATTGTTCAGAAAGCAAGATACCCTTTGCTCATCTTTCTCCCACTTTCAATGTAACCGGTCTCTCTCTACCTACCCAGGCAAGCAAGATGCTCACCTGTCAATCACTGAGCTTGAGCTCTTGTGCAGTATACTCTTACACTAAAATAAGGTTTAGAGACTACTACAGTACTATGGCCAAGTCAGTCCATTTGGTCAAGTTGGCCTTTGCCATGTGACCATTCCTTCTGAGGAGTTTGTCATGAGAAATGACATGCAATATGCTGCAGCAACAGGTTGATTTGAGTGTGGTGCAGCATGACTGACCTTTAGGAGAAACAAAAATAAATACTCCAGATTAAACTGGGTCTAAGAAATGAGTAGGGGAGAAAGACCATTTGAGTTGTGTATACAATCAGCCTCTTCTGTTAGCTAAAGATTTCGCTTCACAATTGGCTTTAATTAATTGAAAGAAGAGCTGACACTAGAAGGACCCTCTCTCCCTCATGGCACGTTCCTGAGCTTTCTCACACTAGTACCAGCAACTGAACAGTTGTATTTTGAGACAGATTAGGAGTGATCTGGCTTTAGAGGGTTCCTCCTAACCAGCGAGCTTTCAGCCAGATTGGCTCTCTGAAATGCTGATCAGATGGCTGCATGACCACTTCTGCCAACAGATGGGAGCTGATGGGACCCTTTCAGAAGCAGGAGAGATTCAGGTTACTAAACAGAACATGAAACTCTGTCCTTATTAAAAGCTGTTGCAAAAGCATTTTTGAATTCTGTTACTCAGCTTCAGTGCAGCTCACAATTTTTAAAGTGTCCTTAAAAAAAAAAAAAAATCAATTCAGGCCACATTTTAATATACTTAAAATGCAATTTGGGAAGCCTTTTAAAGGAAAGAAGCAACATACACATGGTCAATACAGTCAGCACATATCGGGACATCTACTGTCTGAACTAGCAAGTAGATAGATCACATCACCAATTCCACTAACTGTTAGCAAGGGAAAGCTGTCACTTCTAACGGGTAATGGATTTTTATGTGGTGCTGCACACAATCAGCATCTTCATCCTTTTCTCCCTGGTGCTGAAGAGCTAGGTCCATCCTCCTGTTAATTCTCTTGGGAAGGCAACAGATGAAGACTGGAAGAAAGCTAGCTCTGGCTCCTCTCATTTTACCAGGAAAAATAGAGGAAAGGGATTACTTTTAAAAACAGTGTAACTAAAATTATTTCATGGGCGTACACACACACACAAAAATCACTTTTCTAGCACAGTTAATTCAAAAACCAAAGATGCATATACTGCAGCTTCAGAAAGCATCCAATTCATAGCAAATGCATGTCTCTACCCTATAGTCACAAAACAGGTCCACCACAACCATAAAATTGATAAAAAAGAATCTTAAAAGAAAATGAGCTTTGCTCACATTTTGCTTACATGCCATAAACACAAGATTAAAAAAGAATTCTCCCTCATTAGAAGCTTTTAAAGAATCTAAAGCTCTTTGGAACTGAGGCCCTGAATATACACCTATCCTCTAAGGCAATGGAACACAGAGGTAGTTAGTGGTACCAGAAAACCACACCATCTTCCTGTTTATAAGTACCTGATTTGCAGGAATATAATTTCTGTAAAAATTAATGAAGAATTTGCTTCCCCAGCTTTCTCCAAAGTGTTACCCATTTCTTCCTCAGTCATTTGTCAGATTCAAAAGGAAGAAGATGTTTTATCAGTTTCAACCAGATATGGAAAAAGAAAACAATAAACAGCACGCTGACCTTGGCATTTAGCCAAACCTAGAACACCACAAGGAAGCAGATTCTCTCTCAAGTTCTTCTTCTTCTTCAGAAAAAAAAAAAAAAAAAAAAGATTTTCCGGTCTATTATTTCATGTAATATAAAAGAAAAGATGCTGGGTAGGTACAGTATTGTTGAATATGATTTATGGACCAGCTGACACAGATAAAACTCAGCCCAGTCAAAACTGTAAAATCAAGTTTACGGGTACTAAAAGTCAGTCTTTCAAACAAGGCTTAACTTTTCCTATTAATCTGCAACAAGCAACATTTTTATTTCCATAACCTAAGAAAATGCTAAGAGCATAGGGCTTCATGGGGTCCAGCAATCAAGCTAGCCAATGCCATATTTGTAGGAAGATAAAACAGCAAAGTGTCTGCCATACCACTTTGGTTTTTGCCAGTGTATTATAGGTATGGAAACTTATCAGAAATAAGAAGCATTTCAAAACAGCAGTCATGACACCCACGTGGTAACCATTTCAATCTGCCAGAATATGGTTAATATATTTTTTAGCAGTGTCAAAAGCCATCAGATAAAAGGAATTTTAAGTTAGGAGTTCAATGATTGCCTACATTATATATTAGAGAAAACATAATATAGTACATTTTTTTTCTTGTATGTTCAAATTGAGACAAATATTATCTCCCTCTTGTCTTCCCACAAAACAAAGGATGGTCAGCTTAAGCGCACTGAGTATTGTTAGCCTCATGCTACAAAACATCATTTACCGTATAAAAACATATTTAGCACATAACGCCTGCAAATTAACAAGTCCCCATGTAGAATGGGGCTCAAGCACCAGCAGGCAACACAGCATACGAATCGATGAATACATGGTGTTACATATTTCTCAACATTGGCCTGAGGCAAGACACTTTGGACAAATAAGAAGACTATTTAATACTAAACATGGGTAACAGCTCCCTGTAATCTTATCATCCCACAATCACAATAAATTAAAAATAAATTGCCCCGGTTGTGTTATTTTTTAATCAACTTAAAAATCCATTCAAAAAATTATATGTATCGTAGAGCTTATTCTTAAATATTACATTACTAATTATCCCCTTTCTTAGGTATGGTTAACTTTGTGATGTAAACTTAGGGGCAGTGGGAGGGAATAAGCTGCTATACATTTACGTAAAAAACTACCACTATGCATATATTTAAGCAACAATATGCTTTCATTGACAAATTCAAAACTTTTAAGTCTCTAGAGCTTGAAAGAATGAAGTGCATTAAGTAACCTGTTCTCATGCTTACATAAACAGACCAGAAGTGCTTACCTGGGCTACAGACAGAGAGCGAGCCATACAAAGAGTAGACAGTTATACAGGCTTTTTTGCACACTGTTTCTTTAAAACACAATAATTAACTCCCCCCCCCCAGTTTAACTTGAAAGCCTGAAAACTTGTTTTCACCCAAGTCTTCAGAGGGCTGTAACAGAAGAGAAGGGGGGTTTCCAAAACTCAATGAATACAGTCTAGATTACAAAGCATTGTGCCTTTATTTATAAGAAGTATTTCATTGATGGTCAAGGTCCATTGAAACACAAGAACACTTTTCAGAGTTCAAACATTTTGATATGACCTTCTGTAATGCCAGTATTTACTTCTAGCCTCCTCTGTGATTTGCTTTACCTTCAGACGCAAAGTAAGCATGCTGTGTCCTATGAAGTTCTCTTACCAGCACGGAAACTTCTAACACTAGAATCAGACTTGGGCAATGGTCTGCTGGACAGAAGAGCTCAGGTGTCTTACATTTTATACTGCCAGTGTGTTTCCAAGCAGAAAGATGGCCTCCAGAAGTTCCAACTTCCCAGAAACATCATCTGATTTGATAAGCAGTTACTACTTCTGACTATCAAAATGCAACTGGACAGCATGTGTACTAATTTGGTAACTTCTACAACAGCTAGCACAACAGCAGTTCATCCCAAGTAAGGTTTTGAGGCACCACCCAGAAAATCTAAATGCTTTTTCCATGGGCTCTTCTTGCTTGTTAACCTCAAAAGCAAAGTTATGATGTTATGAACAATCTAATTCAAATCACAGGAAAACAAAAGAGCACACGTACTAACATACTGGCACTGAAAACAGCAGATGACTCCTTTTGTGAACCTAGCCATCTATCCAGGAAAAGTTAATTCAGGCACAGCGCCCAATCAAATAACATTTTTTCAATATCACATGGGATGCTTACAGTTATAAACACGCAGTTCCCTCAATACTCTACCTGACTCTCTGGGAACTACATTTAAAAGAATTAAATTAATATCACAAAAAACTTGTTGCTTCCTTGAAGTCCTAACAGCTGATTCTGTCTCATCTTAACAAAGAATACTCAAAAAACTTGACTGCTAGGTAAATCACATCTTAATTCCCAAACAAAAGGAATATATCTACACCTGAAATAATGTTTTACGCAATAGTCAATTAGAAGTATTACTAGCGTAAACCAGAAACCTCCTGTTCCAAATGCTTTTGAGGATTGCTAATACAATTCTAAGGTTTCTAATCCAGAAAACAAGAAGTTCTGCTGTTTACATTCTGTTACACCAACTAGCAATGTTATCAGCCTTACTTATTACCTTACTGCACCCTATACCAGTGACAAAATACCTACTGTCACTGTGGCAGTAAAAATCTACTGCAACATCACAACCCAATGAAATAAAAATGGACCCAAATGTCAGTGTTAAATGAAACACAGCACCCTACTTTTTGCTTTGTGCCTAGCACTACACTTAGTGCAAAGCGTCCTTGCACCGTTTCATCTATTTTTTCTCAATAAACTAGACAAAAGCAGAAGCAAAAAGGGATATTATACCGTCTATAATTATATGCCATATATACACTTGTCTATATATGTCACAGATTAAGACCAAAATAGCAACTGAAATGACAAAGACATTTTTATGCAACCTATGTGGAACATAAATGTTCTTCCCTTGAAATATTGACCTTTGTTTTGAATGCACCCACTTCATCTGAAAATTTAAAAAGGGAGGACAAACACTGGAGGTATATTAATCCATGAACATTAAATTAAGTAGTACCTGGAAAATTACAAGGATGTACTTCATAAATGCTTATAAGTAAACACAGCAGTGTTTTATACTTTTTTTTAATAAGTACATACGCTTGCTGATCAACTGCAGTACTCTAAGTATCTGCAGAAACACTAATATCCTCTCTGAGCATTCATGGGGGAATAAAAACAGTTCTAAATAAAGTTAAACATTCCAAAGGCAGGAAAGCACACACAAGATTAGCTCATATTGTACTGATGAAAATCTGGACCAGAAATCAGAACACACCCATACAAAAAAAAAAAAACCCACCACGTTTTACTAACAACTGCTCTGAATAGAATGAAACTAAAGAAAACACTGTAGAGGAGAAGAAAATTTGGCTAACACACATGTAAGCTTTCAGTTATATAGACTAACAATTCTCATAAAGTTACAGACGCGTAATACTAAATATAGATAGCCAAAATGTTTTAGTTCAATTCTTAAATGCGTAGCAGGAAGCTCAAATAAGGGGGGGGGGGGCCATAATCTGAGGATCACAGCTCCCACTAACTTCAACCACAGCCAGACAAATAAAGAGGAGAGTGTCATCCTTTAATTCAGCAATTAAGTATGAGATATTACTAAGTAAAATTGGAATTTTGGTAAGAACTGTCAAAGTACTTCTTTCTACTGATACGTAAGTTATTAGTTTAACAATCCTCCTCTGTTATTTGAAAAGGTTTATTGTCCTAGCTGGAGAGAGTTGGTGGATTCATTACAGCTTCCTTATTATGTTCTTTTGCTGTACTATTAAAATTCCAACAGAACTAAGTGTGTAGCAATATTAAAAAAATATATATATTTGATTAGTTCCCCCACATACAGAAATATTCCCTTTTGCCTCACTGGAAGCTACTTTAAAACTTTAAATTCCTAAATAATGTGCATTGAAGGCATTGAAAAACAGTTCCTTTAACAGAAGTACACCTGAATTATTTAGACAGTTCTTAGAACATTTAAGTAAAATTTAACCATTACACACATGGTCTTCAGAGAGTTCAAATATATTTAAATTGAAAGATATGCTTAGCAGTTAAAAAACAGAGGTGCTAGAATGTATTTTAAAGCATAAGTAGTTTTCATGCTGGATTCAAAGAGCTGTACAATTATGCTAAACAGAACAGACTGAAAAGCAGCTAGTATGAAAACCAAATTCCAAAGTCACACTCAGAGAGAACCAAAGATTTGGTAAACCAGAACAGCAAAAATTAAAACAACAGACAACACACAAGGAAGGAAACCTAAATCTTAAACACACCTTCTTCACAAGTAAGAATGCTGAAACTTCTCATTAGTATTAGATTAAGCAGGTTTTCACTGGCAGACAGACCTGGAATTATTAAATGGAAGACGTAGCTTGTATAAACAATTCTTACCAGCACTACCACAGGACTCTCCACTTCTACTTCACAAGGACCTGCATCCTTGCACTGCTGCGGAGACTCTATAATAAGCTCTTTCTTAGGATTTCTGTTTGTTCTTGCCTGCATTCTTTGCTTGAAAATACAAACAGCAGCAAAACCATATGCTTTTTGGCATCAAAGTAATGAACATGCCAGTGATCCAGTGAAAACAATAGCTTTTTCCCCAGCACAAGCAGCAGAAAGTACAAACTAGTCTAACTTCTCAGCTGCAGTTTGCTAAATCTGTCATGGTGGGAATGCATGACAGACAAAGGCCAGCCCCTAAGCATGTTGTATTGCACTGGAGGGAAAAAAAAAAAAAAAAAAAAAAAAGGTGGATCCATTTTAATGCCTTAAGGTTATGATTCAAACACAAAAGAGAATGTGCATTTCTAAAATGACCATGTAAAACAGTCCAAGTCTTTTACAATGCTTATAAAATCAAGGCTTCAATATTTTAAAATATTTTTATTGTAAAAATTAGCTACTTATTGACAACTGGGCCTCTTCAGAAATATAAAACCCTACGTGTTGGTTGGGGGGGGGGGGGGGGGGGTTGTTGTTTTTTACATTAATATCACTTACTCAGGTACTATCAACAACCAGCTAACTAACCAAGTACATTCTCCAGGACCAATGCCCCAAACAGATATGTTGCTCTTTTTTGGTGATAGGGTGGGGATGCTCTTTTTAATCTGAGTGCTAAATCCATGTTAAAAATATACCTTAACATCAAATTGTCTTCACAGTAAAAATCTTATATACTCTACAAAGATACTAACTCAAAAATAAAATAAATTAAAAAACCTCTTTATACCTTCAACTTTTAAGCACTTAACTCTTCAAGTAAACTATCCATCTCCCTCAGCCTCTTTCCTTGCTTGAGCCAGCTAGCTCACTTGTGTCTTGCACATTATTAGTGCTCTCAGCTCATTCTTCTCTCTTCAGAACCCTCCAGCATTGCAGATGTCCATCACTGATCACCCTCTAAAAAACCACCGAGAAGACAACACCACAAAATCTTCACACATCTTGAGTGAAGTCACTTGACAGAACCCCAGCTCTCCAGCCGTGAAGACCAGCCAGCCATCACCCACTGCCTTTGGCTTCCATAGGATTTTCTTTCTGCTGACAGTACAAAACACCGTGGGGTGTCTTCCCTGTCTTGTGAACAGTTTTCAGAAGTGCCTGGTGGCCTTGTGATTCAAGGCTACACAGTGCTCGGTGGTTAGTATCTTCCATTCCTGTCCTTCACTGCGACATAAACTCAAGTCATGCTTCAAGTTTGCTTTTGTAATCCAGTCTACTCTCCTACTATATTACTTACAGACACTGTTCAGCATACACACACTCGCAAAATAAGAGGCAGCAATTTTTATTGGGATCATTTCCATACAATTCTTTAGTGTAGTGCAATGCAATTTTGCATGCAACCTAGCTGACATTTTTGGTAATTTTGAAGGTTTGACTAACCTAGCTCCCCAATGCAGTAGTTTTAGCATATGATTGTATGCCAAATTCCTCCTGAAAAAGAGTGAATTGTGATGAGCAGTTTTCTCCAGGTTTTGAGAGGGTTATTTTGGTTTTCCCTTTGTTTCTTTTTAACACTAATGAGTTGCAACCTCCAAGTGCACAAACCTCAGTGGCTGTATTTACCAAGCAAAAATACATCGAAGAGAAAATTCAGCTCCCCAGAGAATTACATCCCTATTTTAGACTCCCTGTCCACTAGAGCAACCAGACAGCTGTGGAAACTAAGCCACCACCTTCATTCAATTCTCAACTCCGCTCCACTTCTTTGGACAGTTAATTATCTCACTTCAATATAACTGACATCCTAAATTTAACTTGACATGAATTTTTATCTATAATAGAAGAGAAAGTCACCTTAATCTGCAGAAAGCAGATCAAGTTGTGGAGAAGCACAAATATCCTCTTTTATTGCTAGTATTTTTAAGAAGGCACAACTTCAGGCACAGGTTTCTTACCCCTCAGACCCAACATAAAATCTTAATATCCCTTTCTCTTCCCCTTCGCTCTCCTCTCACATCTGCATAAGATATTGTTATTTCACCTTACTGCAAACATGAAACTGAGTCTGACCAAGAGTTGCCAGCCAATCCACAATGCAAGCACATTTCTAATGAGCGGACTGAAAGAAATAATAAAATTAACTATTAGTCAAGACAATAATGGTTTACTATGCTTCTGTCTTTTTCTCTAGGAAAACCAAGTTCAATGCATTTACTTTTTAAGCAGTCTCTCTAATATATAGACACCAAACTCTAGAAAACAACACTCTATAAAGCTTCTTGAAGAGTTAAGAAGGAAACTAGCAGTTCAGTCAAATTTACAAAAACAGATCTTCCTGTGTAAATCAAGGTAGACAATAGTTCAAGAACATTTAGTTACATTTTACTTTTATTTTGCACCAGTTCCTTTTGTTTTCAGAAAACGGAAGTACAGAACAGCTTAGACTAAACTATACCATTACTTGAGGATGCAGCTGCCAAACAGGAATTTGTTTTATTGAGAAGGGCTGCAACTATACTTAACTGCAACCAGAAATGCACAACGCACTTGCACTCACACTAATAAAGACTTAAAAATATTATACACTTTAAATTAACCAGGAGAAATACTATTTAACAAAGGATTCTACTTTTAAACTGTTTTGTCCTGATCAGGTACTTCTCTTGAATGCATCTGGATTACTTTAATTCAGTATAAATGTAATTTTCTTTCCCCATCATTCTCCCTATTCTTCCCAAAACATGATGAAGGACAAAATGAAAGCCAACAAGCCAAAATTTTTATAACATCAGTTTAAAGATACAAAAGTTATTTTTTCCAACTGAATGTTTAATGTAATTTCTAGCTTGCATTTCATTACACACATATACCATTTGAGGAGATTCTTCTATTTAACAACAAAAGCATGAAGCAGTACCTCCGGAGCTATACCCTGCATGAAATAGACCTTAATTGCTAAATTGATGTGCATTTCCAACATTTATTTTCTGCTGAGGACGTAGTGATTATCTCAGTAATTTAATTCACAAAAAAAATACTTAGAGAAAAAAAAAAAAAAAAACAACAAACCCAACACATAAACATGAGATACTGCTTACCCAAGCACCACATAGTCAAAAGAGGTAAGTTACTTTATTAAAGAGGTATATTAAAAAAAAATTACCAATAACACATCATGATTCAAAAAATGAAAGATGAAAAACAGGACTTTAAGACATGCTGAAAATCTATCAACTTGTTACATGACCTGTAGTTTTAAACCATTTAACTACAATTTAAAAAAAACAAAACAAAACAAACAAACAAAAACAAAAAAAAACCCACCAAACCACAACACTACTCAATTTGTTGTATTAGGTGGTTACCTGAATAAGGATCGACAGAGAATCCAGAAAAACAATGCACACACAAAAAGAATGTCACTGTACAAAAGTTATTCAACTGCATTTCCAACATGGCCCCCAAAATTGCAGGAAAATTACTAGCTAAATAGAGACCTATCTGCAAAATAACTCAAAATTATTATGGAAACAATGCATTTCATCTTTTCACACACACAGTGGCTTGAAGAGCTTCTCATGGTACTTTTAACAACAGTACTTTTCATATTACTTCCAATAGCCAAATAGTTGGCCGCCTTCTTGCATCATATACCCTTAAGGAATTACCTATGTAATTACAAAATTACAAATTTACAAAGGTAAAATTACAAATTTTACAAAATCACAAAGGTAAAAAAGTTCTCAGTATTCCCAGCATACCTCAGTGATTCATCCAGCAAATTTGCTGTCCAAAAGACAAGTTCCCCACGTACACCCTCTTATTCCTTCAAATCACTTTTCACTCCAAGAGCTTGCTTTCCTAATGCACAATACCAGATAATGAAGAGTAAGTGATAGCAAGGGAACAGGCAGCATATGAGAATTTCCTCTGAATTTTGATGGAAGAAAGGATGACTACCCAGCCTCACTGTAGGAATAGGCTAAAACCTGAGTAGTTTGGTTTAATGGCATTTCTTTTGCTCCAAGTCCCACTTACAATCTGCATCAAGATCACTAAATCCTGTTGAGTGGCTAATATCAGCATTCACTAAATCTACCAACTCTAATTACAGCCATCAAACTTGTCTCTGTTAGCTGTTCTAGTTGCTTAACCTGTAACAACTGGGGGGAGGAGAGGAGGAAGGAATAATCCTGTGGTAGGTTTGCATGTCCTGTATATGTGAGAACATCATTTACTAAAACCCTACATCTGTTCTCTACTCCTCTGTGGCTCTTTAAATTCCCTGGCAACTCACAGCACCTCTTAACAAATAACTTTCAAAAATGAGAAGGATGGACCACTGGAAGGGGTTTGATGCTTTGTTTCGTTGGGGGTTTGGGGTTTTTTTTTTTGGTTGGTTGGGTTGTGGTTTGGGTTTTTAAGGCAGTAGCTCATATGAAAATACGGACCCACTTTAGCAGAATGGTAAGTACCATTAAAAGCCAATAATTCTTGCTCTCATCTCTATTAGTAAGAGATATTCTAGCATTGTCCTCCCACACTTGGCAGCTTGCCTTGCAGCTGTATTAAAGGCATAACATTTCACATGTCAGTGGAAGATTCAGTGTTACAGCTATACATATCTTAATACTGCTGAGTTTCATAAGTGACCAACAGATATGCGCTTGCCCTGGAAGAATATATTCACAAGTTCAAGAGAAAGGCTCAGCCAGCTGATAGCAGATGGAATACAGCATGCAATTCACTTGGTGATTCCCTGCCATACACATTACATTCAGATGAAATACAAAAAGTCACAAGAAAGTCAGTTAGGAAGACTCATTCCTCCTATGGCAAATACTGCAAATGTGTAACTTGCAGTCCCACCAATAGGGAGTACATTCTCTAGCAAGAAAATCAGCCAAAAGACAAAAAAAAAAAAAAAGACACAGATATGAGTGTGCTACTTATTACATAACTTTTCATGTTGTCAACATTATAACTAAAATAGTCCCATTTCACTGACTTGCCTTGGTAAAGTAAGAATTAAGCCCATTCTGGAACAGGTAGAATCACAACCCCTCTTTGGAGAGGCATCTCTTTATATTAAAATGAATGATACAAATCTCAAATTTTTGATTACAGTTAAAATTACTCTCAAAACATTATTTTTAGGGAGAGAATCAGGTAGCCTGGACAGGACAAAAATGCTGAGATAGCACATAGAAGAGGTCTCTATCATAAGTAGGTTGCATCAATGAAAAAAGTAACACCAATGTACAGGTCTGTATTACTACTCAGGAAGCTGGAATAAAAAACTGATCTGTCTGTTTCAGCAACAGCATAAAGTTAAAGGATTCTCCCAGTCAGTGCCTCTATTGGGTCCATAATGTTTTTGTGCAATGCATTTTTTAAAAGCTCTTTATTTCACGGAATAAGAATTTGGCTAAAGTTGTTAACACCAACATGGCATACCTCACTGATATCCCTCAGCTAGACATTATGATCTGTCAGATAAGATACAGTACCTTAGTTTGGACACTCTTACTCTGTGACAAATACAACTTAAATAAGTCTAAAATCAAAGCGGAGCTAAGCAAAATATAGATTAACTTAAGTCTTGTCCATGTGACACTTTTGCATACTGTTATCTACGAAGTATCAACTTAAGGTGCACTTGCTTGACTCACTGGTGATGGATTCATTTCACACCATCTTAGCAGATATCTTTCTGTTTTCAGGGAAAACCTGACTTCCTTATGGTCCCAGGGGAAAGAAAAAAAGAAGAAAAGAAATCGGTAGAATTTAGTCAGCATAGAAGACTTCAAGATTAAAACCGCACTTCTGCTAAAGGATTTAACTGTTGTTCAGACATACCTCCTTATAGATAGGACATGTACAAGCAGACTGACTGTGAGAACAGTATTGGACTAAAGATGGATTTTTTCCTACCTGGACAGTACCTTACAATTATCAGAGATTAATAGGACAGCACAGACACCAAACGAAAGACAAAAAGCGAGTCAAAACCCCAAGTCTGAAGATCTCTCAAACTGAAGCAGTTCTGTGCCACGCAAGCCTGAGGTAGAGAGGTCTTCCCACTGCATAGACACCAATCTTACAAGACATTTTCCAGGAGCAGTTTGCTCCTTGAGGATATTGTTAATTCACCTCTGTCCTTGGGCTGAAATAAGAATGCATCTTGGTTTGTCTCTAAACTGAAATACAAACCTGTCTCAGATTTCACAATGTAGAGTTCTAAGAGACAAGAACTTTGCAAGAGTTACCAGTTGGCTCCCAGCTTTACTTTAATTGCATTTAATTTCGTGCCAGAATAGGATACCTGCATCTGTAGGTGATTCAAATGAGCATTTCAGGCTGTTCCTAAAGCAGGTGGAAGGAAGTATTAATCAGGAAGAAAGAGCAGAGAAGTCAACTTCTTTCGGTGTGTTCACTAAGTCTAGACTCTAGTCTTGAAAGCACCACCCACGCAGCTTCTCCACCATAGAAGTCTTCTTCCCATTCCTCAAGATCATATACGGCTTTGAAGTTGCTTGTTTGGTGGTTTGTTTTTTGTTTTTTGGTTTTTTTTTTAACTCCAGACATCTTGCTTGCAGGATATCCAGCTCCTGCAAGAGCCTCTGCTGCTACATTCAAAGAGAACATATTTTCTACCTGGATGCAACTTAATGCCATATTCTTTGGCCCAGATATCTTTCTGTGCTAGTCCAACCTATCTTGTCATGGATGAACAACGGCTTATGCATATTGGCTTGACGAACTATCCTCAGATTTCATCCTCAGTCTTAAATAATTTTTCCTGAAGATACAATGTTTAGTCTTATCTTTTGCATGCCAGTGCACTGAGTGTCTGCCAACCTATGTCTGATGATCCTCTCACGTGCACCTTTCAAAGAAGTTTATTTGCTACAGGAACTACGTTTGGTGAATTTGTGCTGCAATTTCCCCTGCTGAGAGGGCAGAGGGATACCAGAGATGGACATTTGAGCATTCTTCCCAAAGGAGTCTAATGAAAGGTCAAAACAAAAAAATTCTACAGAAACCATCAGGAGATTTAGCCAAAACTACAAGCCAGCACATAAGACACGAGGTTTTTATTCACTCAAAGCAGTAAGATGAAAGGAGATAAAAGAAGTGCTCTCACGCAAGTGAGCCATGAAAAACTATGCAACAGTTAGATGCTGTACTCAAACATGTCTGTTTCTTCCTTATTAAGAAGCCTAATGAGGTCTAATGCTCCAGTTGCTGATGAATAAAAGCCACTTGTAATACAGTTACAAGCTGAAGCAAGTTGAGAGTGAAATAACAGACTAAGCCATACAAATTATCTGCACATCATTAGAGAATTGCTGCATAAGCTGTTTAAGCCCATTAAAAAAATACAACTTCCACTTACTCAGCAGAATGACTTCCTTAGAACTTTCTCCTTTATATATTTCTATTTTATTTCTACTAAACCTTTCTACTTTAAATAAGCAAGTTGATATTAATTTGTTAATTCAGACAGCCAGGATGGACCTTAATATAAGGCCTTTTAATAAATGAATGTTTTAAAGTTTATTTCGAACACATGTTAAATCAAGAAAACAGTCTTTTTTGAAAATCATACACATATAATTTAAAATTATTCTGAAATCAAAATATTTGCAACTTGAATGTCTACTGTGGAGTTATTTCCAGAATGACAGAGCTCACTGCTGTCCATCTTCCCACAAGCACAGACTCTTGTATATCTTAAAGATGTCACAGTTTATTAATAAATTAAATTACTCATGAGCAACACAGAAAGAGCAGTCACACAAAAACTCAGTAACACCTAATGATGGCATTGGTGTCAAGTCAACAGGTTACACAGACTAAGAAACTGCAGTTACTAAAAAATAAGGTTGGTGGTTCTGTTTCCAGCAAATACCTACATCTATCCTATTAAAAGCTGGACATACACTACTTCAAAATGCCCTGCATTTCTTCTTGGAAATTGTATAAGCACAAATTAAGTAACAGTTAATTCAAATTAAGGATATTTTCCACATCAGGCTTAATAAAAGACTACTTAAAATTATTAGGCCACATCTTGCACATGCTACAGCTACTAAATTACCTGAAGTAGCTGTACCAAACTACAAGGTTATAAAATTTAATGACAGAAACAGCAGTGTTGTATAGGCCATAAGAAGCAAACTGAGCAAAAACCATTTCAAGCATGGAAAAAGTAGTATGTTGCTTTCTGCAATTTTCAGACAAATATAAACAAAGGAAAAAAAAGTTAATGTCCTTCAGCCCAGTCTGTCTCACTTCAGAAGTTTCTAGCTCCTCCATTACCTTGCTAGTACACTCAGCTAGCCTCTTCCTTCACTGAATATTTCAACAGGCTTATTAGCAAAACCCAAATTTTTAAAATCTCATTGGTTTTATTGTCACTACATCATTCTCCTTTGCTCATTTTCCATCTTTGTCTATCATCTGAAAAAGCTGTTTAGGCCCTAAACCGTACAGTAACACTTCACTCAGATAGTCATGGGTTATACAATGATTACCAATAAAATGGAATTTCAATATAAAAATAAAGTCCATAAAAAAACCCCTCCTAACTCTAAGATACTTCAACACAGCAGAAATAACATGTAACATCATGCTGGGAATGGGAATGGATTTTAAAACAATAATACAAAAATCAAAACTAAGTAATGTAGTTCAAGCATACAAGCTAATATTTTGAAACTGTATCCTTCAACTTACTACAAAACTTAGCAAATTAGAATGTTTTCTCAATATCTGCGGAAAATAAATATGCCCTAGGTGGACATTTGGGGAAGTATATTTTCAGTAATTTTGATGCAACTCTTAATAGCTTCTCAAACTAAATTTATAATCTTTTACTAAAATATTGATTTTTACCCATGTGGACCTAAAGACCCTAAGAGACCCTGTGTTCTGGCAAGATAAAGTGCATGTGACAGGCTAGAAATGTTCCTATCCCAAAGATAAGAAATAGCATTTTCATTCCAAGTTTTAATGACATCAGATGGATAGAAAGACACTGTACTCCTGAGAAGACACTCTCACCCAGGTTTCATTTTATCTTTGATTTCCTCCATGCAAAAGAGCAGACTTGCTTAAGATAAAACTTTAATTAGATTTAATAAGACTTCAGATATAGCCTCCTGACCTCTGGATTACAAGTTAAATAAGAAAAATGTATGCTAAATCAACTACTACTGCTTCCTTATTTCTTCACAGAACAGGAGATTTTTCCTTCAAGGAGAACTGCTTCCCAAGAGCTTTCTGTTCGCAGGAAGTTTTCACAGATACTCAACACTGGCTTTGCAAGAGAATCAATGTGTTCTTAAATTAAAAGACTCCCTGAAATTAACTGGTGTTCTGACAACAGCTCTATATCAGGAGATATTTGATCCAGAATAGCTAAATAGACCAAATAGTAGGTACAGCCAAAAAGGCAGAGGTAAGAAATTGCAGCTCGAATATGTGTTACAGCACAGACAAACAAATAGGTGAAGCCATACACCCACGCTTGCATCTGTTGCAACAACCGCCAAAAAAAAAGAAAACACAGGGAAGTGACACACTGCCTCTCTCTTTTGGTCTTGGCCATACAGCTTCTCATCAGAGGAAGAGGATTCTTGCACTCTTCACCTCCCTGCAGGGCTTCTCAGTGAGAAGCGAGGTAATTTCTCCTCCTGAAAGCCTCCATTCAGAGGAGGAAGCACTGGCCAAATAAGCTTTTATAGCAAAGAGTACAAAAAGTATGTCATTTAAGAGGTTCATGTACTTAGATGAGTTTCATAACTTGTCACTGTTGCCAGGACTGCAGCATCTTTCCCCCTCTTCCCACTCTTCAGAGAATCCTGCTTTCCACTCTCCAGGGGTAAGTCAGTAGCAACTGCTCCCCAGCCTCAGACAGTATCTCAGAAAGCAACAGCCAGTGCCAGCTATGACTATCAAGAGCGTGACCTTTTAATGAAGTCCCATTTTTTCTCTCGTAAATTCTGACTTTTGTTCTTATGGACTACACTAGTCCAGTACAATGAGCAGGAAGTCATTCTGACCTCTCAATTCCGCACAGTCTTCCATACTAACCAAGTATTTATCCCAGGGAGAAACTTAACTCGACCCACTACTCCCAGTTAAACCAAGCTGACAAAGCCATACAGGAAAAATCTAAAAACACAGTATAATTATTTAAAAGCATCTAGAAATTTGGGAGTTGAAAGAAAAAAAAACACCCACACCTTAAGTGACAAATGTGGAACCTCGGTTGTAAACGGAACCTTGGTTGTAAATGGTAAGAAGCATATTGTGTGCTTAATCTTGCCAGTTTGTAAACCAGCTCTGAAGGGTTAAATTAAAAAAATTATTGCTGGAACAATACCACATGAAACAAAGAAGGAAAAAAATGTTATACAATACCAAAAATTTTCACTGCACCCTCCAAGTTACAATAATTCATATTACATTCTAAAAAAAAAGTATTTCTTCATTCACTCATTTAACTATACATAGAATTTAAGGCCAGAAAAGGCGTTAGGCCTTAAATTCAATAGAGTGCAAAAGTTATTGAAAGTATTCATTGGCCAGAGTTTAACAAATGTCTAATAACCATCTGTATGAGGCTAACTTAAAAATGGCTAACAGTGTAAAAAGGCTTCTAATACCTAGAGGAAGCCATTTTATTTCTAATATCAAACCATACTAAGAATTTATAAAATGCAATACTATCATGAAGGGTAATATACATACTGTAAGTTATTTTAAGCATCTGAAGATGGTTCAGATTATTCTGT
The DNA here is from genome assembly GCF_035582795.1 of Mycteria americana. Classification (NCBI taxonomy): domain Eukaryota; kingdom Metazoa; phylum Chordata; class Aves; order Ciconiiformes; family Ciconiidae; genus Mycteria; species Mycteria americana. The sequence goes on along the minus strand of NC_134365.1, from coordinate 163,119,875 downwards.
ATTCTTTCCTGGGAACTTATGTGGATGTATCTGTGTATATAAACATACATATATGTGTGTGGGGGCATATAAATATACACACATGCATGCATATATATATACACACACACAGATACATACACACACACCCCCCTTTTTTTTTTTCCTTATATTTGAGTTCAGCAAGAAAGGAACTGAACAACATAGCGACAACAAAGCTTTATGAAATTTCTAAAGGCTTTCCATAACTGCAATTGCACAGCGTGGGTACGCCAGCAGGCATGACAAGCTTGTCAAAATTTGTCCGGTTATTTCAGTGTACCACACCCTTCTTATTCCAACTACCTAGTCAGTGACAAAGCAAATAACAAGTAACCCCAAATTATTTAAAATAAATATTTAAATCCTTAACTAGCCCAATTCTGAAGCAAGCAGTGCACATTAGCTATTGCAATTCCACCCCCTCAAGCCTAAATGCAATACATCTGACGCACAAATGCGTCATTAACCTGGGGGGTACAAAGACAGCAGTCTCACTTTAAAGCCCGTTTTCTTTGCATCAGGCAACACCTAAAAAAGCCTTTGAGAGCAAAGCAGGTTCAGAAAACAGTTATTACTCCCTTTAACCCTTTCTTTTTTCTAGAATGCTCCTGTATCCCTTTCAGTAAGTTAAACAGAAATAGCATAGTTCCAGACGAAGAAAAAAAGAAAAAAAATGTACTCAAATCCATCTGAAAAAAATAAACCTTAAATCCTGGGTTACTGTTTTCCCAAGAATACATTCCTTAGTTTTTCCAAATAACGTAATCATCTGTTGTTCTTCAATTGAAGTGCCAAATGCATTCCAAGAGTATGTTTTGAGAGATCTAACAGCATACGATCTTCTGCAACAATCCTGTTTATGGATTGCAAATTCTTCAGAGCTATCAATACAAATCTAAATGATACAATGAATACGAATCCTAAGCTTTAACATTACAGCTGCATGCACACGTGTATTGTATGTTCACATACATGCACTAACATCCTACAATATCAGGACAAGGTATATTCATGTCTGTACATAGCAGATGTTAAATAAACACGGTATCCTGGTTTTAGTTTAGCTTTCAATTAGCATATAAAATTATTAATGAAACAAGTTTGTATTTACCAGGGATGAATGAATCAATATTCCTGAATCTTCATTTGGCAAGCTGAATGCTGTGTATTCAAGGGCATTGTTTTCCCCTTGCTGTTTGCAAATATAACCACAGTTTCTCTCAAAAACTGTACGAATGCCTTTAAACAGAACCACGCTTGTAGTGCAACCCATTCCAAATCTGTCGAATTTTGCATTTCTAGCAGCCCTGATAGCATTTGCAGAATGTCTTCTTCCCTTGCTCGACTCGAATAATTTTCCTGTGCTTCACAGAAATAGTTCTTTGTACAATCTTCATTACATCCGACATTTAGTATGTTCCTCGACTAGAAACCATCAGCTACTGAAATGTAATCCTATTTGCTTAAGCCAAACACTGCCAAAAATCCAGCCGCAGAAGACAAAAATCAGAGGCTGATGAAAAGCAAAGGGTACTTCAACTGTAGAAGATAGGAGGCTTTCAGCATGTGCAATACTCCGCAACAGAGATTAAAAGATATTCCAGAGTGTCACGGAAAGAGCTCCTATATTTCAGAGATCCTTAGAACATGATCAAAGATGAAAGGAAACTGCAAAGATACTGCTGCAGTTTCTGCTGCCAGCCACAAAGAATCCTCATCTGCTGCAAGAAAGCACTCTCCCAGAATGCTTAGCACAGAGTTCGTACTGGCAAACATTTCTTTGCTTGACCTATATGTGCTTTTTAGTGTTTAAAACAAAAAACTTCAAAATAAAAAACTCAAAAAATGAGGGGGAAAATTCTTAAATCACTGCTGCTATGGAAAAAAAACCAGTGTGTTATATAAACCTACTTCAATCAAACCTATACATTATCAGCATGCTATTATCAGTTCAGGCAAACCACAAGGGAGCTGAAGGCTGTCTTTACTTTTTCCTTTCTTCCTTACATGCAAAGTGATCAGTCAATTCCTACCTGCCAGAAACTGACTTTATCTAGTCCTTGATTGCAAATAGCCAATAGTCATAAAAAAAGGAAAAAAGAATACAGCTGACTGAACATCTAGTTCAGATCAACATCCACATCTGAAACAAAAATATAGCATGAAATTTGAAATACATAGGTTTCTTGGTTTTGTAGTGAATCACACCTGTATTGACTGCATTTATCACTACAGGATTCTACTCCACATACTGTACTGGTATCTGTCCCACAAGTATGTAAACATCTTTAATTGACACTGAGAAGTGTTAAATTTTTAAACTACTTTTAAAGGCAAGGAATTTGTAAAAAATAACTGTCCCAACCCACACCATAATAGTATCAGTCACCCTGTCAGAGACTGCTTATTAGTTTTATATTTCTGCTAAACTGAAAGCACTGAGATGTATTTACTTATTTACTTACCGAATTGTTAAACTGAATGAAAGAGGGAACTTACAAACTCAAATTTGTTGCAATGGAGTTAAAACAAGCTAAATTAAAAGGACTTAGGTGAAGCATGAAGGGAGGGAATATGCAGATTAATGAGGTCAGCTACAGATTTGCCCCCATGCAAATGAACTTATCTCAAGGAAATACTTGCATGCTATAATGGGATATTTAGAAGAAATATTTATTAGCATTTTTCCTTAACATCTGGCTAGTTAATACATCTCGTATGCTTCTCATTACATTTTGAACCTAAATACACCATAACAACATGCAGACACATTGATTTTAAAAAAAAAAAAAAAAAATCAGTATTTGACAGTGATCCAAGCAGTTCCTGCCAGTCCCATATTCTCAGAGGCAGCAGTTAGCACATTCCACATATTATAAGAAATACAAATTGTGTTAAGGCAGTTCGGTTAACAACGAATAGCTTTTTGTGGGGGGAGAATAAAGAAGGCAATGGTGAAGAATTTGGCATAAATTCTACTCTGAAGGGCAAAGACAATTCATACATAACCATGGACCTTGCACCGCAATGTCTCCGTACCTTCTTCTGTCTCTCTACCTACCCTACCCTCTTCAAAAACAAGAAGCAGGACAGTGAGGGGAATGCTTTGCTCCATTCACTAAGGTTGGACAAAGACGTCCTTGCAAACATGTGAGGGAAAATAGTCATGGGAATTACCATGGAAAGCACCCCCAAAAATACATTCAAGTTAACTGTTTCTAGTTCTGAAGCCCACTTCATTCCCATCTGGAATGTAGGATTAGAGAGACCTGACAAAGTTCAGGTTCCAAATGTGATATCAAAAGTTAAGAGATCATTAAAAGGAAGCACTGTTTAGAGGGTTGTTCCATGCAATTTCAGAGACTTTATAATTGGAAGTGTTTCTAGCAAAAAAAGTAGAAAAAGTAGCTTGTGCCTTAAGAAAGCATGAGAAAAATAAGTCACTTTACAACAAATTATCATGCACTAGACAGTTCCTTCAAATGCCCAGAAAATTACCTCACTTTTAAAGCACTAGGTAGGATGTGGAGAAACAGGAAGACAAAAATTTCATTTGGAAAGACAAACAGATAACAGCATCGTAGACTAATTCAGATTGGAAGTGACCCTGGGAGGTGTTCTAATTCAAAACCCATCAAGAGCAAATTTAATTCCAACTATATCTTAAATAAATTTAGCATCATGTTTCAACACTATTTTAGAAAAGGCAACTGAAACTGACTTGGATCAACACAGTGGTAACAACAATGACATACAAAGCATTCCAAATAGAGCTTGAAGGGGAGATAAATATGGGGACATGAGGGGTGGGAAGAAACCACAGGGAGGAGGAGCTTGACTGGATGCTTAAATATTAATATTACAAGAAATCTGAATAGTATGCAATATAAAGAAGCCTGCCAAGAAGCGGACTTTTTCCTAAGACATTAACTTGGTGCAAAGTGGAAGTTTCCAGTTTCACTAAGGAGATTCCTGCAATTATAACGAGCAACCGCACTGCACAAGCAGTGAGCATCCAGACAGAAATGTGACACAATGTAATATTATCCATTACAGCATTACATCTCAAAGTGAAACCAGAGGCTGGGAAAATTCTTGTAAAAGTCTGAAAGAACTTTCTCTACCAATTGAAAAGAGCTAAAGGACAGCTTATGGTAGGTAAAAGTCTTAATCCAATGGTAAAAAAAAACCAGAACAAAAAAATCAACGTATGAACAAGCCCAGACTGTACATCACATAAGCAGCAAGCTAGACATTGCAAACTGCCTTTAGCTGAGCCTGGGTTATGAAAAGGTCTTTTTCCATAAGGAAGAGTAGAGGAGAGGAAAGAAAGGCCGTAAAGAGACTTCACTAATGTCTGTCTTCTGTTGGTTTGCGAAAAAATGGTCTGCACCAGAAAGCATGCAGGCTTATGAAGAGCTATTTGAGTTAGTATATATTGCTAATACTACATCCCTACGCCAAACTGCCTGTTTACATGAGCAGCAATCTCCTCCTTGCTGTACACTATATTGAATCTGTACCGACTGCACTATGAGATTGCTGAAGACAAAAAGATTAATAGTTGTATTAGCTCCAAGTTGTTCACAATCATATCTTTTCGAGACATGCTCTCTTGGACATGTAATAAAGAAGAAGCTCTAGTTCCCCTCCAAAAAACTGTTGTGAATGTTTAACAGTACAGTTAGACAATTGCTTTAAGGGTCTAACCACCAGTCCTCCTCTGATTACAGTAACTGCCTAATAATCACTTTTCACTTGGGAAGTGAAGGACTTCAAATCAACATGTTAAGCAACCCTTTGACAACCAAATGAGTTCCAGAAAGCCTAATCACATAGGTACAAAGTAAACATGCCTGCTAGACATCAGACAAATCTAACGAACATTTACAAGTCTAAGTTTGGCATTGGTTAACACTTAGGAAGGTAGAAGTCTTTAGGGAACAATTATCTGGGCTGATTTAAAATCTTCAGGGGATCCTATAAAATTCTTATTAACAAAATAAGAATTTATTAGAGGCACCTAGACAGAAATTGCACAGTTGAGAGAGTACAGATCAAACTAGGAAGACCTTCCAATGGAATGTGTTACTAAAAACAACATGGACATTCTGTCTTCAGATATGCCATCACTATAGCAAAGCATTTCATAAAGACACAGGCCCATATCTGCAAGAGAACATAATTCAGGCAAGATACAAGCATCCAGGTCCTAGCATAAGAGCCACAAAAATATGCTTAATCTCTAAAACACTAGAAGTAGGTACTTACATTTTTACCTACAAAGTTGTCCTTGGTATTTAACATGCCCAAACTGATGCCATCTTGACAGGAGTGAACATCTGGTTCCTTAGAGATCTTAACACATCCTGACTGAATTCAGCTTCTCACAAAACATGACAGTATCTGTAGGTGGAGCACTCTTCCCTCCATCTGGCAGCGGCCTGTGTATCAGCTCAGAATGCTAGAGATGTGGACCTAAAGCCTCCTCAGCCCAAAGAGATTAAAACCAACATCACTTAACACTCTTCGGAGTGCCTTAACAACCAGATGATAGTATATCAAAGCCAACATACTCGCTTCTGCCTGATAAAGCTATACTGCAGGAAAGAACTGAAGATCCAATAGCCCTGCAAGAGGGAAAAGAAGTGTATATACAACAGTTCATACTTACTAGGAATGTTCCTAGAGGAAAGAAGGAAATTCAGGTGTTAGTTCTTGTTGCAAAGACTGTTTCTGCAATGACTGCTTCATACAAATTTCATAGAAGAGCTTTGTCCAGTAATTCTCTTCAAGAACTCATACGTCTTTGGAAAGAAGGAACTGTGCTAAAAGCTGCTTTGTGGCCACAACAGTGAGTTTTACTCTGTCTTTAGAGTAAAACTCTTAAGCACCTGATTTGCCAAAACTAGTGCAGAGTGTCTGCTTGGATATGGGTTATTCTTAGTAACCTTCATATCCACTATCCAGAATGGCAAGAAGGAGGATATGGGAAACTACAGGCTGGTCAGATTCACTCCAGTCTCCGGGAAAATTATGACACAAACCTTCCTGTAAGCCATTTCCAGACATACAAAGAGTAAGAGGGTAGTTCCAAGTAGGTAACATGGATTTACCAAGGACAAACTATGCCTGACCAACCTGTACGCCTTCTGTGATGAGATGGCTGGCTCTGTGGACACGGAGGCAGCAGTGGATGTTGAATAATGTTAGTAAAGCAAGGCTTCTGACACAGTCTCCCATTGCATCCTTGTAGCCAAATCAGGCAGATGTGGTCTGAATGAGTGGATGATAAGGATGACATCCTGGTGGACAGCAAGTTCAACACGCTAAGCAGGCTTCTCAGTACAAGAAAGATATTGAAATACTGGACTGAGTCCAGGAGAGGGCTATCATGATGGTTTAGGGGCTGCAGCATATGATGTATGAGGAAAAAAAAAAAAATCTGAGAGACCTTGGATAGTTCAGCCTTAAGTGAAGGCTAAAGGGAGATCTTACTGCTGTCTGCAATTACCTAATGGGAAGTTCGAGAGAAGAGAGAGCCAGACTCTTCTTGAAGGTACAGTCAGAGGACAAGAGGCAACAGACACAGAATATTCCATTTGCATAAAAAGATTTTTTTTTTTTAAACCATGAGGGTCATCAACTATTGGAGTTAAAATATTTCCATCTTTGTGGATATTAAACCACTTTGGCACAGTCTCTGAGCAACTGCTCTAACTAGACCTGCTTGAGCAAGGCATTGCACTAGGCAACTTCAAGATTTTCCTTTCAACCTGTAAGTTTCCATGATCCTGTGGCATTACACTGGGTAGCCACATACTAACCATGGAGACAAAGATAAAAGATCCGAGAGAATTCTGTCCTTCAGAAGCAAGCCAGTATGATTACTCCAGGAGGTAGTCTTGAGAATAGCAGCTTGGATTCCCATGTAATTTTGACCAAGAATCTGCACACTCAGCAAGGCCTTAAGAAGAGATTTGCATCAAACAGAAACAAAAAAACTACTGTGACATTAGAAATACTAAGTATACCACCAGGCTGAAGACCAGAGTCAGTTTATCACTCGTATGAGATGTCCCTAATGTCAAAGATGATATCAAAAGTCAAAAACAATGCTTATGAAAATTGAAGCAAGATTTAGTTCTGTCAAGAACTAATCTGTATCTAGTCAAGGAAGCTGTCATAACTGCCTAATATCACAAGTTTCTCTTAATCAACAGACAAGGGAATGTTTGTATCTATTATGCCTTTTATACATTTAGAGAAGTGGGAAGGAGGCATAAATGACACAACCCAAGAAATGCTATTCCAAATCTTGCATACATGGTATTCTGTATGTGCTGATGGAGAGATGCACACAAATTTAAAACCCTGCTAGTTACAAAACACTAAATGTCTTAGCTAATAGTTTTAGATCACATAGTTGAGAGCTGCAGAAAAGTCAGTCTTCTCACAAGTCCATTCGTACATGAATAGCAATACATTTTCACCCACAGATGAGCAGTGGGAGCTGCCAGTAAAGCATGTGCCTTAAGATCAAACTTAACTCAAGTATACCTTGAGGACAGACATACCAAGAATAACGCAAAGAACTTTAGTAAGTTGTCCAAGTCAATTTAAACTGAACAAATGAACATTTATTGTTAAGCGTGAGACAAAACACCTAGCCCTTTTAACTGTTTTGTATTTCAAGCCATTACATAGGATTTCTGGTATTGAAATATGCTCACTGAACTCCATCTAGTGGTCACATAACTTTCAGCTTTCTGAAGCTGACGTGATTATTCTGGGCTCTTAAATAACTGGTATGATAAGCACAACAGAAATTTATTATTATTAGAGAGCTACAGAACAAGTCACTAATTATAGGATATTATTTTCAGAAACACTAATGAAACCATGCCAGAATAAATAATGGTCAACAGGACAGCAGACTAGGGGGAAAAAAAAAAAAAAAAGTTAAAACCCAGTTTTTGAGCAACCTTACTGTGTTCAGTGAAGGGCTGCAGAAACTTCAGGGCTCATACATCCTTTTATTTTTTTAATCCCTCTATGGAAGTTATTCAGATTCAGGTCTTTCTCCTTCCCTTTGTTCGTAGTTGAGTCAGGAACAAGTTCCAACTTCCCCTCCAGCAGACCATTAGCTGCCAAAATATTACGCTGGAAGTATTGTCTCTTGAACTTTACCAGCAAGACTGTATAGAGTAGGAATTTTTTTCCTATTAGAAACCTCATATTTCATGTGAGGAAAAACTTACTGGATCATGCTGTACGCTCCGGCTGGGAAGAAATTAACATATAACATTATTGGTCCATCTAAGGCCATATACAGTACCAGGCAAATAACTCTAAGGTGATAACAAGCCTGGCAAGCAAGAATCCCAAGACAATTTCTGAAGGAAACTAGAATAGCATGCTTCAAATAATTATGGCGTGTGTCCTCTCTTCATTAACCTGAATGCTCTTTTTAAACTCACTGACGTTTGAGGTCCAACGTGAATTTAAAATCCCTCTTGGACTAGCAAACAGTAAGAGTGAAGCCTCTTTGAACATTCTTAAAGGCAAACATACTACTATGATTTTCAGCTAAACCACCTACTAAATCAGATGACATTATGCTACACAGGTATTAGTGCCAATGCAAGTGGGTGCAAATATGCCTGGCAGAAAGAGGTCTGAAATAGCACTTGCATCATCACTGTACTGGGGCAAGTGAGGAATGGGCTAGATGAGGTGACTTTCAGTCTTATTTTTACAAACCTTCGGTTCTGTATTATTCTATTGCCTGGCTGCAGTCATTTACAACCATGTCTACAAATGAGTCTAGAAAGGGACCAAGTGATGTGCAAGCAGATTCTCTGCCAGTATCAGCGCCCTGGTAAAGAACAGTATGTCTTCTGAAACCAAAGGACATAAAGACCATTATGCAACATTAAAGAGGAAAGAGCACGAAAGAGCATTGGCAATGCCGTCAAACTGGCAAATGGATGAATACCTTTCAATCACCTTAAAACCAAAGCCTCTTTTCTATATGTTAATATCCACAATGCTAGCTAGCATTTCCATTTGACTTTTGATTTCTTCACAAACCTGTTAAAATGAGACCAAGAGCTATCTTACTAGTCTTTGCCTCTCCCACTGAAAACACCCTGTTCTTTCTGTCAAGCTTCTATTTTTCTTATTCATGTATGTTTCAGTACTCCCTTCAGCATATGAAGGGCAGCTGTGCCTTGAGTAACCAATAAGGTAGCAAGCTCATATCTCTTAATGTCAAAACACAAGCATCCAAAGGCAGTGGAGGCTCTGGACTTGCAAGCTGAAACCAAATTAAATGTCTACAAACTCATGTAAATTGAATTCCAGGCTCCTGAAATCAACTACATTTCACTTATGATAACACAAAAATTCCAATGTATTACATCCTGCACTGATGTAACCAGATATTTAAATGCTTTCTCTACTTAAAATTATGCAAGCATTATCCATTCTGAGTATAATGTGTAGTCACTCTTTGTTGGGGGATTAATTTTATAGTAGTAAAAACATAAACCCCCGTCTTATTTCTGAATCCACCAAATAACTCCTTCCCACCCACAGAGTACCCGGTAGTACTAAAAGCAGTTTAGTCTCTGCCTCAAATTCCAAAGCCTAGATCAGTATCTGTCAACATGCTATCTCTTTTTAAGTGAATAGCTACACCTGAGTATCAAAAAGCACCCAGAAGTACACAAAGCAGCAGTTAAGGATTATTTGTGTACACTGAGGGATCTATATTACATGCTTCCCTGGATTCTAGCAGCTCTGGATCAGCATTAGTCCTTTTCAGCTTTGTTGTGACTAAACATAAATCTTTACTTTTTTTTTTTTTTTAAATATAGTTGGGGGGGGGGGGGGAGTTGTTTTTCTTGCTTTGTTTGGGTTTGGGGGAGGGTTGTGTTTTAAAGCATATTTTGGTTGCTTAGTTAATTCTATGCGAGGTCACTTGATATTCCCACTGCATGAACAACTATGTTTCTTAGTAGAAGAAACTTCAAAAGGGACTATTTGATTCCAACTTATAGGGACTGTAACATTGTTTATGCACAAACTCATTCATCACTGAAAATTTCAAACAAGTTTAGAAGAGTGAGGTATCATTTTGAAAAGTGAATGGTTTTGTTGATTTAGTGCCCCATATTTTTTAATTACTAGTATTCTTTCCTAGAATCATCACTAGAAGAAACTTTTCAAGAGTACTGCAAAAGCAGTTAGAAGAAAAAAAGCCAGTCTAAACCATGTTTCTTTGATTTCCTCAGAATTATAAAGTTGACATTTCTTCCAGAACTACCGGCATTGACAATATTGTATATAACAAGGTCTACTTCACATTTAACCTTTGCACAGAAATCTTGTGAATCACGATTTTTCAGACAATGTTCAGCCTCAACTGACTTATTTCTTCCTCCTCATTGTCTCAAGATAGAAAAATGATCCAGAACTTTCACGGGGTTTTTTGACACAACAATTCCAGGGTCTGAATAACAAATTTCCTTCTTAAACTACCTTTTCCTTCAGCTAGTGAGCAGAAAGAAATTCTAACTGGTCCTCTAAAGGGAATGGGCCTTTTTATTCAGAGAGGGCCCCAAACCAAAGCTTGGCCTGGGCCCAGAGGCTTAAAACTAGAATTCCAGATAAGGCTTCGATTTACACTGACACCAACAAGTACTCCAGTCTGAATCAGCCTGCGATCTGCTTGCTTCCTCAGCACACAGAGCTAAGATTACGTTGTTCTTAAAAAGCAAACTAATACCTTACAGAACAAGTACACAGAAGAGTCTAGTTCTAGGCTCCCCAGTACAAGAGAGCCATGGATGTACTGGAGAGAGTCCAGCAAAGAGCCACAAAGATGATTGAGGGACTGGAGCATCTCTCCTATGAGGAAAGGCTGAGAGAGCTGGGACTGTTCAGCCTGGAGAAGGCTCAGGGGGATTTCAATCTATATAAATACTTGAAGGGAGGGCACAAAAGATGGAGCCAGGCTCTGCTCAGTGGTGCCCAGTGCACATGGGCAATGGGCACAAAATGAAACACAGGAGGTTCCCTCTGGACATCAGGAAACACTTTGTCACTGTGAGGGTGACCAAGCACTGGCACAGGTTGCCCAGGGAGGTTGCAGAGTGTCCATCCTTGGAGACACTCAAAAGCCATCTGGATGCAAGCCCTGGGCAACTGGCTCTAGGTGGCCCAGCTTGAGCAGCAGGTTGGACCAGATGACGTCCAGAGGTCCCTTCCAACCTCAGCCAGCCTGTGATTGTGTGAGAGAACCACGGCACCCCTTCGCACCACATCCCTTAGAGAAATCTTTCCTGCTGCTTTTTTCTTTATTCTGGATATTCACCAGTAGCCCCAAGGCCACCACTACCTTAAATAGAGCACTGCTCACAGAATGGAGTGGTTAGTTTCACAAGTCTGAGGTGCCGATCCCAGTCCTCACTCATCCCTTCAGCATTACGTATCACTTTTTAATTCCTACTTTCCTAAAGCAAGCCATCAACTACCTCTTTCTTCACAAAGACTGCAACTGAAATCTCACCGTTAATGAGGTTCCAAATATTCTATTCATCGTATACAGAGAAGCCGCTTTGCCGAAAAGCACACAAGCCCTCTGTGCACAGGGCATACGAAAGGATACACGAACCAGAAAGGAAAATACCAAACAAAATGAATACTATGTAATCCTCCCAGTAACTGTATTCTTCGAAAAACACTATGTTAAAAACATTGTAATACTATAGCATGGAGTGCACCTATCCTTTTTTATGGAGTTGAGATTCACAGAAAGCAGAGATCAGGATTAGAAAGACAAAGTTGACATCATGTTAAAATCAAGACTAAGTCTTCTTTAAAAAAAAGAAAGAACATCAGTGAGTGAGATCAAAGACTCGTTAGGAGATCCAAGCATTGTCTTTATGATATACTGATTTTCCTCCACATCTGAAAGGCTGAATTTCTTTTCTTCTGAGTTTTAGAACTCAAGAGCTCTGCCAGGTACCTGAAGTTAACACATAAAGCCCAAGACTATATTAAGACATGATGATTCCAGCCTTCAAATACTCAAACCTATTTTATACATCCTAATCAAAAAGGAGAACTGCACAGAACAATCTGGGAATCACTCAGATTTCATCCTGGTTTCCCATATCTCCAGTTTCTTCTGTACAATGTTAATTTTGACATAGGGGAAACAACTTTTGCTGCATTATTTGGTATATTTAAACATTTTCATTATCTGCATATTTGATAAGGGCATTTTATTGACAGCTAGGCAAAAGCAGACCAAACCTGGTATACCAAACATTCTCTTAATTGCTTATTATCCTTAAGTGTCAGCTTAATTTAACATAGGGTAGAACGCATTGTTTTGTCACTGAGATAATTTATCATTAACATATCATTGAACAAGACACCACATATCCCTCCAGCAGTGCTACTGATCTGTATACAACATGCTTTGAGTAACTCATCACCACTTAAAGAGACCGCTTCTAACTGTGTGTAATACTAAAATTGCATTGAAAACTGCTCTTGGTAAGATTGCTAGTTTAAGAGACAGACTTGTCATCCCCATAGTCTTCCTCCCCAGACATAAATGTAAACGTGATGCCTCTGGCTACCCAAAAAGTCATATGGCTAGTCTGAAATCAAAACAACATCAACAATGCACACAACCATATTCAGCAAGGATGCTACTGTCAAGCAGAAAATAGCAAAAACTGAACCCAAATAATCAAGATATATATTATGTGCCTTGTACCACAGTGAAACGCTGGTTGCCAAATAAGAAGTTTTCAGTTCAGCCAACCAAACTGTACTTGTTGGTTCAGCAAACTAAATCTAACAGAAAGAACATATGAGATGTCAAATGCTGACAAGACTGCTTGCTTCATTCTGTGATGAAAACTAGCTTAGCTAACCACATCTGCTTAATGTTTTTTTACTACTCAGCCAAGCTACTTAGCCTGTCAGTTGGCTGAAAACCTCCCACTTTTAGTTCCAGTGAAGAGCAATCTGAAAAGTTAAGATATACCATGCTACCCTATTTACATGCTGTTTTCAGTCCTCTTTCATCAGTACAATACTAAGAACATTTATAAAGCAGAAAAGACAAGCATATTTTAGAAATGTGATCTAATAAACCTCATGTAAAGATGTGAATTTTTTTTTTTTTTTAAGTCTAGCAATACATTGTTGATGGTAAAAGTGGATGGAACTGTTAAACAGTAGCCATAATAACAAGTTAGAGAATCTATACAACCTCAGAGGTATTAGCAGTTCACTTTTATCTGCTACTGCAAGTAACGACCGGATGATTTGCATCACTGCTCAGTACATTCTGCTGCAGAGATGTAGTCAGAAGCAATATTTGGTTGTGCATATCTGACAGATCACCCACCAAGAACTGCTAGTTTGAATTCTTTCTTTCCTATCTCCAGGTTCTACACTGCAAGCCTAGCCAATGGAAAACAGCTTCAGTATTTTTTCAGTACTGGAAAACTTCAGTATTTGTTCATGAGCAAGTGATGACAGTAAGGTCACATTAGTTACCAATGCTGAACAATATTTTAAGCAAGATATTTTGTTGACAATCCAGTTGAAAAAATCCTGGTGGGGTGCTCTATCAAGGAGCTTTGAGAGGCAGCTTAGGAAAGAAAGTGGGTCTTCTTTTCTTTAAAGCCATGCATCTGAATAGCGTATTCCACAACTATGATAATACTGGTAAGAATCCTATGTTCACCAGGTCAGCCTGAGAGATTTTTCAGATAATAAAGCCCAGAAACTCCAACAGCTAAGAAACAGCTCAACCTGTCAAACTTATAGAAGTATTTTTAAAAAGTCCTTTATAGCAAAAAAAAAAAAACCACCTATCCCACCTAATCACCTCCTTTAAAAAAAAAAAGTACCATTTCATTCCAAACATCACTATGCTCAACAAAAAGAGTTACAGTACATTCAAAGGAGGAAGAAAAGGTAAAAAGGTTAAGGTAAACCTGCAATCACTAGCCTTTTATTTCATGATTTAAACAGTATGTGAGCAGGAACATAGGAATTCAGTGATAAAATGAACAGCATTTATGATGGTAGGAAATACATAACAGCAGGGGCAAAATACAGCTGGAACAGGAAGGTGAACTTCAGCACAAGACTGCACGGGAGAGAGATGGGGATTTTGCTCCATGCATCAAGCTAACAGAAAAGGATCACAAACTTGACATGAATGTTAAGTCGCCATGAATGGTTAAGTCACCATTTTTGCTTTCTGAAATAGTGATGGAAGACCCTATCCAGAATAAGACTGAGCCAGTACACCACTTCATACCATCACTTCTTTCACCTCCTTCAAATTCTACAGAATATGTTGTTGTGGCAAAAATACCTGGAATATTAGTGAATACCATCCTATTAGGTATTTGGTGAACCTGAATGAATTAAAGAATGGGATAAATATTTTCCAACTCATCTCAATGACATTAGTCATAAGTGAATTAAGAAAAAAACTTCTAAAGGGGAAGGGGGGGAGGGCAGGGTTGCCGATTACTGCAAAAGAAACATTTATTTGTGTCATGAAAATACCTAAATCCCTTTCATGCTCCCTTAATACGAAAAATATTTTTTAAATATATACGTCCTTCTTCCACTCTTCGCAGGAAAGACTTGATCCCTGGAGAAGTGTTAACATATATTGGATGTTCATTACATGTATATGTGCTAGCGTCTTGTGGAAAGCTGTCAGTATTCAGGGGGACCCTGAACTACGCATAGTAGGTCTTCTATTATATATTCTGTGACCCACAGTTAAATAAAGAGTAATTTAATTTTAGAGCCATTTTTTTATTAAAGAAAGGTAGTTGTCTTTGAATTACAGCTACGGCATTTGTTACTCTCACAACACCTAGCTATGACAAGACAAACAGTGTTCTGACAAGCTGTTTAAAAAAGTTAGACAAGACCACACTTAGCATTAGCAAGAGTGAAAAACAAATGACAGATAAGCTTCCAGTATCAGGAACCCCAGCACCAAAAACTCTCTACTTACACAGGGTTAAGTGCTTACTAAAACATTCCCCTTGGAGATAAAAAAAAACATGGAAAACAAATACATACCATGAATAAGAGCCCCAAGAGAGAAGCTCTGAAAAATCTTGCTGAGGCTGTTTAAGATGCCCTCACCTGGGTACGGACAGGCCAAAAAAACATACCCCTCTCTCTCTCTCTCAGTCCCAGCTGCCTCAGTTCACCATCTAACACCTTCACACAAATTTACTTTCAGCAGTTTAAATTAAATTAATGCGCCCAATTGTGAACTGGCAAGAACTACCACCATGCGCTAGCACAGTACAGACAGTAGGGACAAATAACGTATTAAAACATTCCTGCTACACTTGCCAGCACTCATCTTTCATTCTGTACGATACAACAAAAAGCGTGTTTTAGGTGTAAAGCGTGCAGACCGTAGTAAGATGAAAAATCACTTTTGCACCTCTATTTTCACACAGGCGAAAGCACTTCAGTCAAATAAGGCCAAGCGCCCGCTGCGCCCGCTCCACAGGTGGAGGAGAAAGGAGGCACGCAGGCCCCTCCGCCCAGCCTGAGGCAGGTTACAGCGCGGAGGGTGCCGCTGTTTCCCGCAGAGCTCCGCTCGCCCTGGCTGTCCCGCATCGCCTCACGCCGAGGAGAAGTTTGCAGCGGGGAGGGCGGGAGCGCCCGGCCGTGCCCGCCGGGCGCCGCATCCCATGGCGCCCTCCGCGCGGCTGCCGCTGGGAGCGTCCCCGCCCCGCCTGCGGCTGCACCCGCACCCGCACCTCACCCCGCCCGCAGCAGCCTCCGGGGGAAGCGAAGAGCCGCAAGCCCGGCACGGGGCCGCGCCGACCTCCCCCCCCCCCCCCCCCCCCCCCCGCCCCGCCGCCGTGACAGCCCGGGCGGGCCCGGGAGGGATCAAAGGGCCCGTCTCCTCCTCCGGGGCCACCGCCTGCCCCCCCCGCAGCCCCGAGAGGCCCCGGCGGCGGCTCCCCCCGCCCGCAGCCTCTCCCGGGCCCCCGGCGGGACGCCGCCGCCCCTCACGGGCCGCCCCCGCACTCACCAGGAGGACGGAGCCGCGCACCACCTCGGAGACGCTCTGCCGCAGCTCGGCCGCCGTGCCGGGCTTGCTCAGCGCCCGCGTGAACTTCCGAGTCTCCGGGGCCACCAGTGCCATGGCTGCCTCCGCGCTCCTCCGGCCCGGGCCGCCCGCTGCCCTCACGGCCCGGCCGCCGGGCGGCCCCTCACGCGGCGGCGGGGGGCGGGGGGCGGCCGTCGGGAGGCGGGCAGGGCGCGAGCCCCGCCGGCGGGTGCCGCAGCCGGCGCCGCTCCTGGCAGGTAGCCCCTCCCCCGCGGAGCCGGCGCGCACCGCGCCCCCACCTCCAAACACACCCGCGCGCCGCCGGGCGGGGGGAGCGGGGCGCCGCCGCGGACGGCCGATTGGCGCGGCCGCGAGCGGGGCAAAGGGGCGGGGCCGCGCGCGCGGCACGCCGAGGCCCCGCCCCCACCTGTTCCCGCGGCGCCTTTCTGATTGGGCGCCTGGTTACCTGCCCGGCTGCGACTCCCCACCCTCATTGGCTTAGCGCGGACCCGAGGCCAAGGTGAGGGGCGGGGCCGGCTGGAGCCGGAAGTTCCCGCCCTTGCCGGGCAGGCCCCGCCCTCAGCGGGGCGGGCTGTGGTGAGCGGCGGCCGCGGCGGTGTCCCGTTCGAGGCGGCGGAGGGCCCCGGGCTGGGGGGGGACCGTGCTCGTCCCGGGTCCCCCGGGGTGTGGCCCCGAGCGACGGGGTCGGCGGCAAAGCGCAGCCGGGGGACGCCGGAGCGGCGGGTGTAGCCGCCGCGTCCCGAGGGCCGGGGATAAAGCGCCGCAAGCCGCGCGGGCTGCAGTGCCCTGCCGGGCCGGGCTCTGCGCCAGCGGCTTCTGCTCGTGTTTACACCGGTATCTATGTATACGCGCACGTACGTACGCGGGGCTATATAAGCACGTGATGTAGGGAGAGAGTCACAAAGCGGTGAGATTGTTGCCGAAGCTACACCGGTCACAGTTCGGAAGCAGCGCGGTCACTACCAACAGCGCGGCTCATGCATGCGCATGAAGCGTCGGGTGTGAGGTTTTCCCTTGGGGCGGTTTTCTTCTCCCAAATAGTTTCTGTTTGCACGTGAAGTCGCAGGCGCGTGCTCAGTTGCGTAGCAGCGTGCACGGCTCCAGCTTTTTAAATTCCCGTGAATTCCTCCGGAGAGACTGGTTAGTAGTGCTCTTGAACTCGGAGGGTACACAGGCGTTGGGCCCATTTAAATGCTTGGAGCATCTGAGAGCGTTAGGGCTCGCGCCCCTTTATCTTTTTAGGCATCTTTTTATATAAAGTGAAAACACTTTTCTACGCTGAACTGTATGCAGCTTACTGCTGATGGAGGGAGCGACTGAGTGCTGTGGCTGGGGCGGGGGGACGCTTTCAGGTGGAAAGAAAAGATCGCAAAGTGATTGTATCTGAGGCTACGTGCTCAAGAAACGCCTGCCAGAGAAAGGGCCTACTTTTTTGGATGCTTCACAAACACATATGTAACTAATAAAATTCCAAATAATTGAGGCAATTCTTTCGGAAAGATGGAGGATAAAAAGTCCAAATACACAAATGTATAGATTACACCGAGGGAGTTTTTGTTGGTGAAGGATCTTTCTGCTGATACTTTGCAGACCTGTATCTAAGGCTCGTTTATTCAAATGTATGACCTATTTTTTTTAGTAGGATGTCTGTCACAACTTGAGTGTTTGTATTACTTTATACCTTCTGTAAGAAAGACAGACAGAATGCGCAGAGAGGTAGACTCGTCAGGCTTGTTAAAGATACCGCGCGTTCATGATTTCACAGACCTGGTGTGTTTATGTGTCAATGTTTAGGCTGATAAGTCAGAAAATTGGATACTAGTCAAACATTATCTGGACACAAAACTGGATGAGCAGCTATGTAAACATTTAGCTAGAGTAACTAGAATGAGCTGTCTTAGGATCACTTTTTTTATTTTTTTTATCTCAATCTGTAGGGTATGTCTAGATCTCAAACCTCCACAAGTAAACATGCTGTAGATTTTTTATAAATAATAGATGACCGTTTTCTAAAATAAAATCATGTTATTTTCAAAGCACTCAGGTGCTTTGAATTCTGACAATTCTGACCAAAAAAAAGAGACTAATCTATTGAATTTGTGATTGCTTAAATATAACATGGCATAATTTAACTATATTTGCTATATATAAATATTTCACATATATGTTATGCAGCTTTGCTGGAAAAGGGACAGTGTTCCAAGTCTGAAGAAGACTCTGAATGATACTCGTATAGGTAGAGTTACATAGGAAAAATACATAAAATAGGTAAATGGTAGTTTATTTAGGAAGACTGTACAGGATACCCAAAAGATGACATTACCACAATCATCAAGGTTTCTTCTTTTCAGCTGAACACATTCAGTTAAAGAAAGAAAATGAAAGCGACAATTAAAATGTGTATAAAACGAAAGGAAAAATATGGAAGCTGATAAGCAGAAATGATAAGTTAGCAGTTATAAAACAATGAGAATGAATAATGGTAGCTAAATATATGAATGAAAAGTCTCGGCTCATTGCCTAAAGGACAAGGGGAATACTTTTTTTTTTTTTTTAATGTCAGTATCAAGAAAGAAAAAAACTTGGCAGTGGCATGGTTTCCCTGCTACTTTGAAATATTTCACTTTTCAGTAACAATGCTGATATACAAAAGCATTTCTTTATTTGATAGAAACCTGGATAATGCAGTAATACTTTATGGATATAATTGCACATGTTTTATTCAATCATTACTTAGTAAGGATGCTAAATAGCAACAGGTAAGGGCAAAAAGATTTAAACTTTCAGGACCAATTAAGTCATGTCCTGGAATTTTATGGGATTCTGAATCATTTATGGTGATAAATCAACCTATCTATGTTTGTTCCAGAAATGAAAGGGAGAAACTGATTCGGTGCCCGTTAGAAGTGTAAAGCAAAAGGTTATTTGAGCTAAAATAACATGATGAGAACCTTTGGCAAAATCATGAAAGTCAAACATAAGAATCACATGTAGGAATTAAAGAATTATTGAGTTTTTAATATCAGCAGGATTGGCTGGAATTTAGGCCTGTTGTTTAATGAGATCAGTATGTCACCTGGCAAAGGTAACACTATAATTTTGAGCTGCTATGAAGACATTATGCAATATTCTATTTAGTGCCAATATTCTATTTCAAGATATTTTTATACAAAATGTACAACATATATTTATGTGAACAAAAAAAAAAATTACCCAGCAGATCTGAAAAGCAATTACATCTTGAAAACCACCATTGAATGGAGACCTGTTTGGCAAAGTACAACAAGAATTTGCGTTTATTCCAATCCTGTTCATAATGTTTATTAACTTACATAAAGAAAACACAAAATAATCACTAATAACATAGATGCAGCCATAAATATTTATGGGTACTGCTGAAGCAGAGCCTGCTTTTTGGGGGGGGGGGGGGGCGGGGGTGGAGTGGGACTTACTGAACTGTTTATTTGAATACAGATGAGTGGAAAGGCATCTAAGTACAAATAATATTAAGTCAAATTATAGAGGTGTTACAGTGTGGTTATGAACAACTCAAAGATTCATGCTTATGGTACAAATCTTGGATGTAAAAGCAGAGGAATATTAAGAAGTAGTAATAATGTTGTTGTTATATATGGCATTCATCAAACTATTACTGAAATAGAGGTATTGCATTTTAACACAAGTAATTGACAAACTGGAAAAGCCAGGAGAATCTGCCTTGTAGTGAGAGACTGAAGAAGCATCTGTTTAGCTTGTACAAAAGCTTGATCATAACGTACTAGGATTTGCAAGAGAAGAAAATTTCAAATATTAAAAGGTTCTTTAATCTGTCAGATAAGATAACAGTGAGAACCGGTAACTGGCAGGTGAAATTATACTAGTTTAGAATAAGCATAAGATCCTTTTCTTTTAGCCACAAGAGGAGTTGTTTGGTATAATATCCCTAAGGACCCACTAAACTCTGTCTCCCAAATCCTAAATTAAGATTCAATATCTTTTCTAAATCCTGGACTCTAAGTCATCTCTCAAGTTATGGACTCAAAGCAAAGTTCACGTTATAAAATTTCTTGGCTTATATTACTGTGGAGGTCAAGCTAGATGATCTTAATAACCTTTCTAGTCTGCAAATCCATTCAGTTAGGAAAAGAGCTGACGAGCTAACAGCCGCTAAATCATAACAAATTATGTGGTCGGAGTAAGTGCTAAAAGAATAGAGGAAGCAAGGGAGTATTCACTAACATCAGATATGCAGACAGTCTGGAGCTTTTACAGATAATAAACAACTTAGAACTGGATCTTAAAATCCAGAGAAGATGCATTCCTTTTTTTGAGTTCTAAAAGGCAGAAGCATAGAAAGCTACATTTTGATAGCATTTTATCAGTATTTTAATTTAAAATGAGCTACTAGTTCTGTATACTTGTAAAAATTAAAATAAAATAATACCACTGATGGATGGCTTTCTTAGCATCTTCAAACATACTAACCCATTCAATGAAATGCTGGAGCAGGTTCATTTGAGCTCCTTTTTAAAATTCTTCCAGTGCCTGAAAGGAATAACGGAGTGGTTTTTCTGCATCTGGCTAAGACTGAATTTTTCCCGGATACAGCTGATCTATCCTTCCTAATATTATGCAAGCAATGCACACAGATATTTCTGAATAGCAGGTTTTAGTTCTTTTTTTTTTTTTTCCCCCAGTGGAATATAACAGTGTGCCAAAGTTTATGTACAGAAATGTGCAAACATTTCCAAATTACTTTGATTATACAACACTGATATACCCCATGAAATCCATAATATGCATTCTTAAGATAACAATTTTTTATCAGATGGCGTCCCCAAGTCTACAAAGTCTTTGATTCATCTTAAATTAAAATACCTGAAACCGGCTATTTAGTGTAAGGTAGAGGAAATGTGTATTTCCACTGAGCAGATACACCATAAATTACTTTGATGTTGTTTCCTTTGATTATATTAGTAAGAAAGAGCACGTATATGTATGTGTGTCTCTGTTGCTCATAAATGGAAATGCAAACAATATTCTGTTTTATTCCTTACCTGGAAATCTGGGTATATCATGTGGTGAAGGGCAGGAAGATTTAGTGGAAGTATCTCAGTAACTTCCAACATGTTACTGTTCATAAAACTACATGCATTACCTGCTTTGCAGAATGATGTAATCAGTTTCGGTGTAACTCTGTGTTTTAGGCTTAATTTTTGTAACCCTGCCAATAGAAACTTGAGGAAGGACCAAGTACATGCTCTGTAATCTTTCTACCCATTCAGGTGCAATTCTAAAAGGTCATTTTTCCAATTATATTTCTCATGTTCAGCAGAGGTATTGCAGGATTAATATAAGCAACTAAATCTTTGTCTGCATTGATGCGCAGCATAAATATAGCTTCTTTTTTCTTAAAAGCAGAGGTGGTGTTACCTCTCATGCCCTGGCTAAACTCCAACCAGGGTAACAGTAGTTCTATGTTAATAAATTTCTGTGCAAGTTCAGGAGGATACAGAATAATTCACTTCCTGTCTTTTCCACTGACTCATAAGTCAATTATGACACTTCTTCCAGTTTATCAGTCAATTAATCAGTTTAATTCAGGCTTCAGGGATGATATTCCTTCTTCAGTGTTACTTGTAAGAGCTTACCCATGAGTATTAGTAACATCGTTTGGGGAGTTAGTCATGTAATGTGAGCAGAATTCCACATAATTTTCTTCTGTTTTCAATGGAGTACAACAAATGTGATTTTAAACCTGATAGGGAATTGATGCAGAACTTCTGAGTAGCTACTCTGAATTCGTTTTAGATTATTTAGGTTTTTCTAAACTCAGTTTAGATAGTTTGTGTTAAACTGAGGTAATGGAGGCTATGTTTAACAAAAGTAAAAATGGATGAGTAAGGTTTTGTACCAATTAACTCAGGTTTTTAAATTATTTAAAGTTTAACTTCTACAGTTTTAAATGTATGTTTGTTTATTTTCACAGCTTTCATTGAACTGCTGTCTAGGGTTACTGTGCACTTTTAAGAGAGGCCTCATGTCATGACCACCAGCAGCAGCTTAAGTGCATACCATGGGACACATATTTCTTTTATTATCAGCATAAGGGTTGTTGTAGCCTTTAGAAGAGGATTTTTCTGCTCAGTAGTGATGGAGATTTCCAGCTAAGCCAGACCATATGCTGATTTCTGGATTTCTTATCTGTAATCAGTCTTTCTTGATGTTGTCAAAGATGTTTCCATTGCAGAATGATTTTCCTACTTCAAGTCTTCAGTGTTCAGATACAATATTTATTATTATGAGACTACATCCCTTACTACACAAACCAATAATGTATTTCTTGCAGTGTTAATATTTGTGACTCCCCACCCACTTTAAACTAAGAGCAGCATGGAGAAGATGGCTGATAACCTCCTAACACATAAAACTACTCACAAGGTCTCCTGCAGACACTGTAATTCAAAGTAGTCTTTATGACTACAAATCCTCCATTATTGACTTGGCTGCTCATTCCCTTACTTTGGCATGGCTCACATTTCTTTCATTCTGAGTAGGTAACTTCTTCATACACGAAGAATTTGGATAAGTGTTCCTTGTTTCGAGGTCAGTTTAGATACAGTTCCAAGACACGAGCTGAGAAATAAGTAATAGGATGTGAGCTGTATTCAGCAAAGCAATCAAGCGGTGATTGTTTACACTGTATGTGAGTCCAAAAGCTCATAGTTCTTATCTCCATGGCAGAGTAACTGATGCAGCAGAGATCTTTGCTGGCACCAGGGAACAGTTTTGACCATATGCTGTTCACAAGAAAAGGAAAAAAAATTTTTTTTTTTTTTTTTTTTGGTATAGTGCATGCTTGTCCGGTATCGACTACAGTAGCATACTTAGGAGCTTGTTTCTCCAGTATAAATACATACCCTAAAATACTAGACTTTGGTTCCTATGCTTTCTTCCTTGCCAATTCATCTGGCTGTCATAATAATCATAGGAGTTATACTGTCGCAAATAAATGTCATATACTGTCATAACATAAAATAATTGTACAATATTTTATTGTATAGATATTTCTATTTTTATACAATATGCAGCTAATAAAAATAACTGCATAATTGCTAATTTCTACTGGCTAAAGGTTTGGCAGATTTTGAAACTGCTTGCTATCCTGTGGTTGACTTAAAGTAAATTGGTGGAAGCAGTTTTTAAACTTTTTAAAGCTATTTTTAAATAGCCGCAGGGCAATCTCAAAACAAAACAAAAAACCCAAGCAAAACCAAAAAAAGAATACATATCCAAAAACAAAAGAAATTATTTGAAGGGTTTGAAAGTTTCCTGTCCCTTTATAATTTTTGCATATTTGTAGCCTATGATGGTATACCACAACAATAAGCCTTATTCACATGAGTAACCACAATGAAACTACTAGAAATAATCACATGAGGAACAGCTGCAAGAGTGAATTTGTGGATGTGGTGTAAATAAGAAAATCGTAAAACAGAATGCTGAAATTATCATGACTAGTACAGAATGAAAGAGCAAAAGTCAGACATCTTTCCAAGAAATAAATACGTCATGATCAATCCTGGACTATACAACAGACTTTGGAATTTATAAACTGGTGCAATACTACCTAAAAGAAATATCTCCTCATCAAAATAATAATTCAAATGAGTATTTGAAACCTTTCAAATGCAACCGATGACCAATGTGACTTAGGATAAAACTCAGATTTCTTAGAAGGGCAATTGGAACGTGCTTAGCTATTAAGCACAACGGTCTTGGAGGAGGATCCCTGCACATGAATCAATACAGACCGTCTCAAGATGCCTACTGTCTCCTATTTTCCTATGAAACATGATGAATGGAAGCTCATGAGCATTTGTCAGCTTTCCTTTGCAAGGACAAAGGAAAAAGGTCATTTTAGACTTGATTTCCTAGGTTTTCCTGCTGTGCTGTTTAGTATGTATTTATGTTGTTTCAAAAAAAAATACACAAAAGGAAAATAAATTTACATTCAGAACTGGTCTTGCTTGCTACAGAGGATTTACATCACTTAGATTTTACTCTTCTGTCTTCCAAAAACTACCAAACAGTCCTTACATTTGATTTTAATTGCATGTGTGAAAAAAATAAGTTGTCCACAAAATGATCAGGTTATTGTCTATTTGCAAGCTACAGCTACCCCGTTCCGTGTAGTATTATCTGTAGCAGCTGTAACATCTAAGAGCCTTCCAGAAGCTTATTAAGCAATGCGACTAACGTGGGGTTTTTTTCTCATGGAAAAAAGTGTGTTTGCTGGAACGTTTTGATTTTTTTCCTAATAGTACATATTGCATCCATTCATCCATCCACATATTATCATTATTTTTCTATTAGACAAGAAAAGTTCACAGGAAGAAGCCTTCAAAGCGTGTAGTGTAGAGTGGGGAAGTAATTGCAGGAGATCCCTGGAAGGCTCTGTCTCCTCCACTGGAAGTCTTTCCTCTGTAGAAAAGTCTCACGTGTCAGAAGATTGAGTAGCCAAAGACAGTTTTATTTTGGAGCCATGCTGTCCTGAGGTTCTCTCCTAAACACACCACAGCTGTCCTCTAAACTGATAAATCCTTCAGAAGTTAACATGGCTTATACTCCAAATATAAAAGCAGCTGTAAGGAGACGCAGGGCCACAGATTTACTGGCACATTCCAGTTGCTGCAGCAGTGACAAATTGTCTGTAAACCTCGTATTTGCTATACAAACAACCATATAAACATATCTATTATTTTTGTATTTTACATATAGAACAAGTAAGCAAACATAAAGCTACGTGTGTCATTTCTTCTGACACAAATTTTGTTTCCGTTTCTTAGCATCGTTCCTCAAGCCCATGATAATGGTGAGTAAAATCCAACTAAATACAAATGCTACTGCTTTCAACAAGCTTTGCATTTATTTTGCAAAGTACTCCATAATATGTTGGGCAGTGCATAATGGGTCTTCGGTCCTTATCGTCTTTCAGATCTATGTTCAAATAACAGAGAGGTAGGATCAAACAAACTGTCCCTGTGGCTCGCTCAGCCAGCATTCCAGCCCTGTCCTTCCTCACTTTCTCACTTTCCCAGGGTTATCTCCTTGCATCTTAATTTTAAGAAAAGGGGTCATCTGAGTTTGTGGAGCAGGGATCTGTTTGGGATACCATCTGTCTTGCAGTATCATCTCTAGATTTGTTGTTTGCTGAGCCTTATTAAATCATGTTTCCATGTCTTTCTTCAGGTTCTATATTATGCTCTAGTTATCTTCACTCATAGTTTCTCATTGTCTAAACTATTTTTTAAGGAAAAATCCCCATGTGTTTCTTCCAACTGAATCCACCCATTACCTTCTTTCCTTCTCTTCCTTTAGTTTGTGAAGTCTGCTTCAGTTTTGTTCCTTAGAGCAAACACTGTTTTTATTGTTCTTATCACCAGCTTTCCTGCTTACATTCTTCTTTGGATTACTGACCATGTAATTAGGAAGCTTGGAAAGGAATACAAAAAATGTCTTTAACCTGTTTTAAAAATTGGGCATATCCCTAATAAATTTAAAGGAGTGAGTCCCGTAACCTGGAAGGGTTGATAGAAAATGCTTGTTAAAGTAGATAATCCCGTATAAGGCAAAAGAACCAGACCAAAGAACAAATAATTAGAGGTTAGGATCACAAAAAAAAGTCACACAAATACCAAAACAATGTAACAGAAAAAGAAAAGAAACAAAGTATTTAAGCCAGCTCATTAAGTGATGTCCAGTTAGGACTAAGCATAAGAGGAATGGTGTAAAGGAAATTCTGACTTCCAGTTAACAATTCTGCTGCAGCAGTTTTAACTTCTTGTAATTGTAACCTAAGAGTTTCCTGGAAACTCCTAGCACGGAAACACATTCAGCCTACTGAAAGGCACGTTTTGCAAGCCAAACATTTTAGTTGCTGCTAAAATGAACTTGAAATCTGAATTTAACGCATTTTTTAAAGTGTATCACACTGGGTTTTATACAGCTGCAGTGAGCCAAGGTAAATGGTTATAGTACCTATGAGCTTAAAAAAGGGCAAATTCATCAAACAGGGAAAAAAAAAAGTTTGAGATCAGGCCTGTGAAAAACTACTGTGCTGTGTCACCTTCTCTTCAAAAATTAACTATTTCTTTGCCCACAAGTCTATATCATTTTAGACTGAAAAGAGTGAATAACTCTGATTTAAAGAGCAGCATTAGCAGGTGTCCTAGAAAACTCAGACTGCGCCTTTCCACTCAAAAGAGTATTTTGTTCCAGCAGCAGAGGAGCTAATGAAACCTAACAGTAGCTCCCTGAGCACGGGTGCGAGCACCGATACGGGGCTGCCCTGCAACAACGTCATTCCTACCAGCTCTCCTTGGCCACCAGCTGCCATCACAGCGTGCCGTTTCCAGCCAGATCTCCAGCCCCTGTAGCCTTCCCATAGCCTTCTCTTAAGCTGTACCTCGTATCAGCTCCAGCTGTGGCAACGGTGGTGTAAGCTCTAGTGTGGAAAAGTTGATGAGGTCTGCAGCACCCCATGGAAGAGGCACTGGGCTGTGCCAGACGCAGTATATCGGTGCAAAATGTTAAGGAAAAGCCTACTGTAATGGCTGGATACTGCAAAATCTGAACTTTAGATACTGGCTTCTACTACAGCCTATGTGAGCTGCCTTCATACAAATCGGCAACAAAGCCCCTTATACCTGTGATTTTTATTATCATAAGAATATTTTTGTGGGTGACATAGAGTTGGCAGAATGGTCCCATCATGCCCCTTCAGAATACCCTAAGACAGCAGCACAGAGACCATTTTGGCTACAGCAATAGCCGGGTGGTGTACGCTAGAGGGGGTGTCAGGTTGTTTGGGTTTACGCTGAGTCCTGGAGATGTACCGCTGCAGTCTTGGGGAAGCTGCAAATTTCCAGTAACCTTGGGATTCCACCAAAGGCTTTGCATGGGACTCCCACATGGTGAAGGCCTAAATGGCTCGGTTCTGTTTTCAAAAGAACGTAGACAATGAAGCTAGGGTATATCTCACCACCTAAATAGTTGCCTAAAGCCTACTATATAGATGAAGGACAGCAACAAGTATCTCCAGAGGGCAGTTCATTTGATCTACTTCAGCCATTTACCTTAGAGTGAGATGAATTGCTCTCTGGAGGTGTCTCTTTCCAGCTATCAGCGCTAAAGGAAGTATAATGCAACTGGCACAGATACGGATATCCATCTTTTAGATACCTAACTTTCCTCCCCACAGCCGTCCTGCGTGAGGTTCTCTCTCAAGCTGCAGGCTGAGGGAGGACGAAAGTGTAAAACTGGAACTTTGACAAGGATACTGATGGGATATGTTCAATCAAAATTAATTGTAAAATCACGGGATAGCTCCCCTAGTCGATACAGTCGTGTCAGCGAGGTTAGCACAGTGCACGTAACCTGTGCCCCTTACAACACAAACACAGGATTGTGATCTGAACTTTTCCCGAGTAGTAATTTCCTTTGGCACTTCAAAATGTATTTGATTGTACTTTTCATTCGGAGATGCAGAATGAAATAAACCCTCTTCTGTTTTATACTCAGAAATACACGTGAGCAAAACACCCTCGCCATGTAGTCTTTGTTTGGGCTTCCTTAGATCAGGTGTCTATATTTCACTTACTTTTAAAAAGAAGAAGAAGAAAAAAAGGAAGGGAAATTACCCATGGTGGTATCTGCATTAATAGAATTCTGTGGATTGTTAACAGAGTTTGCACAGTTTAGTAGCATTAGGCTCTGAAGTATATTACATGTGCTTCAATTATTTGACTGGTAAAATTAAAGTTGGGTGTTTATATAATACAGTTTGTTGCAGATAAGCTTTCAATGGAAGCGTCAAAGAATGTCTTATCCCTATTCATAACTAGTTCTGGTTCTAATAAATATATCAAAGACTTAGCAGAATTTAAACTTACAGTTTTGCACATAACATGTAAAAATAAACTCCCATAAGTTATTACATATATGAATCAAACATCATATAATATTCAGAGAAATCTAGCAAATTCAGTGATTTGTTTACTATTAAAGTCTACCTTAAAAGTGTTGCCAGTTCTACTCACACCAAGAAGCATCTTGCTACCCAAAAAGTCCCCTTGAAATAAAAATATTTGTTGGAAAATACAGTAATAATCCTAAAAAGATGTAAAGTTAGGGTATTAGAATTGCTAGCAGAATCAGACTTGACTTAACGATAGTATATCTGCAAATATAAAATTAATTAAACATTCAGGCAGTGTTTTACCTACAGATGATGTGCTGTGGGTATAAGTCACTTATAAACACACAACAATAGGTGAAAACATATGTTTTATTTAATTGTTCTAGATATCAAAAGCCCTATGATTTTGTAAAAGGAACTGTTTTCCATAGACAGGTTGATTTACCTACAACGGATGCTGACACAAAATTTCAGAGAACATCTGCTGTGATAAGAACTACTACTTGTACTGGAAAACTGTTTAAGTGTAAGCTAAGTTGTATAAGAAGTCCAGTTAAGTATATGCTTAATTGTGTGAAGATAATTTCTTTCAGGCTGACTGATTCTTTGCTTATACCTTTAAATCTAGTTTTAATGATGATTTTCTAACCTTGCCCTTCTCAATAACATTCTTCCTTTTGAAAGTTTACATCACCCATAATACACTTTTCACTTCTCATTGATTCAGCCGCTGTTAGGGTTGCCATAACCGTGGCAGTTCAATTACTTTATTTCTGCCTACCATTTCCTTTTCTCATTAAAGCTGAACATGCAGCTTTGAGAAGGAGCTTTTGCAGCACCCTCTACGTAAGATGGTACTCAAAGGTATGAATGAAATAGCTGACAATGGTGATAGTCCTTGTGAAAGCTTTGCATTGATGCTTGAAAGGCTGCAGTGGTTTCCTATTTGTCACTATTTGTATATCGGCGTGTTGCAATTGGATCTTTAAAGTGCTATGTGGTCTGGATCCTATCTATTTACAATGCCACTTCCGTCCCAGTGACAGCTGAGATAGTCACATCTGCTTTGGTTTGCAGCTCAGATACTATTAGGTGACTGAAATAGTAAAAAGAGAGGAAAAAAAAAAGAGCTGGAAAGCCCACCTCCAGGCTGGTGTCAGGTCCTTGACTCTGTCAGCGGTTGATCCAACAGTCCAAGGGCATGTCACAGAAATGAAAATCTGTGTTTTAAAATGTTTGCTGTCATACTTGCAATAGCATGAGTTTAGACAGGGCTTCACGGGACAAACAGTTTTGTTTCAGGCAACACTGGGACAGAACCCGGGCTGACCACATCCACATCCACATCCACATCCACATCCACATCCACATCCACATCCACATCCACATCCACATCCACATCCAGTGTGGTCAGGGGAAAAAAGGTTATTTTGTTTTTCTTGCAATAACTGTGGGTCTTTGAAAAACTCTCCTCACAGATTCCAGTGCATGTGAACTCACCGATGGTGTCAGTGGGGGCTTGTGCTCCTCCCGCCCGGAACAATATGAGTACACAGAGCAGGCTGAATCATCATTTGGCTTCCCCTCCAGTAAAGGATCCCATAGCCGCAGGAATCTGTGGCACTAGGAAAGAAACGGGGATTTTCAGCTTCGCGTGGGTGTCACTTCTCAAAGCGTTACCGCTACTTTTTTCTCCATTAAGAGGAAACATTAACAAAATGTTCTGTTCCTGGTGGTAACACACAGGTTATCTATCTAATGGCTTGTCACTAAGTAGCAGATAGCCTACGTAATGACTGCAAGATGTTCCCAAAGCAGCACAGGCTTCTGACATGAGAGGCTTTGCTAAGGAGTAATCTCTGGTAAGTGAGAGTTGAAAGTCCTCCTACCTGCTCTGCAAATGCAGGCTGGTGGCAGAGCTTGGACAGGCACACGGAGCTCTGCCTGCGCTCCGGGACGATGAGCTGAGGCTCAGCCATAAAATGCCTCAGCTTGGCATCAGGTTATCGTGGATAACCTCTTAAAGTTTCCCCTTCTCTCCTTCTGGGACTAGTACTGGCATATCCTTGAATTCTTTTTCTTCTGTCCCAACTGAAAACCCTTACAGCATGTATTTGAAGTCTTACTTTTCTGGGGTGAGGCAAAGTTTAGGAAAGTAGCTCCAGATGTGGAAGGGAGTGCTTTTCATGGAACTTCAAGATAGCTGGAAATGGGGATAGGCAGGACTGACTGAAATATTGCAAATATTGCATACTCGAATGCTGTCATGAGACTCTGGATCTTCTCTATCCTCCAAGGTGATGTAATGGTTACCAGAAAGGCAGCCTTCATTGAAATTAAGAGCTGACTCTTCTAGTAACATACTTTAGGCCCAAGAAGAAAAGTCCAGAACTAGTGAAAGGAGACATGATGTGGGCTGAGTGGCATCTGGTATGTTTTCACAGCCCCTCACGGTACTACGCTTCCTGAGGGACAAGCCTTGGCTTTCACTGGAACATGAAAGTTCCAGAACTGGATGAAAAAAATCTTATTTTTCACCACCATGAACATGGTGTGAACAGAGCTTTGTACTCAAGGATGTCACAAAGATTTTGGAGGCTTGAGGTAGTGTCGTGAAGGCCTCTACTCTGCCTCGTAGCATATGTGGATGGTCTGCACAGCATGTGTGAAGGTCTGGCCAACTGCATGCTGTGGGACGGAGAGCCATTCTGTGTGGCCACAGCGCATCTAATTGCAGCGCCTGCACGGGCCCGATACGCAATGCACACACAGGGTCGGCTGAATGCAGGACTGGAGATATGGCTTGTGTACAGTTTATCCATTTAAGTGTAGAAACTGCTTACTGGTGGTCCCCAAGAGTGGCCAGCTGCTATGAAAATACAGGAAAAGCCACATCTTGCGTAGAGCAGTGCCAGAGGTCCTGTAAAGTCCGCAGAAATCCTAGCCCTGGCTAATTAGTCTCACACTGAGGGCTCGTGCCCGCCACTGTTTCTGTAGCCTCACAGTCACAAAGGCACCTTTCTCATGGCAGGTTTTTCTGCATTCCCCTCTTGCTAGAGGTAATCCTGTAGTTTTACCATTTTTGGATTCCGTCTCTGGATGCCAGCCCTCTTGCCCACCCCCGGCTTTGCAGATGCTTGCAGAGCCACCTGCAGCAGGTAGTGTTGAATACTTCTCTCCAGGAATCTGTGACCAGAGTCTTACTAAGGTGACTCCGAACATTTCCCTTCAACTAGCTCGGCTCCCAGTTCACCCAGAGATAGAGCGAACAGCAAAAATCAAGACACACCGGTAGTCTCCTGCTTAAAGCCTTTCAGTGTTTGCAGTCCTTGTTGCACAGAGGGGGGCTTCAGATTCCCTACAACCGTCCCATGGTACTGCCTCCGTCTCTGCCAGATCACGCTCCTTAAGGTAGCGCACCCCCGTTACTGACGACCAGCTAGCCAGAGCGAGAACAGATTTTTGTCCCTTGCCAGCCTTTTACTGCTGTAGGCTTTCCCGAGTACCAGTGGCCTTTGGCATCAGGCTGGCGTGCACACCTGAGCGCAAATATCCCATTTGTTCTCCGAACAATGCTTCCTTCTTTCCTTCCTTGCTTCGCTCACTCATTCGTTCCCCTGGCACGCTGTAGAGTCGATGCTTGTACAAAGCATTCCTCTGAGCTGGCGGGGCTGCTGTCATCCCTCTGAGCCTGCTGTGCACAACCTGCTACTGCTGGCAAGCTCTTGCAGAGTGATGTCATCCTGTGCAGATCTTACACCACCGTCCCCATGCCAGACATTGTGTTGGCTCGTGTTGTTTGTTACCGTGCGGATAGCTCCTTAATTTATTTTTTTTGCAAAGGATTTGAAATTTGATCTGTGCTTGCCTTTCTGCTTCTGGGCTTTTCTGTTGGGGAGCTCTGAAATCTCTGTGTTGGCATCTGTGCAAGGCTATTGTCCTTCCTCTTGTCCGTCCTAGCTGGGCTGGGTAACTTCTGTTTCACAAATTCTAGTTGTTTTGTTAACATTTAAGCCAAGTCTTCCAGCTTTCCACTTCTGAATCTTACGTTCCAGATTCAAATAGTCTTGCCTCATCCAAGTCAACTATTCAAAACAGTCAGCCCTAGATCAGTGAGCCTTCTCCAGCGTTTCACCCTCTTTACCTACCTTCTGATGAAAACAGCTTTCTTATATGTTTCAATTCACTTTTACATTTTCATGTTCTGTAATACTCTTTCGTAATTCATCTGCCTGGTTTCATGAAACACTATCAAAGGTATTAAGTGCTTCAGCTCCTTGCCAGAAACAGAACTACGACCTGGCTGGTTTCCATTTTGCTGCAGATGTAGTATTGTTATAGTCGTTATCTTCCAAGTACTCAGGCGAAATAAATTTCGTAACAAAAATGGCAACATACCTTTCATTAGCCTGACTTTTTACTGGTACCTCTCTGATTTCTCCTCCCAGATGAAGGTCAAAAACATCCCCGCTTATCCTCTACATTTCCAGACGTTTTTAGCACTAGTGGACCAACGTGCAGCTCCACTGTCCTGCTCAGACATTTTCTTAGTTTCTTTTCTTCACAATGATGTTTGTTTGCTCAGCAATGAGTCAGAACAGAAAAGTATGAAAGAGGTTTCATGTGGGTCAACCCATTTTAGTTTCTCCGTCTTGTAAGGGTGCAGTTATCCACCCCAACAGGAAATAACAAGACTTCTTTGTGAATGGATGTTACAGAGGTATAGAGGCTGGAGAAGCCACGGTGCTGTGGTCTATCTAGCATGTACACGAGGTGACTTGGCCTAAATTAATTATATTAATTTAGTGGAGGTAAGAATCTCCCTTGAACTAAATATACTGAAAAGAGAAAGGATTTACAGACTGTCCTAGGAGGAACCTGAAAAGGGTTTGCTCCTCTTCCTGTGCCCTAAAAGCCCATGCATCGGTGGCAATAGCCTGGAAGGAACTCACGCAGGAATCCTCTCACCAGACCCACGCTAGCCTTTCTAACAGGTTAGAAAGGTGATTTGTTCAGGCTCGAGGTGGGTAAACAACTTCAGATGTACAGCTTACATGTCACCAAATGAGACAATATAAACAAGCCGGTCGTACAAATTGGCAGTCATCACGTAACCTGGGAAAACACAGACGTTCCAGCTGTGTTTGTAAGACACCTCACACGGGGGGGGCTCTCAATATCGAGGGACACTGGAGATGACTGGAATCTCCCCCGTCTGTCTAAACGCATCTGGATCTGCATCAGCAAAGCTCACTGACACAGATGTGCGCGTTTCAGGATTTTACATCTACCCTCTGACTGCACGGTTACAGTGTTGACTCAACCTCCACTTTACTTCCTTTCGGATTTCCCCATCTTCAGATTTTTTTTCCTGTGTCTACTGTAGGAGTGAGATCCTTTTATAAACATTGCTTTTGAGTAAAATTCTGGATTAACATGGAGTTATAACATCAGATTTATTGCTTATTAATTGTCAATATCTGAGACTTTTTTTTTTTTTTTTGAGGATTGACACTGATTTCTTGTTCCCAGCTGAAGGAGACACAAAATCCTGATTCTGTGCTATTGGCAGCCCTTTGGCAGCACTCTCTTCAGGATCATGCACCTTACTGTGATAATTCCCTTCTAGCAATCTGCTTTGTAATCCATTACTTTAATAAAAATCAGATTTAACTTTCAAGGAGCAACCACTGAGAAGTGATGAGTCTCTGTTTCCTCACTTCTGAACAGGATATAGAGAATGGTGCAAGAAAATTTTAATTTGGGACAATATCGGTGCCATGTAATATTCATAACTACCTAAATCACACTTTAAGTTTTTCAGGCGCTTTGTCTATTGTATTAATAAATCCTTACGTGACTCTCATTGAGTGACTACCTTTTGGGGAAGGAGAGGCAGGGCAACTTGCCTACGGCAGCACAGGTCATGGGTGGAATGAGGATTACGACACAGGATTTCCTGCCTCCCAAATCTCTTCTGGTTCTTCCAGACCAGGCTGCCTCCCAAGCAGGTAATTACACACATATCAGCCACACCTCTTATAATTTTCTTATCGTTATTTATGAGCTGTGATTCTCCTACTTAACTCAGTTGTACTTCACCGTATTACTTAGCTGTGCTTTACAAAACAACTCAGAGAAGTTTTTCATTTGCATGTTCCTGAAGTCAGCTCCAAGAAAGGTGTTAACTAAGCTTTTAACAAGGCTAGACAAAAAAAAACCCCAAAGCCCAATTACAATATATTTAAAGGCGCTTACCTCTCTGCCAACCAAATAAGGCAAAGCCATTTAATCGCCCACAACTATGAGGGCAAATTAGTCACGAAAAAAATTATAGCTGCATATATTGTGTTCAGGCAAGAGAACTGCATGCTTAAACAAAATGAACTTTAACACAGTTAAAAGAAACTCACACATTTTGTAAGTGAGATGCTTCTATATAAAGTGGCAAGAGGAAGCTGCATCTGTGCTCAGTTGTGGAGGAGGAGGAAGCCAGATCCTCAACTGCAACAAACTGATTCTGATTCAAGGGAATGAATGGATGGAGCTAGATTGATTTAATCCATCGAAGGATCTGCATCAAATTTTCTTAGAACCACAAAATTTATGAGACTCTCAACTCTGAAATTCATTTTGACGGGGGAGAGAGAATGGCTGTGTTGAAAGCAATCTTGCTTACACGTTGAGGAAACCGTTGGCTAATTTTGTTAGATTGGTTGTATTGGTTTATTTTCCATGTCATTGAACAATTTTGCTCTCCATTCCAGTCATGCAGTATTTTATCACCTGGGGTTGGTGGATTTTTTTAAAAATACCTCATCCATTTGACATTTCATCCAACCCAAATTGCTTCATTGTTTCTGAAGAATTCTTGCCTCTCTGTCTCTGTTGAAGAAGGGGCAAATAGCAATAGGGATGTCAGCTGTGCACACCAAGACAATGCCTAGATGATACTCCCCAGAATACCTAGAGATGTGAACATGAAGTCTGAACACAGAGTCTCTCTATGCTTTCAACTATTTTGAATGTATACAGGCACAATCCATTTCTTAAAATTAATCATTTTCTGACCTGCTGCCTCTGACCTCTTCTGATCTCCCCAAAGAAGAACCATGTTAGCTAGCTGTGTTTTAAGTGGTCTAATAATTATAAATCATTTGTTTGAGACTGATCATCCACTGCTCCAGCATACATTCTAGTTAGGATTGATGACAAGTATCTGAGAGAAATAAATACTGCTGGCTGGTGAGCACAAGTTATGAAAAATGCCACCAAACATGTTTACATGAAGGAAAAGCCTGAAACAACAAGTGCTCGAAAGATGCTGTGCACCAAGTGATAGCATCGAGTCTCTTGCTGGTGTTTGGTGTGCAAAAGTTAAGATCACCAGTAGGCTTGCCCAAGAAGTTCAAGAAAACACAACAGGACCATTGCTCTATCCTTTGCATAGCTGGTCTGGACCAGTGAGCAGAGCATATTACAAAATAAGAGTGGTAATGCTTTATGGTTTTTTTGGTACAAGTGATTGCATAGGTGAAGTAGGGCAGAAGTGACCCTACACAATACTGCAAGTTGCATTTCCCAAAACACATGAGTCAGCCTCCTTGGATAATAAAGTGCTTTTTATGATTTTTGGTGTTTCCCTTCTGAATCTCTGTGGCAAACTTGCATCACAATTTTCAAATCTTTCTTCGCAATGTCAAGACCTCAAAGCTTTTCCCTTGGAAAAATCAAAGCAGAGATTCTCAGGAAATCTCTGGAGTTCAGTCTCTGGGGT
This sequence comes from Mycteria americana, assembly GCF_035582795.1. Classification (NCBI taxonomy): domain Eukaryota; kingdom Metazoa; phylum Chordata; class Aves; order Ciconiiformes; family Ciconiidae; genus Mycteria; species Mycteria americana. Next base: position 163,083,938 of record NC_134365.1, on the reverse strand, counting down.
GAAAAGAAGACCACAAAATACAGTAAGTCTCATAATAAAATTACAGGATGCTGTAATACATCTGAGCTACTTTTTCATCTTTCAGCCCCTCCAGTGCTGAGGCAGAATGGCAAAGGCAGGTACTGAACCTACTACCAGCCTGTTCGTACATGTATTCCAGACAAATAATTCCATGCTCCAGGGCTGTCAGTTGTGATGAGCAAAATATATGCATGTGTGTATATTGTGTGTATATATATATATATATATATATATATAATTTGAATCTGAATTCACATGAATGTGAAAGGAGAATCAAGCCTTTACCTTTGCCTAATTTTTGAGTACTTGTCTACCCAAGGAACGGTCAAAACAGAAAAGGAACTAAGTAGAGTCAGCACATAACCTAGTCATGGGTTTTACAGACAAGGAGAAATTCCCATATAGCCATCCGAGCTGTTGACCCAGTATGCAGAAATAGCCCCTTCTGAGTGCTACATTCACGGGTCAGGGGGTGTTCAGGGCTGCGTGTGAAAGGGATGAAATAGCTGAGCAGCACAGCACCATAGTGCGTCTCTCTTGGGTAGAGGTGGAGGTAGTATTGATGAAGGTAACGGTGGAGTAGGTGAGTGAGTACTTTAGCCCCCTGAATCACCTGGACAAAGCCCCAGCTAGAGAGAGAGACATTTGATTCCCACTTGTAAACCCGCACTGGAGAGCAGCCTTTTCACCATCATTGCCTTGTTCCCAGCGCGTTCTTGTGATCAGAGCAGAGATGCCTGGAGGCCCCTCGGTTTCTTTTTATCACCTGGGGCTGCAAGATGGCACTAGCCAGCGTCCGTGTCTTCACACACCTCAACTTTCCTTCCCTCTGTAATTCCCGTAAAATACCAACAGCACTGTCTAGGAGCTGATGTGTCAGTTAGCATAATGCCTGGCATATCTCCTTGTTAGGCTTCCAGTCCCCCTTCATACAGGGCATTTTTTCCTGGTGTCTGAGCTTTGAGACTTAAAAACCCCGCTGTCTGGGGTTTGTGCACTCTTTCTCTTCAAGGAAAAGTCCTTTAAAACAGTGAGCATTCTGGATCCCTTTTTTGATCTGGGTGAATGCCAAATCCTTGGTTAATGTAACATCGCAAAATCCTTCCTAAAATGGACATGACAATCTTGATTCAGTCACTCTTGAGTTTATTGTTTCTGAATCCCTCTGTAAGTCCTTCTCTGTTTACAAGTGGTCTGATGATTATAAATCATTTGTTTGAGACTGCTCATCCACTGCTCCAGCATACATTTTGGTTAGGATTGATGACAAGTGTCTGAGAGAAATAAATACTGCTGGTTGGTGAGCACAAGTTATGAAAAATGCCACCAAACATGTTTACATGAAGGAAAAGCCTGAAACAACAAGTGCTCGAAAGATGCTGTGCACCAAGTGATAGCATCGAGTCTCTTGCTGGTGTTTTGTGTGCAAAAGTTGTTCTGTGTTGGGTTATGCTAAACCTCAAGACAGCTTTTCTTGCACAATAGGAAAGTCCATGCAGAGGGCAGGTATTAAATAGTTATTAAACTCTAATTGTGTCTCATACCTGTTGCACAAGACTTTCCGCATGGAGACAAGCCTTAAGAAAAGGTCACAAGAGGGTGGATGAGATATTTGGCCCCTGGTACTTTTGCCACACAGCATATGAGGCCACATCTCCATTTACAGTCTTTCGAGCCCACATAATTTAATTAAGCTCCTCTCTTGCCATAAAGCAGCATGGCTGATTGATTGAACGACTAGGTATCTCTGCAAAAAAACTGTGGGAGAGCCATAATAGCAGCCAGCTCCCTCATGCTTGGGCAGTGGGAATGTGCAGAATCCATCCATTGCGTTATAAGCCCTCTCACAGCAAGGAAGAAACAAAATAATCCCTTCTGGGTCAGCAGACAGTTTGGTTATGAAAGCAGTACATCTGTCAGCAAATATTCCTAGGCATAGAAGTGATTTAGCAGACAGACTACCCCGTTTTTTTTGTCATACCATGAATAAAAGACCAGACACTCATTTGTACACTGTGATTTAAGGGGTAGGGTTATTGGTCAATAAACCTTCGTAGGAGGCAGGAACAGCTGTTGTTTAATCATGTCCTCAAATAGGCCAAAATCTAGAGTTCCTTTCAAACATACTTACATTTTTTTGCTTGACTAAATTGTTATTTGTAAATATATTCAGATCTCCTTCATTCCTCAGATCCGTGGGAAAGTCAGACAGGGTGCTGACAGAGGGCTCATAATTGCTGCAGTCTAGCCAAGACAACATTAGCACCTGGGTTTTGACAATATTGTCTGTTGGTCCCTCATGAATAGTGGCTTTCCTGCTGGATTTGACAGCCCAGGAAAAAAGAGAATACTGCATCTCCACCTTTACCTCTGCCCACTAGGAAAGTCTACCTGATTTTTTTCCACACTCTAATTAAATCTTTGAAGGGTTTCATTCAGCAGTGAGCAATCTGCTACCCATTTGGATCTCAGTTCTGTTCTTAAAGGTCTAAAACACTCTTATCTTGAATCCAGGCCAATGCCTTGTTAATTATGGCTACATCTGAGAAGATAATCTTGGCTGTTACTATATCAGCAAGACAAAATGAAGAAATACAATACATGCTGAAAGACACACACCCTTTATAATTTTCCATCTCGATAGTGTTTCTCAGGCCTCACCCTAAATTCTTACCATAGGTGGTTACACAACATCATTTGAATGAAGTGATCCACTTACCAATTTTCTTCCTTGAGCTTCTTTCAGAGAAGGGAGAAGCCAGGTTGCATACTCCCTGAATTTAGAAAGTATTAGCCTTTTTCTTGCAAAGGACTTTGAAACTTCCTTAAGAGTGCTTGTAGTAATCACCAAAACACCGGTGAGTCATCAGATTTCAGTTCAAAGTCTATATAATCGAGTTTTAAATTATATTAGGATTTGTTCCAACATAGCACAATTAGATCTCTTCCCATTTTCTGCTCGTATGAGGCAAGGGTTCGTTCTCTTAGGCTGAAACTGCTGATGGGGCTTTTTTGCATGTGTCATTACTTTTGATTACTATGAAATAGCCACCTGATAATCAGTCCAGGTTTCCATTAAGCACTTTCCATGACAGAAGCACCGATATTAGACATAATGACTTTTTAAACTGTGGGGTTTTTCTGCTGGAGCGGTACCCTGACCTCTTTAGCTGGCCTCCCAGCACCTCCTTAGTTTAGCTCGCAGGTTATGGTTGTGTGTATTGTGGTTGTGTATGTGCACATACACAGAACATTTATTGACAAGCACTCCCCAAGAAAAGTTCCTTACCTGCACATTATTTGGAGGGTTTTGCTGTGCGTTGCCTACACACACACACTCAGAAGGTCCTATAACGTTTGGATTTTGCAGAGGGAAGACACTTTTTGCACCTCTGTTGTACCTTGTGTGGAACACGAGGGTACGCAGGATACAGGACATCCTAGCTAGACAGTGCAGCTCAGAAAACCCTTTAGTTGCATGAACTTACAGAACCCTATGGATACAGCATACAAGGCAATGGGCATTCTTCAACATAATTCACAACTCTTCTTTTACTATTTTTCTTTATCTCATCTTCTCTTTCATTTGTTCTTTCTCTTTTTTTTTTAAGTCATCATTCCACCGTGCACAGACCACCTGGGCTCCATCCCATTGGTGTTACCTTTCTTGCCAATCCCCCTTGCCACATCTCCTCCTCAGAGCTTTTTATGGATTCCTCCTCCGCCAGTAGCAGGTTTAAGACCTGCCAAGTTGCATAACCCCAAGTGTGCCTCTGTTTTTTCCCCTGTCTCTTGCTCCACCCCGTGCTAATTCCGCACATTCCACCCAGCCTTCCCCTCGGACCGCTCCCTTCCTCTCTCTTTTTGTTCTCGCCTTAATATCTTCTTTCATGCCATCGCCATCCACGCAGAGCAAAGGCGGCCTCCCACCCCGTGTGAGCCATGCATCCTCCCGCTCCCCTCTCAAAACAAGGCGGGAGCGTGGCAGAGCCCATCTGTTCCCTGAATCATCCCGGCTGTGACGGCCACTTTCCATCTGCCCCAGCTCACTGCTGTACTGACTGCGGTTTGGAAGTTTAAAGTGCACCCATCTGAGCCAAACCCCGCTGAAAACACAACAGGACTCTCGCTGTTGAATTCAGGGCGGGTTGAATCAGGCCGTAAATCATCTGGGGCTGCTCTTCTTGGTTGCAACTATTTTTTTTCTTTCCTCTTTTACAGTGTAATGTACTGACACATCTCAAGCGTTGCGTCAAATGCAGGTACTTCAGCCCCAAATGGGTGCTTTTCCTGGATGTCGTGTCCAGCTTTTTACACAGTGACCTTCAGATGAAAACAGTTCACCTACAAGTAAGCAAAATTTCTGGGGTTTGTATGACATCGAAATGCAGCCTAGGATACAAAGGCTTAATTTTTGCCCCCAAATGCACATGTTGCCAGGAAGATCACTGATGGTGAATTCAGCTTGCAAGATGCTTCTCCTGTATATACAAACATACTGGTTCTTGTTCATACTGATGGAGAACGCATTTCAATCATTTGTTATTGAGACCCCAACCATGCTGCTGCGGAAGGACTAACTGCACTGAAATCTGGAATCAAAGCCGTAGGAAAATGACTGAAAATACCTTCTTCTCAATATACTTTCACATGTAAAATTAATCAAAAGTAATGTCCTGCCCAGTATCCTTGAATTAAACCAATATTTATACTAGTAATTTTTTGTCACCTGTGTAACATGACTTGTGTTGTAAATATATACTTACTAGTATATATACTCAGAGACCAAATATGTACTTACGGAACAAATGTTGCAGTGAATGCATATCTTGCAGGTACAAAGGAGCTTATTGACTTTGCTGTTTTGTTTTTCTCTTACTTGAAAAGCTTGCTAACTTAGGTTACACTAGGGACAAAACAATAAACTTGAGTTTTAGTATGAGCTGATTTAGTATTCCGTCATTATTTCTTAAGTGCCAAAAATGGCCTTAACGCAACCTTTAGTGCCACTGCCAGGTGGGTGTATGAGCAGGTAAGACGTCGCTGGACTCCAGCCGCCCGGCGTGGCCGGTTGCCCATGCCCCCAGAGGCGCCTGTGGCAAGAGCTCCAGCATGCGTGTGTAATAATAGAAAAGATTAATGTGGCGGGTTTACACACCCCTTCGAATAAGGCCTTCCAGTTCCTCCTCTCCTGATGAATTCCCGCTTGCTGTCCCATTTCCCCTGGGCGCAGGCGCATTTGCTGGAGAGGAGCCGCCAAGCTGCCCGAGAGCATGGAGGCATGGAGCTCAGGCTGCTCAGGCAGGCTGAAGGCAGCGCACAAAGATCCCCTGGAAGCTTCAGCATCCAGGCATTTTGGGGTTTACTTTGAAAATTACGATGGCACGAAATGTCGGTGCTCGTTTCTCTGGTTTAACGCCCCAGTCAAGTCTATCCTGGGAGCTCAGTGGAAAACCGCCCTCGCTGTTGTGCCGGCTGACCGGAAAATGGCACCATCCCACCTCCTGGGTGAGGAGAGGAAGGGCCCAAAACGGCAGCCGAGGGCAGGTCCAGAACATCACCTTCACGCCAGGAAAGATTTCTTTGCCGTGGGCGCTGATTTCTGCTACAACCAGCCCCACAAAGAGAGATTTTTATAGTGCCCCTGACCCCAATTTATAAAGTACTCTAGGTATTTTTAAAAAATGCTTAAGTATATTAAATTGCGTTCAGCAAGAAAAACACAAAGTACTTCCTATGTGCAGAGAAGGGAGCTAAAGGAACAGTAAGAATGCTGGCTTTTGCATTTAATTAGTTTTATATTTCAGTTTCAGACTAGACCTAATCCTCAGTTTTAGAAATCTCCCTAACATAATGGTGCTTGTAGCAGCAAACAGAAAATGGCCCATGCTGGAAAAGGTATAGCATAGGATCAAGAATAATTGTAATAAGCTAATTTTTTGTGTTTCTAATAGCTCTGCTGTATTTAGATTTGATTTATTGATACACTGATTTTTTTTACCTCTTTTTATTATCTTTTTGATAATGAAGAGCAGTTTAGTTTTCTGATGGCACTAAAATTTTACACTTTTATACGATACAGATTTTTGGCACCTAACCTTGCTATTACTAACATTTTCAGAGGACAAAAGAAACCCTGGGAATGCATATTTCCTGGAGGGGTACATACTTCTATTGCAAATATCGTGCAAGTACATTTCTGGGGTGACCATCCTTCAATTTTTTGCAAGTTATTCTGAGGGATCACTGTATTTCAATAAAATCATACGAACACAAAAATCCTGTGGTATGGCTAATTAGAGTTAGGGAGAAAAAAGACGAGACTATTCTTTCATGCTCAAATTTAAATAAATCAAATACAAATAAGACAATGACATTTGGGGAGAAGAACTGCTCAAAGCTTTATCATTTTTTTTATCTCTTAGCAGTGTTATGCTACAGGCCTGCTAACATCATGATGTGGGTGGCCACGTATTCCCTTAAACACAGATTTGCCTCTGAGTGTAAATACAGGTGTTTAATAACCTTTGCACTGTGTGGAGAGACACAGATAGGACTACAATACGGCTGTGAAGCAAGAGGAGGAGGATATCTGAGAAATATGGATAGGTATCAGGGAGAAAACAATCCTTGGAATACCCCTATAAATATCTTCTAAAATCTAATTTTCAGAATAGGCAATTTCAGCACAGCCATACCTGTATGGAACAATGCAACTTGTTTTCTGCATCTTAAAGGCTTAAATTTTTTAATATTGCTGATAGTTATCTTGGGTAATTTAGTATATACTCCAGATCACAAAGGTACTCTGACATAAATTCAGTCTGAAATGGATGGCTAGTGCTTGATCTCTAGTATGCATAAAAGAGTACAGATATGCAAGTATGTTGCATTATGCAATGCTATACATAATATTTTGCCCTCCTAAGGGAATCCTTAATTGGGTCTTCTGAGCACTGTGCTTAAATCTCGTCATTTTATTGATGCTTACTGATGTTTCGCAATTTACCTTGTAGTAAATTAATGCCCTTCAGATGAGCAATCTAAAATCCAGTGACAGCTGCTCAGCCAAGGGCAGCTGAACCAGTGTATTGTTAAGTCTCACAAGAATGAGGTCTCACCTAAGTCAAATGGAACATGAACATAGAACATTAAACATAAAAACTGAGATCAAAATCAACAATTAAGAAACATCAGAATCAATCTGCCTATCTTAAACTTGTTTTCCTAGTATGTTTGCATTAGGATCTAGCTCCTGGTTACACTACCATATGTTCTTGTTTTTCACAGGATCCCAGCCTTCCCTGAAATAAAGAGCCTGGCTCCTGTGACAGAGAATTAAAGGACAACAACTTTAAGGGAGTGTTTTACAAGTATTTAGAGACAAAGCTGCTGATCCAGTGCTTGGTGCTGCCCCTGCACACAGAGATGTCAACATCTGGGTGTATGTGGTATCAGTTCTTAGGATCACGTGGTCGACTGTTAAAAGGGAAGCAATGGTTAAGACTTTCAGCGTAAAATGGTCGGTGCGTATGTTCAGTCCACAAAGATAAACCGTGAAGAAGAAAGCAAGGTTGCCTCCACAGGTCCAGGCAAACACTTTCCTTGTTGTGCGTCCTCCATGCATCGCTGTAAGACGTACTGCACTGTTGTTCTCCTCTCACCCACGTTTGAGGGACGTGGCATGAATCCAGAAGGTGGCAGATGCAGCACATTTCTCGTGACTTGCTGGGACAAAATAGAGACTGCTGTTGGAAGGTGGTTAAGGCTGGGAGGGACCCAGCAATGAAGTAGGCATGAAAAGGCCCTGGCTGGGGATGGAGGTGAGCAATGCAAAGAGCGGGAGGTTGTGGCTGCTGATGGCCACCAGCTGGTGACATGGCTCAGCTCCAGACAAGCCAGTCCCTTAAACACTTCTGTATTGTGATTGCCTCCCATTCTGCGGTTCTAGCTGAAAAACAAGATAGTGCTGTTTGAATTATGTTTGAGTTATTGAAGCAATAGTTACCCACATATTCATATTACTAGACATTGATACAGAGCCCAGGTTTAACATGGTGTTTAAAGTTTTGCAAAAAATCTCATTGAAATGGCTAGAACCATAACAAAGGGAAAACTTTTGAGCACTCTTTATTTTTTTTATAATAGTGTGATGCAAAATCAATTTCAAAAAACCCAGATAAAAACCAATACTCTTGCCATTTTTTCCACTAGATTGCCTTCCTTTGCACACTTCTTTAGAACTTAAGAAACACCGAAAAGTTCCTCCTTTAGCCACTCTGTTGCTCCTCACATTAACTGTACGCCTACCAGCTCTACATGGAAAGAACTAATGTAGAAAATGTTCTGTATCTTCTAGCTATAGTAAAAAAATAAAAATCTGTGTAATAAAATGAACCCACTACAGTTTAAGAGGACAGCAGGTCTGCTGCGGTACAAAGCTTTAGTCACTTCTGAGGGAGTGAGAGAAATTCTCTAATTTTGGAAAGGCACAGGACCAATCAGTCTGATTTCAGCCCAGTGAATCTCTGCCTTCTGCCCTTCCTCCTGTTCCCATGCAAGCTGCTATCAGCAAGCTGCGCTGCCACAGGAGTCTCCTCTGTAGGGTATGTACGGTGCACAGCTTTCTTCTTTACAGTCTTCTGTAACTGGAGACAAGGGTTGGAAACAGTAGGGAGAAGTTATTGAAATCATTAAGTTTAACATTAACCTCTTTTCAGGTATCTGCTAATATTTCAGGTAACTGTAATAACTGCAGGTGCCACTACGAATGCCACAGAAACCCCAGACATCAAAGAGATGTAGACCACCTGCCATTAACTGCAGAATCATTAACCTGCACTGAGTTAAGACAGAAAATTCCTGAGCGAGGTGTTACATTTCCACCCTGTTTTACTCTGCTGCTATCCTTCACTCTATATGGTAGGGGAGCATCTGACTGTTACAGATTAATTAGTAATTAAGAGTTGGTTCAAAAACATCACAAGTTCAGAGAAGAAAGCAACCTAATCATATTAGAAAATAGTTAGAAATATAAATTCCAGTCTCCTGGGATTTTCTTTTGAGCAGGAAATTTGAATAACTTTATTTTGAACATACCAAATTGACCCCACTAACTAGATGTAATAAACAAATGGAGATATTTAAGCTGACATTTGAGCAGTGTCAAAGCCTTCTAAGCTTGTTCTAAGTAGATTAGTAGATAAGTGCTAGCCTTCCTATTCTGGGATGTGTTCCAAGGCAAGCATGAGGACTGATGATTTCATTTAACTCCAAAGTGGACAACACTGTATATTTAAATAATGCAAATAATTTGCGTAATTCTTATGACAAGCTACCAGTTGACACTGACGGTGTTGGGATTTTTAAAAAACTTCTCTGCTTGGCACTGTATCTGAGGGCAAAAACTGCATTTCCTCTACCGTTCAATCAGTGTGTGAAGCTATAATTATTAGCATGGGGTATGTAGTTTTCTCAATACCACATAGTGGATCTCATCTGATCTAATCCCAGAAAAACTGACTTAATAAATCTTTTTTGAAGTAAGGGATATCATTAGATGTTTCATAGACTCCATAATATATTTGTAGACTTAAATAAGACAGTGGCAAATAATTTCAGAGCCAGCTCCCTGTATCCCAGCGGTATTGACAAATCTGCAAGTATTTTGGTATATTGTTGGGAGAAGCTTGCCAACTATTGCTACTGATTCAGTTTTGCTGTATCTGTCAGTGATAACAAGTCCACAGAGCTGCTTTCAAAATAGTTCTTAAATGTTTGCCCAAATGCATCTTTATTCAGCAAAATACATGCATGAGTCTCTAGTATGTTCAGTGATTCTGACTTCAATCCAATTCCAGCACTCAGCGTTGCAGAGAAGAATCCCTCTAATATGATTACCTTGTAGGACATCAGTCTAGGGAAATCTTCAAAACTGGGCTTATAAAACAGAAGAACACTAGTTCTTGGCTATCAGGACCGCAAACCTCTAAATTAATGGTTGTTCTGTCACTCCATTTTGTGTGACTGTGAAAAGAAATAGAAGCAAGCTTTATCTTCAGCACTAAAACAGCAATCTTAAGCCTATTACACAGGCAATGCTGGAAAAGTTTTCAGGTTTTATCCTCACCTACATGAAAGCCAGATCCACAAAAAGGCTTAATTACTTTAAGTGGAGGTTAGTCAAAAAAGTCCAAAATGGCAATTAATTAAACCATGAGTACCTCATTAGATCCCTAAAGCTTCAGGAGGCACCCAAGCTTTTCCCAGTGAGGTTTCACACTGGAACTATTACAAGCTTTGCACCTCATTATTTACCTTCCCTTTCCTTAGAAATGAGGGTTGCCTGTGACTTATGTACGGTTATGCGCATTCAGCAGCATACTGGCAAGCCAGAGTTTGCATATGTAACATACGGCAGCCAGAGCCATTTGCATTTGAAAGAAAGAAGGAGAATTTCTGTAGCAAATCACTTCTTCCAGCTGTGCTTTAACAGCAAAGAGTAAGCCAGTTGTCTGTAGCCAAAGACACAATCCAATTTAGATGCTGTGAATCCAATTTAGATTCTTTGCTGAGGAAAGAACCTCAGCCTGGGAGAGAGTCAGGATTTCCAATGCACTATTTCTTTGGTTCTTCCTTCTGGCTAGTTTAGACATACCTCCTGCTCTGTGAGCTGGCTGTGAATCCCATTCCCACCTGCCTGACTGCGGGCCCTGTACGGAGAGGACACATGAGCGACAGAAATCTGAATTTAGTGCTCAGAGCTGGACATTTTAAAATTACATACCGATATGCTGAACTTTGCTTAAGTCTTTGTGGACCCAAGCATAAGGTCTTTTTACGTCCCCTTGGCAGTGTTAAGAGATTTTGTTTACAAAGATTCAGGACCTTCACATTTACAAGTGCTATTTAATGGTTGCATTTGAATGTAATTATTAAAAAAGCATTTGAATGTAAATATTAAAAGGCATTTTAGTTTTTTGCGGTATATAAATAATTTTATGGAATATAACAAATTTATGACTTGCCTAAAAAGTTTTTACTATTGGTTGCCTGTTTAAAAATTGTTACCTAGCTGACAAGTCACATTTTCCAGTTCCAGAGCGACATTTGTTCTCGGTCATGTACTGCGGTAAGCTACACGTGACTTTGAGGACCTCAGTTCTGTCAGGTGCGCAAACACACAGCACACAAACCTTGTCCTGTTTCTTCCTGACATTCACATCTGTGATGCAGGCCGGAGCATCATCACCTTTTAAATGCCTGCCATGACCTATTTCCGTAAACTCTGATTTCTACATGGACTTGAAAATGTCATTGAAATTTGGTGCCCGAATAATTTCAGCCATATTATACCACATCTGTATGAAGTCGGGAATTTGGCTCATCTTGTATTAGGTGTCTACCATGTTGGCAGAGAGCAAGGTGTCTAACGTACCATTACAGCTAGCGGTGATCCGTTCAACACAGTCAGTAGAGCCTAGGGAGCAATTAATTTCATCCTAAAGTAGACACCTTCATTTGATCATCTGAAAAGCTCTCCAGACTCCACCGAACGTCTTGACTATGTCTCCGTTAGCTGTAATGAGAGCTTACCCACAGCTCCTAAGGAGGCACTTACCTTGTGGGCTCCCAAAGTTGGGGTGAGCCTCGGGTGTCACAGTTTTCCAAAGTCTGAGGAGTCAGGCTTCCCCAAGGCACTTACAAATTTCAAATTTAAATAATCTGTATAAAGATAGAAGTAATTATATATAACATACGTAGACTAACTTATGTTTTATCCTTGTCTAGCTACACCCGAGCTTTGAAGTGTCTCAGGGCCTGCGAGCGCCCTCTGACAGGACCGGACACCAGGAGCTGTCCCCAGCCTTACAGCGGGTTAATTAAGGGAATGTATTCCGTCTATACGGGCTCATACAGGCTTCACCGTGTAGCGTTGGGCTCAGCTGGCAGCGGGCCCGCCGGGCGAGCCGGGGGGGGAGGGGGGGCGAGGGGGGGCGGCGGGGCCTAGGCCCCGCCGCCCCCCCTCGCCCCCCCTCCCCCCCCGGCTCGCCCGGCGGGCCCGACAGGGGGCGCCGGCCGCTCGGCTGACGGCGGCGTTTGGCCCATCGCGGCCGCCTTAGCCGCGCCGTCCCCGGCCCGCCGCGGCTCCTCAGGGTCTGCCCGGCCTCTGGGGGTTCCGCCAGCGGCGCCCGCCGCGGCTGGGCCGGGCCGGCGCCATGTTCACCAGCACCGGCTCCAACGGGCTCTGTGAGTACCGGCCCCGCCGCAGCCCGGGAAGGACGGAGCCGGGGGAGGGCGGCGGCGGCGGCGAGGGGTGTGTCGGCGTCTCCCCCGCGGCGGGTGGCCCGGCCCCCTCCGCCGGGGGACGGGACGGGGCTGCGCTGCCGGGGCGGGGGGCGCCGCCGTGAGGAACCGGGCGGGGCGGCGGCGCTGTGACCTCTGAGAGTGCCGCGGGGTGGGGTGGGGGGGGGTATGGGGCCGCTCCGCCGCCCGGCCTGGACGCGGCGCTGCTGCCGCCGCCGCCGCCTCCCCCGGGGGAGCTGCTGGCCTCGCTCCTCTTTCCCCGCGGACGCAGCCTGGCCTCGGCTTGACTTTTAAACTCGGGCTTTACCGCGTTTCCCGCTACGCGGCTGCGGGCGAGGAGCCGCCCCCGGCGGTACCGGCGCAGGAGGAGCCGTCGGCAGCGCTCGGGGGGCTGCGTTTCACGGGCTTCCCTGCCGGGTCCGGCCGGCGCCAAGGGGTTGTGCCAGGGCGGAGCCGTCCTCTCCCGGGGCCGTCTGTCCAGCTGTGTGTGGATATATGTATCTACATATATAGATATGTATCAGAGAAGAGAAGGAACTCTTTTTTTAGTATGAAAAGAAGGTTATTGTTTAAATCACTTTATGGGTAAGACAGGTTTAAGGACAGTTAAGGTTTCTAGCTCCGTTTAACTTTATTTTTACATACAGCGTATGTCAGTCATTTCATATCCCAGTGCTACCTGAACAGACTTCACAGGCATTGGGGCTGGCTGTTCACAGGCGTCTGAGCTTGCTTACAGGAGAAAGAATTTGCTGCGTTTGGAGGCGGCGATGAAGAACTGAACTGGCTGTGGTGCGGACTTTGGCACTACAGGCTTCAGAGCAGGCTGGGACAAATGATAGTCAAAACTTTGCTGACTAACGCATGCTTCACACAAAATCCAAATCTGAGTGTGAAAGCACCCTCTGACTAGGGTGGAATAAGTCTGGAATTTAAGAAGCGGTATTAGTTGTAGCTGCATTCTGTTTGAGGCATCCAAATGAGGGAGGGAGTATTTTTGCAGATGGATCTGATAAGACTGTACTTGATTCTCAGCTCCTGATTTTTTAATTCTTTTTCCCCCAGTAATAGATACTGTAGAAGAACAACCTTTTGGTGGCATGTGGCTGTGTATAATTCTATGAGAAAGAAGGTGGGGTGGAAAGTATCCATGTTTGGTTGAATGGGTGGAAAGTCATGTTCAGTATTGAAAACTTTTTCAAAGACAGGTCCATCAGAAGGATGAGTGGAAAACTGCAGTCATAAGAAACATATATGTGCTAGGAGAAAAACCTAGACAAGGTGCCATTCTGCAAAAAATAAATTTTTTACCTTTTAAAAAATTTTTTCTTCCGGAAAACTGGTACAACATACACTCTTACTGAACTCACCTGTTGACCTAAAGTGATTTTTCACAATAAGACTTGGCTGGTACAGGTGCACTGACAAACTCTAGCAGAGGCACGGAGCTAGGTGGCAGTGACATATGCTCACCTAGGGCACAACTGTGACAGTTTAAGATGTCCCTGCACCCTCAGACTTTTGTTTCCGCCTTTGTTGGAGAAGCATCTGCTGCAGTAGCAGCAGGTATGTCGGATTCAGTCACTGATGTGCAGAATCTGATGGCTGAGGCAGTTAATGAATTGGTGCCTGATGTTGCATCAGGGAAGCGTATGTGTGCGTCCATGTTCTGTTCTGCCACTGGGTCTTGGGAGCAGTAGCCTCTGGTGGAAGGGCAATGACAAACAAATGTTCAGGCACAGCTGGTGGGTAAATGGACCTGTATCAGAGACTGTAGATAAAATAAGCAGACACCTGGTTCAACAGCAATGAGAATGATCATGCCAGGTCAGACTGAAGGCTCCTGTAGCCTGGTGTGCCATCTCTGACAGACTTCTTAACATCTATAACATTTGGTTAAAGCCATATCACAATACCCTTTGGTAAAACTTGTTAATACTAAGCTCTTTTTACCCATGTGTATCTTAGGTAATTTTAAGAAGTGACCCAGTTGTTCAGTATATTTCTAGTAGATTAAGGGCTTTAGTGTCTTCAGACATAGATGCGGTGGTAAAAATGTCAGAGGGTACTGTATTCTTTTTGACTTGTCTTCACCAGTGCCTTGTTTTCACTCCTTTCTGCAGAATTCTCCTCTTTAGCAATGGGAAAACAAACAACAAATGACCCCAGCGCTCTACTACATTTTGGTAATGTGATTCTTACTGGGCTTCTTATGCAAAGTGTTTTAACAAGAGTGCCAGAGACACGCCTGTGCCTAGTTTTCTGGAAGCAAGTCTGGGTTTGGCCTTCTCACCTTTTTGAAAACTTCTTTTTGATTTTGAAACTTCTTATCAGAACCTAAATAATTATTTAACTCATTTGAAGTATTTTGGTTCGTGTAAATTCTTCTAGTTAGTTAATTCTTGAAATTGTATTTATTACTTTTCTGAAAGATATAGGAGAGTAACCAGTGGCTCGTAGTGGCAGCAGTTGCAGCTGGTTATAAACTTTTTGCTTGATCTGGCAATACAAATCTAATGAAGGGTGATAGAATCTTGGACGAGTATCTTATTGTCCATGTTCTTTGAATTCTTTGTTTATTATTTCTAATGCTAATTTTAGAATAAACAAAAATAAATAACAGTGGACTATATGATATAATTCCAGCAGATTGTGGAAACAATATAAAGATTACTTTAATAGTCTATGTTGTCATTAGAGGTCTAAATGAGAGAAATAACTCAAGAATCCTTATGTTTTATTTGATGCAGTACATAGATCAAAGTCGTAATCAATGTCCTGTGAAGCCTGTCTCCTTTTGACTGATAGTCCATTAGTCCCTTTTCCCCTTCTTGCATCCTGTCTTCTCAGTGTTTCTAGGCTGCCTCTCATCTCTTGAAGTTTTGATGAAAACAAAACTCTTCTTTTAAACTACAGGGAGACTGACATGATTAGGGTATATTAAGTTGCTTGCTAAATATGAGTTTTTAAACTGGTCCTTGATCCTCATAATGTAAAATAATTTAGTTAGAATATTAAGTTTTGGGCATTTTTCATCATATGTTATTCCTCTTGCTGTAAAAATCCGTGAAACTTCGATTGACCCTATAGTCAATTTGGTCTTTTGTTATGTCCCAGATGTGGTAACTGTGTGTGCTTAAGAGAAGATAGCTTCTAATTCAAATAAAAAGCCTGTGTGCTTGTTAAAATCAAGTTATTGTTTAATATTACAAACGTAATATGATAAAACGTGGCAGAAGAGATTACTGAACTTTGGTAGACTGATGCTACTTAGCAGTATACTAATGTACTGTTTCTAGGAAATGTGGGAAGAAGACACTGTAGCTTCCTTCTAGCACAATTTATAACATTAATTTGGGACAATCTTTGGCTGCATGCATGAACAAAATCTTGAGTGCTAGTGAGTAAATGAAAAACTTGCGTATTTTGATTTCAGCAATAAAAGGAGTTCAGCTATGTATCTGTTTGGCAGATTACTGAGTACCTGCATTTCCAAATTTCTAGACCAAGGATACTGTTGGGTTTGTTTAATCTGAATGCGTTTTGGTTTTCTATTATAAGGTGGCCCTGACGTACTACTGCTGACTTAACAGAGTCAGTTTAGCTCAGCTAAGCTTTTCTGAAGTCCACTTATATACTGTAGCTGTCCTGATTGTTACTGTTCTTCATGCAGGGCAAGGTTGTTGTTGTATTATTTACAATCAGTTGATAAAACAGTCCTAAAAAACATCATCTAGATCTGGCCATATATGGAGCCTTCGGTTCTTTTTGTTAATGGATCTTCGGTTGGTTGATGGCCAAATTTTATTTCTGCTAATATTCCACTACAATGCTGAACAAAATATTTTTCAAAGTTATTAGCAAGTACAAACTATTTTTGTATTACTTGCCTCCGGCTAACTTTATGGATCATCTCTGTACTATGGGTGCCAGTGGATGCTACACTATGATACATGGCTACACAGAAAAGTTCAAGTCCTGACTCCATAGTTCAGTGAGGTGAACAATATTATCTTCATCCAAGGGATATTCAAAACTTGTAAGTTCTTTACCACAGATTCGGCTTCAGGTATTCCTTGTAAGTTTGACCCTCTACTGAAGTTAGACTTTCTCATAAATAGTGCTTGAATAGCTGGGCCTGTGTAGTGAAGTCCTTGACCTTGTCCATCTGCCTTTTCAGGTGATGTCTCATGACTTTAAGCACTGCAGTCAAGATGAGTTCTTACATAAAGTGTTTCTCTAGTATTTCATATCCTAGTTTAAGAGGTTCCTGGTGTAAATCCTCCCTCCCACTTCTCCTGTTCAATACTCTTTAAAATCACATGCATAGGCAGAGAGATTCTTGAAAAGTGACATTATGAGAGATATATAAAAGCAAGCCCCTCCAACAAACAAACAGTCCAACGCTAGGTGGATGTGAGCCAGTTCAGACAAGTAGGTCCTTTGCTAGCAGTGATATGCTGAATTCCTAACAGGCAGTATCAGGTATAGCAGATGATGACTCTGTTGGGAGCTGATAACGCATCTACACAGTGCATGACACACAGTTTTGGATCAGGAGATGTAAAAATAAACATGCCTGGTACATGTTACAACTATGAGATATGGAAGTCAGGAAACAAGGAAGAACACCATTTAAAAGGACAAAGACAGTTTGCCCTTGTTAAGGGAAACTGTTTCTATTATCTGGAATATTGGAGGAGCTGGTATGCCCTGAGGAAAAAAAAGCCAATTACTCTGGACAGTAGGAAGCACAGCATGGGCGTACTAAAATGACGTAGCAAAATGCTAACCCAGTTGAATTGACTTGTAAAACAACATTGCAGTGTGTCCAGGAAGCACCCTGCACCACCTCCCTTTCAGGAAGGGCTTGAGAGGTGGGCTGTGGTGCCGGACCCAGACTGGTTTCTCATGTTGCATTCTGCCAGTAGCTCCAGTCCCATGAAGAATGCTGCTGAAACACTTCAGTGGCTCTGCAAAGGCTAGCATGAGTGCATAAAGAATGACACTGGGCTGGCTGGCTGATTTACTGTACTGCTGCTTAGCTGTATTTGCTGCTTGTTCTCCAACATGCTGTGTCCCAGGAGCAAAGTATGATATGCAGAAGGCTTTCCATTATAAGACACCGAGGCCTTTCCAACAACTTAAACCTATAAGACCAACACCAAACTTTTCTGCAGACATTGTAATATCCCCTCCCAATATTCTTCATGCTATGTGCAATACTGCACATGACTATAGTAGGAAAACCTATTAGAGCTAGTCTTTATTAACGTAAAATCTGAGTCCATGTTTTAAAGCCTATCCACTTGCTACATCTGGAAAATATTTCACTACTTTGCCTACTGCACACAAGCTACTCCATGTAGTATTAGGGAGTAGAGTCCTGTGAACTTGTGTGCAAGCATTTCCACTAATGCAATTTATGCTTTTACCCCCCTGTGAACCTTGTAGTGCAGTGCTAGCAATTTGTTAAAAATACCCAAGGCAAGAAGGGAACGCTGTGCTTCTCTGCTTGCATAACCTGCAAGACTGAACTGTGTTGTGTGCAGGCATCAGGAAAATAATAAAGGTATGTAAGTTGATGCTTTGTGGTATGACTGAAGGGAAAATGAAGTATGTATTGAATATATGAGACTTCTGTGCCTAACAGTATTATGCAGTACAGTACTATACAGGAAAACAAATTAGCTTGTACATCAGCACACCACAGTGTAACCTGGTTCAAAATAATAGCTTGAGTCCTGGGAGCAACATAGCCACATCAATTCAATTAGCCATGCATTGAACACCACAGAAATGTGGCTATACTGCTGCAGCTGCTGCTGCTGCTACAGGGCTAGCTCATTTCAAGCTAGCATGGGGATCTCCACGTGGTGTTGTGGTGTAGCCATCCCTACCTGATATTTCTGACAGTGTATGTGTCCTGGTTTCAGCTGAGATAGAGTTAATTTTCTTTATAGTAGCTAGTATGGGGCTATGTTTTGGATTTGTGCTGAAAACAGTGTTGATAATTAAGAGATGTTTTAGTTGTTGCTAAGTAGTGCTTATACTAAATCAAGGACTTTTCACCTTTCCACGTTCTGCCAGGTGCACAAGAAGTTGGGAGGGGACACAGCTGGGACGGCTGACCCCAGCTGACCAAAGGGATATTCCATACCATATGGTGTCATGCTCAGTATATAAAGCTGGGGAAGAAGAAGGAAGGGGGGGACATTCGGAGTGATGGCGTTTGTCTTCCCAAGTAACCATTACGCGTGATGGAGCCCTGCTTTCCTGGAGATGGCTGAACACCTGCCTGCCCATGGGAAGGAGTGAATGAATTCCTTGCTTCGCTTTGCTTGCGTGCGCGGCTTTTGCTTTCCCTATTAAACCGTCTTTATCTCAGCCCACAAGTTTTCTCACTTTTACTCTTCCAATTCTCTCCCCCATCCCACTGGGGGGGATTGAGCGAGCGGCTGTGTGGGGCTTCGTTGCCGGCTGGGGTTAAACCACGACAGTATGCTAACAGTAGTATGGTAACATGCTCTGTGGTTGGGAGGAAGAAGAGGCTGCTCAACAAGGTGAGCGTTTTTGTTAACTTCAACCTGTTTCATTTTCTATTTCTTCAAATGTTCCTTTTAGAAACAAAGTGGTTTTTTTTTTTTCTTCTTCTTGTAGCTCCTCATTCTTTTATGGTTTGTGACCTAGGCTAAAACCAGCAGTTTTCTAAACAGTAAATGTATAGATAACTGGTTTGATCATAGTCTTACCAGTGCCTTTTAAAAATAGATGTAAAACATCATCACAGTTGGTTTCTTTATTGACTTTCTTAGTATATATACTAAGGTTATTCACCTCTCAGCTTCTGCATTAAGTTTATAAGCATTTGATGAAAAACTGTTCCTGCAGCGATACTCTTGTTACTGTGTTCACTTGCAGGCATCACGATGATTAACCACCAGAGTACACTTTGAAGTGACAGTCTGAACACAGAATGCCTTTCTGTGTCTGTGTTCTGTGCCTAGAGCAGGGGCAAGAGGTGCTTTCCTGACCCAGAATACTTCATTCAGTCATGTAGTACTTTCAGGCAGCAGTAGCATCACTGCTTTTGAAGTGTCCTCTGGTATTGGTTTTCTTTTTTTTCAAAGGATGAAATATTAGAAAAATACTTTTCCTGGATTTAACCAAGTCTAGAAAATCATCATATGGTTAAATCCCATCCTACCAGTCAGCACACAGTGTCCTGGTGTCTTCCAGATTCCTCAAGCAGTATTACACATGTCCATATCTCTTGTCATCCTCCCTCCATGGCATGCTCTCATTTGTTCTGGCTACTGATCAGGATTCAGTGTGTGGTTGTAATAAAGACAAGCTTTTACTCCTCAGATCTAGTAAGATTGCTCCAGTCTGCCAAAAGCACACACTGGTGTCTAGGAAGCACTTAAAAATTACTTTTCAGGTCTGAATGCCTGATAGTGGGTTTCATCAACAATTACAATAAAGGACAAGCAAGGTTCCCACGCATTCAGGAGGTGTTCATGCTGCTGTTTGATGTGTAGCAAACTTGCATCTGAAGGGAAAATAGTAGGCAAGAGTCCTTGAAAACTCTGACTATTCTGAAACATCACTTTAGTCTGGTGAACCTGCTGCAGGTTCTTGGACAGATCTTGGAATACGATAGATTACTATCTGCATGATGGCTTAATGCAGGAAAAACAACCACCCAAAATACAGATTCCATCAGTGCATTTGGGAAGTACTTTGCATTTAGATGTGCATCCATTATGGTTTAAAAGACTCACAGACCTTGTGTATCAGCATTAAAAAATGGTTCGTGCATATTTCATGCCATTATAGTAGCCCTCAGCAGTTAATTGTCTGTATGAAAGCAGCGTGTCTGCCTCATAGCAGCTGGGTTTGGGAAGTTTGCAGATGAGAGCGGAAAAAAAACCTGTTACATAGCATGTTTTGTCTGCAGCTGTGGTGTAAGCTCAGCAGGGATCCCCACAAAAAAAGTCCTGAGCTAAGTTGAGCTACTGCAACCACTGCTCATCAGCTGGCATCAGCAATGAGGTCCTCTCCCAAGTCAACACTTGAGTCTCAGGCCCAGAATAGCAGTCCAGGGGGTGAAGTTGTTCCCCAAAAAGCCCTTCTGCAACAGTAGCTTTGTCTGGCTGCCTGTTTTGACATGCTCATCTGCTGTCTCTCTTCACCTGTGAGTGGTGAACAGGCAGGGAGCAGGAAATTATTTCAAAAACTGTAGCTGTTGCTGCTACCACAACTTTGGTATTCTTCTCATTAGTGCAGTGGTGGCCTCTGAAGCTGCAACTACTTGAGCAGTTGTGCCATAAATCTCCCCCTCTGTGATGGACGGACACATCTATTCCTTAACTCTCTGTACTTTGAAAGCGGTACTGGCAGCCAGAAAAGTAGTAGGTCATGGAAGAAGAGGATTTGTGGGCTTTGTAATGAGTGCAGGGGTGGAATGTGGAGACTTAAAGGTGGTTCTCATCCGTGGCGCATTTTAGGATCAGTCTCACGTTGAACAGTGGTAGCACAAAGGTTGGAACACTTGCCTGTGAGATTATGAGGGAAGCTTTGGGGAGAACTTCTTCATTGCACCAGGGGGAAGCAAAGATCTGTAGTGAAAGCTAGTTCTTTGCTCTTTGTCATAGCATGGGCATGTTTTGCTGGTTATTACAAAATTACTCTGTTCACTTAGATGGGAGCTCAGTGTGTGTGTTGCAGCAACAATGCTATTACTGCCTGTTGTTTGAAAGAATTGCCATTTAAAAAGTACTTTGGGCTTGCAAATTTATTCTGAGGTCTTTGGGGATAGTATACGATGTATTTTAACTCTTCAGGGTCAAAATGAGAGTTTATCCTTTCATTCTACTTTCTTTACATGGCATAGAGGCACTGTGGTTTTTCACCTCCTTGTGCACGCTTACATTGATGCTGCCTGTAGACCCAGTATAGGTTGGTAGTACGTATTTCCATCCTGCACACACTTGCAGATCCATCAGGCTAGAATTTTGCTTTCTAAATTTTTCCTTTACATTCTAAGTAAGGAATTTGACCTGAATGTCAGAATGCCCGATTGCGCAGTATCTGGAATTGTTAGTAATTTTTGGTCTTACTGGTTGCGACATTCCACAGCAGTGGGAGGGTTGCTCCTTCATGGGTGACCTCACAGCAGTCCTTGATAAGGATCTATATGCTCTTGAGGGGTACTGCATTGTACAGTGAAACACTCGGAAAAAACATTTGAGGAGATGCGTTATTTATCTGGAAGAGTTAATCTTTCTCAAGTTTACTGGACAAGAATAAACTTCTCAAAATGTCATCATGGTTGGTAAGCTTGAGAGTAGAAGTTTCCATTACCCGTGTGATGTTCTCTGTGGGTGACTGTCACATTAATGGGTTAGTTACTTCTGTGGTTTTTCACTTGGTGACATGCTTAAAAATAAGTACTTTTCCTCTATAACAAGGTTTAAAGTGTCTAAATTGAAAGCTAAAAGAAGGCTCATAATAAAAACGTGTGTTCACACTTTTGGAGGAAACAGGGTTCTGTTGGTTGGTTATTTTTGAATGCATTCAAATCAGGAATCAAGTTGATAGGATAAAGTATTTCAAGTGTGTATTACCTGTAATGTAAAAATGATCTAAGATATTAAAATTACAGAAAAATCTTAATATAAACATTAAACCTGTATAGACGTATATAGTCACAGTGGTAAATCTAGTGATTTGCTTGTCATGTTTTTAGTGGTAATGTGATCCTTAATGTGACAAGAATTATAGGATTAATGAGTTCTTGTAAAAATTTATTTAACTTCATGAAATAATGTAAATGTATTTGACAGTAAAATAACAAGTTTGATGAAACTTTGGTTCAGAAATGTCTACTGTTCTGACTACTACTGTTGTTCTGATTTAGGCGGTACTTTCAAATATCTGTTGTATCCTGGTTATAAAACTGGCCCTTTCCCATTAAGAAATGTTAATTTAACTAAGTTAAGTTAACTAAGGGAGCATTGGCTGAGGTTTCAAGTGAGTATGTGTGTGCATTGCGTGCACAGTAACTTTCAGGCAGCTCCAGCTTCTTTTTTCCCCCCAGTGTTCTACGGTAATCTGAATGGCTTCAGACTTTTTTGAAGTGTCCAACTAAATCAGAGGAATGAATAATTTTAAAAATGGACGTCTAAAGACTGTAGACCTTCTTTTTGTAGAGCAAAAAAATCCAAAGAAAGATATTGAATTGAAAAGTGGATAGTAATTTAACCAGGCTGTCTGCCCTCCTGATATGTCTTACACAGAAAATCTAATCATAAAAGTAGAGCTTATGGTTAGCAGAGTAATGTCAACCTGTGTCAATCCGAGTCACTGCCTAATTTCTATAAAAGGATAGTTCTTCAAGACATTAATTGCTTAAAAGGAGTAAGGAAAGTGAGTCTGTAATAATTAACTCAAAGGTACAGATTGTGGACTGAAAGAAGACTTTTAAGTACAAGTTTACATTACGATACACATAGGAAGATATGTTTTCTTCACATGGTGAACATCAGAAGACTGCAGACTTCAAGGTGGTGTGAACTGAGAACAGCTAACAGTGCTCATCAAAGTTCTTGATGTCATCAGTTATTACTTGGATGAGGATCATGCTTAAATTATGTAGTCAGAACTGTATTTTCAATGGCAGAATCTTGGCTTTGGTGCCTATTACCATCTTCCTTTTCTAGCAGCTCACCCTTGTAGTGTGCAGCAGATGTTGATGGAATCATTCATGGTAGTCAGTTTATCTGGATACATACTAAATGTTTCCTGTATTATACTTTTTAATGCAGTTTTGTTCTTCCTGTGCTCCTGTTCTTTACTTCCCATTAGTACTTTTAAAGTAGTCTTATTGCTCCTTTTGTTATCTAAGAATAATGACAACAGAGCTACATATTTCATAATACCCTGCAAAAAAGCAGTTGTCTGAAAATCAGTAGGTTCCATGCAATAACTGAGATGTTTGGAAAGGAAGTAAATGTGATTGAAGTTGCATGTGTGAAAAGGGGAACATTCATAGAAGAAATAATATTTCAGAGTTTCTGTATTGCCTTGAATTGTTGGGCAAGAGTTTGTGTTTTGTTCCATCAACTACACCAACAGCTTAGGATGAATTGCTGGGTATAGTCCTGCTGGATGTTCCACTTGACGGTCTTTAGTAAATGTGTATTGCAGCTTTCTCTGTTCTCTGCTTGCTTTCTTCTGAGTGTCCTTTCTGAAAGTCATGTTACTAGGGGGAAAGAAGTTCTGATTTCAAAAACGTCCTTATTTTATTAATTTCTTTATTAATAATTGTAATAATTGAATGGAAGGAAGATGAATGTCATGTAAATTAATTTAGATATGTTTCCTTGAGTGGTGGATCCAAGTGTGGTGAAGAGAAAGTCAATTTATTCAGGACATTTATTCAATTAGTTCCTGCTTCATAGCCTCTAGAATAAAAGGTAATCTTAATCCCTAACACAAAGGAAACAGAGGTATTTGTTTTAACTAGATGTGCATGTATATTTTGCTAGCGAAAAAGAGTGATTGTTCTATTTCCTGAAACATGACTGAACCTTAGGAGGGCTGCGTAGGAGGGCATGACCTCTATAGGTGCAGAGAGCTTAGGTTTAATTATAGCCAAACAATTAATTTCATGAGAGAATGCTGAAAACAAAATGTCTGATTAATATTTAACTGTCATTAATATTTCCAAAGGCTTCCTTTGG
The DNA here is from genome assembly GCF_035582795.1 of Mycteria americana. Classification (NCBI taxonomy): domain Eukaryota; kingdom Metazoa; phylum Chordata; class Aves; order Ciconiiformes; family Ciconiidae; genus Mycteria; species Mycteria americana. The sequence goes on along the minus strand of NC_134365.1, from coordinate 163,059,864 downwards.
TTGGTGTGTTTTTCCTATCTATTTGCAAGTTGTTGAGAACTTGGGAAGTTGTTGAGATAAAAAGTTGGGGTGGTGCCACTGCTATTATGTTTTCCAATCACCTGTTTAAATATGTCACTTTTTAAACGTGAGAGATTTTTCTCTAAAATGGCTTTTTTTGTTTGTTTTTTTTTTGTCTTTAAGATAAAGCACCTTTGTCAAAGAGTCTGTTATTAGTTCCAAGTGCCATCTCGATTCTATTGACTCTGCTCTTCCAACATTATCAGAAGTTCTTTGCATATAACCTACAGGCTATAAAAGAGGATTTTCAGGTAAGAGTCAGTTCATTTTGTGTGGAAAGAGACTGCAAACTATGCTCTTCTATACAATTATTTTTTTCCCAGTCTGTTTCTCCTCTCATTCTTTCCCTTTGTTCACTGTTGTAGACCAGCTTATTCTTGCCTTTTTTTATGTCACCCCAGTAGGCCAGTTTTTGGAAGAAGTGAGGCAAAACTGATCTGAAACTATCAACATAGCTTTTCACTTCTTTCTTTTGTCTGGGAAATGATTGGGTTTGTATCATTTTTCCTTCCAGCCACTGGCATTTGGAAGCTTGCTGTGAATGAAGTGTGATTTAACCTATGTAACAATATAAGTATTTTGATATGAATGTCACTATCTTACTGTGCTTAGTTTTTGAGGCTGAAGAGGGCTATTGTGATCAGGTACTCTGATTATATATGATTTATTTTAACAACAGAGGCCATAACTTTCACTCTGTAGCTTCTGTTTTAGTTAGTTGTGGGAAACTAAAATTTGCCTGTTGATGAGAACTGCTGCTTCTCATTTGAAGATTCCAAGTGATGGGGGAGTTTGTCATGCACCTCAGTAGTCTGCTGAATTAGTTAATTATCTTACTAGATATTTCTTGCTTATTCCCAGTTCAAACTGAGATACTTTATCTTCTAGGTATTGCATCTTGTAAGGTTTTGTTCTCAGCTTAATTAAGAATCCTCTAGTATCAGTTGTAATTGTTGAAATAATGCACTTAGAAGTGATTAGATAAGTTTTGTGGGGATTTGTTGGTTTTGGTTTTTTTTTTTTTTTCTTTTTTGGAAATGCCATACTACAACAGAGAAGGGTCAGCAAATGCCTCTGTAATTATCTTATCCCACGTTTTACAGTTGCATCAAAAAAAAGTTTGTAGTCAACTTAATGTCTTGGAGGATGCTGACTGTAGCCTTTAAGCCTTAAAAGATTACTAGACCTAGCTCTAGTGATAACTCTTTGCTGTTGCACTCTGTGATTTTTCTTGTTGAGAACAAGAGCTTTATTGTAATGATGTAGACTACAACTCTGTGAGAGCACTACTCATATTTTCCAAACGTCTTGCTAATGCTGTGCAGCAAAACTACATAAATTAATGTCTGCCTTTTAAAAATGTTATGGCCAAGTGTTTGGGGAGGGGGAGGAGAAAGTCTGAGAAACTATTCAAGTTTTAAATGGAAATCTTGTGGGCTTGGGGTTTGTTGGCTTATTTGTTTGTTTTGCAGCTTGTCTTTAGAAGAGTCCGCTCTTTCCATTTGTTTGATCTGCTGAAAACCAGTAGTAGCTGTGTTTTATTCAAAGAAACCATCTTTACTGTGTCTTAAGCATAAACATTTGCAAGTATCTGTAGAAGCTATGATACTTTTATTGTGGTGCTTTGGAGAATTTGTGGGTTTGGGTTTTTTTCTTTCCTGAAATTGTTGCTTCATTTATTGTCATTGCCTTTGGAGTAAGCTATATACAGTATAATTGTGTAGCTCTGAGATCAGGGAGAGCAGATTGCTTAACTCCTGTCTGATGCTAATATTCAAATAAGAACACTTAAAAGAAAATTTGTTTAGAATAAATTCATCCGGGGGGATGACTTTAATGGAATGGAATTTTTCCAAGGGCTGAACAGACATTTTGATAATGGATATTAGCACTTGTTAAAGCTGGTAGAGAGCATAGGAAATAAAATGTGCAGTTGCAGAAGAGTGCTTTTGATTTGGAAGGCAAAATATGTGCTGTCCAAAACTAAAACATCTTTGTCTTCATAAAGGGAACCCTCAAGAGCAATGAAGAAACTGTGTGTCCAATTAAGATCTTGATTACATTAGACCTATGTATTTTTTAGGCTGGCTAAATTCAAGTGCAATTAGAGTTAGAAGCCTTCCATAGTCTATGGGAGGGCTGTTCAGTTAAAGTGTATCATGAAATGTTCAGCTGCAAGGTCACAGCCCGGCCAGCTTGGGCTTCAGGAGGGGTGGTACTCAAGCTACTGGCTAGGTTTTAACATTGGGAATGTTGATATGGGACAGCTAGAACGGCAAGGTCCCCCTACTTGTTCAGTCCTTTGGTATCCCGGGGAAGTTAAAGGCAGAAGCATCAGCTGAGGCCTAAAGACCTTGAGAAACATAAGGCTCAGGTAGTGTGTTGGCACTTGGGACTTCCACGGAGGGGAGAATGCCTAGCAGGCTGTGGCTTAGGAAAGGGAGCTGGGAGAGCCAAAGCTGAGCTGGAAGCTAGCGAGGGAGATGAAGGGCAGCAAGGAAGGTTTCTGTAAGTACATCTACAGCAAAAGAAACGTTTAAGGAGAGTGTGGGCCCAGTCCTTATTGTGGCAGGGGACCTAGGTGACAAGGGATATGCAAAAGGCTGAGGTATTCAGGCAGATATATTTATTAGTTTGTACTAGTTATGTTTTGCCTTCAGGCCTCCAACATCTCTAAGCCTCCTAGGAGAGTCTGTGAAAGAGAAGCAGTATCCACCATTGAGAAAAGCAGAGTTAGGGATCACTTAACACAACTATACACATACAAGTTAATGGGAGACTGGTTGCCTCTGAGGGTGCCAAAGGAGCTGGAAATGTAATTGTGAGTCCTTTTTTTAGCATCTTTGAAAGGTCGTGGCAATTGGTGGAGACACCCAATGACTGGAGAAAGGCAAACATCACACCCTTCTTTGGGAAGGGCAGGAAGGGGGATTCGGGTAACATCAGGCCACTCAGCCTTACCTTGGTCCCTCGGAAGGCCATGGAGCAAATCTTTTTAGAAGCCATGTCTCAACACATGCAGGACACAAAGGTGACTGGGAGCAGCCAACCAAGGTGAAGTGGACAGATCCTGTGGGTCACAACTGGTTGCACAGCTGGCGTCGGCAACAGGGTTTTGGGTTTTGTGCCCATGGGACCTTCTCTAAGGATTGAGGACTACTTGGAAGAGATGGGATCCACCTGACCAAGTGGGACAAAAATCTTTGCTAACAGGCAGGCCAGCCTGGTGAGGAGAACTTTAAGAAAGGAACAACACAGGAGGGAGATGACAATCCACAGTCAAGTGAGGAGGCAGTGGACTGGGTTAGCCAGCAAAGGATACAGGGTGATGTGAACAAAAGGGATCTTGTAATCAACAAAACAGGACTGAAAAGGACCTACTTCAAGTATATGCAGATAAATAAGGAAGTGCCTACGGGACAGCATTATGTGGAACACTCCCATAGGTTTTCTGGGAAATCAGCGTGACTGGGTGCCTCTCTGAAGTGTCTGTACACTAGTGCATGCTACATAGGGAACAAATAAGAGGAATTAAAGGTCATATGCCATTACAGGGCTACAGTCTCATTGGGGTCACGGGGATGTGGTGGGTTAGCTCACGTGATAGGAGTGCTGCAACAGGCTCTTCAGGAAGAACAGGCAAGGAGGAGAATTGCTCTTTATGTGAAAGAGAGGCAGGACTGCACAGAGCTTTGTCTTCGGACATGAGGACATTGAGAGTTTATGGGTCAGGACTAGAGGGTAGACCAGCAGAGCCAATTTTGGTGGTGGTGTTTGCTAGAGGCCACCTGATCATGAGGCCTTCTTCAGACTCTTGGAAGAAGCCTCATGATTTCAGGCCCTGGGCCTCATGGAGGGCTTTAACTATCCTGATGTGTGCTGGGAAGGCAACACAGCAGGGCACAAGCAGTTCAGGAGGTGTCTGGAGTGCATTGATAGCAACTTCCTAACACGGATGATCAAGGAGCTGATGAGGGGAGAAATTGTATCTGGACCTCATACTTACAAACAAGGAATAACAACTGGTTGGGCATGTGAAGATCAGGGGCAGCCTTGGTTGCAGTGACCATGAGATGGTGAAGTTCAGGGCCCTGAGAGGAGGGGACAAGGCAAATTGCAGGATTGCAACCTTGGACTTCAGGAGAGTGGGCTGGCTCATCCAGTGTGCAGGAAGTCAAGCAAAGGTGTCAGGAGGCCTGCATGGATGAATGAGGAGCTCCTGACTAACCCCAAACATAAAAACGAAGCACACAGGAGGTGGAAGCGGGTTAGGTGACCTGGGAGGAATATGGAGACACCGTCTGAGCATGCAGGGATGGATTAGGAAAGCCAAAGCCCACCTGGAGTTGAATCTGACAAAGGACGTGAAGGGCAAAAAGAAGGGCTTCTACAGGAATATCAGCAAAAGGAAGACTAAAAAAAAAATGTGGGCCTGCTGCTGCATGGGAATGGGAACCTGGAAGCAGAAGACATGGGAAAGGCTGAGGTATCCAGTGGTTGTGTTACCTCAGTTCTTTAGTAGTAAGACTTGTTTTCAGCAGTCCCAGGCCCCTGAGATCAGTGCAAAAGTCTGGAGCAACAAAGTCTTAAACTCAGTGAAGGAGGATCAGGCTAGGGAACATTTAAACTAGCTGGACGTACTCAAGTTCATGGGACTTGATGGTATACACCCACAAGTTTTGAAGGAGTTGGCTCATGTCATTGTGAGGCCACTCTGGATTATCTCTGAAAGCCCATTGCGATCAAGGAAGGTTGCTGAAGACTGGAAGAAAGCAGATGTCATTCCTATCTTCAGGAAAGGCAAGAAAGGAGACTGGGGAACTACAGGCCAGTCAGCATCACCTGGCTCTCTGGGAAGGTGATGAAACGAGTCCTCCTATAAATCATTTTCAGACACACAAAGAACAATAAAGTGACTGGGGGTAGTCAGCACAGATTTATGGAGTGGAAATCTTGTTTGACTAAGCTAATAGCCTTCTGTGATGAGGTAGATGACCGTCTTGGTGCATGAGGGGAGAGAAATGGATGTTGTTTATTTTGACCTTAGTATAGCTTTTTACACTGTCTCCCATAACATCCTTAAACTGATGAAGTACAGATTAGATAAGGGAGCAGTGAAGTGGATTGAAACGTGCTTGAACTGATGGGCTCACAGGGTTGTGATCAGTCACACAAAGTACAGCTGGAGGCCAGTCATCAGTGATGTACACCAGGGGTGAGTATGGGTGCCAATACTGTTTAGTGTCTTCATTCGTAACGTGGACAGCAGGAGAGCATGCTCTCAACAAGCCTGAGGATGATGTAAAACTTGGATGAGTAGTTGATCCACCAGTTAGTTCTGCTGCCATTCAGAGGGGAGAAAAGTGTCAACAGGAACCTCATGAAGTTCAGCAAAGGGAAATGCAAAGTCCTGCCCCTGGAGAGGAGTAACCCCATGCACATGTACAAGCTGGGGGCTGACCAGCTGGAAATCAGCTTTACAGAAAAGGCCCTGGGGGTCCTGGTGTAGACCAAGTTGAACGTGAGCCAGCAATGCAGCACTGTGGCTAAAAAGGGCAACAGCATCCTGGGCTGCATTAGGAAGAGCCTCAAAAGAAGGCCTAGTGGGGCCATCCTTCCTCTCTACTCAGCCCCGGTGAGACATCTGGAGTTCTGTCCCTTGTGCTGGGCTCTTGAGTACAAGATAGACCTTGACATACTGCAGAGAGTGCAGTGGAGGGCCGCCAGTATGGTCAGGGGCTGGAGCATTTGGTGTATGAGGAGAGGCTGAGAGAGCTGGGATTGTTTAGCCTGGAGAAGGGAAGACCCAGAGTGGATCTTACCAGTGTGTGTAAGTACCTGATGGGAGGGAGCAAGGAAGAGGGAGCCAGACCTAGTGACAGGACAGGAGGCAGTGGGCACAAATTGAAATACAAGAAATTCCATTTGAAGAAAAAGCTTTTTCACTGTAAGACTGATCAAACAGAGGAACAGGTTCCCCAGAGGAGTTGTGTAGTCTCCGTCCTTGGAGATACTCAAAACCAGACTGGACATGGTCAGTTAACATCCTGCTCTAGTTGACTTTGAGTGAAGACGTCAGACTAGATGATCTCCAGAGGTCCCTTTCTACCTCAGCCATTCTATGATTCTATGAAAGCATGCCTGACCAACTGCTTGCTTTCTTCCATGAAGCAAGTGGTGCTGCGGACAAGGGGGAGTCAGTGGATTTTGCATACCTTGACTTTAGCAGGGCCTTTAACCCAGTCTCCCATTGTGTCCTTGAAGCCAGATTGGTGAGGTATGTACTGAATAACTGGGCAAGAAGATGGGCGGAAAATTGGCTGGACTCTTAACAGAGTTATGGTCATTGGTGCAAAGTCCACCTGGCAGGTATTAATTAGGGGAGGGCCCCTCAGGGATCAGTACTGGCACCAGTACTGTTTAATGTCTTCATTAGTGACCTGGATGATGGGATGGAGTGCACTCTAAGCAAGTTTGTGGATGATCTGAAATTGATGGGAATGGTCAATATGTTGGAAGGCAGGGATGCTATTCAGAGAGACCTTGGCAAGCCCAAGAAATGGGCTGACGGGAACTTCAGGAAGTGGAAAGTCCTGCTTCTGGGATGGAATAACTGCAAGCTGCAGCAACGCAGGCTGGCGGGGGGCAAGTGCTTGGGAAGTAGCTCTGCAGAGAAGGACCTGTGGATCTTGGTGGACAACAGGAGTCAACAGTGCCCTCTTGCAGCCAAGAAGGCCAACCATGGCCTGGACTGTATTAGTGACAGTGTGGCCAGTAGGTCGAGGCAAGTGACCCTACACCTCTAGTTGACACAGTGCTCCAGGTGTGGTCTCACAAGTGCCCAGTTCTGGGATCCTCAGTACAAGAAAGATACGAACACATTGGAGTGGGCCCACCAAGACTGTCAGAGGGTTGGAACATGTGACATACAAGGAGAGGCTGAGACAACTGGGTCTGCCCAGCCTTGAAAAGAGAAGGCAAAGAGGAGACACTTTATTGCTGTCTACAAGTACCTGATCAGAAGCTATACAGAAGCTGGAGCCAGACTCTGTTTGGAGGTGCACTGAGGTAGTGGATGCAAGGTGGAACATGGGAAATTCTGCCTAGATGCAAGGATTTGATTTATTTTTTTAAACCATGGGGGTGGCCAAACACTGGCACAGGTTGCCCAGAGAGGTTGTGGAATCTCCATCCTTGGAGGTATTCAGAACTTGACTCGACATGGCCCCAAGCAAGCTGATCTGATTAGACCTGCTTAGAGCAGTACACTGGACTAGCTGATATCTGGATGTCACTTAATTTTTTTTTCTTTTTCTGTAATTCTACAATTTACTAGGGTTGTGATTTCCATTTTCATTTGTAAGTGTGAACCAGGGACATAAAAATGTAGTTGACTTCTTTTAAATTGTAGATTTATCTGTTATCCTGTAGGTCTAACAGGTAGACCTCTTCCTTGAAAATATTTTTTTTTAAACAAACTTCTTGAACTCTCCATAACATTCTACTCTCTCTATTTCTGTCCTTAAATGTGCTGCATTTCTGTTACCTGACTTTGGTATTATACTCACTCTGGGCACAAATTCTGTTAAGAATTTCCTTGAAGGAAGAGAGACTTAACATGATGATCTTTAACCTTCTAGATTTGGAGACTTGTATGTGGGAGAACAATATGTCTTGATCTGAAAGACACATTCTGTAGCAGTCTGCTCATTTACAACTTTAGAATATTTGAAAGAAGATATGGCAGCAGAAAATTTTCAGTAAGTTCCAGTTACATTTTTTTTTTAACAGAAACTGTTTTCTACACTGTTTAGAATCTTGTAGTCTTGGATTAATATTGCAGTTTTATTACTAACATTTTTGTATAGAAATATATGTTAAAGGATTTTAAAGATAATTTGGTTTCCATAAATCTAAATTTATATTGATAATATCTTTCAATCAGTGGATTATTCTAATTAAAGTTTTCAGCTGTATCAGTTGGAAGTTATCAGACCCATAGAATTTAATTTTGGTAACAAATCTTAACTCTTCATTCTTCAGTATCTAGACAACGTAGATCTGGAATTATGTTGTGCTAAAGATTTTACTTGTCTTAATTGAACTAGTAATAGTGGTTTTCATGTTTTCTCTTTTATTTAGAGATACATTAAAACCTTATTTTTAAACTGTTGAGTTAATTCAAATTAAACTTTTTCTTTCCAGTCCTTTTTACTGGGTGCATGGATGCTCTCAGCTTTGTTTGATCTTCTCCTTGTAGAAATCACTCAGTATATATTTGGCATCACCATCAACAGCTTGCCTTCTGGTTTGTAAGTAGCTCCTAATGGACTGGTTATTTTAGATATAGTTTCAAGGGATTATTTTGTGCATATTTTAATTTAAAAAAACTTTCTTCATGTAACCCTTCAAGTTAAATTTAATCCTCTTTTGAACTACAGTGTAAAGGTTCTTGGCACAACTATTATATTTTCAAACATTCATTTCCTAGTTGTTATCTGTAGTTAATGAATTTATAATTTATCCATATAATGATTACTTTCTATTCTGTTAGTCCCATTTCCACTGTCAGCATCATTAAAACACGGTTTGCAGTGCACAAATTACTGCCATATTTGGTTTTGTTCAATTCAATATACCAGAAAAATGAAATCAGGTTGGTGCTGATTTCCTTCTTAAATCACAAAGATAGCACAACTGTAATTCATATCTTTATGTTCACTTTTAAATGCATATGCAGTTATATGCATTTCATACTGGTATTTCATATGTTTTTGTTTCAAAAATTGAGTGCTAGAGCATGTTATTCCATTTAGTGCTTGCATCTGAAGTTCTTAAAGCTTTAACATATTTAGTGGTTCCATTTTGCATAACTTATATTTGAGATTTCTGCACTTAGTGAGGTGTACATGTTACAGTAGAACCATAGAGCTTGCAGAGCCTTTGTGGTTAAGCTGACAGGTGATATCAGCCTCATACAGACTTGCGTTTCCATGTGTCGCATGCTCTGAGGCGATAATAAAAGCTCTCGGAGCAAGATTTTTAATATTAAACACTGTATTAGGCTTTTTTAGTGTGTCTCTTGAAAGTAGCTAAAGGCTGATTTAATAAGGAAGAAAAAGCATGTGTTTGATATTATAAAGATTTATTTTTTTGGTAGTGTGTGAGTATTCAAAAGAAGTTGAAAGCTTGAGTAGTACTGCAGTTATTCATCAAGTTTGCTACCTTGAAGTTTGTTGCTGGGACATAGGCTGCTAGTGTGTCTGGACAAATTCAGTATTTTCATCTGTGTAAAAAGATACTTTGTGCAAGAGTAGAGTGTAATAAATGTGCACATCACACCCACAGGGAACTAATGAACAGTTTGACTGTTATACCTTTTGATGGTATTTTTATCTATGACTGCAGAATGTTGTCAGTTACAAAGAAATCTGCATCAAAGAAATTTTTAGTTGAATGAAATGTAAATGTTACCTACGTATGCTTTCTCTTTAAGTCATGATTGAACTTGAGAGAATGAAGCTAATTTTAGAAGTGTGGGATATACAGTAGTTTCAGGAGCATTTGGTTGTGCAAATATAAAAAAAATTAATATATACATTGCATCATAATACTTCAGTGTTGTTTGCTTTATTATACTAATAGTCACTTTTTCATGTCTGGCAATATTCACAATCTTTTGAGATGACAAAAGCACTGGAAAGTTTAACACTGATACTAGGTTTTAGTTATTTCAGATTTGCAAAAGCTGTTGAGCAAATATAAAGAGGTGCAATTATTATTCTGCTTCTCTCATATTTACAGTGCAACAAATATATCTGTTACTTCTGGTTATAGAACATTCGTCAGTGTAGTGAAAATGCGAGAGTTCGGAAGAAGAATCACTTGTTTATGTTATAAAAGTTCCCTGACATTTTTTTCTCTTTTTATATCATTTCACTGTTCATATTATTGAGTGATCTTACACTTCCAGTTCTAAAACTTTTCCTGCGCACACTTCGAAGGTAATTGCGATAAAGGATTACACTGATGACTCTCGCCTGAAATTGTTTAGAAACAATATAGTACAGTATAACATCCAAGCATGTACTGAGATTCATGAGAAAGGTGGTAAAGGCTGCCCAGGGATTGTAAGTTGTATCTTCGTACTGCAACATCAGGAAGGCAAAGCAAATGTGGAAGGGTACAAAGCAGATGAGTACTTGAGCAATCAGAGTAACTATGATTCTTATGGATCTCTCCTTGGCCTTAGGCTTCAGTTTGGAAGTCTTGCCACGGATGAAATTGTAAATAATGACTAAGTAACACCCCATCATGATAAACAAGGGAATCAAAAAGAAAAAAATCAAGCGAGAAAAGTTCAACGTATTTACTTCCTTTAAATGGATGATATCAAGCATTTTCATGCAGGTGGTGAAATTCGAGGCTTTGTCTGGATCAGATTGTAAAAACAGCAATGGGGATGTTGTTGCGAGGGTCATTACCCAGATTCCAGTGCAAGCCAGTACAGCTTTTTTTGTATTTTTTAGTTCTTTGACATGTTTGGGCTGGACAATAGCCATAAATCTGTCTACGCTTATAAAAGTGAGCAACCACAGAGCAATGGCTGGATAAAATATAGTGAAAGCACTGATAATCCGACAGAATGCATCTCCGAAAGGCCATGTTTCTTTCCCATGGTAGATTATCCGAAAAGGCAAGGAAAATATGAAAATTATGTCAAGTAATGCCACATTCATCATATATACAGTTATTGTTGTCCTCTTCTTGGTAGTGCAGCTGAAGACCCATAGTGCAGTGGCATTCACCAGCAATCCCACTATGAATACAAAACTGTAGAAGACCAGTGATGCAATCCTGTATTCTTCAGGGTGGTGATTTCCAGGCATCATATTTTAATTGAATTTAGGAATAGTTGTTGCACTCCATAAATACCCTAAAAATAGATAAAATATGAAAAGTTAGTCAAAGAAAATCTTTCTTTAAAAACACACAAGGTCCTTGTAGGATGAGGTTTAGTAGTGAGATTGTATTGTTTAGCTGTGAAAATGTGCTAGCTTTGTTGCTTTTTCTGACTACAAACATACTGTTGTGCTCTGAAGAAAGTGCTGTCAGACTTGTGAGAAATAGCATTTATAAGCTAGTTTTAATTAAATATTTTTAATTACTTAAGAGATTTCTTATATAAGGAATCAAAAAGTCAAGTTTGACCAGCTACTTTGAGTATGCTTCAGTAGCTGGTAACTAGATTGAAACAGCTGTAATTGAGGAAAGAGAGCTATTTTCTAAAGAAAATATTTCTTAAAGTTGGCCCTGTTGAAAAATTAACAACTAAAACTAGTTATGAAAAGAAATAAGTGAGCATGGCATGTAGTGACATTTGGATACGCAAAGTGAAGTATTGACTTTGCATTTTATCTGCGTAGGAGCTACTTAGCTCCCGAAAGAATAGGGGCATGCTGTTGCTCATAAAAGACATTAAAAAGCTATCTTAATAGCTATGTAGCTTCTAATACAGTATTTAATCCCAGGGCGTCAGAACCAAACACCTGACATATGAATGAGATTAATAGATTGATAGACTTCCTATTTTAAAAAGTAAAAAGGTGGGAAGCAGTGCAGTCTCCAACCAGGGCCTGTGTGAACAGTGTTTTTGGGGGGAAGAGTTGCTGGCTGGTAGCCAGCTGCTCCACAGCACAGTTACAGTCATGGAATCATAGAATCATTAAGGCTGGAAAAGAGCTCTAGGATCATCTAGTCCAACCGTCAACACCTCCATGCCTACTAAACCATGTCCTGAAGCGCCACACCTACACGTTTTTTTAACTCCTCCAGGGATGGTGACTCCACCACCTCTGTGGGCAGCCTGTTCCAATGCTTGACCACCCTTTCAGTAAAGAAATTTTTCCTAATATCCAGTCTAAGCCTCTCCTGATGCAACTTGAGGCCATTTCCTCTCGTCCTATCGCTACTTACTTGGGAGAAGAGACCAACACCCACCTCGCTACAACTTCCTTTCAGGTAGTTGTAGAGAGCAATAAGGTCTCCCCTGAGCCTCTGCTTCTCCAGGCTAAACAATCCCAGTTCCCTCAGCTGCTCCAAACTAAACAATCCCAGTTCCCTCAGTTGTGTTGCATCTCTCAGCTTCTTGGTCATAGGAGTTGGACATCTGAAATGTCATTATGCAGACTCAGGTGATGAGAGCTGAAAGAGATTATCCCCTGGTTTACTTGGGAGCCATCTGAGGATGGCAGACCTTACCTGGTGTTTGCATGGGTGCTTTGGTTAACCTGCACCCCCCTGATTTCCTGGCTCTTGCTGTGGTCACAGTTTCATGAATTTGCATGAGAGGGTTCCTCTTGTTTGGCCTTTTACCCAGCCCTGTGGCAGCTTTGTGAAGAGGAGGAGGAGAAGGAAAGAGTTAGTTGTTTGTCTGATCTTCCCACTTACGACAGACAGCCAAGTAACTTGTACAGTATCAGAACCAAAACTGTTCTCAAGAGCAGACGAGTGCATAGTTCCTGTGTGTTTTATCTCCAAAAGTGGAGAATGCACTAAAAAAAAGCGTATTGTTACTGCTCGTCTGGTTTATGCTTTCACTGTAATGGTACCAGGTACTTTTTTCAGTGATATAGGAATACACAGTGGATTGAACCAGTGTTTATTAATCTAGCATCCTGGTTTGACACTGGCAAATATCTGCTGCTTTTGAGAAGACTATCCATGGAGTAACTAACTTAAGTATGACCTATTAAATGTTTCTTCAGGTTAGTTTCTGCCTTGAAATATGAAGTTTGGATTTGTCATTTTCTTACAACTCTCCAGTTTACAGATATAAAAAGAAATTATGCGTACAAATATCTAGCCCTAAACTTTCCTCTCAGAGTGTTTTTTTTTTTTAGCTGTACAAAACAAAAAGCTATATTTCCTGATCAGATGAAGTCATTAGAACATGTAACAGAATTTATGTTTTGTATGGGAAAAGCTATGCATATAATACTGAGGTTTGGACAGCATCTATATGAATGCCTCTAAAATACCTCATTGTGTGAAGAACACTAAAAATAAAAAAATTAAAGAGTGATAGAAGACATTATTGAAAGGTAGATGACATATGCTTGAAAAAATTTTTGTAGTACATGCTTGTAGCACATTTGAAATATTATCTGGCATACTGTCCCACTTTCATTACTGTTGCATAAAATTGTCCAAATATTGCTTAACACATACCCCCATACACCCCCGCACATTTTAAGTGTTTTTTTTCTCTTTTGTTCTGTTTTTTTCTCTCTTGCTAGTGGTTGCATGTGACATAGTGCATGACTACCTATCTCAGCATCCCGACTGATTTAGCAGGTGAATTGAGTAGTAAGGTACAGGATAGGTAGAAGAATTCGCTTTTTATAGATGAATGTTAATAAACAGCATGGATTTTGGTTTTGGTTTTGCTCTTCTCTCCTTTGGACTTGCAATGACTGTAATCGTTTCTGGTCAGGTCCTGTTTCTGAAATAACCAGCAGGCTGATGTTGATGGGAAGAGGGGAAGCTGAGTCTGGTGTGAGCTTCTATCAGGAAAACCTGTGGTTCCATGCCTTGTTTGCTGGTTATTTCAAGTTTGTGCCAGTTTTGAGATATTTCAAAGAATGGACCTACTGTAACAAAAAGGGGGATTTTTTTGTTTAGGTATTGAAGACACTGTTTCCAGACCTTGGGGGTTTAAATGCATGTCAGTGTTATAATTAGGTATTTCTCCTAAATTTTTAAGAATCTAAAATTTAACATTTCTGTAGGTAAGAAATAGTGAGATTTTTTAAAAGTGTGTAGTTACCTATCTGCATTTAGACAGATGCAGATGTTCTGCTTTTTCATCAGTATTTGTCTGCACGGAGTTCAAGTTGATATCTCCCAGGTCAGCCCAAGTAGATCTTTGGATGCCTCTGGGTGGATGGTTTTGCCCTAGTTGCCATTTTTCATAATGGGAACACTTACTTACTGGTATTGATTAAAGCGCTTGCTGAAGAGCCCCTGGAGTCACTGGTTTCTGGATGTCTGTCTGTGTTAATGCTAAATGATTACTCTGATGTTAGTCTGTATGTTTTATCAATCTGTTTTAATTTTTTAATGATAGCTGAGGTCCTGAATGTCTAATGTGAATTGTGAAGCCCATGTAGGTGCTGTGTATGAGAACAAAGACTTTCAGAACAAAACCAGAATTAAATCTTTTCCTCCAGATTCTTACTCTGAGTTAGGCAACAGTGACTCCATTTAAAGGATTGTGTGTGTATCTCTCTTCCCAATCCCCCTTTTTTTCTTTGGCTGTCCCTTACGTTTGGTCACATTTCCCTGAGGATGACACGGCTTTCAGTGAAGCACAGAGAGACCAAGCAACAAGGTCTTCTCCTGGTTTTAGTTTAATGAAAGCAAACATTTTTCCTTTAGTGGTAACGTACTTACCAATGCTTTTAGTTATTGTATATTTTGAAATTTATTGTTAAAAGCCTAAACAACAGTATTTATGGGTACTATGCTTTTACAAATGCAACCATTTTGCTTTAAACATTATTTATAGAACGCTGCTGATACTTTGAAAGTGCATTAAAGAATTAAATTTCTTTTCATTAGTTCTAGAATAACTGAAGAAAGAAGTCTATCTTAGCAACATACATAAACATCCAAGTTACTTTGTTAGCATAGCATAATGGATTGTTACTCACCTTTTGTGCACTACAAAGTTTCTTCAGAGATGCTCCTTTCATAGCCCCAAATCTGTAGAAGGTCTAGACTTCCTCTTCTCTACTCAGCTTCACTTAGCTAAAATAGCTCCTCTTTGCAGGCAGGAAACAGTGACGCAGTCTAGCTAGTTCTGAGCTTTTATTGGTCATACTTAAAAGTATCTTGCTAATATTTCACATACGTGTGGTGTCTGTGAACTGATATTTCTAGTACCTTTGAACAGGCAAGCTTTTATAACATTTCCAGTGTGGTCAAACTGGGCTGTTGTACTATGTATCTTTTTACAATACATTTTTAAATGTTTGTGGTATAATGAAAGCATATTTTTAGTTGATGTTTACATGCAAAGGTGTCTGCAAGAATACGCATCTTGGTTATGCAAAAGTTTCTAATAAGCACAATGTAAATGTATTTTCTGTAGAGCGTAGTCTGTTTTTTTGTGGAAATCCCCATTTTATTTATATTGCCTTGGATAGTAGTCAGTCTGAAAGTGACAGAAACTTGCTACATTTGAAATGAGAAGTTTGATTCACTTGAATATACGGCTTCGTTTATGCCTGTACTTAACCATATTTTACTGACACAACAGCAATGTTCCTGTATTTTATTTGCTGTCTAAAATAGTAACACGCCTGTTTAAGAGCTTTGCAGAAAAATGCTGTATGAAGGGAGGTTTTATTAAAATGGAGTAAAGTCTCTGAACTGTGTCACTGCAACAGACATCTTCGGTGGAATGAGAGTATTCACAAAGGCTAATAGGTAAAGAAGACTAATTTCCTACGTTTTCTCTTTGTCAACTCGAAAAAAGATCCAACCTTTGAAAGAGCCATTCAGGAAGGAGATAATTCCAAATTCTCTGTAGAGCGCTCGCTAGCTCCACGTCTCTGACCATCAGTGTTTGGGACATTGAAGCACACTACAGAGAGTTTGTTACCTCTTGTGGCCTCCATTTTTTCCCCCCAAATGAAGCAGAGAGAGATGTGTGTTGAGGAAGGGAACAGTAATATTTCAGTCTCCTCCTGGCATGAAGTCAGGAATTTGCCAGGATGTGTACATGGTGCCAGAAGCAACGAAGTCCTGCAGCTCAGATATAGCCAGAATCAGGTTTGTTTCTGGGGACGTCTTTCTTCACTGACTGTAAAAGTAATGTAGGTAGATGAGTCTCACTTAGCGCTAAAGATAACTTCTGTGAAAAATACCCTCTCTGCTGGAGTCATGTAATTTATCTCAGCTGAATGGGTTTGTGGTAGTGCGTAGGTGTTTGCACAGGTCAGTGTGATGGGTGAAGTAATCACAGGGAGGGACCTGGGTATGGTTTATGATTTTATAATATCTTTAAATATTTGGTCTTTCCTGTTTAGGTGAACTAATACCAAGCTTAATTTTTGTGATCATTCCAAAGACCTCTGAAATGCAATGAGCTGCAAATCCTACCCAGACCCCTATAGAAATATAAATCTATTTTAAAGTGCTTAATATTTTAGGATTAAGGAGTATCTTAGAAGGACTAACCAGTGTTGAAAACTCTTCAGTGGCTTTATCATTAGCAAAACAACTCTGAGGCATGTTCCAGCAGGATGAGTCACTCATACTGTTTTCAAGTTTAGTGAAAGCTCATTGGAATTCAGTGACATACATATTTTTAAAAGGTTTAAAAAAGAGTATGTGGCTCCTGGAAGAGAATAACTATGCTTTTGAACTCTCCTAGGCAAGAGTACTTTATTTTTAGCAAAATAACATACAGAAGTCTGTAGGTCCCTTCCAACCTGAATTGCGCTACGAATGTACCGAGCCAAGCAAGTGGATAGGCAGTGCCCCCCTTAGCTGAAGAGGGATCATTGAAGTAATTCTGGATTTGGATGGAAACCAGGCGGATATTGAGGCTGGGATTGGAAAAGCTGTATGCAGTGAACTGCCTCTTGGCTTGCTGTCTCCTTGGAGGAGGGTCAGAAGGGTGACGTTTTATAGCTGTGTCTCTTTGTCTGAAGAGGGTGGCTGGCGTCTTGACCTGACAGGGGAGGTCATGCCTTGTGAGGGCAGCTGGAATCAAGTCACACTTCTAACATCGCAGTTTACACAGGTGGATAACAGCAGCCCAGTTGAGTTTACTGGCACGTTAGCCATCCAGCTGGTTTGCGGTAGCATATACATGTCAGTCTGCGTTCTGCTTTCACTCAGGCTTTTCACAGCCTGCCTGGCGGAGAAGAGGCAGCCAACCTGCTCAGCTGCTGACAGGCTGGAAGGCCTTCCCCCTGAGCGTGAGGAGCAGCTCTCTCTGGCAGCGGTGTGCTGAAAAGAGGTGTTTGCGCAGCCAGCAAGCACGTGCTCATTCTTGTTCAGGTGCTCAGGCTGGCTGCAGCTGCAGGGTGATAAACATTTGGACGTGAACACCCCAGTGAAAAGTTGCACTAATTGTGGTTTGCAAGAGGCAGTGGGCTGCTCTGCTGTGCCGCATTCCCCTGGCGCTTTGGTTTCTGTTGTAGGAAGCACCTGACTCTATTTTTGTTTTCTTCTCCTTCTGTACTGTTTTGTCAGCTAGAGATGAGTGTCTTGCATTGGTTTCCCTCAGATGGGTGAGTACTTCCACCGCTCCAGCTTTTACTGAAATAAATGCTCAGTTCCCTTCAGGGTCTTTTTTTGCTATTCTGAAGTTTGAGGAGTAAAGAAGATAATTTTAGTTCTGTTATGTTGTGTTAAAGCCATTTTTGAGTAGTTAAAAGCTAAGCCAAGGTACTTCGTGTCTGAGGATAAGGCAGAGTGCACATGTGGTCTATTATGGTGCCTTCACTAACTGGCGGTAAGCCTTAGAAGAAATGAGCTTGATCACTTGCAACAGTGTGAAGGTGCAGCGCTGAAGGGATTGTCTTCATGCTGTTGCTTTTGCGAGAGTAACGTACTGCTGGGTCTTTCTCTTTCAGTGGTTTAGTCATGATACAGAAAAGTACGTTTTGCCTGTCCACTTACCATGTAATATAAGCTTTGTCCAGCTGATACAGAGAAGTTCTGCACGCAGAGCGGCAGAAGGATCACCCTCCGCTTCGGTTTGGTAAGGAGCAGGCTTGAGCTTGTGTTCTCCTTCTCCTTCTGAACTTTCTATCTTTTGGACCTATTGAAAAGAAAAAACTGAAGCTTCTTGCACAGTCCAGTGCACCAATGGTGCAGGAAGCAACTCTCCCGTGTGTCAGTTTGTTAACTTACCGGCTTGCTGTTGTGGGTGAGTTCACATGCGGTTTTGGGTTACTGTTCTCAACCTTGTTGAAATCCTGCTTCATTTTTTATTCCCATATTGTGTTGTACCATAGTGAAGGTTAAGAGTAGCCTACTGGTTAAAAGTTGTCATGGCGCTGAATGCATAAACTTACTGCAAGTGTTTCCAGTTTTCCCATATGCCTGTTACTCAGAGGCTGCGTCATGGCATAACCGTCCCTCCTCTCCCAGTCCTCAACCTGCAAGTGAGTATAAATGTGTGTGCAGCAGAGCTGAAGGAATGGGAAACAGAGCAGCTTAAGAGGACGGCAGCCTAGTTAGCCATACCTGATGTCCTAATTACTGTCACACTTTGCTTTCACTTCTGTGTTTTATTAGAATTCGGTATGGTTTAAGGAAGGAGTTCCTGATTTTTTCCTTTTAAAAAAAAAATCAATAATGACATTGACATTCCATGTTTCTCCTGGGGTGGTTCCCCTCCCTCCCCCCACCTTGTACAGCCAGGACACACCCTGTATCACTAAATACCATAAAAATATACAGTGCATCTGGCCTGCAGTTCATCTGTTCAGCAGTGTCAGCCTTTGAAAGAAGCAATACTTCAAAAATTAATTGAAATGAAAGTTGCGTCTCTAAGATGTCTGAGAGTGGGGTAGTGGACTAGAGACAGTGGTTTGTTACGCAGCAGCAATCTCAGAATGTATGTAGTCTAATATTAGCTCATGGCAAATACCAACACAGCTCCATGCTTGTTGATGGACCCACATTGCCTTTGGCAGGTTTCTTAAAATGTTGCGTCTGTGTTCTGCTTTCCACCTGTATTCTGTTGTGTTGGGAAGCAGCTTTTTTTTCCAAAAAGTACAGATTTCTCATGACAGATATTTCATAGTTCTTTATGAAAGAACTATGTTCTTTCATAGTTCTCAGCTTTTCTGAACATAGTTCTCAGCTTTTTTCTTTTCTTTTTTAAATCTGTATGCACTGTCAGGAGCTATGCAATGGGTTAGTTGTTCCAGTTCGGAAGTGTCTAAGAGAGCTTTTTCAAATACTCTTTCCTTACTAAGTATGTGATATGTGATATTTTTACTATTAAACTGCTCTTAAAAGTCTCAGGTGCGTAGGAGTACTGTTCTGAAACTTGATATGCTTCCCAGGGATAGAGTTAATGTTTCAAGAGAAATATCTTTATTGGGAGCTGCTTATACTCAGATTCTTTTGATGAAGTCTAGTGCAGAAGTAGGGAAAATTGTTTTGACTCCTCCAGAGTTCAGGAGCTTGGACAACCTCTGCTCAGTTACTAGCCGGAGTATATGTAATCAGAAATTAAATAATTAAAAATTGCTACATACACTTTAGCATGCCAGTGAAGAGTTTAATCAAAAGTACATGAAGAAAGAGTGAGCTGTGCAAGTATTTGAATTAGAATAAGCACTGTCCATTAAATTCAAGGGCACCTTGTTGTGTGTTGCATTCCTGTGTGTGGTGCCCAGCCCTGGCAGGTAGCTTGCTTTGATGAAGTGACAGTCTTCCAATGTTGTTCTGCCTGTGCCACCTGTCTCTGGCACAGATTAACAAACACAATAATGCATTGAGGTTGTGAAGCTTGGTGTGCTGCGGTGGAGTTGAGCTGACATGAGAGGGAGCATTCAGGATGGTAAAGGAGCTGGCATAATCCAGACAGGACAAAGCAGCCCAATTCCTGCCGCATAGCAGTAAATCTGGTTAGTAAGGATCTCTGCAGGTCAGGGTTGCTTGTTGTGTAGGCTAAGCACTGTCCTTGGAGAGCAGTGGAGGAGAAGTTGAGTGTGGGACAAGGCCAGCTGATGCTGTGAGCTGGCAAAGGAAGACAGCAGAGCTGGCTGCGAGCAGATGATTTCAGAGAAGTCACTGTGCACCTGACATACGGATGTGGCATTCTGTCATCTCCCTTTGTTCTCTCTCTGCTACGTGAAAAATTCCAAAGGAGGCATACTGCCCACCTGCTCCCTGAAGGCTGATTATCAGTGTGTCATTCTTTTCTGCTCTTTGAAATGCACTTATCCTTTAGACTCAGAAAGGCAAGAAGCAAAGGCCTTTAACACCTCTTTCATCATATCCCAACTAGGGGCAGTGCTGGGTCCTGTCACAGGTCTCTCTACTTTCTGACAAACTATTAAACCACATACGTATATATAATATATTTAACACACATGCACACACTTTAAAGGAGCTGAAACTCCTGGACTGTATGTTGACAAGAAGCCTAGCAGAATAAGGCAGGACATAGATTTGAATTTCAATAATTTAAGCAGCAAGTTTCCTTATGTGGACACTGTTTGGTAAAGATGGCTTTAAGAGAGGATGAGCCAGTGAGGCTGAACTGGGACTTGCGTAGCTAGCATTCTCTGACACTTTCATCCTTTGCCTCCAAATCATATTGGCTGTCAGTGCATTTTTATTTTTGTCCTAGAACATCTGGGACATTGCTTTCATTTGCTTGTAACTGAGCTCTGTGTTGTGTGATGATGTGGGCCACCAAATTCGTAGCACTTACCCAAACTGCAGAAATGGGAGGGGGTGCACCGCTTGTTTTGAATAAGGTGCAGTGGAGGAAGAAAGGGCCATAAAGGTGGAGGGATGTGGGACATCTCTGTATTCCTTCTTCTTTCTAATTTGACAGCATATGGAGGTAAACATAAGAAATATACCAGCAGCCCATGGCTCACAGTGCTCACTACTGTCTAGATGATGTAGTTTATTTCCAGGAGGATGGGGTCTAAACTGTCGCCGTTAGTGGGTGGGTGCTTGGCATAGTATCTTTTAGTAGTGATGCTGGATCTGGCTTCTCTTTACTGCCAGACTGTGCCTGGCCTGACGCTTATACTGCCTGGTGCTAAGGTCTCTGACATTTGAAAATGGGGCTTAGCCTCCAATAAGAAACAGTTTTGTGAAATGCATGTTGACCTCTGCTGTGGTGAAGATTAATTACTGCATCAATGCTGCCATCTACGGATCTTTGGCTAGCATAGCAACAAATCTTTGGAACGGCAGATAACAAGTATAACAAGGTCATTCTTTTATACACCTGCACTGCTTAGCCAGTTGTGCAGGAAAACTGATTATGAAGAGTGAAAACGACTTTGACTCCCCCATGGAAGGGAGGTACCACATGGCATGGAAGCTTTGATTGTTCCTGTAGTTGTAGAACTGCAAATTCTGTTGTTGCTCAAAGAGTTACATTTCATACAGGTCTCCCCCTTGCGTTTCTTTCTGAACAATAAGATACAATTCTGAGAATGAGTTGTAAGCAAAGACTTCCTTACTGTGTATAGTCCGAATTTACCCTGAAAAAGTGAAGAATTAGAGGACACCTAGTGGGGGACGGAGAGGAAGGACTGGAGAAAACATTTGCCAGTCTTCTGGCTTTATTATATAACACAAGGATAAAAACTAAAACTAAAAATTAAGCAACCCTGTGCTTTTAAAGCCACCCACGTCCCAATTTTGTTGTGTTTTGTTTGTCTGATATGTCTCTATCAAAATAAGACGCAATAGCAACAACTTTCTTACCACAGCACTTCATTTTTCTGAAGGAGTGGGTGTTTGTGTTCTAAAAGTTTTATGATTTATTTCATGAAAATAAACAATGCCTTCTTTCCTATGTAGGAATGAGGGCCCTCCTTTTTAGCTTAATAGTTCACCCTTGAAGGTTATTTTCAGTCTACGTGGGGATGATCAACTCTAAGAAAATCAGCTTTTCTTTCTGCCTTTACTGGCAGCTTGTGTTTTTTCCCCCCCTTCTCTTCCTCTTTCAGGAAGTAGCAGCACCTTGTTTGTTCCTCATGTTCAACCATAGTAAAGGAAGACAGGGATGTGGAAGTCCCTTTGGAATTTAAAAGGAAATCCTGCATCTAATTGTAGATGTCTGTGCCAAACAATTCTGTACAAATGATAATTTCGCCTATTGTTTGCAAACTGGCTTACTGTCAGTGGTGCCCCATGTTACTTGATCTGAAGGAAAACAATCTTGAAGTAGTCATTACATCCTAGAAACATCAGTTGTCTCCTATCTGTAGAAGTTCTGCTATGAGCATGGATTGCTACAACATTTTTGCTTGAAGGATCTGGTATCCTTTCATACAAGGGATAAAATATCCCCCTCCATCATGGAATGAACTGCCTCCATTCCCATGATGGTTTATGTATCTCTCTTCCCTCTCCTCGTATTTTTAGGGCAGCTAATTATTTGATTGGGGTAGAGGAAAAAGGAAGAAAAATGGATTAATAATTCTTCAAAGCAGTTGGAGATGTTATTAGTATGAGGAGATACTGTGTCGTGTCATGGCTTTTTGCAAAATAAAGTGTGTATAGCTGGTCTCTTAGGACAAAGAGGAGGAGGGTAATTGAGTAACCTCACAAAGGAGGTCTTGCAGTGACTGATGCTTTAAAGAAACTCCTCTTGATTTACCAAAGTAATGGACAGAAGTTGATTCAGTAAGTTCAGTGGTTTTCTGAGAAGGCACAGTTGTATGATTGAGACTTCAAAAAACAAATAGGCATGAGACAGAAGACAGTGTGTATAGTTAGTAAGACAACTAATGCAGTTACTTCACTAAAGAATTAAGAAATGAGAATGTCTTAGAGTTAAAGGACTTGGCAGACTTTCTGTATAAATAGCAAGATTTTTTGGTACGACTTTCTTTTAAAATTTCCTCTTTGCTTTTATTTTATGCTTACCAAATACTCTCCTTTTGTTTAGTCATCACTTTGCTTCAGGCACCTTAGTCTGTAGTTGTGAAAAAGGGTTATATGGTGGTCTTAATGGGGAAGTATTTTTTGCAAAGAAATCACTTCTCTGCTACAGCTTTTCTATTTTGTTTCTGTTTTGTCATGAACAAGCTAAAAAGTTTCCTGCCAGCAACTTGGGCCTTAGAATATTTACAGAGCTCTCTTTGGAAAAAGAAAAGATGAGCTACAGTCATGGATCAAAAGAAGGTATGAATGGTTTCTTAACAAAAAAACCCCAAAAGTGTGGGAAACATTTTCATTTTCAAGTATTGTGAAGTAAGCCAAACTGTGTGAATAAGATGAACATTAAAACCTCTTCACTAGTCCTTAGCCTTTGAAGATGTGCTATTATGTCCGTTACAATGTACTAATTATAATGTGGTAAGTTATGAGAAGAGATTTGTGTTTTTTTAGTTTGTTTTTTTTTTTTTTAACCAAGAATTCAAAAATAGTTTAAAAAATGGCTCAGCCAAAAAATAATACTATTTACTGTAGAAGAGTTCTGAGGGGTAGCCAATTACTAGACTGTTCTACAGAATTGCACTCAAAATTTTGAACAGCGGATATATGAGTCACATTTTGGTAGTTAGTTCCAACTTATTGTCTCTACCATGAAAACAGGTCATAATAAATGAGGCAAAAATAGCTTACGTGCTTTGCAACATAGGTCATCATAAATTGCCATCCTTTGGCTCCGCTTTGCCCAAGCTTTGCTCTAAATACAGATCCTGATAAAAGATCATTGTTTAGTGTGTAAATCAGTGGGGAGCTGGGAGTGAGGACCCTCTTCAGCCCATCATGTAATGGGGTGTGCCCTTGGGTTGCTTAGGTGTGGACTGGGTGATGCATGTGGTATATGGGATCAGGAGGGAGGAGAGAAGTGGGGTTTCTGTGCTGGAATGTGGGAACTCGTAGCACGGTGGGGGATCGGATGTCAGAAGCTGGTAGGAAAGGCTGAAGCTTTCATTTGCCTGTGGTGCCCACCCCTCCTTCCCCAGCACAGACAGTAGTCACGTAGTCAAACTTGTCCATGCAGATGGTTCTGGAAGCTGATGCTACCCTGTGCCTCTCTCTGCAGTTCCTTTACACCAGAAACACATGAAACAGGTGAAGTTATGGGAGCCATAAGTTCAGGTAGGACTTGCACACTTTGAAAAGAAAATATTTCTCACATGAAGTAAGAATGGCTACAAAACTAATCATGTTCAAAAGCAAATGAAATCATAACTCTTTGAATTCAGGTATGTAACATATCAGGGTCCTGGATCACTACTGATCAAATATATTTTCTCTAAAGCAAGAAGTTTGCAGAATGAAAATGTATGTATTAGATGCAGAGTTAAAAGGCAATCCCCATTACAAGTTGGACCATTCCCAGTATAAGGTTCCGCTTTTGAGGTTATATGTGTCTCAAGGGCCCCTTGAAGTAAGCGCCTATCTTAAATAAAGTTGCCCACTCTTCTTGGTTCAGTAGAGTGGCTCACAAATAGCAGCTTACCAGAATAAGCGTCAAGTTTCTTAACAACTGCTAGACAGCTCTCTACTCTTTGTATTCGTAAAGATTGTAAAGGGCTCAGCTGACCCTCATAGAATACCTCAGAGACAATCAAACATGAGTTTGATTGCTTCCAGGCTATACCTGACCAGGCTTGGAGGGCACTTTTACTCAGGCTGGGATGTATACCTCCACATCCCACTGGACTTCTGTAGCTTCAGTGAGCCACTTGCCAGTTTGTCCATGATGCTTTGCTCATTGCTTGCCTTGCACATAGGCATAGTTTGAGAGAGTGTACAGTGGTGGTAAGACACATGCCCACAGGATTACAGCCTTTTGTCTTCAACCATTATCAGATATGTAGTCCCAAATTTCTATTACCTAAGCCAGGAACCTTCTCTGATCTCTTTGGAGGGACAGAGACCTTGTGTCTTGAATTTCCCTGTCTGTGTACCAGACACGCAACAGCTTTGGACTAGGTGGGCTAGGCAATCCTTTTGTCCATCAAGGTTCAACTTCTTCAAACAGTGATAGCTGACAGTACCACAATGTATTACGCAGACGTGAAGGGTGGCACATCACCCTCTTGCTTTGGTTAGGGATGTCAATCAGTTGGTGGAACTTACTTTACTTATTGGCAAGTTATTGGGTGGGATTTTGAGTGCTTAAGTCAGGTGTGTCACGAGCAGGAAATCTGAGATGATTTCTCAGAGCTATTTTTAAAAATGTTTTCCTTTGTTCTGGAGCCTGTCAGACATGAGGCCACCTTTTCCAGTTTTCTGACGATACAGAGAGGTTGGGCAGGATGCAGACAAGTTAGTTGTGATGGCACCACTCCATCTGAGAGGCAGTTTTCGTTCAAGACTATCTCAGCTAACAATGCAGTCACCGCACATCTGCTTCTTTGCTTTTTGTCATTGCTTTCCGGCCTGGGGATAGCTTTTGGAATCGGTAAAGCAGATCCACTAAACCCTGGTAAGAAACAGTCAATCAAGAAGCAGCACTTACTCTCTTGCAGTTCTTAAATGAACTGATTTTCCCTGTGTTGTGAGACAAAATACCTTTCTGTGTTTTAAAACTTTTGCTCAGTTTTTTTACGTGTTTACTTACCTGTCTTGTACACTTAAGAAAATAAAATTGGTTCCATAAAGGGATACTGAGCAGTAATCTCTGTGCTTTTCTGTGCAGAGCTTTTCTGTCACTTGCCACCATGAGTTTTATCAAGGGCTTGATGAGAGAGGGGATTTTGTTTGTTTGTTTTGCCTTTGCTTAATGATCCTTTTCTGTAACAGGATGTTAATTTGGTGCTGTCTTTCCTCACACTACGGCCCTTTGAGCCTGTGGTCACCATCTCTTTTCAGCTTTTGATGAAGATAGTGTTTTGGTAGCTGCGTGCTCTGCCGGAAGTGTGAAAGAAGATTCAAGCCCTTGTGGCTAAAGCAGTATAACATCCTGTGCTTTCCCTCTTGTCTTTTTAAGATTCTCCTCAGAATTCATCCCAGATTCCTACATCACTTGTCAGAAAATCAGCCTGCTGCTGTTTCATCTAAACCCTCATATTTCTAGAACTGGGCGTCTCTCTACCTCCCGGACATCAAACATACTTTCTTTTTTTTTATTTTTATAAAGGTCATTCAGGAGTGTTTCTTGCTTCTTCAGTGCAATAACCGTCTCTGTACAGACTGCCGTAGTGAACAACAAACTGTGAGACAATGAGGGAGCTAGGCATAAACACCAGGCATGAGCCCATGTCCACAGTGGAATCATTAAGGAATGTTTCCACCCCAGAAATAAAAATTGGAGTTTTTATTTACACCTTAGTGAAAGTGGTGCTTTGGCTACAGGCCTGAGACAGCATTGTGCAGCCTGATCTCTCTTACTCTGAGCACTATGTTCCTTCTTCAAGTAACTTCTTTGGGCTGCAGTTAACAGAGGTGAGTGTTTGCAATAATCCCAGTTATGAATATTTATATTCATAAATATATTCATTCAAAGGAACAGAAGGGCTACTTGCTTATAACTGGAGATTGGGATGTGTTATCTATACCTCCATCTTCTCATCTACTTCTGAACCCCTTCTTTGTGTTCGACATGTGAGATGGGCAAATGGGAAAGACGGGGTATGCTTCACTCCTTCCACGCTATGTTCAACCAACAAGGGGAGTAGACAGTCAGGAGTCCACCTTACTGGTATTCTTAAGCTAAAAGTCTTTGCCCTTACGTGCTTAAGTTATGCACTTCCAGACTATGAATGATTTATCCCATCCCAAAAAAATCTTGTGTCAAATATGTGCACCAGTAAACTCAATTAAAGTAATTACTGCTTAATAATAGTAGTGATTGTGAAAAGAGATTAAAGAGTAATGGGACAGGATCAGAAAATGAGGCCTAGTGTATTTAGACTCTTGAGGGAACTATGAAGATCTTAATACGTGGGGCAGAAGAGACAGAATAATGGTAGACAAAAATACTCTTAACAAATGCAAAATGACACTTGATCAGCATAAGGGAGCTTGAGGCGCCCGTACTCTGAACTGAGGGCTCTGACTTGTGTTCAACTGATGGAAAGAGCTGTGCTAGTTCAAAACATAAACGTGGCTTCCCCAGCTGTATTCTCCACCCCCCTACCAGAGCCTTGTAAAGAAGGCAGCAAGAACAAGCACGTGTGGCTTTGCTTCACCTGCTGAAGGTGCAGTTTTATAGCTGGGCTGAGCCGCTTGAAGCGTAGGCTGCTGCTTACGGAGCAAGTGCTTGGCCCCAGCCTGTACTTTCCTATCTATCACTTGCAGTGCAAGTCATCTGACTTCCCACAGGCAGTGGTTATAGGGAGATAAAATAATGTTTAAAAATAAAACGTGTATACATATATATTTTTGCAGGGATCATTTCCCACTGGCTTAAGTTTCTAAACCCGCTCACTTCTGGGTAGATGAATGCCAGCACCAGAGCGAGGAAAGCAATGGGAATGTGTAGCTGGAAGCCAGAATGGGGACTTTCTCCTTCCGTGACTCTGTACCGCAAGATTCACAGTTGATTGCTTCAGCCCAGGTTAGGGTGCTTGAGGTTAAGGCATGCATTGCTGTAGAGTCAGTAACCTCTGCCGGAGGAGGGGGGCAGATGGGGCAGAAGACCATAACCTCTGAACTGGAGTTCTCCACAGTTTATCACACCAAGCCTTGATTTTAATAACTGTGAGAAGAGACCAAAAAGTAATTATCGGCCGAAAGCTCTGCCCTATACAAAGCTGTGCCATCTGAGATATCAGTCTCTAATAACGAATGGATAATCAGCTGTTTCTTAACTGCTGTCAGGATTTGCTGAGGATTTTGAGGGTGTTTTTGAAATGGGGCAATGCTCCATTTTCACAAAAATTAGGACACTTATCTCTGCGTTGCAGTTGGCATGTGAAGTCTATCTGCTATCGCACCTATCAGATAGGCGCACATGCGTGCACACAAAACACACATTGGGTAACATTATTTAAGAGGAAGAAAGCAGTGGGAGATAACTTGACAAAAAGTGTTACTAGTGGTTGAATGTACCTGAAAGCAAGGTGGTACACCTTTGAAAGGGCTTCCTTGAGATGAGCTGACCCTTTCAAATTCAGAAAGCAGTAAGTGGCATTTGTAGTTGCAGGCTGTCACCACTTTCACACTTACCTTTTTTAATTGCTTTTATTCAGTGGAAAGTACCAAGCATGTCATTATTAGAGATCTGTGAACTAAGTGTAATTATTCAGATTGGAAATGTGTTTTTATTTAAGGAGAGAGAAGCTGGTCTGCGCTGCAGCAGGATTAATCTCTGCAGTCAGTATTCTGTAAGCAGCTTATGGAGGTAAACATTACATGTGTCTTTGCCAGCGTGGCTAAATATTGCCAGCTGTCTTAACCCTTTTTAAAGATAAATGAGCTGTAATTGGATTTCTGTACTCAATAATTTTAAACAAGGGCTATTAGAAGAAGCAGTAATTGCTATGAAGAAACTGCACAATAGGCATATTATTATGAGACGTATCTCTCTGAGTGATTTAGTATTTGTCTATCAGAATCAGGGTAGCAGATCAGAGAGAAACGTGCTTTGATGTGGTAATTCCCATTATTCTTATTATGTGTGAGGAAACAGAAATGGTAATGAAGTTTGGGTTGAGTTGGCGGGGGGGGGTGGGGGGTGATGCTACTGAGAGTTACTTTGTACCAACATTGTGAACTTTTAAAAATTAAATTGAAAGAAGAGGAAAGATAAACTGATTACTGTCTTTTATATTTCTACAAAACCTTTAAAAATAAAAACAGACACTATTTTTGTCTGCAATAATATACTTTTAAAAAATAAAATAATTTAAAATTTCAATCAGAAATTGTTTCTCCATACAGCCAGTTTCTCTAGGAGGGAGGTAGATATTAAGAGTGGAAAACTTGTTTGTTTCAATAGAATTTTAACCACTCTGTTGGTAATCTTTGCTTCATGCCTGTTGCAAAATATTAAAAAGTTAAAACTGAAACCAAATGGGGAGAGCAAATTGTGATGTAGCCCACAGTATTTAATTTGCTTGGTGTTGTTGCCAAAGGCCATCAAGTGTTTTTTGGGAAGCACAGATAAGAGTACTTAAATAGTAAAATCTTAAGTTTTCAAATGAAGGGATATTTTTATTTCACCAGTTTGTGTTGAACAAGTAAAACACAAGTTTATTTAGCTTCTGAGGTATTTGTGTTTTGTTGACACTAGCATTTAAGCTTTTATGTATGAAGCACAGAAATCACTAAAAATGTTTAGCCATTTTTCCCAAGTTGATGTAGTGTTAATTGGTTGTTATATTTGTGTTTGTTGCCATCCTAAACACCCTAAAAAAGAGTTTTTTCAAATTCATATTTTAATTCCTTGTTTTCTTACCACCACTGCTTGATTACAGTTTTTCTCAGAGGGAGCACTGCTTGATTCTGTCTCACAGATTTTAGGATAGCTCACTGTTATGTTCTCCGTGACTGGTCATTTGCTTGCATTTTCTTTCTTTATTATTCTCTGCAAAGCCTTATCATTAGTTTGTCCACTTTCATTCTGCTCATAACAAAAATTCCTTGATTTAAGTTTTTTAACTTAGTCACTTTGATCTTTTTGATTGAAAGAATACTTTTTCTTTTTGAGGAAAAGGAATTACAGCTCATCTTTTATCCTACTGGTGTTGGTGGTTGGAAAAGTGATAAATAAAATACCAAGTGTTTTGCACCAAGGAGAGGACAGTTCTTTATGGATCCCAATAAGAAAGGCACAAACACTTGAAAGGCAGCTAACTATTCATGAATAGCCAAGAAAAGCCGATAGCAAGTTATGAAATCTTACGTCTCTTCCAATGCTGGGAACCCTGAGATGTTACAGCATTGGCTGGACCTCTGGTCAGGGACAGCATATGGCGCAGATCCCATCCATGGTGAGGTTCACCAGCTCTGAGATCATTGGTGTTCCTCCAGGGTCTTGTTCACTATACAGATTCATCAGTCACTGACAGAATCAAGCCAGGAGTAAGGACTTCGCTTTTAAGACTCCCTCGGACAATATACTCTCTTATTCTTATCTCATTAATAAAGCTGCAATCCCAGAACTGTTGCATATAATAATTCACATGAATGAGACAATACACTATACGTATACTTAAGGTTAAATGTGCATTGACCACACATTGAGTAATTATGTATTAACTGTGCATACATTGATTAATTATACCATTGATTAGATTCACCTTGATTAAGCAGCAGTCACACAGTATCCAGGATACAGAGGCATCCAGCTCAATTAGTGGTTATGTGGATCACTAACTTCTCACAGAACAGTCGTCCACTGCTGGCTACTACAGTAGATAAATCATTATTGGTAAGGTTACTTACCAATGTTTGCAATTGCAAACATTCTGATTCCAAGTACTGCTGATTTTCTGATTTCTTAATGGATTGAAGAAGTATTGCTGTTCTAAGCAAAGGTCACTTAACTAAAGTAAAATTTCCTTTACAGTTCTGAGGTGCTCTGCAGTTCTTGGTGCATCTTATTGGTACGCCCTGACATTCTTCCCCTCCCACTTGGTTACTACTGTCGTCGTCCCGTGTGTGTAAGAGTCCTGTTGTGAGCAGTTGCGTTATATTGTCAGATTAGATGGAGCATAAATCATAGTTCTTATTTGATTAGACCTTTGTTTGAGGTGCTGACAAAGTTGGATAAAACTGAGACAAGTGAGTAGCAAAAACTTCTTCCACCAACGTGTCTGTGGCCAGTGAGCCGCACTTGTTTCCTGTTTTTGTTTGTGACTAGGAAGTGGCACCTTGTGAAAGAGTATTAGAATTGGATTTCTGAGAAGTAATTTCAGAATTAAGCTCCATCTTTATGGCTTGCTAGTCACAGCTATTTTGACAGAGGATATAATAAAGATTGCTCAGTCTTAGAAGAACTGATTAAAGACAAATACTACTATTTTTTTTTTCTTTTTTTTTAAGTTGTGAAGACCTTATCTAGGCCATATGACAATGAGTCTTCATCTGTAGTTAAAATACGTTATGATACTAACTCTTTATTGATATCTGTTCCAATAATCTTTTTTATGGACATTTTTTAATTAGAATTCTGATCATTAATCATTTAATTTCAGCAGGAATTTGCAAGTTGCAGCACAAGAAGCACCGCAAAGGAATATATGATGGCAGTGGTGCTTGACTGCTTGAATAGAGATGCCACCAGTAAGTGCCTCCACAGCACCAGCAACCACACTATTAGAAAGGCAAGGCTGTAGCCAGGGGAATTAATTTTTCCAAGTTCAGCTTCCACAGGCAGCGGAGGAAATGTAAAGAGACCGTTTATGGAGGCAGTAAAATCAGTCCAGACAACAGGAGGCATTTCCCTGACCCTAGGCTCTCCATCTGTGGTGGTCCTGTTGTGTTAAGAGTTACTGTCGTATACAAATAGGAGTCTAAGGAGTGGCTGGGGGGGGAACCCTCCCATTGAGTCATGAGGTTCAGACAGGACCCCCTTGCTTTCTAAACTCCTTCTCAGAAAGGAGTCTAGGTGCGGCTAGGTCCAGTCTTAGTCTCAGACTTGGTCAACGGTTTATTTTCTAAGGACTGTGTGTATAGCCGCTTATGAGAACCAGAGCCCTCTCAGGGCTTTCACTAAGGCGACAGCATTAATTTACAACGTTATAAGTCCGGTCGTGTCCAGTGTACTGAACTTCATGATTACGGATTCACTAATAACGCGCTTACACTCCCAGTCTAGTCGTGTTGCATGAACTATCACGACCACACATAAAGAGTCTGGTCGTGTTCAATGAGAACTACCATGGCTAGATCAGTGAAGAGTGCAGCTTATTAGAGCAACAGACACACAGATTCTTTAGATTACTGGTGATAAATTCACTGTCTGCAAAGCACGTGCAAATACCAAGAATATGAGTAACACTGCTGGCTACAAACGCATTAAAAGATAATAAAGCGACTCTATAGAGATTTCTAAGTTTCCCAGGGAGGCACTTGGTATAACCAAGTGCTCGACTCTTACCCAAAGGCGTCCCAATGGGGGGGAAGAGAGGCTCAGCCCGTCGACTGATCCCAAACGTCAGAGTGGTACACGATGGTGTCTTCCCTAACATTCTCTTTCTCTTAAACCATTTTATACTATCTTTCACCTTTCGGGTGGAGCTTGAGTGACTCTAGTCATACATACCTTTGTTTAGGATTCGTGTAAAGTTTTCTCGCTTCTCTTTTAAAGGTATAAGCTAGGAAAATTCAGAGCGCAAGCTCAGTGAGGGGTGGTCGCACCTTGGAGGCGGGTAGCTTTTGGGATGGAGGTGTGTTTTGGTATTAAAATGATGTTATAATGAGCAAAGTTCACCAAAAGGACAGCATTTTGTCAAAAACGCGGCAGGCTGTTGGCCCAGGGTAGTAAATATGCAGCTTATCAGTTCCATGATACCTTCAAGTTCCCATATTATTACAGAGCCTGGCCGCGGTATCTCCACACCGCTCCACCCTGCGAGCAGTACCTCTTAGAGTCAGCACACCAAGTTCCCCTGGCGTTACCAACACCTAAGGTTGCAGGCCTAGGGAGCTTCCATGGAATGGATTCCTTGCATGTCAGCCGCATTCCACCTGGGAAGCTTCTTCAATGCTGTGCCTTACCTAACAGTGTGAATATAAGTTCTAATTTCTAAGTCACCTCAGCAATTATCCCACAGGTCCTCAGCTAGTTGCTCTCAGCCATGAGCTTGGCCTCTGTAGGTTTGCCTAGCTGTGGACAGCTCTCCCTGTGCTCCTGGGTGTGCAGGGACTCCTCATGGCCAAGGGCACGGGATGTGTATGCTAGCTGAATGGCTGGAACGGTGCAGCAGAAAAGCAAGGAGTGGTGAAGAGATGGCCTGGCTGTGTCCAGAACTGGAAGCTGCTTGTTTTGCAGTCACCCCTGGTGTTTGTGGTCACTAGTTCTGCTTACCAGTGGTGATATCCAAGCATGCTAGTTTCAGAGATTCTGCTCTAGCTTGTGGGTTAAGAGGAGTTAAAGACAAAAGATCCTTCATTTAATGAAATGAATCTGTTATGCCAGTAAATTCGGATGGCTTGATTTTTTTTCTTCTTCTTTTCTTCTTTTTTCTTCTTTTTTCTTCTTTTTTCTTCTTTTTTCTTCTTTTTTCTTCCTTTTTCTTCCTTTTTCTTCCTTTTTCTTCTTTTTTCTTCTTTTTTCTTCTTTTTTCTTCTTTTTTCTTCTTTTTTCTTCTTTTTTCTTCTTTTTTCTTCTTTTTTCTTCTTCTTTTCTTCTTCTTTTCTTCTTCTTTTCTTCTTCTTTTCTTCTTCTTTTCTTACCTCCTTTCAAAAGAACTGAGATACTTTCTTCCAGGTCACATTTTTAATAGTGACATACAATGTGTTATCTTCTTGCAGGCCTCTTTCTAGATGTCCTGTCTGATCATTTATGTCATTTTTTGTCTAGAACAAAGCCACTAGGAGAGATCATGAGACATTGTTAAGTATTGGGAATATATATGTATGTGAAACTTTGCCCTCTAGCCCTCTTTTAGCATAAATAACATTACTATGTATCTGTCCTAATAGCTAGCCTTGGCACATTTGAAATAGTTGGTTTGTGCTCATCTGAGTAAAGGAGTAAGATTCTGATGGGTGTTTGGGTGTTTCGAATAGCTGGCATTGTGGATACACTGTATTTATTTTTTGAAGGCCAAAAAAAAAGAATTGTCCTGGAATTGCCTTTATAGTCTGGTAACTTGTCAAAAGTCTTCAGTTGTCTCTTTTTGTCAAAAATGCCTCACACGTGCAGCTGGCAGGGGTGCTTCATCTCTTCCTGTCCAACTGGGGACAATGATCTGTCACTGTTACTTCTAGACAGAACTACTGTAAGTTTCCATACTTGGTAGCTGTGATATTAAGGTTTCATCAAGTTCTTAGCCAGCTTAGTATCGGCAGCTGCCTGATAAAACACTATCTGGCTGCTTTGTAGGCTAGTAAGCTGAGAATAATCAGTTTTCAGCATCTCTATATTTAAAGTAGGCTGCTTCGGAGTGCATTCTGCTAACTAACCACAACTTCCCTCGAAAGTTACATGCCACAGGAAGGATGAAACTGCTAAGTCTAGCTTATTAGAGGGAGGAACATAGCTCTCCTTGTGCAGGGTATAAGACAGTGTATACTTTTCCAAAGGAGATAGGATAACCACAAATGCTGCTGCCTTCAGAACAGGTGCAAAACTTGCTTTTTTAGTTTAGCCCTTTGCACAACATCTGTCACAACTGAGGAAAAGAAAAGAGGAAGAGGAGAAACTCATATTTTTGCACTGAGGAAAAATGAATGCAGCTTTTTGGAAAGAAGTCTAGGCCATGTCTTGACCTTTCTTTATTTTAGGAGGATGCTAACGACAGCATTTTGATGAGAGCTTAAGGAGCTTTATAGAGGACAACAGTAGAAGATTTTAAAGTTATATCATTTGCTAGTTTTACTGCAAGGCCATTGAGTTTCATGTTGCTTTCTTCTCTAACTTAAAGTTTTGACCAAATTTGTTTAGTCGTAGAAGGATGCAGGTTGAAAGGAGCCTCTGGAAATCATCTTGTCCAACCCTGGTAGTGCCAATTTAATCAGGGCTGTGTCCGGTCAAGTTTTGAGTATCTCTAAGGGTAGAGATTTCACAGCCTTTCTGTGCAACCTTTCCCATCCTCTGACTAACTTCATGGTGAAAGAATGCTTCTTAATGTTTAACTGTTCCTTGCTGCAACTTGTGCTCATTACTGTGTGTTGCCATCTTTTCTGTACCCCTCCCCATTAGGCAGTTGAAGGCAGCAATAACATCTCCTCTCAGTCTTCCCTCTCCAGGCTGAACCATCTCAGCTCTCTCACCCTCTCCTCCAGTAGCATGTGCTGCAGCCCCTTCATCATTTTTGGTGGCCTTCTGCTGGACTTGCTCCAGCATGTCAGTATCTTCCTTGTACTGGGAAGCCCAAAACTGGGTACAGTACTCCAGGTATGATCTCACAAGCACTGAATGGAAGGGAAAGATCGTTTCCCTCAATGTTCTTTCTAGCATGGTCCCGTACATGTTTGGCCATGAGGTCACACTACTGACTCCTCTTGAACTTGTTGTCCACTGGGAGCCCAGACCTTTTTTGCCAAGCTGCTTTCTAACCAGGCAATGCCCAGCCTGCAGTGTTGTGTGGGATTATTCCATCTCAGGTGCAGGACTTTGCATTTGACTCACTGAACTTCATGAGGTTCCTGTGAGCCCATTTTTCCAGCCCATTGAGGTCCTGTTCTTCTTTATTTAATGCATCTGAGCAAGGTTATCCAAATTTGGCAGTCAGGGGGCAAGATCCCAGTTTTGAGACTTACCTGTATGCTACTGTGGTAGGAAAAGTAGATCAGTACGCTGTTGATGTCCCTGCGTATAGAGATACCATGTTCTCTTCTGCCACCCAGCTCGAACACAGTTGGATTTCCATTCTTTCTTTGCACTTGCCTTCTTTCCTTCCTCTGTAATTTACATGAAGTGGTGAACAGCTTTGATCTGGCTGTTCACAGGAGAAAAGACTAGATGACTTGAAGGAAGGGCATTTGATGCAGGTCTATAAAATCACAAGTAATGTGGACAGGGTAAACAGGGAGTCGCTATGTTCACTCATTTCTAATACAAGAAGCAGAGGACTTCAAATGAAACTAACAGGTGTCACAAGCGAAAGAAAATGGCTCCACACACCATGGGTAGTTAGACTGTGGAACTTCTTGCTGCAGGATGCTGCAGGCACAGACATTTTATTTGAGTTCAAAAAGGGACCAGACAGGCTGATGGAAGAAAAATTGATTGAGGACTGTCATGTGCAAAGGTGAGACATCTCCCTGAGGAAGTCCAAAGTTAGACATTGCAGGAAGCCGAGAGAGTATTCCAAGGAGAAAAAAATTGAGGAAATATGTCTGAGCATTTACTACACAAACAGCAATTCCCCTGTTTTTCTTCAGAAAAGGGTTGCAGCTTGGCTGAGTTCATTTTGTACCATAGCCTTAGTCTGCAGGGTGCAGCTTAGCCAAGACTGTATTAAGAAATATTTCACTGGGATGAATTTGATGTTTTTCTAGTGATTCTTGGTGTCCGTTGACCTTGTCTGTATTGAGCCAGCACAGTGGGATACTGCTAAGATACAAACCTTAGTTTGTCTTGAGTTCTTCCCCTGCTCTGTACCACAGACATGGAAACAGAAGAGACAGAGCATGTCGCTGCTTTTCAGTTCCTCCAAAACTGGTTGCAAAGGCAAAGCTTCTCTTCTCCTTCTCTTCAGCTGCACCCTATTTATTTTTCTTATGTTGCAGGCTGTTTCATTGTTCTGAAACTCAAAAGCTTTCAGGTAAGCAAGGAACGAATAGACTCCAGGAAAACAATGTTAGTCTTTAATGCAACATCTGTTTAAAAAAAAACCCAAAACACAAACCCCTCCATTTTTCTCTTCATACTAATGAGCTTGCTGGTTTAAGAGGAGTCATTAACCACCTTCAGGAATCGTGTTATTTGTGGTAGTATGTTTACCACTTCGGACAGTTGCTGTTACTGTCTTTTGCTAGGAGATGACCATGTTGCTGACAGGTTCCTCATCTGCATAGCTTTCAGGGCCACAAGAATGATGAGGGAACCCATCTGAGCACTTGTAATAGTAGTCCTTAGTTTTGCATTCTCAGCGAAAGAAAAGGTGAAGGCACTAAATGCTCTTTTGCTGAAAATTTGTGTCTGTGTTGGGATTTTTCACATGATGCACCTTCACTTGGTCGTGTGTTCAAAAACAGGTGTCTATACAACTTTCTTTTCTGGACTTGGACAGAGACAGCCAAAATGTACCATTTAAGCCCCATCATCATTTTTATTTCCATGTGCTTTGTCACATTCCCTTCCAGATAGATTTCAGAGAGATGTCAGCAGTGGGCACATAGTCTAGTTGGAGTCCTCTTAGCAACTGCCCTAGCCCTACACTCCAAAGTGTAGAGTTAAAAGATATTTTATCATTTTATCATGAACACAGGTTTTAAGATCCTTACTGGACTTCACCCTCTAAATAGAGACCCAGTTTCTCTGAAGAACTTCAGTCAGATCCTCATAATGAGCAAGCCATTTGAACCTGCTGCTATTTGTCAGCTGCTTTATTTATATGTGAAAAGGGTGAGTGAGCTCCAGATCCGCATGACCATTTCCCAGCCTTTCATGTAGAAGGGAACATTTCCCAGAATGTATCAAAAGCTTTTGCCAAAGCAAAAGCTCATTTTCTTTTGCAAAGCTCATACTGCTTCAGCCACATGTTGCATGGCGTGGCATGCTCATGTCTTTTAAGTCGGACACGTGTGTTATATACTCAGTGCTGGAGAGGAAAAGAGATACCAGGTATGGCTTTACCCCCTTTATTCATGTCTGTGCGGCATGCAGGAGCAGAGAGACCTGAGGTGTGCCACTACAGGTAACTACTATCATAAAAGTACTCCAACAAACAGTACTGGGGGAAGAGTACCAGCAGGATGAATGGATAAGGGCATCTTGAAGAAAACGAGTTGTTTGAGAACAGCTGTAAGTTTCCAATATTACTGCTCTCCCTTGCTCCCATGCAGCAGCTTGTTACCATCTCCCCAGTGGTGGCTACCAGCCCCACAGCACAGCTGGTAGAAGAAATAGGACAGATGCTCCCTAACCGACTTTAATGCAGTGTCCCAGGCCAACTGAAACCACCACTGCTACTTTTGGCAGTTTCAGATAAGCACACAGAGAAGCTGCTCCTCATTGATAGGAGCGTGCATGAGCTGTAAGTGCGTGCT
The DNA here is from genome assembly GCF_035582795.1 of Mycteria americana. Classification (NCBI taxonomy): domain Eukaryota; kingdom Metazoa; phylum Chordata; class Aves; order Ciconiiformes; family Ciconiidae; genus Mycteria; species Mycteria americana. The sequence goes on along the minus strand of NC_134365.1, from coordinate 163,022,283 downwards.
GACAAGTAGTGAGGGGAAGCAGTGGGATCAGCTGCCACAGCTATAAATTGTCACTGTCTGTGTGTCTGTGCCTTTAGGACTCTTGTCAGGAAGCTGAGCTTATCTTAGCTTTTAAAGGTTTTTATTTTATTGGTTTCTTCAGCATTTGAGAAATATTAAAATCAGGAGGAAAAAATAGCTTTTCTCAAACCCGTATCTAACTGGACCAACACTCTAAGGCTTACTAGAGTAAAAGTGGTATTTTGACGTAAAGTTAGCTGTTTGAGAATGTTGATGGGATTTAAAAACCAAGTCTAAATTTGTAAATAACAGAATTGCTAATGTGAGAAAATGGGGATAGAGAAAGATTTTCAGTACAGATCTTCACTTTGTTTCCACTTAGAAGAGAACAGATATCTGCATTATGTGGTGCTGTAAGATATATTTGAGCTATATTTTACAGACAAATATAAAAAAGACTTATTGCCTTTAAGGTTTTATAATCACACTTAGATGAAATGGATATCAAAAATAAAAAAAACATACATTAGTAGAATAAAATGAGCTTGTACTGGTGTGATGTTAATAATACATATATTTTATTTCTACAACTTCTCGTTATTCATGGGTGGTCTGTCTGTGGTTTTATCAGGTTATCATCTGCTTACTCCAACAGGAACAAATTCTTAAATAATATTTTAAAATAGTTTATTAAAAAAGCTGACGAGAACAGAACTGCTATAGCATACAGAATTAAGTAGAACTTCTCCTGTAAAAATTATTTTTCTTACTCCATTTTCCTGTAGCTGCATAGTGTCTTTTGTAATTAGAAACTCAACTTTGACAATCTAAGTGGTATGAAATATAGGGTCTTTTGCATCTTCTTTCCTATAAGAAAGTAATTGTTAATTTAATGTTTCCGTACTGCTGTTCAGATCTGACCCTTCCATGTTTACAGGTAGGCAGAGGTCAACATGTGAGGAAGGAAGGAATTGCAAAGATGACAAATGTAACTCTGTTTGTTTGACTTCCAGTACAACCTCAATGCCGGAGAGATACAGCTGCAATAAATAACATTTATTCTGACATCTGGCATAGCTTTTACCAGTAATTATCAGGCACTCTTTAATTTTCCTTTTCCATCACAACCTTGTGGTGCAATTACCAAGTTGTGTTGGCAGGTGAAAGCATATTAATAAGATAGAAGACAAAAGAAAAGACATGGGGGCCAGGAGAAAAGTAGGGAAGGAAACTGACACATGACGGAAAGGCACGACAGCAGGAACCCGGGGCTTGCATCCTGGATACTCAACTGGTATTGAGCTGATTCCAGCAGGATGTGTTTAAGTCATTTGGTCTCTTTGCTGGCCCAATTTCAGTGTGCCCAAAGGGATTCCAGACGCACTGTGTGAAGGTGTGATGGGAAGGCTTGTTCTTTCCCAGCCGATCCTGCTGTTCTCATTTATTGATCTCTGAGGTAAACAGCACTTAAAAGGAGGTGGCCATCTCACACCATCAGAATTAACCCATTAAATTACTTTTTGGTGACTTCAACTGTGAACGCTTTCTCCGGTTTCTAAAGCATTTGTCTTGTGTCTATGTGTGACTTCAGCAGAAGTTCTGAAGAACCCTGTATCACTACTCTTTTAACTGAAACGGTGCAGTTTTCATATTACAGTCTCTTGCTTCAACTTATTTTTTGTGTTTATAAATAATTTATATACAACTAGGGTAGAGACTCTTTACAATACACACTAGAAAGAAAAGTTCTCCTTTAGGAAAAGGAGTAAAGAGGTAACACACCTTGCAAAGATGAGTGATTTAACATACAGGAGATATTCAGTGTTGGGGAGAACCAAACAGTTCATTAACTTTTCATCTATTACATTTGACAATGTTATCTATGTGAATTGTCCAATAAGACATTCATGCTTCAAATACTATAAAATGCAGTTTCACCTCCAAAGGGCTATAAACTAAGGACTTTGTGATAGTCAAACGTGCACAGAAATTGTCTGGTTTATCTCAAAGTTTGATTCCTTTGCTTGTGTGAACCTCACCAACAAAACCATTGCTGTAATTGGAGCTCAGCAAGAGGTCTTGCAATTTTCAGATATTCTGGTTGTAGTCAGTCTGAATTGTAAGCTATTTTTGTTTAATCCTTTCTCAGACACCCAAACGGTGAATCGAGTCTTTGCTTGAGTTAATAACATCCAGGCATACGTATGTGCAGTATGGAATTTGAACATTCACAATGGTGCATATTTCCTGGAAAAAATAATGAGATCAGTCAAAATGATACAGCTAGGAAATTACAATGCTGAGTTTTCCTGCTGTCCTGTAACAATTCTTTTTCAGTCCAACATCACTCCTTGATTTCCTGACATCCTGAGAAACAGAATCTTACTTAAGCTGCTGTTCACGGAGCACTAAGAGTTTTTTACTGTGGACCCTGGATTTTTAAGCTTGCTCTGCTGCAGTGTACTACAGACTTTATTTTTCAGGTAGCTTTCCATTGGAAGATTTTGCAAGTACCATCATTTGCGTTTCTCCCATGTCGCGTGAGCTTTCTTCGTGATGTGACCTGACAGCGCTTGAAATTGATACACTTACTTGTCGTCTCAGTATTTTCATTACAGTTCTCTTGTATCCTTTGCATGCAAAGAAATAGATGAAAGGATCTAGGCAGCAGTTAAAATTCATCAGAAACACGGTATAATGGAGGGACTTCTGGAAAATTTTCTTTTCAGTGCACGAGGGTTCATTCTGAAGCTTCTTAATCATGTGTTGTATGATTGCAACATGATAAGGGGTAAAGCAGGTGACGAACACTATAATTACAAATATGATTGTATTGATGGCTTTTTTGTTTATCCCCGATTTTTCAGTCAGTGGATTTTCCTTAGCTGTTTGAAAAAGTTTGCAGCTAATTTGAGAATAACAGAATAGTATAATCCCCAGGGGGATAAGGTACCCTACTAAACAGGCAGCAAGAAGTATAAATGGTAGATGTGCTATTTTTTCAAAGTTTGGATATTCCATACACGTAGTCCTTTCATTTTCTTCCTGTGACATGGGTTGTATAAGTAATGGGAAAGTTTGACTAAATACAAGAAACCAGATAAAGACACAAATGCCCTTGGCATATGTAATCCTTCTGATCTTGTATCGGAAGGGGTGGACAACAGCGAAAAACCTGTCAATACTCAAACAGGTCATGAAGTTTACACCTGCGTAGGTGTTGATATAGAACAAGAGAGCGGTTATTCGACATAATGCTTCTCCAAATGGCCAGTGAAATCCCAGGGCGTAGTAGGCTATCCTCGTAGGCAAGGCGATACAGAACAGGAGATCGGAGAAGACGAGATTTGTTGAATAGAGGGTAGTGGAGTTGATCTTCTTTCTGTTTTTAAAGATGACAGTGAGAGCAATGGCGTTTCCAAGCACCCCAAGAATTAAGATGGAGCTGTAGAAGACAGACAGTAGTATCCGTGCTGTATCTTTGTGCTCATACAAGTCACAGGTGGAACTGTTTGTCTGAGAAGCTGTGAAAGTGTCCATTTCTGTAACCACTGTTGTTGCAGGAAGCTCAGTAGACCTAACATGAAAACAAAAACAAATGGGAACATTTTGTAATAAATGTAGATAAGCTTCTTCTACATAACAACGGCCAACCTCTGTTGCAAAAAGCAAGATTGTAAAAAACTGAAATGAAACTTCATTATGGTGAAATACTTTTCAAGCCTCCTTCCAAAAACAAACAAACAAAAAGATGGCTCTTTTTGGCTTTTCTGGTTTAATCCCAATTCTTTTTCTCCTGAAAAGAATCAGACAGAGGCAAAATAATAAACCAGGGATGTAATGGATTTGGAAAGTGAAGTTTATAGATGGTCAGGAGGTGGGAAACTGTTTAAAGCAATCTGAGGGGGAAAAGGATTCTGAAGATACCACATGATAAAGGATCATATGAAGTCCCCCAGGGTCAGACAAGCAGACAAAATCTTTTAAATGTGTTTCAGTTAATTTTTAGGGATATTTTGTTTCTAACAATTCACACTGTGATGGTTTAACTTGTTTAGAGAAACTAAATTTTTTCAGCGTTCTTATATTGGCATTATAATAATTCAACTTGTTTAATACTGGTTTTAAGAATTGGCTTTTGGAATCCAATTCAAATATTGGTATATACTTAAATGTTTAAGACTACTACTTTACTCACTCTTTAGTGGTGCTGCAAAAGAGAGATAACCCAGCTGAAATATTTTACATGTTGTCAATTTAGTAGATTTTAGAAATTGTTTAACCTGCACAGTAAAAAGTAGCATGGAAGGAGCTGCAAAGTGGCAGTGATTTGGGGGACTTAAAAATATAAAAAATATTTTATATTTAATATTTTTAAAAATATTTTTATATTAAAAATATAAAAAATGATCCAGCAGAATTTCAGAAATGGAAGGGACCCCGTCCTGTTGATATTGCTTCCAGTGCAAAATATTTCTTAGGTGAGTTGTTACCTGACAGTTGCAGAGTGTAAGCATAAATGTCAGAAAGGATGGGCCATCTCACATTACTCCTTTAGCAGCTGTTCTGCAAAATGGTGCCTCCTAGAGGCACCATTTATGGATTAAACCAGCAGACAAAACAAGATTGCTTCTGCTTTAATGCAGAATACCATCTGGAGATAAAAGCTGAGTTACAAGTCCCTCTGGTACCTTTAATTAAAATGTCTAGGTTATTTCTGAGGATCTGCCTTTCAACACACAATATGTACAAATGACTGTAGCCAGTTGCACCTTACAAAAGTCTTTCTGGAAAACACCTCTCAGTTTTAAGCTATGCATTTTAGAAAGTATTCATTATCCTTTTATGAACTTGTGAAAGCATTAAAAGATTAGTATCTTCTTTCATGTTTTGAGGAGATTGGCCTACTTATTTCAGGTTGTTCACAATTAATGTACCTGCAACACATACTGTATTATAAGCCAGTCTGATCAGACTTCTGGCTGGGTTAGCAGGGGTGCATAAGGTTTTCTGTAAACAGTAAACTTGTGGATAGTGGGTGATGTGTATTAAAAGACATAAATGAGTTATATTACATATGTTTAAGGAAGATATTTAGTATCCAGGTAGTATATTAAGTCTATGTTTGCTGTGTTGCACAGGCAGTAGGAAAGACAGGTGAGTGATTTCTGACTGGTAGCTGTACAATGTTCTGATTCTTAGATACTCATGAAGTAAGTACCATGTGTCGAGAGGTGGGAATACTGCATTCAGGGTTGGAAGTCAAATCTGAAGTGGGAGTTTTGTGGTTTGAATAAGGAAATTAAACTGGTAAATAGCAATTCCATCTGTAGTACAGATTTAAGAATGTCTGTAATTTTATATTAGTTAATTCCACATTGTTCACAGTATCTTGATTAGTTGATGATTCATTAGTACAGTAGTTATTACCCTGAGGATAGTTCTGGTATACTTTCCTCCTGTTTCATCTTTTCCCTTGTAGAAGCACGTAGGATGGTTCGTGTTTTACGTAAGTGCAACAGGCTGCTTTTTGCAGAAAATGGTGTGGGTTTGTGTAGGCACCTGGATAAGAGTCAGTGAGGTATTTTGTTTTGTTTCTCTTATTTAAATGCTTCTGATTACTCGTTCACACTCCCAGCATGACATCTATCTTCTACTTATCTCTTCCTTGAAATTTAGGTAAAATAATTTCTAAAACATATGTAAGGAAGAATAATCTAAGATTTATGATAAACAGTTCTATTGCAGTAACTAGCTATAGCATATTAACCGCATAATTTTATTTTCACTGTAAAGTTGTAATAGTTTTGGTTCATAAATAATGTGCATAATTGTCACATCCATTCATTTGTCTTTCTATAAATGTTTGTAAAACATAAAATATCTGTAATACAAACACATTGAACGATGGTTGAGGAAAAATTCCATAATTTCAGTGAGGGTTGGGGTTTTTTTTACATCAAGAGTAGAATTTCATAAAATGCATGTTACCTAATTTTGTTCTATGAAGTCAGATCTTTAATGTAATAAATTAATCTAGAACTTGTTGTTGCTCAAAATAGGATGTTCACCCTCGCATAAAACCATGGCTATGTTGGGAGGGAGTCCTAGCTGAGGGAGAGTTTGCGTCTATCCATGGTGCTAGCATGGATGTACATGGGGAGCAGTTCCATGGCAGGACAAACTGGCCACAAACAGATGAGAAGAAAGCTGGAGGACCACAGTTCATGGCCCTTCCAGGGCAGTGTGCACGTCAGCTAAGCTGTGCTCCTTGACAGAGGATGTCAGCCTGCTGTGGGAGTCAGCCCTGGGTGGGGAAAGTGTTCTTTTTGTTCCTCTGTTATCCCCAAAATACTTTAACTGTTAATGTAGGGTGCACATTGTATAATACTCGAGGCGAGTGTTAGTATTTTCTCTATATGTAGGTATGTATGGGCATTTTTGAGCAGTCACCATGGTGTCTAGGTGCTATATTACCTGAATATATTTCATTTAAAAAACCAAACCTCTCGACATACTGTATCTGGTTTGGGGCCCAAAGAGATGATAAAATTGCTACCATCTGACAACTTAATGTGCATCACCTGAGCTATGGTAACTTCTTTGTACATCTGAGCTCTTATTGTTGGATCAACTCCATTCACTTCAGCAGGTATTTCACCTTTTCTTGTCAATCTTGAACAGGGCTGCATTTAAAAAAATACTTTCTTCCTAAAAGTTGTCTAGACTATTAAGTAAAACAAGACTTTTTTTGAGTCCTATTCCTTGTGCCAGGTTGCTGTTTATTTCTTGGCAGCAATCCTTAGTGATCAGCTTAGTATACTTCCAGAGCATACGCCATCCTCCACAGAATGTATCTGAAAAAGCAACAGCAGGCCCATTTTGTGTACTTTTCTCATGTTTTGCATTCCTGGAGCAAAAATGGAGAACGTTCCCTCCTTACTGCTGCAAACCTCAAACTAGCTGGACTTGATTCTTACTGATTTTAATGAGCTGTGTGCCTGAATACCTTATGAGAACACGGCCATTTAATGTCATGAATCCAGATTGAAGCTGGATTTAAAGCTTTTGAATCTACCCTCTAGAATCACTATCAGAATGTTTGCTCTTCTAGGTTGTTGGATTGAATACCCCTCCCCAGTGGCCTTCTGAGTTTATTAACGATAGTATTTTGAAGTATATATTTGAAAAAAAAGATGACATTAATTTGCCAATTTAATATTCTTAGAAAACATTGCCACAATTTTTTGGCATAGAGGTACATGCAAACTTTTAAGGCATAAAGCATTTAAAATTCCTGTCTTTATATTGGTATCGTAAAGAAGGTTGTTCAGGTTTTTACTTTTTCCTGAGTCTGCAGACACACGATGCTTAATAACACAGGCCTGTAAAGTTGTAATGCAAAGAGACTCCTTGCTCGTTTAATGTGACCACCTGTATAATCCAGATTATGTTATCACTTTAGCTATTTGTGTATGGATTCCACTAACTTTTTATTTAAAGCATATTTTCCAAAACACTGTTTGGTCTCGATTTGGAGAACTGAAGAGAAAGCGAGTTAGCCATTTGTACTGCAGTTTCTGGTCAGTCAACTTCCCTGTTAAAAAATGTGGGTGTCTCTTATTTAAATTTCTCTAAAATTAATTTGCAGTTGCTGTTTTTGTTGAGCCTCTTCCCTTTATACAGTCTCATGGTTTTGGCAATTCAAGGTGAACTTCTTAAATGTCTCACCACAAGGCAAAATAGTCCTATGATGTGTGTTCTAACCCCAGCTTAGTCCCGCATAGGTGATGGGTTCCAGATGCCTCTTGGTATCGGTGTACCTGGAAGCGTGCTCACTACGATGTCCCTGCTTTTTCTCCACAGTTGACTAGGTATCCAAGATAGAGTTGTGTAGCATTGCACTGGGAGCTTGTGAAGTTAGTTCACTGTGATCCTGGAGTACTTCTCAGATTTACTTTGTCCTAGGATATCTCCAGTCTAGGGGCATGGCCATTGTTCTCTGCTTCTACCTGGGAGGACCTTACCCCTGGGAGAGTTTAAAATTAATTTTAATATTATGCCCAGGCTTGCAAACAGTGCAGTTTGTTCTTTATTGTTCTCTCACTTGCCATTTTCAAGTCTTAGCATTGTATTTGCTTTCTGACCATCAATGGAAAATGTTTTTCTTTAGCCAATTACTTTGAGATTTGTTAGCTAGCCAGCTTTTAGTCTATTCTGTGTGCTTCCTTGATGTTTGATATCAATAATATCCACTCGGGGAGGAAAATCACAGCACCATGTCAAGCTGCTTACAATATCTAGCATGTCTGAAATCTGTGCAGGTGCCTTTCTAGGCCAATTTTGTAATCTCATCAAAGAAGGTAAGTAAGTTGTTTTAGGAGATTCGTTTTCTGTGTAAAGGTTTGACTGGCATTATTTCTTTGTTTTACATTTATACTGCAGTACGCAAGGGCCCAGCTCAGAGTAGAGTGCCCACTGCAAAAAGTGTTTAATGAACAGAATGGTGGCTCCAGTCTGGAAGTACTATGTAATCCGAAGCCCTAGTTCACAGAGATGTTCATGTATGATGAGCTGTATATGTAGTATCGTAATGTTACATACATTTAACTATTAACAAGCATAGACTTAAGTGATGGGCCTGCAATTGCAGTGTTGCAACCTTACATTACATGGGTTTGGCTTATGTGCAAGCAGTGATACAAAGCTCTCTCTCTCTCTGTATGCTAAATGAGTTTTCTTCTTGTTCTCATCTCCTGCTTTTGCTGAAGGAGCACCATCTGACTTTTCAGCAGAACAGGGAGCATGTAAAAGGCTTAACTGTGTATTGTAATCTAATGTGTGATTTGTCTGTGTCTCTTCATAATTTTCATTCTTTGGAGATGAATCCCTGGTCCATCTGTCCAGTAGCTAATTTAAGAGGGATGCCAATTAAATTCTTGGAAAGGCACGGCAGATCATTAGAAAGATCTCTCCTGGCTCTATACATAGTATCGTTTAGTCACTTTGAGATGGACAATATTTCTTTAAGAAACAGTACTGGGGAATAGTGTTGTTTATGTATGCATAAAGAGTATAAATGATTTCAAAGGAATGGTCAGGAAAGAGACTTCTCTTTCCCTGCAATGCCAGACCTGAGGATTTACTGAGCTTACAGTCCTCTATAGGTGTAAGCTGTGTAAGTCTTACAGAGTTTATAAACAGTAGAAGATGGGAAATATGCAGTGCTGTGGTTATGTAGGTTTCATTTTTTCCTTAATCTCCAAAATTAATTGTTTTCTGTTGACCAGTCATATTTACTGTTTGCATTTCTAATTTACCATACAAGTGATCTTCATGGTAGAGTGTTTTCTCTGTTTGAGAGAAAGGCTTGATTCAACTAAGTTGTGTATGTTAAAAAATGTACATGCTAAGTTGCATAGTAGAATGCTTTGTTAATATAGAAAGAGCACACACCTCAGGTATATATATCTAAGTGTATGTATTCGCAGCTTGGGAACTACACGTGGTTTAATAAAAGCTGAGGCAAGAGACAGGCGTGCCCTAAAGCTTCCTGTTTCTTTCTAATACTTTAACACTCGTACGCTTCTAGAGCATTATGTTAATTTCCCTTTTTTCAAAAGCTCTTGAGTTTTATGTCCTAAATGACAATGAGTAGGCCTAATGACCTGAAGACTGAACCCTCAGGTTGCAACCCACAGCTAATTTTGGTGAGATAGTTATAGGCTAGTGCTTTTACTCTTCCTTGGTATAGACCCAAATTTGTTGGAGTACTAAAGCCAAATTTGTAAGCCACACGTCAGAGAATCCCAAATATGCATTTCATGAATGAAATTGTCTTAATGATGCTTATGAAGAATTATAATATTCTTTAAGTGCTTAACAGAATTTGCAGATGTACAAACTGTGGGATCTTTATGGTCCTGCTTTTATCTATTACTATAGATTTTGCAAAGTTGTATGACAGTTATATTTGGCACTCAAAAATAATAGAAGCTACAATAAGCAAAATGGAAATAAAGAAGTTGAGTTGAAATGCTGCATAACTAGTTAAAGAAAAAGTGGAAGTCATTTGAAGCATACATGTCCTGCTCTTATCTGTTGGATCTTTCTTTCCAAATGTGATCCATCCTATGAAAAGTGTGAGAACTATCTAACATAAATCATCTCTGCCAAAGATGCATGTTAATGTGAAGAGCCGTGCTGATGCTGAGATAATTAACCTCCCTTCAGTTTACTTGCCTAAGTATACTAAATGTAAAAAGGAGAGAGCCTAAAATGTAGCAAATAAATAAAATAAAAACCTGAGCCACTGACTATTACATTCCTGCAAGCAGAAGAATATAAGGGGTCAAATAACAATTTGTATTTTAGTACTAAAAAACATGCACATCTTTTATCTGATTTTTTTTTTTCCTGGGTGATACGAAACCTGTACAGGTACCGTCTTTAATTTTAGGGATTACAACTTCAGAACTCTAGCTTAAATTTGTTATTCACTACATGTATACATACTCCTCAGTCTTTTGAACAGAAAGGGATGAGATTTGAGCTCTTAAAGGCTAATTGCCAGGTAAGTTTTCTGGTCCTTCATCTCTTCAGGAGGAGCCATGAAAATGTTAGACAGACCTCTTGTATTCTGTGCTCAAAGGCATGCATGCTGTCTCTACTTTTTAAGATAAATGATAGTTGAGTTATTGTCTGTTGAACAGTCTATCTTGTTTTGCCTGTATAATAGGAAAAATGGATCCTTTTTAATTGCGAAGATGTATAAAAATCGTATCACTTGTAAGATTCCTTTAGCTTTGTGGCATGAAGATCAGTAATAAGGAGAAAGATGTTTGGTGGTTGCGATTCAGAAAAAGAATTCCTTCTAAAAACTTTGAAACAAATGCATGTCAGACGGTAAAAGAGGAATTAGCTCATAAAACTTTGAATTCTTGAAATATTCTGTTGCAATATTTGATGGGAGAAGAGTGACTGAGGAGTTCTTGAGCTGATAATAAAGGCTGTTTGATAGACAGGGAGCGCATGTGGTAGAGCAAGCTATGCATTCACGACCATAGTACAGATTTGTTTTAAGGCTCTCTCCTACTATTAAAGTATTCCGTGAGGTTCCGTGAATGACTTAAGAACTGCAATGCTTCCCTTACTACTTGTACAGTAGTTATTTCTTGTACAATAGTTATTTCTGCGTTAGTATAATTTAAATTACTATTGCTGAAAAAATTGTCTAAGCTAATGCATTATCAAATGTTTCCCTGTGATTGTCGAAAGGCTGTATTATAAGAAAGGACTTGAAATAACTTGTTGATGCTGTGGGTCAACAGATCCTTTAAATAAAAGTTAACTGGCAACATATTAATATGTGAGCATAAAATATCACAGAATTTCTTCATGAGCCTTGTCTCTCCCATCCAAAGATCATTTATCCTTCCTACCACATGAAAATATTCAGTCCAATGCAAAAAAGAAATAATCTTTCTGGAATTTTTTGCTGTTGTTCAGTGAAAAAGAACTTTAAAAAAGTCAATTCTTTTCTGTACTTACATATCTGTAGCTTCTTGGATCCTCTGAGCAGTTAAGGGCATTAGCAGGGTGGCTTGACTGCGAAAGTTTACCCTTGCACATTGTTTTCAAGAGTGATTACGTGAGTCTCTTGTGGGAGGGGTAGTTTTTTTTTCAAGTGCTTAAAAAAAACCTTGTTTGTATGCTGGTCTTGATTTGCTGCCTACTGTTTTATGGGATGTGAAAGCACCTATTTTTAATCCTTTTACAATTAGTCTGTTCAAAGAGAGTAATCAGAAACAACCATCCTGCCTCCCCTCTGGAGTTACGCATTACTGACTTTCATAGAAAGGGCTTTACCCAGAGGTTTACTTGACTAATTGTTGACCGACTAAAATCTCTGAGTGAAAACTTTGTTTATATGCCATCTGCATTTAAAAATAAGTTAAATTTAGTTTGTAGCAAAGAGCTGTATGATCAGTACACCCTTTAAAACTGCTTCTTTCTGATCAGATCTGACACAGCACAAGAAAACCTCAGAACTGAAGCATACTGAGACGCGGTGTAAAAACAGATGTCTTGACAGCCGTGTACATTCCGAGCACTGTTTTGGTATCGTAATGATGAGGCTTTACAGAAATGCCCTTTGAAAATATATGAGGGAGTTGAAGGACTCTGATGGTTTGAGAGATTAATGAGCATGTGTGCCTTTGTAAGCTGTTTATTGCATTTTGAGCAAGGATAATAATAATACACATGTAAGGTAAGTATATTAAAGATAAAAAGCTTTTAAAACACAAATCTGATTCTCCTAAAATGATATCGTTAAGAATGGGTGGCTAGGAAATAGGAAAGGAATGGGATGTCAAATTGTGAGGTAACCCGTTGTTCCCTGGAATAACTTTGTTTCTGAGTAAAGAACATTGATCTATGAGTTAAATTGTGTGTTTGTTAAGAGGGTGTTGGAGATCAGAGATAGATGGAAAATCCTGTCGTTTGCTGTTAGAGGCTGTGGTTGAGAATTACCTGGGATTTTCCCCAAAAACTCATACTGATCGTTCATGACTGCAGAGGACTATTTATCTTTAAAGTGGCCTGATTTTAGAGAACCAGCAAGTAGGTATGATGATGCTATTTTTGGCAGGTCCAACCCATGCAGAGGGTGGAATGCCTCTTTGGAAGCATTAGGGCTGTGTTCACGGCACAAGCGTTTGCTGACATTGCAGAGATACGATCTCAACTAACGTGTCCATCTCATCAGAAAGCCTGAAGTAAATGCATATCTAATGATGAAGCTAAACTTTACTAAATGTACCTTGTCTTATGGGAAATGTTTTTGCTATAGTAGAATGAAGTAGAGCCTTGTGAGCTGCTTTTGTGCCTACTTGGAGCATTTAGTTGGCACTATACGCTGATTTTTCTGGTGCTGAACTCCCAGTGCAGACATGGCTTGATTCCCCTTAGATGCCAGGGAGCTGAAGGGCTCAATCTAGGGCTGTCAGCAAATCAATTTTTAGGGGGCATTTATCATCTAACACCAGATTCAGAAAGTCTTTGAGAGAACTTTCTGGTCTTATTCTGGATTTTTTCCTTTCTTGTTTTTGAATTATTTTTTAATTATTCAGCTTCATCACAGAGTAGAATCTCTTTAAGTGAAGTAATGAGAATTAAAGACTGTTTAAAGGGAAATTGCACAGGGAACTTGCTTCATATGTACACAAAGTAATACTGCAATGTGGTTCCCTGTCCAGCAGCAAAAATATGTAGTAGAAATGGGAAAATTTGAGATACACAGGCATGTAGTAGTCTTTGCTTAAGGGCTGACATTAGTACCACAGCTTCATATTAAAGGAAATGTTATTTCAAAATAGTTTTACCATTATAAAATAATGCCAATATGTGTTTCCTGCTCCGATCTGATAAAATATTGCCTTCCTTTGATTAAGATACATTACTAGATTGTACCCTTTGAGACACACTGATGTATTAGCTACCAATCCAGACTAGCATGGTGTGATGTTCATTGCTTTACCTAAATGATACAGGTTGCATTCTTTCACTCACTACTTATCTTTCTAGCTATTTGTTTTCTGTTCTTATACAGCTGCTGTTTCTCCAATATCTGTTTGACTGTCCCAGGATTTGAACATTTAAACCAAGAAATGGCGTGTATCAAAAAGTGTGATATATGTTTGGTTTTACCATTTATGTGCAAAAGCTTACTGATTTGCTTTTGGCATGCAAGGAGAGTAACATGTAAATTAATATACTAATTTGTTACTTTCGGAGATGGTGACATCAAAGCAGTGCAGTTAATATTTTGACCAGTATGTTATGATGCCTGTGATGATTTATTTTCTGCCTGCTTACTTAGTTCCTACTCTATTTGAGCAGTTTACAAACGGTACTGGATTTAGCTTTACAATTGCGTATCTAGAGAGCTGCTACCCAAGGTAAGAAATTACTTCTGAATTACACAGGGTGTTTATGGATCAACCAGAAAATGAATCCAGCCAGCCTGTTTCTTAACTGCAAAACTGCCTTTCCTTCCAAAACTAACTCCTTTTGTTTTCTGGAGACAGGCCAGGTGTCTAAAACTAACCCGTAGCTGAATCCTGTCTTTTTTTTGTGGACAAACATGATTTCTCAAGTGACTTCAGTTAGAGGAACAGTAAATTGTGACTCACCAGTGAGTCATAGTAATACTGCAGAGGCCAAATAAAATGTATTAGGTTAATCTAGATGAAGAAATTAAGCACCCAAGCTTAAATGAACTGGGGACACTAAAATTTTCAATACAGCTGTTGAACTGTATCTCCTCAACAAAATACTCTGCCATCTAAATCCCTTCAGCATTTCCTCATGCCTCCATATGTCTTCTGCCTAGCTCCAGTGTCTGTGCCAGACTTAGCTGGGTATGGGATTCACCTGGAGCCTTATAGAAAGGTGCAAGCTCCTCTCTCTTGCTGAACTCAAACTCTGGTTTGGTTAATATGATCAGTCATGAAAGCAAAGCTACCTGGTAAGCTGTCACCATCAATCGCTTGCTGCAGACATCTGATGCAGAGCAGCAACTGTCAGTAGGTAAGCATGAGTAACTCTCTCTGTAACACCTAGTTGACATTAATAACTTATCAGTTAAGGATAAATAGTTGTCCCTGTGATACTCTACTAGTTGTGGCACAGGGTTTGGACAGTCATTCCTATACCGCTCCCTCAGTTTCATCTGTATCTCCATACTTCGGCCTTCACATGAATGGCAGCATGCTAATCATACATTAAATAAAGAACAGGGGCCTTGATTAAAAAGAAAAAATAAAAAGTTATCTCCCTAGTTCTATAAGCTGAATAATTCTTTGATGGTCTGCAGTAATTGCTTGCCTGAGGGCAGTATATTGTGAATGCCTAACTGAAGATATTTTATGTTGTATATTGCAGCAGGCTGGTTAGCTACCGTTAAGTCAGCTTTGCACAACAAAGGTTATGGGGAGATAGGATTAACTGTTCTTTTTAGAAAAAGCTAAAGAATAACAATTACATATGTTAGCAACTTACTAATGATGAATAAATTAAAACTGGAGTTGGAAGAAAGATTCTAGCCAGCAGAAGAGGAAAGGTCTTGATTAGCTCACCAATGGGAAGGGAAAGGACTTGAAACTGGTTTACAATGGAGCTGAGCAGTTTATGGAATAAATTGTTGGATAGTCTTGGCATTAAAAACTAAAGGGTTTTTTTAGGAGAGGTAGGTGTCTGACTTCTGGCTTTATGAGGGGATTGTAAAATGTTCGGTTGGTTGGTTGGTCTCATATTTTAATGAACCCAAAGTTGCAGTGATTCTGCTGAGATGTCCATTGACAGGAGGAACCTTTGTTTTCCCCTTAAGATGCGCAACTTCAAGTTTTATCTTGCAGGTTTTTTTTCCCGCTTTCTTCCTGCGTTCCTGTGAAATATTGGCAGTAAGGTATTGGTAACTAATACCAATATTGGGTAACGTACCCTAATGCTTTTGCTGGTATTGAGAGGACTCAGGCACTGGGGTGTCCTGCTCAGGTGTAGCAAAAGGGTTGGGTGCAATAGATGGTTCCTTTGAGTCCTGGGCTGCATCAGGCAGAGGATCCCAACTATCAAGGGTGGTCATATTCCAGGGAGTGACCTAATTTTAAGGAATGTTATTGAGAATGTTTAACATTTTCAGAATAAAGTCTGGGACCTGAAGTGCAATATGGCAGTGTCTGGACAGCCTGTAGGAACGCAGAGCATTGAAGTGGTTTAGTAACTTGAATTACAAGCACACTGTTTACATGCTCTGTATTATCTGCAGCTGCTTTTATAACTGATATTTTTAGTCCCCCCAAAAATACGTGGTTGTGAATTTGTCAGGTTAATGTTTTTATGAAGAACTTAAATGAAGAAAAATACAGCACCACAGTTAGTAAGTGTAGTGAGTCATTCTGAATAAAATAACAGGTTGTTTCTGCAAATTTAATCCCACAGAACTTCCATTGACAACAGCAGATATTTTTGCATAATTAACATTTAGCTTTCTACCTGTTTGTTAATACATTTTAGAACCCTTTTTTCTGTACTTTGTGCATATATTTACTAATGTTAAAATGTTTTATTTTAATCTGCATTTAATATTTACCCTTTAAAACTTTAAGTAGCATGTTTCTCTTATGAGAAGTACTTGCCCCTGATTCTTTCTTCTCTGCCATAGTTTCTACATTTCTGGTTTATTTTTTTCAAGGTTATTGTTTCTTCAAGTTGTTTTTTTCTTTGTGCAAAACCAATCTCATCACTTCATACGATGTAGAGTGTTCCCATGTGGACTGTTGTTTCTTTTTCACTGCAAATGTTGAAATTTAACATGCTCTTCAAAATGAGGATATAATTGTTATAGAGCCTGCTGTCACAGTACACCTTTGGGATGGACATGGTGTCCATATAGAGTGTTCAAACGGTAATCTTGCATGTTTTAGAGTTTTCTGGTTTGTTTGAAAATTTTATTTTCTAACCCACATGACTGAAGCTAACTTCCTAAACAGGAAGTGGGCATAAACTCAGTTTAAAGTCAGCATTTATTTGTGTCTATGGCCCTTCTTTGCATATGGACATCTCAAGTTTCTAGTAGAAGTTAATCATGGCACTTGAAAAGATGTTCCTGATATTCTCATAGTATAACGAATAAAGGGCTGAGACGAAGGTCTCTGGAAAAGGAGAGAAAGTAGAGGAAAGGAGAGGAAAGGAGATTAAAAGGGGAAAAGCAAAAATAAGAGGAAAAGAGAGAAGTGAAGGAAAAGAGAGAATGGAAGTAGTCCAAGAACAAGGCTTTGATTATTCACAGAGTAATAGAATAGCTTAGGTTTGACAGGACCTCAGGCAGTCATCTAGTTCAACCCTGGGTTCAAAGCATGTCCAACAAGAAGAGGTTACTTAGGGCTGTGTGTCCAGGCTATATCTCTGAGGATGTAGATTCTAGCTCCAGGCAACCTGGTATGGTACTGGACCATCATTACCCCCAGCTGGACTTGCTCCAGTATATCAATGCCTTTCCTGAAGCGAGGAGCCCAAAAGTGGACACAATGACTCAGGTTCAGGCGCAGAAGTGCTGAACAATCACTTATCTTGGCCTGGTGACTAGGCTTTTGATAATGCAGCCCTGTATGCGACTGGCCTTTCCTGCAAGGGCAAACTGCTGATTAACATTCAAAGGATTCTCCAGCTCCTTGTCTGCAAATCTGTTTTCTAGCCAGCCTATACCATTGCACAGGCTTATTCCAACCCAGGTGGAAGATCCTGCAGTTGCTTTTGTGGAACTCTGTGAGGTTCCTGTCAGCCCATTTCTCCAGCCCGTCAAGGAGTATCTGAATGCAGCCCTGCTCTCCGAAGTATTGAGTGCTCCCTCCAATTTGATGTCATTCACCAACTTGCTGAGAGTGCACTCTGTCCCATCATCCAGGTCATTAATAAAGACAACAAGTAGTGTTGGGCCCAGTGTGGATCCCTGAGGGAAGCCACCAGTAACTGGCTGGCACTTGGACTTTGTACTGCTGGTCAGAGCCCTTTGAGTCCAGCTGTGTGGCCAGTTTCCCTCAAGTCTGCTCATCCAGTCCACATCTCTCCAGTTTTTCTTCAAGGACGCAAGAGGAGACTGAGTCAAAGGCCATCCTAAAGTCAGAGCGTACAACATTCACTGCCTTCCACTTCCTTGTCCACAGTGCCAGAGTCATCCTTGGTAAATCCATAGGGGCTATTAGCAATCACCTTGTCCGTCATGTGGCTAGAAATGGCTTCTAGGAGATTTGCTCTGTAACTTTCCCAGGGACAGCGGTGAGGCTTGTAGCTACCTGAATCCTCTTCTTGCCGTCCTGAAGATGGGTGTGACATCTTCAAGACAGTCATCAAGAACCTGCCCTGATCACCACGATGTTTCAGTGATGGTAACATCAGCCATCTCCCTCAGTGCCCTGAGGTACATCCCATCTGGTCCTGTTGACTCCTGTATGGCCAGTTGGGCTCAAGAGTTTCCTCACTGTCTTCCTTTACAGCAGGCGTTGCTCCAGTCCCACAGGAGGCTCAGGGGCCTGGGAGGCCTGAAGGCAAAACCAACCAGTGAAAACTGAGGCAAAAAAGACATTGACTACCTTGGCTTTTTTCATGTACTTTGTCACTAGGTCCCTTTTGTCACGAGGCAGTGGGTCCACATTTTCCTTAGGCATCCTTTTGTTGTCCCTTACTGTGTCAGTCATATTCTAGTATTGTTACGTAGATAACTTCTCTGACAGACCAGGTGTAGATAAGCATCTCCATATAGATATTCTAAAACAAGGCATGAGTAATGTATAGAAAATTCTGAAAGCAATGGAAAAGATTAATTGAAATTTTCAAAGTAAAAGTACAGAATTATATAATGAAAGTTGAGAGCAAAAGTTTAAAATTAATCGGAATAAATTTTCACACAGTGGAGTCACCTGTACAAATGAGTTTCACAAAATATTTTGAAGGGCACTAGTTCTGACACTTTAAAAAAAGATACCTGAATGGATATTTGTGTAACACCTATTTATACTAGAGGTGAACTCTGTCTGAAAAACAAGAACTGGTGTCTTTGGAGGCATATGTCTGTGGTGCCTATGAACTTAACTGCTTTAGGAGAAAGGTTTCGTCTAGCTCCTCTAGATTGTCAGGTACTGAGCAGCGTCAGACACTGGACTTTGAATTGCACAGATCGCTACCCTGGACTGGGATGGTGCTTTCTGTGGTCTCTGTTGACATTAATGGTGAATATTAACATGTAAGGAACCTTTCAACATTCTCTAATCTCTTTTTAAAACGCACTTACAGGCATGGGAAATTCCTTTTTGTACTTTCCCATCTTATGATTGAGTGCACTCCTGCATGTGAAATCTTTGTGTCTGAGTCACTGTTTACCACAGGAGGAATAAAACCTGAAAAGCATGCCACGATTTTGGTACTCCCTCAGGTCATTTGGTAAGAGTAGAAAGAAATAATTTAAAATTACTTTTCTAAGAAGGGAAAAGATCTTTTTTCTTTGTTTTTCTTCTCTCTTCACTTATAAAACTTGATTTACTTCAGTGAATATTGTCTACTGTGGAAGCACTTCTGATGAAGAATTATTTTTGTATGTGGCACTCTTACAGCTGTGCCTATCAACTCCTACAACTCAAATAATTCGGATTTATTTTCAGAATGTGTTGTGTGTGTTTATACGGGTGTTTTTTTGTCTATGTAAGAAGGATTATATGCAAAATTGAAAGTTTTTCAGTAGTTCCTGAGTTAGCATTCTCTGTACATTCAAGTGCATCTGACTGTGTGTTAAACGGATGGTACTAAAAATGTTTCTATAATTAAACTGTATTTAAGTCCTCAGAGCGGAAACTTTTCAGCAAGCTGAACTTCAAATATAACAAACAAAATGATAACGAAATGTTCTTAAGCCACATCCTATTAAATGAGTAAAAATAATATTTGAAGGGTTACTTTTCATAGCTGTGGGTGTTGCATTTGGCAATTATGCAGAAAATGTAAGTTTTAATATTCAGACCAGAATTTCACATAGTATTACTCCTACCAGTAGTTCCTCCAGAAGGGAAATGTATTTTTGAGTGAACACTTCAAGTTATTCAGGTCGTGGTTTGTCCTGTTTGCAGAATTCCCTCTGAGTATAATAAGATCCCTTTCATGTAAAGGCCTGTGGAAACTCTTGAAAGTTTTGATAAGCTGGTGAGCAGTGAAAAATTACCCCGTGCAGCATCTGCGCCGTCGGACGCAAGACAGCACAGAACCACGGGCGAGGATTCAGCTGGGGAAGACGTGCACTTTGCTGATAGCCTGCTGCCTGCGGCTTGCTGCCCACAGCTTGCTGCCTGGAGGTCACCGCCACCGCCGCTCCGCCAGTGGAGCAGGTTGTGTCTACCTGAAGTGACCTTTTGTTCTTCCCTTCTCCATCCTAGGAAGTCGTCTTCTTCTAGAACCTCCCATATCCATGCCTTTGGCATTGCTCTCCTGTTGTCTTTAATACATCGTTTAGTTTTCTGGGTGTTTATCATGAGGAACACAGGCTTTGTATCTGGGTGTATGGATGAAATGCACTAGTTTATGTTCACAAGTTTAATCTAGGTATCTGGTCATTGTAAAAGGTGCTCGAGTCTCAAATTCTATGAAACTGCTTCCAATGAGGGTTTAGAAACTTAAGAAACATCTTGTGCTGTGATTAAGGTGAGGACCCTGAAGAAGGTTAGTTATTTGTAGGGCCATGGAAGTCACTGGCAAAGGGAAGTTAAATCAAACTGTCAATATTCCCATCTTAGATACTGCAGTCTATTGGCAATCTTCTAACACCTTAAGCCTGGGTGAATAATAGGAACTTAACTTCATAAGTGAAGTGGTTTCCATAACCTTTTGGGAAAGGTATAATCCTTACCATTTGACTATTTGAATCAAAGAGGTTTTGTTCTGATGCAGGAGACTACTGCTGTTCTTTTTATGTGCTGTATTTTGTAGAAACAGTCTGCTATTAGACTAAGTATGTTGCCTTCTCTGCTGCCTCCAGTCCTAAACATTTGGAAATAAGATACTTTTTGTCACCTGTTCTTCTTATTTGCTAATGAATCTATTATGCTGAATGCCGTAAGTAATCTAACCATTGGTTCCCAAGGAAGACCTTTGTTTGCAAGATGGTATTATATTTTGATTGTTATGTACTTAGGATTAATTACTTTTGATTGTTTTACACTACTGTTGCTAGTATCATTCTTATTAACCATCTGTATCTTTCTTTTTGCAGCTTGGGTCCTGTGTTTGCGCTGTTTGTACCATTTTATTCCTCCATTCCAAGAGTGCAGGTGACACAAGTATTAGGCCACTTTTCTATCACAAACAAGACACTGGTCTACATACTGGGTTTACAGGTATGGTATGTACTTGCTTGTTCATCTTTTAATGAATTACTCATGTTGTAGTTAGTATTTCTGTATGTTCCTCTATGAATTTTGATGCTTCCACATGTGTGATTCCCCATACGTTTAGCTAGTGACTGTCCCATCAACTAAAATATTGACAAACATGTGTTGCTAGTATGCATTTCTACATGCTGAAGTGCTGGGCAAGTGATCTTTTCTTCCGTTCTCTTCTGTCTTGATTGTCTGGCACAGGAAAATATAATAGACAATTCTACAATTTTTTTTTTTTTTGGTCAACAAAATGAACTAGATTAAAATAGATGAAAACAGAACCTGATGCTAAGGCATATGTATCTTTCACCTTTCTAATTTGCTTATATTCTTGATTTTGTTTATTTTCCCCTATTAGAGCTCAAACAAAGCTATAGAATACAGGGTTTTTCTATGGTAAGACTGTCAGTAAATAATCAAGGTTTTGGCTGAATTCCACTTTTATATAAATTAATAGTATTTGTATACCAAGCATTACCATGTGACAGGTAATTTAAAGTAGTGTAATGTAGAGCACAGCAATATCATGTAGTATTATGTTAAATATGAGTGGAAAAATATAGGTACTAGGTACAGAAAGGCAGTAGTTGTTCAAAAAACAACAACAAAAAAACCCCAGCAGCCTAGAAATGAATGGACACTTGTGTCACAACCTGAATTATGAAACAGGAGATGTGCAAACTTATGAGAAATTATACTCATTTTTATATATCCCAGGGACTCAAAAATAGCTCTAGCACTAGCAACGGAAAGCACCATAGTTATGTGAAGTGTGGTAGAGGGTATTTTAGAATGAGTGGTCAGTTTCAGAATATTGACTCCTGCTCCACATGAACATTTCATTCATCCCTTTTGCTGTTCAGCCTTTGGATTCCTTCAGTTTCTGCTCCAGCACCTTATTTTCTTGATCTTTCAGAAATCTTGTTTCCTCTCTTCTGAACCCATCAATTCCACTATTATTCCAGTCTTTGGGAAAGCCGTGATATTGTCTAAGCTCTTTTCCATTGTGTCCTTTGCCTTTTGCTTTCGTACACACACCACCTCCGATACAGATCATTCCTGTTACTAATCACTGTATCTTTGCTGGATCTTTCCCTGCTGCGTACAGAACAGTTGCTGCCGTGACACATCACAGAGGCTGAGGGAAAAATCATTTGCCTTCTCCTCATTTGTAAACTCTGTCCTTGCCTGAAGTCACTCTTTCCATAGTCAGAAGCCTAGAGGGAAGGTGTTCTCATGATTCAGTCAGTGTTGTGCAGAACTATTTTAGTAACCAGTATCAGTCTAATTTTCAGCCCGTTTTTCCAGTTGGTAATAACCTTCTCCAGGTGATTAATCACATACTTTACTAGAAGTGATGGGCTGCCCTGTTGGCTTATGAGGATTTTTTAAAAAATTCACTCCAACCTATTTCTGTGATTTCATATCGACAAATATGCTGCTGGGTGAGAACTTTATTTCTTTAATTTTGATGTTCATGCTTGGTCTCTCTGTGGAGTGACTAAGAGAGCTCTGAGAACTTCACTTGCACTGTCTGCCCCACTTGGAACTCTTCTCCTATTGCTGCTGAGTCATTTCCTTTGCTTCAGTGTATCTTTCAGACTTGTTTTTCTGTGCAGCCTATAACTGACATCCTGTTATACTTAGTATGCTATATGAAAATGAAATATATTGTTCTGTAGGAGGAGAACAATTGTTGGATCCCTGTGTTTTTTCCACTTCTGCTACTTCTGGAATACATCTTTTTTTAATGTTAAACTGAATTTTCACAGAGATAAATGTCTGACTTCTCCCATTGTCATAAGTACATAGCCTGTATAATATTGCAGTATAGTAGTTCAGACAACAACAGTTCTGTACAATTAAAACTTTAAATCACTGCTCTTGTCTTCTAGCTCTTAACCTCTGGTTCCTACATCTGGATTTTAGCCTTAAGTGGATTGGTAAGTCTTACCGTTTTAAAAATCATGTGTTACTTAAAACACTCGGTTATGTATACAATTAGTGAAGTATATTTGGACTCAAAAAGAAAGAAATCACTGAGTAACGTTTTTATTTGTGATAGTAAGGAGAAAGTTTTTGTGTTTAACTTCCAAAGGTGTAAAGCACTGGCTGGCTGGTGATAAACTGACAGACAACAAAAGAGCTGGTTAATATTTGCAGGGTGCCACTGCTCTCTGACACCCTAAAATTAATTTTATTAAAATTAGATATAGCTTTAGACCCACAACTATAAATGAGACTATTGAGGAAATGGTAGAAATGTTTACCGTATTGTTTATTTTTCAGTTTTCAGCAAGCCTCAAGCTTTTATTCCAAAACCCAGCTTTTAACAACTTTGCTGGGAGGATTTTTCATGTTTTGCTGTTCTCCTAGGACATCTGTAGTATAGCTATTTCTCACTATGATAACGGCAGTAAGGGTGCAAAATCACTTTCTTCAAGCCAGTCAGATAAAGTCGGTGTGGTCTGTCTTTTTCCTTTCTGACCCTGTTCTTAGTACTAAGGCTCTTAGTGCTAAAACAGATTGTACTAAATCTTCCAGATTGTTAGATACTGATAAGCTTCTTTTAAAATTTTACAAACTTAGAAATTAGGAGCTCAGATTCTGATTTCTTGGCCCAAAATACTGTCTGCTTTTCAGTGAAAGTGCCACCTCTTCCCCAGAAGCTCATTATTAAGTTGATGCAATCTTAAGAAGAACTTCAATTGTGTCCTTGCTCTTTACAGCCTACTAATTTGAATTTGCAGTGAGCCCAGAGTGAAATGCCTGTGGACACTTCACATATTGCTGCTGTAACTCAGTAGTTTGGTCTCTTACCATTTGCATTGACGTTCCAAAATATTCTGTGAGCTCGCAGGATAACTAACAGGAGTGATGGAGCAGTAAATAGTGAAGTCTGCTCAGCAGTTTGGTCTGACCATAAATATCGATGAAAACAGTGCAACTAACAAACCAGAATTTCTCTCTCCTGGAGATCAGCCCAGGCCTCTGTGCCCGCCTAAGGATCTGTGACTTCCTCCAAACACACTACCCTTCCTGTTACTCTTCTGGCTCTTTTAATAGCCCTTCCTTTTAAACAGGTGTTCATTAGAGAGGGAAGGGAAGGAAAGGAAAGGAAAGAAAAGGAAAGGCATTTTAACTCCCTCTTTCCTGGTGGCAGGAACTGTATGTATGCTTGGTTATACAGACTTATGAAGAACGGCTCGAATATTTTTATTTTATAAAATAAGGTTCTTATTTTAATTCCTTTTTAATGTACAGTTTTATTCAGCTGTATAATGCAACTTTCTTAGGATTCTTTTTCATAAATTACCTTTTTTTAATTGCAGGTTGACAGTTTGTTTTACGTAGGTATAAGTCCATAGGAATAAATTGAGCTTTCTCTGTGTCACAGGACGGCTTAAAAAAAATCATCTGAAGTTTTCATATTGCTTCAGTCAGCATGAATTAAGTCATCATCAATGATGATGTGTTTTGAGTCTCAATTTTTTCTGCAGCAAGCAGAGAGCTGCACTCTACCGTTTTCTAATAAGTGCCACAATTTGGAAAGAAGTTCATGTTATGAATTTCAGCCATTTTTTGCACAGCGTATCTGTCACACTTCTGTGAATAAGGAGTCTCTTTTTCTCCTTTGTTAGAAATGATAATTTGGCTTCTTTTGAGAAAACTTGATAAAGGAGTAAAGTTTCATAGTATATTAAATAATCTGAAGAGGGATATGAAATGCTATAAAGAACCTTTCAGCACTACAAGTGTAGATACTTGATAACATATGTATATGTACAATTACAGAAATACATAGGTTGTTAAATCAATGTAAAGTCATTCTGACAACCTATATATTTTTGTAATTCTTACCGCTCTTGACATTTTCTAACATACTATGTCTTTGTTGAATCAAATTTTCATGTATTTGTACAAAAAGGCTGAGTAAATGGATGAACTCCAAGTCAGCTAGGTGTGATATTTAGTCACTAGTTCATTGCCTGTTAGACACTTCGCTGTCTGTATTTTTAGCTCTAAAGATCACTTGGACACTAATATGACTGTATATGATGCTGTTCTGCAATTTAGCTTTTGTTGCACTTCTGCGTATGTGGAGTATTAAAATGGATACTGCAAGCATGATTTCTGAATTGGTGTCGGTTTCCACTTTCTCTTCACCATGTTCCCGGTTTAGGTTTATTTAAATTCTCAGAATTTATATTTTAACATGTAATGAACACTCTTAGACTAAATGGGATCTGACTTTCCAGGTACAAGATGTGGCACTGGAGATTGATTTCTGTGTTCATCTTTGCTAATGCTGTTAGACTTCCCTGTGAATTCCAGGCAGGGTGTAGAGCAACTGGGAATTGTACTGCCTTGAGTTCTTGTTTTCAGTGGTTTTGAGTGATGCCATCATTATAGAAATTTGTTTGCATGTGTGTATGAGTCTATGTATGCAGGTAGGCGTTGATGTGATGTGCCTGGTGATAGGGAATTTTAGACAATTTGTAGTTTGCCGGATTGTTCTCAGTTACGGAGATTACGGGACATGGTTTTTTATTGGAATACAAAAGGTCTACTGTATCTGTCTTTGTCATAAGGTATATCTTCCTAGATCTCCAATTTTGAATCAACATAGGAATACACTCTTAAAGGCAGCTTCTTTACTCTCCAGATGAAACTGGAGTACCTCTCAATTACTGTTCTTTTGGTATGTCAGTACGGGCCTGGTAACTTCAGTTGCTGATATGTTGTGTAAAACATGTTGTTTAAATACATGATGCTTATTTACAAAAAAGGGAGAATTTAAGAAGTAGACTGTAAACAAATTCACAAATCTGTTGTAATCAGTAATCTGTAATGTTGTTATTCTTACAATTTATGAGACTAATTTAGTTTCTTGTGATTTGTTTTGCCAAGTATCTACCATACTTGGTACATACAGTCCAGATTTGTTTCTTACAATAGGGTTTTTTTAATGTCATAAAATTAGGAAACTTCATATTAGAGATGCAGATGTATCATAAAAGTCATACAACCTATTTCCATTTGACTTTAAGCCAGAAATTCTTTCAATAGTTGTTTACAGAAGTGCTTCCATATAATGCATATCACTCAGTTTAGTGAAGGCCAGAAACTAAAAGTTTCCTTACTATTTTTTTCTTTAAAACAGTCAAAACACCTTAGAAAATGGTATCCACTTGAACGTTTCATTGGATACATACATATCAATCCATCTTCTCTCCCTCCCCCCCCCCCCCCCCCTTTTAAAATCTCTTGGATTCTCAGCTTACATTTCTCATTGCTATACTTTTGCAGGATTGAAATTTGAGGGGCATGTGAAGGCTCACTCAATCATAGCTACAGCATACCTGCTTCAAGAAGTAAGCTCAGGTTGGTACCAGCAGATAAGATATGCCCACTGGAACATGCAGTTCCCTCCACTCATTAGTATAATGTTGTCATCATACAGATCACGTGCTAGGATTTCTGCTAACCACGTAGCTAGGTTTCCCTATATTTCATAGGGAAAAGGTATCTTGCAGGCTCTTTCTGTGATTTTGGTGTTGTAGCCTCTTTCTTCTTATCTAGTGTCATTGGTTTATTTGTTTGCAAGGTGACCTGCATTCCATAAAGTTCAAAATTTGCAGTACCCCAAGTCTTCCGTGGGCTGCCTTGAATTTCTGTAGAGTTCAGTTCAAACCTTAGGAAACTGAAATTGTCTTAACCTTACAAATGCTGAAGTTTCTAAAACCCTGTTTACTTTGTAGATTTCACTAAGCCAAATGCAACAGCCTTCTGCATTGTTTCTGTACTACGCTCTGATTTACTTTTCTCAGGTTGTATGAAAAGTTGCGCTTTTTATACTTTAGGTATTGGAAAACTGTAGAGAATCTGTAATTTAGAGCATGTACTTCAAAGGCTTAAGGTTAAGATAGAAGGCTCGGACAGTGTTGAGTGCTTGGTTTTAATTTCAGTTCTGATTTTTGAGTGCTTTAGTTCTTATTCATAATTCTGAAGTTGCTAACTTGGTCTTACATAGGCTACAGATATCTGTTGTTAAATGCTCCCGAGCGTACTTTGGCTTGTTTTGAGTTCTGTTTGTTAAGATATTTATTCATCCTTTCTGTTTGTTATTCGTTCAGCTGAGGTGTTTTTCTATAGTGAATTCCTGTCCTTTAGGATTGGCATTTATAGGATAAGATGTGATTGGGCTGGGGAGCAAAATATTTAAACCAGACTTTCATTTTTTTAGTTCTTGTCTTAAAAATAATTTTATGTAGTTAGTATCTGATCAGACCTAAGAATCGTTGATTTTGTTGTTGTTCTTCCTCTTCCACATCTTTCTTAAGTGATTTTGAATAATCCTTACTGAATTCTTTTTGTTGTTTTAAAAAAATTTTTGAAGGGAATGCAGAAGCATTTGTATTACCTCTACAGTGCAGTATTCACATTTAAAATATCATCCTTTCTACATACTTAAAATTAGTATTAAATATGTGCTGGCTTTTTGAAGATAATCTTTGATCAGAGCCTGATAATGTAGTATGCAGTTACCTACACATTCATGTCCTGCCATGCATCCTTCTTTATCCTCCAGTTAGTGTGGACATCCTCCAGTCATCCACGTTTAGTCTTATGTAAATCTTTAGTCAATGTTGAAGTATGATACTCCTTGAATTCTTTGTAACTGTATAATTATAAATTGTGATTCAGGTAAGTCTACTTACATCCAGTTAAATGCCTTGTGGTAGTACTTTGGTGACACAGAAGAGAGTCTGTCTAATATGATTATATATTGGCCTGACTCCAGCAAGTCCATGTCTTTCCTGTGCCAGGGAGTGCAGAACTGGACACAGTACTCCAGGTGCAGCCTTGCTGATGCCGAGACAAGAGGAAGGATCACTTCCCTCGACCTGCTGGCAATGCAGTTCAGGAAGCTCAGCACATAGGTTGTGAAGTGCATAGCCTGAAATAAGAAGTGGAAAAGCAATAGAATAACAGAAATTAGGGAATAAAAAAGAGAAGCACCGACTCTTTGTCTGTTTCCTAACTTTAGGACAGGTGCAGATATCCATATGTAAGCTAACAGATGTGCTGAATCCCACCCAAAACTAATGTGAGGTATCTGCATGTGGGCAAAGGTCAATATTCAGTTGAGTGACTGTAGGTGACTTAATTTGAGATTAGTGTCTCTATGTTCTACTGACTGTATTGACTTAATCTCCTCTGTGGTGGGAGCTTAGACACCTTGCTCATGTCTAGATGGCTGCATGTAAACACATGACAGCTGACTAAGCTGACAGCACTTACTTCTGCATCAGTTAAAGCATCTGAGAAGAAAAGTAGTTGATACATCTGGCATACAGGGGGTGTTAGTGTGGAAGTGAGGTTGTAATTGTTTGAGGAGCAGGGAGATGCAGGTATTTCCAATTCTGGAAAAAAGAGAAAGTAGTGGGAAAGGAGGGGAGAAGGTAATAATGTGATCATAAGATACTTTCTCTTTTATATCAACAGCTTCTGAGATCCTGTAGAAAAATGGATTTTAGTTTTCTGTTTGTATTTCAGTTATAAGTTTTCAGTTTCTCTCTCAGATCTGGGGAAGAGTTTGTGTGCCCAAAATCTGGTCTACTTGGTCAACTGTGCCAACTGGTTCAGTGAGAGGTACACTGCATCTATCAAGCTTTTCTAGCCTGTGCGTGTACACCGTCATGGCTGCAATGTTACAATTGTAACATTGCAGCCATGGAAACATCTGCCATAGGATGAGTCACATCTTAATAGTGCCCGTTTCTCTCTGTTGACTATGAAACCAACTTTAAACAACCAGCTCATAAGTAGGCTTTTAAATTACAGATGTCTACATTGGGGCAGATTAAATCCAATCATGATCTTTTATGTAAAGAGGTTTGGTTAACAATATGATGACAATTGCCTGCAGAACTCTAGTGGAGTCCCGAGGGAACCTATCCTTAGGTCACAAGTACAAGTTAAGAATAGATGTACTGTGCTGAAATGGCACTGCAGTCATAGTTGCACATACACAAAGAACGATTGAGATCTCATAATGATTGCACCTGACCAATGAAGATAGCATTGACGGACTCTGAAGAAAAAAAATGCAAGGTATCTGGGAAATTTATGGGCCCAGTCAACTGGGAAGGAAATTAAACAGAATTAGTGTATTATTATTATAGTCTTATTTTTCTGTCAAGTTAACTATTGCAAAAGGCTGTTTATACTCTTAGTAACTATTTCTGCAAAGAAAACCCAAACAAAATAATCTGTTGTGTTACAATTACATTGCAGGTTATAACTACAAGTTGAAAATACATGTGTAGTGGTTCTATTTGTTGGGTGGTTTTCACACAGTCTCTCTTAGTTTGATAAATGTGTTTCTCTAGTCAAGGTAAATACAGAATCTCTATGCAAACTTTAACCCCTTGTTTTGATTCTAGTTGTATAGAATTCAGAACATACTAAGGATAAAGCAGATAAAATAGGTATAAAAATGTTACTTCACCTTAAGAATACTGCTATTTGCTTTCAATTTGTTGATACCTGAAAATAACGAAGTCTTGAATACATATGATGAATATATTTAAATTACTCGGAACAAAATAATTGAGTGTTTGCTGTCAAGTTCTAACTGTTAGGCAAAATAATTTTCAATATCATTTTCTACACTAATCTGCCTACTGTTTTTTCTGTTTGATTTCCTTTTTTAGTGTTAATCGAGTACAGTGATTTTAAATATCTCAGTAGTGGAACATACATGTCTTTGTCGTGTAAAATACTGGAGAGCTTCCATGTTTGGTTTACCTAATGTAAAAGAGAAACTACAGCTACTTCCTTTTTCTAAAAAGTGTACAACTTCGGAGGGACATGAGGGAAGGGGAGGGGAAGTTGGGCTTTATACAAGAGTGGGAAGAAGTCAAGAAACTTCATGTGAAGGACCAGTAGTAACCCATGATGTTAAGAAACTGAAAAAATGTAAGCACACTTTTTTCTGCAGCACGCCAGACAATTTCCAGCATACTCCGTTTCCTCTGCTTAGCATTGTGCCTCATACAGTATGGTGGATGAGGTTGTAGGTTATGATGGCATGACTAACAGAAAACAAGTAAGATGTGTTTTATGTTGCCAGCTGAAATTTCTCCATTCTAACAATGTGAACTTAACTGCAATGTTTTTCTGTGGTGACTTTTTAGAGCCTAAAATACTCTGGAGGCTCATCTGTTTGGCGGAAGTAGCCCTTTAATCTGATGTACAGTGCTGAAGTTGGGATATAATGAGATCATCTTATCTTCATTGAATAAACAAAGTTGGTTTACTTTCTTAAACACTAGAAATTCACTACATGTCTGTAACAAAAATGGTGTAAAAAGTTACTTTATACTTTGTCAAAGCTTGGGTTGTTTTAAATGATATATATCAAGTTCTGCATATGAACAAGCTAAAGAGGAAGTTCTTTGGAAATACTTGACATTAAGATGAGTGTATGACACTAAACCAGACTGAATCACAAGCCTATTTTAACTACAAATGTCTCCATTCTGGGTTTATTGGAAATATGCAAATAGGTATCTCTTCCTCACTAGATGGAACTTCTTGAAAATTTGTTAAAACTCAGCACAGTGTTTAAAGTTTCTTATACTTCCATCTAATAGCTTTATAATTGAAGTAGTAGATCAAGGGAGAGAGGGAGCGGCACTGAAATCCTAACAGATGTGGAGGTAACAAGGTGGATTGCCGGTGTACACTTGGTGCTCTTCACCGCTGAGTCTGTCCTTCCATCTCTTTATACTTGTGAAGAATTGCAGTCTCACACGATTGCTCTGAACAATTACTGGTCCACAGTAAGTTTCTTGGCAACTATATGTAGAAGATATACTTCTCTTCTGCTAGTCCCTCACAGTTTTGTCTTGTTCCTTCACTGGGTGCTTTTTATTTTAGATTTTACTGTGAACTTTGTATTGTCAGACTTCTCAACTTCCTGCTCTGTGAGTACAGAAGTCCACACATTTGGGTTATGCAATGATTTTCTGTCTAAGGCAGGACAAGGAAGGGCCAAGACACTAGTCTGCTGTTGAGGAGCAGCAGAGAGAGAGAAGACAGCCCACTGCAACTGATGCATTGGTTATAGATGAGGCATGCTACTCCAATGAACTCAGGAAAGCTAGGAAGGCAGGTGGGAGCCATGTGCATGAGTCTCACACGCAGTGCTAAGTGCCATCCTCCATTTTAGCAGTGTCCATAAACTTTTAGCCTTATAAAGCCTTTTCTTCCGATTAAATGCTCTGGAATGACTTGCTCTCTACAACTACCTAAAAGGAGGTTATAATGAGGTGGGCGTTGGTCTCTTTTCCCAAACAGGGCAAGACGAAATGGCCTCAAGTTGTGCCAGGGGAGGTTTAGACTGGATATTAGGAAAAAATTCTTCACTGAAAGGGTTATCAAGCACTGGAACAGGCTGCCCAGGGAAGAGGTTGAATCACCATCCCTGGAGGTATTTAAAAGACATGTAGATGTGCCGCTTAGGGACATGGTTTAGTGGTGGGCTTGGCAGTGTTAGGTTAATGGTTGAACTCGATGATCTTAAGGGTCTCTTCCAACCTAAATTATTCGATGATTCTATGACTAGCTGTCTCTACTTAGAAAAATATGAGAGTGTTTTTACTGATGCAGCTACTAGTTGGTGCTTGCAGTACACTTTCCCTTCTGAGACAAACAAGTCCCAAAGTACTGACACTAAGACATGCTGCTGCTATCTCTTTGCTGTATTTTCTATCTTGAGTTGATAAGAGAATGATTCTGTTTGTGGTTAATGTGTTCAGACACATGTCAAGATTTGTCATACATTCAGGGAGATGTAGATTTTCCTATCATCACCGCTTGCTTTGTTTTGTTCTTGTGACTTTTTGAACCCGTTCAAGAAAACATTAGACATTAACAAAGGACTGTAGGTGATAAGAATGAGCAGAGATCAGTAGCTGGGAGGGACATTTGGAAGAAGTGAGGGAATGCTGGTGTCATGTTGGACGTAGTATTTTGAGCAGGAGCGCTTTCCCTCCCTGGTTACATCTGTGCAACCAGGAATGCAGAATCCCTGGGACCAAAGAAGGGGCTGGGCTCCGTAACCTAACGATACAAGGTGAGAGGAAGGAAGATAACTTGTAGGTTCTGGTGCTGCTTGTGCATTGTCCGTCTAAGAAATCATCAGATTAAATGTATACGTAATATTTGCAGCCTGGTTCAGTAATTCTTGCTCCCAAAAAAGTGACCTTCCTGGTAGCCCTACAATCTAGGTTTTCTTGAGTGACGAGCCTATCTACGTAACTCTCTTGGGACCAGGTCGTTAGCTTCTGAGGGACCTTCTTGCTAGGTGGATACCTCAAGTACTACATACCAAAAATAGATGAATTGCAGAAGTGATATGAATTTTCCTCCACTTATTCTTTGGCTATTATGGTTCTATCTTAGTTTCCAGTTGATGTGTGCAAGTTTTGGTCATGGGCTTACAGTCATCTGGAACAGTTTCACTAGAGCTGAGGAAAGAATTTCTGAGGTCATGAAGAAGCTTCTGGTCCAGCACCCTGTCATTCCTGGAGTCCAGTCAGGACCTTTCTTTGAATACAGAAAACTTTTGTTAAAGGCAGCCTTCACTATGGTGCCAGAGACTATGGCCTTCCTCTTATCCCATCCCATTTACCTCCTTCCTCATAGCACAAAAAAATCGAAGGGGTTAAGGGTAGTTTAAAACTGTTCCTTCTCATTTTAGAATGGTAGCCGGTGTTTGGTGTTACATCCGACCCTGAGAGCAGTCATAAAATGAAAGTAGAATAAAATGAAAATCAGTCTTTCCCAAAGCAGAATGTATTTTTGCTAAAAGTCTCATTATCTCACTGGATAATTAACAATAACCTTGTAAATAATCTGAAAAATATCCCCCTCCCAAAGAATGTTGCATTTTCCTGTACTGTCTCCCTTTGTATATGCAGCAATGCATTTGGTATGTTTATGCAAATGTCAGTGAGATAAAATAAATATGCCCAAATAAATAGCCCAGATGTGGAGTTTCTACATTGCTTCTAGCATAATTGCATTGTTTGGGTATATTTATGGATTGTTTTGCATTCATATCTCTTCCTGTTCATTTCACTCTGTTGCCTTAGCATAATTCTTGTGGCATAACAGACAATAAATAGTCAAGAATACTGAAACGTGGCATAAAGCAGAATACAGACTTGGAGTTTTGCATGAACTTTGACCTTCCTGCTGGACCACTTTGGGCTTGAGTGATAGGGCTTCATGATGGGATTTAAAATGATGGCTGAGTGATGACTGTAGATAATTTATGGGGCACATGGATTTCTGTTGCTCCTCCTGAATCTGAAATGAAATCAAGCCCCAAGGCAAACACAAGTGTGAACGCAGGAAATGGGTATTTTTCTTGTAGATGGCAGAAGGGCATCACAAAAACTGGCTTTTTCAATATCACAGTTTTTAATGAACTGGGTTTTGAACCCTTTTTTTTTTCTCCTAGAAGGTAGATGGGATCCTTTTGGAATAAGTCTGCATACTCTTATAGATTTAACTTCAAATCAGCTGGTTTGCTTTTGTTTTTAATAGAAGGAGAGACTCGGGTGGTGGGCGGCAGAAGCCTTAAGGGGGGTGTTTTTTTGAGGAGTGTTTACAATGCCTCAGCATCCTCAAGGGCAGCCTTAATCGTCTCAGGTCAGCATGCAGCATACCCTGACCAGTTCCTTTACTAGAAATGAAAATTTTGTTTGAATTTTGACCTGTTTGAGAAAAGGTCACTTGGTTTAGGCTCAAATTCTGAAACAAAAAACCCCAACCAGCTTTCTGAGTCACAGGCAATGCAGTACACAGATTTAAAAAAGTAATAGTCTGTAGTTGTGGGGAAGTTGGAGGTAAAGAAATCCCCTATTCTTTCTCTCTGATTCTTGACTGAGAACTCTGGGTAAATACAATAAAAAGTGCTTTAAAAAACAGAAAGACCAACTGCTGCCTGCAGCTAAATACAAAGTAAATTTGGTGTATTTAAGTTTTTTGGTTTGTGGGTTTTTTTTTTTAACGTATCGTTTTTGGTTTTAGGTTTCTGGGATTTGCTACAATAGCAGTATATTAAAAGTTCATCGAATTCTTTGTGTACCCAGCTGGGTAGCAAAGATATTTTCTTGGACTCTTGAACCAATCTTCTCATCTGCGGAACCAATGAATGAAGTTCAAGTGGGAATGGGAGCAACAGTTGACATCCAGAGGCAGCAGAGAATGGAGTTACTGGATCGTCAGATCATGATGTCTCAGGTTGCCCAAATGAGGCGGCAAAGGCAGCAGCAGGTATTGATATATGTTCTGTAAGGATTATATTACGTTATGGTAAAAATACATTTTTGGTTCATCTATTATTTGTGGTTCCTGTTTCTTAAAAATAATGTATTTCTTTATTCTTCTCCATCAGTCTTTCATACACTGTTGTACTGCTAATAGCCATTTAAGTGTTTCATATAGCTTTATGTGTTAAAACTGCTTCACAAGATGTAAGCAGAATGTCGGACAATCCTGTAAGGATATCAGTACTTCTAGCAGTCTTTCACCAAAAATGAGGCTGAAAGGTAAAGTGATTGCCTCTTGGTGGTCTTTAGTAAGAGCCGTTGTGGCAAGTTAGGAAGTCAAAATGCTCCTGACTCTTCTGAGTATTTGTATTGTTAGCATCCTTTTCAGAAAGGTTGAAAATTGGCTATGTAACTCCTTTGTTTGCAGATGTACTTTGAATAAGTCTTGTTTCTTTTAAGAAAGTGCAGAAATTAAATTCTCTAACTTTCTTACAGAGGTCAACCACAGGGACTTTCTGTTTGCCGCACTTAATGCTCTTGTTTTATTTCCTTATTGAATAGCATAGCAGAGCCTTTTTATTTTCTGTTTTAGTCAAACCAGCAAATGCAGATATTCACATACTTTGCATTGTAGGGCAGTAAAACAAGGCAGATGGTGTCTCAATTCACTTTTCCCTGTATCTTAGATGTATGTGTTACTACTCTATCAAACCTAGCAGACAGCATAGGCCTTGCATTGCTCTATGTGAACATATATTGCTCATAAATTAGTTACTGCCTAGCAATTTGAGGTCTTTACTGAGTTTTCTCTGCCTGAAACACAGCTCTGTACTGATACACAAATTCTCGTTGTGTTCAAGGTAGTGTTGTGCAAATAGGTGTAGCTGCGTTACCGTTAATATGTTGCCAGAATTAGAGGTGTGATGGCACAAATCTTTGGCCAACAACTGGAGTATGAATCTTTGTTTCCAGTCCCTGATAACATAATTCTATTTTCCTTGATTTCTTAACATTTCAATCTGATGAAATTGTTCCTCAGGTGGAAAGATGCTAATCTACTTTTCTCTATTCCCATTAGAACATAAATCAGTTTTAACATAAGAACTGAACTAGAAATTACTCAATTCTTGAATGTTGCCGTTGTAATAGAAAATGAATTGAAAGTGTCTGTTGGGCTACAAGCTGCTGGGAAGAGTGCAGCCAAGTTTCTTCAGATGGGAGGAAGAAGCCATTTCCAGTTATGAAGGACAATCTTTATAATATATCTTTAATTGCAAAAAGTGGTAAATAAGTTCAGAACAGTAAATGATAAAAGAAGCGTTGATAACATTTTCTTCTCATCTTCTCCTTTCCTTAGGCTATGAACAATGAAAGTAGAAAAATGTCTTTTCATGTTTGACTTCAAACAGAGTTCTTTAAAAAGGTGGAGTGGTTTAAGTAAAATAAATGAACATTGTTTGAACATCAGTAAGATGCTTCCCTTTACAAGTTGCCGAAACACTTTCAAGTTACCTTCATGTAACTAATGCTGAGCTTTTAACTTGAGCACAGCATTTAGTTAACTGATAGTGCTAATCTGTGAAACCAGTGATTAGAAGGCGATTGGATCAATGTATGAATGTTTCAAAGAGGCTCTTCAGAAAAGATGTGTCATGAAAGCTTTTGACCAGCCTCTTTTTTTAATGGCTCACAGAATTTACTGGCCATCAACTAAATCACAAAAAGCATCATTCACAATGTTGAGATGTAGTGGTAAAAATGAAAAGCAGACTAATTTCTATCTCAAAATAATATTTAAAAAATTGAAAACCATTTTCTGGATTGCTGTACTTGAGCAATTCTTTTGCCTTTAGAGGCTCGGGAAGGTATCATTTGAAGACAGTGGAGTTGAACAGATCACGTTACAGATGGAATTTAGATGACAATTTTACCTGTGGGAGTGAAACTGATAAAGAATGCAGATCAGTTTCTTAGGGAGTTTTTTTTGTGAAACTGAAAATAATAAAAGCTGCGAAGTATATATCGGTCATCAAACATGGCTTTGAATTATATTCTAGGAGAATGTTGGGCAGATTTCTGGAGTCCAAATATGCTGTCTCTAGGTAATGTGCCATAGGTAAGATACATTAACATTTTCTCTCCTGCTTTCCATTTTGTTTGGCGAGGGAAGTGACCTTTAAGTTTCCTCTGTATGCCGTAGTGCAACAGTTTTGTTTAGCTGCCCTTTGAGAAGGTGCTCTGCTCATTCCTCCTACTCCTTTACTCTTCAGGTCATCTGGTTGAGAAAAGAGAGAATGCATTTCCCTGTATATTGGTAGCATTATGGAAGGAGAACAGCAGAACATGATAGGTGGTTTCAATGGTGCTCCATTTTCCGCGCAATGTGGCAAACTCTGTTCTGGCCATAAGGAGGCCCCTTTCTTAAATAGACACTTTTTGTAGTAAGCTTATTCTTCACGTCTTTGCAAGAAGTTCTGAAGAATGTGAGCCTGACAAGTTATGCGAGCCAACACAAAAAGAGTAAAAGTTTAAAAAAATTAAAAAAAAAACAGGGAAAGGAACTGGGGAAAAAACGTTTCTCATAATTTGTTTTTACTGGACCTCCAAGATATGGGATGTAAATAATTTTATCTTTTTTTTTCTGCTGTTCACTGAGCTCTTTTATCCAAAGCAGAATTCACTTAGGCTGCTTTCTACAAAAAAGAAAACCAAACCAAAACAAACAAACAAACAAAACCCAGAAAACAACCACCCCAGAATTTCTTTGCTGGCAACTCTTTGAGCTTTACATTTCCCAGTCTTTCTCTAGCTGAAGCATTCTGGTCTGAAGAAGCCTGAAGCACGGAGCTGTGCATGTGAGTGCTGGGTTGTGAGACACCCATAACTTCAAGGAGCAGGTTGAGTATGTGGTAGAATTTGAACATAAACCACCAACTTCATTCCTTGACGTACCTCATTTTAGCCCTTAAACGTTCAGTGGTACTGTGTCTGAATATGTTGTTAGAAACTGAAAAAATTATCTTACGTTGCTAGTTTCTCAGGGGAGCGTGGTTACATGGTGACTGATTTTTGTCTTGGTTTCTAGTTGCTGTGGATACAGCCCTTAAACAGATGGTAGTGTGCATATTGAAAACTTTCTGTTCTTTTTTTTCTTCCACGGATAATCCTGAGAAATTATGAACTTGTCACAAATGGAGAATTCCTGAGCATCACCTCCATGCACCTTTTGAGGCAGTAGAATAAAATGTGTGCCATATGTATTCATTCCCTCAAAAAATACCAGATTTCTATTTTGTTACTGCTTTTAAAACTTTAGTTTCTTAGTTCTTTTCTTTCCCACTCTTTTGTCTATCCTCTTTTCTAATTTAAATAATTTATCCTATTTTTCTTTTTTCCCATTATCTGATCTCTTTTTCCCCTCCATATCACTTTCACATTTTCATTCCCCACTATGCCATTTTCCTCCCACATTTTCATCATCTCTTTCCCTTCATCTCCATTGTTTCCCATACTTTGTGTTTGCTCCTGTACAAAATCCGTCTTCGCTTTGGGGGAAGTTCTGTCCCATCATGTTTCACTACCAGTAATCATTTGCTGATGCATCATGAAGCTCATAGGATTTGAGGGAAGGATGCCTCTTGCCTTCCTCTTGTTCAGACAAGATGTAGTTGAGGTCTTTGGGCACTATTTTATCCTTTTGATACTGTAATATCGATGAACATTTTGGTCTTCCTCTCCTGACTTTTTGTTTCTTGATCTCTTTCATTTCCCAGCATTTTTCTAAAGTTTATCTTTCTGTAACCCAAATGAAAGCTCTGGCGGGAAAAGGGAAGGAACTTCTGCATCTGTGCACCAGTGTGGTAGCAAGGAGTCAACTTGATTTTCACTTCCTATTCAGAAATTTGGAGGGAGACTGGCAGATGACCAAATTGCAAATAGATCAGGGAGGAGTCCGTGTCTAGGTATTATTGACAACACTGTTGTCACTAAGGACAGATATGTGGAAGGTGGTGGAAAGTTGCAGAAAAGGTGGTCATCGCCTTTTGTTGGCAACTAAATACCACCTCTCCTTTGAGCGCTCATCCCTGTGCCCGTTTGGGAGGGGCAGTGTATGAACCTCGGTCCCTTCATCTTGAAAAAATGCTTTCTGTATCCACAGAGCATTTATTCCTTCATTCATGCTGAGCATGTTAAAGACACCGTATTGCCTGCTTCTTGGTTTCTCTTAAGTTTCTTGGCTCAGAAAAGAGCTTCACCAGGTTGCTCCAGACTGTGCGATAAGCCTACAGCCATATATGAAAATCTTCATTCCACTACCTCTTTTCTGCCCTATCCTCCACTTTAAGCTTATTTTGTCTTTTCCCTCCTGTCTTTTTGTTCTTCTAGTCCAGCTGCCATTACTTTTCAGGAGGCCAGACTGTCCTTTGATTCATGTCACACGGCATCTCTATAGGAGATTCTACTGCTTGCAAAGACCAGAGTTCTTCTGTAACAATGTGACTTCCTTTAATTGTTCATTCACTAGATGTCTTTCTCCTGGGACGCTGGAGAGATGCTCTGTTGGTAGGCACACAGAGTGTCTTTATTGTTATGGGAAGTCTCATATCCTGAGAAGTGTCCAAGTTTCACATTTTGTCAACTAAGGACTGTGAGGCTAGATTGCTGATTTACCTTCTGGTTATATCTAAGCGGTAAACTCCTGACCTTGGAAAAAAAATAGATTAACGGAGCAAAGACTTTCCTGGCACAAGAATTCCTCCTCAGGAATGTTATCCTTATTCACGATGGTAGAAAAAAAATCCCTCAGTGAATATACTCCTAGACAGTCCATTTCTGCTTTCTCAACGAAGTGTAAGAACCAGACCTGAGCATATTCTTTAGCTCTCCCACTGACACTGAGAGATACCACTTTGACGAAGTCTTCTTGAATAACTTCACAAGTTTGAGTACCAACAACAAGTCTTTCAAACAGACATTTTGAACCCTGAAGACCTTCTGCAACCTTTATACATTGCTGGGTTCATATAAACTCTTACTCTCACAGCCAGGACTTTGGATTAAAGCAGCTTGTTCATATTGTTCCACAGATGTATGTATCATTGTCAGGAAGGAATCTACCAGACTGCTTTACCTGAATAAACGGGTGAGATTTTCAGCCAAGTGTTACACAAAGTCCTTTTCTCTAATTAGGTTTCCATTCCAACTAGTCTGTGTTACCTAAGGCTACTTTGGGATTTTGTGACATAATTGAATAGAAACTGCCTTTAGCAACCTTGCCATAAACTTCAAGGACAGCTATACATAGGGTACCAATAGGATAAAAAAGTTATTTGAGCTCAGACTCCTTAGATGTGTGTGTATAAGATTTGACATCATATTTTTAAAGAATTCTGTTAACTAATAAGTGATTTATGGATTTATTTCAGCCCATGAATGAAGCATGTATGCTGCAGCAATAATCATTGTGGCTAAATTTAGACTCAGTATTCCTTCATTCTTCCCTTCTTCTGCATGCCAGTGTACATGTGTGGACACACCCCAAGCCTTTTTTGAAATCAGACACCTTCCATTTCTGTAGAGAAAAGAGTATCTTCTCCAGACCTCAGTGAGTCTTCAACTCATCCTTTGCTTTTTGGCACTCTTCTGGCATTTTCAAATCTTGATTATTCTCTGTAATTGTTTAATAATGTTTTCTTTGTGTTGAGAATAAGCCTGTT
This sequence comes from Mycteria americana, assembly GCF_035582795.1. Lineage (NCBI taxonomy): Eukaryota > Metazoa > Chordata > Aves > Ciconiiformes > Ciconiidae > Mycteria > Mycteria americana. The sequence goes on along the minus strand of NC_134365.1, from coordinate 162,982,233 downwards.
TTTATTTCAAAAGGGGAGCTTTACTCTTAGAGGTTGTTGAGTATAAAAGCTGCATATAATGCTGATGTTGGCATATGTGAACTCTTTGGTTTTTTACGGTTTCATTTCAGTAACATATTTGCAGCAGTTGATTACCCACTGCTATTTAGATATTTCTGTTTTCTTTTTCTGAATAACTTTTTTCATGGATTCTAGGTGTGAAATTAAAAATGTTGAATTTCCAGGGTGCTGATACAGGTAATGAACAGTTTATGACTGTTTCCTCTACAAACTACCACTTTATTTTTCTGTCTTTTCATGGAAATTGGAAATTCCGCAAGCTGACAGACACTAGTAGTACTACTAGAATAAGCTGAATGTGTCTCATTAACAGACAGTTGTCAGAGTCTAACTGTTTCTGACTTCTGCTCCTTGGTAGCACCCCACTCACACATTGAACTGTCATTTTTTTCTTATACTGGAATGATGAAATTCTCTTTCTGTCTGACTGGGCTTTTGAGCTATTAGCCTTTGAATTTGGTTTAATATTTGTAATCAGTTTCCCTAGAGAAGCAGTGGTTGATACAGTGGTTGGACAACTTCCTAAAGCAAAATGCTGTTTTATTTTAAAGCAAATAATTTTTTGAGAAATAGAGTATGTTTATTCTCCTATGCGATTGTTCTATATTCTCCTCCTCTGACAATTTAACTTAAGGCAGTTTGCCCTAAAAAAGCTGCTGGCATACAAATCTCCCCAAGCATTTCCAGAGTATTTAATTCTCTGTTGTCTGACCAATTCCTGTTTACAGAAGGCAAGTTTCTTTTTAGCTGTACCTGTCCCTGCATTTCTAGCTTCGACATAGGACAAATCAGGCATCCAGTTTGGGGGGTGGTCAGTTACTGGATTCCAGGGCTGCTTCTGTTCTTCCAGTCTGCACTGAGAGAGTCTTGATGGGCCATTTCTTCTTCCTTCTACTCCATAGCATGTAGTAAACAAGAAGCATGTAGTTCAGGTAGTAAGTGGTCCATCTTATTATTTGGGTTTTCTGATTAGAACTCTGATATTAGCGCATAACAACTACAGGCTAGTTTCACTGATTGTTCCTTAATGCACTACCTTGAGAGGCACAATAGATGCAAAAGTTTTGCCAAACAGCGTTGCAAGTATGACACCTTGTATGTTGACTTTGGGATGCCAACAAATGGAAGCCCCTCCTCTTTGCAACCTAAGACAGAACTTGAATCTTTACATCCCAAAATGGGATGCTAATCTGTTTTTTTTTCCCTACGCCATTGTAGACTAGCCCTTTATATACTCATGTATGTGTTTATGCTAGTATGTTGAAGAATTTGGTTTTGAGTTTTCTTTGTGCCCAGTGTTTGTTATCTCAGCTTGTCAAATCAAAACAATTTTGGAACTCTGATTTCTCACTTTTGTTTCAGCCTCTACTTATTCCTTATTACTCTTTGAAAAGGTTTGTGTACAGGAGGTGAATGAAGGATTATCTGTCTAATCGTCATGCTTTAATAACAGTCCACTGTCACCAGTCAACATCCAGAGAGCCATGTAGTAAGGCTTAGAACTGTCTCTGTTTTGTGTAAAATGTCTAAAACGGAGCTAACGTTATTTCCTCAAGTACAGACTCCGTGTTCATGCTGGTGGGCCTGCCTTCAGCATTTGGAGCACTGGACCCGCCCCCCATTATCTCACTCAGCAAGTGTTGAATGCCAAATGTAAGAACAGGTCCAAATCATGTCATTCCTTTAAAATTCAGCTGGTGATTGTGATCGACAGCTTCACCTCTCACAAGGCACTCACTTATAAAGATTAATTTTTAGTAATGGGAACTTACTTTTCAATATATACCTGCAATTTCTGTGGGAAAAAGTGACAAGCCCCACTGCCAATAGTATGACATGGATGCATGTTTTCAACTGATGTAGCTGTGACCGTATCTGTGATGTCACAGCGCCAGCAAGAGCCCAGTTTGGATGAAGAACAGCTGACAGAAGCAAGGGAAGCTGGGAAGTTTGGAAAAGGAAGTGCTTTGAAAAGGTATTTGAAGACCTGTCTCTACTGTCTAGAGAAGATTCAAATTCCCATTTATTATTGCAAACAAAGTCTGAGAGTCCTGCTGAACACTTCCCTAATGTTGGACGAATGATTAACATCGGTTCTCAAAAATGCCATCTTTCAACTTCTGCTTGATATGAAATATCTTTCTTTCTTCTTGGCATAGTGATCCATCACTTTCTGGCTGAATTACTGCATCACAGCAGTAATGAAAAGTGAATGTTACTGTGATGCACAGTTTGGTACAGGACAGGTATTTACCCTTACTGTAAAAGGTTAAATGCAGAGTAATCTGACTCTTTCAGTCTTCTGAGCTAACTGCCAGTTTCTTAGGGTACCTACACAGCTCTTCACTTACTGCCAGCCAGTTGTGTGTCTGACTCAAATAATGGTACCCCTTCCTGTCGTGTGTGACAAGCAGTGGTCTACAAGGCCAAGTACTTGGGCACGCACGAGTACGTGAGGAAGCGTTCACAACTCTCTGCACCTCCCTTGAATGCAGTAGCAGAAGCAGCCATTCCACCCTCGCCTCCAAGAAGCAGATGTGCCTGCCCGTTGGCATTTCTGGCTTCTGCTACTATGAAGGCATCGTGCTTGTGCTGAAATCCCTTCCATTTTCTCTCAGGCAGCTTCAGAGGCCAGATTAAGGTGTTCCTCCTAGATTTCAAAGGAAATAGCTGATCAGGCTTCAGAAAAGACCACATGTGGATTTCTGAACTTCAGTGACACATGAGCTCCTCTGGGACAATGCAGGCATCAAAGATCAGGATGCAGCAACTAAGAGTTGGAGACAGAGCCCCTTGGCTAAAGGGAATAGTCTGTAGGATAAATTTCCATAGGAAACTGGAATATATTAGAAATTGCTGGAGTGCTTTTGTTGGTGAAAAATTCTTTCCATCATTAAGAATGATGCTCAGAACACTATTCTGTTCTGAGCATCAGAACACTATCAGAACACTAATACTGTTACATTTCTACCCCCTTTCAAAAGAAGGAAGTTATTAAAGTTAAAAAAGCCAAAAAAAAAAAAAAAACCACAAAACCAGAAGAGTTTTGTCCTCACAAAAAGAGGCAGGCTAGACATTTGAATAAGTCTACTGTAAATTCCACCATTACCATTGATCTTTCTTATGCAGTGTTCAGAGCAGCAGGTATCATTGTGTCATTCATGGCTATGCTTTTTCTTTGTTTATATCATCAGTATGTGTACTTTGGAGTCAATAATTTGTAGGAAGATTTGTGTCTGAAAAGCAAATAAGTGTTTCTTGCTTTCAGTACATTTTTTAAAATGAAGCTTTATATGAAAGAAGTACGACAATATGTATGTCTGTACCAACTAATGGCTCCTATGCAGTGTAGCAAACTTTAAAAATGTTACTTTAAGAGATGAAATGCAAAGCAATTTCCTTTTTTTTTTTTCTTTCACTGCGGTTGTTATGTTAAGAAAAGGTGAACAGGACAGATATCAGGAGGTGCTTCCTGTTTGTGCAAACAGATGGCGAGTTGGCATTAACCATATACATGAGATAACATTATCAAAATATCTTAACCACATGCATCACTTAAGAAGACTTTTATAAAGCATTTTCTTTCATTTCTTTTGAAATTAATCTGATTAAAATATGTGCAGATGTGACAGCTACTTAACTGGATATTTGTTAATTGTCCATAATACAACACTTTTAATTGTCAAGCTTTGGATAAGAAGTGCTTTTACAAAATATGCCATGGCAGATATGTATATGGGAAACAGGTAGAGTGGCTTTTCAAAAAGTGAGGAAGGAGATTATGTGAAAAGAAATGGCATAACTGGGGTTTTAGCAGGTTGTACAATCAGAGATATTTGCTAGCTCTATCTGTCTCTTCCTTGTAAACAGTATTGTCCCAGACACCATACAAAAAAAAAAAAACCAACCCAAAACAAAAAAAGACATCAAGGATGTGACCTCATAAGGCACAACTTCAGTACGAAAGCCCTGGCAGCTATCCAAGAACATCATCAATATGGCATTTCCTTACAATCTTTTCTGCGATGAAGAGCTGCTATTTTCCCATTCCCTTGATCCAGTCTGTTCTTAAATCTCATTCTTTGGTCATCTGAACTTGTGACCAGTTTGTCGCCTTCCTGTAACAGAAGTTCCAGCATCACCAGTGTTCTCCTAATCCACTTCTAGTAGTGATTTATCAGAGGCCAATAAAATGGTCTTCTTGGTATGTTTGTCTCCTATCAGGCAGTAACAAAGAATTTACAATCAACTGATTCACCTAGTTTTTGCACTGCTAAACCAAAGGAAAGTGAATTTTTCTTTAGTTAAAAAATTACAGCCTAGGAGTAAGGGAGGGGGGAAGGCTTATAGGCCTTTCTTAGGTGTGTCCATCACCCTTCTAGTCAAATAATTAATGAAGCAGTCTTTTTGTCAAGTGTTTTTCCTGATGACATGTGGAAGACTATGTTGAGGACAGAAATAAGGGCCCAGTCACCAATTTGTACAAAGTATTTTTATGAATGATAGTCTGTAGACTGAATTTTTCAGTGCCTGTCTCTCTCTAGTAGCACAGCAGCCAGGACTTCCAAAACAGAGTTTCTGATTAATGCCATGAAAAGAAGTATGACAGCTGGCAATGGAGACTAGAACCCCACTGCAGGGACTGGGACCAATGCATGCAAGTTGATGGGAATCTTCAGCCACTTGACTGCAGTGAGCTTGATGCTGTTTTCATGCCATAAGCAGAGAAGGTCTCCTTGAGCCTCTCATCCTGCAGCACAAACAAAGCAATGGAGGAATTAAATATGCAAAAAAAAAATTTCCTGTTACTATAGTAAATCTTGCAGCATTCACACAATTGGACATGGGAAAATTGGACTAAGGAAGCAGACATGAACAAGTAATCTTACCTTTGCATAGATAACGTGACAAGTGGCTACTGTCCAGAGCACTGAATGGGGAAAGGATTTGGTTTATGTCATGTCCCCGTGTGCACCAACAGGCTCTCTGCTGAGAGCCAGCTCTGGTACAGCACAGCTCTTCAGCCTTGGAGCAGACTTGTGTGAGAAAGAGCTGTGGTTAGAAATACCTGTGAGAAGCCTTGTTGGGGTCTCATCCACTTTGACTGGGAGTTGCTTTTAAGTTCAGGTCCTTGCCCTTGGTCCTTGCTGAGCTTTGTGGATACTCGTGTGCCAATGACCAGTGTATCTCCCTCCCTGCTCCTGACCCACTGACTTGACTTCTAGGCTTGATCTTACACCTGCCTGACAATCTGGACTTTTGGCTGACCATGGTTACTGACACTGGACCTGCTTTGCTCTTCTCACTTGGATCCTGTGGGAACACAGCACATTTCAGTGAGGCTACTGCCTCTGCTTGCCTTGTTGTCACCCTTGGCTCTCAGCTTGCCTTTCCTCTTGGAGCAGCACCTGCACTTGCTGCTCCCCAACACCTAAGATTCAGGACAAAGAAAAATGTCACCTGAGATCACCTTGGTGGAAGATAGCCCGAGTCTGTCAGTTGTGGAAACTGGCTCTGGAAGCAAGAGGTTTACTGCATCCTCCTTACCTGGTCATTACTGCATCCTCCTTACCTAGTCCTTACCATTTACTGCATCCTCCTGAGTCATGTTGAGTCCCAGCCCCCAAACCATTTAGTATTAAACTTAATTCTTTTTATTACAAACCACAAACCAGAATCCCAGAAGAACTGCCTGGATTTCATTAAATGGATTCGACTGGCAGACACTTGTCACTGAAGGTGCTGCTCAGGAAAGGAGCTTACATACTGGACCTATACTGGATCATCCTTACTGCTTAATTATTGGCTCCTTTTCTGCCTCTGTTTTGGACCACTTCAGAGAGCTCTGTTATCTGAGACAAGGCTCCTGTGGAGGGTAAGGAGATGGGTGTGAGCTCATCTGTGCTGTTGGGTGCTGGTGCCAGGGTTCAAGTATATTGTGAAATGCATAAATATCATTTGCTGCTTCTGCAGTAGGGACTCTCAGATGGTTTAGAAGCATCATTTAAATAAATTCATCAGATTGGATATGTTCATGTGAAATCTTCCTGACTTCTCACAGAGTGAGTTAGCACAGTCAAAAAACACTGTAATACAGAAATCATCATAAAATTGTGAAGGGGAGGTCTGCAAAATAATTTCTGTGAGGCAAGGCAGAGTATTGGTCTAGAAATCTCCTTCTGTGCATTTTTTTTAACTGGAATTTGTGATATTTACTTAATTTAAGACATTTTTTGCTGTTTGCTTTGGGTCAAATTAAAATTCACAGTTTTCATGTATTTCTGCTGTGATAGTTAAGGTTGTCTGAAAGTCTTTACATATTCACCATCCACACTGGAAATCCATAGCCTTGATCTCCATCTTCTGTGGATCTAAGACATTAGCTGCACTTCCTAATTTTTCCTTACCTTTACTCTGTGGGATTGGCCACAGTACCAGTCCCGTAGTTCCTGCTGCAGTTCCCTGAATCTCTGCTCTTTTGAGCCTGACTTCGTGCATGTCCATCATGTAATTAGAGGCAAGTCTGCAAAGGGAAACAATTTTCTTGCAGTTAAGATGAAGCCTAATGTGCCTGGTTTTGGTGCAGTTTGTAAAGTAATGCACAGATGAGAAGTGGATCATAATGTTGGGATTAATCCTAAACATCAGTGTTGACGCACCATTAAGAGTTTCAGCCTTTAATACTTGTTGTTGTTGTATGTTGGATATTCTTACTTCTTTAATATAATTAAGAACTGATGGGTTATGTTTGTCACAATTTCCAAAGGTAATTGAAATGTTCTGAGGGCAACTGAAAAAGATCTTTTCACAACTATTTTGATCTAATTTGTCTAGTCTGTTATTTCTGGGAAAGGGTTAGCAGTCTTCCCATGGAACTCTTCTGAATACATCAGTCCACATCTGTAGTTTATCAAGATATCTGGTGTAAACCTTCAAAGCTAAATAGTTACCTTTGTAAGGAATCTGCATTTTTTTTAATTGAAAGTAATGAATTCTGTGTACGTTAATTTAAAATGTATTGTAAGTTTAGGGTAAGGAAGTAGACAAGTCTCTTTGTAGTGTTAGGTGACAGCGCGCAGGACAGGGAGGATGCAAAACCAAACTGGAATAGGCAGTTCAGTATTGAAGCTGAAGGCACAGCTGGGACGGTACATTTATTTCAGTCTTCAGATACACTGGAATACCGCTAAATTAATACATTTATTGTAGATTTTATATTTCATATACATTATTCTGTATGACTTCTGGTGCTTCATAGGAATGTTTCACAATCCTGTTGGCATTTTTCAATTCACCAATTTAATGTGAATGACCCGTGGAAGCATTATTTTCTCCTTCTCAGGTCTTTTCAAAAGAATAAAAACAGGCAAAGCAGCGTTAGTGCAGTGTTCTTGCTGAGACAGCTTAGTAGACTTTCAGAAATTCAAAGTTAATTAATTAAAAGTCAACATAGTTCTGAGTTAAGGGAAATTATAGATGGGGAAGTACAGGACGTGATTTTCCAAGACCACGGAGTAGTGAAGTGGTGTCAGTAGAAGGTCTGACGTCCCTCTCTGCATTTAAACTACAAACCAATTCTCCTTTTTACTGCACTACACTGTTTGGCTAACGCAAAGCTTACACAGAATCCTTTGGTTAAAACCTCATGACTTTTAAGAAAACGTTTTATACAGTGCGCAAAATCGAAATGTAGATACGTAATCATTTTTTAAATTCAGAATCACTAACAGTGGAAACTATGTCTTGAAAACCAGTGATGACTCCTAGCTATTGCACATCTTCACAGGAAAAAATACGTTCCAGTATATAAGGGACTGGAACGCTTCACAAGCTAGCGTTTCAAGTCTCGCGGCTCCCCAAATGCTTTTTTAAGTGTGCTATTGCACTGCCCCCTGTGGTGTCTGGCCTGGTTGGGTCTCCTCTGGAGAGAAAGGAAGAAAACAAAGGAAAGGGCAGGAAAACTGAATAAACAGGGGTTTTTTTGGTCTAGGAGCAGGTTTAGCTGCTGATGATCTGGTTGAGCAGAGAGCATTTAATGCTCTAGGGGTACATAAAGGCAGGAAGAGCCCTTGCTGAGAGAAAAAAGAAAAAACTCTCTTAAGAGGAAGGTCTTCTGAGAAACGACAGTATAGAACTAAAATAGAGCAACTAGAGGAAGGAAGTCCATGTCCTATATATACAGAAAGGGAGGGGGATCTTCTCCATAGTAACGAAGGGAGCAGGGGTGGAGGAAAAGGACAACAAACTGCAAAAGACTTTTTAACAAATTGTATAGAAAAGAGAGATTTGAGGTTTGCTCTTGTTCCCTGTTTGCAGGGCCTGTGGTTTTGGTGTGATACAAAATCCCTTTAAAAATGTTTGTTTAAGCTAATAAATGAGGATTAATTATTTCTGGACAATTATAAAGCTTGTACTTTAGTATTTGCACTTTATATTCTAACCGACTTATTATTACAAGACTTGAAGCTTGGCTGCTAAAAGAAAGTTTCAGTTCTGTGATTTACACAATGCATACGTTACTGCTGTATTTGTATTATTACTCTGTAGTAACAAAATGTTTTGGCACTGGAATGTGGCCAGATTTTGCAATGGTATTTAATACACGGAAGTTAGGTGAGGTGGTCTGTGTGTCTGTAACAGTTGCATTGGTGTCGCAGAAGTAATCACTTGCATGGAAATCACGGGTATCCTGAAGGTTGAGCTTGTTCTGAGTTTCCTGATGTGGTTTTGCTGATGCACTAAGAATCCATTTTTGCCTTTTCCCCCCACTTATTTCTTGCACTCTTTTTCCCTGGTTAACTCCAGCAGCAGTCTTGCAAAGCACTTGCAGGACCCGCTGTTGCATCTCTTGCCAGGCAACTCCCTATCAATAAAGAGAGCGGTCCCTTCAGCCTCAGAAATCTAGCACTGTAGTAAACCAAATCTTTCATAGTGGATGTGAAACATCCTTTCCTCCTTCTGTTAGCACTCTTTAAAAGTAATCCAGTGATTACTTCTAATAACTAGTAAAGCAGTAACCAGTCCCAGTTGTGACTTCGTAAGAGACTACAGCAGTATTTGTTGTTTAAAATAAAGTATTTTACTCAAACATTTGCCTTGCGTATTATGTGGGATGGATGATCTTTTTGTTTAAAAATATCTGTAGTTCTTTTTACAAAGACTGACAGCAGTGTCTGGTTTCAGGGTGGGATGATTAACTGGAATAGACTGTTTCCTCCTTTACGTCATAGACATAATGCGAATTATCAAGATCATCGCCCGTCTGAACAAGACACACCTCCACCTACTGAGGTTTCTGAAGAGCAGGTAAACATTTTTCTATTTTAAAATGGCATTAAAAAACTAGTTAGGAGTTACCTCTACTAATATTTTATCATCTGTTGACCGTTCCTTAAATGTTCTCTGTAGCAGCACAAATTAGAATATCAGATAACAGTCACAGTACAGAGACGACGAGTTGTCATTACCATCCAAACCAGAGTTACAAATCAACTTGGGAGTTTCTGCTTTTATGTGTAACTGTCTTTTGTCTTTAAAGATGAGATAGTTTCACTAGTGGGGGCTATTCAAATCTGATAAATGTTTCAAAGAAGGAAGAATGACAAATACATTTCATTATTTGTCTTGTAGACAGGCAAGTTTTCCTTCACTGAGGTCTTCAGCTTGAGTTTCCAATTCAGTCATGTAATTTTTTGGAAATAAGAATGTTACGCCAGCTGTGGACTGCTGGGTAAAACTTGGATGTTTCCCTCAATAATGGGGTTGACTGATTTCACGTACTGATGCCACAGAGAAGTTTGTGTCTTTTCTACCAAGTATAGATTTAGACTTACTGTATAGATTTAGACTTTTAGACTTTTGTTGATAGTTTTATTCTCAAAAGAGAGGATGATTTACTAGGAAATTTAAGAATTTAAGATTAGTCTTATTTCTGTATTCAGGATTTATGGCATACAACTAAGTTCTCTGGGTTGTAACCTGTCTGCAGTTGGCCATATCGGCCAGTGTAAGGTCTCTGCTACCCTTGAACGAGAGCAGATGTCATGGTTTAAGCCCAGCCGGCAACTAAGCACCACCCAGCTGCTCACTCACTCCTCCCTGGTGGGATGGGGGAGAGAATCAGAAGAGTAAAAGTGAGAAAACTTGTGGGCTGAGATAAAGACAGTTTAATAGGGAAAGCAAAAGCTGCGCACGCAAGCAAAGCAAAGCAAGGAATTCATTCACTGCTTCCCGTGGGCAGGCAGGTGTTCAGCCATCTCCAGGAAAGCAGGGCTCCACCACGCCTAACGGTTACTTGGGAAGACAAACGCCATCACTCCAAATGTCCCCCCCTTCATTCTTCTTTCCCAGCTTTACATGCTGAGCATGACGCCATATGGTATGGAATAGCCCTTTGGCCAGCTGGGGTCAGCTGTCCCAGCTGTGGCCCCTCCCAGCTTCTTGTGCACCTGGCAGAGCATGGGAAGCTGAAAAGTCCTTGATTTAGTATAAGCACTGCTTAGCAACAACTAAAACATCCCTGTGTTATCAACACTGTTTTCAGCACAAATCCAAAACATAGCCCCATATTAGCTACTATAAAGAAAATTAACTCTATCTCAGCCAAAACCAGGGCAGTAGGTTTCAAGGGTGAGTTTTTCTTTCCCTTTTTCCTCCTTCAAGGAGATAAATCAACACTTGCTAGCACCACACTGTCATTTCTAGTTAGTTTAAAATGAGATTTTCCCAAACAGAAGTCTTTGCTGTGATCTGATTTCTAGTTTTGATTCAATGTTAGATTATGTTCAAGATGTTCAAAACTGTGACTGCACTGGTGGTTTTGACTGCAAAGTTTGCTGGGCTACATCCGACAAAAAAAAAAAAAAACAAACCAACCAACAACAAAAAAGAAAAGAAAACCCCCACACCAAAGAACACCTTCTGAGACAAAACCCAGAAACTTAGTTTTGGCTGGCCTGAATGCCTACGCAGTGCCAGGTATGAGGTGAACCAAAAGATTTCCCTGCTGGGTTGGTTTGTTTATTTGTTTTACTGACAAATTCTGCTTATGTGAACTTTTATTGTTGGGCTGGAAATGTTGATTCTTACCCAAAGTCTTTAGCCCTAGATTTATGAAAGCAATATATGCTTACATTTTCTCATGCATTGAAGTCATAGAGCTCATCTGATTGCTGTCATTTGCAATGCTGTCTAGTTACTCTGCAAAGAAAAAAGTAATCTAAGCACCTTTGGTTCCTCCAGGCTATACTAATAACTGCACAAGTTGTCTTAGAATGGCAGAAATGCAAGGTTTTCTTCTGTTTGTCATATTAAAATTTGCAAGCATTTGCAACACTTCTGGTACAAAAATCTCTGCATTTCTTGTGGGTTTTTTAGCACCTTAAATTACCGTTACCAGTATACATCTCTGTTTCCTGGAGCTGGATTCAGTTCCTGTGGTTAAAATATACTCAGATGAAAAGAGCTTTTTGTTGTAACAATCTATTCCCTGTGATGCTCACTGGATATTTCTGTAAATGGGAACATTGCAATTCCATCCACCACTTCTTAAGGTTAGAATTCATGGCAACTATGGTAAAAACCTTTCTTCTGAAATTTATTTCTGTGGTTAGCTTTTATTCCACTGCCTGCCCTTTTTCTCATAAGAAAAACACAATCTTACATGAAAAATCAGACAGAGGAAACTTTAGAAAGTTACAGGTTACGAAATCCAGTTCAAAGTCACTGTTGTTGCAGAGGTGTCGAAAGTAACAATTCATTTCTCTCCCTACAAGAAGGTGAGAAACTGACATTGGGTTGTAAGGGGGGAGAAAGAGGGAAAGGCACAAAAATGATCAGTACCGTATTTGATATTCTGACAACCAAGGTAGCTGTTTTCAACTGTTTTGTAACGGTGTATTTAGATTAAGAAAAAGAGGACCCCCACCTCCAGGCATACTTGCAGTAGTATACTTCTGGTATAGTACTGGCAGTAGTATATTTCTCAGTAAGCCTCCAAAGCAGAGAAGATTAAAAATACTGAAAGTTCTGGAGGTGTCTTAGAGGAAGGGGAGGTTGCTTTTAATGGCACCTTTCTTTTAAAAGGCATTTAAAGTACTTTCAATACTAGTGCACATTGCTCTTGCACCCCGGGAAGAATCCTCCTGAGATGTAAACGGTCTCTGCTGCCTTCCTGCTCAGCCTCATTCTGCTGCTGCTGCAGACTCTGTACGAGCAGAGGAAGAGCAGTGGTAGCTCCCAGACAGCTCCTGTAGCCCAGGACTTGCAGGTTCAGGAGTTGTGGTGTCTGGTCACAGGCCGTTTGGAGCAGGATGGGGAATGCTTTCTGCTGCCAGTGGCCACAGTTAATTTTATGTGCTCCTCCTTGCCCCCCACCCCCACCCCCTTGTTTTTCCCCCCTCTCTGGAAGATTAACTATAAAAGTGAATGAGTTATATAGTGACTTTTAGTCATATGTAATTGAGAATTGTAGATGTTAAATGTACTTTAGATTGGAATTTAACCATAAATAAAATTTGGTTATACCTACACTGCTTTTTACATGTGGTACTTTGAATATCTGTTAGCACAGAGCAAAAAGGTTAGGTGTCGAGTACATGCTATTATAAAGAGGGATGGTCAAGTGGTTATTGATTACCAAAATCACTGTCTTAATATGCCCTATTCCAGGTAATTCTTCCATCGAATGTCATTGATGACTTACGCTGTTTTGAGAATATTTAGACTGTAGTTGTCATGTGTGGTGCCATACTTTCTATTTTACTCTTTTTTCAAAACTAGACCAGCTAGGAAAATACAGGTGTGGCATTTTCAGCAAACGGTTTGTTTTGAATAAACTATCAGAAAGCAGTCATCTCTGTCTGTGGCAATGTTTTTAAGCGTGCTGTCCCAGATACGTCTTTGTGGCGGTGCGTAGCCATGCTTGCTTACTCTCTGGAAAGATAAGCTTTTGAACAGCCTGATCAATGGAAAAGTGATTTCTGACACTGTTAACATGACTAATGCGCACACAGTGTGAATAAAACTCTGATTTTAAAGCGGTGTTATGTTATTTCTTTTCCAGGTTGCACGACTTATGGAAATGGGATTTTCCAGGGGAGATGCTCTAGAAGCTCTGAGGGCTTCAAATAATGACTTAAACGTAGCCACTAATTTTCTACTGCAGCACTGATGGTTTTCCGTGTGAAGGAACGTCACTTGATGGGTTTGTACGCGTCTGAAAGAGGATCAAAGCCACCTGCTGGACAGACTCATGAAGGTCGTCCCCGCAAGAGCGTCAGAAAGGAGAAACTGGCTCCGCGTGACTGGTGATTCAAAGTGATATTAATGAATGACGTGAACTGGTCCCAAGCCTTCAGATCACTTGGTGGTTTCTAGTCTGGTTATCCTTTTCAAAGTAAGTTTAGTTTCTACTTATTACTGGGTATCACCTAAATTTATTTTTTAAATAAAGTAGGTGGTTTTTCTTCTTGTAAATCCTTGTTAGACATGTTATCAGACTTAATGACTAGGAAAAGAAGCTCCAACAACCACAACAACTAGATTTACCTATCAATAAAAATGATATTTTCTTCATTTACCAGTCTAATTTCTCTAGCTTACATGTTATTTTACAGTACTTGATTTTTGATTACAGTAATAAGAGGTTTGAAGATCACTTCATTTTCAACTCAGTAAAGGGTTATGGGACTACGACGTCATTCTTCAGAAAGTTTTAGTAATGCCTGTAATATTTTCTCTCTTGAATTCCTTTTTAAATAAAAGTTGTCATTCAGCACATAATACACAGATGGGATGCGAAAAAATTCATGTGCGTATTGCAAGCTGTGGTAAGTGACCACTGTACATTTAAATTTTACAAACTGAGTAAATTGTTATTCAGATACAGGTCATGAAGATACTCACTGGAAGCAATAAAGGTGAATCGAATGATACAATAAGATCAGAACTGAAATGATTTGAATGACTTCCGTGTCTAATTCAGACAGACTTCTGTAACGATGGATGTATGTTCAGTGTCCTATGTGCTGGTTTCATTTTCTGAGCTGGCTACATACTGTCTTAAAAGAAAATGATAAAAAGCTAACTTTTCTATATATAGTTCTAGTTTTCTACTGTCAAAGATGTGGATGACCCTGCATTTGCTGAATCCTTGCTGTCTGAAGCAACTTAGTGTTGATCATAGACTGGAATATTGACCTTAAGGGTGATTCAGGCTAATGCCAAGGTAGTACAACATTGGTTTTGAAGTTTAGATTGATAAATAAACTTACTTGGCTTGACTCTCAGAAGTGCTCAGTATTAGCACCTCGGGAGTTTCAGGAGGTTGGGTGGAGAGAGGTGAACATCTCTATAAAACCAAGCTGAAGTAATACAAGATTCCAGACTGTGACTCCATGAAACCAATCTACTCATGTATCTCAAGCATTTAATGTATGTTTCTGTATGTACTTTTGTTTGTACATTATGTGTATGTATGTGTCTATTTATGTACACACAGGCATATTTAATACATATGTATGTGTAGAATAAGATACAGGTCATCAGAAGCATAACAAAGGCAATAGCAGGTGCAAAGGGGAGGAGGCGAAAGAATACAGGAGAGAGAAGGATGTTTTGAACATCCAGATGAACATATGTGTTACCAAAGTACGACCTGGGCAGTCTCACTTGGCCTGGAAAATATACTGGGAAATTACAGGGCAAGATTTAGGGAGAGGGAGATACCTTTCTTTTTTTTTTTTTTCCTTTTTTCTTTTCTTTTTTTTTCTTTTTTTTTTCTTAATTGACTGATAAAACTGAAAAAAGTCCTTCAAGCATACAAGTCCTTATCCAGAAATGATATCAAATTTGTGCAGCTTTCGGCACATGACATAATTTTTAATAAAGTCAATGTCCTGTATGTGTTTTTTAGTATTTTCCAGTGGGTGAAATACGGGTTTTTTGGAATGACCGTGTGTTTTCCTGGGCTTTGATCAACCTCCTTCAAGGTGTGGCTTGCTGCTATGATCACATTATTTAGGCAGGGTCTGCTTTTTAATTGAAAGGTTTTATTTGTGTGAAGCTTGAGGTCTCTGTGTAGGCTAGGGACATTTCTTTATCCCGAGAACTCTGGAAACCTGCTGTCTTACAAAGGAAAGGGCAAATGTAAGAAAAAAAAGCCCTACAATAATTTGTATATGTAAACTAGTTAAATATTTTGAAACAAGTACAGGTTTTAATTTTGAAACACACAGATTCTTCCTTCACAAATATTTTATCAAAAGTAGCAATAAAGACTAGTGAATTACTTAAGAAGTCAAATTTTGTCTGTAGGAAGTAAAGGTCCACCTAGCTCAGGGTAAATCAAATATGACCTGTGCCCTTCCCGACATTGCCCTGCTCTAGGGACAAGCACAAAGAGCACTTATTCCTTGGAATTTTAAAACAGGTCGAGCAGCACCCGGGACACATAAGTGGATATTCTCCAAGTCTAAATCCTTTCTTAGTAATATCTATACAAGGGGTATCCAAATGTCACAGTTGTTTGGAAAACCCCATTTTGCTGGGCATTTCTCAAAACATGGTCAAATATAAGGGGTAAAATTTCAGGTCTTGGTGATGTCAGTTGAGAACTCCCCTTAACATCTGTGAGAACAGTTTGTGCTCAAAATGCTTCCAGGGTTGTGATTTCCATTTAAAAAAAAAAAAAAAAAGAAGTGGTAAAAGGAGGGGTCTTGGATGCCGTTGAACACAGTTCCTGTTTCTTGCAAGAACCATAGAAGAAAGATTCACACGTTAGAGCTGGAAAACAACTCAGTTTCCATGTCATGGTGAAACTTCCATGGACCATTTCTGGGAATGCAAGAAGCGTGTTCTTCACAGCCTACACAGTGTTTGTCCAATACAGTTTTGAATATCTCAAAGCACAGTTTCTGTTTTGTGTGTGACCCAACGATATTTTTTAGACAGCGAGAGAATGCAGAATACTTTTCTACAGCGAGGATTTTAAGTCCCTAGGAAATTCACGCTGGGGTCAGTAAAGACAAGATTTGGTATTTTGAAATAAAAGTAGTTGCTGCTGTTAAAATTTCTCTGCTAGACTGGGAATGTTGTCTTTTGTGACAACATCAGAGTAATTTATTGGGGACTTTCCTAGACGGTTATGTGATACTTTGAAATACACCCACAGCGAGGTTTGTGTTTGTGGAAATCTGCCTGATAAGCTGCCCGGTTCTCAAGCCTTAACTTTTTGCTAAGATGGAGAATGATTGGGCTCCGTACCTACCAAAACCATTTTCCTTTCCCAAAACAAGTGTTAAAGGCTGCCTGCTACTTACGTGAGCGAATGGGCTGTCCCAGCGGGTTCACGTACCGACCTGTGCTGTCTAGTGCTTGTCGGTGCCTTTGTGAACATGCGATGGAGGAGAGGTCTTGTTATTTTTGAAACAAAAGAACAAGCAAGTAGAACGTATTGCGAGGTCTGGGCAAAGGGCAACGTTTTTGGCTCTCCTGTTTGTGTATGTGTATACATACACATATATGTGTATATGCGTGTATGTGTGTGTATACGTATGTATATATACAGAGAGTGAGTGAGAATGTTTATGTATTGGTTTGATGAATTTAACTGGAGCTAAGAGTTTGTTGAAGAAAATTAAAAGTCTGTATTCAAAGACTCCCGTCTCTCAAACACGTGTGTATTTGGAGTACATATGCAGTTGTGAAGGCACCCAAATTTGCAAACACTCAGAACTACAGCTCTCATGTTGTAGGGGAACTGCATCTGTTTGAGGATAAAGAAATGCATGGTGTTCATTTGAACTGAGAGAGTTTTTTGATACGTAAGTGCAATTAATTTCTTGCATGTGTTCTTCCACAGGAAAAAACCTGAAAGATTAGCTTTAACTGGGTAGCCATAGTAATAAGTATTTTATATAAATGAGTATAAATACCATTAGGAGAGTCACATGAACACACAGGCACTATATGTGTTAATATATATGCACGCATATATGCACATTTTATATATGTATGTGCTAACTTAAAACATACTGGATTTGGTTTAATTTTTACTAGGATTACATTCCTCCTGTTTCCATATATAAAGGGATGCTTTAACTATAGAAAGTCCAATCTTAAGTCCAAGTTTTCCATCCAAATATAGGACAAGAAATGGATGATGGGAGCAGAGGAACGGTACGACCTGATGAATGGGTGTGACTGGTGAGAATCTCAGCAAAGTGGTAGTTCAACTGTTGTCATTTGATTTTTTCCAAAGGAGAGTTTTAAGAGGAAACGAGAAGTTAGCTGGGCTCACACACGTTTGCAGGGGACTGTTTCCAAACCTGAAGGGTAGCGTTGGAGAAAGCAGGAATATACGTACTTTAAAAGTGGGTGAAAAATTCCAGGATCATGGCTGAACAGAAAGCAGGGTTTGGCCTTTTGACCAGAGATGAGTAGGGACCAGAAATGTCATTTAAGATTAGCAAAGGAGAGGACTTGAGGGAGATGAGGGAAGTGGAACTGAGCAAAAATGGAGTTTAGAGACAAGGGGCAAAGTAGAAGATAGACTGCAGAGGACAGAAAGAAGAGGCCTGCTGAGAGGGGCGGGCGGGATGTCACATTGCGCTTAGTTCAGTTTTGAAAGAATTCACAGAGATTCTGTGTGGAAAATGCAGTATTAGCCACAATATTGTGGCTAATCTTGTACTGAAAATCCCTCTTTTTTTTCCGGGGTATCCGATAGGGCAATCCTTCCATTTTATGTAGTCAGTTTTACAGGAGATGGTACATGTAAGCGAGAGAGAAAACGGTGTAATCCCAGCAACTCGGCAGTGAAGCAAACCCTGGAGTCACCACAGTATGTGAGAAAGCAGATGTTTCTGGTTTTCAAAGCACAGTTAGTCCTGCCAGCCTGACTCTTCTCCCGGCACCCCATCCCGACTGCGGAGAGACCTGCTCCGGAAAGGACATGGCTCCCCGCAGGTCCCACCGCTCTTCCCACACAAGGTTGCTTATAAATCCCCGTGCCATGAGAGCACACGACCTTCCTGGGGAACAAGTGTCCCACGTAAGGGATCGAGAGGTGGATCGAGAGCTTGTGCGTGTCCCTCGCTTTGCTTGCCGGGGGAGAGGCATGCGTGCACCTCTGAGAAGCCAACGGTTGCCCACATCGCCTGGCCCAAACAATCACACTGGGGCTCGCTACTTGGCGGTGAGAAGCTTTTATTTTAAGTAGATACATGCTTTTTTACATGACGATATTTTACTGGCTTACAGAGGTGGATGTCGCGACGTGCAATAGCTTCAATTCGGGGCAATTTAAAGCACAGAATGAAGAGGTGTTGTACGGCCCAGGTAGTTTACTAACAGGTGTAACTGTAACCAGGAGCTGTTGTCCCCCAGCATTTTCCTGGAAATTTATGCTTTTAGCTGAAAGCGTGAAGTTTGGAACTGCTGTTAAGGGAAAAAGGCAGTGCTGTTCGAGCTCCCTGTGCTTATTTGCATTAAGATACGGCTCGTCGGCCAGGCAGGTCCCCTGCCAAGATCCTGTCTGCTTTGTGCACTCCATTCGATTGCATGAGCTGATCACCCTTTTGCAAAGTTTGCAGAAACCTGAAATACGCTGCGTTACAGGGGTTTGCCTCACAAGGGGGTTTGAGCTACAAGGCTCACAGCGTGAGTTTGCTAAGGGAATCTCAGCCTGCACCACGTACGCATACAATCTGTACGATTGCACACAGGCATGCTAGTAGTGTGCGACTACAAAACGTGTACTCACTGCCCTTAGATAAAAATGCAATCTTCCCTTCTTAGAAGACAGAATGGCAACAGGCTGCACTCGAGGGTGGAGCAAGAAGTACAAAACCTGCCTGTGGTGCAGCAGTAACTCTGGAAAGCCATCAGGGATGCCAGTGTGCTGGCGTGTGCTTGCCTGCGCTTCACAGCCTCCTCCTTAGGAATGCACCGCGTTCCTGCGTGGCAGCAGACGCGTGGGGGGAGCACCAGCTGCACCGATTTTTTTTTTTTTTTTTAAGATTCGTGGGCGTATTTGTAACCCCGCTGAAGGTTTCATCTCCCTCTTTCGGCGGGAACCGGCGTTGCCCCTCTCCTCTCTGCAGAGCAGCGCTGCGGAGGCTGCGCGGAGCCGCCCGCCCTGTGGGGCCGCGGCCGTGGGGCGGCGGTAGCGGGGCGGGCGGCGGCCTCTGGGCCCCGGCCCGGGCGCTGCGCGCCGCCGTCGGCCTCCCCTCCGCCGCCGGTATCCTCCCGGCCGTGGCGGCGGCCGGGGGGGCTCCGGAGGCGTTTGCAGCGCGGGGTGGCGGGGGCGGCAGCGAAGGGGCCGGCGGGGGCTCTCAGCGGGTTCGGCCGCGGGGCGCGGCGAGGAGCGGGAAGGGCGCGGTGCCGGCGGGCGCTGCTCGGCCGCCGGGCTGGGCGGGTGCAGCGGGCGGCGGGCGAGGAGCTCGGGCCAGGCCGGCGAACGGGGCGCAGGGCGAGCGTCGCTGCGCCTCTGGACAAAAGGCTCTGCGGCTGCGCTTCGGTGTAGCCGTGTGCGCCGCTTCCCAGCGGCCGGGGAGCACCCCCGGTGGGTGAGCTGGCTCGGGCGATACGGGGTTCCTTCGGCAGTTCTCCTTTGCCCAGGCTCCTTCTGACCCGTTCTGCCCAAGTGCCTTCCCTCTCCCTCCCTTGGGCTGTCCCCTCGGCTCCAGCTAATTGCCCGCCATCCCCAGGTGGGTGCTTTGAAAAGCAAAGGGCCCCAGGCCGGGGCCGGTGCAGAGGAGGGAGGCTGGAGCCCTCCTGCCTGCTGCCATTTCGCAGCACTACGTGCAGCTATTCGCCTGCTTCCTTCTCCAAAGGCTCTCGCTGGTGGCAAGAAGATGAAAGGTGGGAATACCGTTATTAGTAAAATACTTTGGAGAAAAATAGAGCCCAATAAAGAACAAACGAGGCTGAGTTTATACTCCACCTTTTCCTGAGAAGGCTTCGTCACAGATTTGCTTTTGCGTCTGCCACGGGCTCCAGCCTGGCAAAACACCTCTATGCCTGGAGAAGGAGAGTTGGCCACCGCTGCAGACCTGTGCTCCCGCGTTCATGTGGAGGCTCGCTGAGAGGGATAGCTACGCACCGCTCTTCTCCTGGCAGCCCCCGCCACAGTCATACGGGAATTTGAGTTACAAAGATGCCAGAGCCAAGCTCTTCTTAGCACGAGTAGGTGATGTTAGGGGTGACGGCCACCAGCTGTGGATGGGGAGGTTCAGACCGGACAGTGGGGAAGATGTTTTCATCCAGAGGCGGCTGCAGCATGGGAACCATCACCTCGGAGGGAGAAGCCTCCTTGCCTGGAGTTTCCAGTCCTCAGCTAGACAAAGCCATGGCCAGCCTGACATCATGCCAGCCATGGTCCTGCTTTGAGTAGGCTGTTGGATGAGGTGATGCAGAGAGGTCCCTTCCAGCCAACGCTTCTTTGATAAATTCACAGTGCACCAGAACTGTACAGCAACTACCAGCCTAGCCAGGATCCTTTAGGGTGTTCAGACCATTGATACCCTTATATTATTGCGTACCAGCTCTTCCTTGTCCATTGTAACATGCTTTTTAGGACACAGGCTCTCTTCAGGCCAGCACTGAGGTTAGACCTGCTCAGATAATCTCCTGAAAGGACCTGCTGGAGTCGCTTTCCCACCTGAATTATTTTAGGCATCCCTCTTAGCCTTCAGGATGCTACAGTTACCCGTACCGTAAGTAAAACCATCGTCATCCATAAGCTCGTTCATGCTCTTTTAAACAATAAAGGGCTAAATGTGGCACTATTATTAACTTTCTAGCCGTAAAGAAATGTTATTACATTAAAGAATGATTTGTAATAATCAAAAGTGTTCATGAAACTTCTTCAGTTTTACTTTTCAGAAAAATAAAGCTGCTTTTTTCTACTCTTCATGTCTCTGTGCGTGTCTCTGTCCCTTCCAACCTCAAACACGAGACCAGCCATCCCAGGAACTGTGAAATCCCACGTGTGGTTCTTTATCATAGTACAGCAACTTCAGAAAAGAGCCAAGTAGGTCCTTGCTCCTGCCAACTTTCTCCTTGTCGCATGGGCTCAAACGTCAACGGGAACCCGACATCTCGGGGCTCCTCCTCTCGCTCTGGCAATCGTCACGCATAACCTGCCCTTAGCGAGGCTCTCGGACTCGTCGTGGCGCCGGGTTCAAGCAAAGGTCAGTGAAGGTCACATAAGGCCACCCTCAGTTCTCATCCCCTTGTCCTCTTTCCTCCACTCCCTTCAAATTAATGAGGGGTGGGAAGGTTTCCCGGGCGAGTGCCCTCAGGGCGGGTTTGCAGCCTTACAGCCCAGCTGCTAGGCAGGCCAGCCCTGGCATCCCCTTCCTGGCAGCAGGTCCCGGGGCGACCGCAGCGCCGTCAGCTGCGAGGAAGGGCACCCCGGGGAAGGGGCAGCCACCCGAGCAGCGGACACAGGCAGCGGCACTCCCAGGAGCTCTGCAAATTCACATCCTCACCCCTCTCCCTTGAAGAAGAGCTTTACTGGCAGCTCCCTCACTCCCCGCGCTTACTGCTCACTCCATGCGGTGCCCGGGTGCAAAAGCGGGATGCTGGGCAGGGGGAGAGCAGAGCTGCCGTTTGTCGGTGCAAGGAAGGAGCTGTAGGCGACTTTCTGCATAGAAGTAACATCCCAGCCTGTTCCTGAAATACCCTGAGTCTCTGCGCTCCATGCCGGCCGCCCGGAGCCCCACAGGGATCCTGCCCCAATGCTCCAGGGGCAGTGCAGGGGACGGGGACAGAGGTGCAGGGACAGCCATGATGGTTACTGGCAGCCACTGGCCCCGCAAGGGATGTGGGACAGGCGTGGGAAGGCGGCGTGGTGCGGTGCTGGGAAACCCCCAGCTGTGTTTGCCAGCCAGAACGGTTGCACAAGCTGCCTCCTCTGGGGTTGGGATGAAAACGGGCCTCTCCGTGCTCCAGGATAGCAGGTCCAGCAGTGCTGAGCACAGAGCCAGGCATGCGGAGCCAGGGAGGGCTGTGTCCCGGCCGGGTTGGCTTTGTGAGAGTCCCCAGCTCCAGGCAGGGCAGCGATGAAGCCTGTCGGAGGTGCTGGTCCTGCTCTGCAGCCCAGCTCCGGCTCGTGCCGTCGGCGATGGTCCATAAACTGCAGGCCAGAGCGAAAGGGAAGGGTCTGCACTGCTAAACAGAGATGGAGCCGGGTGGCTGGCTGTTGCTGTTGCTCTCGGAGGGGGTCTTGGCAGTGGAGGAGGTGGCCATTGAGCCGCTGTTCCTGAAGATGCGGAGCAGCCTCCGCTTGTAGCCCCGGAAGGCAAAGAAGTAGATGATGGGGTCGATGCAGCAGTTGAGGTTCATGAATGCCACAGTGACTTGCAGGGACATCTTGAAGGCTTGCTGCTCGCGGCAGGACGGCTGGTAAAGGATCTTCCTGACCATAAACTGGACGATGTTGAGGTGGTAGGGGCTGAAGCAGAGGAGGACGGCCAGCAGCACCACCAGGATGACAGTGAAGGCCCGGCGGTGGTGCCCGTTCTTCACCGTCAGCGGGTTCTCCTTGGCCGTCTGGCAGAGCTTGAGGTTGATCCTCACGTAACACACCAAGATGATGCCCACGGGCAGGAAGAAGCCAAGCATGCAGGCCCCCAGGAGCAGATAGGGCAGCTTGGGAATCTCCTCGAAGTTGAAGTACTCCATGCATGTCAGCTTGTCCCCCATCCTCCGCGTCATGGGCCGCAGAAGCAGCGGCGCCGTCTGCAGGAACACCAAGGACCAGATGAGGACGCAGACGCCCCTGGCACGGCTCATCTTCCGGATCCTGCCGGGGTGCCTGGTGCGCACCACGGCGATGTAGCGGTCCACGCTTACGCAGGTCATGAAGTAGATGCCCACATAGGTGTTCATGTAGAAAATGAAGGCTGTGGCCCTGCAGAACCAGTCCCCGAAGGGCCAGTCAAACTCCAGGATGTAGTAGGCGATCCTGCCTGGCAGTGCCAGGGTGAAGAGGGCATCGGAGAGGGCCAGGTTCACCAGGTAGAGGTCGGTGGAGTTGAGTTTCTTCTTCCTGCGCTGGAAGGTGATGCAGAGGGCCAGGATGTTCCCACAGGCGCCAAACACCAGCAGGGCAGTGTAGAAGAGGGAGAAGGTGACTTTGGCGGAGAAGTGGTGGTTGTGCACGTTGCAGCTGCTCTGGTTGCTGGCGGTGAGGTTGGCGGGCAGGAACACAGCCTCCGCAACAGCCATTTCCGCGGTGCCTCGTGAGCTCTTGCCCTCTCCCTTGGAATAAGAACAGACATGAAACTTGCAGCTTATCGATAACGGGAGCGGCACCCATAGGGCTGGCCCTTAGCATGAAGCGAAAGGCCTGTCCCCTGCTCCCTGCCACCCCCCTGGCAGTACACAGCTCGAGTCATTTGGAAAAACGCATCTCTTGTGATTTCAGTGTGAGTGTCTCAACAAAGGCTGTGACTCATTGTCGTCTTCTTGTCACCAGCTCCTCTTATTTTTGTTTTTTTGCAGTCCAATCAATACCAGAAAGGGCGGGGGGCTGGGAGGGGGAATCACCTGTCACACAAACAAGGTCCCAACCTCATCTGGCGGCAGCGATGTCGTTTATTCATCACGGCGGGGGGAATGGGGAGCTTCGTTGAGAAAATGCCCAGAAAGCGGCTGGGCGGGGGGCGTGGGGGGGGCTGGAGGGGCCGGCGGGCAGAGGTGACAAGGAGCACCTTTGCAACCCTGGGGCTGGGACCAGAGCGAAAACAAAACTGAAGAAATTCAGAGAGAGGAAAAAACTCCCAGCCTTCCCCAAAAATCCCGCGCCCCATGCCCGTCCGAAGCGGGGAGCGGGGAACACCCCGGCACCAAGCCCCCGCGCCCCGCACGCCCTCCCGCCGCTCGCCCTGCGTTGGGACACGGGTCCGCGCCGCCCGCCGGGCCGGGGACAGCGGGGCTCCCTCCGCCCCGGGGCTGCAGCAGCTCCCGGGGTGCGCGTCCCGTCCCCTCCCGTCCCGTCCCGTCCCCTCCCGTCCCTTCCCGCCCGCCCCGTCCCGGCCGCGGGTCCAGCCGGGGCGGCCGCCGCGCCCCCCGCCCCGCCGCTCACCGCACGCCGCCGCCCCCGGGGCCGCCTCCTGCCGCCGGGCTCCGCCGCCACGGGACGGGACGGGACGGGACGGGACGGGACGGGGCGTCCCGGGCACCGTGCACCTGCCGCTGCCGACGGCGGGGACCCCCGAGGGGCTGAGATGCTCACACGCACACGAACACGCACGAAAGAGAAATCAGGGGCTCCAACCTGGGAGCAGCGGTGCCGCCGCCTCCTCCTCCTCCTCCTCCTCCTCCTCCTGCTCCTCCCGCCCGATGCTGGGGGGGGCGGGGGGAGGGGGCAGGCGCGGAGCCTCCCTGCCCGCGCCTGGCCGTCTGTCTGTCTCCCCGGCCGTGTGAGCGCCTCTCGGGATTCGCTCACATTATAAAAGCACCGTGAAATCTGGGGGTTTTTGGGTTGTTTTTTTTTTTTTCTTTTTTTCTTTGAGGGTTAGTAAAAATGTGTATTCTTTCTGGGTGGTTTTTTTTTTCGGTGTGTGAGAGGCATTTTGCTGCAGCGGGGCTTGTTCTCAGTAGTGGCTGCACTGGAGAAGATAAATGACTGTACCTGCGCAGCAATCGCTCCTGACATCTGAGCCGACTTTGGGTTTTACTCTGAAAATTTCTACAAGGATGAAAAATGCAACTGAACAATGAAAACAGCCTTAGCTCTGGTTCACGTGCAGTCCAGAGGGTTCACCCCGGGCACATATGTATGGCCACGGCAGCGTGATCGGACCATGGCACCTTTTCCGATAAAGTCGGGACGAATCTCTCTTGGAGCTTATTGTGCCCGTGGCCAGCCCAAGCCACGCTGTGCGTGGCTCCCCAGGCTGTAGTGAAGCCCGGATTTGCCTTTCGTACACACACGGAGAGCCCACCAGGCACGGCTCCTTGAGGCAGAGGCTAACCTGAGCGGAATGAGACAATTTGCCCTTAGTGGAAAAATATTTTCATTATTAGGATGATATATTGTGTGGTGAATGTAGGGCAAAGCCCCTTGTCTCAGCCGGAGCTCTCAGAGCAGGCTCCGTCCCTGCAGGATGCCGGGCAGTGGAGAGCTCTGATTTACCCCACGGCCCCATGTGTGGGTGGCTGGCAGGTCCGTGGCATGGCTGGGGAGCCATCCCGAGCGCAGCAGCCCTGACCATGGCACGGTGCTGCAGGAGATGGGGCAAGGCGTGTGGGCAACCAGCATGTCTTGCAGCAGGGAGAGAGTACTTTCCTCCCCAGCACTTCCCAAAATGTTTGCAGAAGCGCAGCCTGCCCTGTGGCCAGCGCGATGGCCTTCCCCACGGCGGCTATTTACTGGAGATCACTGGGACTTTCAAATCCCAAGAGGATTTTATGCTCTTTTTAGTGGTTTTGGGGGTTTTTTGGTGGTGGTGGTGGTGATGATCATGCTTGTTTTCTTTTTTTTTCCCTCCCCAAAACTCCTAATAAACTAGGAAATTCCCATCATGGGACATTCAGAGTGCTACTGAAAAATACAGAGGCCAAAAAATATCAAGGTTAAGATTACAGTTAAGCTGAACTTGAGTTTCTCTCCGAGCTAGCAAAGCTCAACCAATTCTTTAATTGCATAATATTTATAATGTTTTACAACATAGTGGCATTAAACTCAGTACTAATCTGTGTACTTATGTACGGTGAGTCATTTGTATAGAAATTACACAGTGAATGATATTGCCATGAATTACTACAAGTTGAAGGTACCTAGCAAGAGTAATAGTGAAAATTTGCTATCAACCATCTGTTAATGGAGATACTTTTGTCGCTCGGGGGGGTTTATATTGCACAAAGGGAACGGTCTGCTAATGAGAGAACAACTGCTGAGTAAATCATAAAAAATATTCCTTAGTAAGATGGGGATTTTCTACAGGCACGTCTGTCAAGAGTTAAGCTAATCAAACTTGGGTGGGGCTCAAATGTTCTTGAGCTGTTTCATCATGACCGTGGAAATACCCGATGGATATAACATCACAGAAGTGCTACCCCTACGGAAGTCCTGAGCCCACACCAGATCCCGGACTATCCTTTCGTCTACCTAATGCACTGCACGAAATACAGCTGCGGCTGAAATAAATACGGGTCACCCTGAAGTCGGGGGTCACTGTGGCACTGATGGCGGCGGAGCTGACACTTTGCCCACGAAAGGCTCCTGCCCACCCTCGTTATGCTCTCTCGCATGAGAGTTTTATCTCCACAGATTAACACCGTCGAGGAAATAAATCTGGGATGAAGCCAGGCAAAATGCCATCACCTTCCAGCCAGGTGCCCGCACCGCCTTGGGCATTCATCGGTCGCCATCACCAGTGCTCCACGATGACAGGGTGTTTTGCGATGCAAATTCGCACCCGGGACTTTCTCCGTGCAGTCAAACGCCCCCCGTACGATCCCTCCCATCGCTCGGGCTCTGCACTCACACAGGCGCTAAAAATGGAGCTGCAGATCCCAGAAGGGGAATTACGTGCGGATAACCCAGCAGCACCGGCCCCACCACTAACACGAACGCTGGGGACAGAGGGCTTCTTGTGGGAGCCCATGGGAGCGGGAAGGCATCGCTGTGCCAAAGGGGGCCTGGATAAAGGGGGGTCTGGGGGGGTCAGCCCCTGAGCGGAAGGTGAGGTCCTTCCCGGGGGGCAGGCAGAGAGCAGGTCCTGGGGAGCCAGAGGAGGGAGATGCCCCAAGTGGCATCACCACCCTCACAAGCAGGCGGAGGAGCCCAAAGGTCCAGGTGACAACCGCGTCCAGGGACTTGGGAATAAGGAGGAGGGAAAACAACGCTCTCTGCCTGATTTTATTTTTCTTTTTGCAATGCGGAAGAAAGGAAGTGGGTTCTTCTTTTGTGCAAAACATGCTCCTACCCTGCGTGCAGCAGGTGCCGTGCTACAGGAGTGCAACCCAGCTCCACCCGTTTGCACGGCTCCGGCGGCCCCACCAAACCCAGCAGTGCTGCACTGTGCCGCACCACAGGCTACGGCCCCTTTCGGATGGGGGTGCAGGGCTGGGGGGACCCCCTTCCCAGCTGGTGGGACACCGCTCCCTGCCTCTGCAACGCTGGGTTAGCTGGGTAGCTTCTCTCCGCTACCCCCCCAGGCAGCGTAGAGAAGCCCAGCCACTTCATTTAAGAGATACTGCCCTTTACTGAACCCGGTGGTTGGACGAAATGTGGTGTCGGATCTGTGGTGTGAGGTTCAACTTCAAAGCTGGGTCCAGGTTTTCTTCTGCTCTGTCCGTATTTGCACAAAGCCACTTTTCCTTGGGCCCGACAGGGAGCAAGCGAAGGGTCCCGCAGCCCGGGTTCCCGTCCCAGGGCGAGCAGGAGCTGCTGTCCAGGGGTGTCCCTGCTGCCAGGGACCCGGCCAAGGCGTGGGGGACACCTCCTGAGGAGGTCCTGTGCAAACGCTCAGCGTGGAGGGTCTCTTTCCTGACACGTGCATCATGGCCGTTAACCACGACACAACCCCAGCCAGGTCCCCGCCAGGCAGCCATCCCACGCTGCTTGCCTGGGTGTCCGTGCTGCCCTTCCCAGAGCCAGCTGCTGGGTATTTCGGGGTAGACGTGCGCCTCCGAGTCACCACGGCTCTCTCGCATCATCCTCTCAGAGGACATCGCTCTCGGCCGTGCCGTGAAGGCTCCCTGCAGGCCCTTCTCCCTCCTGGAGGCCTTTGCATGGAGGTTTCATCCCAGCCCAGCAGAAGAGCCAGCCCGCAGCTCCTCCGGGGTCAGGTCCTTCAGGCCATCAGCCGTGAGCCCGGCCATGGCAGTGGGCGTGATGGGCGAGGAAAGCTCGCAAAGAGCCGTCAGAGCCGCGGTAGGCGGGTGTTCGCCCTCGCACGTGCCGGGAAAGCTGGCACCGGGCTTGCTCCAGAGCTTCGTCTTCGGGTGCAAAGCCACACTTGGGAGTGCTGAGGCTGTTGTTTACACCTGGTGGGGTTTCCCAGAGTTGAGAGATGATTTGGAGCTGGACTTTCTGAAGGCAGAGCAGCATAACAAATGAGGTAACGGCCCCTTCACGGAGAGACGGCAGGAAGTTTGCGCCTCCTCTTTCCATTGTATCATCACCTCTCCCTCTTTCCTTTCCCCATTGACTTTGGTTACCTTTTCTCTCTTCTAGTGCAAAACATTTTCAGGAAGCTTTGGGTTCAGACACAAAAATCTCAAATCCAGGTGCTTTCGGTTTCGATGCAAGAGGCAGGGATTTTCCACAGCTCAGCCCCTGGATCTCAGGCCACCACTAATCATCTGGTGGTAGAGCAGAAATGAGAACGTCTGATTTTAACCTCCACCTGTCCATTCAGTAACAGCAGCTATGTGGGGAGGACAACATTTGAGAGGCTTTGACTCAAGATGGTGGGAACTGTAGAGAAAGCAAAATCTGTACTGAGATTCCTACCAATTTGTGCCAAAAATGTCAAGAAAATAATTACCGGGGGTTTGGTACGCTTGAAACCTAATCTGGCCCTAAATCTAAGTGGGAAACACTGAATAACGAAGCAGTTGAGATCTGCTTCTGCATGACATGAGCTGATCTATTCTGCACGTGCAGCACCAGCTCTGGAAATGATGTCGCAGCACCAAGTCACGACGCCGTCAGAGGAGCGGCACAGCTCGCTCCAGCATCCCCAGCGGCGGGACGCGACGTGGCCGCTCCAGGAGCCGCTTCCTTCCACGTCCCCTCGCCTTCAGTCCCAAAATGTGGGCACAAAGCCACGCGTGTGGGCCACGTAACCAGCACGGTTTCCATGTGCCTATGGTTTCGCTGAGCCCGGCTGCAGGGAGCGAGTAGCTATGCAAACAGGGGCAACTCTTAGTCATATAGGTCTGGGCATCTCGGCAGGACAAATACCAATGAAATTCACATTATGAAATAACTTCCTCCAGCGAGCATGAAAGGCACTTGTTCCCACGCTGCACTGTGACTTAGAAGCTCCATTTTGATTTTGCAGGAATGAGATGAAAGTTTTCTTGGTATCTGATTTCTGTGGTTAAAAACAATGTTTAAACACTTGTTAAAAAAAAACAGCCATAAGGCGAGTTTGGAGAACAGAGGTCCTATTTTTATCTGTTTTTTCTTACACCAGGGTCACATACGCTATACGTGCACACACATTTATAACGGGCAGCTATGACAGGAACAAAAGCAACCGGTGTAGAAGACTGTCCTTGGTGCAGAAATGAGTGTTCATGATAGAGAAAGTGCCAAAAATGTATCTTAATTCAGTCTGGATCTCCATGATCCTATAAAACAATTTCTTTTGACAGGTCACCTTCTTATCTTGTGACTCGTTAGCCTTTGGGTTTTTTTTTAAATTGCCATTTATTCTTCACATTCAGTGTTTAAGGCTTGTTATGAAGAGGTTTGGGCCATATTTAACACGTTCCAGGTAAATCCTATGACAAGTGGAAAAGTTAGCATCCTCATGAGCATTTCCGTGGGGTGCTCAGCACGGGGCACCAATGCCTCGCAGATACACAGAACGGTTGAGGTGGGAAGGGACCTCTTGAGGTCATCTGGTCCAACCCCTCTGCTCAAGCACGGCCACCCAGAGCCGGTTGCCAGCACTGTGTCCAGATGGCTTTTGAATATCTCCAAGGACGGACACTCCACAACCTCCCTGGGCAACCTGTGCCAGTGCTGGGTCACCCTCACAGTGACAAAGTGTTTCCTGATGTCCGGAGGGAACCTCCTGTGTTTCAGTTTGTGCCCATTGCCCATGTGCACTGGGCACCACTGAGCAGAGCCTGGCCCTGTCCTCTTTGCACCCTCTCTTCATGTATTTATATACATTATTGAGATCCCTCTGAGCCTTCTCTTCTCCAGGCTGAACAGTCCCAGCTCTCTCAGCCTTTCCTCATAGGAAAGATGCTCCAGTCCCTTCATCATCTTTGTGGCCTTTCTCTGGACTTTCTCCAGTATGTCCATGTGTCTTGTATTTGGGGAGCCCAGAACTGGACACAGTACTCCAGGTGTGGCCTCACTAGTGCTGAGTAGAGGAGAAGGGCCACCTCCCTCAGCCTGCTGGCAATACTTTGTGTAATGCAGCCCAGGACACCATTAGCCCTCTTTGCCGCAAGGGCACGTTGCTGGCTCATGTTCAACTTGGTGTCCACCAGGACCCCCAGGTCCTCTCCTGCCAAGCTGCTTTCCAGCCGGTCGGCCCCCAGCATTCACTGGTGCCTGGGGCTGTTCCTCCCCAGGTGCAGGACTTTGCACTTCCCCTCATTGAACTGCATCAGGTTCCTGTCATCCCATTTCTCCAGCTTGTTGAGGTCCCTCTGGATGGCAGCATGAACCTCTGGCGTATCAGCCACTCCTCCCACTTTGGTGTCATCAGCATACTTGCTGAGGGTGCGCTCTGCCCCGTCATCCAGATCAGTAATGAAGATGTTGAACAGGATTGGACCCAGTACTGATCCCTGGGGTACACCACTAGTTACTGGTCTCCAGCTAGCCTTTGAGCTGCTGATCACCACCCTCTAGGCCCGGTCATTCATCCAATTTCCAACCGACCTCAACGCCTCAGCATCCTCTGCTGAGTTATCTACCCAGCACTTGCGTGCAAGTAAGTGGGGTGCTCTCTGCTTTATTGTGGGAAAGGAAACCTCAGAGAAGTCACGGCGAACAGTGAATAGCTGGAGACCTTGGCATCTGATTTTTTTCAGAGCATTTCATTGCTGCTTGCTCAAAGCGTGCCTGTAACCGGCTGTAGCGCCAGCCCCAACCGCTCAGCACTTCACATTTCCACCTCCCCAGCCCCAGATCCTGCAGAGTCCCACGGCTTTTAGGAGAAGGTGGGTCCAGCTTGTTGTGGAATAAAAACCTTCCTTAATGAAAACCTTCCTTAATAAGACCTAGCAGTGGTCAGAGCAAGTTCTAGCTTTCGCGGCTATCACTGCCTAGACTTGGTGTAGGCAGAGCAGAGAGAGCAATCCGTTCGCACCACAGCAGTGATTCACCCGCCGAGCGTTGCCCACGCGACGCTGAGCGTAGCACGGTCTCGGGGAGAAAGCGGTCGGCGATCACCCAGCAAAAGGCTGTCGCACACCCCTGCACGTGGTACGTGTGTGCACGGGACCGGGGCTGACTTCGCACAGTTTTAATGTTGGCATCTCCTAATTTATAAGGCTAGGAATGCAACTTTAACGTGGCTTTTAGGTGTTTTCATAGTGGAAATTTTGCTTCCTGGGGTTTCACTCACTTTTGACATATTCGTGGAGACTGCAACATTTTAGCTGCTAATGCTTATTGGAAACACTTGAGTCTCAGGGCTCTAATGTAGCTACGTTTGATGCTTAATGCTTTCAATGATTTGTGATCATGAAGAGTTTGGTCTGACAGCGTAATTGCAAGTGGAGAGACTTCTGAGCACTCCATACAAACTAGAAAAAAAAAGGTACAAGCTTTTGCATCTTCGGGGAAGTTTTCTACGTACATGGTAGATACAGAAAACGGACCTCAAAATGAAGCTTTTTTTGGAAAAAGCGTAAGTGGATGTTAGTGTAAGGGAAGACCCTTCCAAGAACCAACAAAACCCCTCCATACACATAAAATAGAGCCTGCTCAGCATCACATTGAGCCACCCCAAAAAGCCATGAGCCACATCTTAACCAGGCCAATGGATGCCCCTGCCCGACTTCAGCAGGGGGGGAAGAAAATCAGCTTTTAACACCCCAAGTGAGAGGGCTGGCCATGGCTTGCTCCAAGCCCCTTCTTACCGGGAAGGCCTTGCACAAGTGGGAAGCGCCAACACTTCCAACGCGGTGACTCGTGGAGGCAGGGATAATTCCCTTCCGTCTGCCGCCATAGCTACCCACTGCTCGCCACCCTAGCATCTGCACAGATTTTACCTCTGCCGTGAGACATGGAGGAATAATTTGCATCTCACAGATAGGGATCAGAGACAGGGAACGAGGCAGTCTACTTTACTTTCTTTACGAATTGCAGTTGTATGGCTTAGCATCACAGAGTCAGAAATCTTAAAGCGGCACGTTGCCTGTGAGCCATGCTGGAAACTTTTAGAGACTGTTAAAGTCATGAATTTGTTATTCAGCGAGTATTTTGCTTGTGACAAAATACCAGGCGGCTTAGCGTGTTGTGGAAGCCAGTTTCTGATTTTTTTTTTTAATTTTTTTTTTTTTGGTTTGGCTCTCCGCCAGTGTTAATTGTCTGCAGCAACCCATGCAGTTCGGAGCTGTTAAAATGTGTAATCTCGAAACGTGCAGTCAGAGAGAAGCATTTTGTTCTTCACACCCCCTGATCAAAGTCTGACCTCAGAGTTGGCTAAAATCCCGATTACTTTGAAATAATTTTCAAATGCAGGAACAGGTCTCCATCCTTATAGAGCTATTACAGCATGCTGCTGGTTCCTTAGTATCATCACATATAGCGCATGTGGGTATCGCATCATCTACCACAGACGACCCTCAAGCGAGCAGGAATTTAGCTCTCTTGCTAAATGTGTTCTTAATTACCGGCTCCCTATAACTATAACCCTGTGAATGCCCCTGCTTAGGAGGGGATGTGACTGCTCTGGTTGCAACTGGTCAGTGTCAGAATGAGTCAAAGCTTGGCTGATACAAAATGGGAATAACGAAGAATATTTCTAAAAGGACAAGAAATAAGGGGTATTTTTTTTCAAGAGCTGAGGGAAATTTGAGGGAGGCCAGTAATTTCCCGTCTCTCCAGCGCTGTACTCATCTGATTACTTCAATTGGCCTTGACCATTGATTACTAAACACAAAATTTCACATGAGATGACCTGTTTGCCATGGCCTTATTAGTTGTTTTTTTTTTTTTTTAATGCATTCAAATAGTCTGGGACAATAGAGTCATCATCCTAATCTGATTTAAATGCTCCTAAGAAGGGTAAAATTAGTATTTACTAGAAATGAAGACAGGGTAGTTTCAACAGCCAGACTTTGATACTCCTCAGAAGGTGTAGATAAGGATACACGCCGTCTCCCCACCCACACTTGGTTCACAAATTAATAGCCTGGCTGTGGCTGGCAGACCGAATGCCTCTCGCTGTGAAAAAGCAGTCTCTGCCTTCAGCTCTTTCTGGTAATAGGAACTAAAGGTCCGGCCACCGCCACGCCATCCCTGCCACCACTGCCGGTGGGATGCCCATGGGCGGTGGGTCCCACCACCCTTCCGAAGGCGCCTGGGGCTCACAGCAGGAGCCTCCCGCTGCTCCCTGCCATCCACCTCCTGCCGCCTCACCACGTGTCACCGGTCCGGAGCCATGTGTCACTTCCAGGCTCCATGCGCACGGGCAACTTGGCAAACCCTCTGTGGCCGGACCCAAAGCCAGACCCGCCAACAGAGGTGGGCATTCGCCTGCTGACTTCATGCTGCTGGGTCAGGCTCCTGCACCAAAATAACTCTTAATTTCAATGCTTGCATAGTTCTTATTTCACAGGCAGTTGTTCCCAATATTTGTTTTCCACAGCTGATCTGTCAGTTAAAAAATATAAACACTTTGTCTGGTGCGATGCGTGTTGACGATGGGATTAATGTTTGTAATTGGGTGCAGACTGGAGCAAGGACAGGGGTGAAGGTGGTTTCATACTCAGAAGCACGTTTTCTTCTTGAGACGTGAACGTCTTCATCCTACTCTCCGAGGCAGTCCATATCTGTGGGTGGACTCCCCACGGCTGCCCGGGTCCAAGGGCTTGTGCGCTGTTAC
The DNA here is from genome assembly GCF_035582795.1 of Mycteria americana. Classification (NCBI taxonomy): domain Eukaryota; kingdom Metazoa; phylum Chordata; class Aves; order Ciconiiformes; family Ciconiidae; genus Mycteria; species Mycteria americana. Next base: position 162,948,406 of record NC_134365.1, on the reverse strand, counting down.
ATGGGACTCTTGAGAAAGGAAAAGGTCTTGTAAAATGTACCAAGCTCGACAGGGAAAAGGCACTTACACTTGGATGACCCAGTTTTTCATCAGAAACCAGTCTGAGGTAAAAGAAAGGTACCACATTAGGACCCTTTGCTAAGGTCCACTGAGCAAATGCTAATTAGATTCAAATTCATGCACGGGGTGCGGGCATTTGTGGGAAGAAATATCCCTGAGCAGGGAGACCACGCTCTCCACAGGGAAAGCAGCAACCAAGTCCACAGGGGGGAGGTTAAATGGGCATCCCCCATGCCACCCAGCTCAAGATGGAGCAAGGCACGTCCTTAGACCAATCTAAAAGTTTGCTTAAAGATCGTTTCCTCCAAGGAACCGTTTGTTAATGTGCCTCCATGCTGCCAGGTGCAATGTGCTGCCCGCCAGCAAGGAGCGGGGCGGCATGGGGCAATGCCACAGCGGGGTGGGACAGCCCCACCGGAGGAAGGGACATGCCAAGGTACAAACCCACCCCTCACCGGCAGCGTTGAGCTTTCTCTGCCCTCCTGAGCTGTTGTGGTTTAACCCCAGTCAGCAGCTAAGCACCACATAGCCGCTCGCTCACCCTCCCGCCCCACCCTGGTGGGATGGGGGAGAGAATCGGAAAAAAAAGTAAAACCTGTGGGTTGAGGTAAAGACAGTTTAATAGGACAGCAGAGGAAGAGAAAATAATAATAATAAGGGTAATAATAATGATAAAAGAATGTACAAAACAAGTGATGCACAGTGCAATTGCTCACCACCCACTGACTGATGCCCAGCCCGTCCCCAAGGAGCAATCGGTGCCCCCCGGCCACCTCCCCCCAGTTTCTATACTGAGCATGACGCCATATGGTATGGAATAGCCCTTTGGCCAGTTGGGCTCAGCTGTCCCGGCTGTGCCCCCTCCCAGCTTCTTGTGCGCCTGGCAGAGCATGGGAAGCTGAAAAGTCCTTGATTTAGTATAAGCACTGCTTAGCAACAACTAAAACATCAGTGTGGTATCAACATTATTCTCATCCTAAATCCAAAGTACAGCACTATACCAGCTACTAGGAAGAAAATTAACTCTATCCCAGCCGAAACCAGGACATGAGCATGCAGGGTGTCTGCGGGGCCTCAGCACTCAGCCCCGAGCAGGGCTATGCCAGGGACAAGCCCTGGCACAGTGGGGGTGGCACGTTAACACCTCTGGGGCTTTCAGGAGGAGCGGGAAGGGACCATGGACCCACCAAAGGCACAGTGATGCTGGTCCCATTATAAGATGCTCCAGTGTCTATGGGGGGAAAGTCACCTTGCTGTCGCTCCTGTGTGTACATCGTGCAGCAGGGAAGAAGTGTTGAGCGACTTTTGAATTTCTGATGGCGGGCATTTCTCTAGGCTTGAGCTGGGGAGGGTAGCGCAGAGCTGTCAACAGGTCCTGGTGCAGATTCACAGAGGTGGTGGAGGGAGGAAGTGGTTGCTCTCATCTCCGGATGATCTGCTGCTGCACACCAATTGCAAAGCCTTGTACGAGGCCCATGACAGAGCTTGCCCTGCGTAGGCAAGGAGGGATGGGGAGTTAGTGGAAAAAAACATTTAAGGGAAGAAAAGCAATTTTTGTAAGGGGAGGCAAACCATCCCACATCACCTGTGGGTTTGAGACAAGTTGGCGCGACCCTGCTCGGTGCAGATTGAGCATGGTGAAGGCCAGCTCAGGCGCTTCTCCATGCAGCAGCCAGTGGCCCTGGGACCAAAGGGGCTGCCGAGGTGATGGGGAGCTGGCCCGGGCGGCAGGAGGCCTCCTTGCCCTGTGGGGAAGATGTTGATGGGACAGGGGCACATGGGGCTGGCACACACCAGGGCTGGCTCCACACCCCGGGATGCCCAGGTAGGAGATGGGCTGATGAGGCCGAGTTGGCCAAGGGACTTGGTTTTGTCCAGGGGTCTGGTCTTGTGTGAGAGGGCCAGCGAGGTGCTGGAAGGAAGCGGGTAGAAGTGCAGGAGAAGGAGATGATTTCCTTCTCTTTCTGAGCCCATCCGGCGCAGGGAGGGGCATGGAGGGGAACAGGGGTGGACCCAACCCATGTCCTCTCCATAGTCAGGCATGCCAAAGAAATGTTGATTTACAGCAAGAAATTAGGAAAAGGGAGAGATTTTTAAAAAATAAATTTTAATGCTCAGGTGCTATTTTTAGGATACCTAGAGGTGAAATCTGCCGCTCCCCACCATCCCTTGGAAGCAGGCTTACCTTCCCGTACCGATGAGATGTCATCGTGAGATGCCATTGATGTCAGCATGGGATTCCGCACCAGCAGTGACTAAGTACTGCGTTAACTGCCGCTTACTGAAAGAATTAGATTTTTTCACAGGAAAGACAGGGAAAAATAGATGCACAAAATGCCTACCGCAACTTGCAGGGAACTCGTGTCTGCGCACCTGGATGCGAAAAGTCGAGGCCCGGAGCCCGTCTTGCTTAAGCGCTCGTTTTCTTAACTCGCAGAGGCGGACGGCAGCTGCCTTCAGCAGCTTTTGGGGTTCAGGTCTGGAAGTGGGGTGGACCGGTGGGGAGAGCCGGCTCCCCGGTGCCACTAGGGGTCACCGTCTCAACGAGGTACCGGCCCTGAGGCACCGGCAGCGGTACGGGCAGCGGTACGGGCAGCGGCACCGGCAGCGGTACGGGCAGCGGTACGGGCAGCCGTACGGGCAGCGGCAGCGGCACCGGCAGCAGTACGGGCAGCCGTACGGGCAGCGGTACGGGCAGCGGTACGGGCAGCGGCACCGGCAGCGGTACGGGCAGCGGTACGGGCAGCGGTACGGGCAGCGGCACCGGCAGCGGCACCGGCAGCGGTACGGGCAGCGGTACGGGCAGCGGCACCGGCAGCGGCACCGGCAGCGGTACGGGCAGCGGTACGGGCAGCCGTACGGGCAGCGGCACCGGCAGCGGTACGGGCAGCGGTACGGGCAGCCGTACGGGCAGCGGGCGCCCTGCCCGGGCGGGGAGTACAGGCAACCCCTTAGGAACATGGCTTTCCACTCGTGTTTACACGCAGGCATTTTTGACGAGCAAACACCTATGTCCAGCCTTTGCAAACGCTCCGGGAAAGGTTTGTTGAAGCAGACGGTGTTAAAATAGCTTATTAATATAAAGGAGGGGGGGGGGGGGGGGGAATCAAAGGTTTGTGGTTTGAGAGCGAGGACTTCTTGAGTCACTTTGCCATACTTGATATACTACTACCAGTCATTAGTCTAATAATTAAATATTTTAATAAAATCTAATTCTACTTACCTGGTTAGAGAATTTAAAAGCATTCGGATGGAAAATGCTTTTTTTTGGAGCTTCTGAAACTCAAGGCGGCTTTTGAAGGATACCTTCCACAGCATCCTGTGCAAAACCTTCCCTGCCACAGCTCTTGGAAGCTGATTTTTTTTCAGAAAGCTTCAGTGCCGAGCGTCTCCCACACTGGCACCTCCATCAAAGGCACCTTCGCATTGCGGTACCTCCACCTTGTGACAGCAAGGGGGGGCAGGAAGGAGGTCCCGGCCTCAGCGGGGCTTTACAGGAGCCGCTGCACTGAAATCTTTCCTTTAAAACCTTTGCTCCTTACTGCGTATGAATTAAAGACATGGAAGTAAAAGAGGTGTTCAGCTTGCCCAAGGGAAATACCTACAATCAGGCGGTTGTGCATCTTTCTCCCAGAGCTTCCCCATCTCCTTCGCTGGATGCTTTCAGTCGTGCCTGAAGTTCGGGCCTCAGCCTCTTTGGGGATGGAAGGCTCTCATTTACATGCCTCAAACGTTTCTGGGTAGGGTAAAATTTAAAAGTAAGTAACCATCATGGTTTTAGCCAGGTTTCGCTTTGAATCGCTGGCTTACCTCAAAGCAAAACTGAGAAAAGGTCTTGGGCTAACTCTTATGATCTTAAACCTTGGACTATTGCACATCTTCACTTATTGTTAGAGTGAAATTATTCAGCATCAATGCTGGCAGCTATCGCTCCTGTTAGAAACCAGATGAAACACCCTCAATTTCAGTGGTGAAACTGAGAGCAGGATTTGTCTTTAGTGGCTACCCCCATATTTAGCTGGTGGAAATGCCAGTAGCAATCACCACCGACATCGAGCAAACCCACTCTCACTTTCCACACCAGCACCCACTGCCGAGCCGCTGCTCTCGTGATGCTGCTTTTTGGACCTAAAGCCCTGCGTGAGACTGGGAAATGCCACACGGTGAGGAGGATGGGGGGAGTTTTGGCCGGTGGAAGGCGACGGGTGGAAGGCACCAGGGAGCAAAACCCGGTCAGCGTGGCATGGCCGAGGCTGGCACCCAAAACGCCTTTCCTTGTGAAAGCCAAGCTGGTGCGGGGCTGTGAGGGGTTCACTCTCAGGAGCTCTTCCCGTGAAATTTCCTATGGAAAAATGCGTTCTTCTCTTGCTGCAAATGCTTGGCAGCACGGTTTTGCCTTGATGCTGTCACCGCATGTGGATACCATAACGCTGGTGGGCAGGTTCGGGACAGGCAAATCCTTCCCCTTTGCAGCTCGTAAAACAGCGCCGCTTCTTTTATCACACCTCAAAGGCCCCAACTGTTTAATTTTACAAATGAGTCTCGTTTTCACTAGGGAAAGTTTAATGCACCTGCAGGACCAGGTAGTCACCGAGCTCCTGGTTTGCAGCCACTCTCTCAGGTGCCAGGGCTTGCAGGAGGAGGTGGAAGAGGAGGTCCAGGGCCCTGCAGCGTGGGAGACTCGGCCAGGACGCTGCGGTACAGAGTATTTCTGGACCATTATGTGCCCGTTCTCCCAGTCTGAACCCGGGGGGCCAGCAGGCATTTCCGTGTCCCCAAAGCGTTACCACGAGCTTTGCAGGCACATCATAACAACCTCTGTTTGTACAGGCAGTCCCAAGGACTTCTGCAGCCATCTGGCTGCCTGGCACCTCCTGGGTCATGGTGGGAGGTGAGGGAGTGAATATTGCTTCCTGGTAAACAAAAAGGCACTGGTGTACGTGCCCCGGTTTAATTTATTGTCAGAGACAGTCCTTGTTATACAAGGCCAGGTGTTGGGGCTGGGAGGAGGAGGGAGGAAAGATGCCAACAGGAGGAAGCACATCACCCTGACGGCAGGGGGACCCTGATTTCTGGAGGACGCCCATGGGTGTTACGGCATTTAAAGCTGTCACCTGGCATTAGGGCCCGCGTGATGCGGGAGAGCCCCAGACCTCACAACCAGAGTCAACGCTGACGCCTTTGCCGAGGTGCAGAGGAGATCTTCTCGGCAGATGGGGAACAGAGAGCCAAGGGAGGTGAAGGTCCCACTGCTCTCAGCTGGAGCGGGTGCCACCTCAAGCACGGGACTGCGCTTTCCTCCCCTTGTAAGGAAATCTCCTACAGAGGCTGTGGAGAATCAATAAGAAAATCTTGATAATAAACACTGCGGTTCATCGGACTGAAATTATCAAAAGCCAGTGCAGCTTTACTGCGGTTTATGTGCATTTAATAAAATCTGCTTTTCATCTCCCTCTGAAGGCACGTGACCCCAGTGATTGAAAGCATGCCAGGAGAAGCCCAAATGAAAAACCCACTGTAGGTATGGGACAAACTCCAGTACAGGCAAGTTAGGTGCTGATTAGAGACCATAAACACTTGAATAGAAATAACAGGGCGAGCCAAGGTGCTGGAAAAGGCTCCTGTGCTCCTCGGAGCCGTAGGAGAAGGTGAACAGCAAACTGATACAAGGCTCCATCCGGCACCAGCTGGCCATAGCAGGCTCCTTCACGTACCCTTTGATATAGAGGGAGGTCTGGGGACTGGTTCTTAAGGAACAAGCAAGGATCTCGATGCATTTCTACTTTGGATCTCTTCTGACTGCTCTGTTGACAACCAGTGTGGTGAGATCAAAGCCAGGCAGAGACGAGAAGACAGCCCAGATCCTCATTTTTGTTATTCAGGTGTTAAATGGAAATTTGGAAGACCTACTTGTACCCTGTCGTGGTTTAACCCCAGCCGGCAACTGAGCCCCACCCAGCCGCTCGCTCACCCCCCCCCCGGTGGGATGGGGGAGAGAATCGGAAGGGTAAAAGTGAGAAAACTCGTGGGCTGAGCTAAAGACAGTTTAATAGGGAAAGCAAAAGCCGCACACACAAGCAAAGCAAAGCAAGGAATTCATTCACTGCTTCCCATGGTCAGGCAGGTGTTCAGCCATCTCCAGGAAAGCAGGGCTCCATCACGCATAACGGTTACTGGGGAAGACAAACGCCATCACTCCGAATGTCCCCCCCTTCCTTCTTCTTCCCCAGCTTTACATGCCGAGCATGACGCCATATGGTATGGAATAGCCCTTTGGCCAGCTGGGGTCAGCTGTCCCAGCCGTGTCCCCTCCCAGCTGCTTGTGCCCCCCCAGCCTCCTCACTGGTGGGGTGGGGTGAGGAGCAGAAAAGGCCTTGACTCTGTGCAAGCACTGCTCAGCACAGCTATAACATCCCTGTGTTATCAACACTGTTTCCAGCACAAATCCAAAACATAGCCCCATACTGGCTACTATGAAGAAAATTAACTCTACCCCAGCCAAAACCAGCACAACCCAGGGAGCAGGTGCTTTCAAGAAACTTTGAAACAACAAGCTAGTTAGAGAAAATACACATAGTAAGATGATTCTGGGCATCCAAACTAAAAAATAGTTTCCACGAGTGCTGTCTTTATAGATTACATACCAAATCCAAGAAATAAAAGCAACGGATCCATATTATTTTTTAATTTGGTGATCAAATGGGCTTTACTAATCTTACCATCGCATGTTGGGAAAGGGCTGCTAGTAAGATCTGTTCCAGCCTTGCCTAACTTTTGATAAGAGTTAGCAAACAACATTGATTGATAGAATTCAGTTAATTAGAGGCAGGTTTTAAGGCTCACAGACTTGCCTTTAACAGGGAAGGTAATCTTAGTTAACGCCTTAATCAATCTCAAAAATAAAACATCAGAAAGAAACAAAAGCTCCTCCCAGAAATCCCCCAAACACTTTAAATTCTTCTACTTGCAGAGATGTAAAGGGCCTCAGCATTTAGGGCTTTTGAATCTACTCTGAATCTTTTGAATCTACTCAGGAAAATTAAATTTATGACATTTTGACGGTGGTTATTTTGAATAGAAAAGTACAACAAACACCAATGTTTCTTGAATGAAATTGTTGTGTTTTTGTGGGTGAGGTTCAGGATCTCTGGATTCACCCACCTACACTGAGATGTCTGCAAAGCAGGTGTCTTCATGTGAGAAAAAAAATTCAACTCTAATATTGAGACCCAGCCAGTGGAACTGAGGAAAGAAAAACCTCTGGAATCTCAGGTCGGGAATAAAGTAGGGAAAAGTTACAATCTGGTAGCCTGGACAGTGAATTTAAAAAGAGCACAGCTCCATTTGCTGTTATTTCTCAGATTTGGGACATAATCCTCCTCTGAATATAAGTCAACAGGAGTTTCGCTATTGAATTCAGAGGGACTAGAATCAGGCCCTTTGTCTGCTCCAGACCTGACTGTTTTATTTGGAAATATAACTTTTTTAAAACACACACTTTTCTCTTAAAATGCTACAAAGTACAGCAAGTAATTACATTAGGCTCTACCTGAAGCTCCAGAGAATTAATACAAAGCCTGCTTGGCTCTTGCCAACTTTCACTATTACAATTTTACTAGCACCATATGCAGCACTACCTTACCTGCTTGTTTCACTTAGTGAACTCATTGGGGGTTTTGTTTGGGTTTGGGTTTTTTTGTTTTTTTTTTTTTTTAAAAGGAGCATGCAATATACACAAACAAAAGCTCCAGGGAGTGGGGACCAGCTCAGTGGCCCATATGGTCTTAGTATCAAAGAAATCAGAGATGGAGCAGGTCTGTTTGCTCAGCAACCCCGTCCTTTTTGCAAACGTGCGAGAGTTGGCTCAGGAAAAAATGCTCTTACGGGTGGTTTCTGTTGCTTGCTGTCATGCAAGAAACTGTGAAGTGAGATTTCCGGTGTTATTTTGAGCACCCCTGTGGCCAAAAAGGAAAGGAGGTGTGAGGTAGGGAGAGGACTGGCTATGTCAGCTTTGAGACCGTGGAAAGGTTGGGGACAGTTTTCTGAGGACAGACAGGAAAGGGTTTCTGCAGAGGAGAGTTTTCACCAGAAAAAGCTAATCCTGTGATTCTCATGTGACTAATTCCAGTGCAGGAGAAGAACCGAATGCAAATTATACATACAGGGCTTCACAGAAAGACCAAAGTGGAGATTATTCTCCGACAGACAGCTTTGCTAAGGCAGAGTAAAAGTTGACGAGGGATTTGTCGCCACTGGACTTGAAAATAAGGTGACATCTTGCTGGAAGATGAGTTTTGAAGGCCAAAGACTCTTGCAGCTCCCTCAGGCTTGCCCAGAACAGGCCTTCTGCTGCACCAGGCTGGGGTGATGGACCTCAGCCTCACCTGCACCATGCCATGCAGCGGCATGTAAGCAGTCATGCCCATGACAGTCCTATTTTTGTTTCATCCTAGTGAAAACACCCTGCGGCCAAGCCAACAAGGCATTTGGCTCTGCCGATGCCCTTTGCGACTGCTGTACTTTGCTGCATTGGAGCAGCCTGATAGACCTTCTGGTTGAGCTGGGTCCTCCCCTACCTCCGCACATGGTAAATGGACAAGAACCTGGCGTGCCTCACTTGAGGGCCAAGTGGTGTAAGCTGTGCAAAGGGCAGCCCGTGATCTTTTTTAGCCCTAAGGATTGTTAGTCGTGAGGTGGGCAATGAGAGGGTCTGGGAGTCCAATGTGTGTCAGGAGGAAGCAGTGTTAGATGGAGCAGGGAGGTAGGGAGCAGAAAAGGGAAGAAAGGGCTGGAAAAGGAAGGCAAAGGGGGTAAACTCAAGGAAGTTTCAAGTTGTTTCTCAGAGATGGGTTTGGTGATTGAGTACAGTGTATGGATAACTTCTGCCCACTAAAAAGAAGATTTACTATATCGAAGAGCTCCATCACTGAGCTCCAACTTAGTTTGGGCTGTCACAAAACTAGGTTTTGTCTTCAGAAGACAACTTGTATTGGCTCCTCCTAGAGTCAGAGAGAAAAATCAAAGGATTTGTGAGGAAAGGTTAAAAGTGTGAAATTGAAGGTGCAGCTTTCAGCCTCATTTGGAGTCTCCTATGGCTTAGTCCACAACGAGACTGGGGGGGGTTACTGCCAGTACGCTACCTTGCGATGCACAAGTGCATTGAGCTGTGACTACTACAAGGCACAACCACGGGGAAGTCAGATATTGGTGGCTTTAAGACACTGGCTAGCCAAAGGTGTTGCTGGACACGTGTTGTTGCAAACTTGTTTCTGAAGCCCGGCATAGCCTAATGCACACTTATGAGTAAGAGCTAGGCTGGGACCAGCCCTCAGGAGCCAGGATCTGGCAGAGCTGCCCTCCCTCTCTGACCAGGTGAACTGACTGATGGTTTGGGACATGCTTCTCCCTCGCTCGGGGGAAAAAGGACCACAGAATCACAGAAATGTCGGTTGCATGGTACTGCTGGAGGTCACCTAGTCCAATCTCCTGCCAAAGCAGGACTACCACCAACATTATACCATTAAGTCAGCCTTTATCTAGCCAAGTCATAAAAAGCCTCCAAGGAAGAAGCCACCATCACCTCTCTGGAGCACATGGTGGAGAAGGTTTTCCTAATGGCCAGTCTGAACCTCCCCATCTGCCATGTGTGGCCATTGCCCCTTGTCACGTCCTCTGGCACCACCAAGAGTTTGGGTGTATCATCTTCGTACCTGCTCTTGAGACAGCCACAGGCTGCTGTTCCATCACCCTTTGGGCTCCTCTTCAATGGGCGAAACAAGCCCAGCTCCCTCCACCTCTCTCACACTGTACCTGCACTCTAAGCCCTGGACCATGGTGGCAGCCCTCAGCCCTGACCTCTCCAGTTTTTCCACATCCCCCCTGAAGCAGGGGTCCCAAAACAGCCTGCCGTGCTCCAGCTGTGGACGCACCAGTGCTGGGAAGGGAAAGGGGAAGTGCATGGTGCCAGCTCTTTCAGCCACAGCCTCATGTTGTGGGCCAATCCATGGTGCAGGCACCACCATGCCTCCACCCACATCCCCTCCGCTGGCTGTCAAAGGGGTCTAAATGGTTGATATGAACTGGGAGAAACGGGGCAGCTTCAGTTACAGCTAAAGCTTTGGTGTCAAAGCACCAGAGAGCCCTCTCCTCAGGATCTGCATATAATTAGCCATGCTTATTCAGTAAATCAGAGCAGCGCCCAACTTACGTTCTCTTGTTCCTCGAGTTCATGTTTCAGTCTAAGACTTACCAAAACATAGTTTTATATGCTAATTTCCTTATAGTAAACCCCTTACTGTATGTCCTTCATCGATACCAAGCGGTTTACTTGTAAGAGTAGGCTAATATTCTGTATATATTACCAACTTTATGAGTTCAAGAATTACAGTGTGCTTGCTTTATTTAGGTGGTAAACTTTTTTAATGAGTCTGGAGGGTCCTTTACATAAAAGTAGTGACTCTAGCTTGGAATCTCTTTCCATGTTTATTAGAAATGTGTTTTACTTTACCGTGAAAAAAGCCAAGGAAACATGCAGCCTTAAAGTCTAATGAAGTAGTTACTCATGCAGTCAAAGTTCATAAATTTTAAATACATTTAATTTATAAATTGAAAACATAGCTTGCACTGGCTTTTTCAAGATTATTGCTTGCCACAGGGGTTTTAGGATAGTTGCCGGGCCATGCTCGTTACCTCTTTCCTTTCAAGGCCAAGACTGTATCTTCACGATTTGCTCACATTCATTCTGATGTTTTTATTTAAAAAAAAAAAAAAAAAGTATTTTCAGAAAGGGAGCTCTTTAAAATATTAAAAATCACAGCCCAGCCAGCAGCCTCTTTGTTCTCAACTCAGGTAAGATTTGCTTTCGAGCTGTCACTTTAATAGAGAGCTCTTTCTCGTGGTGAGAAACCCTTTGTCCCTCTGGAGACCTCTTTTCTGAGCTAATTGCGGAGCGCAGTCCCTGCAGTGGCAGTCTGAGCTGGATTCCAGTCTCACACCAATAAAACCTCAGTGCCAGCCTGGGTTAGGAGCCCAGCTCCCAGGAAGAGGGAATTTAGGGAAAGGGAGGAAACAGAGATGCCAGCTCCCCCCTTTTGCCCTCTGCAGTCCTCAGGTTGCTTATCCGTCCCTCGTGAGCAACTCCGGCTGCACAAGCTCTGTCATAATTTGTCCTACTTGCAAAGCGGTCTCGGGTACAAAGCATGCCATAGCGATACCTGGCACTTGGCGGTGCTCTGCCTGCATCAGGAGGAGGAGAGAGGAGGGCACCAGCCCTATGCCAGCCAGGATTTCCACCAGAAACCCCACTGGGCACCCTGCCTCATGCCGGTGCCGCCGCGAAGTGAGCCGGCAGCTAGCCGATGACTGCAGGATCGCTGCTTGTTGACTCAGAGTCACAGGAGGTCAGTTCTGGAGCTTCAAATAACTCTACGTGGAGGTTACAGAAATGGGAATGTGCCTATGATAAGGGAAAGCATCAAGCTCACAATACCTAGGATAGTGGTGTTGGTATTTAACTGTTGTATCTTTAGATTTATACGGACAATCCCCCCAGGCTTTATTTACCAATACAGCAATGCAGCCAAAGAAAAAAGGGTAGCAGGGCTCACCCTCCCCATTTCCATGCCCCCCAAACCGGTCAATTATACCCAAGCCATTTCAGAAAGATATTTCTCTCACCTGGCCCCCAGGGACGGGCATGCCACAACATCCCTCACCTGGGTACTCGCTGAGTCCCTGCCCTAACACTTAAAAAGATTTTTCCTACACGTAACTCACATAAGGGCCACTTTTGCGTGGCTCATCCGGATCGCTTCGTCCTCAGCCGCGCAGGCACCTCCAAGGACTTCTGCAAAAGGCAGCGGCGAGATGACGCCCTCCCGGCGACTGATGCACGTCCCTGCTCTGCCCCACCGCTTCTCCCGTCTTCCGAGCCCCACAGCCCCCGTTGCTGGGAGCCAGCGGCACACGCCGGGCCCAGCCAGCGCGGGGAGCGGGGCCGGTAATTGGAAAGGGGAATTGCAAAGCACCAAAGCTTATCAACAGGCAGCGGGGGAGAGCTCAGCAGCCGTCCTCGGGGGCCCGGCCCGAGGTCTGGAGCGGGTTGGCAGCCTTTCGTTCCGCGGCACGGGGCGGACACGTGTGGCTGCTCCACTTGGAGCGGGCACCGCTGCAGTTGAAGCGGGGGATGGCTTGCCGGCCGGTGCAGCCTCCTCGTTCTGCCGGGGCTGCCGAGGCCACGGAGAGCAGCGCAGGAGCAGGAAGCCGGCACGGCACAGCGCTCGGGGCACACATGCTCACCGGGTGTTTTCGGGGTAGCCTTAGACACGGCTTCTTGGCCTCTGAAGTGCCATCACTATGCACACAGAAGTAGCAGCTATTTTCTCATATATCTTTTACTCATTAACCGGATAGTCTAAATATAGCCCCGACTAGCACTAGCAAGAGATGGTGGGTGCCCTCTGTGGTCGGGTCTTCGCTGCCTGCCTACCTGCAGCGCTGGTTTTCTGCACCAGATCCTTCACTTTGCCAGTGCCACGTCAGGCGCCCTCTGCTCTCAGCCCTGGGGCGGATGGATAATTTACATTGCAGGTTGCTACCGCGTGCGCAGGAAAAGCATGGAGCCCCAGGAACGGAGCCAGCTCCTCCCGTGCTCCTGCCAGCCCGCCATGCCCTCTGCAGCCCTCCCCTCCGTCCCTGTGCCCACTCCTGACCAGATGATATCGCTCCTGCCTGGATGCTGGGATAAAACAGGCTCTTCGTCCGGCCGACGTGGGTAAAACTCAGGAGTTCAAAGCCTGGCTCCTTTTGCAGGAGTTGTTCTCACTCATTACCCAGGATGGGTCCATCAGGAGCTCCCCAGTCCCAGCAGGGGAGGATTTAATCTTACCAGGGAGGTAAAATAGGAAGTATTTCCTTTGCTGGGGGGCTGGGAAACTTTCAGGACATATCAGGAATATCTGGTATGTTCATAGTCTGTGTTCCTGACTTCAGCCTCGGCTTGATGCCAGGTAGTAGTATCTCCACACCTGCCAACCACTCGCTGCCAGCCGACACTTACCCCTTCACTCGGCAATTTATTCAAAATAGCGGGCAAGTGGAGAAGAGGGAAGGCACCTCGTGTCCCTGCGTGGATTTTAGGCTACATCCCAGCTGTAGCTTCTGCAGGAGTTACATGTGTCCATCCCTTTTCCCAGTTCCGTAATAATTGAAAAAGACGGTCAAGGGAGAAAAATTAAATGCACATTTGCACTTTGTCTGACAAAGAAAAAGGTTATGGATGTTTAAAGGTTTGTTGCCGTATTCTAGGTAAAGGAATATAGTTGTGACCTCTCGCATGTTGAAATATGATGTCACTTGTCAGCTTATTATTGATTTCATTTTTTGTCCATTCCTAACAAAATAGGCTTTCCAATGCAGTAAAAACTCTAGATAGTCTCCAAAGCTCCTCGGAGGAGCAGCCTACCATGAGACTTTGTAATCTCTCTACGGGAATTCCTTGGTTCATCTGTCTCAGCGCGATTTCCTTGGAGTAAATAGAAGACCACACTTCCCTACGCCTTGAATTCCTTCTATTACAATACTTGCGGCAGCACAGCATTTCATAGAGAGATAAAAGCTTGTAAGTAGCATGATATCCTCATCGGAAGTAATCTGCCTTTTAGTGAATGGCCCCCCATCCATCTTCCCCTGCCTACAGATAATTTTTCTCGGTAGCTGGAAATCTAACTCTCCATTTCTTCTCTTGGGATAACAGTATGAGAAAAAAAAGATGTCAGTGAGCAAATATTTGGTGGCAAAGCCAAAGGAATCATGTTCTTTTGAGACAAAACTCTCTTTACTTACAGCTGAGTAGACAGAGATTAAGTTATAAGGAATCCGGGCTCCTTGCCAATTCATCCCCATCTGCTTGTCAGAAACAAATGCTTCGTTATTTGGCTCGGTGAGGGAGCAAGGAGCAGGAGAGAGGGCAGTGGGCCATGGCCATGTCCTCCCACAGGCGCTTCCCCACCCACAGGATCTGCTCTTGCCTGGGACCTCCAGCACTAATGCTCCATGCTAGTGACAGAGGGAGGGCCAGGGCTGGCTTGCCAGCAGAGGTGGGCACCATTCAGGAAAAAACATCTGGATAGAAGAGAAATGAATGAAGATGGATATGTGAGGCTTAAGAAAAACAAAGGCAGGTGTGGGAAATCAAGAAAGTCAAGAAGAAGAGAGATTTTCAGCATCCCTGCAAGATCAAGGCACATTGTGTCACAGAGGTAGGGGCTGAGAGACTACTGGGGGCTGTGAGCAACTGAAAGAGTTGGTAGTTCCTGGAGCTATGTTACTGTGTCACCAGTATACTGTGAAAAATGTGAAAAATTACAAGAAGAGCAGGCCCAAGAGCCACGTACCCTTACCACAGCAGCAACATCAGCCTCTTTCCGCATCTTCTCCCATGTATCAGAAGGCAAGCTGCAATGATAAGGAGCCTTGAGTGAGTGGCAGACTGTTGCAGGACACCTGCATTTGGGAGCTGAGGAAGGCTGGGCCAAATGTCTGTTGGATGGTCGGATGCCTGTTTTACTGTCAGGTGATGTGAAAATTGCTTGGACCACAGGGCTCAAAGAGCAGTGATCAACATCTTGATGCTTGTTCGGTAGCCAGTAACAAGCAGAGTACCCCAGGGGTTGATACTGGTGCCAGTATCGTTCCTTATTCTCATCAAAGACCTGAATGAAGAGGCAGAATGCAAATCTGTAAATGTATCATCCTCAAACAAACCTGTGGGTGGTACTATGCTAAGGGAGTGGCTGACAAGCCGAATGGTAGAGCATCAATAAATAGACCTTCACAGAATCACAGAATCGTATAGGTTGGAAAAGACGTTTAAGATCATCGAGCCCAACCATAAACCTAACACTACCAAGACCACCACTACACCATGTCCCTAAGCACCTCATTCAAACGTCTTTTAAATACCTCCAGGGATGGCGACTCAACCACTTCCCTGGGCAGCCTGTTCCAATGCTTGATAACCCTTTCAGTGAAGTAAAATTTCCTAATATCCAGTCTAAACCTCCCCTGGTGCAACTTGAGGCCATTTCCTCTCATCCTATGGGTTGTTACTTGGGAGAAGAGACCGACCCCCACCTCTCTACAACCTCCTTTCAGGTAGTTGTAGAGAGCAATAAGGTCTCCCCTCAGCCTCCTTTTCTCCAGGCTAAACAACCCCAGCTCCCTCAGCCGCTCCTCATCAGACTTGTGCTCCAGACCCTTCACCAGCTTCGTTGCCCTTCTCTGGACACGCTCCAGCACCTCAATGTCCCTCTTGTAGTGAGGGGCCCAAAACTGAACACAGGATTCGAGGTGCGGCCTCACCAGTGCTGAGTACAGGGGCACGATCACTGCCCTAGTCCTGCTGGCCACACTATTCCTGATACAAGCCAGGATGCCATTTCAAGGTTGACCTTGAAAACCTAGGGGCTGCACCAGCAGAAATCCCATGAAGTTCAACAAGGAGATGTGAAAAGTTCTGCAGCTGGGACAGAATAACCCCAAGCTGGGAAGTAACAGCTCTGCTGAAAAGGACCTGGGGGCTATGGTGGATGACAAGAGGAATATGTGACTACAATATGATCTCATTGCAAATAACTGCAAATTGCATGTTCAGCAGTGTTGGGAGAAGGGTGGTCAGCAGATTGAACTGGAGACCTGTATGGCACTGGTGGGTCTGCAGGTGGAGTACAGCATCCTATTTTGAGACCCCTGCTTCAAGGGGGATGTGGAAAAAATGGACAGGTCCAGCTAAGGGCTGCCACCATGTCCCAGGGTCTGGAGCGCAGATGCAGTGTGAGAGAGGTGGAGGGAGCTGGGCTTGTTTTGCCCAGTGAAGAGGAGCCCAAAGGGTGACGGAACAGCAGTCTGCATCTGCCTGAAGAGCAGGTACAAAGATGACAGAGCCAAACTCTTCTTGGTGGTGCCATAGGATGTAACAAGGGGCGACAGCCGCACACTGCAGACAGGGAGGTTCAGGCTGGTGATTAGAAAACTTTCTCCACAAGGTGCTCCAGAGAGGTGGTGGCAGCTCCTTCCTTGGAAGCTTTTCACAGCTTGGCTGGATAAAGGCACAGCTGACCTAATAGTATAACATTGGTGGTAGTCCTGCTTTGAGTGGCGTGATCTCCAGGGTCCCATCCAACCAACATTTCTGTGATTCTGTGATCTCATTTCTTTACATAAAAATTATCAGTGTAGGTACTGGCCTACTTCACTAGCGTGGATGAAATCTCAGGGAAGTCGCAAACAATCAAAGCAACACTAACGTACACGAGTAGACACATAACTTCCTGCAAGCCAAACATGTCCCCCAACTCAGAGCAATGAATGGACGGGTTGTACATTCAGCTGCATGTATTTTCCATTCAGCCAGATCACACAAACATAATGACGTCCTTTATGAAGCCTTTCCCACTGCACCAGAGATGCCGAGGCACTAGCAGACTCAGCTGTTGATTGTCTGTAATTGCTTCCAGATTCACCATTCTTGGCAGGCCAAGCCACCACAGATTGCTCTTTTTTTTGGGCTTGCAAAACTCCTGGAGCACACAACGTGCTCCAATCACAAATACAGCACTAAGAGGCTCTACGGACCATATGAATCCACAGACTGCACTGTTGTATACGTCGCCAGCCCGCCAGACTACCACTCTGCACTCACGCATCTGTATGAAGGAGGAACAGCGTAGAAACTCATCCATGCTGAAACAGCGTTATCATTCACATACAATATACTGGCCAGTGCACCCGGTTTGAGTATCTGTGAATACAGCTGCAGCACCATGTAATGTAAGAATAGTAATCATCCTTTCCACACTTAAATATTCTATTATCTTGATTTAGCACTACAAGTGTTCTGCACATTACCAAGTCATACTATTTAGGAGACCACCTAATCTGAAAAAAAAAAAAAAAAAAAGCTGATTTGCAAAAATCTTAGCCCTGGCAGGTTTTGAGTTATGTTACCTTTCCATTTCCTCAGCAGCACTGTACTGTATTCCTGCTCATCCCAATCTGAGGATGGCAGTGCAAAGCAACCTTTGCAGACCTACCCGCCATGTAGGAGTGTTTATAGATGATTTTCATTATAAGTATCCTGAGATTTGCCTTGTTAGCAAACTCCCACATCAGGTGAGATTCTTTTCACTACAGCCTCTGTTTTCTGCTCCTGCTTGTCTGCACAGTGATCATGTATAGCACGGCAAGTGATCCTCCCAGGGAACGTACTGTAATTTCCAGAGAGAAAAGGTCACTAAGAGAGCCATCATCTTTTCACCAGAACTTCCCAAGCATTTCTGTCTCTTTTCTATGTAAATAACATGCATGGATTTTTTCCACATCTGATCAACATTCCTCCCACCAATTGTAAATTAAAGAGGCAATTTTGTGTTTATCTGTAATCTACATAATCTTATTATCTTTGGTGAGGTATGGAAGACATAAATCAGAATGTAATTCAAAATTTCCAGCATGCCTCTGGTTTACAATGAATTTATAACACAGATAATAATTCTCCTAGCTGATGTTTTACATCAACTTTTGACATCCTAATCCCATTGATTGTTAATTTAATTAAGTTTTAGACTAACCTCCATCCTATTACTGGCTGGGACGTATTGACAAAAATTTTTAAAGCATGTGAAGTAATGCTTTAAAAAAGATTTCAGTGAAGATCTTATACAAAAATCAACCGTAGGACCCCCCACTGCTGGTGCACTCCTTCCCTTGAATTATCTAAGCACTCCTAACAAGTCACTTTGCAAAGGGCAATGGAGGCACCTAAGAAAGAAGTTTAATTGCAAATGAGGGCAAATAACATTATTAAACCAGTTTGTGGGTGGGAGCTGGCAAAACTACCTCTTGTAGTCTACCCATTAGAAAAATGCACCTCTTGATTTTTTTTTCCTAATCATTCATATTTGGGTACTGAGAGACCCCACCCTCTAGAATATAAAAGGGAAGTTCATTATGGGAGAAGCTGCAGCAGATTTGCTTGCTTTTCTCCCTCATTTGAGAAAACAAAAAGCTTCATGCAAAGGATCTTAATATTTTTTTCGACATAGGGCAGGTTTATATTTACTGATCTGGCAAATCAGGTTCTATTTACAGTCACAGACCATTGCTATGAAGACAAGCCATTTGCATGAAACTACAACACTGTAATATTGTGTTGGCTTTTTATTTTGGACCTTTTTTTTGTTATTCTTGAAGGAAAAAAAGTTACCCCATTTTGTGCCTTCTTCCCTCTCCACACCTCTTTCTTCCTCTTCTGTCTTCCATGTGCTTGCATGATCCCTTGCCTCCTTTTTACCCCACTTAACAGAAGTTTAATGAAGACCACATGTCCCTAATTTGCCCATGAGAGTGTCATATGGGACAGCGTTAGAAGGTTTCCTTGTACTGCCTGCCTGCAAGCCACCTTTTACATCATCTTTTTGACTGTCAAGTCATCTTCCTAGGTGGCCACACTGGCCTCTCCCCATTCTTGCTGCGAGCCTCCTGCATCAGGGCGGTTTTTCATCGCATCTTCGGCACCTCTTTTAGGAGCCGACAGTTCTCCCCGGCTCCCTTTCCCATTAAAATTCCTTTCCACAAGACTGCATTTACCAATTCTTTGAGCGGGTTGAAGTCTTCTGGTTTAAGTTCATTAGTCCATTGCTTTCACTCCCTCCTCTCCTGAAACTTGAGAGCTCTGCTGATTTGTGATCTTTTCCACCCAGATCGCCTTCCTCCAGCAGCAGCGTCTCAACCAGTTTTCCCATGTTAACCAGCAGCAAACCACCAGCCACCAGGTACAGCTGCGTACGCCTCACGTCACTGAAACAAAAAGCCGCTCTTTATCCCCAAAACTTCAGGGACGGGCTACACGGTGCGGTCGTCTCCCAAACACATATCTAGGACAGAGTTTCTGCTGCTGTCGGATGTATCCTACAGGAGGTATAGGCATCACTTCCCCAAGTCCCCTGCTGCATGCAGGGACCTGGTTCAAGGTATCAGCTTGCCACGGCTGAAGCAGGATGCTTGTGGCTCTGCAGTCAGCCTCCTAGTCTCCATGCAAGCAATTCCCCTAGGAGCCGGGAACCATTTCAAACACTTCGGCTCTGTGCTGTCCCTCGCTCCCGTAACTGGGAGTAACTGGCTGGAAAGAGATGGGTCTGTGACCTTTAAAGCTGCGTCGACATCCCCATCCCTGAATCAACGGGCTTCTTTCCCCAGTAACAGGCAGTCAGACGTTCAGATGCGGTTACTGATTTTGCACGGTTCTCATCCTGGATGCTGAATTTCTCTCTGAAGTCAAGGGAAGTGTCATCAGGCGCCCAGCAACACTGGAAGTCACATGCAGGTTGTCTTAAGGCAGGGCAACAAAAAAAACCCAAACCCCACAAAAATCAAGGCATATAAATCTGAAATGCAGACTTTAGAAAAACACGAAAAAAGAATTTTTGCCTGGATTTCTCCCAGAAAGAGCCACTATAATTGTTAGGCTGAAGGTCAAAAAAATTATCTTTTAGTTTTACCCACATCATCTTACATAGTATTTTAAACATAATATTAGTCACCATAATTTTTCATTTCTAATTGTAAAGTTCTTTTACTTCTTTTACATCTAAGTGCAAAGCTTGAAAGAGCTGAGTAAAGCTCTTTTCAGTGTCAAATTCCCCCAGAATTAGAGGGTCGGGTGCACTGAATTACCATTACTGTTTAACACACATCCTGCTTCTCGCCGCTCTCTGTCCTGCTTTTTCTTTTCTCCAGCCATTTATTACCTTTCTTCCTTTCCCCGCTTTCTATTTCAGGCTGTCAAGGAGAGAGCAGAGTCCGACTCCTGCAATGAAATGCTTCACCTGGGCAGCCTGCTGAGAGCAAAATTGATAAAGGACAGCACCAGCCCAGGCAATTTCACTCACAGCGGGCACTTGCAGGTGAAGCAGTACCATAAAATGGAGCAAGGTTACTCGCCCGCTGCCTCCCAGCACAAGTCACCAGCTGATAGCTGCTTCTTTCACGATCTTTTCACCCGTCTCCTGCCAGGCACGGCTTGCTCTGACCCCGGCGCGAGAGGCAGGAATCAGCCATGTAGTCTGGTGTTTGCTAGTGGGGGGATGAGGCCGGGTAAGTGCTCCAAATATTGAATGCTCAGCTGAAGCGTGGCCCAGCTGTAGAACCGCTGGAGGCCTTCCTCAGGCCACCTTCCCACTGGTGGCATCCTGGGGAGGATGTCCACGGTCCCACCCGCCTCACCGGCTACGACAAGAGTCCCATAGAGCTGTGCCCACTGCAACCACCTGACGGGACAAAGGCGACTTGTAGCTGTTTCTGTAGCATCTGATGAGGGTGCCCGTCTGATGCCCGGTGCAATTTAGGACAACCTATACATCGTTTTAGCTGGTGGCTCCTGCGGATCTATTTCAGCAGAGGTTAGGTCCCAAGGGGTAGGGACACTATAACTCCAGCATCACTTTGCCCCAATCCTGCTTTCTCTGCTATTTGAAAATCCTGTGTATTAGAGGACACCTTTTCACCAGCTCAGCATTTTTTTGTTTTAATAGGAATATTCCTCAGAGCTTGATTGGCACCAGGGCTGAGATTTTTCCCTCAGACAGGTTAGCGTAAGGAGTATTCAGGAGAGAAGCCTGGTGATGCAGAGTAGGGAAACTGGGCTCTGCCATCTACCCCTTTCTTCAATACTGGGAGTAGGGGATGAAACTTAAAAGCTCCAGATCTGAAACAAATAAAGAGATTTTTCTTACATAATTCATAATTTATTTGTCAAGCAAAGATACACTATGTCATAACTGAGGCCAAAATATTTTGAAATCTAAAAAGGCTTAAGCCTTTAAGGGGAACAGTCACGGTTGCAGTTAGATCACATTGATAAAGCAAGATAAAAAGTTACGACAGATGACCTCTCTCATACTTCAGGGCATAAAATTCCAGGAACTGAGGGGATTATCGAGAAACTCCCTTTCTAAACAGTGCTTCTTATGGAGAGCTCTGTAGTCCTTGTTAGAGACTTGAATACCAGGCAGTGCCAGACATCTGGTAGAGCAATTCCTGCAGTACTGGTGGGGGGAAATTGTTACAACAAATACTCTTTCTATGAGTCAAAAAATACCCATCATACCATTTACAAAATTCAAGGACTGAAATTAGGTCCTAAGAAGCACGGTGCAATCTCAATGTACATGAACACTCGGCTCCTAATTTGGCACATAATTCCCAACTGAAATTAGTGGAAAAATGGGAGTCTCAAAAGGATTTAATTGCCTCAATACCTTCATAGTTTTTGTCTAGATATCCAGCAGCCACATCCCAAATCAGGTCTGCAGCCTTTACTGCGTTGTTCCAGACAGCTTCTCATAATCTGAATTTCATAAATGTGATTTGCTTTACAACAGTGCAAAGTTCACCACCAGGAACTGGACTTGGGTAAAGATCTTTGTCAATGAATGTGGCTGACTGCACATGTTAATACGTCATGCTACAGAAGGATACAGGGCGAGGACAAAATACTCAAGAAATGTGGCCACAGATTAATGTATAATAACTAGATGGTGTCTGTGTGTGTGTGTCTGTGTGTTCCCAGTTACGGGCTAGAATCATTTTGATATAGATTATTGCACAAAATTTTTCTTTCTTTTTTTTCCCCCCAAAAATCTAGTTTAACTCTTGTCAAAGATCCTGGACAGTCTCTTCCTGAAGGAAAAAAAACCCCCACAGATTCTTCTTTTCCCAGTTGATAGAAAACAGTGATCACCAAGAGCGATATTTAAGCTTGGAAACTTGGATAAGCTTGGATACTTAACCTTACAGTGAAACTGTTAATTACTGACCACGCTCACTGCTGAACAGGTAACCAGCTCAATTGATTTGGGGCTCATAGAGCTATAAAAAGAAAGCATTCCCCTTTGTTTTATCCACAAACATATTCCTGTATAAAGGTTTGTTTCTTCCCAATCCCTATAATTGGTACTAATGTGAACAGCAATTATATTATTACACACTGAGGGCTGAACAAACTAATTGGTGCAGCCTGAACCAGACCCGCTCCAAACATGGGAGACGTGGGCCAGGCAGGCAGCAATCTTCCCACACTTTGTTTTGTGCTGGTTTAAAATTCACCAGGGACCTCACAGAAACCTTACCTATAGCAACTGCTGAAGAGAGTCATAAATGCAGCTGCTCCTGAGGCCACTAGTGCTCAGACCGCACTAGCCGGTGCCACGTGTCCCTTCTCCCTCCTGGGGGAGTCTGGTTTGTGTTTGCTGCAAGGCATCGGCGTCCCTCTTGGCACACTCATTTCTGCAAAGGCTCTGCCCCATTGCCTAGGCAAAGGAGTCAGCCGAGCTGAATTTAGCCTTAAATATACAGTGATGGCTGTATAATCTTCTCAGCATTTTCTTTTGAGATGTAATTCAGTACCGGTTTTTACCTTACAGAGGTGGTCTTTGCCTGCTTTATTCAGTCAGTCCTTTCTCTTTTTAATTTGGTGAGTCAGGTATCAGACTGATTTCACATTTCTAGCACCATAAGAAATAGCAGGGAAAAGGACATAGGCCTCTATAGTATACCAAAAGCCTGAAAGGATTTGTGTTAAATATTAATTTGAAGCTGGCCATAAAATCATGGGAGGTGCTGGATCTAATGCCTGAACAAAGATTAAAAAAAAAAAAAAAGCCCCAAAACCAAACAGACTTGCAAGTCATAAAACCAAACAAAGACAGCAATGGCACAACCAGATGAGTTTCTACATGCTGTGTGACTAGTCCGAACGCTGCACTGTTTACTTAGGTAGTGAACTGGCTGCTGTTCAAAAGGATATACTTTTCCTGGAACGCTGCAGCTCTACTTTTACCCGAAGGAGAAGCACACCTCACATGCCACCAAGCCCCGCAGAGTATTCGCAGGTTGCGGCACGGCTCCTGCGATGGTCCTGAGCTGCAGGAGGCCAACACCTACCCACCAGAGGACTGTGCCTTGGGAAAGAGGGAGGGAAACCAGCAGGACCTCTGCCCCAGTGCTTCACAGACAATGCTGCCATCCATCTGTGTGGGCTGTGAGGTGCTCATGCCATGCCTCCACTCCCACAGGTAATATGGTCAATAACACGTTGCTGCTGCCAAGGAAGTTCTAGATCCACAAAAGGACTAGGGCACTTGATGTGCTCAACTTCCACTTCAGGCACAGAGCCGTAACTCTCCTGTAACCCTGCTCTGCTGTCATCTCACTGAGGAGGCACGCAGCCCCCTCTGTTTTCAGGCTCAAAGCTCCCTAAAGATTGCCTTCCGATCACTCCCAGAAGTACCTTACGCTTAGCAGGACTGCATTGCTCACATCTCCTCAGGCTAAAGTAGCATAAATCTTCACAAACCATAATCCTTCACCTGTTTCATCTGTGAGAAGTTCTCAGACATGCTTGATACACCTGCTGGGGGGAAATTGTTACCAGCAATCTTCAGTACAGCCATCTGGGACTTTAATTCAACTTCCACCTCCGCCTGATGAGGTCCTCACCCATACTTCTTGCTTTCTAGAAAAATGACCAAACTACCAGTCTAGGGGCTACTTAACAGCAGGGGATTTCCCCCAGTATGAAATTTGTCATTAAGTTACTAGCGCCGATTGTCTCAGGAGAGAAAAAGAGCGTGCTCATTTACAAAACTCTGTATTTTAGTTGTTAGGGGAACACATCTGCAGGAAGGGAGAGTTGGGTTCCAGGCTGCAAACATATAGTTTATATTAAACATTAAAAATAAAAATGTTGACATGACTATTAGCAGTAAAGTGGATGTTAGTTGTATCCAGGTAGCACCCTAAACATTATGCAGCAGATTATTATTCTGCTCTTCTGGTACTAAAATCACACCCACTGAATTGTAACCTGTGGCTGTAAAACCTGCAGCAGGGGAAACAACTGTGTGCTCGCACCGTCCACAGCAAGGAGTATTTATCTGTTCCACAGCAAGCGGAAGAGCCCCACAGCTTGGCTGCGAAGGCGGTGTAGTAGGAAAAGCGGGTTTTGGTACCCTCAGGCAAAGGAAGGAATATGCTGGGAGAAGGCACTAGCCACTGAGCTGTAGGATACAAGGAGCATTTAAGGGTTTGTTTCTGAAATGAAGAACTAAACTATGAGAGCTGTGAATCCCCAGATGAAGGAGGCACCTCTCGCAGCCAAGACGTAAGCAGCAAAAGGTAAGAACCACCACAGTAATAGCAAAGGTTATTCACAACAGTTTCTGATAAAAAGAACAGTAACATTTTTCAAGGAGCGACACTTATTTTCCCAGCAGTTTCTGACCACTCCATATTCTTATCTTTGTATTTTCTTATCACAAGAATTTCTCAGGAAAAACTGCAGGCTGTTCTTTTGCTTTGGCTTCTGTTGGTTCATTAATCTCTGAAACAGTAATTTTTCCTGTGTTTTATTTCACAGTCTTGCATAACCTTGGAATTTCTGGTGATAAAACCTGTGATACTTGTTATTCTGGTACTAAAACCACACCCCCTGAATCACAACCTATGGCTGTAAAGCCCGTAGGGGGGAAATCGAAGATGAGAAATTATCAAGCAAATTCCCACTGAAGTTCTCGTTAAATTAGAGAAGGTGGGTTTTGCCCAGGCTGAAATTGGATCTCAAGGACCACGGCCATTCCTGGGATTATAACCCATGGTTATAGTTGCTCCAAAAGAGTTGCTATACTGAATTAATAACACAGCCTAAAAAATGTTTTTCCATGTCATCTGTGTAGAGCAGAGAGGAGGGAGCATCACAGCATATGGCACCACATCCACTGAAACGCTCTTTGCACCAACTGGCAGAGCACCCCTTAAAATTGCTCTGAGTCAGCAGGTTTTGCACTCACGAAGGCAGAGTAAAACAAGGGATTTAAACAGATCACAAAGCACACCGCAACTCCTACTCATCGCGCAGCTTTTGGAGCATTCTCAAGGAAGATGAGGATTAAATGGGCAAAGGCTTTTAAATATTCTCTCATGCGAAGGAATGGAATTAGGCCCACAAAAGTAATTTGCTCGGAATATTAACCTGGGAAATGGGAGATACGTTTGAACTCCCTTGTGGCAGAAGAGAAACTGAACCTGGGTCATTTACAACCTGATTACCCTAACCATGAGCAATTTCAAATAGAAAGAGGGAAGTGGGAATTCTTCTCCAGCTGCGCTTGTCACAGGGCTTGATCTTGTAATTGTGCTCTTAGGATACCTACAGGATGAGACAAGTAGGAATTAGACCTAGGAATGAGAAAGGTAGATGAACAACTTAAATTTTAAATATCGAGAGTTCAAAAATATCTAATGTCTATAATATGTTATAAATTGACATGCATTTATATAAAATGAAGAACGGCTCACGTAATGTAGAAAATATATAAAAATATATTAAAATAACCTTACTGAAGGATTACATGATGCGGCCTAGGTGCTTAGATGCTCAACACTGCATCTGGTCAGACGCCGTGTGCATTAACCCACCCGGAGCTCCATCCTGCCATAGGAGCTCCATCCTCAGGCCGGCCACTGTAGCCAGGTATCTCCTTTACTGCTTTCTCAGGCACCTGGACGTTGCGTTCCAGGACACAGACCAGGCACCCCTTTGGGCAGCCCGGCTCATTCCTTACCGACTTTACTGGCAATACCTTAGCTGCCTAAAGACCGTGGCTATGTATAGGATTGTGTGAGCAACAGATGTAGCCCCCGAACCCTGTAATAAATAGAAGAAAGGAAATCAAGGATGTGTGAATCAAGGAAATCAGCGGAAACGCTTACGACATTTACTAATAAAGTTTTTCATTAGAGGCTGTTGTTTGGAGTTTCTAAAGCTGCACAAACCCGAAATGATGGAAACTATTAGGAAGTAGGGAAAGGTAAAATGAGAATCTGAGCAACGTCCTCTCCTACATTACCAAAACAACAGATTTTTTATGCCCGCCCCTTCTTTAGGGGTTTTTTTGGTGGGGATTTTTTTTTGGTAGATCGTGTCACATGACAGCAGCCATCAGTGACACAGAGGGAACGCGGACACGGGTTGTTCTGAACGTTGAGCTGTAACGGATGTCCACCACAGCCAACATCTGTCTGTCTTTCTCCTCCCCGGCTCCACTCAGCCGGCGGTAGGTCTCGCCCCAAGTTCAGTTTGAAAACCGGGAGAGTTGTCCGTAGCGAAACCCTTGACAATTACAAAAAGACAAAATACATTTTAAAAAGAGCAATGAATGTTGAACAGCCGCGAAGCCAGCGCAGCATGACCGGGAGCGGGGCCAGGCCTCGCTGGGACCCCCAGGCGGGGGTCCCAAACGGCCGATGGGCACCGCTCCCACCGCCCGTGGACGTTCTCCCGTCGTTCCTCGGCGGCCCCGGGCGCAGCTAGAGGGAAGGGGAAGGGGAAGGGAAGGGCCGGGCCGGGCCGGCCGCGGTGTCTCCCCGCTCCCGCGCCGCTCCCGGCCGAGGGCACCGCACTGCCATGGCAACCGGGGCAGGCGGGGCGCTACCCCGGAAGCGAATGCGCAGGGCCCGGCCCGCCTCGTCGCGTGCGCCGGCCCCCCCCCCCCTCGCCTCGTCAGGAGGTCCGCGCGGGGTGACGTGTCGCGCGCGCGAGAAGCCGGAAGTGGCGGCCGTCAGGGCGGGGGGAGACGAAGCCGCGACCGTTGCCGCCGCGGGCGCGCGCGAGAGGCGCCCAGGGACCCTCCCCCCTTCCCCCCCCGGAGGCCGCCGCGCGCCCCCGCCCCGGCTCGCGCCGCCGCCGTTCCTCCGCGCCCCCCCGCCGCCCCGCCATGGCTCTGCGGCGGCTCCTCATCGCCGCGGCACTGGCGGCGGCCGCGCCCCCCGCCGCCGCCTTCTACCTGCCGGGCCTGGCGCCCGTCAACTTCTGCGAGGCGGAAGAGGAGAAGCCCGAGTGCAAGGTGAGCGGGGCCGCGGCGGACCCTGAGGGGAGGCCTCGGCGCCGCCCGCGCCCCTGGGGCCCGGCTTGCTGGGCGGCCTGAGCTTTACCCTTCTGCTGTGGGGTCTGGGGGGGTTGGTTTGTTGTTTTTTTTTCCGGAGGGTTTGTAGCTGCCTCGTTGTAACGTACCAAACGTCCCCGGCGGCCTCGGGGCTGTTGCTGCGGGGACTTCGAGCGTGTTTCGGTTCCCACTGAAATCGGTAATGGTAAAGTGTCCGCGGTCCCTCGCAGGGGAGGAAAGGGCTATCGGTTCATCTCGTGAGTTATGGTCACTTCGCGGAAATAGGAAGCCCTGGCCGCTTATTTCTCGGGCCCTTTTAAATACTTGTTGGAAAGCTGCAGAAAGTATGAATCGCAGTGACAGGTCGTGCCGGGGGTGTGTGTGGTTCTTGGCAGGAGCGAGCAGCCCATGGCTGCAAGCAGATACGAAATGCAGGCAACCTTTCCTTGCGGTGTCTTCCTGACCACAAGAATCTGAAGCATAGGGGCTTCTTGGCCCCAGAGTCTCAAATGAAGCTTAAACTTATTCTCATGCCTACATAAGTGATAAGCAAAGTTCACATAACCAAATTACTTATAAGGATGTTGGCTGGTAGGGGGTCTGTACTTAAAACAGTCTTTGCTCCTTTGGGTGAGCTTTAGAAGTTGTTTGCTGCTGCTGCTGCTGCTGCTGTGGTAGAAATTACCCCAGACCATGCCTTGAGGCTTGAATGAGAAAGTTCAAGACCAATCGCTTTTATGATCTGTTGTCTTACTGCTGTTGAAAGCTGGTATCTCACACTTTCTGATCTCTCAGCTGCTGTATTACATGAAACACTGGTCCACGATTTTTCAGAAGAAGAGTCTATTTAAACTGCTTTTGGTAAATACCTTGTGCTGACTTTATCCATTTGCTGTCACGAATCAATAGAGCAGGTAATAAACCGAACGTGTAATGAAAGTATAGTTGCTATAAACATCTTTTCCCTTCTTTAAGTGTGTTGTTCCATTCAGACCAGCCAAATCTTGCACCTAACACATAGCTGTGGATTTTTTCACTCTTGTTTCCGTGCCGCTTCTGTTGTCATAGTACAACATTCTGTGGACATTCTTTTATAGGATCATAGAAATGGTATTTGGAATTGACCTCAGGAGGCCACATAGTCCAACGTCATGCTTGAAGCAAGACTGTTGCCAACACTAGATCAGCTCAGCTCTACCTTTGTTTAAGCAAGCCTTGAAAACATCCAGGCACGGAGCATCCGTCACCTGCCTGGGTGATTTGTTACAGTGCTGCACTACCCTCTTAAGGAATTTTTTTTCTTCAAATACAGGCCAAGACTTTCAAGCTGAAGTTTGTAGTTTTTCACAACATCCCTGAAAAGTATTGCTATGTTTAAATTATTCCTGTTTTAAGCTAGGATTGTGGCAGAAAGATTTTTTTTTTTTAAGTCAAGTAAACCAGGTTGCCTACTGTCTCTTGTAACCAACCTGAGACACTTATGCTGTGATCTTTTTCAGATGTCTCTGTATTTTTTTTTCCCTCATATAATGCGTACAAAATGTTTGCCTCCTTATCCTGAGAATTTATCATTTTGTAAATGTGAAGTGAGGTGTCTGAGTAACGTAAATCTACCACCTGTGGCTAGCTGAACGTTTTAGGGTAACCTCAACAGGTGCGTTATTGCAAAAATCTCTTTCCGAAATTAGCCACCTCTTATATTCCTCTACCTCATGCCAGCCATTTATGTACTAAGTGAGACATAGGCACATGGAGAAGTCTAAATTACTCTTCACATCTAAGTCTCTCCGTGTAGTCTGCAACTGAACGTAGTCTGGTTCCTGGTGAGGAGAAACAATACATGATCAGATAATTGCTATATCATAATATTTACGTAAGTGGGTAAAACTAAGCTTTCCTGGACAACCTTAATTTTTACATGTTCTTGCTGAGTTCTTACAATTGTCACTGTTGCTTATGATATCAGTAATAATATTGAGTTTCCCTCTGCCTTGAGGATTTAGATCCACAGACCAGATCTCTGAATGGTCTTGTTTGTCTATTATAATCTCTGTGGCTCTCCTGTCCTCTATTGGTGAGATGGGATGGGATGGGATGTTGTTAGTGGGGCATGTAGCTAGCAGCACAAGAATGATGAAACTCATGACTTTCCCCCTTCCTCCAAGCTGTCTACTAATCTGCTTGAGCAAACTCAGCTTGGCTACTTTTCCTGTTTTGGTTGGGATATCATCAGAAATGGCATGTGACCTGTGCAGACTTAAAATAGTAACTCTTGCCTGAACATCAGGAATCCTTACTCAGTTTAAAAAAAATACTGATGGCTCCAAAGGGGACTTGACATTGTATGGGAAATTGTTTATCAAAGATGCTGATCTGCAGTAACGCATACACTTCTTATGGAAAATTGAAGCATTCAAGTAAATCTCCTCCTCCAATGAAAAATAGCTAATCTAAGGCCGTGGTTCTGCGACCAGCTGAGGCAGTCTAATTCCTTGCTGCTGGAAGTGAGAGATTTCATTCCTGACTTCCTCGGGGCAATGTGTTCCTGTCCTCTGCATCATCCCAGCTGTGTTACTTGTTAAATCTTTTTTTGACCTTAGTAACATGGCAGGAAGCTATCCAGCTTTTTGCCAGGCTATTTTTTTGCTGTTTTAGTGAGTTGAAGTGGCTTACAGAATTATGACAAGTGTGTGCTACCCAGAGGTAAGCAGCAGGTCTGCATGGCTTAGGGCAGAGGAAAGAGGAGCAGTAAGGTGTCTTCACTTAATAAGTAAATTTAACATCTCACAGCTGCCTAGTGCTCATGGAACTGCATCCTGACTTGCACATGGACAACTGCAGTTGTTGTCCTACAGTAGTTGTGTGCAACTACAGTATTTACAACTACAATATCAGTAAAGCATAGCACCTGGTATAGCACCTGGCTGAAGTATCTGAGCTACAGATACATGTGAACAGTTCCATGTCCCCCCCCGTAACCCCCCCTCGAATTTCTTGGTTTGGCTAAATTTGAGTGAATTTTCATAGAGAGGAAAAGCTCTCCTGTTCCTGAAAGCACTCACCTTCCTTTTGCTGTCTCCAGCTCTTGTCTGATTGCACAGTAAGACAGTTCAACTTGCTATGCTGCTAAAAACTGCTCTTTAAAAATTTTTTGGGGTAAGTCTTTTGCTGTTTTAGCCAGTTGGATTGGTTTACTGGGCAAGCAGATAACTGCCAAAAACAGTGTAAGGGAAACAGTTGAAATGTATTGGGACTGCCAGACTAGAATAAGGGAAGGGATTTTGAGACTAAGAGGGAAGACTGAGAGACCTTTCCCTTTCTGTAGCAGCAGGCTACCCCATCTGTAACTAATGTGTATAGACCAGACTAGTCTGAAACCACAGCAAATTGAATTTCAGGTTATTGCTCAAGAGTTGCTAGAGTTATTGCTAAACTTTTACAAGAAGGTAAATGTGGATATCCTTGCCTTCTCTTTGGAAAGAGCTTCTGTTCAAACTTAAAATAGTGTATCAGTCTGAATACATTGTTTAAATCCTCATAGTTCAGTTTTCAGTTGCTACATAGATAAAATTGTGGACCAGCTTAATTACAGGGAGAAGTACTGATCTCATCCATACTTTTATTCATGTTCTTTTAAGACTTTTATTAGACAAAAGTTGTGGTGATGACTAATATGGCTCTAACTTGGTACATTAAACTAAAACAGTGGCAGCTGTGGTAATTGTATTATTCTTGTGCATGATTTCTTGCTATCTTGTAGTTTGAATGGTTATGTTAGCCTTAAAGTGGTTTTGTCATGTGGTCACTGTTTCTGTGATGGTTAGTCTTTTACTTACGCTCTCAGCAGATACAGTTCATTACACAAGTTCTACATTTCAAGATATATAATTACACAAATATTACATTTTCAGCTTTCCTTCACCTTATTCACACAAATCTATTTATATATATCTGTCAGAATTGAAGAACTGCTTTAATATAACTGCTGATTATCTCCACTCTTTCAGTCTGGAATCGAGCTGTTTGTGAACAGGCTTGACTCTGTAGAGTCTGTCCTTCCCTACGAATATACTGCGTAAGTATATTATGCTGTTTATGTCATTTTCGTTGTCAGTTCTTCCAAAAAGATGAATTTAATTTGTCTTAAAGTATTATCTACATCTTGCTACAGCAGTTTGCCAGTGAGGAATGTCTATTTATTTTGCTAACATAAGTTTTCAAATACAGAATTTTCAATGAGCAGATGGATGCATACATTGCTTCCTTCTTCTCGGTTGTCTTTGCTCGTACTTTAGAAGTAGTGCATGGATTCATAGGCCCTCGTGTAGCTCAAATCACTGCTTTAGGGTAAGTTAAGGTTAAAATGTGTGTGTGCATATATATATATATATATATATATATATAAAATTTACTCTTCTGCATTAGCTGTCATTTTACAGATCAAAGTATTACTGCTGTCTTTAGTAGCCTATAGCCAGATGAGTTAAAGTGGTAACGAGGTGTGAACTTTCCATCAATTACCTTAATGAGGTGTTAAATGTTTTCTTGGTACACATCATAGGAGTGCACAAAATGTATCAGTGCCGGGTACAACTATGTAAAGTTGTTGCTGCAAAGAATGTTTTGACTGTTAATATTGAAGAGGTTAAGCACTAGTTATGTCTATGCTTTAATGAACACAAATGTGATATACTTGAAATTAGGCTGGAAAAACTTGGAGGATGTGCTATTAAATGTGTTGGTGAATAAAACTGCAATAACCTGTTTATTTAATAGTGCTTGTTGTAAAGGAGCTGTCTGTATGTGTGTGTGTGTATGTATATATTTTTGCTTTTATTATTTCCCCCTGCCCAAGAATCTGGCCTACATGCTTTGCTTTCAGAGCTGTCGTGAAACTCTGTGAAGGTTTAATTCTTGGCTAAAATCCCTGTTCAAATAGAAAACTTCTAATTACTTAAGGAAACTTTATGCTACCATGTTTAATATAAACTGAGTTCTGAAATAGCTGATGAAGAGATTTGATTGTTGGTTTTGTTTTGGTTTGGTTTTGGGTTTTTTTTTTTTTTTTTTCAAAATGGGACTGTGACTTTCACACTTTGCTTTGCAGGTTCAAGGAAGAAACTGTTGTCTAGAAGGAAAGCTGTATAGTTCCTTTACTTGTGATGAAGGTGTCGATTTGGGAGCACTGTTTGAGGTCTAATATTTGCAGCTGAGAAGATTTTATTAACTTTTGTATCTTTTCTCTAATTCAGGTTTGATTTTTGTCAAGCGGAAGGAAAGAAGCGTCCCTCTGAAAACCTTGGCCAAGTATTGTTTGGAGAGAGGATAGAACCGTCTCCTTACAGGGTTTGTTCTCTGACAAGGGGTGTTCAGTAATACGTACGTTCAAATGTAACCAAAGGACATCAAAATCTTGGAGATCCTCTTCACAAGGGCTTTATCTCAAAGAGCTTCAAAATCTGAAATTCCACATAATAGAAATCTGCCAATTTAACCTAATTGTAACTATGCACTTTGCCATGAAGCTGTAGTCTGAAATGCTGTGGAGGTTGTCTTCTCTCTTTGGAACCTGCCAAAACCTGATTCTTGCTCCTCAGCTGTCCCCTTTTTAGAAGGAATTAAGTACTCTTATTTCTTGGAACCAGATCTGGAAATATTGCAGCTGTAAAATGGAAGAATTAGAAATGGTGTTAGCCAGCTTGTCTTTTCTGGTGACTGAAGCTCTCACCTTCTCCGCTACACACGTAGTAGGAGAGAAAGTTATCAATTGAATCTGCCTGGGACACCATTGCTGCTATGAGGTGAAATGACTTGTCTGGTAAATCATTGCAGAAAACAGGTTTTAATCAGTAACAAGGAGCTCTTAGTGTAGGGGTCCTACAGTGATCACAGGAGGGTTTTATAGCACATACCAATGTAAAAACCTCCTCTGGAGGGTTAATATGCATAGTCTTGGTAATTTGTTAGGTGTTTTTATTGTATCAGTATAGGCAATTGTATAGGGTAAACTTGTTAAATGCTGAAATTACACAAAGTTTGTTACAACCTTTTTGCTTATATGTCTTTTGTTTTTCTTAGTTCACATTCAAAAAGGAGGAGACATGTAAATCTGTTTGTACAAAAACATATGATACCACAAAACCAGAAGATAAACAGAAACTAGACTTTTTGAAAAAAAGTATGCTACTGAATTATCAACATCATTGGTAAGTTGATATAAAAATTCATAGATTGGTTAATCTAGTATGTTGGTGATAATTTAGTTTATCATTTTGTATCTGCAAGTTAATACAGATTGAACACTAGGTATTTGCACTGAATCTATTACCCTTCTGTTCTTGCAAAAGATGTTATATTGTTTCTTGTCTTCATAAAAAATTTCCTTTGCTTGAAGGATAAGCACCAGGTAGAATGGAAATGAGCCTGTTTCCAAACATAAAGCTTTGTGTAGTTTTTGTGCTGCCTCTGTGTTTACTGTAAAATACTGCTATTCTTTGCACGTGTAAATGTAGAAGTTAATCCTGCCCTAGCTTGAGAAAAGTCTTAAGGGACCTTCATTCTATTGCTATGCTGTCTTTGTTTTCCTCAAGAGCCTTTGCACTCCCCTCAAAAATGTCCAGGAGATAGGATCAATGGTTCTGAGAGAGTTTTATGTGAAATTTTTGTCTTATAGGATATGCAATTGAAGGGGGCCAATGAAAATTAATTAATGAAATAATTTTGAGGAACGCATAAACACTTAGTCCTTTCCTATTCTCTGAGTCCCTCTGTAACCACCTGAGTCGTCTTGGAGCATGCTGGAGCTCTGCTTCTGCTTGGACATTGAGGTCCTCTTCTGATGGGCATTAAGGGAGGAGCAAGGCTGAATGTGTATGCTGAATCTCATGCTGATTTTCAGTTAGGATTTAGCCATGCTCTGCACCCACATCCAAGAAGTGGGAAATGTTTATCAGCAGGTTCCGTCTTGACATTGGAAATACCCAGCTACGCTATTGTATTTGTATAATGCTTTGTATGTTGGTATGCTGTGCAGCCTTTGGGTGCAAGGGCAGAAGGAACAACTTTGGCATGAAGTTGACAGAGTTCCTGTGGCATGTCTTTGCAAGTAATACATGAGCATAATTAACCGATGTTGCCAATGATTCCAAATATGTGCTCCCTGCTTCACAGAAACAAAGGTTTCGGTCATCATCTAATTAGATGAAAACTTTCTGGATATATTAGTAAAAATGCAGGTGAAATGTTGAATGTTGCCATTGTCATTAAATGTTTTTCTGTAATGTCACATTCCGTTTCTTCAGTTTTGAAGCCACCTGTGCTGGAAAGGCAGCGAGTGTTTTTTCTACTGTTCTGGGGAACCAATATGGGATATCCATTTTTAGGGATAAACATGGCTCACTGATGTAAATCTTTCTGGGAACGTCTTGAAAATTAGTGTTGTTGAAAGTTGATAGGTCAGAAGGATTCATAGACAATAGCCATATGTTTATGTAAGTGAACTGGGAAGTAATACAGAAACCCTGAAAGGCACAGCTACTTTTGCAGGGATTTGGAGTGTATAGGCCTAATACTGAAATAAATAGAGCTTCAAACATGCTGGATTTGGTTATATTCCTATTAAATACTGCATATATTTATAATATTTACACCACTTTGAATTTCGCTGATGCATGTTAGTGTGGCATAAAGCTTCAACTTGAAACGTTTGTGTATGTTTTGGTGTATAAATGAAAAATAGTTTCCCAAGGCTTTAACCCTGTCACTCTTTGAAAGAGATTCAACTTCTTTAGGAAAGCCCAAAACTTAAGCTGGCTATGGATACAGTAACTGAAACAGAACTGTGTAAAACTAAGCACAGAGAAAAGTACTTCAGACTGTTTTTTGTCCCTTAGATTAAATTGTGTTACAAATATACTTAGTGTATTTAAGTATATTTTTTTAGCCTGCATAACTAACTTGATAGGACTGTTCAGATTTTAGTAAGATGTAGTTCTATGTTTCAGTGTGAAAACTTCCCTTTAAATTTAGGGCACTCTATACGTATTCTTATATTCTTAGTTCTTTTAATAGCACTTCTACTATTTGGGTTTTTGCTAGGCCCACTGCCCTGAAACTTTAGAACCAGTGGCATGAAGAATCCCTGTTTATGTCTGTTATGGTAATGATAGTCCCCCTCAGCCACAGCTTCACAAAGTAAGTGGCTGGATTTTGTGATGAATGATGCGTGGTCCAGGAGCATGGTCCAGGGGTATGTTGTACAGGGATCAGCAAGGTAGCACAAGTGAGGATTTAATAGAGGTTTATTATCCAGCTTCAATTTATCATAAAATTCCTGGGCAACAGAGACGGTGCAAAGTACTTTTAAGGTTTTAAGAGCCACTTAATAAGATTAGGAATTGACATACTGAATTGGACTCAATCAGCTATACTGATATCTTGGCTGACAATGTTCATCACCAGATGTTCTTGAGAGACATATAAGAACACTGTTGTATAGCATATTTGCCCCACATGTATAATCTCTTCAAGTCATTTTAAATTTGAAGATTAACTGTGAAAAATGATTTGCTGCTTAAACTATCAATTTGTTCCAGCATCGCTGCTTGAAGGCAGCTCAGTGTGTCTTTGCTGTAGAAGATGCAAGGGAAAGCCTTTATCCCAGCTGAACTCTTTAGCAGTAGGTTAGTGCTTTACCTGGTTTTGATTATGAAATGAAAATATTAACAAAAGCAAGAGCTATCTCTAGCGTATATTATAGACGTAAAATTCCAAATATGGTCCAAGTGTAATGAATCTGCATCTGGAATAGCTTCTAATCAGCAACTTAATTGTGTCCCATAGTAGTATGGTGAAACGAGTAGGATTTGGTTGGTGCTGCTGCTGTTTCCAACTCTGTGATAGTCTTTGGAATCTCCCAAGAACCTGGAAGCTGTGTTTTTTTGGGGGCCTGTCTTCACCTCTTCCATTGTGTCAGTGTGAGCCATGAACATTGCTACCTATTTCTGTCTGGGAGCTAATGGTAGGGATGATGCAGATCTCTTCATGTTTTGTGAACAAAGGCACCATGTACTGCTCTTTTTACCCCCGTCTGTTGATGTGCTTTACAAAATAGCGCTTCTTCAGAGGCTGTTACAATACACAACAAATTAATGCTTCGTTATTGTCTGAAATCATAATTCCTGTGTTTTATTAGGTATTAAAAAGTACCTGATGAGGTATGACCAGGTATGAGCTATTTGTTAACATTAATAGCCTAGTGGTTGTAATGATGAGACATTTCATTGTAAAGGCTACTCAGGAGCTTGATAAGTTTTACAAAAATGTGTGTTGTTAAGTTTCAGTGGGATGTTTATTAATAGACCTTTAAAAACATACCTTGGAGCAATTAATGTTGCCTTAAGGGCAGCTACTGAATTTTAAGTCGTCTTTGGATGACTTTATTTTGGGATTTATCTTTCAGCTAGTTAAAACACTTCATAACATAAAGAAACAGGTTTGGGTTTTTTTAGTAGTTCCTTTTACAAAGGGACAGGTGACCATGTTTGGTATCTTTCTCTATGTTTAAAAATATATTTTTGGTTTTGACATTTGTAGTGTTTGTAGCATGTTGGATACTGTTTGTATCTTATTGTCTTATAATTTTCCACAAGCCCTCATGGGGGTGTGGGATTCCTCTACAAATTTTTCATTGAAGCTGAACTATAAACCTACTAGGCTCAGGACTTTTGGGTAATATGAACATAAATCTTGTAAGGCAACAATGTCAAGGCAGCAGGTAAACAATGGAGGGAGGTTTGAAAGTCATTACTTTATCAAATGTGGCTTACAATTTTTTGCTCGTGTAAACCATCTAGTTAAAATATTGCATACTCTCAGGGAACTGCAACTGAGGTCGATGGTCAGGAATTCACTGAAATAGCAAAAAAAAAAAAAAAACCTCAACAAACTTGCATGTTAGCTTTAATGCAAAATAAAAGTTTAAAGAGTGCCATGAAAAATGTATTTTGCAATGGAAGAGTAAAGAGGAAGCTGGAGAATTAATAATATGTATGTGTCTGTAGGCAAAACTTTTTATTTTGTATTTTGTCTTAAAGAAACATGAAATTATCAAGTTCATTTTAGCTGATTTAATGGGTTATTTTGGCTGTTTTTAAAGACAAAATAATGAAATGTTAAATTGTTACAACTTTAGAGTGGGAGAGCTTTATGTATTGGGCTATATTTGTAAGGGAACTTCAGAAACTAATCCAGTGAATAGAGTGTTTTGGTGGTCACAGAGTAAGCCTCCTATTTCCAAGCTATCTTTTGAAGAAATAGACTGATTTTTTTAAAAACTGTTTTTCTAAAAAAGACAAAGTTTCAGTTAAAGAGCTAGATGCTTATTATCTCATTTGGAAATTGGATTGGCAATCGGTGCGATTCCATGGGTTACGATCTGAAAGAATTATTATTCTTGTAGTTAATCTTTCAATAATGAATGTAGCAAAGTTAGATTACTATTAATCTGGTTTTGTTTCCATTACACTGTGTATTTTGAAAGATTGTGAGATGTCCCTGTGCCATTTACAGGATTGTGGACAACATGCCTGTGACCTGGTGTTACGATGTTGAAGATGGGCAGAGGTTCTGCAATCCTGGTTTTCCTATTGGCTGTTATATTACAGAAGATGGCCGTCCAAAAGATGCCTGTGTTATTAATGTATGTTTATGCAACTTTTTTTTTTTAATATCACCTTTATTTAAAGACTGGTATTTCTCCTATTTCCTGTTTCTATGGTGAGTCCTCACTATCTTAAGAACTCTTGTTGCCTAAAACTAGGTAAGTGTTTTGATATCTCTGCAAGTATCACAATTTGTAAGCCTCATCTAAGCCTAAGAACTTTGTCTCTTCTGTTGCATAATACAGAAGGGCTCTAAAAGATAGAGGAAAAAGATGAACATGTGTAGCATTTAGTACCTGTAAAGGGTGAAGGAGAAGAAAAATGTCATCCTTCGTTGCCTAAGAAGTCTAAACATTTGAAGGCTACATTTTTGTGGGATAGAAGTGTTTTCATGGAAGGAGGTTTGCATAGGCGTGTTTGTACCTGTGCATGGAAATTAATACTTCTTGAAGGATTGCTTTCCCTAAAACTGTGTGGGCTAGTGGAAGAAGGTAGAATACAAGACTTCTGAGTGAACAAAGCTTCTCCGGTGAGAGACAGATCTATTGGATTAACTGGAGGAGGTCCAGATAAACGTCCTCCTAAGTGTTATGGAGATAAGAACACAATAGAAAAGCCAGGATGTCTTTAGATTACCGCAGACCTCTTCCATGGAGAAGTCAGTGAGAACCTGGAATAGGTTTTTGGTTTTACCAAAATGATTGGTTTTACTTAATGGATCTTACCAAATATGATGGTTTCTGCAGTTTCTAATTTTGTTTCCTTTCCTCCATAATTAATTGGTTTCAGAGGCTCCATATGAATGGATGCTTGAAACACATTTATGATCAAATATGTAATCTGGCAATATGCTTTTAATCTTGTTTCTATACTTGTTTTTAATAAAAGGAAAATAACCGTTGAAGGAGTAACTGAAGGACTGTAGAACACCACTTTGTTTATATAACTATTCTTATAATTAGGGTGCTTTGTAGAAAGGGGTGTGGATAGAACCCTGAAGAAGTACTAATTGAACTTCAGTAGACATAATGCTTGTGATTTAACAACCTCTTTAACTGACTAAATTCTAAGCTGATGTTTCCCTTTGCCTGAGATTTGTATTCAGCATTCTTGGCTGCTGCTTGCAGTTCATCCCTGTGCATCTTTGGTTTCAAATGTCAAGGTGGTTCTGTCACAGAGAGCAATTATTTGCATTGTTTGTCTTGGGAGGTTCTGTTTAATCTATGAAAAATACATACGTTGTTTTAAAATAGCTGATGTTTATGAAACACTTCCGATAATGAAAGTTGTCACATAATTATCTATTCAGTTTGCTACTTCAATTAAATAAAATGGGACATCTTCAGTTACTGAAATATTTTAATCAATATATTTATATTTATAAATTTTATATTTAAATACATTTTTCTACTTTTCAACTGTAGTAGACAGTTCTTAGCATTAACTTTTCTAGTTTGTCTTTAATGCAAGGCTTTAATGCAAAGACTTTACTGTCTTTGTATTCCCAGAATCCTGCATTCATCTTGTAGGAGAACTTCTTGACAGAAAAACTGTACACAGTCTAAAATTCTGTTGTGTAAGCTTTTAGATGTCTTTATCTTTTTGATTGTTTAACACCATCCTTTATCATTGCAGTCAGAATTTCATGAAAAAGATACTTTTTATATCTTCAACCATGTTGACATAAAAATATATTACCATGTTGTGGAAAATGAAGCTCTGGGAGCAAGACTAGTTGCTGCTAAACTTGAACCAAAAAGGTTAGTACTCAGAAATAACTTGATGACAAGTTATTTGTGGTGGTCCATTCCAAGATACTTGCTTTGATCTGGGGACTTGTTGCTAGTCAGAAATGTTTTCAGATGTGACATGTAGATTAACTTTCCTGTTGATTGATGTAGTCTAATGTAGGACAGTCTAACATAATTTTGTTCTGAATTTGATAGATCTTTGTGCACTATTTCCTATTTGGGCCAAAAAAAAGATAAAATAAAACCTGGAAGTGGTATGTGTTCACTGAAGCAACTCTCATTTCCCTACTGGGGAACATTCTGTCTTGTGACGGAATAGGCCACCAGTGCCCGAGGCAGGAGTAATCGGAGTGCAACATTTGATGTCTTCGGCAGTCAATATTTGAATGGAATGATTTCACGAATAGACTCATCAGTTGTTCTGGTGTCTGTGTGGCTTTTGCACAACTGATGTCTTATTATTTCTTAGCATCTTGTCTTTCCTTTCTTTTGTATCCTTGGCATACCTGAGCTTGTTGCATTGTTGGTCCAGCATAATGATGAAAGTATTTTTTTCTGACAAAAGTTAGTAATTCTGTTGTCACTTTTTGAGTGTTTTGGAGGTTCTTAGCAGTACTCAGACTTCTTTAATTTTTGGTGCTCAGCTTTAGAGACTGTGCTCTCTATAGTTTTCTTTTTAGAAGATACAACTGTTGTTTAAAAAGTTCAATTATCAAAAAGTCCTGTGCTTATGATACATTTCTTATGAGTTCTGAAATTTATGAGGCATTAAGAGCAATTTTTATATTTAAGAGAAGAATGTTGGATGAAACTGATGCTTGTGTAAGATGAGTGAATTCTTTAAGAGTGTTGTCACTGAAGCAGCTTTCATTCTGGGTTTTTTCTTCCTGCAGTTACAAACATACTCATCCAGACAACCCTGATTGCTCAGGAGTACCTATGGATATAAGTAATAAGGCTAATGGAGAAGTCAAAATTGCTTACACATACTCAGTTTCTTTTCAAGTGAGTTCTAAGCTTTCTGTGGTAGTTACCTCTTAAAATCATGCATTAATACTCTGAATTATAAAGATGGACAACTAAAATTATCTCAGAATAGTGAATTTGTGGTTTTAAAACTTTATTTGAACTGGAATGTCAGAGATGGCTTGGGATTTAACCACATGCTTTACAATTTTGCATACCATGCCACACACACTGAATGTGAAATGCATATGTGTTTTTTAAAAGAACCACGCTTTCCATGTTTACCTAGGTTGTCTGGTAGATTATTTTTCAGTTCAAGCTCTGAGAAATTGTGTTTCAGCAAATTAGTGTTGTAGGTAGGTTGAAGCTGCTCATTTTCTGGTCTCCTGCTGCAAAAGCTTTCTTTTCTTCAAGGTCTTCCTCCCATGGAAATTTGCAAAAGAGTAGGAAGCTGGTATTCTTTGTTCTGCCACTCTCTGAAGACAGGGGAGCAGTATATCAGGCAACTGTAGGGAGCAGTGATACTCTCATTCTGGTGACAAGAGATTTTTTTTTTTTTTTTTTAATGGAGTTTGCTGGACAAACTGTATCCCAAAGTTTCCCACTCTTTCCCAGACTGTTTCCCTATTAGTCTAAGACCTCAAAATGCAAGTGACTTGCTAAAAAGAGTGCAGATTATAACTGGATTTCTTGACTCCCTGTGTATGTATTGAAGGGATAGCTCACACACAGCAGTTCATATTTTCAACCTCAACAATTCTGTGATTCTTCTGGATATGAAGGAGTTGAAGGAGTCTCCACCTTCCTTTTTTTTTTTTTTGTCATTATGGACTTTAATCAGAATCTTGGCAACTAGCAGATTAAAAAATAGCAATAGGGCAATTTTGTTTAACCTTTTTCTTGTTCTGATTGCAAGGCTAGTGGTGTCTTTCAAAATGATAGGCCACTGTCATAGTAAGGCTGTTCATATATCTATCTTAATTCTAGATTTATAGCCTGCTGTAGGATTCAGTTCAGCTGTGGTGAAATGGAGACTAGATAGTTGATCTTTAAAGTTAGTTGGAGAGTAGCATTGAGTTAGGGTGTGGGATCCACTGCCACTGTCATAAGAAGTACACAGTAAAGCACTGGTCTTATAATATCATTATATCACCACGCAGTCTCAGGCATGAACCCCTTTTATCTCTTATAAGCTGTTATAGCAGTGTTTGAAGAATTACTATGATCGTTCTTTAGTAATTGCTCTAGTAATTTGGTTTAGATTCTATGGTCAAATCTTAGGTTAGTTTTAGGTAGTTGTTATTAAACTATTTCCTTCAAGGCATGCAAAATTAAATTTTCAATTTGTCATGAGATTTAAGATTGCTTTGCATGAACATCAACTTGTAAATTTAAGATGGATACTGACTGTATCTGAAACTGACGTGTTCACTCTTTCAGGAAGAAAAAAGTATAAGGTGGGCATCAAGATGGGATTATATTTTGGAATCCATGCCTCACACTCACATTCAGTGGTTTAGGTGAGAAGAAAGTTTGTCTTCAAGTGTACTATACTGAAGTGTTTACATTGCAATTTGATGATTTTTAAAATTTTTTTTTTTAATTCAGTATTATGAATTCCTTGGTGATTGTCCTCTTTCTGTCTGGAATGGTGGCTATGATTATGTTAAGGACACTGCATAAAGACATTGCAAGATACAATCAGATGGATTCCACTGTAAGTCTGAAATGTACCTCCTAAAATTTATTTGGAATGTAATTTTTTCAGCAAAATGTATTTCTGTAACAGGCTGTTTAAATGGCAATCTACTGTATTAAAATAGGTGTATTTTCCTTTACAGGAAGATGCTCAAGAAGAATTTGGCTGGAAACTGGTTCATGGCGATATTTTCAGGCCCCCAAGAAAAGGAATGCTGTTGTCTGTTTTTCTAGGCTCTGGGACGCAGATCTTAATAATGACTTTTGTTACCCTGTGTAAGTAATAAAGTGGGGAGGAGTTAGTTGAGTACAGATGATCTTTCACTGCTAATTGCAAGGTGCTAGTAAAAATAGCAGTATAGTTTTTATCTAGAAATTTCTTGAAAGTCTAAGATTAGAAACAGCTGAGCTGATATAGTAGACACAGAACTTAGTATATATATAACTGATGTACTGGCTTTAAGTCAAATGTATAATTACTTTCCAAAATTGTGCATCTTTGCTTCATAGTTTTTGCTTGCCTGGGATTCTTGTCACCTGCTAACCGGGGAGCTCTAATGACCTGTGCTGTAGTTTTGTGGGTACTGCTTGGAACTCCAGCCGGTTATGTTGCTGCCAGATTCTACAAATGTGAGTAAAAGTTATTTAAAATGACAGGGCTTAAGTTCATTAAAGTAAATTATCATCACAGAACTGATTTCTATTTTCCAGCACTGTTTGTAGTTTCCCTCAGGGCAAGATGGAGAAATGTACTTACCATTACAACAGAAACCACGTATAGAAAGCTGACATGGTTACAATGGTTTTGATGCGATCATGCCTAGAGACCCTGAATTGCTCTTGCTACTGTGTATTTATGGAATTGGAAAGCAAATTCCATTTTACTAATACTATGCTCATTACATCAGACAGTTTTGTACTTCAGTTTCCTACAGCTGGGGGGTTGGGTGTTAACTTGCATTTAGTTTTAGCCATCAATGTTGCTTGGTAACATTCCCCCCTGCCCCATGAACCTCTGTTCTTGTATGCCTGAGATTTGTCACCGCTTTTTAGCTAGTTCCTACGTCTTTGGGAGAATGGTGCTGATCAGACTGTGGCAGGGGCATTAGGGGGAAGGCTTATTAGGTGTTCTGTAGTTGTAGAAATCAATGCAGTGGTGTTTGGGCACCTGACAGTAGTTAGTTGATACTGTTTTCCTTAACTGATCCCAGTTAGCTGTTGTTTCAAGGCCTGCCTACCAACCTTAAATGGTTTTCCCCTGTACCCTCTGGTTTATTTTAAGGTGAAGCATGCCATCCCACATACAGCTTGTTTTAATTACCTTACTCAAGGTACAAGGCTCTTTATGACTGAGCTTGATCTTTTGGACTATTTTAGTTCTGAACATTTAGTTCTGAACTATTAGTTCTGAACAGGGCTAGAGGAATTTATTTCTGAACTTCAACCTGGCAGTAGGCATTGGAGTTCTTTCTTCTAATGATTTTGTAATTTTCATGTGGGGAGAACCACTAGGGTTGTATTTTGTAGGGAGTTTTTCCACAGTGGTAGTTATGTGATAGTGAACTATTCCTTGTCCTTCTCTTCAAGTCAATTAGACTTAAATGGAAGGAGACTTTAGGACTAAGAGCATAATTGAGGACAAAGTTATTGTTTATATCATGCCATATATTATGTGTTTTGAAGGATATTTTGAAGTGTATTGATGGTAAATTGAATCCAGTATCTTTGGTGGAGATGTAGCTAATAATAACTACAATAACTACATTTCATATTATACTTATTGGGAATCATTCAGTTGATACTTGAA
Source organism: Mycteria americana (assembly GCF_035582795.1). Taxonomy (NCBI): domain Eukaryota; kingdom Metazoa; phylum Chordata; class Aves; order Ciconiiformes; family Ciconiidae; genus Mycteria; species Mycteria americana. The sequence goes on along the minus strand of NC_134365.1, from coordinate 162,904,467 downwards.
TATTGTGTTTAACTACTAAGACAGTGAGTGACTGATCCAGAGATATTCTTATTAGAATATGAGGCGGTCCATACCCTGTATAGAGCATGTAAAGATGAATGTTTCTCCTTACAGTATGCAAATAATGTGAGACATAAACCAAAATGCAACTGAAATGGATATCCAGTTTTAAAAGTGGTGGGTTTTTTCAACATGGCATTTAAAAAGTGAGACCTGAGCTGAAGTTAAACAGTTTATCTTAATAACCGGTGCGATGTTCTACCAAGATTTTATAAAGAAATAGAAACTTAATTAATATCACTCTAACCATAATAACTTCTGACTCTTGAAGTAAAGAAGCATGTCATTATGGCAGTGCTCAGATGAAATTGTCAGCTTCACTGAATTCCAGCAGGTTTTTTCCTTTGAAAGTATACTGACTATAATTTTTATCAGCATAGTGCAAATTCATAAAGATATTCTTAATAAAACTACCTTTGTTCTTTTGGTATCTCCACTGCTTAATGCTGTTAAGACTCAAGAGAGCATCACTACTTCCTGTAAGCGTGTTAGTCCTGACCTTCTTGTAAGATTCTTAGTCAAGAATTATTTCAAGAAAACTGTTAAGTTTGCTTTTCACATATTTATATCTTATTTTCCTACTGAAACCTGCAATCAAATGCTAGAAAGCTTAAACGTCTTAATCATTCCAGGTTTAAACTGTTTTTTAAAGACTTAAAAGTACTGCAAATCTGTTTCCTCCTTTTAACAGATAAAGTGGTCAGAGACCCCGTTTATTTAGTTGGTATACTTTTCCTGACCTTGGTCTGAGGCTTTGCTTTGAAGCTCTGTGATTAAGCAATATGCTCAGGGAGTTCAGTTTTATTACTGAAGATTTAGTTTACTGTTTTAAACTTGGGCATGATAGCACATTATTTGAGTATTTGCAAGCTAAGTATAACAGGTAAATGGACTGGAAAATTAATAGTTGTGAGCTTAATGCATGTTTTGATGACTGTCAAATGTTTTAATACAGCATTTGGAGGTGAGAAATGGAAAACAAATGTCCTGCTGACATCATTCCTTTGTCCTGGGTAAGTTGAGAATATCGCCATGATTAAAAAAATTAAATTGTGCTTCTCTGACATGCATAGCTAATTTTTAAGTTTCAGCTATACATGTAAATCTTATTACATCGTTCCTTTATTCCAGAGGCTACAGGAATATCATGGCACTTTTGACAAAGATAAATATGTTAATGGCATATCATCCTTAGATATTTTTTTAGTAAGCATTTGTTTACTCTCACCACATGAAAAGGTTGATTAAGAAAGAGCATTATGATAGTAGTAAGTTTGAGACAGGCACGCTTTTTCATTGCTTGGTTTTACTCTCTAGGCTCTTTCTCTAACCACACTGTAGTTGGTCTTATATAGTGTCAGGTACTGTATAACTACTGCGATAAATTTTTCTACTTAATCACAGCAAGCAGTCTTACCCTGAAGTGTGGTTAAGACAAGCATATATTTGAAATTGCTTAGTTGGAATGTCAGCTCCTGCTGGAGTTCAGTCCCACTAGATTAACAAAGAATTGCTTGTTTGACCTCTTCATTTTGATATTTTGTGTGCATCATTTCATTTTAAGATATTTTCACTAAAATCTTAATACAGTGCTATTGTTTTGTTAACATTATTAAATATTAAGGAGTATTTCTGTGCTTTAAGTGTGTTATGTATTTTTCAGAATTGTATTTGCAGATTTTTTTATCATGAACCTCATTCTCTGGGGAGAAGGCTCTTCAGCGGCTATTCCGTTTGGTACTTTGGTTGCTATTTTGGCACTCTGGTTTTGCATATCTGTACCGCTGACGTTTATTGGTGCCTATTTTGGTTTTAAGAAAAACGTAAGTGTTTTTGAGAAATTGTTTTGTAAGCGTGTGTATACACATATACACACACATATGCATATATATATATACTTTTCACTGTATAGACTATGACTGAGGTAGCACCTAAGCTAGTTGTGTTGTCAGCTCCAGTCCTGTTCGGTTACTTTAGAGCTGCATTAGATATCCAATCTTTGGATTCCAGGACATTGATATTCAGTTGGTTGGTGGTGATAATTCTCTGCAATGATTAGGGTTATCATATTTAATTGAGTGACTGCACCAGATAAAGCAGTGATTTGGGCATTCTTTATTTTAATTAGCATCTCTGCCATTACTAAAAAATTGAGTTGACCCAGCCAAGCATAACGGAAAGCAACTTACGCGTTTCTGGTTTTCCCCCATGTGTGTTGTTCCTGTCTGCCCTCTCCACTCAGTCTTTAGAAGGATATTTTCTGATCAAATTGCTAGAGATTTTGTGAAATCTCTTTGCATAAGTGTTCTGTAAATGGTTATCACTGTTCTGCAGACATTAATTGGGGTTTACTCCTAAACTGACCAATTTTACCTATTTATATGAGGGCTCTTTGTGACACTAGTGACCAAACCTTCTTAAATAGTGAAATTGGTTCTCCATTTTTGCTTAAAAAGTGGTTTGCTGTGCCCCACAAACTTTAAGAGCTATAAGTTCAGATATTTTTGTGTTTTTTCCTGTATAGGAAGCCAGACTTCCATCTCTCTGTGGCTCTCATGGAATACATTCAGAGAATACTTAAATATCTTAGAAGGCACTTTTAAAGTTGATTGTAGTTATCCAGTTTTTATTAACCAGAATTCAGTGGATTTTTTCTGATAACCAGGTTGAAATTCCAGCAAACCCCCCTGCATTGTACAGAGGCAGTTCTTTAAGAAAGGAGGATTTGATAAACTAAGGCAATGTCACAGGTATCACAAATGTGTTAAATCAGAAAGCAAGTACCTAGCAAGTATCTATTGATGCTCTTGATGTAATCTTTACAAAAGGAGAAAGATGGCAAAGTATGCATTTATCTGCCTTAAATTTTTTTCTCCCACCATGCTGATCTATGTATGCATCTTCAGTTAGGATTTAATTGCCAGATTGAATCCTCTCAGTTTGTAAGTTTGCCCTAATGTGATTCTTGGAGTCAATCCTGAAAAACAACATACAGGTATTTTTGAAGGGGAAAGCAAGAGTCTGCACCACCACTACCCCCCAGCTGAAAAGTGAGAAATCAACTCAAGCTCTGTAACAGATCATAGATAAGTAATCAGAACAAGGGAAGTCCAAAATATCTGTTGCTGTGTTTTCAATAAGAGCTGTCTTTTAGCTTGTTTGCCTAACAAATGTCGGTAGCTAGGCTGGTAGCGAAAGCAGATGTAGTGGTAGCTGGGTACGTGCATGTTCAAAACAAATAGTAGACTTTTGCCACCACTCATTTCAAAAAGAAAGCAAAAAGGCGGTGCTGTAGTTTGACATGTTCTTATTTTTGTTTAAAGGCTATTGAACACCCTGTTCGCACAAATCAAATTCCTCGTCAGATTCCTGAGCAATCATTCTATACAAAGCCGTTACCGGGCATTATCATGGGAGGAATTCTGCCTTTTGGATGTATCTTTATACAGTTGTTCTTTATTCTCAATAGTATTTGGTAAGTTAACCACGATCTATTTGAATTTTCTCTGTCATAAAAACTTTCACAAAGAAATTACCACCTTTTCTTCGAGATGCTTTGACTGATTTTTGGTGATGCAGGGTTATCAGGTACTGGTTCAATAAAAATGTAAATGGTAACATCTTTTTAACGTTTTGTGGTTTAGAAGGTATTCAGTGCCTGTTTTGCTTGTCGAGGTGAGTAGAGAAGTGGCTGTGATATGCTTAGCAATTTACAGCTGACCTACAATATTCAAATAGCTAGTTTTCTCATGCTACTCCTCTGACTTCATGTAGAAGTGGCTCTGAAGCTGACATATGGCATATAACTTGAGAGTAGTAAGTATATTAAAATTTACTTGAGGTTTTTTTTTTGGTAGTTGCAGTTGTTCAGCTAGAAATGTATTACTACTCTTGGGAGAAAAAAGAAACAAGAATAAATTTTGTGAAATCTTTATAACGGCACAAGAGAGTAATTCTCTTAAAAAATAAAGCACCAAAGACTAGTCCAGTGTAGGTGAATTCTGATGTGATCTCATAGCCCGCTGACAAACTAATCTACTGTGAGGGATTTGTCTTCCTTCTGGCACAATTTAGTTATTGGATCTTGTTAAACTGTTTCTGAACCTTGAATAGGTGCCTCTACCCAACATAGACAGCTACAGTATTTGACATTTCTTGTTATTTTGCAGCTCTGCCCCTTTGATTGAAATGTGAGGTGAAATACAAGTTCTGCTGAAGTCAGTGGAAGAGGTCACGCTGACTTCATTGGAAGTGTAATTTCACTCATTATGTCTAGCCAGTTCTTTCCCTAAAATCCCAGCCAGGACCATGCTTTGGGCTTGCTTTCTTGCTGTTTTCAGACTGAGCTGCCAAGGCTCCTGTTCTTCAGTTAGAAAACAAATTACCCAACTGTATGGCCACACAACTGATAGTACCTCAGTAGGAAGGGGAATACTTAAGGTGAAGGTGATATTACTGCACATGGAGAAATAATATTAGCACAGTGTCCATTTATTTTTTTTTTTAATTCCCTTTTATAGGTCTCACCAGATGTATTACATGTTTGGCTTCCTGTTTCTGGTATTCATTATTTTGGTTATTACATGTTCGGAGGCCACAATATTGCTCTGCTACTTCCATCTATGTGCAGAGGTAAGAAATATTCTTCAGTATTCATACTTGATATTGTTTTAAGGATGCTTCCAAAAACTTTTAAGGCTTTTGTATTTGGAAATAAGTATTCCAGAATTCAACATGAACACCATTACTAGATGACCTTAAATCATGTCTTTAGAAAGTGAAGCAGAAGTGGCAGGCTACTTTTGGCAAAACTCGTAACAGCTATTAAAACCCTGCACCGAGTACCACTAAGTCAGATATCTCATCTTCAGAGTCTTAACTCCCTGTTTTCTGAAGATCCTAAACTAATCCATTAACATTGTCTAATCAAAGTGCATTTTTGCACATGCCCAACCTTGGAGGGGAAAAAAAAAAATCTCTGTGGCTGGCAATAGTAGGTCTGGCTTATTTGGGATTTTAGATTTTTGCCTATTTGATATTGACTTTTTGGTTTCTTATCTCTAATTGCGAATGGTGTAGTTAACGCAGTATTGATTATATATAGTTCTTTTCCTGTAGATAAAAATTATTAAAACTCACTTTTTGATAAAGTAATAATAGAAAAAGGAGCTCTGCGTTCAGTAATAGGGTCAGTGCGTTAGAGGTACGTGGAATATTACTGATACATACTTTCTTTTCCCACCCCTTCTAGGACTATCACTGGCAGTGGCGTTCATTTCTCACTAGTGGTTTCACTGCAGTTTATTTCCTAATATATGCAATACATTATTTTTTTTCTAAACTGCAAATCACAGGAACAGCTAGCACCATTTTATATTTTGGTTATACCATGATTATGGTTTTGATCTTCTTCCTTTTCACAGGTAAGTATATCAAACCTTAATTTTAAATGTTGAGTCTACCTTTAGCTTTGCACAGTAGAATCCTTGGCAAAACTTATCTTGATAAAGGATCATAAATTTATACATGTCTTTGATTTTTTTCCAGATAGTTGTGTAGCATTTTGCAACTCTCTGATCACAAATGTTAGTGAAAGACATTAGGTGAGGATGAGGCAAAACTACTGCTAATTTGAGTTGTGGCCTATAATTAGATCTTCAAATACGATGCCTTTAAACATGATAAATACTTCTCTAGATTTCATTCCTATGTTAGTCATGTGACAAACTACATTTATTAAATTAAATGTCTTTGGAGAAGCACACTTCAAATCACAAAAAATCAAGTCTAAAGTTACAGTGCCAATTAAGGAAAAAAAATGCAGCTTTTGTGGAATAGGAGGAAGGAAGAGAGGAGTAAAAGTTGACAGAGAATACTTTTTTTTTTTCCATTTGCTCTCTTCCGGAACTTCTTCACCTTCTTTCCCAATTGCATTGAAGTGGCAGGGGAACAAGAACTTCTTAACCATTTTTTGATGCAGGCATGTCAGAACCTTGTCATCTTTATTGTGAGCTTTTGGAAAAGCACCTGTCTTAGATGCTGTGTTTCAATTTCCTCTTCAGTAAGTGAGATGAGGTGACAAAATCTTCCTTTGTCATCTTCAGTACTAAAAAGGAATCTTCAGTCAGACACACTTATCCCTTGTTTGGTGTGGAGGAATGGCAATGAAAGATGCAAGAAGTCTCCTTTCAAACTCTCATGCAAGAAGGCAGCAACCACCAGCTCCCCAAAAATCTTAAAAATACTAAATTCTGTTTCAGCAGAATGTAATCAGTCTTTGTGGACTTTACCCTACAGAGCAATATTTTTGAAAGTATTTTGAACTGATCAATGCTTTAAATTATTTCAAGCTCCACGTTTATGAAGAAGTTTAATGATTCCTAAGGCTTTGATATGGATTTATGTATACAGCCTTAAAGGCTACATTTTGAGGCCTGCTAGAACACAAATGGCTTGTCATCAGAGCTTTTAATACAGATCTCACTATAAGTAGAATTTTCATTTCCACTTAATGTAGGAGAACAGCAAAAAAAATCTAGTGGGAAAAGAACTGACATTTGAGAATGGTGTTCATTTTAAGACTAACCAAATACTAATTTCAAAGACATTGCCACTTCAGCTGAGGAAATATTGAAGCAGTTTGTGCACCACAACTGAATGCAGATGATGATGAACAGGAGCAAGAGCCTGCAAGGAGTTTCTTGGGTCATTGCCTGTTAAAAGGAGGGAATGAGACTTAAGTACATTATATAATCTCTTTGAAAAGTGATCAAGCTGTGTTCCAAAAGTGGTTAGTTTTATCTTCCATCCTTTTTAAGTCAGTCTAATGTGTTTTGGCATTGCTTGCGGATGTTTTGTAAGTTACACATCATTTCTACTTTTATTTATATTTTGTGTACTGGTTAGCAAGTCATTCTGAATGTGTAGATCAGAGATTCTGTGCCTCCCTTTCTCGCTCCATCTTATTTCTTGCCCTGCCTTTCTCTTAACCTTTATTTGTGATCTGGGTTTACTAATAGTCTTATTGAACTAAAGAATTTAAGAATGCATGGTTGTTCAACTAGAAATGAATGTGTACTGCTGTATGTAGATCAATTTTAAATGCAGTGCAAACTTAGAAAGTAGCATGAAAAAATAATTAGGCCTTACATAAGTGTAAGGTCAATTAATTTAGTTTCGCTAGCTTTTCCAATAGATATGCAGCATGTCTGCCTTTAATAGTAAACAGTCTTGGCCAAAACCAGAATTATGTTTACCCTGTCTCCTTTGTTCAGTCTGTTTACTTTGGTTGCATGCAGTAATTCCGGAGTGCACACATTCAAGATAAAGGGGATTTACAGTAAATTTTCTATGCTGAGACTTGGCTTAGCTGCCCTTCAGCACCTAAGATACCCATATAATTTCCATCTTTTGCCCTTATTCTTTCAAGTCAGTCACGTCACGTGACATCGTCTAGAGGCATTAAGATGTGTCCAGTGCATCTCCCTTTTCCTTTGCTCACACGTTCACTTTCAGTTGACCAGTTGGCTGTGCAGCGCCTGCCAGCAAATCTGTGGAGTCCTTTCCCGGGTAGGTTCACAAGCATGGAAAGAAGAGGTGGTTTACTCTGACCCCTTGAGATGCTTTCTGTAGTAGTCATTTGTATGTAATTGGGACAGTGGAGATGTCAGTTATGCTGTGCAACTTGAACTAGTCTTTCGGAGTTTGTATGCTTTCATTTCTTGAAATTTTCGGTTTCTATATTGAAATTAGGGGAAAATACATGTGAAGTTAACCAAACGGTTAGAACTTTGAAACATCATATGCTTAACGATTTTTTTATCTACTTCCCACAAGATTAAGTGCAAATTACCCTTTAATTTGAGGGAATAGTCCTATTTCTTAAGATTTAAGAATAATTTTGTCCATTTAGGTTGATAGGCATTCAAAGGTGGATATGTTCAGTTGTCTGAGATTTACTGAAGTGCTTTGAGATAAGGTTTTACAGAAAAAGTTAGAGGCAGGGTAAAGGGACAGGCAGTTCTCCAGTTTCTTAAACGAAAAAGCATATTAGCAATTTAGCAAAAACTGCTCCTAAAGGCAACTGACTTCTTGTGCCAGGATGATAAAGAAGCTAAAAAGAGAAAATCATAATTGTTGTATCAAAACTAGTCTGCTGCTGCTTACTCATCTGTTAAAAATCGTCAGAATCAGGAAGGGTTTTGACGGTGCCCTGCTGCTATGTCAGTGTAACACATGCTTCAGGCACTTGCATCCATACTGCATTCCAGGTCATTGATCAGACTCAGCAGGCAAAATACTGGGAGCTACATGACAAATCTTTGATTCACAGCTGGGACCACAACTACGTATCATAGTAAATGAGTCAGTTAAACATCAGTAGTTTAGCAAGCGTGAAGGAAAAAAAAGAAATTACCGTGATATCATCTAAGGTTTCTTCCAAGCTTGTATAGTGAATGAGTTAGCACACAACTTTTGTCGTGCCTCTTATCAGATCTAAAATACAGGTGATTTTTTTTTTTTTAAAGAACTTACTTAGCTCTTGCATAAGTTAAGGTTATGATTTTAGAAGAGTTACTCAGGCAAAAATCAGATAATCTTCAGGGCTTTTTTCCTGTCCTAGTTTTTGTGGGAAACGAAGGTTCCTGTAACAGGTGTTCTGAGCTGCTGTTTAGTCCATTATCGTTCTGATTGAGGCTGCATTTTGAAGTAATCTGGTTAGATTAACAAAGCCCAACTATATTAACTACTTTGCATTCAAAAGAGTATTTTTGTTAAAAACTTCTGTTGGAGTTTCACAAAGAGAAGGGATGCAGCTATTTTTGTTCAGCTAAAAGGATTATAAGTTATCAGGGAAACAGTCTTCGTCCTTAAATTTTAGTTCAAGTTTGCTTATACCTTTTGACTGCCTTAAGTATTTCAGAAGTGTTTATTTTTAAGGTAACACGTGTTTTCAATAGGAAGTACAGGTTGCGTAGTAACTATGCTATGGTTTGAATTACACAGAAATAAAGGTAGTGTTCTAATTTTCCAAGACCTTAAAGTATAACTAAGAAATGGGAACTCCTTTTGATGCTGTCAATCTAATTGGTTTATTAAATATAGTAACAATATTCTGACCAGCTGAGCAGATCAGGTAAAGTGTGTGTGACTAGTCACTAAAGAAGGGTGAAGTGGAGCAATGTGAAGGAGTTGGACTGGGGAACAATAAAACAACCGAGAACAAATACGTAGGAAGAGAAATAACACAGAAACATCTTAAAACTAGAGTCTTCCATGTGATCAGCTCTATGATTGTGAAAATAATGAGAGATAGTAGTTGATGCTTATAAAGGATGTACTGAAGATGAAAGATAGAAGATTGCATATACGTATGTCCTGATTTATGAATTACAGATAGAAATTGATGTCCCCTGTGTCAGTTTTCCTGACGTGTAACTTCTTTTTTTTGTTGTTTTGTTTTGTTTTTAGGAACAATTGGATTCTTTGCATGCTTTTGGTTTGTAACCAAAATATACAGCGTGGTGAAAGTTGACTGAAGAAACCGATGTAAAGAATTAACACAGAAGAGGTTTAATCTTCATTAACATAACTTAAAGACCTGGTCTAGTTGATGAACTTGAGCTTTATCAGAAGTATTGGCTTCCTATTCTTTGAGAATGATACTGAATATGCAGCTACTTTTTCCACTAACACGTTTGTATTGTGACTTAACCTGTTTTCATTCAGATCTTAATGAAGATCAGAGTTACAATATTTATGCATTTGTAAATACAACTATACTTTAAAAGAAATGTTAAATTCTAATGGCAGAGTAGAAGTGGCTGTATTACACAACTTAATGATACTTCTGATCAAAGTACAACTGTAAATAGGTTTTTCTAGCTTGGTAGGTGGGATGAATTATTTTTCTTTGAGGGAAATGAGAACTTTTTATTATGCTAACTTTGAAGGATGACTCCTAAGAAGTGTTGCTTTTAGTTTGGATGTGATTTTTATTTTTTACTGATGTTACGTCCATAAATACTCTGATTTCTGTGACTTCATTAGTTTGGTGTTCTTGGCCTTTTAAACTATGTGCCTCTGAGTCCTTGAATTTATAAATTCATAATCTAATAAATATTGTAAAAATGTCTTCAGTGGCTTATTACACATTATAGCTTCATAAAAATATGTAAATACGATTATATTGAAGATGGATGCTTAAAGATTGCGTATTTTACGGTATTTTCTATGGTTTAATGTATATTGACACACCCTTAGATCTGCAAGAAATGTTATTTGTGCTACATGGCTATAACACGGAAATGTGATTGTGGCGCATGAGAATTAAATTATACACACATATAACAAAACCACTCTGCAGCATTAATCCAGTCCTTATATCCTCCAGATACGTTCTCAGAGATCACTACGGAATTGTCAGTATGTTGAGAAGATCTTATAACGCATGAGTCAGCATTCTCTGCTGATCTTGCTTTTAGATCTCTATGATGCATATTCTATACAGCAACTATTGCTGATTGTACTTAATGTAGGTTAAAAAATAAACAAAAATTACTATTTTTGCCTTATATTAAGAGACTAATGTCGAATTTGGATGACTGGCATTAAACCTATATTTGCTTTTTTTGAAAATGGAGTATTTTGTTCATATCTTGTTCGGTAATTTTAGACTCCTAATACAATTTGGCTTTTGGCATGTTTTCACAAGCCTGATAAAATTTTATTTAAAATTAAACTTATTGTACCAATTGCCATTCATAAGGTTGGGATTTTTTATTCTTACCGGTTTACTTTTTTTCTAAAAGACCTTAACCTAACAATCTTGAATATTGAGCCCAATAAAAATATCTTTGGTTAAGGTAACTTGTCATTATTAACCTCCTAAAAGTTGGCATGTAAAAAGGTTTCAGGTGACATTTCCTAGACTGCTGTGCTCCACAACCCCACCCAGACGAACCACGCCACTCTCATGCTCTGCCTATCTCCAACCACAGCTCTGTTCAGATGTTGTGGATAGGTTTGTTCTTGTGCCCCTCCCCACATGCAGTCACTAGGAAATGCTGATTTCAGATAAATCTTCCATGTTTTATGTTCAAAACAGGAAAAGGGTGAGTGTGGTAAGCGTTTGTTCTTTACTAATGCAGTGTGAGCTGTAGTGTGACTCTTGATTTAAATTTTAAAAAGTATAAAATTGAACATTCTTAATATCCCTGGTTTTGTGATCACCTACTGTATGTATAGTCACTGCTCAAAATCATCAATCGTTATTACATAGATGGGAATGCTTAGGTTGAGAAACATGTCAGTGTCTATTATTGAAATACGAATATAATAGGCGCTCAAGAATTCAGTCTAGTGATATGAAAACAGATTTTTGTGATGTATTTACAACTGCTGTTTAAAAATCACATTAATAGAAGTGAGATGTAGCCACTGCGGTACGTATATGGGTTTGAAACTAATGGATGTATTTCCCTTTTTTTTTTCTACAGACTAGTTGACAAGTTATGGCAGCTTCTCAAGTATCTTATTTTCACCTTTAAAGGCAGTTTGTGAAGTCTGTCATTATCTTCTGGATTCTAAACCTGCTGCATACACAATTTTTCAAGCAGCCTTGCCTTGTAATAATTGCAGCTGTTTTGGCATTTGAAATGGTAGGTTTGTGTGCAGTACTTGAGACAATCCAGAAAGTTTAATACATCACAAATTTTACAGAAGAGCTATTCTAAACTTGTTCCCTCCCTTGAAACCCATTATTGCCTCAGATAATTTTACAAGTTTTTCTAGCATTTTAGGCTTCTGGTGTGTGTTAGGGCATCCAAATGTTCTACTGTGTACTGTATCTGTTCTTCAGATCTCTTGGGAGGCCTGGGTTTTTGTCTGAACTTTCAAAATACTGTCCTCTTCCAAAATCTTTCTATACGACCAGATATTTTCTTAAAATATACTTACTGCACGGATATCTGAGAAAATGTAAATTAACAGGAAAGTTAAGAGGTAGGAACAAATTGCTGAGCTGCATGAAGAAAGCGCAAATTTAGACAAAGTGTAACACTTCCAACCAGTGTCAGTTTTTTGGTGGCTGGTAAGTAATTTAAAAACTGGTTCTTTAGAGTCTGAAAAAAGTGACCATCATTGCCAAATTTAGTCTGAAAGTAATCCTCAGTCTGGATCGTGTTTTGGAAACATGATATGGGAGTTAGTGGTTTGGTTTGGTTTTTTTTCTCTAAAAAAGAAGAAATAAAAAAGCAGCTTTATGGCAAGCTGTGTCTCACAGCAAGCTACCTTGGTCAATCTTCAGCCTGGTAGCTTCACTTCTTACTGAAATGCTTAGCGGCGTTTGAACATCCATAAGAGTTCTTAGACTTTTGCCATCATACTGATCGCGTGTGCCCTCAGCTGCTTTGCTGGAGTCTTGCAACCATATCACAAATATTAGTTGACTGTAAGCTAGTCATGGACAATATCTTCATGGGTTTTGTGCCATTTTCAGGTAAAAGGCAGTGAGGGATGACTGGGAAAGGCTGAGGTCATTAGTGCAATCTCCTGCTCACCGCTTACCTTTCTTCCGTTTTGCGTTAGCATTGCTTGAAAACAGATTTCCTTATGTTTCAACCCTCTGTCTTTCCCACGGGTGCAAAGAGCAGTGATTACCATACCTAGCTCTTGCATATAGCACAATCCTTTTGTATTTTAAAGCTCAGCTACCCAGAACGTGTGTGGTTACAGGTATGATGCAGATGTAGCAACAAGCACAAAGGCGTAGACAGCATTGTGGAACCTGTCAGCGTATTCCCGTGTTTCTGCAACACCACTTACTGTCACTTTGGGGCTTGAGACCGTCAGAGCGATGGCATTGCACAGCGGTCCATCAGTATTTGTGGATGGGATTTATTGTGCGCTGCTGTCCTGTGTGGGGTGGTGAGAAGAGGTAGGTGAGCTGTCTGGTTGTTGGATACTGAGGTGGAAGGAAGGTAAGTAGAGTTTCTCTGCGATTGCCTGAAAAATGCTTTAAGTGGGTACTTTAGTCCTGTCATGGGTGGTACCTGTATTTTCTTCAGGACAAGTAAGTGTGGAAGAGAGGGCAGAACGGGGTGGAATTCAGGCAGGCGTCTGAGGTGCTCAGAGTTATACTGATCTGAATAACCTGTTTGAAGGGACAGGAAACACAAATGAAGTCCCGTTTGAACTGACGTACAAATCAAAACTGTGAAATGTTGTGGATGAGAAACACCATTTTACTAATACTAGTAAAGGCAGAAATACCAATCTCTCAATTAAGAAAAGTAGGCTGGACAACATCTGTACTTCAGGCAAGGCAGGGGAGGAGTGAGAGACCTTGAAAGGGAATGGTGGGGTCTTGGTGTATCTGGCTTTGGTCAGTAGAGCTTGAAATTGTGGCCAAGTATTTCTTTGTGGGATTGCTGGGGCGGGGTTGCTGTAGCCAATCCCGAGTACATTAGCAGTGCACAATAAATAAAAACTGAAGGTGCTTGGTGAATTGCTGTTACTCAGCTGATAGAGATCTTGACTTTTACAGGTAAGGAATAAGTCACATGGAAGTATGGTAAATCCTTAACAGCTGGGAGAAGTGTTTTTGTATTTGATGGTTGATAAACATTGTCCATTGTCGTTGTTATAATTGAATGTTACTGCAGTGTTGGATTTAGTTTTCCTGCTCCAGATACCCTAAATGTCAAATTCTGTGAGCTAGAACGTTGATAAGCTTAGCTGGTGTGGGATACGCGTGACCGTGACTTTATGCCATGAAGTGTTACATCTGTCCTTTTTCTATGCCTTACCAGTTTGGGCAACAGCTTCATTTCTGGGGGCAGCTGTATCTCCTCTTCATAATTTTTCTTGAAAGCTACTGCTTCTGAAATGATCTGTTCATCCAAGTTAGCGCCCTCTCAAATCCCGGCTTGCTCCCTTGGATTAATTACTAATCATCACTTAGAGAATGATGCATGTTCTGCAAAGAATTTCATCTCTGCGTTTACAACCCTTTTTTTCCTTTCAATTACTGTTCCTCCAAAAGCTCTCACTTCCGATAATAGTCCCAACTCCTGCTCTTGGAGCTCATCACAACTAAGTATTTTCTTACAGGAGAGAAGATTACTTGTGCAGAGATGTTCTAGTCTTCTCCCAAATATAGTTTCCTACAATTCACTTCTAATTTCATTTTTTATTCTCGGTATTCTGCTGTTTCTCCTTATGCCAGACAGTTAATAGCAATCTACTTACTTGTGTATCTACGTAAAGCTGATTCCTGAAATATTTCTCCTATTACCTCATATATTGACTTTGGGTACTTGCGCGTACACAAGTGTGTGACGCTTCAGACTAAAGCATAAATCTTCAGGGACTAAGAGACTTCATTTATCAGTTGATTATTGCATAGCTGCCATCATGCATTTTCTTTCTTCTTATTCGAAACATCTGGAACTCACTGTTGGTGAGATGAGAGTAGTTAACTGCTTGTAAATCAGATGTGCCAGAAGATTACAAATGAAACCTGTCACCTTTGGGTGATGGCACATTCTTGCTGCTTCTCAGGATTCCAGCACTTGCAATGACAATGCAGTTTAAATTCTTCCTTCCCTCCGAGGTATGTTAGCATCACCTGCTGGCCACAGCTCGGATAACCTTCTGAAGTGCCGGAGCAGAGTAAAGGGGATGACAGGAAGAGTTCCCAAAGCACACTACTGGGGGTGCTTAACGTTATATCTTTAAATATGCATGCTAATTTTAAAGTTTCTGGAAGCAGGCAGCCAAAAATCGAGGTGAAAAACAATAACAGTAATCATACAAATGATTTATCTGTGAAGATGTTAGAAGTGTGTCTCCTGTGTCTGGTACGGGCAGATGGCTAGCAAGGGTCCTTCAGAAAGAATCGTAATTCAGATAGACGGCCTTGCTTTAGAAGGATGACTTGTTCTCACTCGGGCACCCACTCTGATGCCTTCAAACAGTTTTTCTAAGTTCACTAAAAAAGGGATGCTTTGGAGGGGGCCCCACAGAGCATCCTGAAAGGCTGGCCAGCCTGGTGGTGGGGCGGGCCGAATGCCATTTCCCAGCTTCGTGCTTTCGATAGCGTCAAGTCCTCATTTTTGAACAGCTCAGCGTGACCATTGTTTTGCTACTGCTGGTGCACAATTGACTTTGGCTTGGTTTGGGGGTTTTTTTGGTTTTGATTTTTTTTCATTTTCTTTGATCATATCAAGTCAAGAAGACAGTAGATTTATTTTTCATTTTCTTCTCTATTTTGGGGAAATTATTAAGGTAGAGAAAACATTCTTTCTGATATTTTTCCCAACTTCCCATGACTATCTTTTGATTTGTTCATAATTATTATTCAGTTGAGGTAAAATCATAGAATAAACTGACTCGGCTATGACTATGTGAGGAAGAAGAGGTGCACGTGGTGACCTCAGGTTCCCCAGGTGGCTAAGAAAGCCAATGGCATCCTGGCTTGTATCAGGAATAGCGTGGCCAGCAGGACTAGGGAAGTGATTGTCCCCCTGTACTTGGCACTGGTGAGGCCGCACCTCGAATCCTGTGTTCAGTTTTGGGCCCCCCACTACAAGAGAGACATTGAGGTGCTGGAGCGTGTCCAGAGAAGAGCAACGAAGCTGGTGAAGGGTCTGGAGCAGAAGTCTTATGAGGAGCGGCTGAGGGAGCTGGGGTTGTTTAGCCTGGAGAAAAGGAGGCTGAGGGGAGACCTTATTGCTCTCTACAACTACCTGACAGGAGGTTGTAGCGAGGTGGGGGTCGGTCTCTTCTCCCAGGTAACAAGTGATAGGACAAGAGGAAATGGCCTCAAGTTGCACCAGGGGAGGTTTAGACTGGATATTAGGAAATTTTACTTCACTGAAAGGGTTATCAAGCACTGGAACAGGCTGCCCAGGGAAGTGGTTGAGTCGCCATTCCTGGAGGTATTTAAAAGCCGTTTGGATGAGGTGCTTAGGGACATGGTGTAGTGATGGTCTTGGTAGTGTTAGGTTTACGGTTGGGCTCGATGATCTTAAACGTCTTTTCCAACCTATACGATTCTGTGATTCTGTGACCTCCCAAGAGGACGTGCACACGCACATACGCAGTCCGGCCTCTGCTTGCCCTGGGCCTTGCTGAAGAGGAGCAAGCTTCTCGTTCACCGGAGGTCGGCAGGTGGGCTGTGTTCTGCTCCCGCCCATTGCGTGCACGGGGAATGAGTCGCTCTGGGGTATTACCGAGGGAGTCAGTGGGCTGGCAGGGAGGCCCGTTCTCTCCCTTCGTGGCCCAAGGATACAAGAAGCCGTAGGGTTGTGACCTTTCTTCTCCAGCCTTGCTTAGGAGCTACAAAATGGAGCAACCAGAAGGTCGGACCCGTTTCCTACGTTTTTCTGCAGGTTCTCACAAGGAATCCTAACCACTCTTTGCCTGGCAATTGCTCGTCCCTGCCCATTGCAGCAAGGCTAGTGAGACAGCTGAGAAGAAATGGCTGTTTTGTTGTGTCACCCTTTTCCTGCTGTCTGCAGGCAACAGTGACAGCAACAGAGCTAAATCACACAATTATGCATGTTCTCCTGCTGCATAATGTCGGCTCAGTGCAGCCCCGAGGCAGGTGGAGGGCAAGGCAAAGCGAAGCAGCGGGTAGCCTTAAATGTAGTGTTTATCCCAGAAAGCAGGGTGACTGTAGTAACTCTGGACAAAAATTGCAGAGAGGAAGAAAGAAGTTTCCTTCCCTTCAAGAAGGACAATATCCAGAGCCAGGGGGGCAAAGCCCAAACACAGAATTGATTAATGTATCAGGAAAATGTGGGTTCATTAAACCCAAGTCTTCTCTGTCAGTCTGTTAGCAGTTTCGAGCGGCGGCTTTTGCTGGAAGAAACATCTTAGATCCAGAACAGAATTTCTGAAGAGAGCAAGACAGGCAGACAAACTCAGGCAGATTAGGAACGTGATTCTAAATCCCCAGAGATTTTCTTGACCAGTGGCTTATTTTAGGGTTAATATGTCTATCTTTCTGTCTTTCGAGACGGCTTTACAGACAGAGGTTTGTGAAGACGGTTGCTGCACAGAACGGGACAGAACTTGCAGTCTCAGGGTTTTGTTGGACAGGACACAGTCTCCTGTCCCACTCATCCCTGACGCTTCAGAGGATTGCTGGTAAAATAACCTTAGCAAGCCATCTGCCATGTAACTTGATGCAGAAATACAATTCTGTGTGCTGTAAGACGAGTGCCAGTGCACAATGCCCAAAGAAAGAAATCTCCAGCAGGACCCCCCCCAAGTCAGGGACAGCCTGATGGGCCATCTCTGTGCAGGACCGGGAAGGGAAGACTGTAGCCTTGGAGTCCTCAGTGAAAACACCACCAAAGATAAAGGGGAGAAATGGGAAACAGACATTGCATGAAGAATGTTAGAGTTCTAGGGCTGCAAATAGATGACAGCAAAGACAAATACTCCCTCTTGCACTATTAATCGACTTTGAATCTCCCGGCCTGAGCAAATATAGCGAAAGCTGCAACACTACTAGTTCATATATGGTATACAGCAGAAATCCATCCAAGTCAGGGCTAGTCACGCCAAAAGAAGTTCACAGAAGAACAAATAAATATGCTCTTAGAAAATTTACAAGTGTCAATAAGAGAGCTCTATTTACTGCAGTTAAGCTCCAAAGGAAAATCTGAGTTGCCTGGAATGAAAGGGAAAAGGAACCGGCACCATTTCAAAACTTAAGATGATGCAAAGTTTAAATTGTATCAAATCATTAATCGGTGCAAAGGATTTGTTGAATGTTTTTGTTTGGTTTTGGTAAATTTATTTGGAATATCACGGAATTATGCATTTCTGGAAAGTCATGATGCAGAAGCTGATGTTAAAGAAGTTTGTTCTTGTTAACGGGATCAAAAATATGGGACAGAGTATAAGAAGAAAAGCGCTGTCACAACCCAACTTGGGCAAGACCACTGTGCAGCACTGACCCTCCAGTACCTCCAGTCACGGGCACGCTGTTACACAGCTCTGTTGCCTCCTTGCATTACAGATCCGTGAAGACAGTAAAGAGCCCGAGATCATCCCCTCAGCCCTACCAAGCTCTGCTCTTCTGTGAGGCCGTGCTCTGATAACGTTTCAAACTTTCAGGACCCTTTTGGCCTTCTCTCTCTTTCAGCCCCTCCTTGGGCACAACGACAGCAAACTTCCCGCTCCCACCATCCCCACCAGCGCACAGAGGGCCTCCCGCGCTTTGCTGCTCCCTAAAACTCAAACTCCACCACGCTAGGCTTGATGCTCCTACTAGGTGTCCTTGTGTAGAAACGCCATTTTTATTCAGGGGCTGAGCTAATCCTTGCAAAGCAGCCAAGGCCAGCAGATCCCAAACTGCACCCATGGCAGGTGTTGGCCGTAGCTCTCCGTGCCCTGCCAAGCGCAGCGGCTGGCAGGAGCGCAGTAGACCAGCCCGTCTTGGGGGAGGCCAGGCTTCCCACACGTAGCACAAGCCAGAGCTCCCAGTTTGGTATGGACGTGTTCCAGCCCTTCATGTTTATTTGTGTGGGTGCAAATGCATATTTCTTCCTCTCATTTTTTAACACAGCTTTAAGGCAGTAGCTGTGTATCGATGAGCGGAGGCATAGGAAGAAGCAGGCGTTTGCCACCATGTCTTGCTGGCAGTGGCAACATCCACAGCAGGGGTAAAAGAGATTGGATAGGGCTAACGAATTAGAGAGTAATAATTATAACCCACCCCTTTCACTATAACTTTGGGCAATTTTTTTCCATCATTTTACTGCCTGCCCTGAGAGCAGTTTGGGGGGGGGGGGGGGGGTGTTGCTTTTTTCCCCCTCCCTGATGCTCATTGTCACAGAAACTCCCAGAGCTGCCTGCCAAAATTTTGGTTAAAACCTGCAGGTCAGTGTTTAATTATTAACATCTAGCGGTCTTTGGGAAGCAGCATGGAAGTCTGTAGTTAAAGGATCATGGATTGGTGTCATCCAGTTACCCTTTGGCATTTTTGAGGGGCCAGGTTTATTCCTGTAGATGAACACCGACAAAATTCTTACGTGTGGAAGAGACTGAATTCATACTATGGCCACCAAGTGTAGCAGTCTCATTTTCAACTATTCTGTTAAAAACTGAGCAACTAACAGCTACTCCTAAATATCCCAAAGCCACAATGGTTAATCAGGCCAACCCTCATTATCTGGGAGATATACAGCAGCACTAAGTATAAATCACAGCATTACAATAACAAACAGAAGAGGAAAGCTGGGCTGCAGAAGGATTATCCTGGGTCCCGTCCATACTGAAAACACCACATGACCACCTTCACGGAATGGTAGTCAAAGAAAATCACTTGGTTGCATAGCAGTGCGCGTTCCCCTGGTGAAACTCTGGAAGGCAAGGCAGCCCCTTCTCAAAAATACTCCTGCTGGAGATTTTTCTTGTACGCTTAGCGCACAGATTTCTCTTGGGAGTTTATTTTGGTATTTCTGAAGATGATCATCTTTTTTTGAAGACTGTGTGCTTCCGCTATGGATGATAATGGCTTTCCGTGTGGAATATGGTATATGTCTACTGGCCAAAATTATCTGCAATTTTTACTTTCAGTTTAACTTAGGTTTAATTGTCTCGATTTAAGCCTCTTGCACTAACACTAAGCTGCTTTTGTTTTTACTTTGGATCCAATAATTTTAATGTTTCCTCCATATGGCAGTGGGTTTTCAAAGGAAAAAACAACGTCTGAGATGGAGTTATGTGAACGGATTGAAATTAGGAAAGTGAAACTAAAAATATAAATAGGAAATACCAGGCTAATGTGACATATATATATAGGGAACTCCTGCATGATATAAACATACTCAAAAATTTGACAAAATTTTTCACATGTATCTATAATGGATTCTCTACGCCTTCAGCAGCAGCTGGATAAGCAGCACAGCTACTCCTCTGGGGTGAATGCCAGAGAATAACAGTTATAAAATACATTTCACTGATTCTAAACAATGAATTACACCTGCTTGTCAAAAGTATTTCTGTCAAGCTTAACTGGGCAGTGGGCTTATTCTGTGAGTGCGGTGTACTTTGTTAGCCAAGGTTCCTTTATAGTCAGTTGGATTATTAGCACAGGGAGAAATATGGGTCTGCCAATCCAGTTTTTTAGTCCAATAGGTATATTGGTAAATATTCTCCCTTTGAGACTATTTAACCATTTGTTAAATTGGTAAAACCAATGTTGCTTTACCTGAAGACTGAAATCTGGATCCTCTTCCAGTTGTGGCTGTGTCCTGTGGGGCCAGGCTGTGGGGCAGCACTCCCAAAGGTGGTCATGTCAGAGACTATATTCCTGTTAGATCTGCAGGCTGAAATATTCATGAGACCATCCTGAAATCCTTTCACTTCAAACACGGTAGGTTAGCTGAGATCTCCTACTGAAACCAGCTGATTTCAACTAAAGGCGTTTGGGAGCAATCGTACGATCCTTTCTCTCAAGTCACCAGGCAGTTCAGGAGGTGCTGGAGGTAGCAGTATGTCATTTATAACCACAACTGATGCGAATCCACCTGAAACCAAGTCTCTACGTTGCTTGAGTTAAAGCACAACTCTCTTTTCCCTGTAAAGAAGTGAGATATGGGAGGTGGCTAGCTGGCACGTTTCTTCATCTGCTAGCATCCCTCTGCTTGCATTTAAGTTGTAGGTCATTCTCCATGGCTGAACTCTAAGGTGGGAAGTTTTTCAGTCCTCAGCTGATCCCAAAGTAGCCCAAATTGTTAGAGAACAAATTTCCTGCCATGTAATAGCCATATGGTGATCTCTGTGAAACAATTGATGATTCTTGTCTAGTTGGTGGCAGAAAACGTTCCCATGTCATTAAAATCATTGCGACAACTACTACTTTCATGCCATATCAAAACTGAAGGTTAAATGGAAAGCGTATTTCCAATATACTCCTCTAGCTTGGTCGCTGCGAGGCTACTGAGATGCGGGGGCTGTGTGTACCTGTTGGGCGTGATGACCGTGGATGACAAAGTCAGCAGACCCTTCAGTTCAGGATCTGGGACCAGCACTAAACTTACATCTGCCTTGTCCACACAGAGGTCTGTGGAGAGCTCCCGGCTTGGTTCTGCTGTGGCGTGTGGCACTCAGCAGAGATGAGTCAGCGAGGGGGCTACCTGGCATTTTTACCTCTCCAGCCCAACAAAACGAGCACACACACACAAAAAAACGATTCTAATTCATGCAAAGAGAGGAAAGGAAAATTTAGTCTTTAAAATCCTAGCCGAGACAGAACATGGCATGCAAAGCGCTTCTGCTCATTTGCAAGGGACTGCAGGTTTTCCCAGGGGCTGGAGCCCACTTCAGCACCTGCGTGGAGCCCGAGGGAGTTCTGCTGCCAGCGGTAAGGGTCCGTGTGCGAGGACAGGGGTGTAACGTAATTACGTCCCACTAGTCGTCTGACGAAGAGTCTGTTTCTTGCTGGGATACACGGGTACCTGGGTTATTTGAGGAAAGCAAAATCATTTCACTTGACGTTTCTCACATCGAAAACATTCATGAAATCTTATCACACTTGCCAAATCCTTCTGTTCCCTTTATAAAAATAAGAAACTGACCTCATTGAAGTGACAGGAGACGTTAGCCTTTGTATGCTTAACGGTCATTGGAAAACTATTTTCTTTTGAGATACCCTGCTTTCTGACATGACGGAAAGCAGTAGCATCTAAATGATGTTTCAGAGACTATAAACAGAACAATATATTCAGAGTATCCACTATATTCGTAACATATATTCTTACCTTCTTGATCTTGGCAAATTTACTGGATTAAAAAAAAAATCTTGCTAGAAATCAGCCAAAGCTCTGTTTTCTGGTTTTCTTTTTCTTTTTTTTTTTTCCTTTTGGCATTAAAATATAATGGACTACTGTCTTTACATAAGGACTTTAGAAACGTAAAAAATTATGGAAAGCTTATTAGAGTGGTAGGTAGGCAGGCGAGACTTAACTTCTCTAAGACTTCTTTAAATGTTTCTTTCATTTATTTTTAGGTCAAAGCGGAGCGTAACTTCTGAAGCTAGCAGCGACCTAATCCAAACTGCTAGTACCACAGGGCTAAGTTATACAAGACTATTCAACTAATGAGAAGTAAGGCTAAGTTGTACAAACCTTCGGTTTAGGGTTAGATAAAAATTGGACACTCCTTAAATGTTGCCTCACAGAGCGCTGAGCGAGGAAATCAACTCATCAAAGCTCACCAGTTTTTTTCTAGATATTTTCCCCTCCAGTTACCCAGTGCCAGTTCCCCAGTTCTTTGGCCGCAACTGCGGCAGCTCTTCCAGAGTGCACCGAAAGGCTGCTGTCCTGGTTTTGGTTGAGATAGAGTTAATTTTCTTCCTAGTAGCTGGTATTGTGCTGTGTTTTGGATTTAGTATGAGAATAATGTTGATAGCACACTGATGGTTTAGTTGTTGCTAAGCAGTGCTTACACTGGTCAAGGACTTTTCAGCTTCCCATGCTCTGCCAGGCGCACAAGAA
Organism: Mycteria americana; assembly: GCF_035582795.1. NCBI lineage: Eukaryota > Metazoa > Chordata > Aves > Ciconiiformes > Ciconiidae > Mycteria > Mycteria americana. The sequence goes on along the minus strand of NC_134365.1, from coordinate 162,881,890 downwards.
GCTGGGAGGGGGCACAGCCAGGACAGCTGACCCCAGCTGGCCAGGGGGCTATTCCATACCATATGGCGTCACGCTCAGTATAGAAACTGGGGGGAGTTGGCCGGGGGGCCGCGATCGCTGCTCGGGGACTGGCTGGGCATCGGTCGGCGGGTGGTGAGCAATTGCATCACTTGGGTTTTTTTTCCTTGGTTTTGTTCCTCTCTCACTCTCTTGTTGTTTTCCTTCTCATTACAATTTGTTATTATTATTTTGTTGTTGTTCCAATTATAAAACTGTTCTTATCTCAACCCACGAGTTTTCTTACTTTTGCTCTTCCGATTCTCTCTGCCATCCCACGGCGGGGCAGGGTGAGCGAGCGGCTGCGTGGGGCTTAATTGCCGACTGGGGCTAAACCACAACAGCTGCCAAAGGTCTTTCTTTTCTTTCCCACTGATTCAGGTGACACTGTTTAGAATACGAAGGTTTCCTGGTCCCTGCTGCACTACCCCGGGCAGGCGCATCATTGCCCACAAGTACAGTAGTCTTCCCTAGGTGCCACTCACGCGTGCTCCCAAAGTGCTGCCTTTGTGGATGCCTTGTGCTGACTCCATTTGCTGCACCCTTCTGCATGGGGTTTCATAAGCTTCTTACAAACCACAGCATCATATGTCCAGGGGCTGTACAGATGTAGTAAGTGGACCTGAAAACTAACAGATACAATCAGCTGACAGATAGTCCATGGAAGAGAAATCTCCAGCACAGGCACGCTTGCAGGAGTTTTATTTGCTCGAACGGAAGTGTCTGAACCTCCATTCAGAAATATCAAAACTCTTCTGTAAAGGACAATAGGGACCTGGACTATCAACAACAGGATTTAAAAAAAAAAAAATCCTAAAACTAGGATTATAAACAATTTTTTAAATATGACTTTCAGTACAACTGAAATTTGGTACTAACACATTCCACCCTGGAAAAAAATGGCTCTCTTCTAATTACAGTAAATATTTTTTTTTATGTTGGCACTTCGCTACTGAAATTGTACTTTGCCTACTAGTTCACTTGAAAACAAGTGTCAACCAGAGTTCAGCTCTCCAGTATACAGAGCGAGCTTTAAAGACAGCGACCTGTGGCAGGCACACAAAGAAACCCAAGGGTCTCCGCCTTTTAAACAAACCCCGTTTCCCTCCCCCTTCCACCCAGTAAACAGCTTCTGGCTGCAGATTTGGTCCTTTATAGAAAAGATTTTTAAGATGCCAGCTGACCCGTCCAGCAGCCTGGTAATCCTCAAATCATCTGCTCGCCATGCTCGTGCGGAGATGTCACCGAAAAGGCTCGTTGACGACCTGCTGCTGCATTAAAGATAAGTCTGTAAAACTGCCACTATCTTCCTCAGTTCAACTTTACCACTCGGTTGAATAAAACTTCCCCTTCGGACAAATTCAGAAAGACTCTTGACAGAAGAAAATTGTATGGAAAAATACTCCTGGTTTCCAGTTCGCTTTGGGTTAGATTAAATTGACACTGACCTGTATAACAGCTTGTGAACTCTTTTTAAGAAAAATACCTGACAAGTTATTATTTCGGAAGTCTGAATGTCCTTTCCATGCACATTCTCATACAATGCATTTTAAGCCATCTTAATACCATGGTTTATATTAATATGAAGTTAAAATATTTTAATTAATAACAGATTTATGTCAGTTATTCAGGTTTTACCTTTTTACACAAAGTGATTATTTTATTCTCAGGTCTTAACAAGAATGCGTATGGCAAAAAGACAGTAATTTAGTGATCAAATACAAACTGTGATATTATCTGCGTCTACGAATCCTTCAATCAATTTTTGCGTTGAGTAATAAATACTAATCTCAGCTAAACTGTTTTGTTACATATGCAGCATGCTCTGATCCCAAATACCTCCTTAATCCACTATTTTAATAATAGTCTATGGATTAAGGGATCTATACTGTATACTGACACAATGTATTGAGTTCAGGTTCTATAGATGAACATTTCTGTGATTTATTTTAATGGCACACAAACCATCGTCGTATTATGGTGTCAACAGCCTGCAGATTATCTACTGGCTTTCAAAGCGTCCTGCAGCAAAGCGAGTTTAATGAACCTCCTTAAAGGTGAAAAACACTATCAAATGTATGGGGAGAGAGGACTTTGAAATAAAAGCGTAGAGTATATAAATACCAACAAGCGTTTATATATAATCAGCTATAAGATATGTTTCGAGTTCTCAAATCTGTCAAAATAACAGCGTTAAGAAGGGGAGTCTGCTTTCTTGGCCCCCTCCCCATCTGCACGTGCATCACACTTTTCTCCTAGCATCCTCATTTTCTTCTCACAGCTTGACAGTATTTCATGTAGGAAACCCATCGTGATGGATTTTATTTATTTTTTTTTTAAAGAGCATTTGCTCCAAATAGCTCCGTGTCTGTTATATTCCTACTTCTCAACTATAGCGTTGCCTGCCTCTCGTTAAGTAAAACCACCAGCACGCTGGCAGCAGAGGCTCTCCAGCACCACGTAAGGTGGGGAAGTGTCCCCAACACCCACCTTCACCTGGCACCCACGCTAACTGTTTAAGATTATTTTTCCCGAGCTCTGCCTGAAGCCGGGGAAAGGACACGCTCCTGCAGACGGCAGTTCAGGAAGGAGTCGTCGTCGCTCTGATTTGCCCTCCTCTCCTTCAGCATGGAAGGTGTCTAGCGGGATGAGCCCCGGCAGGCTGGAGTCAGTGCCCACACACAGCACCGCATCCCCCGGGAGCGACATCGGCACCACGCGCAGGCCCCGCTCCCGGGACAGCACTGGGACCCCCTCTCCCCAGCAGCAGAGCGGGCACCGCGTTAGCAAGCCCAAAGTAACGCACACAGGGGAGGACATCTTGAACCATTCCCGTGCGTCGTTCAGCGCTAAGTGACCGGCTAACACTCAGGTAACAGCCCCACTCCAGTCCAGTGAAAATATCTGCTCAGTGTATAGCACCAAATAAAACTTGGGGATGTATACGGAGTGAAGAGGAAAACCAATACTGCAACCACACCACTTTTTGTAATAGATCACCTGCTCCCATCTGGAGGACTGGCAAGCACATCTGTCCACTTCAAACCTTCTTACAAACTCTGTCTCCCAGTTGTTTCCCCCTTTTTTTCCCCTCTGATTTCTCCCAGCCAGTGTATAGAGCACATGGCGTGTGTGCTGCTTCCCAGCATGAAAATATTTTGACTTTCCTGAATTCCAGTGACTCCACGCAGGCGCTTCTCAGTAATCTTCTCCCAGAGTTGCACAGTACGTAACAGCGTCCAAACTGGATGGCAATAAGCATTCAGCGTAATGTCCTCCTGGTGTCTGAAAACAGGCCTCCCATACTTGATAACACTTATTGAGCATTTTCTTTGATTTATGGCTGGACCTGTTCCCGTAGTTTCTGCTCCCTGCAGCTTCACCTCAGCTACCGGCCCTTCATTTTTTCCAAATGTTTCTCCTTTTTTTGACTTTCCTGTTCCACCTGTTGGTGATGCTCACCAATAGCTCACCCGGGGAAGGGAAAGGTGTGATTTCAAAGGAGGAGAACCAGACAAGCCACCTCTAAAGATCATCTCTGGTGAGGAGGTTGGGACGGGCAAGGGGTATTTACCTTTCCTGAGGAGCTTCCTGTGACCTGGGGAGGATCCACATGCATAAGGCTGCGGATTTCCCCTGGTTCAATGGGATGGTGGTAGCAGGGGCTCTCTGCCCTCTCCAGGAGGAGGAAGCGGCTGCCCGAGCTGTGCTTTTGAGGTGGCTGAGAAAGGGAAGGTGGGGTGCTTCAGGCCCTTCGAGACTGCAGAGAGAGCTTTTCTTGGCAAAATGATCCTGTCTCAATATACCAGGGCTATTCAATCCATTTTCACCAAAATCCACTTTCCATCACACCTAATGCATAGGCTCTGGATGATGGATTTATGGTGGATTAAAACACGAGGTACTGCTGGGATATGCCATGCACTGCAATCCTGTTAAACATAACGGTGGAATGAATAGACATTGGAAAATTCATTTTTCACCCATGAAAGCTCTTCAGTGTTTGCTGGCTTATTTCTGTTCTTACATGAATACAGTTTTGGAGGAGGTTCCCCTAGATTTTCTTGTTGCTGGAAAGCAGGTTCTTCCTTGGGCTCTCCTCCTCCTACAGGAGGAGCCAAATTATCCCAGCAGCGTCCCTGCACGTGGGCACACGGCTGGCTCTGTGTGGAGCAGCGGGCCAGGACAGTTCTCCCAGGATATGGGTGCACCCGAGACAGCCAGGAGCTGCGGGCAACTTTAGGCTGAGCACACGTGGCCATGGCACCTGCTCCACCAGGGAGCCAGGTGCTACCACACACCTCACAGCCTCAGCGGCGGTGCAGGACGGGGGTCCTGCTGGCACAGGAACACAGAGTCCAGCTCAGCTGTCCAGACTACCAGTAAGAAACACAAGGTCTCAGGCAAGGAGGCTGGCAGTACCATGGGCTCCTCTCGGTGGCCTGCCCATAGATGTCCAATGCCACCTGAGATGCTCTTGGTGCATCTTGAACAGATGCTGGGGCCCAAGAAGGCTCTGAGTCCTGTGATGTATCTGCTGCCTGGTGCAGATGTCTCACATGGGACTTAAGGGCTTATATTTAAGGGGCTGGATTGAGCTCCCCACGCATGTCACACCTTGTGTGAGGTCCAGGCATTATTTATGGTAGCCTGGACCCAAGGAAGAGTTTGCTGTCTTGGGCTGTGTCTACACTACCAGTAGGTCCAAAGCAGTAGTGTGGTTTCAAAGTGAAATCCACCACTGCACTTATTGTGCCCTGGGTTGGTTCTCAGAGCGTCTGTGAAGTTCAGGAATTGGATGTCCTTTGAAGGAAACTAAGCTAGAAGCTGTGCTCTAGTGCCTGCTGGGGACACCAGGGTCTAGGGCAGCGGTGAGCTGCACCATCATGAGGTCTCCTAACACAGATGTGCCAACAGGACATGGCTTTTGCACCATCAGGAACTCCCAGAGCATCCTGAAATCGTTCTTGCACTATTTATGGGGCAAGCGTGCCTCCCTATTAGCCTTTGACAGCTTGTCCTCAGGACTTTGTGACTCCGCTACTCTTTCCCCACCCATCCACCTTTCTTCTGGCTCAAAATCCTTTCTCTTCCTTTCCTTGCCCTTGCTTAACCACCTGTATTTTATCACCTTTTCTATTATCTCCTTAACCCACTGTCCAGGCCAAGTCAACCCCATCACTCTTCCAGAAAAGCCAGTGAGGCCCAACCAAGGTCCCTTAGGAGATGTCACTGCTGAGCACTGTGCTGGGAGGCCAAAGGCAGTTTCTCACTGGCCAGAGGATCCACGGCGGTGCTGTGGAGGTGCCAACTGCCTGGCTGCTGCTGGGTATGAGAGGGCCACATAAAACGGAAGGCAGCGTTCTTCAAGAGTCAGGACACCAGCTGGGTTAGGGGGTGAGAGGTGGCCTGGCAGGCATGCTCCTGTTGCAGGAGCTTGAAGAGATCTTCTGACACGAGTGTCCCACCAGCCCCAGGGATGGCCACGTGGCAGTGTCTGGAGGGGAGCACGTCCTCCCACCGGGCTCTTGCAGGAGACCCGGGGAGGGATGGCTGGCACTGCAGCCTGCGAAGGGGCTCGGTGTGCCCTGCAGAAGGGGCTGGGGGACCAGGGGGGTTCTCTGTGTTTGCAGGGCTGGCACCAGCAGGAGCCAGAAGGTGCGAGAGGCCTCACGTGGCCGGTGTCGGTGTGGGCAGAGCTCTGCTGGCACGTGTGGCAGGTGGCAGGCAGGAAGCCAGCATGGGCTTCCTGGGGCGCTCATGGCGGGGAGCGGAGGTTTAGCACCTTCCCTCCGCACCTCTTCTGCAAGCCTGGGAACACAAACGTAGTTTGTAGGGGAGACCAAACACTGCCCATTGCTAGCAGCCAGAGTCTGAATAAAAGACCGACAATGCCCCTTCGTTTTCTCTGTGCTGTGAAGCTAGAGCTGGAAAGTAGGGGATAAAGATGTGTAACTTGAGGGAAGGCTAGGAGCTGCTTAGTGGTGCAGGAGGCACTGCAGGAGAGGGCTCCCACCAGGCGCCGAGTGCTCTCGCTGCCGGGGAGCCGGGAGGCGGCGGAGGCACTCAGAGACCCCTGCAAACACTCGGCCAGGCAGGAGACCAGGCCCAAAGCAGTATGTTCACCACAGAGGCACTTTTAATGCCGTTGGGCAACAAAAAAGAGTGCCTGTGGGAAAAAGGCACAGAAATCTCAGGGAGATTGGTGCTGACAGTTATTTATTTCCCATTTTTGCACAAGGAGCTGCGGATGTGTTCACAATACCAAATGGAAGGCACATCATTCCTTGACTGTTACGATGCTCATTTCTCTCTTGAAAATCAAAGTAAATGAGTGTCAAGAGGACACTGATGTGCAATAGCTTCAGGCAGAAACACAGGTCTTTCTTCTACTCGGACTCCATGCAGACTCCAATAAAAGATTATTTATTTTTATCAGCATGGCTCATTAATAGTTCTACAGTACTTCTGTTCTACACAGCTTCTTTTACCTTTCTCGTGCAAAAATACCTCCTTTAGTCACTAATCATGCCATTAATAGGTCATTAAAGAACTAGAAAATGAGCATAGAACAATGACAACCATATCTTCTTCCAGAATATTTGGTTTGCTCTTTTATAGCAACCTGATGCTTTCAACATCTCAGAAGATACTAGACCACCATTACAAAAAAGGTGTTTGAAATACAACAATTGAAAAAAATAGCGTACATGAAATGTACGTTGTAGCACTGTGCTTGCTGTGATGCTTTATTGATATAAGAGGAGGAAGACTGGTAGGCAGTTATCTTTTTTTAGACTATTTTGCCTAGTCCATTAAAATTGCAAAATTATTTTCAACAGCGCAGTCTATGAGTCATTCGATCTTCATAATTTGTTTTCTATCTGAGAAGTTGCAGGATCACTCTCTCATTAATTTCTGTGTGTAGTTATCACACGTTCAGCTGAAGCATTTGTGCAGATGAGGTTTTGCAAGGAGACATAAAAACCGATAGCCCCGACAAAAGCATCATAATACTGACTGCCAGCCCCAGCTGAGCTCAGTGACCCTTTCCTCCACGTACTCTTCACGTACGTATGGCCCCAGGGTATTAGCCCCAAAGATACTGCCGCTATAACATTCACATCCTCATAAGCACCTGCGTGCCTAACTCTTGAGGATGTCAGTGGGCGTTAGGCTCATAAATACCTTCAGAGCATCCTGGAAAATGTTACAATTGGCTTAATCCAATTCATGGAAAACAGAGCATCTTTAAAAAGCTTCCAACTTTAAAGGGGCAAGACAGATGAACAGTTTTTTTCCCAGTATACAGAAGGGAAAAGGCAGTAACAAGATTTAATTGACCTCCCTGTGTTCCTATGACCATTTACAAGTCGAAGGGGCATAAGTCATTTGGAAATGAGCAGGCCAGGCTACCTCAGGCTTTCCGACACTGGTTTATGCAAAACCTACGCTCAGCTACTAGTGCTGACAAAAGCGTGTTTGGACTTCTGACAAAACTTGCAAGCTGCTCTGCATGCAGTGGTGACAGCTGATCTGCTGTCACCGCACTGTCCTGCCTCCACCTGATGTTGCAGCTCTAAATGCCATTGCCATTGATCCACATTTTGGGGGGTCTGCCCCTGGCTGGCTCTACCCCTGCTCTCATCCTCTCCAAGCTGGCATGGGGAGCCACTGAGAGACAACGGCCAAGAGGGTATGGCAGGGGCCACACATCTCTTTTCTTCCCCACTGCTGCGTGGCCTCATCACAGCAAAGTGGGGAAGGAGAGCATTTTGTGCACCTGGGAGTCTTGGAGTCAAAAAGGGAAAAGACAAGAGAGGTGCCAGGAGGGAAATGCCCTGCCCCTACAGAGGTAGGAGAGGGGCAGGTGACAAGTCCCAGGCTCTCCTCCAGCACCTCCTGCCATTTCATCCCTCACGAGGAAGCGTTCCCCAAGGAGATAAGATTGGTGGGAGGAGAGGGCAAAGGCAGGGAGGCGTTAGTGATGGGAGGGAGAAGGAAGAGTCTCTGCCGCGCACAGTTCACTGGACCTACACTGAAAGGGGTTAACGTTATCATGCTACTGGTGATACCAGGAAATGTTTCTTTGTTATCACGTTATGTCAGATTCAAGAGGTATCACCCGTGACTAGCACGCAAGATTACAGAGGGGAGGGAAGTTGAGCGCAGGTCACTTTCATGCTTCAGCACAGCTCTTCAAAACAGCGTATTTCATTTTGCTAGGAGGGGAAACTCACACTCGCTGACACTGCTTCCCCAGTAAAGCGATGCTAAGCCAGACTGGAAAATTTCTACACAGCCCTCTGACAAAGAAAAGCAAATTGTGTGTCAGGGAAAGAACAAAGTTATATGGCAAAACTCAATGACACTAGAAAATAAAAAAGTTCTTCCGTGAGGACCTGAGCTTGACCTGCATGGATGTGAGCCCGGGCCTTCCGAGGAGCGCAGGCACTGGTTTGGGGTGTTGTTTCATTATCCTCCTGTTTTTATAAAAGCCGTTGAAACTGAGTGTCCTGGCGATCTCTCTATCTCTTGGCCAGACTTGGTCCAAAATGTGCAACGTGTTCAGCAGTTGTGGGAGGGTAGGGAGACGACGGGACAGATAGGTGGCACGATCCAAGCTCCCGTGCTTAGGAAACCTGGCTGAAATATCCACACTACTGGAGGAGCTTGCTGGGATTATGCTTTGTGGCCAGTCCAACACATATGAGCAGCACGGCAAGGAAAAATATGTTCTCAGTCTAACTTTGGACTGATGGAAAATAGAAGGTCAGCAGAACCCCTTCTCAGGACTATTTTCAGGACCCTTTCCTTCTCAATTTCGTTTCCTTCCTGCCCCCTCCCCTGCTACTTTGTATGTTAGCTGTGGTCTCGGCTCTTTATCCTCTGCAGGAATGAACCATTTGCATTCGTGGCAGTTATCTCCACACAGCTGTGCAGAGCAGAAACGTCCCTGCCAGAACTGACCCCTGAAGCTGGAGCCACCTCTGCCAAGAGCCTCTGGTGCAGCAGCGGGCCCGACCCACCGCTAAGGTTCACTCAGCACTTCCCCAAGTACGTGCTGACTCGGGCAGCCTCACCGCAAATACACCCCAACAGCGTAAGTTTTGCCGTGCGGGTGTGCATACCAAGGCGTACACCAGCACCTGGCTGGCTGAAGTCACGCTACCACAGCGGCTGTACCGGTGCAGCTACCGCTGCCCGGGACGGAGAAGAGGTGACAGCAGGGGTGTGACTTTGGCCGAGAGGCAGCTGACCCCCTCCCACGCACCATCCCTGACCAGCTTCAGCCGGGCTGAGGCAGCTGAGCTGAGCTCACCTCCCCGTCAGGCCCGCTGGCTCGGAGGGGCCTGGCTGGCTGGCGAGGGACCTGCGCCCTCCCCGCGGGCAGGGGCCTGCCCTGGAGCAGCGGGGAGAGGGGGAGGGGAACCGCCACCCGGAGCCGCGGAGGCGTCCCCGGGACCGACCGACGCCCGACTGCCGGGACCGGGCACCGCGCCCCGCCTAACGGCCCGTAACGGCCGCGGGGCACGCCCCGCCCCCGTGATGACGCCATGCTCCGCCCCCGCCCCGCCCCGCGGCGCCCGGCCGGCTCGGGCACGTGGGGGGCGTGGTAAGGGGCACGCCTCCTCCCCCCTTCCGACCAATCAGCACCGCGAGGAGGAGGGGCGAGGCGGCGGGGAACGCCACCGCCCCAGCCAATGGACCGCGGGGGGGCGGGGCCGAGGCCGTGATGATGGCGGCGGCGGCGGCGGCGGCAGCGTGGGTCTTCTCGCGGGCTGGGCTGCGCCTGGGGAGGCGGAGACTGTGAGTGACGCGGGCCCCGCGCGCGAGGGGCGGGACCAACGGACCCCCGGCGCCGCCCCTCCCCCTCCCCGCTGGAAACGGCGCTCGGGGGGTCTCCCCCTCCCCTCGGCCGTGGCGGCCGGGCCGGCGGGAGCGGGGGCAGCAGGGCCCGAGCGGCGGGTCTCCGGCGGCCGGCCGGGCTGGGGGGGGCGGCGGGGAGCGGGGACCCCCGCAGCCGGAGCGGCTGGGGACAGACCGCCGCGTCGTGGCGGAGCTGGCGGGGGCCGGGCGGACGGCGAGCCCCCGGCTGCCCGCGGGAGAGGCTGCGAGGGCCGGGGCGCCTCCGCCGTGCGCCAGCGGGCGAGAAACCGCGGCTCCTTGCCTCTGCCGCTTCCTTACCGGGCAGCAGCCGGGGGAACCCCTCACGGGCGAGCCCGGCCTTTCCTTCCCGCCCTCGGACAGCCGCCTGCCGCCGCTCCGTGCCGCGCCGTGAGGGGCACTGACAGCACACCGCACTCCTGGGTCCGCGCCGTGGGCTTTCCTGTTCTTAAGAGAATACCGAGTTGCCTCCTCCGGTGATAAACCACCCTCGGTGGAGCTGAGCATAGGTCGTGATGTGGGCAGAAGCGGGGCTGTCCGCAGCCCCGTCAGCGTCCCTCGGCCTGGCCCGGGGGAGGCCCTGGCGAGGCGGGAGTGTGGTGTGTCCCCTGCCGCGGCGGTGGCTGCGCCAGGGAGGGTTGTGTGGGCAATGGGCCCGCTTGTAAAGGGACCAAGGGCACCAGGCGCTTTCCCACAGGTGGCCAAGTAGCTGTGAGGGCATGGGCTTTTGGGGCAGGATGCAAGGGAAAGCTCCACTAGAAATACTCGATCCCCACGCGGGTCAGTTTGCAGAATCGAGCTCTGAGTGACGCATGCTACGTAAGCCGAGGGCTCCACCAAGCCTTTTTTCTGGAGACCTGTGTGGTTTTGATGCCCAGCTTTCTGCCTGCAGGTGCGTGCCTGCGTATTACCTGCAGGCAGAGAATGACTTCTGCCAGAGTGGTTGATTGTTGGCTCTGTGCTGATTTAAGGGAGGTTTTCAACGGCACCTCTGGAGGGAGAGCAGGTTTTTTAGTACTGATATTAGGCAGGCAGTCAAGTGTTAATTCATTTTAATATTTAAAGCTTTAAATTCTTGCAGTCTCTGCTGAGACCATGATACTGTAAATATTTTATAGTTGACTGACAAAAGAGTAGGCAGTCTGTAATAACCGTAACATAGATGTTACCGTGATCACACAATATTGATGCTGGTGTTCTTGGGGAACCTTGAGGACAGCTGGGCTGGTTTGTGCTGTGCTAGAGGCAGTGTGAAGAGCCCATAAAATCCATGTCAGTCTTTCTTGCCCACAGTAACGCTGTCCTGAATAGCACCTAGGGTCATTTTTCCAGCCTACGTCCTTCAGCTTACTTTTACAGCCTGTTTCTGGAGAAGATGCATGCATGTACATGGCTTCCCCCCTCCCCATATTAGTGCAGAATCAAAAATGCTATGCCTTGCTATTTCTGGTGATGAGGAATTTTGAATATTTATACTGTGGGGAGAAGAGGAGTCTACACAGTGTGAGAGCAGTCAAATGATCACATTTATAGCTGTTCAGGGCTGGGAGAGGAGGCTGACCGCATGCCTGCGATGAGGCTGCTGTCTTCCAGCCATGGTCTTCCAAAGGGCTTCCTTGACTGGTGCTGCCACAGTATGGGACATGGCCATCGAGCACTGCAGCCCCCCTCGCTTGACTCCCAGGAGACGTGACGACCTGTCTGCGGTGTGAACTGCTTGCCCCTTGTCATTAGTGCCGCTGAGGAGCCTGAGAGGCCACCACACAGGTGAAGACCACGGAATCTGGGGCATCCAGACCAGAGCAGGATGAGGCATGAGAAGTCCTTGCTCACCTTTGAGCTGGGCAGCCATGTAGCCGTGTGCAGTGGGGAGAGAAAATACAAAGATGACTTCAGATGTCGGCAATTGATGCACGAGTTGGTTGGATTTAATTAGCAGCTCCCTGGTCGTTAGCAGGAGTTGGCAGGTCCTGCTGGGTCCAGACCCTGGTGCCTGGGTCCCATGGCACTGGTAGACACACTGTTGGGCTGGGACCCTAATTACAGCAGGTACCTCTGATGCGGTGCGGCTGCCTTTCCAGCTGGCGCCATCCTCTCTTCCGGCAGATATTGCTGCCCCTGCGAAGCCGCTGTGCAGTGCTGCCATGAGAATACGGATCGAGTATTTGTGTCGTTAGCAGGCAGGCAAAACCTACGGTACCCAGAGCTGGTTTTTCTTACTTGCGATGTTCTAGGGCTTTTTGGGCTTTCCCTGCCTGCGAAAGATTTTTGTCTTGTTGGAAAAAGTTCAAAAAACCTCCTTCCAGCTGTTTTTTAATTACAAATGCAGATGTTCTTTCTGTTGTTGTCAAGAGCTTCAAATGTGCTTTTAAGGACTATGTTGCAGTAAAGCACTGACTGTGAAAACTTTCTTGCTGACAGATCTTTGTGAAGGGTTTTCTCTTTGCTTGATGTTTACGCTGTAAGAGAAGAGCATTGCACACCTAAGCATAATAACCTGTTTGCCCTCAGCTAGCCGAGTGCACGTCTGCTTCACCCGTGTACGAGAGGTTTTTTTACGTGTATTTATTTACATGGCATATACCAGGCAGATCTATACCCACATGCCCGTACTAAATCAATCAAAAGCGGCATCATTAAGCTCACATCTCAGTGGAGCGCTGCAGAATATGGAATATACCGTGTGGGTATGTAGAGCGTGTCGTGCCAAAGGTGCAGACACCAGCACGTCTGCTAGGAACAAAGGAGCCTGAGAAGAGTAATAACCCCCTGTCAGATCTCGTTCAGGGACTGTGCTGATGTCATCTAAAATTTCTAGCCTTGGGAGTTTCTTATCTCCTATTGCCATCTTCCCTCCCAGGAATCCACTGCTGCTCTGTCTTGTGTTTCACACTCCAAGTTTGTGTCTACTTGGCAAATTAGTGATGATGTTGTTTTTCATGGATTGGACACTGGAGGGTGCTAATGCAATGAGAGCTGAAATTGTTCTAGCAAATTAAAGGGCTCCCCTTTGTTAGTTGTGAAATACTTTTATTCTTTGTTGCAGCGTTTAAATGGAAAGGCATGAATCGTGGTCCTTACCAGTAGCTGATCCTGCTCAGCGTGTGTAGAGCTATAACCAAGAATATCAATAAAGTGTTAAGTCCATGAGGGATTTCTTTCCTGAACCTCTATCCCAAAAATCACTCGTTTTACGTTCTACACATTTTTAAGTGTGTCTTTTGAGCTTATGGCCTCGGGGTGAAATTTATTTGAAAGTGTGACTTTCTAGTGATAAAAACACTTTACCTGGCAGAACTGTTGAGCCATATCTGCAGAACCTGCTTTTCTACAAGGTCACTTTGGTTCATCTAAACCAAAGTTGTCGTGCTGCTGGCGAGGTGAGAACCTGGCAGCGGCTCACGTCAGGGAAGGAGGGGACACCCTGAGCACCGCTAATCGAGTCCCCGGCATTGCAGTCTTCTCTCTGGGGATGGACCTGATGGAGCCTCAGTTTACCTTGCAGCCACCGTCACCAGGCCACACCCGAGGGAGCGTGCAGGACGGGGCCTTTTGTCAGCTGTCACTGCTAGGTCAGGCGAAGCACGTTACGAAGCTGAGCCTTAGCGCTGGCGTTTCAAATTCACTCAAACATTTTTGGCAGGTTAAAGTTATGTTGGGAGGTCTTAGGCTAAAGGAGGTATTACCTGTCCAGCTGCTCCAGCTTTCTGCTGAACTGGGTCTCTGCTCCCCTCTGCCCTTGGCAGAAAGACACGGGGCCAACATAAGCTCCCCGTTGTGCGGTCTGGCAACTCCGTACTCGGCATTAAGGACTGTGAAACTACTGCCTGAGCCAGTTCTCATCCTGGCAGCAGCAGAGGTATGATGCCGGCTAATTAATGCTAATGAGAAGCAGGGTGCAAAGCTGGGCGTGTCCAGCTAATCACCGCTGGCACCCCAACTAGTCTGCTTAAAGCTATTGCAGTTCTGGACAGTCCTGCCTGGTCCTGTACCTGCCTTGGCAGACCCACTAGCCAAATGAAAGCCAGTATTCCTAAAATGTGTGAGCAAAACAGAATTGGGTACAAATACACTTTCCTTAGAAGTCTTTCTCATTTGGTACGAGTGGCAAATGAGTTACTCCTCTGTCTCCTTCCCCTTTGAAAATGAATTGGGCTGTCCCCTCCTGGAAAACATTGTTACCTTGCTGTATTATATTGGTCAGGTTTTATTCTCTCCCAGGTGTTGCAGTTTGCTTACATACAGCTGGTTTAGTTTTTCTTTCTTTTAAAAATACGCATCATTTTTCTCCAAATTCCCCCTTGAACAGAAGATGCGGATAAGCACGGAGAAAGAGCTGGATAAGGAAACCAGAACACCCGTTGCCATCCTGTTCTGGTGGTGTTTGAGATCTGCTGCTCACCTTGCAAATGGAAGCACGGCCCGTTTCACAGCGGAGTTGCTTGGCTTTTTATTGGAAGCAGCAGAAACGTAGCCAGCTGAAAGTTTACACTTCTTTTGCAAAAAGAGTTTTAGTAGCTTACCAGAATAGGGTCATAAGGGGACATGAGCAGAAAAGCTTTTAAAATCATTATAATAACTAGTGGTACTGAAGACAATCTAGTTAAGAGGAGGTAATTTAGTCTAAGCACATGAAAAAAGATCTGGTTGACCGTGTATTCATCTCATTTACCAGCTTTTAAGAGAAGACCGTTTCTTCCATCGCACCTCCGTGCTTACAAGCAGGGACCCAGGGTACGCCTCCTGGCGTCATTTCAAGAACCGCATGCTAGCTGGGGTGCCAAAAGGATTTGCAGTTGTGCATTTTATGTAGGCGGTGTCCTAATTTATCCCGGGAGACCTTTCTCTGGGAGAGACGGTTAATGGACCTTCCACCAAACCTGCTTGATTGCATTGATCTTAAATGCCGCTGACTGTGGGATGCCATCTCTGAGGCCCAACGCCACCCCTGCTCCGAGGCCCTGCACCGGGAAGGAGCACACCTTTTCCCTCGGGGGATGCTCGGTGCCTTCCAGCGTTGAGCCTTCACACGCTTGTACAGTCTTTCTTGGCTACTCGTAACGGCTGGGTGAGCGGGCTCTCCGGGGTTTTCATGCCTTTTGGGGAGATCGGGCTGCTCTACTTGAAGCCTCTTCTCTTAAGAGTCATTCTGGCAGGTAAAAGCCCTTTGATGCTAAGAGCTTTGTAGGGTTTCTGCTGATTTACTGGTTGTCTTTTGAACACCTAGTGGGGTGTTTGCTCCCGTCCTCCGCGTGTCAGGTGGGTTTCTGATGGTGGTCCCTCCCAGACCCCTTTCTCACGCCTCCCTGAGCTCCGAGCTTCATCGTTTGGAGAGGGGAAATACTGGATTCACCCTTCTTATTTTGTCAGCCGGGCTGTGCATGGAGGTGTTTCTCCAGCCGCTGCCCTTTTCACGCTTCCCTCTCCCACCCTGCAAGGCCATGGAGCACAGCAGGTCTGCAGAACTTCGACTGCACGTGGGTCTGGAGGTCAGCTCTGTGGTTACTGGGCCCCGTGGGTGTTGAACAAGTCCCCTTCGTAATTTTTCCCTTATTTTCTCATCAGTGCTATATTTACCTCTCAAGTCTCCCTGTGCCCTTTAAATCTCCGAGCGTCACTGGCATAAATAGGATTTGCCTGTCCCCGTGAAACCGGCATCGGGGCAGCTGCCTGCCTTGCCTTCTCCAGCCCTTTGCGGGCCAGGGTTGACCTGTTGTCACGGGCTGAGCAGCCCAACCCGCTTTCTTCTCTGCCATTTTAATTAAAAATGGTTGGCATCAGGGGCTCTGCAGTGATGAAAGGGAAATGATGAAACTTTGAAGAATTGGGGCATAAAGTCGATCTCTAAATTTTAATGTACTCATTGCACTTAAACAGTTGATACATTTTATTATTGAGCTTTCAGGTGACCTAATTTCCCTTAGTACTGTACATTTAGCTTTATACATCTGCACCTAATTTGTAAAAAAGGACTTAATGAGAAACTTCAAACAGTTTAAATGTCAATTACAAAGAAAGCGAGGTTTTAAAGTTCCAGTAATCTGTCCATATTGGTCATCGAAACATGATCCCAGGTGGACGTTAATTCAAGACAGATGGCATTCCAAAGGCACAATTACAAAGAGCTTATATATTTTCAACACTAACAAGCTGTCACGCTATGTTGTAGCTACACTTCCAGTACTGTATAACCACAATTGCCGCTTTATCTGCTGCGGACTCGGTAGTAAAGGGGTTTGATTCCCCACTCTTGATATTGTCAGTGGGATTTTGGGGGGGGGGGGGGAACTGGAGACTGGGGTTAGTTAGTGCGAATATCTTTCATTCGCTCAATCTGTTGGGTGGGGGGTTTGTGTTTGTTTTTATGTTTAAGTTGGTGAAAGGCTTTTCAAAGAAAGGAGGGGAAATACTGAATACGGGCATAACAAGACTAGCTCATCGCAGACATATTTCTATTTCCTGGCAAGGCAACATTAATTAACTTTAGTCTTATCAGCTGCTAGGCAATAGCTATGATGATTTGTTAAAACCCCCAACATCCTGGATGTTTTCAGTTAAAAAGTCATCTGAAAGCCTTTGGAGTAATGCACGTGTTACTTGGAAGACTGAAGTCCAAGGGATTGATAGTGACTTGACTTGCGGTGGCATAAATGGGCAGCAGCTCTGCTGCAGCTAGGCAGGAGCACTACACCCCATGCGAAAGGCGATTTGAATTATTTTTAGGTTCCTGAAAATATTCTTGGGCCCAGAGGCAGAGGTGGAGGGGCTGGACAAAGCAGGGTCAAGGTAGGACTTCCATTAGACTGAAGCATCAACATGTGATGTAGTTGATGTAGTTGATCTAGTTGAAAATGTCCCTGCTCATTGCAGGAGGGTTGGACTAGATGACCTTTAAAGGTCCCTTCCAACCCAAACCATTCTATGGTTCTATCTGGTAGATGGCAAGGTTTGTTGTAGAAGGACGATGTTTGGTATCTAGTTAGTAGTTGAGGTGGGCGGTGATCTGCGTAACTAAATGATGAAAGATAATTTGGCATAATTTTCACTGATTTTTTTGTTTGTTTGTTTCTTGAAACCAGGTCACGAAAAAGCAAGACTTGCACAGCTATGACTAGACAGTGTTTTAATAGGCTTTAAAAATTCAGTGCTGTTAGGAGCGAGATTAATAATGCTCCCCAGGAAGGTTTCTAAGCTCCTATGGGCATGTGTATCCTCTAAAGAGGTACTGAGAATGAAGAACTTATATTTCTGCTAATTTATGTACCTTTTACTGGAAAGTGGAGAAGAAAGCAGAAAGGCTAAGATGCTTCATCCTTGGAAGGCAGGAATTAAATGGTGAGGTTGTGCTCTTTAATTTTTGTTTTTCATTAATGAATGTTGTAAATGTGGTTTTTGAAAGCATCTTACCCAGCTTCCTTTTTGGAGGAGATGCAAGTGCTATTTGAAATATGCAGCTCGCCAACAAGCGAATTGGACTCCTGAGCCACGCTTGAAACAAAATGCCAATTTTACCTACAGTTTTACTAGGTTTCCTGGTTTATGCAGTGGCATTTGAATGGCCTCTAGTAATTGTTTTTAGCAGAAAAAAAAAATTTCAAACAAAAATGAAAAACACAACCCAAAGCTCATTAGCACTGTATTTGGCATGCCATGAATCGTTAAATCTTTATATAAATGCAGAAGTAATTTGTAACAAACAGAATCCTCTATTTTTTTGGAAAGACTTTCTTTTGAATTTTTGTTCGGACTGCTGAGGTACAGTATGTTTTCCAAACATCGGATGTTATTACCAGAATAGGGGAGGAACCAATTCATCTTTTAATTAAATACCCTGTATAATTCTTGAGTGTCAGATATACTTAGTGGTGATAGGTGAATAAAATTAGGTGGAAAACAAAAGACAATAAATAAATGCTTAGATAAGGGGTTTTTTACCTTTTTTTTTTTTTTTAACCTAATTTTGATGTTAGTGTGTGTTGCTCTCCAGTGGTTTCCCCTCGGATTTTCCCAGTGCTTATCAGGGTAACATACTGCAGTCTTTTTATTTAGATCAGGCTTCGCTTTGAGAGTTAACTAATTGTTCAAGCCCAAGTGGGAAACTTTCTTGCACCTGGAAAATTAGGAGAGCAAAAGCAAGAGACATGTCCGCATCCTTTCCCTGGTGGTTCTTCACCTGTGAATTTGAACTGCAGCGGTAATAAAAGTTTTGTGGACCTCATTTTATGTGAGATCATTAAGCGACAGGAGAATTCAGGACTAGCTGCCCTTCATAATTCAGGACACTGAAAGGTGCCATTTATAAGCTCAAAGTGCCTGCAGGAAGGCAAAACAGGCTTGTAAAACCCGCACTCCAAACGCTGAAAGGGAACCAGTTTGTACTGCTGGCTGCAGCCTTGGAGTGGCAAAATTGCAAAGGTAGTGGGGACTGGGTTTAAAAAAATGGAAAAAACACCTGCCTCTAAAAGTTGATGTAATAGCCCAGTTTTTCACACTTCTTGTGTTGATATCCCTTTTGTCCAAAAATACCCCAAAATGTCCCGGGCAATGATCCCAGTAAAAAACTTATCAGTTGTAGTGCCCAGCTGTTGGGTTATTATCTTTCCTGCTATAGCCCGCTGTTTTGCTGAGCTGCTAATTTGGCTATAAAATATGTTTTTCCTGACTTTTTAATAATATTTTGCAACCAGTGACCTTTGCCCGTTATGTGGGCCAGGCATTTTGCAGGGAGAGCTCTCGCCTCCTTATTGCTTGAGAAGGAGTAGCAGTGTGTACAATACTTGAAACGAAGAGAGGTCTTCAATAGAGTGGGTGATATGCCAGCATACCCAGTCTTCATAAAACTGATTGTTATGGCTCTAAACAGGCAATGTAGGCTGCTAAATACAGAATATGGTGCAGCTTTATGGACCTAGAAAAGCACTAGAGCGGCAGCCCAAGGAAACGTAGAGTCTAGTGTTTATTCTCAGAGCAGGTACTGCTTTCCCTACGTGCTTCCCTGTTACTCCCCACATGAGAGTTGGAACAATCATTTTTAAGTTTGAGACCCAAATGTAGCAATGGCTGCCTAGGAGTGAGGCATCTGTATCTGTAATCTTAAATGGCTGGGGCTGAACTCTTCTTGTCCAGCCAACATAAGCCAACTATTCACGGCCTCATTAACGTCCCATGACTGAAGTTCCTTGGGTGCCAGTTTGCACCATCAGAGCCTAAATGCCAGTGAAGACAAGAGCCGACTGCATGTCAGGTCTGCCTGCAGCATCCTTGCTTTATTAATTTGTCTTAATTCAATATCTGCATGTTTATGCACACTGATTTCGGCAGCAACAGGCTATATGGCGTGGTATCCAAACTGTCGTCCCTCTGTACATCGATCACATCGGAGCCAGCGAAGCAGCTGCGCTTCAGAAATGTGTTGGTATTATTCCATTTTCTGATGCTGCTTTTGTTGCTTAGATTGACGTGCTCGGGGCCCCAAACACTGCACCAAGTTTAGTATGACCCCAGGGTCTTTGCAGAGTCGGCTGCAGGACTCAAACCTTTATATCCACTATTAAAAGGCAGTTATGTGACTGTTTATGTTAGAGCCAGGTGCTTTGTTGCCTGTGGACATGCTGTTACTTGACAAAATGTTTTGTTTTTTTTTTTCTTTATGGTCAAAATGTGATAAACTTACTTACCTGAGTACCTTACTCTTCACAAATGGTCTGGCTGCCTTCAGCAACCACTTGCCTTTCTGCGGGAGGATAGGAGTGAGGGCTTTCCAGCTCTCTGTAGGGATATATCCGTGGCAGCATTCCTGTTGCTCCTATATTTTCTTTGTGAAGGACATACAATTTCTAGATGGCGTGTCGTCAATGTCTTTTTAATGACGTTTTTTGTGGTACTTTCCATTTAAGTTCTCTAACTTGTAGTGCATTTCTAGTTTTTGTGGGTTCATTTATTTAGGCTTTATGTATGCATGCGTGCTTTGCGGGCTTATTGCATTAAACATCCGCTTATTTTTTTGTTAAATCTGTAGCAGTACTAAAGCACTGAAGGTGCTTTGGGTTCGGTCAGTACCAAATAGTGGCTTCAGCATACTGGAAGTATAAAATCTGTTTTCTTACTAACTGTTTCTTTGAGAAGTTGATAGATGTGAAAACCATTTAACAGTTGGTTTTTTTTCCTTTCCTGTTAAGCTAAGCTACTGAGGAAATCTTCCTACTGCTACACGCTGCAATATGTCAGAAACACCGTTATGTTATAGTTGCATCATTATCTAAAGGAAAAATTGAGTGTGGGTTTGAAGTCGACAAGTGATGAAAGTAGCCCTGAGGTTGTCAATTAGAAAGCCAAGGCCTGGAATTGATAAGTTAATGGCCAGTTCCCTTCTCACCCCCTCGCTTTGCTGGCTGCTCCCGCCTCGCCCCGCAGCAGCTTTACTGCTCGGAACGTAAAGAAAAGGCGCCCGTTGGTTTGTGTCCCAAAATTTATCTCACTAATATGATTCACGCAAATTCTTGGCTGGTTGCAATGTTCTTAGTACGGACAGATAGTTAAACAAGGAGAAATGAGATGCAGCAGATAGAAAATTCAGTCTCAAAATTATGCCCCCTTTTTGTCTTTTTTATTTTATTTTTTTGTTTAAATGTCGAACCATTAACACTGTTGTTTCAGACCATCCTCCTGCAGTACACACGGCAAATTTAGCAGCAGTGCATAATTTAACTTCTACCGTATGTTTGTTTGCAGGTTTTAAAACCTGAAATTTAATGGCAGCCAGTTGGAACCCACGTGTTGCTGTTAAAGGCGGAGGGCAACATGTGCGGTTTTTCCTGAAGGGAGATACTGGTTACCAAAGTTTATGATATAACGTAATATAATACATAGTGTTTCTATTTCGCTTGGGCAGGAGGGAACTAACGTTTCTCCTAAGGAACACATGGGTTTAGATAAATAAGTCAATTATGGAAAATAACAAACAGGATTTATTCAGATTTTAATCGTTCTTGGTGTGCTGTGCTGTGAGAACAACAGTAACCTTATGAAAAGAGCTTTAAAGTAGTTTTAGAAGTAGAATATAATTCAAACAGGCATTGTGCAAAGCAAAACATGTAATTCATCTTCAGTTTTTGAAAACTTTATGTACAGTGTGAGTTTTTAGGACTTGTAAAAGGTTGCAGATGGGCACCCCCTCTGCAGCCTGAGGTTTTCTGCTCGTGGCACAGCTACTTCAGTGACAATGGAAATTCAAGATTTTTTCCACATAGCCCTGTCTCAGCCTAGAGCAGATGAGTCGTAATCATGAGTACGAGAAGGCAGTTTAATTTGTAAGCCCATTCAGTTTTTTGACCTTTCTGGTGGTTTCACTGTAACCAGCAAACAGCTGTTGAATAGTATGCTGGTTTTGGCTGGGGTAGAGTTAATTTTCTTCATAGCAGCTAGTATGGGGCTATGTTTTGGATTTGTGCTGGAAACAGCGTTGATAACACAGGGATGTTTTGGTTATTGCTGAGCAGTGCTTGCACAGAGTCAAGGCCTTTTCTGCTCCTCACCTCACCCCACCCCACCAGCGAGGAGGCTGGGGGTGGGCAAGAAGCTGGGAGGGGACACGGCTGGGACAGCTGAGCCCAACTGGCCAAAGGGCTATTCCATACCATATGGCGTCATGCTCAGCATGTAAAGCTGGGGGAAGAAGAAGGAAGGGGGGGGACATTCGGAGTGATGGCATTTGTCTTCCCAAGTAACCGTTATGCGTGATGGAGCCCTGCTTTCCTGGAGATGGCTGAACACCTGCCTGCCCATGGGAAGCAGTGAATGAATTCCTTGCTTTGCTTTGCTTGTGCACACAGCTTTTTTTTTACCTATTAAACTGTCTTTATCTCAACCCACGAGTTTTCTCACTTTTACTCTTCTGATTCTCTCCCCCATCCCACCAAGGGGGAGTGAGTGAGTGGCTGGGTGGGGCTTAGTTGCCAGCTGGGGTTAAACCATGACAAATAGTAAAAAAAATTGCAGTTGCTACTTACCTGCCAAAATCAAATGAAACAGGGAGCTCCAAGCATGGACTGCTGCTCTGGAGCCCCTCTGTCCGTCAGCCAGATTTCAAAACATGAAATAAATCTTATTCTAGCTTAATTTACAGGAAAAGAGGTGCGACATTTTATTAAACAATTCAGCTTTGGATGGTGCTCCCTCCACCTGACATGCTAGCTCTGCCCAAGACCCATGCGGCAGAGCTGTTGCAGTGCTTCACCGGAGGTTCAGTGCAGAAGAGGTAGTACATGATTTCCCAAAAGCATGTGTTCCTTCTGTGCCCTACTTTTGACTTACTTCTTGAGATAAGTGTGTCTCATAGTACCCATCAATAATGAAAATATACAATGACACTTTTGTTGAGAGGTTTTCTTATACTTTGTGACTCCGGTGTTTCTAGTGCTACAGGATAACCTCCTGTGGTGGCCTGTTCAAGACAGGTTATCTCAAGATGAAGTAGGAACGTTGTATCTAGTTTAGCCTGATCTGTTCAGGTATCACACCTACCAGAGACCATAATTCTGGATTTTCCTCCTATGTAGGCTCTTCCCTTGGATTTCCATTTTGTCTTTGCAGGAATTTTCTGCAATTGTTTTTTGAATGAGGTTCTGAAAGTTAATGGTGTTGGGTCAGCAAAGCTTATCTTCCAGCAGGATAGTCATCTCTTTCTGGACTGTTCTTCTTTTAACCTCTTTCATACGCTTTTATATACCTGTTAGCCCAGCAGGGCTGTTGTGCAAGGTACATTCACATGTATAGATGCCAGTCAGCCAAATTTTGGTGGTGCCAGTCACTGCTCTGCAAAAGGCAGACCGATGCCAAAAATCCCAACCATCTCTTTCAGTGTGTTGCTGCAGGATGCTGATCTCTGCTCTTGTGGGGTTTTTTTCCACCTCCCCTTTTGTTTTGGCTGTCGGTTGACTGTGTTTTCTCACCCACGGTACTCTTTCAGTCTGAGAGTCCCTCTCTTGCCATGTGTTTCTTTACTTTTGTCATGCCTTAAGTACATCCACATCTTTCGGTGTGGATGAAATTTGACTTGTGTGCTGTCTGCTTACCAGTTTACACTAGTTACTTCCATACTTCCACAGCACACGAAGCACAGGGGTGCCAATCAGTGCCCATCCTAGTGAAGGCTGTGGTGCTCTACAGAGAGGTTACAGGTTGAATGGGTCTTTTTTTCCCCCCTTTCCCTACCTAAGGAGGAAGAGTCTCATTTTAGGAGGAAAAGTTTCTTTCTTCCCAGCAAGGGTGGGTCCACATAAAGTCTTCAGCTCTCTAGAAGTTTGGTTGCATTGGATCACTTCTGTCTGAAGGTACAAAACCCTAGTGTCGGAGCTTTTGATGCTATAGAGCTTTCTAAGGCTAAAAATCAAAGGCGCTCCTTTCCACCCACATACTTTACCTTTTCTGACAAATACAGCCTGAGCAGTGCTCCTTCCTTCCCACATGAGTGTTCTCAAGCCCGAAGCTCCTGCCCTGCTTCACGTTCATCTGTACCCAGAGGAATGTTGGAAAGAAATGAGGATTACTTACCAAGAAGTGTTGTGGCATTTCCTAGTTTTTTTCATTCCGATATGGAATCTTAAAATAGGGAAAAGCCTATCTAGAGTCAGTAATTTGGAACATTTGGAATGGATAAAAACCTGTCTTATACACTAGATATAAAAAAAAAAAGAAAGGAAAACCCAGTGCTTGCACAAAGGCATGTTCAGAGTGAGAAATTTGACTTGGCACTTCCAGATTTTGAATTTCTAAATGAGAATTTAAGTCCACTGTTGTCTTTATGCAGTTGAGATAGATTTCCTTTGAGTATATCTGAAATGATACAGAGTTCGGTTAAGTTGACTTTGTCTTTAAGGTCAGTATCATCATCTAAGACACATTCTATTAGTAGGTTGTCTTCCCGCAGGAACTCGGCACTGATGTTCCTGAACAGGAAAAGCCAGAAAACGAATATGCTATCAAAGGGCTGCATTTCTTCGGGCAGCTGTGGGGTTTTTTTTATCAGCTTCTTTGACCACTTTTGCCTGGAAAATGATCTATTAACCTTAAAACACAACCAACAAATGGCAGAATCTAAAAAAACAAAAATGAAGACATGATGGTTTAGGTTTGTTGTTGTAATCTGTGACTGTATAAAAATCACATATTCATTATGCAATGGTAATGGCAAAATTAAATGGTTTCGAACCAAATGTAAACTTGTTGGGGGAAACCAGCAACAGTTTGAGCCTTTCTGGTACTGTAGCCCTCAAAGATGTTTTGAGGCCTTGACTTCAGAGACGGAAATATTCATCCCCTCCCCGATTCATCTGTTGCGATGCATGGCAGGGTGTGCTGTGTGGAGAGGGATGGCTGCAGGATGTCTTCGCTCCACAACCATGAAAGGAGTTAGTTTAGAAGAGAAAGACATTGAAGATTTTTAACACTTTAGACACTTCCATCTTCTTTTTCAGACCACTTTCAGCCTGTTCTACAACTGATAAAAATATTTATTTTCTGGCATTTTTATAGAAAATATTTGGGATGTAGGTCTTGCTGCTTTCTGCCACTAGTAATGGTAATGCTGGCACATTCCTCCATTAAAAAAAAAAAAAAAATTCTGGAACTAAATGATAATCCAAGAGCTGAACCCTGAGTCAATGAGATGGTAAAAACTTAGTGATGGAGAAATAAATAACAAAAACTGTTTTCAAAATTTATGCTGAGTGTATTTCTTCTTAAAAATACATCTATTCAAATTATGCCAAGGCCTAAGCTTACTGTAATCTGCTTAAATCCTAAAAAAATAACAACCAAAATAGAAACAATGCTTCCAGGTTGTGGGTCAGACCATTCAACTGATGAAAGTCACTGCCTAAACTCTGGAAACCCCAACTGTTTGAAGTACTGAGTTGGCTTTTGAGATCAGTAGTCTCTTCTGCAAGTACCAAGAGAGTATTTTCTTCAGTATATTCAATTAGCTCAGTTAAATGACTAATTTATTCAAACTTGACCAATTGGGAGTTGAAAGAAGCATAAAAGCTTGTTCTTCTCTACCAATCTGTGAATAAAAGCTAATTATGAGAGGATTAGATTTGCTAATACTGCAATATTGAAAGATATTATGACCAAATACTAGATTGGTGCTAATTCTAGCTAATACCGAGTTATTTTAATAGATCCATTTTTTAAATCAAATCACAATTTTCTTTAGAAGTCTAGCCTCTTTAAGACAGTGCTATGCGACCAATAAACCATCTCACTACATTTTAAGTTGCATTCCAGTTTCCATCCAAAGAAACATAAATCATAAGTAAACACAAAGGGATCAGCTAGTAAATAAGAATTGTGCCATACATGATTTTCTAACAAAAACAGTAAAATTAATCTGAAAAAATGTATAATGAGGTATAGAAAAGCTTAAATATATATCAGCGGAGCTACTCTGTCCTTCTGGCTAGCAATAAGAAGTGCCAAATTTAGTGTAAAAGCTATATTTAGTTACAAAGCAACATACTTTAGTGGTTACAAACTGAGAATTAACCTTTCTCCAAGAAAATAACTAAAACATTTAAATGGGAAAACAAGATTCAAATTAATTATTTAACTCGAGGTTTCCCGCTCGGTAGTTTAACTCCTTATTTTAAAATAAGTGGCTTAAAAGATTTCATCCTGCTGAAAGTCATCGATAACTGAGGTACCTACGAGTGAACATAAACATAAGTGCAAACTTGACATAAGGATCCAGAAATTCAGCCAAGAATGCGATGTCAGGAATATGTGAGGATAAAATTTTCAGTCCTGTCCGTAAACATTTGGTATATGGGACACCCCACAATGAAATTTAATTGCCTCTTCTGCTGATAGGATCACGAGAAAAACGTTGCTTCAGGCACCAGCAGAAAGAGATACGGAGGACAGGATGGAGAGTGTCTCGGTCATCGCGCCTTTGCTACAAAGACTCCTGCTGCCGTTGGTCCTTGGTGTCTCAAACTTTGAGACAGACACCATCATGGTTCCTCTCCATCTGCTGGTTGCATCAGAAGCTGTTCCTGTAAATGCTAATTCATAGCCTTTCATCAAATTGCTTTGAAAAAAAACACTGCTTTCTGCTGCTGACTATTTAAAAGATCAGTTTGGTGATGGTTAGGCTGCCCATTTTTTATATCCGTTCCCCCACAAGCAGAGTCCGTGAACCGTGCTGAGTTTCCGAGAGGTGGTCCTTCTCCAATAGCTTACTCGACAGCATGGCTGGCTGGCTCTTCCTCACCTCCTAGCCGGGATGAATGACTGGGGCAACAGAGACAAGTGCTTGGGGCAGTGCTGCCAGACCAAGAAGCAAATCTCAGGGTGCTCCAGCGCTGTGCTGTTTGTGCACCCACTGCTGTGTGCCTGGCTCGACCTTGCTGGGTAGCTGCTTTAGGTTTTAACCTCTCATGAACATGGGTTCCTCATCCTCAGCAGGTCTATAAGCCAGCTGTGTAACTCAGAAGTAGCCTGTTAGTAAGTAGAAAAGAAATTTATGGCTGGAAATTTTGCCTGTTTCCCCAGCTCCCCCTTTTCCCCATGGTTATTTCCCAAGGTAGCCCTGTATGTTTTGTCTATACGTTCTGAGCCTCCGGGAGCCTCCTGCTAATGACTTCTCTCATTGATGAGCCCAGAAGAGGATTTTCTTAACTAACCACCCAGCCTGCTCACTGCCAGAGGCCCGGGGATGTAGCAATGAGGGGCGCGTAACAGATGAAAAACCTAGATAATGGCATTCACCTCTCCAAAACTATTAACATGAACAGGCTATGCGTGCACCCGTATGGCCTCCGTTCCTCTCCGCATGATCTGCCGTCTTCTTCATTGGGCTCTGGGGTCTGCAACCCTGCTTGGGCATCCACCGTGAGAGCAATGATGCTTTATGTGTTTATTGAACTATAACAGCCAGTGTAAAGGATGCTGAGGTAAAGGCTGCGTGTTACCTGCCCTGTGTGTCTGCCCAGAGTCCAGATTTTTAAATATACTATTTCTTTGTAGTCCTTTTCAAGTAAAAATCCAGGTTTTGCTGTCTCTCCCTCACGTGCATCCACCGTGAAAGATTAGCACAGTATATAGTTTTTTCCAGACCAATTTTCACAACAACTTGGACCTTTTTTCTCTGTGATGTTTCTAAAACTGGCAGAAGAAGAACTTTTTTTTAAGCCTGCATACGCTGCAAGGAGTATTTTAAAATAAAGATTTTTTTTTTTTTTTTAATCTTTAAGCATGTTTAATGCTTGTATAAGGTGCCAGATTTTAATTACAGTTGGCATTTATAAGCGTGGTGCTGGCAATGGTAACCATATTGCTGAAAAAAGGCATAAATTTTGACACTGGCAATATGGGAACCCAGCATACGAGACTGTAAACCTCATTGCTTTCTGTTTTAATACACTATTTTAAGGGAAGAACTTTTAATGGTTAATATTTAACTAGAACGTTTAGGGTTCGATATAAAGTTGTTCTAATTTCAAGCTATTTAGTAATTTAGGTCCTATCAAAGATTGGCTTAGGTAATAACTTTCTATTAAACAGCCTTTAAATAAGCATGCTTAAAGTAGGGAAAATAAGATGCTTCATTACAAGAAATGAGGTTGGCATCTACCAGGTTTTCCATTAAGTTCCAGGTCACAGACAAATAAAGGAAGTATGTTAGGAAAAAAAACCTTTTTAAAAATAATTAGGGAGATGTCTGTTTTGTTCACCAGATGGAAAATCGGTAGTTGTGGGTGGTCTGTGCTGGATGGGGCATCTCACAATTGGCAGAACTATGCCTTTAACTTTTAAAGTCCTGGGACAAAATGTGAAAGTAATTGACTGTTCAGAATGCTCTCTCTCTGGATACCTAGCATGCTTTTAAAACCAAGATTTGGTGAGTTTCTGACTTTTTTTTTCCCTAAGAATGCTCAAGCTGTTGTGTCTAGTATTAGGCCAATTGGGTATATTTTTGGTAGCTGTTTAGTGGGGCTGTTGCCTTTTGTGCTTATGCCTGTGTGTGCCTGGACTTGCATGCACACAACTGAAATGCCACAGCTTTACAATTCTCCATTAGCGTGTTGTGCACATGATTTTCATAATATTGTCAGTGTTTGCCGTGTTCAGGGTATACGTAATCTGTTGGTTAACATAATTTGTTTCTTTCCTCTGGTTCATTCCGTTTTAAGGAATTTAAATCTATCCATTTGCCAACATACTAAAGAAAACAAAGTCGCAACCTTATTTTCACAAACAAGAAGAAAATTCTTGTTTTAAACTAATTCAGGTGTTTGCAAAAGTATTAAAAATCTGCAGTCTTTTTTTTTTTTTTTTTGAAATCCGAGTAAAAAAATCCAAATGTGCATGTGTGGATAGCACGTGTACACAAATGCGTATTAAATACGGTCATTTATGAATGTGTTAGAATCTTCTTGGTGCAGTTTGTCACTTTGCTCGCCGCTTCAGAACTGATACTTTCTAATTGCCAGATTAATTTGAGAAAACAGTATTTCGAATGTGGAAGATGGGTTAGAAAATCTCTGTGTTCACGTTAACAATAACAGATTTTATTATCTGAACTGCGGTAAGAATGTGTGCTGTTCAGCGGTGACCTCTCAAAGAATGAGGCAGAACCCATTTATGGCATAGGAGGCAATTGCTTTATATTTACCTTACTTTACAGACAATTTTTTTGCAGTTATCTATATGAATGGTCACAGAGAATTGTATGCGTGTGTTATATCTATATTGTAGCTTGTGTTAAACCGATCCCCACACTTATTATGTAGAAGCATTCTTGAAGATAAGTGAGGCACTCAACTTAGTGCCTTCTTTGTAAAATCCCTTTTGCTATGCATGACATGTACTCTGTATTTTTTTCCTTGCAGTAAATTATAAAGCTTTTTTCTTTCCATGAATCTCCTTCCAAGAAAACACATACAGCCTAATAACACTCGCCTTGAGAACCGTGCATTGCCACCACTACAAAGCCGTGTTTTCATTGAAGAGATAATTATAATATGGTTTAATGTTCTTGTCAACCCTGAAACACTGTCCCTAAAGAGTGCTATTCTGGTGGATGTCTTTTTGAAGAGAGTTGAATGTAGCTAAGAAAACATACGTATAGCCACACACTTTTCTGATAAACCAAGGCAGATTTTTAATACAAGATGTGCTCTCTGAAAAGAATTGTACGTTTTCTAAGGTGTTAATTCAGAGCTGCATCTTCCTCCAGATTTCACTGTTAAAAATATGGAAAATTTGCTTCGATTTATTTATTTTGCTTTCTTCTCCCCCCACAATTATATTTATAGACTTTACAAGGACATAAACTCATAATAATAATTAAAATGCTTTTAATGTGCTTTGAGGCACAGACTTCAAATGAGTAAAAAAGCCCAAACTGGAACACAAATGGTTCTTCCCAGGCAACAAACACACTTGGCTGTTGATATGCTGTAATTTTCTGCTTTACTTAGTAAAAACAGCAATTACTTATTTGTTCCATATCCCCCCCCCAGCACAGATGCTACTCAGTCTGTCCATTTTCTGAGCGCCGAGCAGGCTGCCTGCGTGCGCGTGGATGCGCGTGCATGTGTTTTAATGCGCCGCAAGTCAAGTTTTCCCCTTGCATGCTGTACTGTTAACAGCATTTATTTGCCACTGCTGCTAGTTTACCACCAGCCCAAGACAATGGTGTGCTGGAAGCGGCTGCGGCTGTGAAAATCTTACTTAGCAGTCTCTCCTGCCGCTGTCGAACGTTTGCTTCCAGGTGCAGTTTTGCAAAGCGTTGAGCTGATCGTACAAAGCAGTGCGAGGACAGATAAAAGCCGGATGGTCACACCGGTTAGGACTGCAGCCCGGTCGAACAGATCTTTAACGTTGTTTTCGCCGTATTGTCTTTCGTGGCGGTCCGGTGGTTGAGAACGGTGTCTGGCGCTGCTAAAAGCAACGTAGTCTGAAGCAAAAAGCCTTTGAGGGAAATGAAATTGCAGGCTGGCTGAAGGCAATGCAAAATTCCTCCTGGCTTCAGGCCATCTGGGATTTCCCCCTTGGGTTTCAAAGCCCAGTTAAAGTAAGTAAAGCCCAGGTAAGTGAGAAAAATGTGGTTATCTGCCACACCACAAAAAGTACACATGACCCAAAAAACCCTTGAAAAGCTAAGAACAACACAACTGTTTCGCTGCTCGTACGGCGAGCGTGAGACTTAGTGTATACAAGGAATTGCGTGGCTCAGCACAATGCAACCTGACTGCTGAATCGGGTGCTTGCGATCTTGAATTTAATACCTAATTATTTTTAAGAGCTACTCTTAAATGAGGAATATGAGCGAATATGTTAATTCAAAGTGGGCATTTTATTAAGTACTTAATTAGTATAATTCCAGAGAGGTAGTATAAAAGAAGCACAATACCTGGCAAAAGTGTATCATCTGAATCTTCTTCACAGCCATCTCATCATTAGCAATCCACTTGCTTGCTCTGAAGTCAATGGGAATTTTTTTTTTCTTCTTTAAGGAGGAATTACAAAGTAAGGCCTTAAATTAGTATTGTAAATCATCTCTCTAGAGAAACTTTTCACTGCAAAAACCCCCTCAACAGGCAAGTGTTAAAACGTTTCTGGTGCTGCACAGTTTAAAAATATCCTCGAGATTTTTTCCCTCAGGTTTATATATTCAAGCTAGATAGCTACCATTCAAAGAATAAGCAAGAGTTTCTGGTAGAATTAACATTTTATAGTCACATCAAGTATGTTTTGGTTCCCCCACCATTTTCCTTTTATTTTGTAGTAGAAAAAAAAAAATAGCCTAAAAATACAAAATCTTAGTTAATGAATGTAGATGCTCAGTGGCTAAGAAATGAAAAATTCCATTTTCCCATTGGCCTTTCTTTTCATATCTTTGAATTTGTTACTACAAACTTTATTTTTAGAGTTTGTTTTCTTTTTACAAGATACACTGTGTTCCTACCTAATCTTTTTTTCTGCAGCTCAGCACCTAACATTTTGATGGGTATTTCTTAACTTAAATCTTGGGTTTGTGCTTTTTCTTTTTTTTTTCCTAAACTACCCCTTTTTTTTTTTGAACAAATAACATTATGGCATTACATATCTGACAAAAACATATAGGGCTTTCCCAATAGGTGAATATACATTACTTTTGCAATTATATTGCCTCATTTTTTCAGGCTATATGATTTATAAAAAAAAAAAAAATTAAATTTTGGCTATGATGATGTCACATATAAATCTATTGCCATGTTAGATGCTCCTACAATCACAGCTAAGGCTCGGTGATAGCTCTCTGTACCAACAGCCAGGTATCTTTGCTGTTGTATGTCCTCATAAATTTCCCTCTCTGAGAAGGATTGTGTGGAGGGATACTTCCAGACGGCCCATTTTGTGCAGTCCTCCTCCCGCTGCCCAGAGGCATGCTTGCCAAGGCAAATGTTCCTGCTCCGCCCTTAACACATCCTTAATATTGCGTTCTCCTTTTCCATGTAATTTTGCAGATAAGGAATTCTTAAGCTCTAAATACTCTCGGTGTTTGTTTAAAACCAACTTGATTTTTAACACCTGGTGCTTTTGAAGGGACTTGATTTCCAGCTTTCACATCCAAATGTTGAGATGGAGAGCAACTGCATGGAAGGCTGCATTGTTGCGTGTTGATGACCAGATCTTGTTTAAGTGGATAAATACTCTCTTTGACCCCATTTCCTCTGGAAATTCCCATTGGTTGCATATTACTGCCGGGAGATGTAATTGATTCATTAGTATTTTCTTGCCTTTTAAAAGACTGGAGCAAAATTTTGCTGAAATTCTCTTTTTCTACTACTACTACTACTACTACTAGTACTATTATTATTATTATTAACCTTGTTTTCTTTTATGATACTGGCATTCATTCAGCCTCTGTATCTCCCTGCACACTGCATTCTTGTAAGTCTTTTCTCATAAGGGGAGACTGCAAAGACATGCAACAGCTCAAGACAGCCTCATTAAGGCTGGAAAGTAAAATATTCAGGAGTTAGGAAATGTCAGAATTAAGATAGCCCATGCAATCAAAGTTCAGCCCCCTTATATGTTCGCATGATAGCATAGTCTTTAATTTTAGGATTATACACAGGTTTTTCCACAGGACCCCTGCCTCAGTTAGTGAACGGGGTGGACGATGCTGAGTTAATGAGCAGTTATTCAATATTTTGTTTTCTCCTAATTTTTCAATGTGTAGCCCTAGGCCTTATTTACTGCACACTATTGAAACCCTGCTGTGAAGACAGAATTGTTAATTTCCTCATGAGCTTTTCTATGGCACTTATTGCTATAAATATCTGAATGCTTAACAAACATTAATTAATTTATCTTCAAAAAACCCTCACGATGAAAAGGACTGGTATTACTACTGTTTTACAAACAGGGAGCTGAGGCATAGGGAGATGAGGGTCATGAATGTCCCATAAATCTGGGTGCTCAGTTGTCAGCTTACAGTTAAGGAGGTAGAGATCTGTATTTCAGCATTCAATTTTGAGGCACCTTGCCATCAGAACAGAAAAGCAGCGCTAGGTTAGATAAATAGGCTTCCTCTACTATTATTAGAAGAGCTAGTGAGCTGAGCTGTGTAGGGAGCACTAACACCATTTATTGCACTAATAGTTTTTATGTGGGGAAAAAAACAGAAGCTTTGGGCATGCAAATCCTCTTCACCTGCACTCTTTTACTTTTGAATATCAGAATAATTTTAATTCTGTGCCAAGTAGAAGCTTCTAAAGAGACCCGTAGAGCATCATGGCTGCGACTCCACTACACTTGAGAAGAGCTGGAATTACTTAGAAGACACAGTGAGCAGGGAATCACCTAAACCTAGACAAGGGGAAATACTGCAGAAATATAATTCCTTAAATCACAGCCTTTTCATAGATTTAGTATCCTTACTGTGGGTTTCAGGAAAGTGCTTTCTTCCACTCGAGATTCAGAGCTCTTAGCCCTTTATTAGAGTCACATATCTAAGCTCTTGCTTCCCAAAAGCATTTTGGAATTTGATTTATTTAGGTAGGGCCCTTCCAGAAGAGTACAGAAACAAAAATGTTGACAGGAGTGTCCTCTGACTTTAGAAATTGCTCTGTGATAAGAAGCATTGGCATCAGTTCTTCCTTATTTTTGAGATGATTCAAGCCTGTATTTCCGAAACACTGCTTTAACTGGTAATGGGTTAAACTCTGACTTTCTAGATGAATAGGTAGAGGCATTCACTTGGTAGAGGGCAGATCCAGTTCCTGTCCTTGCTTCAGTTGGTTATTAATACCAAGTAATTGGTATTAATCAAGTATCGGTTAAAGTAAGAAAGTAGTTTTTAGATGAGTCTTCATAGACTGGCCTCAAAGCTCACGCTTGGGCTTGTTTGTATCATCTCCCTCAGATCCAGTGAATATGTAACTGTATGCCAACTAGCACTGCTTCTGCAGTGTGTCCCCACGTAAGGGGAAGACCTTAAAAAAACTTAAAATGAACACACAAACAAACAAACAAAAACCCTCCCAGGTTCCTACAGACAATAATCTTCCATATTCAGTCATGATTCAGGTCTGTCCTATAAAACATCTCTGCGGGAATATACTATTGAAGACAGTTTCATAAGCTGTGTGCCCCAAGGGCTGAATTTGGATTACACAGAAACGTGAACTTGGCTATTTCCTAACTTTCTGTTAGGTTGCCTTGCAGTCTTAGCCGTAGTATTTTAACGTGTTTTTTGCAGGTTGCTAAGAGGGTGTTTTAGCCTGAAATGATACTGGACCCCACGTGGTTTGGCAGCATGGCTTGTGAGCTGGAGAGCACCAAGCCACGGTGGGCAACATGCAGGCGGTACTGCAATATTGCACTTACCTGTATGCATATGGCACCAAGGTATTAGGTGCTGATACGGTGTCCGTGTCCTCTGCGCAAGCGTTACGCCTGCTCAGTGTGGCCTGGTGTCACTGAGCCTCTGCCCTTGCCACCTCTGTCCCCGGAACACGGTCAGTGCCTGGCATCATGCATGGAGAGGGAGCGGGCCATGCTGCTTCCTTGGTACAGAGCCCGGGCAGGCAGACAGGAGCCTTGTCCTGAGGGGTAAGAGGGGGGGTCAGAAAACAGGACTGCAGGGCGTGGAAGGAAAACGGGGATCGTAGTGGCCTTAGGGCCACTTTCTGTCACAGCCTTTCATCACGGCATGAGCGAGTATAAGCCCCCAGTACGAGCAGATCACAGGAGCCGCAGCCTGCCCAAGTCCCACAGACTTATTGTCTAACAACTGAATTATAGTTGGTGGCACTATGATACTTTTTCTGGGTTTTGGGGGAATGTTTGCAACTAAAGATGCTCAGGTGCACAGGGGGCCATTGCAAGTTATGTGATGCTTTCTGCTGCAACTCTGTCTTGTCCTCTCTTCTCCTTAGCGCGTCGTTTCAGTCCCATTCCCCTTCTGAGGGTTCTCATTTACTTCAGCCCTCTTGCATGGCCAGGACTAGCTTTCCTCTTAGGGCTCAGCATTTGGGGGAAGGTTTTGGAGAATGCATAAGCAAAACACCTTCTTCCCACATCTTCCGAGAACTGCTGATAGCCGCCATCCTGGGGCAAGGGGTTTGGGGTCTGTACCTGAGCCGAGTCGTGGAGCTCCCTCGAGGGGACGGGGTACTGCACAGTCTGGTCTGACCAAGGGCTGCAAGTGGAAGGAGCACAGCAAAACATTTAGATTATTACCATCTTAAAGGAAACAAATCTTCCCTGCCTATGTTAAATTGCAGTTTTTCAGAGTTTTTTAACTTGGCTAAAGTTGGGTGATTTCTAATGAGCGTGACAAAGACATACATAAAATACAAGACTCCCAGTACTCCTTGCTAAGTTGGAAGTAATTTGAAAAGGAACATTTTTAAAGGTCTTGGTAATTTTAATATGCAGAAGAACCTCACTCTTTGAAATCACCTGCTAGTACTGTCAAGTTCCCAGAAGTTCAGCCTGAAGCGGACGCATAGCACAGACAATTCCTGTCCCTGCTGTCGGCAAAATTATGTGCGACTGAAAATGAGGAGTGTTTGGCAACTTAGTAATAAACCACAACATGATCCTACTGTAGATACTCTACTTCCGTGAGGGAAGCAGAATGTGGAGACTGATGTTGTTGTGTTAATGGAGAGACAAAAATTTCTGCAGGGTTAATTGGGAAAAATGTGTACTTTTCCAGTCTGCTTAGGCTGCAAATTCCAGAAATTTAGAAGAAAAGAAGGAATCCAAGCTGTAGGCAAGCAGACATCCCTCTCCAGTGCTCAGGTGCAGATCTAAGTAAATGTGGAGGTTGAGGTTTTTTGTTAACAAAAAGACCAACGTTGCTAATGCAGACCCCCTGCTATTGGAACACCAGAAGTGTTGGACTAACAAATTAGCACACAGGAAATCTGCAATTGCAGAAAAACTCAGGTCTCGTGATTGTAGCAATTGTTTACATCTTTCTACAGCAAAAAGGCTGTTTAATCATGTTACATTACAACCTTGTGTTCAGATAGTGGGCGCTCACATTATTGGCTTTGTGAAGATGAGTTGTCACTTCTCTGATCTAGGTTGCTCTCACAACAAAGAGACAGTAAAGCTTTCTGTTTGAAATAGAAGAAATTGAAGAATTTCTTTTGGTGCTAAGCCGTGCAACAGTTTCCCTTGTATAAGCCCTAAAGTTTAGCCTTTACTAATTGGTACTGAAATGAAAATTAATTGGTACGAGGGAAGGGAATTCACAGCTGAATTCTAATTATTGCAGAGAAAGTAAGCAAAACTGTGCTTGGGCTGTGCGAAAGCATGGCATAGGAGTGAAATGCTCAGCTTGAGCTTGTTAACTGGGACTGATGTCCTGAAACAGCTCTGTGTGTTTGCTCTTACCAGCAGCTGGTAGCTAGAGGAAGGTCGTAGCTCTGCATTTTGGAGCCAGCCGTGCTGGTTGAGAATGGCACCGCTCCCCGTCTCACTGCCGCTTCGGGAGAGGCGATTGCTCCCATAGGTCTGCCTCAGAGAAGTTCGATACACGCTAATGGGGCTCATTGTGCCTGGAGCGGGGTCAGGGGCACTCATGCAACCCCTTCCCACCAGCATGGTTGCAGAGGCAATCGCATCCGGCCGGTGGGGGATTCCAAGCACCCCAGGTTGATACCATCTCAGGTTAGGTTCAGAAGAGGACATCTGCCTGCAGCCTTCAATCACCGAAAGCAGTAGGTGTCCTGCTGGCAGAGGTTTTATGGCTGCTGCTTAGCACAGTGCTCCCTCGGAAGCATTTCATGCTCCTCTTTTTCCCTCTCCCTAGCTGAACTGCATAGGCTTTGTTCCCACATGGGTACTTACTCAATGGCAACAGATACCTAATCAATTTAATAAAAGTGGGTTTTTTCTATATGCTCCGTGAAGAGTAAATTCATCCACTGGCTGATGTGCTATGTCTTTACTAAGCTCCTGTTCAGATAATATTAGAGCTGGTTGAAAAATGTAAAGCAAAATACCCAGCGTTTTGGAAAAAGACATTTTTTTCCTCTTGATATTTCTGTTGTTTAAAGAAAAACTAACATTTCGTTTTCTTCTGGTTTTCTTTCCTTCCTCACTCTCTCTTCCTCTTACCCTTCTCTTCTTTTCCTTTTTCTAGTTTGCTTTTGTGACAATAGAGGGCTGGTAAAATGAAAACTGTAGACCAGGCTGTGCCCATATTCTTTGCCTTCCAATTTTGACTGAAATAGTGAAAGGTCAAAGCTTTGACAGTGGGTTTTTTTATTAAGTCTTTCTTAATACAAAAAAATTCAACCAGCTGTAGTGAGTACCATCTTCACAGTACTCTTGGTGGTTGTTCCTAAGCAGCAGTTAAGTGGCGATGAAATTCTGTAGTGGCAGTACGTAGGCTTGCGCCCTTCTGGTTTGCATAGAGCTCATGGGTAAACATGGTGCTGAACTCGTACCCCCTGCGCAATGTGGAATTACTGTTATCGCCAACTTCGGCTGTTTCCGTAAGGAGCAAAAGTGACTGCAACTGAAGCAGTACAGAGCAAGAAAAGATCATGCTTTTTGCAACCTCTTTTCTGATAGACTTGTCAGGATTTGATTTGAATTGGCAAATGGTGATAAATGCTGATTTTTACAAAAAAATTGTTAAAGTACTTAATAAACTTGAAAATCTGATGGCAAAAATACAGGTATCCCTCTGATTCTTCAGCATATACTCATTTCCTCTCTCGTTCTGCTCTGAAACCTGCTTTGTCCTGTCTTTGCCCTGCATGTTTAGAGGGACTTAGGCAGGAGAAAACAAGAAAGGCTGAACTTGACAAAAGCTATACTTGGCGATTATCTTTGGCAAAGCTAAAGTCTATTAACCATTGATCCCCCCCCCCCCCCCCCCCCAATAAAAAGTAGAAATTAAATCCTACTGTGCCCATTGGAGACTTTTTCCAAAGGAAGAATTACTGACGAGCTATTCTTCCATGATTGTGCTGGCTTCTACAAATAACAACATCGCCGTGTGTTTTTCTCAAAGTGAGTGTAATTTGCATAGCATGCTTTTGGGGGTTTCTGCTGCCGCCGCCGAAGCTAATTTAATACCCATTAAAGTACTGAGCAAGTCTAATCCAAAGCCTTATGGGTCTTCAATGCAGGCCCATAAAATGTGCAGATTTGCATTTGCCAGGCAGCTCCAAGGGAAGTGTGCTGGGGGAAGAAGGGGTTGGTGTGCATCCTGCTACCTCAGAGCTGCAACCATGCTGGGGGAAGTTTGGAGACTATTCCCATCACCGTGGGAGGAGGCATATATCCTCTGGTAGCAATCCTACCTGCCAGAGCAGTGAATGGAGCTGGGGGCAGCTCTGATGATGATTATCCCATCCCAGAGGGCTGCCCGAGCTACACGACTGGCATCCTGCGAGGGACAGCTGGCGTGGGCTGGTGTGGAGCCCCGGGTGCCCTGTGCCCACAGAGGCATTGGGCTGCTCAGCTGTGCAGCCCACCAGCCCTGCTTCTCAGGTGGGAGGCCCCATCCTTGCTCACCCCCCGACATTTCCATCTTGTATGGAGTCTCTCTGCAATGGATGAAATCATGGCGCTGCCACCGCTTTCCACAGGGCCAAGGTTTTACCCAGCCCGTTGTAGGCACCAAGCAGCCCAGCTGCCCATGCTGTCACCGGGGCTCAGGTGACTCTCTGCCAGCGCAAGTCAGGAGGTGGCACATACATCGCGTGGGCAAAGCCGCATGCCTGGGCGGTGCCAGCTGTGGCTTCTCCTGCCAGCGCAGAGCCAGTTGGCCTGAGCACTGCTGGGGGCACGGAGGGGCCACGACTGCCATCACCTACTCCAGTGACCTCCCTGCTGGCAACTGCGAAGCCAGTCCCTCTTTTGGCTCACGAATGCACCCCACACCTGGAGAAGTGTGAAATAGGACATGGCAGCCCTATAAACGCCTGCGGAGCTGCGTGGGGGCAAGAGGCAGCCGGCAGCTGCTCCTCCTGGCTCCTGCTGCTCCAGCTCCTCGGTGGCGGCGGGCTCACTCCCGGCAGGGCACGTACCCTGTCCTGCACCCCGCCTGCACCTCCAGGGTCGTCTTCTTACAACTCACATCCCGCTGGTTGTCCTCTGGGCTGAGAAACGGGGGTGGCCGCAGCGGTCCGCTAGCAGGCATGCCGGATGGGTTTGGCCCTTCGCCCCGTCGGTGACAGTGCCCGGTCTGGTTGCCCCGTCTCTCCAGTGCTGGCAGCCAGCCCTGGCACTGCTTTGCTTTCTTCCTCCGTGAAGTGGCTCTCTCAAGCAGCTGTTCTTGCCAGGGGGAACACGTTGTCCGTCTGTCCATCCGTCCATGTACGCAGACAACTGGTGAGGCGGGCGATTGTGGAACAAGGTTTCCGATCTGGATGCGTCCCGTTCCCCCAGTGAGCGCAGGGGCAATCGGGGTGGCGTTTTCGGGGTGGCGTTTCGATGGGTGTCGCAGCTGCGGAGGCTGAGCCCCCCGTGGCACCGCGGGGTGCGGCCCGGGGAAGGCGGAGGGGGATAGGCTGGGGGCCTCTGCGGGGGGACAGGCGTGGTCCAGTCCCCCTCCGGCCAGGGGCAAGCGGCCCTGCGGTGTCCGCAGGGAGGTAACACCGTGACGTCCCGCCGCTCCCACGGGCCTGCTCGCGTAGCGCCCCACGAAGGCAGAGGGCGCTGTGCCGGTCGCGCCCTTCCCCAGACCCGACCTGTCCCCGCCGGCCCCCGCCGGCCCGCAAGGGAAACCCGGCCAGCGGCAGGAGCGCCAGCCTCCAAAGCCCGGCGCGGCCGCGGCCTACCCGGCCCGGGCCCGGCCCGAGGCCCGCCGCAGCCCCCGGGCGCGGCGCGGGCAGGGCCGCCGCTAGATGGCAGTGCTGCCCCGGCGGAGCGGCGGGCGCGGGGCGGGGGCGGGGCTGCCGAGGGGCGGGGCGGGGCTGCCGGCTGGGTGGCCCGGGGGCGCGGGGGCAGCGCGAGCGCCCGCCTCCCCCCCCCCCCCCCGGCCCCCCCGCGCCGGGGCGGCGCCGCGCACCTGCAGCCGCGGCCGGCATGGGCTGGCGGCCGTGCGGGGGGGCCCTGCCCCCCGGGACACCGACACCGGCCTGACCCACCCCCCCACCCCGCCCCCCCCCGGGACACCGGCCTGCCCCCCGGGACACCGGGACACCGGCCTGCCCCCCCCGGGACAGCGGCCTGCCCTCGCCTCTTCGTCCGCAGAGCTCCCCGGGGGCCCGCCGGTACTCCCCATCGCTCCGCTCGCCCCGCGGGAACTGCCCCCAGCCCCAGGTGCAGCCCCGCGCTGCCTGTCCTATTGCCATTACACCGGACAGAACGTGTACCTATATATAAAATATATATTATTTTTTATATATATTACTTTATATTTGCCCTCATAGATACAGATCTATATCATGCATTATCCTTTAAAATATATAGCTGCACAGTTAATTTTGTCTGTGATCCCAGAAGCTTCTGCCCTCACTTTAATGCGATTTTCTAGGGCATAACTGCCACAAATACTTGCCTTTTTATAGAGCCTTTATTGATAAACGTAGGTAAAGTGTTCCCAGCTAGTCATATAAATAGCAACAATTTAGTACCTCTATCGAGACAGCCGCGCGTTTACAACCAGCTAGGCAAACATTAATACCGAGGCTGTTCCCAGCCTGCTTGATGAAGAAGCGGAGACAAAATGCCAAGTGATACTGTCTGAAAGCCGTAGGCCTCAATCTCTCGTGCTGTACACTGAAACGCTGCCATTTAATCCAAAGGCATTACACCAGTTTATTACAACATAGAATTAGGCTGGAGAATTTCAAATGTGACCGTAGTCGCATAATATTCAGGAATCCGTAAAATTCCTCATTTTCTGTTGGAAAGGAAAAAAGGAACGAGGCCGTTTCAACCATCATCTCCGGGAATGACGGCTGGTTGTCTGAGGCAGCCCTGCTTCTGCTGCTTGGTGAGATGTTCAGAGCCTACGTGCAAGAGTGATTCATCTCTGCGCTTCTTAGTTGAGATAACAGCATCGCAAACCCGGCTGTTAAGGTTAACCTGTACACTGCATAAGGACAACAGATGGAAATTCTGGTTTAGAGCCACTGCAAAAAAATAAAAACATGTTCCAACGGGAAAAGGAGCTTGTATTTCTGCGTTTGAACCTTTGATCTTCGTTCACATCTGAAGGAAAGAGTAGACCTTTTGCTGAAGACACATGGTTTTGCATCTGTGAAAACACAGCTGTATAGAGCAAAACAAAACTGGTGCAAAACACAATGGTTTTGCTGTGTCAGTTTAGCTGTTGGCGTTAAAATGCTTTAGAAATAGTGGGGTTTTTGAAGAACCTTTCAGAAAGTCTGTCTTTACACTATTGTTTGTTGAGATTTTACTCTGTGGATTTTAAAGTTTGTTGGTGATCAAGAGACAGCTGCTACTTAAATATTTAAAGCAAACTCATGGGAAAGTCTGGCATTCCCGCAACAATCCTATTTTAGGAGTTTTCTAAAAAAATGAAAGCATCAAAATTTACAGGAAAATCCACGCTGGGAAAATAACCTTGATTCGGAGAAAAAATAATCCATATATCATTAACGCTGTAGTTCTTAATGGTGTATGTGTGATATACAGCTATTTCATAGTAAAATACAGCCTTTCTGGAATTGCCCCAACGCACCCCCTGAAAGTAAAGGGATGTCACCCGGTGTCCCGGTCACATCTGAGCGTGATGGCAAAGCTGCTCTCCGATGCCTGCCTGTTGTCTCCTGCCTCCCCGTATTTGCAGTGACACATCGCCATCCCAGCAGTGTCCCCAGCAGCCCCGCTGCCTCACTGCGCAGCCCAGCACCTACCTGTCCCCCCCAGTGCCTACCTGTGCCCCCAGCGCCTACCTGTCCCCTCAGCGCCTACGTGACCCCCCCAGCACTGCCACTCGCTCACTTGTGTCAGGAGCCCGGCAATAATATTCGTTTTCCGCCTTAAATCCCTACTCACTCCAGTTGGTTTATTACCAAGAAGACAAAGAGAAGTGCTAGAAATGAGGAAGGCTACATGTGCAAATGCAAAATTATTTCTTTAAATAGAAAGAAATATTCTCTTATTTCTTAACCACCCGATTCCTTTGTGGGCAGGGAGGGAATCTGACTCCGTTTTTTTAATTCTTGACATAGGCACAAAAGTGCTTTCCTCTTAAAATTTATCCGTCCTGGAGCCTTACAATAAATTTTCAAATGTGTTTGGGTTCCTAAACATGCAGCTGGCACTTAATGGGATTTTCAAAAGAGCATAAGCAGGTTAGACATCCTCCCATCCATTGAAGTCGGTGGGATTTAGGTACCTATCTTGCTCAGTTGCTTTTGAAAATCCTGCCAGGTGCCTGTCTGCATCTTCAGTTGCCCTGGAAAATCTGGTCCCCATCTATCCCCGTCACCCCCCCGCTCCCATCAGTATTTGTCTCCCGTCTCTGTCTCCCGCACCCTGGCCTGTATTGATGCCCGAGCCTCCTCCTTTGTAGTTCCGAACACCAGGGACATCCCTCTCCTTTCTCTCTACCAAGCTGGCTCTTCAGCTGGGTAAAGGCTCAGTTGAGCAGCTATGAGCGTGCCCATATTTTTCAAATTAGTTTCCCTCTCCTCCTCATGATTTTCAATTCTTTCTTGGTGTTGTTTTGACTGTGTAAAGCATTTGGGGATAAGAGGCTCTGTGCAAACGGGTGTGAATGTGAGGGGAGCACCGTGTTATGTCTCTCTCTTAGGTCTTATGTGTCTCTAGGCTGAATGCAAGGAGATGGGGAATTAATTTCCCGATCAGCCTGTCTCTCCCCGTCTCCTGGAACGGCAAAGTGATCAATGGGGTTTCTATTTAAAGTCGAGAAAATTAATATTTTGATTTCTGGCTCGACCGCGGATAGAGGTGACTCGCTGGGTCTCCTCGTGCAAGCAGTTCCCCATCTGTAAAATGGATCCCCAGGTCTCTGTTTGCATGGGTATGGAGCACGGGTAATTAATTAGTGTTTGTGCAGCCCTTTGAAAATCCTCAGACAGAAGGTGCTAGAAGGTGCTGCGGGTTGGCCTGGGGCTGAAGGGGCTCACCCCAGAGCCCGGCCGCCCTCGGAGCCCCACGGGGCCAGGACGTGAGCTGCGGCCACAGAGAGCTGCTGGCCAATTCCTTTGCCAGAGATATTTTCCATTTTCTTCAGGGGAAAACAAATTGGGAAGGGAGTTATCGGTGCGCGCCTCCCCTCGCCGCGCGTTGCCTCCTCCTTTTCCCAGGAATAACAACAGCTTCATTAGCAAGCTGACAAAAAAAAAAAAAAGAAGAACGAGAGTATTGAAATATTAATAATAATGATGGTCCGGGTAACGGAGAGACAACAACTCTCGTCTCTGCCTCATGCGGAAAGTTTCCTCTTTGAAGTGGTTGCTTCCCTCCTCGCCCCGCCGGGAGGGAAGGGGGAACAATTGTCGAGATCTAAAGCCAGCCAGGAATGCTGAGCTGATGGCTTTCCTGCCTGCCCCCCTGCCTGCCCCCTGCCCGCACCCCTGCCTGCCCCTACACCCCTGCCTGCCGCCTGCCTGAATCCCTGCCCGCACCCTTGCACGCATTCCTCCCTGTCCCTGCCCGCACCCTGCCTGCCCCTGCCCGCATCATCCACATCTCTGCCTGTCCCTTCTCTACCCCTGCCAGCCCGCTGCCCGCACCCCTGCCTGCCCCTGCCCAGACCCCTGCCTGCGCCCATCCACACCTCTGCCTGCCGCTGCCCACA
Source organism: Mycteria americana (assembly GCF_035582795.1). Taxonomy (NCBI): domain Eukaryota; kingdom Metazoa; phylum Chordata; class Aves; order Ciconiiformes; family Ciconiidae; genus Mycteria; species Mycteria americana. The sequence continues at coordinate 162,838,680 of NC_134365.1, read as the reverse complement.
TCCCTGCCCGCGCCCCTCTCCTCCCCTTGCCTGCATCCCTGCCCACTTCCCTGCCTGTCCCCTTGCCTGCCCCTGCCCTCACCCCTGCCTGCAGCCCTGCCCGTCGGGGCGGGGGTGTTTCGGGCGCCGGCCCGGGGCTGCATTTCGCGGCGGGGTCGGTGGGTGTCACTCGAGGCCCTGGTTTCCCCGCCCGGCGGCGGCGCGGGGCGCTGCGGGCTCGGCCGCCCCTCGCGTGGCGTGGGCCCCGCCGCCCCGGGGCTGTGTGTGTGTGTGTTACCCTCGAGGGGGGAAGACCCCATCCCCACGCAGTGCCCAGAAAAGAGGGGTTTCCATATAGACACATCAAGCGCGGGAGAGGCTTTTAAAAGGTTGGCTGGTTTGGGTTTGTTTTTTTTTACCGAGGGGGTTGTCGAGTTTTTTCCCCGCGTGGGGAGGATACCCCCTCCTTTTCCTGAGCGTGGCGGGCCCTCCAACTTGGGCTGCAAAACCGGCTGTTCGGTAAGGGCGCGATTCCTGCCAGCTCCTCTAGCAGCTATAGAAATGCCACCGGTCACAGCGAAAAAGGGACTTTTATCCCCCCCAGTGCGGTTTCGCAGGGGTGCGGGTGCGGGTGTCTGCCTGCCGCCGGCAGCCAGGCGAGCAATAATCACATTTGGCTGAAGACCATCACTGAACATGAGCGAGAGAACTCCTTGCCCGGCTTTGACCAGCGAGGGAGAAGGCTAGAAATGGATATTTGTTCTTGAACCGTTTTTTTTCCCCCGTGAAGTTTCTTGCATGTCTCACGGGTACAGTTTCTTCCCCATCCAGGATTATTTTCCTGGAGGATTAAGATTTCTCTCTCTCCTTTTCCTGAAGAAAACAAAACCACAGATAAATACTTTTAAACATCTTCCAATGTTATGGGCTATCCACATTTTGCAATGTATTCCCAGTAATTTGCAACTTTTGAAAGCCGGGCATTGTTTCTCTCAACTTATTGAAATGCACAGATATGTTAAATAGGAGGGGGGGAAAAACCCCAAGCCCAATGACTTCTGTTTCGCTGCATATGCAAAGGGAGGGCAGCTTGACTCTTCCCTCGGCGTTTGTTAGTCACATCCTCTTGGCCATTGTTTTGCTGTTTGTGCTGGGAATCCGATTTCTTTAATGGTAAAGAGCCAGGGGTTGGTTTGGGGTTTTTTTATTCCACTCATTCTGAGCTGATCTGAGAAAGCAGAAAAAATATTAGCCATGCCAAGGGGCAGCTCCCGAAGAGAGCTCCGGTCGCCTTGAGGGAGGGATGAGGCTCTCCCAAGTGACCAGATACAAAATATACGGCACCATTACACTTTCTAAGTCATCTTTTGTTGTATATTTAATTTTTGAAGATCTTAAAACCCATCCGGTGGATAGATGGAGAAAACTTGCCCGTTATTTCAGGTGCTGGGCTGCACGTACAGTACTTCTCTCCTTTTCATAAGCCTTAGGAGGTGGTCCCCCGGCTGCTGTAGGTTGCCTGTTTCTCGAAGATCCTATCCCAAGTCCCCCAGAAAAACTGTTTATAGCAACAGGCCTATTTCCAATGTCAAGAAGGAGGGGGGGACACATCGTTTTCAAATTAGGAGGGGTTTTTTTAGGGAAACAGAAACAAACAGGCTCCTTGTGAGAAAGGTGTGAGCTGCCTAAATTGAGAAACCGTCCCGCCTTTGAAAGCTCCCAAGTCCCAAAATGATTTTATTAAAAAGGACATCGAGGACCAAATTTCTGACGTTGTTATGGCAACAGTAATAGTTGGGTGGCAACGTGGGTATCCAGAATGTCAAGATTGTAAGAAACCAGCAAAATAAGCACCGTGTTGTATTTGGAAAAACAAATTGAACGGTGGTGGCCAAGTCTTATACTTCTTTCATTCAGCGCAATCCCCATTTTCATCTGTCCAGCCATGCCGACAGTGCCTTAATGAAGGTGCCAGCAAGGCACTGCAATATTTATTGCCCTTAAATGCGACTTGAGATTTTCAGTTTGTTATTTTTGCCGTTGACATACTGGAAGAAGGATGTTTCCTTATGTTTTCTATTTACTCCTTCTTCAGTGCCTCCAACTTTTTTTTTTTGCTGCCTTTCTCTAGCGACACGTGCTCCAATCCCTTTTTTGTCCCTGCGCTCCCTACCTCGCCTGCCACAGGACAGGCAATCCCCCCCGTAAAAACAGCCCAACGTGCTCCTCTTAAACCTCTGCGATATTAAAATTTCGCCACCGCTTTCATTTCGCTGGAGCCCTGAAACCGCAGCCCCATCTCCCCTAGTTTAGAAACAGCCAAAGTCTTTGGGAAGCTCGCGGGTCCCTACTGTAACACGCTTCAGGGACCTTTTGTACAGCAGCCGAACGGGATGAATTTGCCAAGTTTCAAATTTCAGGGGCAGGCAAGACATTTGTATGTCGGTGTTTTTGTTATTCTGGCAAAAGTTCTTTGATTTGCAGGCTTTTTTTTTTTTTTTTTTACCTTTAATAAAAAGGAGATGGAGTGTGACATTAAGCAATTTTACAGCATTAGCAGCTTTGGGCTGTAAACAAAGACAAACGAATCCCGCTTACTTTCAGTCTCAGAAGTTTGCTGTCAGTTGGTCCTAAACTGGGGACTCGATCCTACGGGACGTTATTCAAGCAAAACACGGCTTGAAGTCTGGGAGAGTTGTGCCTGAGTAAGTACCCTGGAATCAGCCCCTCTGCCTGCTGAAAAAGAGAAGTGCTGGTTATCGCCTTTTAAAGATCTTTTCTGCGGTCACACACTTCATCGTAATGCTTTTGATTTGCTTTGAGATTGCCTTGCTAAGATAGCGTTCTTGATGCAAAAGCTGGAGAGAATAAGGGAAATCAATGTTTTTTGAGTAAGGCTGCTTTTTTTCTTTGTTAGAATTTTTTTTTTTACTTAGAAAAAGTCTCCTCCTCCAAATAAAACAAACCAAAAAACCTTTTATCGAAGCATCTGATTTTAATTTGATGTGATTTTTGTTTCGAGGTTCCTGAAAAAATTAAAACATATTCCCCCAACATTTCGAGCTTCAATTTTCAGCATTTTACAATGTAAGATTACTTGACATTATTTAATTGGACATGAGGGTGTAATACAGGAATTTCCGTTATGTGATGGATTAATTGTTTTCCTAATACTTTAAAGGCTGAGATCCAAACATTTTTCCATTCTATTGCAAAATTAACTGCAATAAATCTGTCAGACCCAATTATTCATTTAAAACATTCCACACTGATTAAATCTGCACATTTGCCTGCGTGCGAGTGCGAGCGAGCGAGGGAGAGGAGGTGTGCGCGGAGGGGGAGTCCAGGTTTTCTCCCTCTCCTTCTCAAGACGGTGACGGTGTTAGAAACGAGTCCTTTAAATTTAACCTGGAAAATTTGATTAGCTAAATAGTCTAACGAGAGGATGAAGCATACGTGGACGCACGTCCCTGAGCCTCCCTGCCGTCCCTCCTCCTCCTCGCTGCCAGGTCCGGACAGGCAGAAGCATCACATTTGGACGTTTGATGCTATTTGAAAAGATCATATTTTACTTCTGGCGAGGAGGGGTTTTTTTGGTTTTTTCTTTAGTTTGTTGATGTTTTCAAAGTCTCTAAACAAAGTCAGATGTGTTAACAGTCTTATTAACAATGTTAAAATGGAATTAACAGCTTGTGGATACCTCTGGAGTACAATAGCTTGTCAGCCTACCCTGCCCCCTTATAAATCGCGTCCCGCTGTCTTTCTTTTGTTTCGTGCCCAATCAGCAAACTAAAGTTTTGTTGAGGCAGAAGGGCAGTTCAAGTGTTCCTGCTCCGGCGGAGGGAGGAGCGGCGGTGGGGTTTCGCCGAGGCCCCGCCGAGGCCCCCGCGCAAGCAGGGAGAGGGACCGACCCCCAAACCTGCAGGCAGGGCTTTGCTGACCCGCCAGCCTCCCTGACCTCTGCCGTGCTGTTTTGTCAGTTTAAAAGGCTTTGCCGAGGTTGTAGTTTACTTTTATGGGCCTTTCAGCGCGCCTACAAAAGCTTTTGTTTATTTAAGATGTAGCGCGGTTCAGATTTCTATTCATCTTCATATAACTTCGGTGGCTTCGTCGCTTCCGTAAAGGTTCGTCGCCGAAATGGTGCCGCGCCTGGTCTTAGGCAGCCAACGTCGGCTGGGTAATTACAGCGAGGTTGGGGTATCTCAGAAATTATTTGCCTCTGAGAGTGGAAATTAGCACCAACACATGCTGTCGGTTAACTCCAGTTCACCATACTTTGGGTTCTGCGCTAAGGAAAGACTTTTACTTTACCTTTTACTCCCTCAAGTTTACTTCTTGCAGTCGAACTCTTTAGAAACGTCACCCAGCCGATTTCAGCGTTGAGTGCAAAATGAACGTTTAAGGAGATCTAATTTTTTTCATGTGGCTAGAATCACCCCGGGTTCATTTGCACAGAAAAGTTATGTAAAATGAGAAGCATCTCCCATGAGGAAAACGCTTATATATTTTGCTTTACAGTAATTATATTTTTATTCCTTTCATCCAACAATCTCCGAGTATTTACAATTCCCCCTAGAAGTGCATAGCGCTACCAGGCAGACATGCATTTCAAGCCCTTTTATCGGTCAAAACCTGCAAGACACAGGCAGGTTGCAGTTTGCCCAGGGACTGCAAAACAGTTGCAAACCCAAAATAGAGAAAGCCGTGCCTTTTGTAGGGGGGCACAGGCTCCCGGCCGGCCCCGCACACTGCCCCAGCGCTGCCCGTCCCACCCCGCTCCAGCTCCCTGCCCCGCAGCCGCCCGCCGGACACGGAGAGTGCCCGCTGGAGATGCGCCTGCCCACGATGATGCTCCAAAACGGGCAGTCTCCGTGTCCGAAGGCTGCTATCCGCAGCAACCGTTTTGTCTCTGGCAGCCCCACGTGCCCGGCCCTCTCTGAAATCATTCGGCCGAGCTGGGCTACGCTCTTCCCCCGCTTTCCTCGTGCTCCCCGGTGTTGGCTCACGTTGTGTCCCCACGTGCATCCCGCAGCCCAAGGTGCTTTGCTTTTGCATTCCGTGGGGCTAGCAGAGGGATGTTTGGTTTCCAGCATCAGAGCAGCAGCCAGACCGCCTGGCCCTGCTTCCCTCGGTCCCCTCCGATGTGTGCACATCTCTCAAACCCCAGCCTAAAACCCTGCCGCTCTCCTTGCCCTTCAGTTTACACAGCTGTTCTGTAAGTGGAGAAGATGACACCAAATGCAATGCAAACTGCTCGGTAGCCCGTAGGCCGTTGGACTCCACGCCGGTGCGCACCGAGCATGGCTAACCCTCGCCACAATGGCACAACGTGAAGATGTTTGCCCTTTCTGAGCATCGTGTCCCCAAGAAGGGGTGTAGTCATGAGGATTAAGTTCAATTCATTATTTGCTTACCTAACTGCTACAAAAACTCTCTCACAGGGAAACTTGTACCAGTTTTGCACATATAAAACCCAGTATCTAGTCTTAATAACAAAAGAACCAGGGTGATAAAGACTAAATTATAGTGGGATAAAATGTATGTTATTTATAGTATGTCACTTTACCATGTTGTGAAAATATTATGTTTAATAGGCCATCCAATAATAATCTAGTAATTCAGCTTATTTTAAATGCTCTATGCCTATTTTTATACTACAAAGGTTTTACATCACTTCAGAATTCTACAGATAAAAAGATATATTTTCATCTTATTTTAAAGCCTATGAAACTGATGAACAAAGAAAAATTTGTAACCAGGTGCTGGTTTATTTATAGAGAAAAAAAATAAATGGCCATTTTTGGGAAGCGTATTCATTTTTATGCAACATCTGCTGAGAGAACAAACACATCTTTTGTCTGACTACTAGGAAATTCATAAATAGATGTAGTGTTTGTTGAGAAAATATTTTTTGTTGATGGAAATCGTGGATTACAACAATTACATCAATGCTTTGCATTTGTTGTCATCTTCCAGAAATAGGGCGTCTCAAAGTGCCTCAGATAAGCAGTCCTCCCAGGAAAGGTGCGTAGGGATGCCGAGGCGAGCTCTGCCGGTCGCCTTCCGCACCCCGGTGCTGCGCTCGCCGTCGGCAATCCCCATCACCCGGGATATAGCCTGCCCGTCAATTACATATACAGTGCTTCTGTTATTATTCCTGCAAATCTCATTTATTTTAGTAGCGGATCGACGGCAACGGAGGAGCCCATGCGCAGCGTCTGAGGAACGCGGAGTAGCAGGGCAGTCCTCGCCGGCTTTGCTTTACAGGGCCCCGGAGCCCAACCATCGGAGGTGCTGAGACCTTCCCAGCGGAGCGGCTTCGGCAGAGCGGTGGCTGCCTGCTGCTTGCCAGCTTCAGGCCCTGACGTGGTTTTGTTTTACAGAGGCTTGCTCTCGTGTGCTTGTTTTCCGTATTCCTTGACCTATGCTTTCATTTCTGTGATTATGCAGAGTTCATGTTCCTGCTGGACATCTAATGAAAGAAGATTTAATAATCATCTCATTTTCCTCTTTTTATTCCTATTCTTTACAATTTGTAGCAAATTCCTATAAAAGATTTATAGTTCGTGGAAAAGAGTGCGGTCTGTTTACTTTTAATGTCTGGCAGTTTTGTATATGGAACTATGTGGAAGTTCATTATATGTATAGTCTTCTTGGTGAGCTCTCGGTAATGCCCTCAGGAGTTGCATGAGTTTTCCGAAAGGAAAGCCCCACAAACTACACAACAAATTAAAAAAAGGGAAAGAATAAGCAAGCTTAGTGTCGCTATTTAAAAGCGATTTTAAGTGAGAGAATATATTACCTATTTGCTCATCCATTTGGGTCCACATAATTCTCCTGCAAAAATGTACATTGGACCATCAGCGGAAATTGAAGCATAAGAGCAGAGCCAAAGGAGTATTACGTTATGAATCCAGAAAAATGTACCCACATATTCCGTATTACACATGCAAAGAGATCTATTGAAAGTAAAATCAAGATACTGCAAAAAATCTTTCTGGGATTAGGCCTTGATACAAAGGTCTCTATTTGAAAGAAGCTATGATATTATGCAATATGATACTATCTTTTCTTTAAGTCTAGTAAAGCTTGTACTTTTTGGACATATTTCCCGCTGATATGTCTGGGGAGCTACTTCCAGCTGCTGGAGGTAGGTAGGATGGGAAGGAGGACTCAGTTTTAGTGAAGAGTGGCTATGCGAGAGAGGCGGTGGTCCCTCGCTGGCCGGAGCAGAGGATGGGGCAGATTCAAACCCCTTGGAGAAGCCCCTTCCCCAAGACCTCAGAAAAGGCCCTCGGATGTCCATGACAATCTTTCCATTGCCCTCATCTGCAGGAAAAGCGAGCGCATGGCTTTGGGGCAGGAGGAGAGAGCGTGGCTTTGAAGGGTGCCGATTTTGGGTTTTCTGTTCCTTCGGCTGAGCTGCATGCAGGCTGGGCCAGCACGGAGGTCGGGGTACGTGCCGAGGGCAGAAGTTGCCGAGGACGGAAAGTCCCGTCTTTCCTGCAGAGCAAAAAGAGGAGCCTTGACACGGAAAGCACCGTCCTGAGCAGTGGGGCACGAAGGCATTTGAGAACCAGACGTCGTCCGCGTGTCCGCCCACCTGGCGCTCAGCCGGGTGGGGGGAGGCACTCGGACCAAACTTAAAAACTCCTGGGGACTTCGCCAGAGTATTCCTGGGGTTCACCCCTAAATGTAAAACCCACCTGGCTAAGCTTTTCCAAGACAAGTAGTTGTGTTCGTATTCTGTGCTCATCTGTCTTGGATGATTTATTTATTTACCTTTTCCATGCCAGGCAAGTCTTACTGAAGACATCCTGCAGGTTAACTAGTTGCAGGTGACTTTAGTTTGAGTGGCTTCTGCCCTTGGAGGGAGGTGCAGCGAGGTGGCCGGAGAGGGGTCTGTTGGGAGCCCAGGAGGCTGCGTTTCATCCCCAGGCAGAGCTGCCGTGGGGCGGGCGCAGGTGAGCGGTGGCTTGGGGAAGGAGCTAAGGGAGATTGTGGGTGCCAGAAAGGGACTTTGGCTTCCCCAAATCAACTGAAGAGTCATATCACACCGATTCTTTACTAGCACTATATTCTTATGAACACATACTCATACCAGGAAATGCCATCTCAAAACGTTTCATCTATATAGGTACAGCTATAGAGAGATTTTTCCATAGAGATATAATACAATAATAATTTATGTAAAAGACACGAGGAGCATTTTGAAGATGTGGTGCCTTTAATTCTACATGCTTTCCTATTGCAAGCTGATTTTTAAATTGGGAAACTTGGGAAAACCTTGTAAATGAGGCTGCTGGTTTATTTATTTATTTGTTTCGTTTCAGCTGAGACAGATGGGATTCTCGGATCATGCACTGTTAAGCCTTCCTTTGGAATTCGCGCCACTGTGGCCACAGAGCCCAGATGGTGCTTAAATCTGTCATTTTTTAACAACCCGACTTTCTTAATTTTATATCCAAACACATTGAGCATTCGAAGTGATTAATTACTGTCCAGATATGTCTGTGCTGCAGCAATTTACTCGCGTGTGCCAAAGATCATTTCGCTTTGGAGTAGGTAGTTTGGTGAGGGCTGAGCGGGTAGCAAGAGACTCCCCAGCAGATACTTTATGTTGGAGGTAGCAGCACGGTGCTGCTTGTATCGTCCTTCTCCCACAGCAGTGGCGTAGCAAAAAGTTTCCCTAAGTAAAACAGAATTTTGGTGCACATGGATATTTTACAGCTTCCATGGGGGATTTTCACTATCGCCATATAAGTTTCAGTCTCACCAAATCTTCCATTTCCCATCAAAAGGGAGTTTTTTGATGCCTGACAAATACCAACATTATCTTTTCAGGATTTTACATCTGGACGCTAGTGACGTGGCCAAGATTATAATGGCCAAGTATTTAGTAAGAGAAAGCTGAAGTGTTTTCTTCAAGAAGCAGAGCTTGTTCCACAGGTTTCAGAAATGAAATTATCAAATTACCATAGTTCTTCAGAATCAGATGTTTCTCTGGTGGCTTCTCTTCAAATTTTTTTTAAAGTGGTTGTTCTTCTGGAAGAATTTAAATATTATTTGCAAGTCCAACACTTGCATTAATTTGCATGTTAGCAGCAGGCTGCTATCAATTCCTCGATTTTTGGAAATGAGGGAAGAAGTGATGCTGCATGGTCCATGTAGCAATACCTCTAGCTTTGCTGAAGACATCACTATAGCCCGTCAAAATCCTTGAACCGCTGCTGGTGTTCTCTTTGACCAAGCACTGTTAGACAACCACCTGAAACTTATTTTTTTATGTTACTGCGTATTATTTGTTGGGTCACGTAGGTTTGGTGCAGGTGGAACTGCGTCTTTCCAAAAGCCCAGAGAAGTGGGAGCTTCCTCCGGTGTGCCTGGAGTCAACCAGGGTTTCTAGGGCTTTCCTCCCCTTTGCGAAGGAATTGTAGTGCCCATGCTATGTTAAACACCAGCAAAGCAAATGTCAAACTCTTTCCATTACTGGGGGACACTGGGTACCATCAGGCTGTGTCACTCCTTCTTCATACAGTCTTTATACCTTGCACAGTCTTAGTTGTTGGCACCACTGTTTCGTGTCTCACCCACCATGCACACCGCCGCTGAGGACCAGTTCATGGGAAAGAAAAAAATCCAAGTTGCTAGAGATTGATTTGCACTTATCTGAGGAGTAGAAGTTTAGCAGTGATGAATTTTGGTTCTTCTTAAAAACCTTGAGAAAGAACTACTCCTCGCCATATTAACACACTTTAAAGGAAAGTTTAGTTCTGGAAAAGCAAAATGAGATATTTCCCCCTCCTCACCCTGCCATTTTCCTGGAATCTGCATAGAATCTGATAAGTAATAAGTAATCAGATGATCAGACACCACTGGCCAAGTGTATGGTATAAGGTTTTAAGGAATACCTTCTACTAAAATGAAAATGTGCTGTTCAGCGACTCAAATAGCCAAAGTGTAATGTTCAAAGGAGCGCATTCTACAGTGGTAAGACTTACGTAGATTTTATTGTTTCCTTGAAAATAAGCGTCTTGCTAGCTCCAGCACAGCACATGCTTGCAAATTCTGCTAATACATATATAGGTATTTATAAACCGAGTTTAGACAAATACACGTATAAAGTGAATTTGCATCTACAATAAAGTGAATGTGTTATATTCATATTGATAAATGTGTGTGTGTGAGTGTGTGATCAGTCTGAATGTTCCCATTTTGAAATATACTGTAGTTTCTATTATTTAACATACTGCTGTAGAAGGCTTTTATTCCAAGAGCACTATGTCTCGGTATAGACATTTTCCTTGTTAAATTTCAGCTGAATTTAATTACCGTTAGTAATTACTGACTGGCGGTCACTGTTGCAAAATTGATAATTAATATTAAACAACTGATGTACAGGATTAAAAAAAAAAGTTCTTTTGAGGAGGAAGGTGCCTCGGCACCAAAGCCCAGTGCTGCATCCCAGCGCTGCTTCTGGAGCAGTGAACGTCACCTCTTTCACATCCAAATATTCCTCCCTGCTTATAACCCAGTCTAGGAGGTCTTACAGTAATTATATGAAGTTGCGGCAGTGCTTTGACGTTTGCTTTTGGTTTATGATTTAATAAGGCAGGAGAAGGCTGAGCGGGCTCTGGTTTTTAGGAGGAGAGATTTATTGGCTTTCTGGGGCAGGGGGTTCGAGTTACTGTGTGTTTCCTCACTCTCTTACTGGTGATATTGGTATCTAGCAGGACATTTTTCAGACAGGCTAAGAGTGCTATAGTTAGGAAGGCTTTTTTCTGTCCTTTCTGGTTTGTACTGTAACATATACTAAGAGGTGCATACGATGACACCTTCTATAGCGTTGAAGTGTTCAGTTAATTTTTATGTAAGTCATAAACCTGAAGTTTATATAAAAAGAACTGATAAGCCCTTAACCTGAGCCCCACTATAAAAAATAACCGCTGTGCATTGTTAGTATTAGATTAGAATAATCCCGGTTAGTATTTAATTTTTTTTTTCTTTGATAAATAATTCAGCTCTATAAGCTGTTAATAACAAGCATCATAAGTTGCCATTAAAGCGAATCCCGGTGGTGTGGTGGGAGTTGATCCCTCCACTAAGGAGGTTTGGGTCTCTCCTCAGCTTGCTCCTGGGTATAATGATACCTCGGTTTCAGTAGCCCATTAAATGACTGTACTAAGCATCAGCAGTTGCTTCTGCACCTCCTAGGTGCCCCTAAAATGTAATAATCCGAGTTTCTTAGACAAGGAAAGGGCAAGTTTGGTGCGTTTTTTCCCTTCTCTTTTTGCAAATAAATATACAGGGAAATTTACATCTGTAGCTTCCGCTCTTGTTTTGTCCTTCCTATGTAAAGCAAAATACCTTATATTCCACGGGAAGGTTCTGGTTCGGATTCCCTTTATTTCCAGGTAGAGATAGAAAATGGTGCTAGCAGGTTTGCACTTTTCACAATACTTGAGGGCAGTTTCACCCGGGAGGAAATTACTGCTGTAGACACTTTATTATTGTATGTTTGGTTTTGGCACAGAAATTACTTGGAATATCTCTACGCCATCTTTCTTAAATCTTGTTAGCCAGAGAACGACCTGGCACTGCTCACTGCCTTTTGACGCTTAAAATGCCTGAGGGTGTCTTCCCCGTGGAGTCTACCCCTCGGGAAATCCAGGGGTTTGATCTGACTACTCAGAATATAGAAATCCTTTTGATGAGTAAAAGTTAAACCAGGTTATCTAATCAAAAACCCAAAACACAATCAAAAGGATGAAATTCCCAAGATCCCGGTTCCTATCCACCTTTAAAAAAGAGCCCACTTAATCTGATTTCAAATCTATCATCTTTTATCTTAACTGTTTCCAGCGCTGAAGGACTTTCTTCCTAGCATAATCTGTGTTGCTAGGCTAGGGCTCCCATTTTCACCAGTCCTCTGTCATGCAGGATATAAAACTTTAATACGAAAGACTGCAAAACAAGTTGCTATTTTTCTGCAGCTTACCTTTGTCATGCGGTCAAAATGTGATGAGGAGAAAAGGGGAACCACCCTCACTAGGGTTCCTCTCTCCTTCCTCCGGGAGCACTCCTTCCTAACACCCCAAATGCTGGACTCTTCGGGATGCTGCTCTAATCGCAAAAAAGCTGTCTTTCACAAGTGAGTCTTTTTAACCTTTTCTTAATGAGTTCCCAAGTGCTTTTTGGCCATAGATATTAAAGCTTGTGTGTTTGCGATTTCCCTGGCAAGCTGCCGTTCGTAAAGAGGATATAGTGGTTTCTTGGTCCTTTGCCCAAAGTAATTTTGCAAGGAACTGTAACTGCATTTAGTACATGTCATTCATTGGAGAGAAGTCATTGTAATTGCATTTGATCACAATCAGTTTATGGCTCTTTTATCATGTTTTCATGCTGCATATCTACTCAAACATCATAGCAAAACTTAATGGCTACTGTTTTACTTCTGCGTAAAAACATTTTATGGCCTTTTTGTGCAGCAGACATCAGGTTTCAATCACCATTGCCCCATAGAGAGAGAAAAAAGTTGGACGAAGAACTATCAAAAGTCCTTAACTACATAAAATTTTATTTCAGGTCAACTTCCCATAAAAGATATTAAATGTATTTTGTGGTTTATTCTGCACGTTAACAATTTTAGAGGAGCTGCAATATTTTGGGGGAAGCAGTATGAAAGGGGGAAGTTAATTCACAGAAGATGTTTTACATTTGGGGTAGTTCTCCTTTGTAAAAGGATGGATTTGGATGTGGAAGGGGTGGCTGGAAAGTGCTGTAGTCACATTCTCGGAGCGGCTTTAAAAGCTCACCGTTGCCTCCGCAGAATTCAGATTTCTGACCTTCTGCTGAGCCTTTTTAATCATTGCTTTACATTTTTGATGTTCAATTCATAAAACCCAGCACAATTCATGTGCCTTAAATTATAACTTTTGCTGCCTGAGCACTGCCGAAGTTCCCAGCTGAAAAGTTTAATTAAAAGGGAAACTTTGACATGCTGCTGAGAAGATTAGTTCGCATTAGGATGGCGAGATAAAAGAAAATTTACTTCTAATCTAATTAACACCAATTAAAAGATGTAAAAGAGTTTGCGTCAGCCAATTGTTAATTATGCATCAATTTGCCTTTCCTGTGACAAAAAAAGCAAAACGTGACCCGTTTTGTTTTAGGATACCTATAGTGTGATGATATTGCCACAGTCATTTTTCATGCGAATTGGCTAAGATGGTAACACTTACTTCGTGTCATCCCAGTGCTTTGGTTTGTGCTCAAGATTTTAGTGGAAGGTTATTTCAGCTTAATTGGTCTGTAACTTGACTACTGTATGTAGGGGTGATGGAAATGCAAATAAAAATGCAGGTTTTACAGAAACCTATTTTGTGTGTATATATGTTTCATCTCCTTAAATGTATGTATCTAATAGTTTGGAGGTGTTTGAGGGGTATGCCTGGCCACTTTTAAGTGTGTGTGTGTGTGTATTTACACGTTATATTTATTTTGATTCACATCTTTTTTGAGATTGTATCTGAGATTATCTGGTAATAAATATGGTTTTATTCCACGTGCCTTGACTGTGCTTTTATGCCGCATGTAATATTTTGGGAGAACTGGTGTGGCTAGTGAGCTTCTCAGTTTGCTTCCAGGTGGAAGGCAGAAGATATTTCATCGCTGTATGGTAGGCATTTGCTGTGACTTTAAAATGTTCTTTATTTTTTTAAAGCGCATTTGCTTTTTTCTAATTTGGCTTTCGCAGATATAAAATTTAAACATGAGATGCCTAGTTCAGTATAAAGAAAGGACCCAGGCAGGCCTATGCTGTTTACATTCTGTTAAGTGCTTTATTTTTATTGAGGTTATCATATTACTAGATGATTTTATATATAAATACCATTTTTTGGTAACACCACCAAATGAACAATTAGTTTATGACGTTGGTTGCTGGTTGTGCCTTCAATAACCTGAAGATAAATTTAATACAGATTTCCTGAATTCATGTTTACTTTATCATCTTTTTAAACTCTTTTACTCACTGTCTATCTGTACAGCTGATAGCGTAGATACGGTTTGCCTCCAATGTGGCAAGACTAATGGGGTTACGAAGATGTCAGAGCTCTGAACAGCAAGAAGGTTGCGTATTTCTGGTAACCAACTACAAAAGAAAGGAGATGCGTGCTTGAGCCTGAAAGAGCGGTTATGTCAACCCACTTTAGGAAAGTAATCTGGAAATGGAATTTTGTGGCCAAGTTGTATATTATGGGGACAAAAAAGGACAGGGAACACGTCAAAGGGAATAGAAATATTTGTGTTACGGCATTGCTTGCGATCAAATGGTATAGATTTGTAACAGTGTCTTAATTAAGAATTGCCCTGAATTTGCTCATAATATTAAAAAACCTAAGTAATTCTTTACCACTGTAAAAATGTATCAAGTAACTCTTCTGTATGTCTTGTTCATGTTATGCCTTGCTGTGCTGTTCTTTACGGTTTATATTGCCTTTTGTGAAAAGCATCACAAAGGTTCTTTCTAAAGAAAACAAACCAGGAGCTAGAACATTAAGATTACATTATATATTTGGCCAATCACTTTTATAAAGTCTGATGCAAGTCTTTAATCTGAGATCCTTGGAGAGTGCTTTAGTTTTTAATATTTCTATGACCTTCTCCAGGGGACTGAAAAATTACTTTGAAGTATCAAAGTGGTGCATGGAGTTTTAGCTGTGTGATTCCCATTAAAGTCAGTAGGAGCCAGGTAGCTAAAACTCAACACAACTATGAAAACATACTCCTTGTGCAGTGTTAAGTAGTAAAGCAATTCTGTGACATGGCAGTGACATTTTACTGCATTTGCTGGCTTTATAGATCCACTCAAGGCTTGTATTTTTACTGGAGTTTTACTGTTCCGTGAAAATAATAAAGGAATATTCAAAAGCAGGTGTAGGCTATTCTAGTAAAAGGCACAGCTGTTGGGAAAAGCTGGTGGCTTACATATATATTTTAATGTAAAGTGGCAAAATCCGTTTTGCAAACTCCGAGCTCATCACCTGCCTGCTGGTCATCCTGTAAGCATTTGTTCGGGGTGCCTGAAAATAACTTTGTGTACTCTCAGCCCAGGGCCAAAATCAGCCCTCGGTGACCAACAGCGCTGGCAGGCGATGGGAATTTCTCAGCTCAGCCATGCTCCTGTCCGAAGAGAAAGAGAAGCCAGTGCTTCCCAGAGGTACTGACAGGCAAAGCAGCCATCCAGAAGAGAAGCCTGATCTAATTAATACAGTTTCCTTCAACCTGAAATACCTCTACATTTGGCAAGTGTATCTACAGAATGGGCATTCAGTCTCTGAACCTCAGCCAAGACAGAGGGATTGGGGTTTTGGGGGGGGTTGGTGCTTTTTTTTAAATATCAGGATTGTAGGAACCTCTAAGAGGGCAAAATGTTCTTATTTGATGTTGGTTCACCTATGGACCAGGAAGACAAGACTTTCAATGGGAACTCCAGCCATTGGTATTTAGGGATTGCCCTGAGGAGTTGCGCTGGATAGGTCTCAAAAGAAATCTGTCACCACATCTTAATCAAACATTGTCACCAGCTTCCAGTAGCGTGCGTTTACTTTCAGCTCATGGCAGTAAGATTTTTAGTTTTGTCTGTCAAAGATCTCCATATGTTGTATTTTGTATGAGCTTCTGATTATACTCCAAACCCTGCTGCAATAAGTTGTACCCTGTACAAAACCTATATATATATATATTATTTTGTGTTGACCATGATGAACTGCCCTACATCTTTTCTAGCAAAGGCAACCCATAAAATCAGAGGTGTTTGTCATCCTCATTGACTACGTTTCAGGCTTTTTGGATTTGTTGCTCTTGATACTTTCTAGTGTCTGTCTGATGGAGAGCAGCTGTTTTTTACAGAAAACCTCTGATCCGGCCAAATTTACACCAAATAAGTAGCCTGGAATGTGAAAAGATAGTGTCTTCTGCAGACAGATAATTCATTTCTTTTTGAATGCCAGGTAAGTTTCTGTATCAGGTTTTCTGAAAGAGTGTGGGAAGTCTGATTTATGATATTGAGAGAGGAGAAAATGCAGTGGTATCTCCATTCAGTCATGTCCTAAGGTACAATTACATAGAGGCTTGATCCTAAATTATAAAACCCAATTGCCCTTTTCTAGAATAAAAGCCCATGCTTATGGTTTTTTTGGCTCTGGAACTGCACGCAGCAATCCATAGGGTTGTCATACACCAGGGACCAGTTAGAAATAATTTATAATACACTGGAGTATTAACGTTTCTTGAGAAACGAGACCATTACAATCTTGAAGCAAAACTCAGTTCTGAGTTTTCCTGCCAAGGTTATCTTTTCTTTGTCCGCTACTTCACAAGAAGAGCAAGCGTTGAGAGGAGCTGGCAATCAGAGCTCCATTCATCTCCTCAAACTTGGGCTTTGTCCATGCTGGCCTTTGTCCAGTTTGAAGTACCTTTGGAACCAGCACGTCTCCTTTGCATCCTTCTGCCCCAAATCAAAACATCCTCTGAAAAAGTCACAACACAATCAAGTTTTTAAGCATCTCTGAAGTTTAATTTACACCAGCGTAAGATAAGAAGTCAGCTGTTCTATTCATCTTGCCTAAAATCAGAAAGGAGGATTTAAAGCTTCCAAATCTTGCATTTCACAACAACATCCAGTAGCCATCTGACAATCTGGACAGCCTCCTAATGGCATCCCTACCTGGGCCTGCCATGCCCTCCTGAGCAAGGACCAGAGCTGTCTACCAGTGCTGCCGGCTGGGACGTGCTCCTTGGTGCAGTATTAGCTCACAGATGTAGCTTCTGAGAGGAGTCCCCAGGTTGCAGGAGATGGGTAGAATACCTGATGAGGAGTATTGTCACAAAAGGCTGTTGAGGAAATAAACTTATAGCTCTCCTATCTGTTTCATAGGCAGCACTGAAAAATCAAAATCAATTACTCCAGAATTTTGGGGCCTGAGTTCATCCCTAACTGACATGACGTACTAAGAAGCCTACAACACTCAAAAGATAAGTCTAGCCATTAAGATCTGACTACAGCTTCTTGATATGGCCAACGATACACTGACATTTACATTTGCACCCAAAAATTGTGAAATGCGCATAATGCATCACATCACCTCAACAATGCTGCAACTTTTATGCAGCTAGGAAAGTATAGTGTTCAAGTTGTAGCGTAACACGTTTTATAGCATTAAGTGCTTCGTCATTAACGTGATCATTTCAGTTTTTCTCAAGCTGACTGAGAAATTTCCAGAATTAAATGACATGGAAAGATAGCAGGTAGCATCCATGGACTAATCTATCCTTAATCCCCAAATTTTTATTGTGTGAGTCTCAGCGCAGTTTGCCGGGAGCTCAAGTGCTACACAGGGTTTTCAGAGAAAAGTAATGGTAATTCATCTTTAATATGGGCATATAGCTCCCAGAAGCTACAGGCTTCAGCATATAAAATGACCCAAAGCACAGACTGCAGAGATAAAAAGTCCATATCAAAGAGGAGTTTTGCTGCACTTCTGTTTCAAAACAGTACGCTGCGTTTGGAAGTCGTAGCGTTGACATTGTTGGGCCCGTAATTTAGATGAATTAGAGTTCCTGAGCTGCTTTGATTTTTTTTAAAGTACCATTTTCAAGCCTTTGGAGAAGGCCATATGTATGAAATACTGACCTATACTATAGGATCCAGGCACAAGGCCAAGCACTTGCTCAGTTTTCCTCCTCTGCTATCCCATGCATGTTTATACTGACCTGTTGGGAAATGTGTAGTGATATTTATTGCTATATGACAATAGAGCGTAACTTTTCTTATACAGTTAATCAAAAATGACATTTCTGTAATTTTTAACAGCACAGTGTATGCGTGTGCATCTGTATTTGCATATTTAATTAAATTACTAGAAAATTCTTGCCCTTGACTTGCAATACGTAGCAAGCATATCTGAATAATAGAAGAAATAATAGTATCGTTACATTAGCTTTTTTAGAGTTTTCAGGTTTAAAGATGTAAATAGATTATGATTGTATGTACTAGATTATGATTTTATTATTTATTTCTCTTTAATTGAGAAATATTTGGAAGTGTGCAGAGACTGAATCGAATTTTCATTACATACCTGGTCAGGGACCAGGCTAAATGATTCCTTAAGCGGTTTGGAAAAAAATGTTCATTGAAGACTTGTTAAGTCGTGTGAGAATATGCATTAAATGCTTATCTCTCCTGTGGGTATGTAGGTATCAGCTACTTGGTTTACTGTGTGAGGTTTAATGCTTTTCTTCTAATTTCTAATGAACTTTACCACCAGACTACTTGATCATGACTAAGCCTATGAACAATACAAATGGAATTGCCCCCTGATGGTGAGGAATGGGGCCCAGATGGCCCTTAAAAGGTGATAATTAGGAAATATAGCATATCTGAGTAGCTAGAAAGAGAGAAATTTGTTGAAGACAGTCAATCTGTTTGAAGCAATGGTCTTTCCCTTAATTATATAGATTTTCATTTAAGGCTGTTTTAAAGTAAATTTTCCCAGAAAATTTTATCTGCAACTGGAAACTAGAAACCACTGATTCTGCTTCTCCCTGTTTTAAATTCTCTGTGGAACCTTTTTGTCTCATGTTGTCTTCAAAATATGAGTGACAGGCTGGCTGTGTATGTTGTGGCAGTATTTTGGGTTGTGGGTATTCTGCTGCTGCAAAATGGCAACAAATGAGAAGCCCCAGATATAGATATTGCTATGTTGTAAAACATATGTATTACCAGAAGTCAACTGTAAACTCTGCTGGATGAGGATTTGCTTGCTTCTAGAAAGATTTGTCACTGTTTTGAGAGTTTCATTGCCTTTTGGGGCTTTCATAAAGCTCAGACTTTTATTTCTCTATTTAACTTTATAACTTTATTAAAACACTGCGATTTGGAAATATATTGTTGCTTTATGTTATAGCTCAGATGCTAATGAAATAGTACCACGGGTCGTTTAAGGCTTTCCATTGTAGCTCTCCTTTTACAGCTGCCTTATGAAACGAGGTTTTATGTTGATTGTATTTGCTGTGTTGTGAGAAAAATGCCAGTGGGCAAGGGACATCCATATTGCTAGCTTCTGGGAGGATATTATGGGGAAAAGAGAAAACTTACTGGTAAATCCACTACTACTAGTTTTGTAAATTCGGTAGTCTCTGTACCCGAGAGTGATATGACTCAAGCACATACCATAATTTCAGAGAACAGGTAGATAGATATAAACGTAGAGACATATCCCAGGTAGGTGCATATCAAGTGTGAATGTTTTGAACGTGAAATCTCGACCTGAATTCAAGTGTCGAATGCAAGCCTGTGACAAGTATTTAGCAGTAAAATCTGTTGGGATGGCCTGCTTGCCTGAAGCTTACGTCTGATTCACCATGTCAGAAATAATTCTCCAAAACAGAGGCGTATCTTATAGACTGCTTTTTGTTGCAGTGGGAGAGGACAGACTTGCTGACAAAGTAGGAAGGGTCCTCCAGGAAGATTATTTTGTCCCCTAAAATACTTAATTCTGTCTCATATTCTGTCCCTTAGGAAATGGTACCGTGTTCCAACACAGTCACATTGAAATGGAAATACAGGGCTCAGCAGTCACTGTACTGCCGGGGCCCAAAAGTGCTCTGATCGTCATCGCCTATGTTAACCTCCACCTTATGTTACGTATTGTCCTCTGTTTCTAAATGCATTTTCCTCAGCTTCTTGTTGACTGAATTGGGATCATCAAAAGGTCAAGTTTCTACATCTTTAAATATCAGTGCATTACTGGTTTCTCTTCTGCTGGAGCATCCTCTTCTTATGAGGAACCAAAAACCAGTGCTAAAGGAAAGCCAGCCTACTGAAAGGGAAGCTACAGGAAAAAATATTTTTTCCACAATTTCTTGTGATTTTCTTTCTTCCAAGTGTAAGGTACTCCAATGCATAGAATGATACCTGTATTGGGTTATCACTTCTATGTCTAGAAGTCTGATTGCAGTAAAGAAAAATATTTCCAAGACTTTGAATACGCTTGTAACACCTTGTTTGATGATACAGATAATATGAAATGGTAGTATTAATATGAAGTGTAATTAAAAAATAGTCTTTGTTTGCTGTAGGTTAATCTGACATTGTTGTAATACATCCATAAATTGTTCCTCAGACTGATAGCAGTTTGAGCTGCCAGATATTTCTTTTTTTAATTAAGAATGAAAACAAAGTTTGTGAAACTATTTCACATTTTTTAGGAGAGTTTTAAAACTATTAGAAATTACGTAGAAAATAATGTAAGTTTTTAAGAATAGCTCTGGCTGGCAGTTTTAAATTCAGATTCCTGTAGTTTTAGGAGACGTGACTGCTGAAGTAGCAAAAAAGTACCAGCTGTAAGTGTGTGTGAAATAGTAAATAAATGCAGCAGATTTTGTCCTCCCCACCTCACACATCACAGCATACTGTAAATAAAAGTATAACTTCAGCAAAGCCTGTGGGATTCACCACGTGCCTAACCCAGGAGTGGTCTGGATGCAGACCCCACCAAGCGGAGTCCATGTCTACAGCCAGATCCAGCGTGTGAGAGCTGTCATGGTGAGAATTACATGTGGCCCTCACATAATTTAGACGATTTTGCGAGTGCTGCAATAGCACTGCACGTTTGGATAAAAGCAGTTTAGCAAACACGTAAAAGAGGTTGTGCTTCTTTATCCCGATCATGAGTTTTCCCCACACTCAGCTTTACGTCCATCCGAAGCAACCAGCACATCCAAGTGGATGGAGTTAAAGGTGTGTAAACGGAAAGCAAAGGGGACAAGCGGTTGACGTCTGCATGTAAGAAGCTGGTTGCCTGTTTATCAGTTCCAGAAGTGACTTTCCATTTCACAAGTCACGTGCGTGTCTTCCCGGAGGCTCCCACCTTTCCTTCCTTCTGGGCGCCTGTGCTGCCTGCTCCGGGCGGCTGTGCCCCCTTCCCTGCCGTAAGGGAAGGCTTTGCTGCCATCCCATTACATCTCCCAAGTCTCCCGAGTGCTGCATTTCTTTTTGTTCTGGCTGTTGTAAGCCAAATCAGCAAATCTCGTCTGCTAGGCATGATTGCGCTGCTTCCCAGCGTTTCCGTAGGGTCAACGTTTTGGTTCCCTTCTGCTTTGAATGGAATAGTTGGGTTTATTCCGCTGATCTTTTGCAGTTGGTTTAAAAAAGAGAGAGAATCTTACTGTCATTAATGTTTGTTATTCAAAAAGAGTGTTTTAAGTCTCCCTATCCATCCCAGCCTACCACAAACCTTCCAGAACATTCCATATTCTGTCATTTTACAAGTAATTTATTGCAAGTTTAATTTTACGTGGCAGGAAGGAGAAGACAGAGGTGGAGGGTTACTGCATGGCGCTCTGATGTGATTCAGTGTGCTTGTTCTGTTTATTATAATTGATTGGGAATGGTTAAAGTACCTAACAGCTGCCCGCTATATTGTGCTGATATTTATATGGTACTTTTATATTCTGTCTGAAACCATAAGCACAAAGGGTTTCTAAAGAATTAATATAAAACTTGCTTGTAAAATTCCAAGGTTTATAGCACGATTCCTTCAGTGCAGACCTGTTTGGTGTATGTGGGTGGATGCTACTTAACTCTGCGCGATCCTTTTCCATGCTTCTCTCACATAGAAAAACTCCAGGTTTCGAAAAGTTTAAAACCTTTTATCTTGCTGAGACAAGCCTACCGTCTTTTTGTAAGGAAGTTACTTTGAAAGTAGGTGACACGTATATGTGCAAGATGAATGTGGCGTAGATATCCTGAGGTACTTCAAATCACTTGGGTAACCAGTGGCCGCTTTTCCCTAGCACTTGAAACCTTTTGTTTAGGATTAACTCTTTAGTAGCTTGCTGCTTTTCCCTTTCAAACGGACAGCCTAAGGCTTGATCCAGGAGATGATGCCGGTGCAAACTGGCTCAGGACCATCTTTCCCCTTTCTCTGGTGACCACACTTGCCATGAGGCGGGCTGCTTCTGATACTTTCTCCAAAGCTGAATTTGTTGTTTCCTGGGTTTTACACCCAACCCTGGGTCTGTGGCTCCCGGTTTCCTGCTGCACTAATACAGCCCCATCTCTGGTTGGGGTAAACTGCAAGCCCTTGATTTCCTCGTGAGCCTGTGACCATCGCAAGGCTTCGTACCTCCTCCATCCAGCCGCGTTGGCCTGTCGTCAAAGGGGCACAATAGGCTGGGGGAAAACCTGCAGCTCTTTCTAGGTGTTGGCAAACCTGAATTTCTCAAACACATCCTCTGGAGCCTCTGTCACTGTTACTGTGGTCACTTCTCCAATTTCAGTGACTTCCCGCGAGCCACTGTGTTTCAGTCTCATAAATAACATTATCTTAGTGCCTTCTTCTGCTCTGCATATACACTGATCGTTAACTCAACTGGGAGCATGCAAAAGCTAGGAACGGCTGGGATGATAAACTGAAGGGATCGGGGGAAAGAGAGCAAGCGTATTAGTCCTGAGCGGGTGGCTTTGCTAAGGGCAAAGGAGGTGTGATGAGAATTTTTTCCGAGTCATTTCTGCCTGCAGGAGGTGGTGGGGCTGTCCTGGCCATCTCCGCCTCCGGGGAGGCTGGTCCTTCCCCAGCCCGCAGCCTCTTGCGACTTGCCGTGCCTTCAGGCTTGGTATTTGGCTGTGGAAGAAGACCTTGCAACAGGCGGGCCGGACCTGCCCCGTGACAAACCGAGCCTGGCTGGGCAGCAGGTTTGCTTGGAGCCGCGTTAGCTGTACGTGGCACTGACCGTTAGTCCTACCTGGAGCTATAGCCCTGCTTAGTTGCCCTGCTTCAGCGTTGTGCCTGCTGGAGCACCTGAGTGTCTAATTTCCTTCTTGAATGAGGTTTTAATAAATCCCCACCTGAAACATTAAAACCCACAAGGTTTTAACATGTATGATAATAATGGTAAGAGTATTCTGGTTTTGAACTGTGGGGTTCCCACATTTCCAAGCTTTTCCCTGCAATCAGGCGGTCTTGAGATTTACCCTCTTTTAAAAATCGTCATGTAGGTCAATGACTCTCAGAAAGGAAGCGTGAACAAAAGACAGCATGCCATGTTTTACAATGCTGATAAATCCCAAGGGCACAGTTAGCATACTGAATGTTGACAAAAACGAGAAGAGGCAAATGCCCCTATGAGTATGGTTATTTGTGCCCGTTTTCTTTTCATGGGCTGGATTTAGCTTTAATGAACGCGTCAGCGTGCCACCGTATCAGAGG
This sequence comes from Mycteria americana, assembly GCF_035582795.1. NCBI lineage: Eukaryota > Metazoa > Chordata > Aves > Ciconiiformes > Ciconiidae > Mycteria > Mycteria americana. The sequence continues at coordinate 162,815,428 of NC_134365.1, read as the reverse complement.
CGCTCCCTGCCTCTTCCCACCCCTCCCGCCAACGGTCCGGATGTTATTACACAACGTTAAGCATATTCTTTCCTGGACATTTGCAAAAGAATAGGAAGATTACCTTATTTTCATGTCTATAGCCTGCATCACAGATAACTTGTGCCCTGTTAGAAGTACTTACACTTGAAAATAAGGCTGTGGTTAATCTGCACCCGCAGAAAACCTGTATTAAATGAAGAGGCAGAAGCAGGGTGGGATTAGAGAGAGGACGAACAAATTCATCACACAGAAGGAGCTCTTGGGTGGGTGGAAGAAGAGTCAGCTCCCCATCACATCCAATCTCCTTATTTTGTTTTGGTTTGTATTTGAACAGCTAACCCGTGGATTGCATACATGAAAATCGTAGAAAGGAGCAAAGCTGCCTGCTTTAACACTGTGCTCCATAGTGGGATATAAGGATTGTCTTCACTTTGCAAAGCAGTTTTGAGTTCAGGTAGCTAATGTACATCTGCTGCGCCCAGGTAAAAACACAGTGAAGACGAGGCGCTTGGGTTTTGTTCTGAGGTCATACCCCGACTCCGCATGGAGTTAACCTCCTGGTAAAAATGAAGTACCTAGTTTCCACTGTCTTTCTACCTGCCAATATCTGCCATGCACAAGTTATTCCCATGGAAAAAAAAAAAAGCTGCTTTTTTATCAGGGAGAAGCCTGAGGCGGTGGAATCCTCAGTCTTACAAAAATATAAATGACCGGGCTTTGATTCCTGCAGAAGGTTTAAGGCTGATTATTTTAAGAACCGTTGAAACCTGAAGCCGCAGCCCTCTGATTACAGTCCTAGTCTGTATTTGACATAGTGCAGTAATGATTTCTAACATCTATTTTAGTTTGGATTTAGAGAGAGAGAGGCAACCTACATTGAAGTATATTACCATGCTCTGACTTGTGAGCATTGTGTAGGAGGTTTAAGTCAGATTATTTTAAGAACTCAACAAGCCTGAAACAGCATTTTTATGATTATAGCTTTTTTCCCCCCATCCTTTCCACCCAGAGCAGTAGTGAATTCTAACATCTCTTTTAGCTGGCTTTAGAGCCGGAGCCAGCCTACACTGAATTGGCCTCTTTTGATGCTACAGTATTGACTGAGGGGAGGGACAGATGGAACAAAAATCCTAATTGCCCAAACTTACAATAGGTTCCCAGCAGCAGCCATCACAAAAGAAATGTTAATGCAGTAAAAGGTAAATGGAAGGAAGCTAAACCCAACTTGTGGACAATTCAAAACCTACATCAATTTATTTTAAACTGCTTCCTGCAGTTCGTGAACACCTTCCTTGTCATAGTAGAATTATATTTGTTTTAACATTAGTCACTGCTCTGCAGAAGTCTTACCATGCTTCTGCAATTTGTAAAGTAAACTGGAAAATGTCATCTGGCATGAGGAACAAATGACTTCCTATGGTCGGGGCCAATGCTCTTGAAGTTATTTGTTGCAAATGGTCAACTTCCCCTGCATAGTCTTCACAGCTGCAGCTGAACACTATCTTTTCTAGCAGTGAGAGTTGAGGGTATCTGCAAGCACAACAGATGGCAGTAGTATTTGGATGCTTCAGCCATGAAATGAGGGGGCAAAATGTCATTCTCCATCCATCCATCCATCCATCCATCCATCCATCCATCCAATCTCACAAAAATTCTGTTAATGTGTCATTCATCACATTTATATTTGCCATGTTTTCTGTTCCATTTCCATTTTCTGATACCCTTACCTATATGTCTGCCTTTTAAAATGCAGCTCCTGTGGATGATGTTGCAATTAATTAAGAGCATGCTGTAAACTGAGAAGTGCTTTGCAAGAAGCCTGTGTCCCTGTTCTGTGCCGTGAAAAGCTCCTGCTCATTAAACAGATTTTAAGAGTTAGTTTCTTTGGCTGACCATCATTACCTTTTCTAATAATGGGTACAGCTGAGGATTGTTTTGCCAGTTCTTAGACTTTCAAACTAGGCATTAACTCAAGATACAGCTTTAACATGCTTTTTGCCAGAGTGTAAAGAATCTCTAATCACAGAGCAAGCCCCCTTGTGTTAGACCAAATATTTACTATTTGGGAAGATGATCCATCCTCTAAAGAGACATCAGTCATATGTAATTAATATGTAATTTTCTTAACTTTTGTTTGGGATGATTTTCATAGGCCGTTTGGAGTCCACTGTTCTATGGTTGATGGATACCTAGAAGTATACTCCTAGGAGAAGCAAATAAAACTGTCCTTTAAAATTAAAGTAAGGTGGGAACTGGTCCATAATTAGCACAGAAGATTTGCATTTTTTCCACTCTTTTAATCAAAATCATTAGCGGTAAGTTTACAAGGACCATGCTTGGAAACTAAATCCTGCCGTGACTGGCTCAGTACGTTATTGAATTTGGCAGTCAGGTTCCTCCCCTTGCCTTCTCATGCCTGCACACGTCACACCAGCAAAGTCTCTCACGTGGACAAGAGCTGCAGAAGACAAAGCCCTCAGCCAGTGGGCAAGGAAGAAGAAAGTGATTTATGCAATTGCGTATTTTAATCAGAAACTTTCTTAGTTGCTATACATACAACGTAAAGGACTCTGCCATCATGATAGTCTTATAAAGAAAAATACACCTCTCAGATGCAACTGTATTTGTCCAGCCGTGGGGTCATGTTCAGTGAGATGGTTGGTGTCTCCCCGTTCCTCTGCACCCAGGCGGAGGCAGTCAGGGTCTCAGAGGTGAAGCAAGAGATGCCTTCCCCTTTGCTGGTTATTAGTGTGAGTGTGCTAACGTGGACAAACTTGTTTGACAATCTGTGATGCTTTTATTACACAAAAACCCCCAAAGTTATCTATATGGTTTGACATCGTTCCACGCAACTACATTGTCCTGCATTTTTTGGATAAAACCATGGAAGTTCCAAGTGCAAAAGTCTGAGACGGGGTTGTTCTCTAGGGCTTACCTGTGGGTGCCTTGTCAACAGTAAAAGTGCTAAGTAATGAAGCTTCTAGAAATTCCTGCAGAAAAGCGTGCTGCAGCTCTCTGGAGGGCTCCCTCCCTCCATGCTGAGGTGCAGTTGGCGTTTGCCACTCTCCATTTCACCTCGTTACTTCTAAAGCTGTTCCCCAAAAAGCCCCTCTCCGCCCACATTACAAAATTGCTGTCCATTTTCACCCAGAAAGCTTTGATGGGGGGGCAGTCGGTTGCCACATCCAACATTTGTCACCGTTGCTTTTGTTCTCGAGAAACCTTTGGGTTTCCCTCCCCGTCCCTGGCACGGCCTCGTGCGGGGCGGATGGAGGGGTGCAGCCGCCAGCTTCCCTGTGCAGCTCCAGCTGCGTTCGGCGGGATTTAGCCTTTAATTATAAAGCGCCTTTTCCCACCTCTGTCTGGTTATTAACCCCTTCTTGGCCTGGCACGTGCACCACCGGTGGGAACGCTGCGAAAACGCCTACCCGGGGTCCCTGGGGAGACGCGCCTGGTGCTGCATAGCAGAGGGGTTGTTAGCAGAAACGAGGCCCCGTCTCCCCTCCTCCCATTTCCCTTTCTGCCTCCTTTTCCAGGCCACAAGTTTTGTACAGAAATTTGGGTTCTTGTGAGCCCAATTATTTCCATCCCATAGCCGTCCACTACCGCGGGGCGCTCGGTTTCAGTGCCTGGCAGCGGTGTCGCTTGCTGGTCCCCTCCGCGGTAACAATTCGAGGTCTGTATGTTTAGTTATAAAAGTCAAAGGTTAAGTGATTTGGGAATAAAATGTCACTTAATGCGACAGAAACACGACGGAACTGAACCCGCTGATGCTTGCGTTACTCCTGGGGTTTTCTTTTCACTTACAGGCTCGGTGTTAAGTAAGTTTATTAACTGAGGAGGGGGGAACATATTATTCGCTAACATTTTTATCCTCGTTGCAAAATTTATTGCGTGTTGCTTCATAAGTATTTCAAAGCCGCACGATTGGGAAGGCAATGAAAGTAAAAATGGAACATGTTTTTTTTTTTCTTTTGGAGGTGTTATTTAAAACATTGAACGATTAGTCAAAAAGATTAATTGTTGCTTGTGGCTAAACAGATGATAAATTTAAAAATTATATTATTACAGTGTGTCAGCATAAAAGCTCTGTGTCCCAAGTGTGTCGCCTTTTTATGTTTCTGTTGACAAGGTTCACGTTTTATAGCACACTACCAGAAAGTGTTGACACATATTCAGATCACTGATTAAATGTTTTAAAAACGTGCCACTCAGAAACTAACCCTGATGGTCTTGGAGACAGGCATTTTAGGAGTCTGAATGCATTTCCCTTCATCAGTTAGGCTGTAGCACAGTGAGCAGTATTAATTAACAATTTTTTAAAAAAAATTTTGGTATATTACTATTTTAAGAACAGAGCTATTTATAATATATTTTCAGGCACATATTTTTATGGCTGTCTTCGATATGGTTTAAAAATCAAATGTTAAATAGTTACTCAGAAAGATACTTAGGCACTGAAACGGGGAAAAAAATCATCTTTCACATGTAGGATTTTGTGGAGGTGTTTTTCAGTTTGGAGGTTTTTTGGCTTTTGCTCATTGTTAACACTTGGATTTGTCTGTCTTGAGACCATCGGATGATGTTAAAAAGTACACGCGTCTGTAATTTCAAGCTGGAGATGCTCTCATTATTTTGGAGATTTCGCTCATGACTTCGTCCCAAGTCCTGCAATCTGATCTGCCACCTCAGATGGGGTTGCCTGAAAGTGGGCCAGCTCCACCTGGGCCCCCTGTTCCGGCTTGCTCCCCGGCTTCTTATTGCCTGGTCTCAGAGGTTGCTGGGCAGTTCCCATTCCCACTGCTTTCACAGAAGGGCTGCCTCTTCCCGCAGAAGAGTCACAGGAGAAAAAGCAAAACCAGTCCTGAAAGCACAGGTTGGGGCCCAGGTGTTTCCTCTCCCAGCCCTGCTCACTTTTGCAAATTCAGGCTTCTTTGTAGTTTCTGCCCCCATCTCTCTTCCATTCTTGGAAACCAAGCGGCCCGTTCGCAGGGGTAACCCTGGGTGTGCCATTGCTTGGCTGGAAGAGCCCCTCCTGCGGGTCGTCGTGTGTTTGAGCCTCCTGAGCCTGAGCCCAGCGCAAGAACCCCAGCTCTCGCTCTGGGTAGCACTGCCGGGTAGCTTCTTCAGCGCCTATCCTTCGAAAGAGAATAATTAACCCCCATTAGAAAAACATTGCTTTTCATTGGAGATAGATAGGCTGTGAAGCTCAACTTACTATTTTCTACTGGGGTTTTTTTTATTCTTTTTTCTCGAGGAGGCGTTACTGAAATATGAAACACGCCATCTATGTTCTTTCTCAGTGTTTGCCACTCCAGCCTCTTCTGAATGGAGCCGTAGTATTTCTGGAGTGGAAAGTTTAGTCAAGTAAGAATATCTGGTTGACAAATTACCTTGCTATTTCATGGGATAGGAATGTTTAGAACACAGTGAACATATCTTTAGTTATCTCATCTCTTGGTTCACTGGTAGATTTTATTGTGCCTATTATTGTCCATCAAACTCTACTCATATTATGAGTGACATCTGTGTTCTGTTTCCTTGTCTTGCAATACAACTATTCAGAGATATTTTTATTCTGGAAAACACTACTAAAATTTTGTGCAAATGAGGAAGCTGACTAGCTGAGTGGAGAAGGAATTTTTAATTGCACTATTTAAAGCCTTTCACATGCTTTGTTTCCAAAAAATCATTCACCATGAAAAACGGTGGGACTTCAACTTCAGTTTCTAGTGAAAACTCCCTATAAACATTTTTAAATAAAAATCTTTTGAGAGGAGACTTCCTCCCATCTTTAGGAATTGAAATAACCTGTTGTGGGGGAGATGAGGTCCGTTCCCACATCTGTAAGACCTGGAAAGCACTGAATATATGGTCAAGTAGAGCAGATGAAAGAGTCCTATCGTCTCGCTTCTGCCTTGTGGTGATGTTGACCCACCTCTCGTTTCCCTTCCCGGTTATGCCACCGAGGAGCACTTTTCTAGTGGCTGGACTGTGAAACAAACCCGTCCGTGGGGCCGTGGTGCAGTCACACGTGCCCCAAGTCCCTCTGGCCACCACCTCACCCGGGAGCCACCCTTCTTGTTTTGCTCCTGCCCTCCTGGAGCTGCCACCCTTCTGCTTGTCCTCTCTGCCAGCAGCAAAGGTGGTACAGTTCATACAACACAGGGTGGTAGGTGTGTATTAAAGAGAGAGACATCAGGAAGGTAGTTCAGCCCATCCCTGAGACAGCGGTGATGAACCATCCTGTGGGGAGCTGCCTCTTTCTCCACAGACTGCCTAAACGAAACAGGTAACTTGCGCAGGCTCGAGACCTGATATTGAGTTGACTAAAGGATTTTAAAAGGCAGACAAGCGAAATCCTGGCTCTGTTAAACCAGTGACTTTTTTATTTCATTGAATTCAGTAGTGCCGAGGTAATTCATCCAGAGTGCCCCGGCAAATCACACTCTGGCAGTCGGGTAAATGGCCAAGCACGGGGCACCTGGAGCTGAACCTCCCATTCGGCCAAGAGACACGAGCGACACAGAAATGCTGGATTGGTGGCCTCAGCTTGGGGTTTTCCAAGATAAACAAGGAAGCATTACCTCAGTATTTGCTTAATTTATATTTTTGAAAACTGAAATACCTTCTGAGCGCTAACAAATGGAGCCATCACGGCGCTAACAGACATGAAAATGCATCCATCACTCCACTTACACTACAAAAAAGCCTGCGCCCAAACTCCCAGTTGGGTATTATTTCCTGGATTTACTACAAAAAGAACAATGCATGTTTATTAAAAACAGAGTGTCTTTTAGCAGCAGCAGTAGCGCCGCGCACAATACACCAAAGCACAACGGGGGCCTTCTCCCAGCAATTGATGTGGAGAAGACCTTTGGCAGAGCAATATGGAAATTCGCATTCAGTGGCTTGATTAATTTGGAGTTTGGAAGCCACCTTCCCGAGATGGATGACAGTGGCTTATTAAATAAATAAATAAGGAGCAAGCTGAAGTCGCGCCGGCATTATAGCATCAGATTTATGTCATCTGCGCAGGCAGAAAAGGCCTTTGTCGCCGCTATTGTTCGGCCTGTCAGCGGAGGCCTTGGCAGCGGCCTTTTGTCAGGGCTTGTGTCGGGGGTAATAACGGGGAGATGACGGCGGTTGGTCCGTTTGATGTAACCCGGTTTTATGGACGCCGGAGTTGGCATCCGCACACGCGGGCGGAAGAAAATAAGCGTGCCGGGGCACCGGGCCTGTCTGCCCTCAGCTCCCCTCTCCGACGGCTGGATGGGGGAGATGCCGGCCAGGGTCCCTGCGCCTCTGCTTCGGCGCGGGCCGGCCCGCGGCCTGGGGCTGTCACCCGGGGAGTTGAACGGGGAGGAAAGGCCAAGAGCGAGCGGCGTCCCTTGGGACGGCGGGTTGTGCCTGCTCCCGGCCGCCGCGGCTCCCTCCTTGCCCTGCGCGCGGCTCCGGGGCTCGGGAGCCTGCACAGGTCCTGCGGGAATATCGGAAGCAAGTGGCAAGGTTCGGGGTACGCGTGCCTAAAACTATTTGGAAGTAATTAAGAACTGTCTGGTACAAAACAGAATAACGTGGTATATAATAGTAATCAGGCACACTCAGGGTAGAAGCAGATAGGAACATTAGACAAAACCCCCTAACTGCTGCACCACAAGTTCTCATATGACATTTTTAGAGGGGTGAGGGGACCCTAATTTCACATCTTTTTAGAGGAAACAATCTGCGATCCCTGTGGTTTTTACTGAGATCTTTGCACTTCTTTTCAACGTGATATTTTCATGTCTTACCATAAAAAGTAGAAGACTTAAAAAAAGCAGAATTTTATTTGGAGTGCTGTGCGATTCATTACAGAAACATAAAAAGGGTTTATGTTGCTCGTGTGGAAGTCGCTTAGTTCTTCCACATTAATTATGAAAAGTAGATAGATCACTACAAGTCATCAAAAAATGTGAGCACATTGACCTGAAGATGCGAGATAAAAAAGAAGACTATTAGTTTGCCGCTGAGTCTAAGAGCAACCCACTTTATTATGCCACAAAGCCAATATCGTTGGGTAAAAGTTAAGGAATATTTGGCACCCATTGAGAGTACCCATCCAGTCTTAGCTCTATGGCTGCAGAAGAGTTTGCGTGAAGACTGAACAGTTGCCATTCACCTGCAGGCCTCAATTTCTGATTTGCAAGCAGAATATGAAAGTCATTTAAATGCCACAAAGCAGAATTGAATAATAACAGGGAATTTACTATAAAGACTTCTTGAACTGGTTTTCCTACTTTGGCATTTTTTCAGAGGTGAGTAAGTAAAAGTGAATTGAGTTTGACACCAGTGAACTAAGTAACCCAATGAGAAAGACTCTTCATCTAGAAGCTCTTCTTTCTTTTTTTCTTTTTCGGGGCAGGGGGGAGTTAGAACAAAGTCATCAAGTTTCCTACTTACTTGTTTTGGGAGTAGACTTTATACAGATATAAATCTTATGGCACAAAAGTAAAAAGACCCACAGTGTTTAAAAAAACAAACAAAAAATTACCCTGGACAAACCTCTTATCTTAGTGCATCTCATGTCACTGCTAACTACATGCTAAAGAGATTTGCCAGGGTGGAATTATAACATGGGAGTTTGCTATAAACTCCACCGGGCAGAATTCAATCTCATTTGTAATATTACAAAGTCTGTACTATACAAAATGTGCATAGTACAAAATCTGTAAAGATACTGGTCATTATGCTGGGTTATGTCCAAATTTTCAGTGTTTTTGGAAACAGCGGTGTTGATTCTTTGTGTATGCGTGTACTGGAGAAATTTTTTTTCTTGAACCAACTTACTCGCTCTGAAATCAGAGGGGGACCTGAATGTAGAAAAGAAATACATTTCACTAGTTTCAAAAAAGTTAGTATTGTCTCATTAGCTAGATGCATACTCCAGCTGGGCCACTTTGCATGTAGATGCCAGAATAAGGTTTGATAAGGTCAATGATGTTATTAAGATTGCATGGTATTAATTTGGTAAGAACTGAGATCTCTAATAATTTCATTTAAGAAACTGCACATTCTGTTCACCTTTATGTGTGACTGGCTGAGTTCAGCATTAGCAATGCTTTGCTTTGAAAAACTGTGTAAATTGGTAACACAGAACTGCTGTGGTAAGCTGAGAAGGTCCATACTACATGAAACCTTTAAAATATAAAGGCTAAACATTATAGGTACCCATACACCACAATTTAGCTTAAGTCTTGTAAATTCAGGGTATATATATTATTTTGAAATGTATTCTGTTACTATTACATAGAAAACATCCTTTCATGACTTTAGATTAACTCCTGCATGCACACCATCGACTTCTTAAACTGGTTGATGGTTGCCTTGGCACAGTGAGCATTTCGTTGGCAACTTCAGAGAGGACAAGTTTTCATGTGCAGTAGCCTTCTAGAAACAGAAAATTCTCTTTCCAAAAGGTTATCTTCACTTCTACGTGACTTCAGTTGGTGGATTGAGAGCTTTGGATATTTCAAAAGAAGCAGACCTCATTTTGCAGGATTCATCTACCCTAATTTACCCATGTAAAAAAAAAAAAACCAAAACACAACAACTTACCCAAAATTGTTTGTAAAACATCCTTCTGCTGTATGTGGTGTGACTTGTTATCTCTGGAGCTCTTCCTTCATGTCCTCAGTTGTCAGTGTAAATTCATGTTAGACAATGTCTTTAGGTAGTATTCAAGGTGTTTTAAAGAAATTATGGCATATATCAAATGTAGGGCAACCTATTATGGTTTGGACTGACGGAAAATAATACACTAAAAAGCTGGAATGCTTCTTGGGGTGAAACAAAGTATGTATCTTCACCTTGCAAAACTATCAGAAAACTTTCTAGCCCACTCAAATATCACTCATCCATCATCGCTATAAACAGGAACATAGGCCAGCCAGTCGCTCTGCTTACCAATATAACAGTTCAACACCTGCACGTTAGAGATTTTCTTTGGGTTTAGCAGGCTTTGGATATATCATCGTCCAAAAGCCTTGTGGTTATCATTGATTTTGCCATGTGTTCTCATAGGTAGAACGTGTATTTAAAGATGCTTCTCTTTAAAGGTGTACCAGAAGTTAGCTAATGGCTTTTTTTTTTCCTATTCGGTCATGGAAAACAACATTTTTAATCAGAGCATTATTTTATCAGGAATGGTGGGTATATGGGTTTCTAAAATGTTTTCCTTCAATAAAATGTTCATTTTTGTTTTCTGCTCTGATATTAACTATACGGCTCTGGTGCCCTTCCATCAATCTTTTCAAATCTCCTTTTTTCTCTCTATTTGACTGCATTTGCTTTTATACCGTTTCATTCTGTAGGATTTACTCCTTTCTTGTTGCTTGTTTGTAGTAAATAGTTCCGGTTGCGTTTGTTGGGGGATGGTAAGTATTTTTAGGTGAGGATCTGGTCCCCCAGGTCCTGAGATCACCATAATAACCTTTCATGATGCATATTTTAGTTAAAACCTGCATACTCAAGCAGCCCTTAGAGTGGAGTCAGACATATATTCCAGGAAACTGAATTTGCCCCAGTAGTCAGATGCAAAAGTGGAGCAAGGCTGTTACCTTAGCATTTCCTTTGTAGATTCCTGCGCCCCTCTCATCCAGGCCAATTTAATTGAATTTTATTAGGAAGAAAAATGTAGCACCTACTAATGAGTATTAAAATGGTTTTGGTAAAACTGTATTACAGGTCCGTGATGTTAAGGGGCTAGAAGCAAAATTAGATTCCAAAACTCTTTTTTGACCCATACATTGAGATCTCTGCAGTCTCAAACAACCAAAAATTCAGAGAGAACAATATCTGAGAAAGCAAAGACCGCTGTAGGTGTGTATGCCAACGAGTAAAATGTAACTCTGAATCAGAAAACTGTGGTTAAAACAATATGCTTCGAGATCCTTCTGCCACTGTTTTGTAAGGCGCTGAAGTAGGTTTTTTCTTATTTCTGAGCTAAGTTTCTGAATTCTAACCAGATCTCCCAAAAGAGAGTGAAAAAGAGAGAAAATCTTTATGGAGTTTGCCCTGACCTATAAAAGCACCGCTCTGCAGGAGTTACAAATGGCTTTTTGGCTAAGTTCAGCAGCTGAAAGGGCCTCTACTTGTTTTGTCTCCAGCTCTGACAATAGCCATGGAGAAGAATGTCTTCTTTAAAAGTTCTGGGGATCAAGCTGAACTTTCAGCTGCTCGAGTTTCGGCTCTCCTCTTCCCTCAAAAAAAAAAAAAGGTATGTTAAAGGGCCTAATCCTGCTTCCGTTGAATCGATGTAACTTTGTCTCTTTTCAATATTTTTTTTGGTAGGCTCCTCTTTTGGACTGCTGAAAGTATGTTTTATGCTTTTAGGTTAAAACTAGGTTTCATATTTTACAGTACAATACAAAAACATGTAAGGAAAGGAAGAGAGATTTCATTTCTGAAAAACAGTTCCAGTTTGATAATTAGCAGTAGGAAGTTGGTGTTTTCTACACAGTTGCAGATGATGTGAATTCCCCCATTCTTATTTGCAAGCTTCTGTACTGGGGCTATGGGCAGCCATCCCCCAGCACTCAGGATCTGGCACCAGCAGGCTCTCTGGAGACAGGTAAGTAAAGCAGTTATTCCAAGAAACAGCTGAGTGGTCAGCGGGTCTCCTTGTTTATTTCTTCAAAAAGGAGTGCTTTGGTGCCCACCATCTTTCAGGTATTCCAGTGCTACCCCACCTGCACGGGCAGTGAGAGCTGGGCTCAGTCCCACCACTGGCTGGGTTCAGACACACCACTCTGAAAACACCCTCGTCGTCTGGCCATTGGCTGTTATGGTGGAAGATCCCCTGTTCCTCCTGTTGAAGCTGAGCAAGACATAAATACCAATGGCTGTTTATATGGCCAAAATGTACCTATGCATCAGCTCTCCTCAAAACAGCTGGTAGCCTGGAGAGCAGGATCTCTCAGACAGCGTGGGCAATAGGGGGACCCAGGCTCCCCTTCCCTGGGACATGCTCATATGCATGGTGACCTGCTCCTCCTTTTGTCCAGCCATGGTTTAGGACAAAGAATTGGCCGGGGGGGGGGGGGTGTATCTTGGACTTGAGATGTTCTGCAGTGGGGTGGGGGCCCGTCAGAGCGCACTTTGTTTCTCCATCCCTGGTCCTCACAAATTGCTGCTCAGGATGGAGGACACTGCAATACAATAAGAGGGTTAAAAGCCTCCTTAATTGCAATTATCTTAAATTGCTAAGACAGAATCCTTGCGATGTAGGTGTAGCTTTTAAAGCGCAAGTTGTTTGGGTAACTTCTACAGTCAGTAAAGGGGGAGAGGAGCATGTGGAGGGTAGGTCCTCCAACCCAAAGATACCAGGCTTGCTTGCTAGATGACTTGTTCTTTGGAAATACCTGATTCTCTTGGCTGATAGTAGGGATCACCTGGACAAGTAATGTTTTAGATTACCAATGTGAGGTGGGATGAAATCTACTCCTGAATTGGGAAATTATTTAAACTGAAAAAGCTGTGATGCCACTGAAAAGGTAGCAGTCCCAAAGCAGCTGGGGAAGCAGAAAAATCATTCTGCAGCAAAAGGAAGTCTCATGGTTAGCTGATGGACAAAAGAAAGAATGATCCCCAAAAATGTGGATTGCCAAAGGACTGTATCTCTGAATACAAATCCCTGAACATGTAGAACCGTTATAAAAATACATTATGTTTTGCAGAGGAATGTAGAACGGGCATCAAATTAGCAAAATTAGATTAAAGACAATTTGGAGACAATTATTACAAGACAGTAATGCCATTCTTGCATTTCATTATTTGTATTTTCCATATGGAAAGGACAAGCAGGTATCTTCAGTGTGACAGCTTCTGGTTTTTAGCTTAAAGGGGGAAAAGAACACATAGAGGCTTCCAAGAGACTTACCCTGTAGCAACAACCATTTTGAGCAGAGGCTATGTTTGCTGGATACAATACAATGTCATGTAGAAATGCTGAAATTACTTCTGAGTGAGCTAGCTCAGGAAGTCGGAGCAACGTAATTGCATTAAGTGCTCTACTCAAGCTAATGTTTCCTTCTGCCTGTAGCAGGACAGCTTTGATATGCCTGATGGCATTACATTAGGTGTGTCAACTTGCCTAATGCACAGAGTAACGCGCAATGCCTAAATAACGGGAAGACCAACACAGGTGCCACGAAAAGAAGCAACTTAGTGCTTCCGACACTGCATTATTAAACTCGCTTTCCTACAGCAGAGAAACATCATGTGCGTGTTTGCAGGTGCTATATAAAATCCGTATACTCTATTTCATATCATGTCAGGCATAAAGTAGGGCCTTGGAGTAGGATTAAATCGGACAGAAAAAGCAACAGAAGTGGGATCATTTGGCCTCCTAAGGCCCTTAAGGGAACGGAAAACGAGTTTAACAATACGATGATTGTAGCTCCAAGTTGTCTCCTCGGCGTGACACCTTTGTGGGCCTCCCTCCTGCCCGAACAGAGGGCACCTACGAGCCGGGGGATTTGCCTACGCACCCCGCTGAAGGCAGCCTTGGGTGCGCCCGGCGCCGGCGCCGCTCTGAAATTACAGCTCACCGGGGTAAAATGGAGAGCGGCGCGTTTCTTTAAGGGTAGAGAAGCCCAGAGGATAATGGAGCCATTTAACTGCCTTGCCTGGCTTGATGTATGAAGGTGGATTCACGAGTAGTTCCCATAACATTTTGCTGGTGGTTTAATCATTACCAAGAGAAAAGCCTAAAGAATGCAGAGAACAGGACACTGCGCTTGTGGGGTTTTTTTCAGGGGTGGTGTTTTCTTCTGTTTTTAAGAAATGCATGTCTTTGATGAGATATGGCTGCAGGCTACTGTTTTACATTTTATGTCGGCTACCTTTTGTCAGCGGCTCATTATTGATGCTGTATTCTGTTTTAATTCACACTTCTCTGCTAATCAATTACAGCGTTTATCCATTAATCAGGTATTCTGACAGGGTCAATAACTGCTTTGCAGTTTTGTGGGATGTTGCGCGTTATCAAGCAAGTAGCAACAGTCGGTGGATTGGTTTAGCACGGCCTTGTTTTCGCAGGCTGGTGGACGTTCAGGGGAGTAAACACCTAGTGAGGCTTCTGGCAATCACTCGGGTTTTTTGGATTCCTTGTCAAAAACCTCATCTGTTTGCAAAATTCAGCCTCGCTGGTGGGTGTGGGAGAGCGTGCGCATGAATGCGTGCGCTCACGCGTGTGAGCCTGCATGCACCCATGTGTGCCTGCCTTCCCCCATCTGTGTGTGTACAAATAGACGTAGGTAGCCTGTAGTCTAAATATCTACCTTGTAAAACGTGCCAGTTCAGCTCTGTGGCTTGTAACAGCTATACTGGTGGTAAATCATCACAAGCATTTAAGGGGTTTTTTTCATTTTAGCAAGTGGTGTAGATAACAGAGGGGGCAACACTTAATTGGACAGTTACAGTTTTGGTAGTTAAGTTACCGTCTATAATGATGGTAACAGGTTTCAATTATCTTTTTTATGACAGATGTACCAACATTTAATTGTTTCTCGTCAAGTGTGGAAAGAAAAGACACTTCTGTAGATTTTTCAATTCTTCTACATGTCACTTAGCTGTCTGCACCATTGTTTGAGCTCCTTTCTCTCATCCTTTTTGCAGCAATGAGTTGTGTCATTCCCTCATGATCAGCACTTTTGTTGTCTTTGTTTTTTGCTGTACCTCAGAAGTCCATCTTTTCTTTCATCTCCTTCCCATTCATGCATGAGGGAACAGTTGTGCTCTGTTGTGGGGATGTTCCGCTGGATTTCAAACAGTAGGGTTTCTTTTTATTCTCTTCTAAGTAGTACAATGGGGCTGAATGTCTGTTGCAGAATGCACACACTAATATGCCAGGTTATTTGGTTTCTAAGAAGTCAATAAAAATGCTACATTTAGGTTCAGTACTTGGCTTGCTTTTTTTTGCTGTTTGCCTTTCAGTCTTCAGTTATAAATCTGTTTGTTTGTTTCTGGTTATAAAATATAATCCTCGATATTAAATCCAAGCGTGGAATCAACAAACACTTAGGAAAAAATGTTACTGGCGATGGAGTATTTTCACACTCGCAGATTTGGCAGACTCTGTCTTCCCTGATAAGGAAGGGAAAACTGCCGCCAAATCTAATTAATGGGGTCTATAACAGGGAAGGAGAGAGAGGGAGAACGGGGCGGGGGGAAGATGCGATCATGAGTTCGTCTTGGCAAAACTTTCTTGTTTCTCGGGGACTTAGCTAGTCTTTGTATTTAAGAAAAGGTAGCTTTAGTCGATTTCATTTTTAAGGACTTTTTTTTTTGCTTGTGCACGTACTTAGTTTATAAACACTCGTTCAAAAGCCATTTCAATGGCAAAAGGCTAAAGACATAAAAAGCTAGAGATATCTTCAGACACTTTGTTCTCATATTCAGGAACAATCTTCAAAATCCTTCTTAATGAGGTCATAAAAGAAAAAAAATCGAACAAGTGGTACTTGTGTACCTCTCTAGGATGTGTCATCGGGGTCACTTGCCACTAGGTTATCCTATTTAAAAAGGGATTGGGATAGTTCAATCAAGCATTGCATTAAGAGAGAGACTTTGATTAATTCCTTCTCTTCTCTATTGTGCTATAGATAATTTCAGTAAATTTGTGATACTTTCTTCTTAGTCGGTGTTGAGGCTTAACGTTCTTGATGCGTCATGCTGAGTATTAGCATTTATTGGGCCTATTTGGCTCTAGTAAAGAGGAGTGTAGGCTGCAGACAGCCCTCTAATCTTTGACAAGTGAGGCCATTCTTTCAACATTACCGTTATCTCAGGTCATAGAGAGAAAGTGTTCTCTTACAGGTTTGCTGCAGGAACAAATATGGCATGTAAAGGAAGGGGAAGAAGAAAAAGTAAGTAAGTAGGCTGATGATTTATTGCAGATTTCTTTTCGGAAAAAACAGAGGTGACTTTTACGGAGAAAATCACTCTCTCGAATAACTTGTTCGTTTTCTGACACAATGGGGGAGAAGTAAAGAAAGGCAAAGCTGAGCTGTGTTACTAACTTGCGCCGTGGTTGGAGGCTTGAAATGCAGCAGAACTGCAACTCAGAACCCAGCTGCGATTGCATTATTTCTATACCTCGTGAGACCTAACTTTTATTTTAAAAAGTGATTGGTTTTGGTGGGAAATTTCCTTTTTCATTTAATTCTCATTTTTTAAAAAAAAGGAAAAAAAAGTAAAAGGACCTGTTTTGACAATGAAGAAATCACGTTACGTCCTATTTCTCAACTAAACATGCACTTTTTTCCCTTTAAATACAGGTCTTTAGAATTTGCATGATATGTCTTTTATTCATGGTAAAAAAATTCTCTCTTTACGTTGTTTGGTGTAATCTCCCTTCTCTTCCCTGGCTCATTTTGAAAACGTGTGTGATAGTCGCTCCGGAGACTCAAGGCCCTGTTGGGTATACACATATTTAGGCGCTCTTTAAAAAGTGGATTTTTGACCTGATAGACCGTAACGGCTCCCAGGGAGCCACTATGGTCATTGTGTAAATCCTTCTTAGTTTTCGGTTTACTCACTTGATATACCGTAACGGCTCTTAGGGCCGTTATGGTCTATTGTGGTAATCCAGCTGCTGCACATGCGCGTGAAGCTTTTGTGCCTAAAAATCCTCGGGAAGTTTTGTCGGGAGCGTAGCGGGCACGTCCAGAATTGCTTCCTTTCTGGTGGGAGGGATGAAATGGCTGGAGGAAAAAGCAGTGGCTCTTCTTCCTTTCCCTCTGGCAGCAGCCAAAAACACTGGGGCACCTAAAAGGCTATCAGCCTGCCAAAAAGTATATTTAAAAAAAAAAACAACCAAAAAACCAGAACAAACCACTACTGTCGGATGCTCAAAATATCATCTGGAAAGACTGGTTTGAACCAAAATGTTCACAAGTGTGAAACAGCCGATTTTTATTTATGCATTTGTTTAATGTATGTCTAAGATGTGTGTGAGGCTTCTGCCCAGTGGGATTTTTGACAACTGAGTTATTGACCCTTGAAAATGGGGAGTTGTAAGTGAAAGGCTGATATAGTCGTAACTATAGCAACACTGTCAGTGTTCCTGTAATTATTAACTTTTTTTTAATAAAAAAATTAAGAAGCTCTTTCTTTTCTTAAAGAAACCTTTATTGCAAACTGATGGTGCCACCACGGAGATGTGATACGTTGAAACAATGTGTGCCAGTTAGTTACTAAAATAATTAAAGTACGGGGAAAGTATGGAAAAAGAATTAATCATCACTTGCTTGTATGAATAAGGCCTATTGGTTCAAACGGTTCCTGTGAGCCAGTGATGGCAGACAGGTTTAGCCATCATTTTGTGCTGCGTAAAGCTGATGGAAAGCTACGTTTTCATGACTTGTGCAACTTTTCATGCCGTGCTGCCTTGAGAGAGCAATGTTTGTACTGAGGCTGCAGGCAGAGATTCGGACCTTTTTTTGGAGTTAATTCTCTGGCGTACAGGGCAGAGTGATTTAGCTGTGCAATACGCGTGCCTGCTCTCAGCACAGAGAGCGGCGGCGTCTCCCACGGATGCAGTTTTACATGGGCTTCACGACAGAGAGCACTGCAGGATGCCCAGGACTTGACCTGATGCCACCGGGCCCTCAGAGCCACGCTAGCCTGTGCTACCCCCTCCCTCTGCTAAGAGTTGCCAGAGGTTGCAGGTCCTTATCCTGGCACAACGCTAAGCACACGTAAGACGTATCTCCCTGGTACCACTTCGGCCGCTTCCCATGCTTTTCTCCCAAGCCTTGCTCTGTGGTGGCCATCAGCCGAGGCTGCACAGGTGGGGCACCTCCAGAAAATGCTGCTGCTGTTCTGGGGTAGCCCTTCGCCCCCACGGGGACACGGCCAAAGCGCTGGCCTTCTCATCCGAGTATGGGTTTTCAGGACTGTATGTGTGCTTGTGTTGGGGGGGGAGAAGAGGAGAGGGAAAGACTGTCGTACTTCAGCGGGATCTCCTGAGCAGCACGCTGCTTGCAGAGCCCTGTTACAGTTTTCTAAGACTTGACAAGTCACTAAAGCTTTTATTATTGGTCTAGAGTTTGTTTGCATTTATTAATCCACCTTCCAACAGGGATAAGAAATGCCCATTATGTATAAAATGTGCGCACCTTAATATTTAACATGAGCACAGCAAGTATTTAATACTGCCACAAACGGCGGCAAGTCCTCTTTTGTCTTATTCCTTAGAATCCAAACTATTGATAGTACTATATTTAATCGAGTTCTTTAATTGCTTCTGTTAAACAATCAGTTGCTAAGCTTTCCTTAGCCAGGTTTTAGATAATGGCTTTTGTTTTTGCTTAGCCATCTGTCCCTGTATTAATTGTCCTTTTCCCCTAGCATCCACCCATAATTTTGGCAAACTGGTTCCTGAGGTTGGTCTAAATTCCTTTTGCCTCATTTTCTATTGTTGGACACTGTTACCTTTAGCATTTCACACATTTAATGGATGCAGTTCTGGCTACTGAAGGGAAGTTCAGCCACTCGCACTGCATTGCAGGGAGCTCAAGTTACTGTATTTTTATGCAACATTAAGTGCCGGTAAAACAATGTAGAGGCCTAAATTAAAATGATCACTTGTGTGCGG
Source organism: Mycteria americana (assembly GCF_035582795.1). Lineage (NCBI taxonomy): Eukaryota > Metazoa > Chordata > Aves > Ciconiiformes > Ciconiidae > Mycteria > Mycteria americana. The sequence goes on along the minus strand of NC_134365.1, from coordinate 162,796,767 downwards.
AAAATCAGTGTGTAGGGCAAGTAAAAACATTTTTCTCCTTTCTCTGCAAAGTGAGGTAACCGGTCACAGTTAGAGGGTTTCAGAAGAACAACTTCTGGGGTCAGCATCAAAGTTCCCATTTCATTTCCATTCTGTGTGCTGAACGGCCATTTGTTCTGCGTGGTTTATACAGCTTCTTCCCCAGTCTTGGACTGGAGAGCTCCTGAACCAGGCCCTGATTCTGCAAGGTGCTTAGTCAAGTGATACTATTAGAGTGCTCAGACCCTCCACATTGTGCTCAGCTACCTGGCTGAATCAAGCTCATGCTGTCTCCTTTTTGCTTCCTCCTCCTCCCCTGTACTCCCCATCCTTGCCTCCCCCTTCCGCTGCTTCATCCTCAAAGACGTATGCCAGGCTGCCCCTGTTTTCCTTAAGCGATGCAGCTGGCTGCCCTAAATTAATACATTTTTATCTGTCTCTGATGACACGTCAAGAGATTCCTCAGTCCTTGCTTTTCATTGATGCTCACCAAAATCTCCACTGACCTTGTCCTTTTTTTTTAAATTACATCCTCACCTTACTCTTTTAATCTTGCTTTTGACCTTTTTTTCTTCTGGCTTTCTAAGTGAATACGTACCCTGGCTCTCTTTTTACATCCCTGGTTGATGGTTTGGTTTCTGTTTCACAGTCTCATCTCCTGTGGTGCTGCATCTCTCCTGCAGTCCTCCCCAGTCCTCCCTGGTCTGCTCCAATGGTGGCTCAGTTAGGGTCACGTCCTGGCCCTGTCTGCCTCACCGCTTGCACAAAACCTATCCCTCTCTTTGGGGCCCGGGAGCCGCCTCACTGAGACCCGATGCATTTGTCACCCCTCTCCTGGCCGATCGGGCCACCCTGTCTTGCTAGGTGCTGGCTGTCCAGGATCACCTCTCTTGCTTTGACTTACCTCTAGAGCCGCCCATTGCATGTCGCTGGCTTCAGATTTTGTGTCTGCGCTGCCCAGGTCCTGGGTTTTCCTCACCTCGTCCCTCTGCCAGACCTGGCTTCTTGCAGCCTACAGTTACCCTTCTATTCTCTTCCTCCTGTAGATGCTTTCTAATCTTCTTCCTTACTGGTCCTCAGACATGAGCAGTCTTACAAAAATCCTCCATCTTCCCTGCATTCAAAGCTGCCCTAATACTCCTTGTGCTGGGTTAAATGTTGGTTTGTTAGTTGCTGGTTTCCAAGCAATAGAAAGGGTGTATAGAGTAATAAAAGTGTATTTTTAATCAAGACGTACACATGTCTAGTTGAGTAACAGAGTAATCAACATACTGCAGCTGCCTGAAGCCTTATTTGTCTCTCCAGGCTCTTGTATCTTCACTTCTCTATAATTTGATCCATCCTGGTCTAGAACCTGTCTTCTGTTCATGTTCTTCATAATAGGCAGCATTTTTGCAGAGGTCAGAAAATAATAAAACATAATATTTTAAGACTAGTGTATCTAAAATCACATAAAAATTAACTACTGGTTATTTATTTTTCAAACTAGTATAATCTCCTGAGGCATGAATAAATGTACCTACTAATATTTATAATATCCTTTTTGTGGATCAAAATCTAGCAACATCCTTGAAATGCTCAAGTTAGCAGGCATGACTGTTATCATGGTGGGAAAACAATTTACATTATATCTGCTTAGGACAGGAACAGAGGCAACATATCTTTAAAAGATCCCAAAACGTAACTGTATTTGTTGAAAAGAAAAGCAGGGTTTCAGGCCAGATTGCACCAGGTTTTTGTTTTTCCTTTGAGCGTGCTGAATGCCAGGGCTTATCTTGTAGAGCAACAGGAATGTCCAGCAATGGAACAACATTTCCTCTGAAGGAGTTGTTGTAATATATAGTGAAAGAAATGATTTAAACACAGCACTAGCACTGGCAGTGGTGGTAATTACCTTTCAGCTATTCCAAAGCTATACAAAACAGCCTGAATACATATCTATTCAGGTTCAGGTATCTAAGATGGGCATGAAAGTCTTCCCAGGGACATGCCTCTCTTCACTGTTTCCTCAGGGGACTTGAGTCTGTTTTGCAAAGGGCTCAGCTGTGGTTTTCACAGCCCAGCCTGGGCACAGGAACCGTGCAGCCTTGGGATCCTTAAGATCATCATGGCGAGGGAATGCCCACCCTTGTCCTGCTGCTCCTCAAAAGGGAAGAAAGAAATGAGTTATTTCCCCCCTTTTGCAGGGCAGTTTAGTGCCTCTTGCTACCCCTGTAAATGGCTATTTTAGCCAAAAAGTCGTCTTTCTTCCCACCTATCGACATATACTGGTAGAGTACTGATGAAACAGCCCCTAAATTCTCTCCGTGCCCTCCAAAATAATCTGAGCAGGGACAAGGAAAGGAGGATATGAGATTGTTCTCTTACTTTTTTATGGCTAAAAATGTTGAGCTCCAAGAGATGAAATGGAAGGAGTGTCACTTGTGTGACATACCTGGTTGCTTGCTTTGTTCTGGCAGGGATTTGGCAAAGATAGGAAGCAGTAACATTAAGGGCAGAGCTGCTTTGGCTCACCAAGACGTGTCTTCAGTCTACAGCAGCTGTAAATCTGCAGGGTCACACCTGTACTTGCAAGATACACAGGATGCCCGCAGCACGTGGATGCAAAGTGTATGATGCAAAGACCACAAGCGTTGGAAAAGCAAGGCACTGTCATTGATAACTAATGGTGGAACAACCTTCAGTCTAGTGTACGCGGGGTCCTGGGGAGACTTCATATTTCATTGGAGAATTCCCACTCTAATGCCGTTGCTGGAGATGCAAAAAAAGGCAGTTTATTCCAGGAGAGTAGGAGGAATATTTGAGACTAAAAGTTCTGAGAAAAAAACAGGTTTATTATTTCTTGGATTTATGGAAGATAATTCTTCTTGCTGCTTTCCATCGTTACATGCTACCGTTCTGCTATGCCGCATTGCGTCTTTTTATATGCATATATGTGTACATATATGCACATTTAGATATGCACGTGTATATGTGCATAAATAAATAAATAATTTGTATATGTAGATATATATACAGGCACATAAATATATAAACATAAGCATGCACACATATAAATAAATGTTCACCTCTGACGATCGTGGTTGCAAGCCAAAAGAAAACCTTACCTTTAAGAGTGGGGATATTGTACTGTCTGTCCAATGTCTCACATTTTGTTCTTGCTTGCACCCAGAGCTAGTGAGGTTATTATTTTGCATTTTCTCCCTTAAACTCAAATGACCCCAAAAAGGAGGAAAGACTTTGCCTGCTGGATGTGTTCTGGAGAAGAGAGTGGATATGCCACAATTTTTTCCCGGTGCATCCGATGCTAGTCTCTGGCAAAAAATTCTTGCCATTACTGAGACTCTAGCTCAACTAAACTGTTATTCAGGAAGATAAAAATTGAAGTGTCCATGACATTGTTCATATCAGCAAGGAAACATGGTGATGAACAAGGGGCGATGTGAGACTAAAACTGATGCTTTGAACCATGCAAATTCCATATATATAATCTCAATTTTGAGAGGTACTTTGTTTCTTAACATTAGTACAGATTATCGACATGCTCTGCAGAATTAAAACATATCTTAATTATATTATTTCACCTTTGTACTAAAGTATATCTAAAATGATACCCGAACAAAAAAAAATAGGCAGATCCAGTAATGGAATACTTTTTCTCTTTATCCAGTGCAGGATAAAAGACATATGTCACCTAATTATCTCATTTCCTTAAGTCTGAACCTGTATTCATAACAGAGGTTGTTAAAGAAGACTTTTAAAGGAAAACCAAGTGATGCCTTTATGTATTTTCACAGGGAGTTTATTTCCACAAGGTTATATATCAGTGAGTTCAAAGAGTCTGTATGTTGTTCAGTTTTTGTACAGATGTGGAGTGCTATAACACTTACTTAGAGAAACACAGCTGCTCATTTAAATGTCATAAGAACTATTGTATGGAACTACACCCAGTCCTATTTCTCCTTATAGATTTTATTTTCCTGTAGTCCAGGATTTTTGCTTATCTATTATATATCATCCTTACGAACTAAAAGCCATTCTCTTTATTTGTGCAGGTTGCAAGGGAGGCAGTGTATTTTTCTTCTTCACTTATTTTTAAATAAATATTGAACAGCCTGTGTCAGGAATTTAGAGAAAAAAAATCCTCACTCTTACACCGGGGCAGCCTGGAAGAATTTCTTCTTCGTGGCGCTCCCGAGTGAGCTGTCTGCTCGGCGACCCCTTCTCCTGCCTTTCTCTTCCCTTCCCTCTCAGCCATGTCCAACTCTTCCCTCCCCACTAGGCAGCCATCAGGGACAGGACTGTTTTCTAAAATTCGGTTTTAAGGGAGGGGGACCGACGATGTTGATGTGTGTTGCGATGCAGTGAGGTAGGAAATCCACATTTGAGGTGTTTGGGGAAAAGGAACATCCTGTGAAACAAGGCCATTGGGGGGGAGAGCAACTTTGACGCTTGAGCTTTACCTAAGTTTCAGTTGGCTTTTTCGTGTGTTCACCGGCCATGGTAAATATATGCTGTAGCAACCATAACCGCCCAAGTAATCTCACCTGGGAAATACAGATAAGAAACTCCCACAGAGCGTGTAATAAGAGCGCTTGCACTCGCACTTGCACAGAGCAAGGCCCGTCAGGTGCTCTCAGTGCCCTAAGAAGGGTTGCTAGCTGATAATTTGACTTTTTTTGTGCTAATAAAATCATGTTGTTTTGCAATTAAGTTGATTTTCACCCCATCTCTCTTCCACTCTTGATGATGATGATTTTTTAAACTCCATTCCGTGTAAGGTGCCCACATCGGTGACTGACTGACCGTCAAATGGGATGGGACTTACTACCTGGGGGATCTGCAATGGGGAGGTGGGAGTCATGGTTTTATGACCGGTTCTGAGTCTCCCGGCATGTGGCAAAGCCAATCTGAAGAGTTCTGTGAAAATGTTTAGAGATAATTAAATGATAAAAGTAGCTTAGAAATGGGTTTTTCTATAGCAGGCTTCTGCATTTAGTATTAAAATATGTCCCTTGGCTAACGTTTTTCCTCCATCACACGTCCATATTATCTGCCCTGGCAGGTCCGGCACCTTTGTGGTCTTTGAGCTTGCCTACACAGCAAAGTTCATCCTCGGTAAGATGGGCTGTGGTGATATGACCACTGTGTCCCTCCAAATTAGTTCCCCACTGTGGACACCCCAGGGTGGGGTTCATCTCCTCCAAGCGTGCTCACCTCCTCAAGGCGCTTAATGAACCGCCTGAGTCAGGGGGAGGGTTATGGCTGAATCCTCCCTTGGAGGGTGCACCCGGGACTTTGACCACACACCCCAAATACGCACCCGTGGGGGCGGCGGGACCCGACCCACCAGCTCAGCAGGGTGAGGGGTTTGTCCCTTTCAGGGTAGCGCCGGGCGAAGGTTTACCGCTCACTAAGGGGAACTCGGTGGCTAGAGGTGTGCTGAGCTTGAAGAGGGCGGTGGGCGCTAAAATTGCCATTTTTAGTTTACGGACCCTAGCAAGGAGATGATTTTGGAGGGCTGCTGCTGAGTTAAGGATTGGCATGCCTGTTTCCATGTAATAAAAATATCCTTCAGCTGCCTATGTGAAAGATCAAAATGAATTGACAACTGTCACCTTTTTATCATTAGTTTCACAATATTTGGTATTTCCTTTAAGCGTGGCTTCCTAAAATCTCACCTTTAATTTTTTTTTATTTTTAAAGAAAATTTCTGGCTTTGGCTGTTGGAAGGAAAAGCTCGAAAATACGAAGCCAGGGACACAAGAACCAGAAAACAATATTTCATTGTGCACTTTAAAAATGTTGCAGTTTTTAATGCATCACATTGTTCATGATCTATTGAATTCTTGGTGTTGTTTAGCAAACAAAAAATTAATTTTTTTTTCAAGAAATGTATGGAATAATGGGCAGATGCAGGATAAATACTGAAGAAAATGTAGGTGTTTCATCGTCATCTGTACAAAAGCAGTAATAATGTTAATTCTTCTAACATACTGAAAAAGGCAGAAGAAAAAGGAAATTTTATTATTGGATAATAAAGCTTTGCCAGGTGTTTATTTACTGGAGATCAAGAAAGTTCTGCAGTCTCTATAAGGTTGTTTAATCCCACCACTGCTACTAGTTTTGTGTGTTTTAACTTTGGATAGTTGAACAGGGACATAGTTAAAGGCATGAAAATATAGCAGTCGGAGTTTTGGGGCATTCCCTGCTATCTTTTGAAATTAATACAATAAGATCTGGTTCTCAGCTGATTTCATTCTCAAAAGAAATAGGGCTGGGCTTATTATTGTTACGACCACAACTGTCATAGAAAGATTCCTACATTTTGCTAGCATTGAGTAGTGATAGTGGCATAGAAAATTCATTTGATCTTATGTAATGTTTTCATGGTTAATAAGATTTACATATGACATTTTTGTATGATTAAAAGTACTGGAATTTCATTGCAGTAGGCATTAACTCCTGTGATTGAAGTTAAGGGAGATTTTTTTTTTTATAGCTAATCAAGAGTTTAACTGCCTCTGGGGCATTTTAAGAAAATGTTATACTGTACTTAACGAACATTATACTACAAATAAGAGTGATATTCCTGTAATTAAAACAGTCTGGATATTGCTTAATGAATGTTTTTCTTATCTTAATGTATAGGCAGTAAGGATTCATGTAGTTGCCTTTATTAACTTGTGGAGTTAGTTAAAAAGCTGGTTAAAACAGTAAGTCCATATCAGGTCAATATAAAATGCTTATGTAGGGATTTCATTGCTCCTATAAATCTGACTAGTTAAAAAATAAACACAGATGCTTGTTTGTGCCATCCTGAGCCATACTGCAGGGTAGTATTTCTGCATTTCTAAAGTTAAGTGTTGCCTGGAGCACTGCGGGATTTGCAAGCGTTCTTCTTTATCGTCCGTTTAGGAAATATTTTAAAATTTCCACCAGGCTGGTATTCAAAAGCAGAGCGCGGTTGGTTTTCAATTAGTGTAGCTACACTTGCTGTTGAACTAATAGCATTGTGCGTTCGTTATTTTTTCTGTCATATTGCATCAGCTTTGATGTAATTTCAACATTTTATTTTTTTGATGTAATTGCGGTGCATTTTAGTTCTATAGTTCTGTTCTTCAGTGCTTTCACATTTACTAATTGCTTGCTAACTTGTTCTTCACTGCTCAGTTGTTTGGCACAGAAACCCTTCTGAATAAGTTCAGTTTAATACAAAATTATTCTTCTACATAATAATTCTTCTACATAATACTGCTTGGCTAAACATAAATAATATTTTTGCTTTTAATCTTCTTCTGAAAATATCATGCGGGTTTTTTTTTCCCAGCTGAGATCAAGCATCTTTATATCGTTTAAAAGATATTCACCAGCTGGATTGCATCTGCATGCATCTAAGTCTCAATTTTGCACTAAGTCTGTGTGCCAAAACCTGAAAATAGCAGGTTGGCCCACGTATAGCCTAAGAACACATGGAAATGGAACAGTTTCATAATCCAAAATTAATCCCCAGTCCTGCAGGCACTTAAGCACATGGTTAATTTTAAGTGTTTGACTAGTCCTTTTGATTTCTCTGGGCTAAGCACATGCTTGAGTGGGTTTACAGGAGCAATCTCAAAGTGCAGAGAAGACTGCAATATTGTTTTGTTTTTCCTAAGTAGTAAAAATGTCTGTGCTTTATTTAGTAGCATAATTTACATGCATTTTAAGTACAGGAATCGTCAAGCTGTTGGTGCTTTGGCTAAGTGAAGACTGCCATAAACTGCAAATCAAGATAAAATATGGCCTATTTAGTGAAAAATTCTCAGAAGTATGAAGGGAACGTCAGTTTGTAAAATAACCCCACCACAACCAAAATTACAAAGAAGACAATTTGTCATAAAAAATCAGAAATTCTGAAAGACCCAAAGTGGGTGACAAATCTCTTCTTTCTTATGACTTCTGCAGCACCAGTATATTGACACTCGATTCATTTCCTTCTGCGAAATATTCTCAGGCACATCTTTAGTGTAATTTTAGTTTAACTCAGGTGTAAGTCAGAACTAATTTTAAGGACTGTACCGTTTTCCTTTTCTCTCACGCAGTGCAGATATGGATATCTAACCTGCGTAGGCTCTGGTGAACATAGTGGCTCTGTGTTACAGCAAGGTCATTTAACAGGCAGGAGTGGCACTTTATTGATTCTGACTTTATCAAGAGCCTGTTTCTTATTTTACATATAACTCGTTAGCAGCCCGCTCCTAAACTGCTGGGGAGACTTTGGCTGTTTGGGACTCAGACTGTAAGCACAGTAATTAGCACTGAATTTTCAAATCCTGGTCTCGATCTTGACCTTGCAGCATTTAGCCAACACGCACACAGCTGGACCGGTGGTGGGAGCTGCAAGAGCTCGGTGGTGGGGATGCTCCCTGTATGCTGGTGTGGGCACTGGCACGGAGGGAAGAGAGGGGATCGAGGAAGAAAAGAGGCGAAAAGGATGTTCAGTGGAAAAAAAAAATTCTGTCCAAACATTTTGATCAATTTTTGTGTATGTGTACATAGAGACGTGGGTGGGTGCAGAGTCGGTCTGTGTGAAAACGTTGGGGCAGAATTAGTAGGAAGGGAAGAGCCCGATGGTGAGCCAGAGAGGAGAATTGGAAGAGGCAGGAGTGGTTTTGCAGTGACATAAAGAATCTCCTCAAAGTTCAACTTTTCTGCAGAGGCCACCAACATGGGTCTGACTCTATAAAAGTGCAACCATTACAGATTTGAGGGGTTTATATATTCACTTCCTAAGACAGAATTTGGCACAGGATGCTCCAGGACAGCTTGTTGGTGATATGTGCCTGATCCTCCTCCTGAACTGGAAGATGCTTGACCCCAGAAGCCATGGTTTTTCCTTTGTGTTGCACAGCCCTGAGCACACTTGGTGCATGTTGGTTTGTACACAACAGTGATAAACCAAAACAAATCATACATCGATGTCATACATCCAAAGTAATCTCTTCTGACTTCTCAGTGCACATCTTAAAAAAGGCTAATTTTATGTGTAGTCCTTTCTAAACCTCTTGATATGCTATTGAATCTTCATCTTTATTGTGGGATGTTTTTGTTATTTAAAATGTGTTGTAATTTTCTGTCACAGCTGCTAGCTGCAATTCTGTAAAAAATATGTAATGTAAGAACTTCTGTTCAGAAAACGTATAGCTAAACAAAATTTTACAGTGTTGTAGATTTAAAAAATGCAATGTAGAAACAACATTAGTTAAATACATGAAAGCGCTTAAAATTTACTTACAGAACTTAAAACTTCAAAACTGTTTATAATTAGCGTTTATGGGTTTTTTATATATCTTTATATTTAGGAAAACAGGGAAATGAATTGTTCTCTTAGCTACACCTTCCTTTGGTTAATGTGGCAAAGCAACTGTGTCACAGACAAACAGTGCTTTTCTGTTGCCCTGCGGTGATGTGGGTTCGATTGAGCAGCAGTAAGCATCCCAAGGAGCTAGAAACTTTGCTACTGATAAAAGCAAAGCAAAGCGCAGCTCAGCTCGGGAATACTTTATGGGCATGACGAGTTATTCAGAGTTACCCACGCCGTAAGGAAGAGAGCGAACCCTCGACTGTATGTCACGTATGTTAAAGCTCCCCAAGACAGGACACCAATTAACCTTGGATGATAGCAAACACACACACGCACAGGCTGCCCGAGAGAAGCAGCCTGTTGCCATTAGTAGGAAGCAGCAGCCTTTGTCACCCTGAGCCATTATTTAAACCTCTTTAAAAATTCCCTTATTAAGTCAAAGAACCATAGCACTCTCCTCTTCCTCACAAATGGACTATTTTTGCTGCCATGTAAACAGGAGACGTTAGTAATATGAGAAGCCGGTGGTCCTTTTATTTTTATCCTGGCTGTCTAATTTGGCCATTTTGAACTGAGAAGAAAAAAAAAACAAAACTGATCTTCACTCAAAGCAATTCGAGGCATGGTGGAGCTCGGAGTGAACCAAAACAACAGGGTCAAATGTAGTTGAAAGAACATGGTGGTAAATAAAAGGTCTTTTTTTTTTACGTTCAGTGCTGGTGGGAGGAGAAAGTTTGGTTAACTATTTAACCTATGATAGCCTTTTATCATTTTATGGCTTAGGGCTCCGCGATTTTAAGCCTTTGTCAGTAAGTTCCTGGTTTGTATTCGATCTTTTCCTCAGAAAGGCTCTGGTGTCCAGTTATATGACTCACATCGATTTACTGCCGATAGGAAAAAATTATAAATAGCAGCCAAAGATACATATTTTTCCTAAAATGACTTGCCAGCAGATTTGGATTTGGTACTCAGTTTCCGTTTAAACCCTAAACTGCTTTCTTCCGCTCACACTTCTCTGTGTCGTGATTTTTTTTTATCAGCGGGGCTCTCCTTCCCCATTTGGTTCGCCTCTCTATTTTTTGGCTATAATGTGATGTGTCCTATCAGTTGGAGCAAGCGCTTGCTAAAGGTCACTTGGAAGCCCCCTTTTCATTTCTCCCCGCTGCAGTTTTTCCAGCAGGCAACCGCTCTCGGGGGAGCGACCCCCTCCAATCTGTCCCTTTTGATATCCAAAGCTGGTTGTTACGGGGGTTAAATTTCTTAATTCGCTGAGTTTTTGTGAGCGCTTCTTCAGCCCACCGCGCTCGGTCCCTGCGGCTGGGTGCAGTGCAGACCGCCTGTCTCCCCAAGGATGCCGTGAAAGTGTTAGGGTTTATTCTTTCACCTTCTTCAAACTTGAGGGACGGGGGCCAATTTTATACTTGTATATCTCCCATCAGCTTCAGGGGAATTAATCTCCGCGTTACATCGGTGCGAGATGGTATCAGCCTTATTGGGGGAGTTTAAAATCAGACAAAGCCTCTTCCAGGGCGCTTTGACTGGGAAGGAAAGCTGCTTGTCCAGAGACCTCAAACCACGAGAGCTGGTGGCTGGTGGCTTCTGCCTGCCCTGGCGAGAGGTTAGGTTTGGGGGGTTTCTTAATTAGTTTCTGGAGGGTCAGGGAAATGACCACAGTGGGTCTGGAACAAAGGAAGAAATCAAAATGTAAAGCTGAGTGTTTGATATGTTGATAACCCCCCAGTTTTAATTTTAGCATAATTGGATCAGGGTTAGCGGCAGTTGTTAGGTAAAGTACCTTCCCGAAGTTCTGGCTTTATTCAAAGGTAAATATCATAGCTCTTCTCTTTTAACCTAAGTCCTTCTCTTTTTTTTCGCCCAAAGAAGAACTGCTCGGTTTACCTCGGATTTATTTCCACTAGGAAAGCGCTAAGATTTCGGGGACCGGTATTCTGATGGTAAAGCTCGTGACATGAGCTTTTGTTTTCCATGCGAGGAAACGTTAGCGTTTTTTCATGTTAACTTTTTAACAATTGCGGGGAATTTCTTTTCCTTGAAAACTGCCTCCTTTTCTTTTTCCTCCCCTTTTCTCTCTTCTTGATATTTTTATTTCCCTTTTATATGGAGACTTGTAGATTTTGTCACTTCAAACGTTAGCTGTTCCTCCTCTTTTCTTTCGCTTTACAATACACACTAGGAGATTTTTTTTTTGCATATTCCTCCCCTTTCTCTGTGAGATATTGTAGTTGACCAAATTTAAAACACTACAGTATTTAGCATCCCCGCAGTGCCATTTTAAGTATTTGGACCTGGAAAATGCCCCAAGCAATAACTACCTGAATTGCTTTTAATTACACAATATAGCTGCATCATTTTACTTCAGATTCTTTTTGATTGATGCTGTAAGGCAATTGTAACCATGGATGATGGGATTAAGTGCCTCTTGAAGTGACTTTAGCTTCTTGTGGGAACAAAGGGAAAGAAGAGAACACTTAGTCCCTTTTTGAGTGAACAGCCTTTTTTCACTTGCTATATAAAGAAATACAATTAACAAACATTATCCCCAGAGGTGAATTGAAATGTACATGCGGACAATAACCGCTCTTGACTGCAATTAGACATATATGATCCGAGGTATTTTGGCCATTCATTAGTGCTAATTGTTTGAGAAACAAGCCCACAGAACAAATGATTAAAATGTTAGTGCCATAACCAGGATTATTAGCATGTGTGATAAAATGCATGCGCCGCAGCTGTACCAATAAAACTCTCCGGCGAGTCGCTTTGATTCCACAAATACTCAGCTCGGCTGCGAGCCCTTCGCATTTGCACAGGGCCTGCTGATGTTTATAACAAACAACTTATAGCTTCTTTTCTTAATTAGAAAGAATTACTATGCAAATTGCGGGGCTTTGTAATTTCGTAGAAGTTTCCTTTGTCTTTGGCAGATTATTTGTGTGCGGTTGTGGGCTACTCCCTTGTAAATTTGACATAGGAAACCCATTATATTTACCCTGGGGTTTTTTTGCACATATTGCAGAAATAATTTGTAGGAGATTTTGCTGCCTTAGCTGGGTCATGTTCAGCGGGGTCTCAGGTCTCAGGTCACTTCGGTCCTTCTGCCACAGCACCACAGATATCCAGGACTGCGGCTGGTGTGCAGTTCCACGCATACGGGTCAGAAATACACATTGTAGAAATTATCCAGCTTTTTTAATGGTTTTATTCAAATGCCTAAACATGTTCTTTGGAAACACTTTGCCAACGCTGTGCCAAAGATTGTAGAAGGAAAGATTTGGCCTGTCGAGCAATGGATATTTTTCCATGCGTTAGGCAGATCACGGTGTAGTGTCTCTTCCAGGGATGATTTGATCTAGCAAATAAAGTGGGAACAGAGGCCCAGGTTGAAGTGCTGATCCTGCAAATCACTTGTCGGAGTACTTTACTTTGTGAGCTATATGTTGTTGGCTCTGATGAGACTGCACAGGTGTGTGCAGTTAAGTATATGTGTGAGTATGAGCAACGCTGGAATGTGAAAACCCAGTTTACAGCAGGGAAATGTGTGTCATTTGAGGTAATTTCACTGGTTCGCAGTCACACTGTATGGCTGCCATTGCAAAGTGCAATGTCTCTTAGTAATCAAAAAGGTTTTGTTTTCTCCTTCCTGAGGATGAACTATTTGCTCTTGGGTGAAACGGTTCTCAGAGGATCACAAGTAACTTTAACTTGCCAGCTACTTTTACATATTTGATGAAGACTTTAGTAGAGTGTTATGTTTGCTGAAGAAATTTAGTTTCATTTCCAAGGCCCAGGAGCATTCAGCGTGCTGCTAGATGCTATGAAAGAAAATACGCTGCTGTAAAACAATTCAGTCAGTGTTACCCAATAGCCTAGTCCTTGTTTTAACTTACAGAGCTTAAAGGAAGAAACATTGTCTTAGCAAATTCACTTGGCTTATGTCCATGTGTTTAGTTTAAAGCATAGTCAAGCTTAGTTTGAATCATTAAAATACTTGCAGTCAGGAAACATATGTAAGATTTTCTTCCTTTTTATGGCATGGGGTTAACAATATAATTGAGGTTGCAGTGCTGTGTGGGTTTTTTTGTCCTAAAAAAGTAACTGCTGGGGATGTTTTTATTCTATCAAAATAACAGAAGTCGAGATAATCAGGATAGTGTTTCCTACCAGAGTAGCTAACTGCTTATATGCGTAGCACCCTAGGCCTTGCCACTGTTTTAAAAAAGTCTATAGGCAAACGGATTTCATAATAAATCCACTTCTTCCTCTACATTTCATTTCATTGTAGAACATAAAATATGACTATGCAAGGAAAATGCACAGTGAGAACAGAAGATAATTTTTTCAGAACGTATGTCAAAAAAAAAGCATATGAAAACATTTATTGCAGTCACACCTAAGCATACTTGTTGAAAACTCTTATTTTACATGTACACTTCTAGAGCTCTTTGTTTTGAAAGAAGGATGCTGTGTTGGTCCACTGACACCAGTTCCTCCTGTACATTTTTTTTTTCTAGCCATACCTCTTGAAAAAATTATTACTTCTTCAACTTGCTAAAATATTCCATAAGACTAATAATTTGACAAATTTACAGTATATTTTTATAATAATCTGTGTCCTGAGAAATCTGTGGTTTGGGCCCACATGGCTACAAAGTTGGTTAGCTGAAGAGGAGATAGCAATAGTCACCAGGTGATAGTATTTCAAACATCAAGGCTAATTAAGTGATGGTATTTTAATGGATTAAATCTACTGCTTCTTCAGAGTCAGCTGGTCTGTTGGGGAAGCCATACTGCTCCTGCATCTGAACAAAAGTTCATAGACCTCAGTGGTGACACCTGACTAAATCTGGTCTGCAGGTAACGATAGTTTTACCTACACGATACTACATTCTGTTGTGCGTGGTATGCAGAGCAGAGCTGCCCTTGTGGGGCTTGCAGCAGCGAGAGGGAAACTGGCTGGTCAAATAGTCCTTGGTTCAATGACAGCCCAGAAGAAATCCTGTGTGACAGGAGATACATCTCATCTCAGCGTGCTCTGAGATTGTGGTGTTAGCCATGTCTATCGAGTTTCAGAAGGGTTGATGAGAGGCAGTCATTAAGGGTGCTTCAGGGGCTGCTTGGCTCTAGGCTGGAGTTAACTATTAATGGGCTGAGCTCTTTGACTCCTTTGTGCTTTTGGGAACTACAGGGTTGAAGCCATCAGAGAAAGAGAATAGAAACTAATCACTTTTGTCCCCTCATATATGTTTAGTGAAGAACTGCAAACTTCTTTACTGACCTCTGTGTCACACTGAAAAAAGACCCTCCTCTTTCTATTTGAGAGAAACCACTCTTCCACCTCTTCCTTACTCTCCCAAAGTGTACTACTGCAAGAAAATGGGATTAAGTGGATTTAACTAGCAGCCACTTGAGTTGCCACAAGTTGTGTTACCGTCCCCACTTCAACATGAGGCAGGAGACATGAAGTGGTTTGTGGGAGGGGGCAAAGAGGGTACTTAGGAGAGACTCTGGATCTCAGTTGTATGTCTCCAGGTATTGTCAGGACCTCCACCATCCAAGTCTTGAAGCTGTTGCAGTTAGAGATGAAGAAGATTTATTAACAAGGGTAGCAATGGCACTTGTATTAAAATAATGCATTGTTTCTGTTTAGCAGCAAAGCTGCCCCGTTGCTTAGGCTAAATTAAGCATTACCAGGCATATTACAAAGAAGAGATTGGCAGCGGGTTTTTGTGGGCTCATAAAGCGCGTCCACCCAGGACATGCAGAGACCCAGCAGAGGAGATGGTGGAATAGTTGTCCTTTTCAACTTTAGTTTACTGAGATAAAATGTGATAAAAGCTTTCTTCATATTTTTTAACCTGAGGCCTATATTCAACTTTTAGGGTGCTCACTCTAGGGGAAGAGAGGGTTCTTCAATGGGGTTAGCTTAGAAAAGCAAGTATTGTAGTGGTCTGTCAGCGACACATCACATTTGCTCTGATTTAGATTGACTCATTTCCAAGCGTTTGAGGGGGTTAGTAATGTTCACTTTGAAGAAAACCCACGTACGCATGTAGCCATGTGTCATCCAAGTGTAGCAACTTGGGAAGCATTATTAAGAGGGGCATAGGAAAATGCATGGGTCCCTGACATGATGTGATAATGACATGTTCAGCATGGTGCTAGAAAAGCTTTGCATTATTCAAAGTGCTGAATAATATACATGATAATGCATAATGGTGTTATATGGTAGGATTATTTTGTGGCATAAGTGACTTGTGCTCTGAGTATGAAGGCAAATTGTATTATTTTGTCCTCATTTTTGATGTAGCAGAATAGGCCTGGGGGGTACAGTGTGAAACGGGGAGGAACAGGAGCAGGCAAGGGTTTTTTTTTTTTTTTTTGGAAGGACATGAAACACAGTGGCACCCTCTGCAATTTATTTCTCTGTGCTTGTAATTATGGAGCAAAGCAAGCTCCCTACCGCACTCCAGGGCAGCCTCCCCCGGCAGCTCCGCTGCCTCCAAGTGCACCAACCTGGCTTGCACCTGAGGTGGGTTAGCTGGTCCCTCACCAGGAATACTGGCGCGGGGTGGAGACCACCACAAACCTGACGCCTACGGGCCATACAGATGCCACCCACTCAAGTCATGTGGCACCACAGGCTCACACCTGCACTGGAGTGTGGTACACTAAGCATTTATAAATTTTAAAAGGCACCGCAGTGAACAACCTGCTCGTGATGCTGGTGGGTTTATGAGCTCTGTCGATGGAAGCCTGTGCTGTGGATCTGAAGGTCTGAAGGCTTCTGAGAGAAATGTTGGGATTAGTGAGGTTCCACATTACGTGGGGGTTTTGTTCCTGTTTTCCTCATTTCCCCCACCATCCATTTTGCTTATTTAAAATTTGCATGCAAATACGTTTGTTGATATAACGCTAAGGTTGCAAAATCAACGGTGCAAACCCATGTTTGTTTTAACCAACACCCCTGCTTCATTCACAGCGTGCGTCCAGCTCCTGGAGCAAATGTGGCAGATAGCAGCCTCCTCCCTAAAGCATCCCCATCCGTTCTCTGCACAGCCTCCATCTGATGGAGGAGTCCTGTGACAGGGAAAAACCAACCGCCACCCTTCTGTATTTAATACTTGCCGTACACACAGAACGGGCAGCATAATTAAGGCTGCACGGATAACCTCAGCCCTGGCAGTTCTTCAGTTCTGTTTAAGTTTGCAACTTCTGTTGAACATAGTAGTTTTGGAGTTTTATACTGTAATTAACTGTAATACTGATATCTCCCTACCTTGGCTCTTCCTAAGGGGAAAAAAAAAAAAATAAATAACCCAAAACCAGCCACCCTCTAGGTAGGAATGTTTCCCTTTTAAAATATAGTCAAGTATTCTTTACAGCATTGTCGCCAAGAGTCTAATTTCAACAATATCCTTTACAGGGTGGATTCTCCTCTGCCAGCTGGTGTTCCTAAGCTTAGTTATCACTTTGGATCATCTCACAAGTATGTTCCCAGGCGAGCTGTGCTGTATGTACCTGCAGATGATGAAAAGAAGATACGAAAAATCCCGTCACTAAATGTAGATTGTGCGGTGCTGGACTGTGAAGATGGCGTGGCTCTGAACAGAAAGGTAATTAAAAATTATCTGTGTGATACAATCAGCACTAAAGAGAACGTGTGGAAAAACATTGCCTTTGCCTCGGGGAAGTGACAACCAGAGAGACAAAGATAAATCTTAAGATATACAAAGTAATGTAACACTGATAGGCTTTGTGAAGGCGTTGGGAAAATCTGCTTACCTAGAACTGAAAGAGATCCCGTGTGAGTAAGTGGGGAGGGAGTTTTGAAGGAATACAGAGCTGGGCATAAGCTCTCATCACAGAAGAATGGGAGCTACTGTTATTACTGCTGCATATTTCTTATAGAAGAGAAGGAAATGGACTGTGAGAAGAGAAGCAGGAAAGGAAGAGTTAGTTCAGAATCACCAGGTGGGGGGTTTGCTGTTGAAATGAAAGTATTTTCAGATTGTGAGCAAAACAGTGTGGGTTTGGGTTCGAGCCTTGGGGTGTTTAGAAAGATTTACTTGCTGCGCTTTTTAGAAGTGCTGTTAGGGTGTTTCTGAAGGAAGGAGAAGTTAGAACCTGAGTGCACCAGGGTTTGGAGGGCGCTTTAGATTGAAGGAGCTGCAAGAAAGCAGGCATGGAGAGCAGCATGGGAAAGAGATATAGATGTGTTAAGTACCAGTGCCAAGTTTTTGTTGACATTGAATTGTGAAAGAAGAGAGAATGATCTAACATACATCCAGTTTTGCTTGCAAGCAAATTTTTAAAATATCTGAAAATAACCACTTTAAAATGTTTCACATCTTAAGCAATGTATATGAGAAACTGGTGTAAATGTTTCCTAGTGAAAGGTATTTCTGAACAGGAACATAAGTTTGCCAACACATCATTTTCACATTTGTCAGTTCTCCTGTTGATTTTACAGTGCTTCAGACTACAGCAAACACTGTTTAGGTTTTGAGTATGACATGTTGTCCAGGAAATTATGAAAACAGGCTTGAAAATTTTCCTGTGTCATCTCAAAAACGTGGGTGAAATTTTATTCTTTTCTGTTTCTTGGGAGTTAATGCTTTCCAGAAGGACTCCCTTTGATGGTGCTCTCTTTAACCTGCAGATCTCTACAGGTATGGTGGAAAGAAAAAGTTTACAGAGTTTTAGTTCACTATTTAGTTACACTATTTTAGTTCTGAAAAGTTAAAATAGCATTGCTGAATGTTCATGTGTACTGTGAAGACAGTTGGAAAACATTTTCCAGTTGCTAAAATTCTGTGTGGAAGACTAAGATTATATCTGATGTCACCATGAATTAGTATTGTTTAGGTCATATTTGGGAGGCTGCTGCTGTAAGATGACACAAGACGCAATTGTGTATTAAACTGTAGTATTTTTAGGTGCAGCTTAATTATATCAAACAAATCCTTTATAGCAGAAGCATCTATTTGTAATAGAGGATGACAGCAAAACAAAATTTTATGATCAAGGTGACAAAGTTGATAGTAGCAATTTCTAAAGGGTGGTAAAATTCTAGCTCTGTTGAAGTGAAGGAGAGTTATGCCACTGGGTATAAGATTTCAAAGAAATTAGGGGGAAAATCTGTAATAGGAACTTGAGATGACAGATGAGTCCCTCACTGAGCCTAAATGCAAAAAGGAAGCAGACAGGAGGTAGAGGTGGAGACAGGCGACCAAGGAGCAACACAGAAGTGTTGTCCAGGCATGTGGGGACAGAACGAGGGAGGTCAAAGCTTGGCTGGAATCAAAACTGGTGAGGGATGAGCAGGACAAGAATGGCTACTACAAGTGCATCAGCAGCAAAACTGAGAAGGAAGACCAGGGCACGTGTGGACCCACTGCTCCATGAAGCCTCAGGCTTTACTGTCAGAGTCTGCTCTCAGGCCTTCTCGAAGCAAAACTTGGGGCAGGGAGGTAGTAGCCACAGTAGGGGAGGATGGAGTTAGGGTCTATTTAAATAAGCTGGTCCATGGGACCAGACAGGACACACTGGAGGCTGCTGAGGGAGCTGACTAGTGTCATCATGAAGCTGCTGTCTGTCATCACTGAAAGGCAGTGGTGGCTGGGAGACATTCCTGATGCCTGGAGAAAGGCAAATGTCACAGCTGTCATCAGAAGGGGTAAGAGTGAGGAACTGTGGGCCCATGAACCTCACACTAGTCTCCAGGAAAGTGATGGTGCTGGTTCTCATGGAAGGTATTTCAAGGACCAAAGGACCTAGCCAGAATGGACTGATCAGGAGCAAATCACACCTCACATACCTGATCGCCTTCTCTGAACAAATTACTGTCCCTGAATAGATGAGAGCTGAATAGATGTTGTCTACCTTGACTTTAGCAAGGCTTTTGACATGGTCTCTCATAGTATCCTGGTCATGAGCCTGAGAAAAAATGGACTGGATGGATAGACTATAGGGCAGGAGGCAGTTTGGCAGGAATTGGGTAGTCCATGCTGTGTGCTATTTTGCACTTACCTCTGCTGGGGCCAATACTGTTTAACTTCTTCACTAGCAACCTCATTGATGGGATGGAGTGCACCCTCACCAGGTTCATGATGAAACCAAACCGGGGTGCAGTTGATATGCTGGAGGGCACAGCTGCTCTTCTGACGGGGCTTTACAGTTGGAGGAACAACCTGACAGAAAGGTAATGAAGTCCAACAAAAGTAAAAGCAAACTCCTGGCACTGGGCTGGGATAATCAGCCTGCTGGAGTAACAGGCTGGGGAGCGACTGCCTGGGGACAGCTCTGCCAAAAAAGGCCCTGGGTGCTGTTTTACAAGAAGCTGCATGGGGTCAGCAATGTACCCTGGCAAAAGAGCTGGCCGACCACCTCCAGGGCTGTGCTGGCATGGGTGCAGCCGGCAGGTCCAGGGAAGGGGGTCCCTCCCCTCCACTTGGCTTTTGAGGGTCTCTCTGAGGTGGCTGTGCCCCGCTGTGGGCCCTGGGACAAGAGAGAGACTGACCAACAGGAGGGAGCCCAGGAAGGGCCACCAAGGTGGTTGTGGCGCAGGAGGAGAGGCTGAGGAGCTGGGTTTCTTCATCCTGGCGAAGAGATGGCTGAGGGGACCTCAGTGAAGGCTTTGCTGCCTGAGGGGGAGCTGGATGGGTGGCAGAACCAGGCTCTTCTCAGAGGAGCACAGCAACAGGGCAAGAGCAATGACCACAAGTTGCATGAGGGGAAATGCTGACTGGAGACAAGGGAAAAAAGATTCCCCATGCAGGTGCTCAGACACTGGAAGAGGTTGTCCAGAGCGGTGGTGCATCCTCCCTCTGTGGGGGTGTTCAAGCCTTGACTGGATGAAGCCGTGAGCAGCGTGGTGTAGAGCAGTAGTTAGCCCTGCTTTGAGGAGGTGGATGGACGAGGTGGTCTCCTGAGGTCGCTTCCAACCTGAATTAGACTGTGTGATTGCATGATGTAGTAGCAAAGCGTAATTCAAAGTGATTGGAAGATTGAATTTCATTTTTAGATCTGCCAGAGATACTCAGGAAGACTTTGAGACTTAGGTTCTGTGAATGTGAAGCAGAAATTATTATTGCTCTTGCAGCTTAATTTATTAATGTTTCTGAGGTGTTTGGAGACTTTGTGTGAAAGATATGTCAAGAACATGCACTGAAGTACAATATTCAGTGGCCCATTGCAAATGGGTCATCTGAAGCTGAGAAAAACCACTGGGAAACACAGCAACACTGAGTCTGTCCTTTAATCATTATTCTTTAAACAAATAGTACTGATGAATTTAACTATTTATTGCCATGTTTTGTATCGGTAAAAATGCTACTTATGGATTTTCTTGAAACTGCTGCCAAAATGTTGGGGTTTGGGAAAATCAGGACCTGGTTGAAGGTTCACAGTGCCTTGGGTCAAACTTACCTGCCTACAGAAGGCCTTCACTTGCATCAAGTCCAAACAGCAAGTTTGAACCACATCTTAACAAATCTATTTTAAGAAGATGTTCTGTGGTTTGTATTAGGATTAAGTTAGATTTGGAGAGATCAAGAACCTGGAATGTCGGCAGCTCTGGCTGCTCATTTAGAGGGAAATGAGGAAGATGAGCTTCCTATAACCAAAGCTGGTAACATTTGCAAAACTGCATCTGGTTGCAGTAGCTGCTTTTGAAGCAGCAGTTGTAAATTAAAAATCATTAACTATTTTCTATACAGTATTTTCTCTCAAAGAAACTTTGGAAGATTTCCTCCCCTGAGCCCTCCCCCCACAATTACGTTTTGTAATGGCTCGCAGAGAGCACCAGAAGAGGGGAGCCCATATCCGTACCCTAATCTGCATACCATTTTTGGTGGCTGCATTTCTTACCTTCTAGAGTTACAACACTGACCGTGATTTCAGGTATCATCTGTTGACTTCTCCCTCTTTTCAATCTTTTTTTCTAGTTCATATTTTGACTAAATGATTAAAAAAAAACCCTTGCAGCAAGAAGTACACAAGGAGAAAATTTCTCAGTGAATTTTCTGAGTGGGGAGAAATGACTAAAAAGCAAAGTTACAGTATGCTGAATACTAAGCCTGCAAGTACGGTGAGAGCTGATCCTGATGTGAGTAGGACACATGGGGCTTTTGCAACCACTTTGGGACTGGACAGAGCTGTAGGAAGTCTTCAAAAATTCAGAACGGGGAAGATGATAGGAAGATATCCCAGGGCTGCTAAAAAATTCAGCCTTCTTTTACAAAGTTAGTTTTAGTCTTGCTGAACATAGCCTACTAGTCACGCTGACCTCAAATCCTGGTTGGGGGTCAACACGCTGTTTTCAGAGGTTCAAATGCATAATGTCACACGGTGTGGACTGTCAGCTGCCTCTCCAGGTGTCTGACTCTGTAAGAAACTGGGAATTTCTACAACAGATATTTAGTTTTTGGTGGGGGGGAGAATTGAATACTGCTAAAGGGAAATTACTTTCCCTGAGCTACTATTCACAGATGAAGATAGGAGCTCTTCCCCACTGACGTACACGTAAAGTTTCTCCAGTGTTGCTATACATTTTAAGGAAATGACTCAGAATGGCTTGCTTGCCGATATTATTAAGTGAACAGTTCAAATAGAAATTATAAAACTATAAAATTAGAAATAATACAAATTGCAGTGTTGTTATGTTGTAAATGCATCACCCTGTAGAGACTTTTTGTGAAATGGTACAAAAATAGCCTGTATCTATTTTAGCTCTTTGCAGGAGAGGGCCTAAATATTTTTTTACAATTGAAAGAATAAAAAATTAAAAAAGAAGGCTGCATCAACGTGCTTGACCAAGTCACATAAGCCAGTAATCTGAATCGCATGTTATGCCGTTGCGAGGTCTCTGTGTAGGCGCTGAGCTGTCTGAAGATATCTCGAGGACTCTCAGCCAAGCCAGCACTCAGTGGTGTAGCTTTCTCTGTAGAGCTGCATTACTCACCATGCTTCCATGCCAGGTGAACCTATCATCAGGTGGAAAAGTTTCCTTCTCCTGTTGGAGAAAGGAAGATTTCCATGCCAGTGCTTTCATTTTCCAAGGGCAGAGTGGGCTGCGATTTTGTTGTTAGTTCCCACGGGTCTTGTAAGGTTACCACCCTTACAAGAGAGTTTTCTAGAACAGCGGGCTTTTTCAGCAGGATCCTGTCTTCAGTGCTGCTATTCTTCAGAGCATCCAGGAGGTGTTAGCTGCCAGGTCAGCCTAGCAAGAGACCAGTTAGAGCTGCTGCTGTAGTGTTCTGCCTCTTTCTGAGTCCTTGACAAGAGTTTCAGAGCATTTTGATTACTCTGATCCAGTGCTATTAGTGGCTTTATCTTCACTGAGGACAGTAGGATGGTTTTGAATAATTGGGATACACGGCGCCTTACTCTGTAGCTCTCTTTAGTGTGCCATCAGGCCAGCCAGGGCACAGTCCTTTCAAAGATGACCTTTGAAAGTTATCTCAGGCAAATTTTGAAGGGGCTAGGGTTCAGCCTTTTCTTTGGAA
This sequence comes from Mycteria americana, assembly GCF_035582795.1. Lineage (NCBI taxonomy): Eukaryota > Metazoa > Chordata > Aves > Ciconiiformes > Ciconiidae > Mycteria > Mycteria americana. The sequence goes on along the minus strand of NC_134365.1, from coordinate 162,773,877 downwards.
TGCCAGTGTTATAATTAGAAATCAAAACAAAACCCCATCTTCCCTCCCCCCCCCCAACATTTTTTGTATCAGAGGTGTAAAAGCAATCCCTTGGAGTGGACATATGGCTGGGAAACATCTGTGGGGTCCTCTGACACTTGAAGATATGAAATTTTATTGTTGTTCCTCTGGAACTAAATAGATCTCGTACATCCAATAAAATTTATTAATATTCAGGGCTGCACTGTAAAGCAATGTTTAGGTTCCTAAGCCCTTTTTGCTGTGAATCATGACTGTATCGCTTTGTGTCTTTTAGAAAGAAGTTGCTCTCTCCTCCAGCACTTGGGCAACAGAAGCTGGGGAAGAGGAAGCCTCAGCTCTGTCCTTTCCTTGCATCCCTTCCTCAAGAAGGGAAACGGCAGCCCTGAGCCTCTCCTGTTGTCCCTGCTCCCCTCAGCAGCAAGGGGAAGTTCAGTTTGGCTAAGAGGATGGATAGGGAAGGACCTATTTTGTGCTTCCGCAGCATGGTCTCTTAGGGTCATAGCATAAATTTGTTCCTACTTACTATCTTGTAGCAGCCACTTAAAAGATCGTCGCTGTGCTGTGCCACGGAAGAAGAAAAAAATTCAATTAATTCTTTTGAATCATCTGTTTTTAAAAATAGGATTAAAGCCTGACCACTTTTCAAACTGTTCCATTATGAATAACGCATACGTAAGAGATGACTCTGGGTTCATTACAGTTAAGAGCAGATCATCCGCATACATGCTGATTTTATGGAGATTTCTCCCCATGAGAATGCCTCCTCCATCTCTCTAGTGATCTGATCCTGGGGTCAGAAAAACCAGCAAGCTGGTGAGAGAGTATCGTTGCCTGCTATTTTTCCCCTAATCTGAGGCCTTCTGACCTTTTTATTTCTTATCACTGATAAGAAGAGGCTCTTGCATATAAAATAACACTTCAACTAAATTTGGGGGTGGAGATAAATACATAAAATGGGTCAGCATGGTATACAAAAAAAATCCTAGGCTTTCCTTATTGAAATGCATTTCCTTATTGATCTTATTGAAGGCTTTTACAGTATCAGTGGAAAAAAGCTGCAGTTGGTTTCCATAAATCTCTAGCTACTTCAATTAAAATCAACAGTTTTCCTGTATTATGTGATGATAATCTTTTTTTTTTTTTAATAAAGCCAAGTTGGTTAGGATTTATCAATGCCGCAGGTATTTCTCTAGGCTCATAGTGAGAATGTTAGCTAGTACTTCATAGGCACAGTTACATGAAACATTGATAACTAGGTTATTTTACCAGGTCTTTGCTTTATTTATAATAAATTAGTACTGTACCTAATTGTATTCCTCCTACAGGGAGAAGGCTTGCTGATAAAGTGTGTAGAGAATGATTAAATGTACACAGGCGCATAGTAGGGTGACTTCTCTTCAAAAGATGCACAAAATTAAAATGGGAATGCTGCTTTCCCCAGTGGCTTGCCATTATTAAAAGTCTCAGTAGCATGGGAAATTTCTTCTGTAGGAATTGGGGAGTCCAAGAGTCTCTCTGGTTTATTGTAGGGAAGCTGAACTGTACAGTGAAACTCTGCAAGGCCTTTTTGATCCTTGAAGAGTTCTGATGAATATACATTTTTATGAAAGTTGTAAAGTGTTTTCATTTCCTTATTAATCCCACCATGGTCCTGGAAGAACTGCCACTCCTGAGTGGTAACTGTGACAATAAAAGTTTTTGTTCCTATTGTTTTACTCTACAAGCCAATCATCTTCCTTACATAAAGATTTGAGGATTCATAAGGACAATCACAATATTCAGCAATTTTCTTCTTAATGAGATCAGTAATGCCTGTGTCTCTTCGAGCAGAGCCTTTGAATTGCCAGTTATTTCTTTTCCACTGATTCAGATGTATCCAATTAAGTTTGACTTGGACATGTTCTGATATAACTATTACTGCTGACAGAATGGTGTCTAGAAACTCAGGGAAAATGTCTTGGCTCAGTATTAACAGGGATTTCAGGCAGGAATGAATTAATAGACCTGGGAAAATATTTTAAAACATACAGATAATGTTTATATGGACTTGGAATTCACAATACTTCAACTCTTTGTGTGTAGTCCACTGTCTGCCAGCATCTCAGCACACCTGGGTACTGAAGGCTAACTGCAGGACTAGAAGTCATGTATTGCTATACATTTCTGGACCAGTTTTCAATATTTCATCTGTTTTCATAGCAGGAAGGACCTGGCTGCACAGCCATTGAGCATCTAGCAGGTAGTTTGAAGGAAGCCTTGGAGATTCAAGTGTGCTACAGAAAATCAAGCCAATACAAAATGTTTGGTATACATATGTAGCTTAGAAACAATCTGTTGGACCAAATTTGGGCAGCCTTTTGTTTGTAGGCAGAGCCATGTGTTGGGTTGTGTTGTCAGGGCTGCAGTGGTACTGGGAGTGAGGAAAACATAAAGGTACTGCCCCGATCGCAGTCACAGGGGTTCTCAGCACTCAACACCATTTGCTCCAGGTCTCCTTTGCTTTTTTGTTGGCCATGAGCAGGCAGAGGAATACTTTTGTCTGTCCAAGTTTCTATTGCAATTAATCTTGAAACCTAGTCTTGAACCTAAGGCTCCATTGTGCTTGTGACGGGTAGTCCACCCTGCTTATTCTTCCATTGCAAGGGCCACGTTTTGAAAACAGAGAGGCAGGCCAAGCATGAGGAAACCTACAGACCCCAATAACAGGGACATGGATCAGGAAGTGGTAGGACACACGGAGGATGCAGCACTTGCGCTCTTTTATAAACTTTTCTATGAGGTATCTCTATAGTCGCAGTCAAGGTAGTGGTCTAGTGGACCTTTGGTCTGATTTAGGTAAGATAGGTACGTAAGGGAAGGCGGAAATGCATGGTACTTTTCCCAGTGCATTGGTGTCATCAAAGCTGGACCTGTCCCAGGATGGTGAGGAGTGGGGGGAAGCTTAGAGATACTCAGAAGATTATGGGAAAAATCTGTGGTTTATTTTACCAAACTGTTTAAACATTACCTGTTTACCTGGGGTTTAGTAGTATTATTAGGAAGCAAAACAAGGAAGCGTGGTGGGATGCTGGGTGAGAGAGAAGAATTTTTGATGTCAGAGGGAGGAACAGCATAGCTATACACATGGAAGTTGCGGGTGAGGATGTGTGTGGTCACGGCTAGGCTTGGGAACCTTGGCAGGTGTTAGCTGAAAGCATGATATTTAACCTCTGTACCTTTGGTTTCATCTATTATTCTTCTGGAGACCAGAGAAAAGGATCCTAGCACTCAGTATCTATGCGGAAGCCTCATTTCCTTCCACTGTATGTCCAGTTAGCAGGAGACCACAATATTTACGATGCTGCAGATTCTGCAGTCCTTATTCAGATAACATTTCACAATTAATTAAGGACACTTGTGTCTAAATGAGTAATTCAGGATTAAGCCCTTCAGGAGTTTGAGCTTCTTCCTCCTATACACCACTATATATTGAATTGAAGGCATGTGTGCTGTGCTAGTTGCAGGACACACCATTCCCAAGGTAAACATAGAACCATCTAAACCCAGCCTTTTATTTCTACCATGAACTAAGCCCATGCCATAACATCCCTTCAACTTAGAGTGGAGTAATTTATCTCTGTTCAACAGAAGACAAAACACATGGATTACAATTGCCTAAAGCCCTGGTTTTTACCTATTCTGTGAATGACTTTCTTCTCTGAGTTGTGAAAAGACTGTATGTTAAACAGTGCTTTATATACCAAAAGAATATACTTTCGTGGAACAGGCTGGTACCCAAAATAGCTACAAAAACACATTTCTGGCTTACTGAAACTGGAGAGCATCCAGAGCCATGAATTCATTGTGCACTCACATACCAGAATAGAACACAATACGCAACTCTTGTGATTTTTCTAGTCCCTGTCGTAAAAGCCATAATAAATGGGGACAGAGCATTAGGAAGTACATGTATTTGTTTACTCACATCTAAACCTGCATAGCTCTGCTGGCTACGTAGTATGCAGCAGGTTCCAAGGGCACAAAAGCTCTTAATGTGTCCCCAGGTTACACATTGCCACGCCCAGAGTTTGGGCTTCCAACCAAGGAGTTCTTTTGCAAAGAAGCAAAAAACATGCCAATTTTTTTTTCTTCATTTCTGGTTAGTCAAAACATCTAGCCGCCTTTGAAAGTTGCTGTTTTGGCAGTGGTTTTTATGTAAGTATGGAGCATGTGCAGTTGTTAGCACACCTAAATACATTAACTGAAGTATATTGTATATCTGTCTCCAAAGACAAATGCACACATCTGCAAATCCAGCGTACTGCAGATCTGGATGTTAATGTAAGCTACTCTGTTGAGGTTGCCCATCTTTCCTTTTGGCTACGAATATCACATATTATGATCTGTCTTGTTTATCAGTAAGGAAAGTGATAAGCTGACTGTGGAGTCTGATCAGCACTTTGCATCTTTTCTGAAAGGAAAAATAAAATCTTAGTGTTTTCTGAGTTTGACTACAATTTCTACCTTTAAAGCAGCTTGGTTGCTCTGAGATTGCTGCTTCAACTCCTGAATGGCTGCATAACATAGTGCTGTCTACTGTGGATCGCTGTAATAGCTCTTTTTGCTATCCTTCTTTCACTGCAGTGCGTTAGGGCTACCCTCTCCAGAACAATGTACTTGCCAGTTATTTCAAGACTGGGAGAAAAGAACTGTAAATATTTTTCCTCCTTTCTGATCACTGAGCTCCAGAAGACCATAAATCCTTGTGTTGTTCCTCATTTGGGAGCAAATTGTTGTAAAGATCCTGGCTGTTCATTTTAGGATCATTATAAGCCATGACTTGCTCGTTCTTTCCTCCTTACTTGTTACAGTCTCTTACTAGATTGCCTCAAAATATCTGCTCCTATGCCAGGCTTGAGGTAACTTCATCTTCTGAGGTTTCACAAGACAATTGTGCATTAAAAGGGGATATGTTGAACAAATTGGTATTTTCTTCCAGCTTAGTCAGGTTGTTTGGTTACATTTTAAACTTTGATTCCACACAGACCCAATCTTCCACTCGTTAACCAATTATTTTTAAATAGAATAATTATAGATCATAATTTAGTATGCATTTTCTTGAGAAAAAGGGCAAATTAATACATGTAAACATGGGTGAATCTATTTAAATAGACTGTCCACAAAATCCTTACAATATGTAAACAACATTTGTTATGCCTTGGAGATAGCATATGATTGGACTCATGAGACCCTGTTTATCCTACTGAACAGTTTCTTTTATAACTTCAAAGGGAATTTTATATATTTATGGCAATAGCAGGGTGTTAAGTGTAGCTAGACAGAAATTATACCTCAGCTATTTAGTTAATGCCAATAGGGATTAAATTAGATTTTATAGCTGTTAGTAGAAGTCTGTTTTGTAGCTAACAAGTGGGATTTTTAAATCCTGGAAAGCATAATCCTATTATAAAACTGGCAGCTGAATTAACATTATCTAGGAAGCAAGTCTTCACGGATTAACATTTTTTGACATTAACAAAGAAAAACTAATGCTACAGGGATATTAGATGATTTTCCCAAAAGTAGGAAAAAAAGGAGAGTGAATATAGGACAAGATAAATGGCACAAATACTGCAGGAAGGAAAAACGGAGTGAAATATGCATGAGAAATGAAATCTGGGAGTGGCCGTGTTCTGCCTCAAACACAAAAGAAATACTCCGTGTAGGAAAAGGCTCCACAATTGGTAATTCATATGTTAGCCCATGCATTGATTTATATGTACCTTGTGACTAATTCAGTTATCCAACATGAGTGTGGGGTAGCCACGAAGGCCTTCTCCTGCCCTGAGGGCTGAGGTCTTTGTATTCCAGCTAGATGCTATAGGAGCTGAGGACTGGCAGCACTGCAGAAGAAACACTCGTTCCTTTACTGAACAGGCCCATAAAGTTGTTCCACAAAGACCCTGGTGAAGTTCTCCTTATATACCTTGAAGGACAGTTATGGGACAACTGCTGTAGGCAGTGGTACAGGAGATGAGTGGGGTCACTGAACTTGCTTGTCTTGCAATATCTTATTCTAGGCATTGATAGACTAAATAGCTATAAGGGTATATACCATGTCATATTTCAAATAGAAAATCTTTGTCCCCATCACAGTTGCAGAGCAAACCTTTCATTACTTAAAATTGTGAAGCATACATCTCCTTTAAATTATTTTAAAAGCTCTGTGTTTAGAATCTGAGCCCTTATTCACAGCTGCGGCATTGAAATAATGAAAGTAGTATTTTGTTGTGTGGAGGGTTAAGAGGAATCCACTTGATAAACTTATCAGTCACAAAAACATGCCAAACAATTTCTTCCAGACTTTGCAACATCATATTCGGTGTTGTCAACCCAGTACAGATTTTACTGTAACAGTATCTGTTGGCTGCCATCTCGTCTCACAAATTTCTTCCTTCTTCTCAAATAGAGACTTTCATTAATTACTGATGAGAGCTAAACTGAAACAATTTGTTCGAACTTTGCCTTCCAACCTCCCAACTTCTTGGTTCAAGTAAAGCAGAACTAGATCTGAGTCACTGTCAGACTGGGGTTTTGTCATCAGAGATTTAACTGTGGCTTTGCAAACCTAATACATGGCTTCACAGGTTGATTCTTGGTTTGGTGCTTTTGAAATGCTGCATTTTTCCTCCTTCTGGGTTGCTACTTGAACCATTATTACTTACTGGGTTACGTTTTTACCGAGCATCTTTTCTGCCAGAGCATGTGTGTATAGCAATCATTGCTGTGGTTAAATCCATTACCAGAGGTGTGGCTGTGACTGCCTTAAGTAAGGGCTTTCTTAAATCGTGGTTGTGTAGCATAGACTTTACCTTGCAAAGCATATAACAACATCTAAGCTGTGGAAATAGTGTGAAATTTCTAAGTTGCCAAACTGTCCTCCTCTGAAGTTTGTGCCATGAGGAAGAACCTTGGCACCATTATGTCAGTGGGAAAACTCACACCATTTGGCATCAACATGACCAAGATTTATTCCCTGTTGTGTGCATCTTGCACCAACAATAATGAACCCTAGTGGGAACTGGAAATAGTTGCTCACCCTCTGTTGTGGCTTTTTTTTCAAAAATCTGTCCCCCAAATGCTTTTTTTATCATTTTTCTGTATGTAGAAGTATGCAACGGTCCATGAGCCTGGTGCTTTAAAGCACGCAGGTATCTTTTAGCCATTGCCACAGCCCTCTGAAGTGCTGGGCACCTTTGGAGAAATGGGAGTAGAATGTGCCTGTGATTTCTCACATCAGGAAGGATGTGAATTTGATGTCTCTGAGAAGTGCGTGGTCCTTAGATAAAGGAACTATCTTTCCTTCCCCCTTAAGTAATGAGCAATCCTATAGCACTTTAGAGTTTGTTTCCAGTTTTGCTGCCTGGGTTGGAAAGTATACAGATTTGGCCAATAAGATATGGGTTGGTTTTAAAACGTTTGGCTAGCTCCTCAGCTTGTGTAAATAGGTTTAGCTCTTCATTTTTCGTATGGTAACACAGCAGATGAAGCAGCTCTCAAATGAGATTTAAAGAAAGATTATGTGGGAAGAGAGCATTATATGACCAGGGAGTTGCATCCACATCACCTGGCTGGACACTCATCATCTGCCTCCAGTCTCTGGAAGAGAGAGATGGAGATGCGAGGGGATGATGTGGTTACTGAGCAGAGCACCTTTCATCCTCCAGATGACCCTGCGCCTGCTATGACCGCCTGCTGCTTGACTGTGAAAGAGCTCACTGAACGGGGAGGGAGGGATGAGGGATGCTTGGCTCTGCCACCTGGTGCTCTTGCATCTGAGTATGTGTTTTTCTGGAGTAGATGCTTTGTAGAAGCTTGTTCGGGGCCAGTATGTGGAAAACAGCAGCAGCAGCCCCTGAGCATTGCCAGTCAGGGCACCTGATCTCAGAATTTGGCTTCACGTTGTCAAATTTGCTTATCATCGGTGAGGTACAATGGATGTGCCGAGAAGAAAAAGAAAGGCCCAGAAATGTGATGGCGGGTCATGGGTTTCAGTGCTTGAGGCTGCTACAAGTAGCCCTGCACGCACATGCTCGATTTTGTAGCTGGGAGGAATTAATGCACTGAGCAACCCCTGAGTAGTGCTTGATGTGACTTGACAGAAACTAGCAGAAAGAGCAACTGGCTCTTAGCCTGTGAGGGCGATCCCGATCCCTGGTCAGCAGGCGTTACCTCTTCCTACGTCCGTCTCTTCATAGAGGTGTTATTTGGTGCTACATAGCAAAGCGCTGAGTGGCTCATGCCCTCCCAGGAGTGATGTTCCCTGCAGGAAGAGCAAAGATGCTTTGCTATAAGCACAGCCAGCGGGTCAAAGGGCTCTCAGAGACCTCCCCTTTCTTTTGCCATTGAAGCTCTGAGCTTTCTCTGTGCTGTTAAGGGAGAGCAGGCCCACAAGGCTCACCTTTTCAGGCCACGTGGTCTTGGCAAGCAGCCTCCTGCCATCCTGACTGGGGTCAAAAATATAATAATACTGCATATTGTGTGTATTTAACATGTACCTCTGAGCACTGAAGACCAGGTAGTGGCAGAGGGGACCTCTGTGAGCTGGTTGTGGCACACTGCAGCTGGAGCTGGAGGCGAGGAGGCTCTTTTCTGGTGTGGTCCAGGAGTTGGTAAGTGAAGGACAGAGTGCAAGGAAACGCAAGTGAAGCAACCAAGGCCCCGCTGAGGGACAGTGGCACAAAGCAGCAGCTTCTCAGCTCAAAGAAGTCTTGCCTAGGGTTTCACACAGGGCTGCCTAAAGGCCCTTTTGGACTCTTGCTGTTCAAGAGAAGAGGACTTGTGCTACCTCTTAAATGGGCAAGTTACATGCAGGAAGCTCCCAACTTGTCAGCCGCTGACTTTTTCACACCCAGAACTCTGCAAGTGCTTAGTAAAGTTGGTATGTATAGTAAATCTGCTGTGGCTATCAAGCCTGATTCCTTGAGTGAAGCAGAGCATTTATTGAATTGTGTCTTTTTTTGTTCTACTGATAAACGTATCCAGCAGGGGGAACGAGGACCTCCATTTGGGATCATTTGTTGGAGTGTCTTCTGGGGTAACGGAAGTATTGAGCTGGAGGAGCTGTCATCATCTAGTTCAGTCTTCTGATCTGAAGCAGGGTGAAGCCTTTCCAAAGCACCCTGATGGATGTTTCTGTAACCAGTTGTAGAGTGCCCACAGATGTTTCTGGTCCCCCTAATGTCTACTCAGGATTTTCTAATAATTTAACTCAAATGTTATTTTCAACAAATGAGATGGATTTTGTTGTCCATGACCACTTACAGAAAGAAAAGCAGAAACCTGTAACCCTCTCCTATAACACATTATTCTGTGTATCGAATAGTTATTTATGTCTCCTACAGATTTTGTCTTTTTAGTGAAAGTGACTGCATATCCTTTAGCTTTTTCTAACAGGAGGTGCCTGAACATCTTATTGGTTGTCTTGTAAGCTTGTGGACTCTCTCCAATCTTTTTTCATTTCTGGTCCCCAAAACCGGATATTTCAACCGAGCTCTTATAAATGCAACATAAACCAGTGCAATTTTCCTATTTTATTATATATGATGTTCCTGTTAATATATTTCCAGAATTGGCTTTGTCTTTTTTGTAATAACACTGCATTGGTGGCACTCATTCACTTCAACCTACTACTCTTAGTGCATTTTCAGCTTTGTTTCTGCCACTATGTCGCTGTCTCATATGTGGTATTGTTCTATCTTTTTTCACTTTTTACTGTCTATCCAGTATGTCTTTGCATCTCCCTCCAAATTACAGGTCCCTGAAGACACTGACAATCTAATCTCTGTTGCACTACCCAAGTTGTTAATGAAAATATTGAAATTATGCTCCTTCACCCTCCAGGAGAGGTGCTCAGTTGAATACCACTTGCTACTTTCTGAAGGTAGGTTTCCACATTAGCACGTTTGCTTTGAGGTTGTTAGTGCAGCTGTGTCAAAAGCTTTGTCACATCTTGACTGCCCTCCACAGTTTCTCAATGCCTCTCTTGAAGTAGGTGGCTGAAGCTGGACATCGTACTCCAGGTGCAGCTTCACCAGTGCTGAGCAAAAGGTGACAATAACCTCCTTAGTCTTCTGTCTGTGCTCCTCCTAACATAGTCCAATGTGCAGGTTGCCTTGTTTGCAGTGAGAGCACACCGTTCCCTTGCTGGCCCTCACTCAGGTTGCCATCCATCAAAGGCCCAGGCCCCTTTCAGCAGCTGCACTATGTAGCCTGTCACCTGTGGCCAGGCAGACATGTGGGGTCATGCTGCCCCCACTGTACAACTTCTTGCTTCTCCTTGCTGAACCTTCTGGGGCTCCTGTTGGCCCAGTCCTCAAGTTTCTCATGGTGCCTCTGGACTGAAGCTCATGTCTCTCTAGTTTGGTGTCACTGGAAAATTTGCTGAGGGTTCATTCTGTGCCGTCACTGAGGTTCATGCAGAAGATGCTGGATAAAATTGGCCCCAGTATCAAAGCCTGGGGTTCTCCACTTGTTACCAGCTGCTAGCTAAGCATGGAGCCATGGATAACTATCCTTCGAACTCAGCTGTCCAGACAGTTTTCAACCCATCTAATAGTCAGTTCTTCTAGCCTATATTTTCCCAGCTTCCAGATGAAAATGCCATGTCCTCTAAAGTCAGGGTGTATTACATCTACTGCTCTCTCTTTGTCCATGTAGCCAGTCATTTTGTCATAAAAGGCCATCAGATTGGTCAGGCAGAGATGTTCTCCTCCTATCTCCAAGATTTATTCAGACTTACTCATTTTCTTCCCTCATTTGGTTGTCTCTGGTTATCGTGACATCATGAGTGCAACCTGTTCTATCCTCTTTTCTTCTTTACCCAGCTAGAAGCAATAGACTTAATGAACAAGAGACTTTATTCTTACTTCATCATACAGCTTCACTGTGTCAGGTATTTTGAAGTATCCTTAACACTGGAGCATATTATACTTTCTGAGCATTAAAATTTTAGTTGCCTTCAGTTGACTTTAGACACCTGCAGCTGAGAATGTGATTCCCAGCCACACTGCTAATCCCTGCATGTGCTCTTAAGTGCTTGAAAGTCTGCTTTTGTGCATACTCAGAAATGCTTCTATCCTCTTTTGGCAGCTTGTTGTCTCTCTCATGCCAAGGCTATCAGAAAGATATCTTCTGTCTAAGGCCCTTGAGCAGATGGGGTCAAAACTTGCCTAGCAAACTCTGACAGGAGACACATGCAAAGCACAGAAACCATGGCCTTTTTATTTAAAAATGGCTAGGATAGGAAAGAAGAAATAATGGTCATGTCCATGGTGGCATGGGTAACAGGCTTACTGTGAGCTGATGGATCAGGGTCAAAGGGGAAGCCAGCACGGGGGAATGTCATGGTGGTGCCTGATCAAGGAGAGACCGTGGACAAAGATTTCTTTAAACAACTGAAAGTATCTCAAATCCTTTCTGACTTTCATGGAGGACTTTAACCATGCCAGTATCTACTGAGAGGACAGTGTGAAGGGACACAAGCAATCCAGATTTCTGGACTGCATGGAAGACAATTTTTTGATGCAAGTGCTGAACAAGCTAACTAGGAGAGATGCTTTGCTGGATTCCTGAATGAGAATGAACTGTCAGTCAACAGCAGCCTTGACTGCAGGAGCTGTCAGATGCTGGAGTTTATGATCCTGAAGGCAGTGAGGAAGGCAAGGACACAAGACTTCAGCTGGTAGGCAGGACTGATCCCACATTAGGCTGCCCCTGAAGGTAAGGGAGCTCACAAGGGCTGGTCAGACTTCAGTGACAACCTGCTCAAAAATGCAAAAAAACCATCTGAAGGGCAGAAGAACAGGCAGGCATGGCAGGAGGCCAGCTTGGTGAACAGGAAATTCTTGATTTAACTCACAAGCAAAAAGGAAGCATACAGGAAATGGAAGCAGGAACGGGCTACCAAGGAGGAATACAGAAATATTACCTGGGCATGGAAGGACAGAATGAGGAAGGTCAAAGCCTGGCTGGAGTCAAAACTGATGAGGGACCTGGAGTGCAACCACAAAGGTTTCAACACTTTTGTCAGCAACATAAGAAAGACCAGGGAAAATGTGGGTCTACTACTGAGTGGTGGCCTTTGCTTGCAGGACATGGATAAGGCTGAGATGTTCAATACTTTCTTTGCCTTAGGCTTTACAGTCAGAGTCTGCTCTCAGGCCTCCTGGTCATCTCCTTGTGTCTAGAAGCAAAACCTGGGGAAGAGAGGTGTTCCATGCAGTAGAGGATGGAGTTAGGGTCTATTTAAATAAGCTGGTCCAAGGGACCAGACAGGACACACTGGAGGCTGCTGAGGGAGCTGACTAGTGTCATCATGAAGCTGCTGTCTGTCATCACTGAAAGGCTGTGGTGGCTGGAGGAGGTTCCTGATGCCTGGAGAAAGGCAAATGTCTCAGCCGTCATCAGAAAGGGTAAGAGTGAGGAACTGCGGGCCCATGAACCTCACACTAGTCTCCAGGAAAGTGATGGTGCTGGTTCTCATGGAAGGTATTTCAAGGGCCAAAGGACCTAGCCAGAATGGACTGATCAGGAGCAAATCACACCTGACATACCTGATTGGCCTTCTGTTTTGAGGTGACTGGCAGTTTGGGTGAGGGGAGAGCAGTGGATGTCTTTTACCTTTAAATTAATAAGGCTTTTGACATAGTGTCCCATGATATCCTGGTAGCCAGCTGGAGGAGAAATGGACCCTATAGGCAGGCTGCCTGGACTCTAGAGCTTAGAGTAGTGCTCCGCAGATCAGAGCCTAACTGGTGCTTGGTTAAAAGTGGCGTTTTGCAGATATTGTGTAACATTTTAATCAGCAGCCGGGGTGATTGCATGGAGCACGCGCTCAGCAGGTTTGCAGGTGATACCATTTTGCAGGGGAATGACTGGACAGCAGGACTGGCCCTTAGAGGAACTTCTGCAGTCTGGAGGAAGGGGTGGGCAAGAGCAAAAGCAAAGTCCCAGCTCTGGGCTGGGATAACCCCATGCACCAGTACAGGCTGGGGGTGTGACTCCCTGGGGGCAGCTCTGCCAAAAAGGCCCTGGGTGCTGTTTTACAAGAAGCTGCATGGGGTCAGCAATGTACCCTGGCAAGAGAGGTGGCCGACCACCTCCGGGGCTGTGCTGGCATGGGTGCAGCCGGCAGGTCCAGGGAAGGGGGTCCATCCCCTCCACTTGGCTTTTGAGGGTCTGAGGTGGCTGTGCCCCGCTGTGGGCCCTGGGACAAGAGAGAGACTGACCAACAGGAGGGAGCCCAGGAAGGGCCACCAAGGTGGTCGTGGCGCAGGAGGAGAGGCTGAGGAGCTGGGTTTCTTCATCCTGGCGAAGAGATGGCTGAGGGGACCTCAGTGAAGGCTTTGCTGCCTGAGGGGGAGCTGGATGGGTGGCAGAACCAGGCTCTTCTCAGAGGAGCACAGCAACAGGGCAAGAGCAATGACCACAAGTTGCATGAGGGGAAATGCTGACTGGAGACAAGGGAAAAAAGATTCCCCATGCAGGTGCTCAGACACTGGAAGAGGTTGTCCAGAGCGGTGGTGCATCCTCCCTCTGTGGGGGTGTTCAAGCCTTGACTGGATGAAGCCGTGAGCAGCGTGGTGTAGAGCAGTAGTTAGCCCTGCTTTGAGGAGGTGGATGGACGAGGTGGTCTCCTGAGGTCGCTTCCAACCTGAATTAGACTGTGTGATTGCATGATTTTCCTAGCGCTTAGAAAACTTGTCCAGGAAGCAGGGAGCAGAGGTCTATTTGTCCTTAGCTGGAGTGATGACAGCACCCTGCTTGCTAAATAAAACTCTGATACGCCGTCTGTCTGCATGCACCTCTGTGGTAGAGACATCCTCCACCTTGCTTTGAATAAGTAGATATTAACTGGGCCAGAGAGCAAATCTAGGCCTGAAGCTGACTTTCTAGCTCAGTGATTAGGGCATGAACCTAAGAGAAGAGAGACCTGGATTTCTATCTGTGCTCCAGGGAGAGCTTATACATTTTAGCCTATGGCTTTTTTTCAAACATCACAATGTGTGTGTGTCCCTGTGTGGTTCTAGTCCTAGTTTACTAATCTAATCAAGAAATCAGATCCTCGACAGGCATGAGACTGAAGGTACCGCTATACTACCAGGGAAATTTTTATTTATGCTTTTTCTTAACAGCCTGCCACCTCCATGACCAGCTCTTTCTGTTTAAAAACCCTGAAATAATTCACTTAGTTTTTACTGCTTTTCTCATTGTAAGTGGAAAATTATATATTTTACTTGCAACTGCTGACAGCTATTTTTTCCCTCCCTCTGTACTCTTCCCTCACCTGTTGCAGTTTGAAAACCAAATCAAGACAGTTCCTCCTTTTGTTGGAACTGCCTGGATAGAGACTGCAAAGGTCTGCACAAATCCCAGTGTGTTAGAGGTTGCTGAATCCAGCAGCCTGTTAAAGCCGGTTCCACCATCAGTGAGGCTGAGCAAGCGTTCCAAATGGGCACATACATCCACATATTTACATATATATGTGTGTGCATATACATATGTATATATACTTTCTGACTGTACTAAATAAATTGAGTGGACAGCCACTCGGTTCAGCACAGTCAGAAGGTAGTGACTTTACCAGCACTCACGTAAACACAGCACTGATACACACATGGACAGTACGATGGCCAAGTCCTGTTCCCAGTCCTGCATACACTCCCTCTGTACGGTAGTATGCATATACACACAACGTCTATATAATATATATCTATACACACATAATACAAACCTCCCATATCTGGCCTTAGACAGTCAGTATATCCTGTCGTTGGCCCCAGATCCCCTGATCTCCTCAGTCTGTGTCCCCTGGACCTATGAAGCATGGAGGTTCATGGCCCCATTGCAGTTGCTGTTAGTCAGACTTCTTTTCATTAAACACGCACACGCACACACACTGGAGCACTCCCATAGCTGGCCCCAGATCCCATTACCAATTCAACTTATCTTACTGTTAGCCTGAGAATTACCACTTCTTATTGCCCATAGCCATATATATTGTTCGTAAATTAAAGGCAAGGTTTCTCAAAGTCAGAGATTAATGCTAAGAAACTTGCTGTCACTGTTTTTTCAATAGGAGTTGGATGTTAAACTGTTATTCCAAACCGTGTTTATCTACAGATGTAGCTATGAAATGAACAGCTGTAAGCATGGCATGCTTGAGCATCCTATAGAATTAGGAAGGAAACTTCACAGAACTGATATATGTTTTATTTGCAATGAAAAATGCAAAGCACTGTATCACTTAGCTGCGCTGACCCACATGTGAGGGTCTGTACATGCAGCATGTTTTACTGATCCTGTTGTAGAAGGTGGAGGAGGAGGAGCAGCTCAACTGGGTTAAGCACAGTAGATGGTATAGATAGGAGCTTCTGGCTACCCTGCTGCTCTTGCAGTTGATTAGCTGTTTTCAGTAATTATGCATTTCCATCAGGGGTGCAATGGTTATCACCTCTGGTAATGAGATTACTCCCATTTCATACAAGTGTAATGTTCTGCCGGTTCCCTTTTGGCACTTTATGCATTTCCTTGACTCACGCTCTCAACACTTGCCGAGGTTGCTCACCATATTGTCTCCTATGGACTCACCGAACCGTGCAAATGGGTTCCCCAGCATTTGTCAGTCTCGTGGAAGCAACCTATAGGCATGCCAAGGTAGCCTCACAGCACGTACAGTAAAGAGCTTGCTTTGCAGTAAGCGCAGTGAACTAGTTCAATTTTTTTTGTTGCCTTTTTTTCAAGTGGCTGCAGTAGGCTGTCACAGAATGGGAATTACATGTTTTTTGCTTATGTGAGGCATCTCTGTAACCCATGACATAGCATCCCAAAACCCCCAAAACATGGGTTTGCATCCCATTCACCACAGAAGGAAAACTGGATAAGGCACTATCCTTTCATTACAATATTGAAAAACTTGCAAACTTTGCTGGGATTCCCTAAATGCAGAGTAATCGTTCTCCAAAGCACTGTTAAAAATCATTATTGCCAATTATAGGACAAGCCATTGTGTTGACTTATACAAATAAATTGTCCGTTCTTCTGGTGCTGCGTAATTACCCTGGAAATTTCTTAAACGGGAAGAAAGAGACAACCCCAGTAAAGGACAACTAAATCATTGAAGAAGATACAAAATTGTAATGCATGCTTCTGGAGCTTAACAAAGAGGACAGAGTACGCAGTGAAACATTACACTGCATGGAGCTGCAGATTCCCGGCATTCCTTTTGATGGAGCCTCTGAAGGAAGGATAGAGGCTGTGTACCCCTTTTGAGACAGCTTTACAGGTCACAGATCTGGCCTAAACAAAAGTATTTTTTTCTAAACTACTCCTTTCATTTTCCTCCTCCTCATGTCAGGACTCCAGCAGAGTTTTGTAAGCAGTCCGAGGGCCATCCTGGCAGCATCTCCCTCCCTGCCTCTGGGGACCAATTCCAGGTCATAGATCAGAAGGAAGGTATACTTCATAGAGCGCCTTGGCACTAGCACACCTCCTTTCATAGTTATTTTTTTTCCTTCCAGAGTGTGGCATGAAAAGGGCAACACGGTAGGCTACCAATCAACCACCTCCTTAAAATAAACCCCATCATCACAGTGTCTTTCATGTAGACATCCCAGGGAGTAAGCTGCGTGGTGCAAAGAAGGGCATCTGGTTTTCACCCTGTTCTGGAAATCGAGTGAGTACATAAATGCGGTTTTTGCCAAGAAATATAAATGCAAGTGCTTGAGCGGCAGCCTTGGAGCGCAGAGACTTCCTTGAGTCTCCATGTGGTTCCAGCAGCCATGTGACAAGTTCCTTTAATGCTTTTTCCCATTAAAATTGATCCAAGATCCCAAAAGATATGAATTCCCCTTATGTGTGAAGCTGCCAGATTTCCAAAAGGAAAGACTCTGGTCAGGAGACCAGAAACTAATGCTACCTCTGCAGAAAACCTCTCCTATCACTTCGGAAAAAGGTCTTCATCCTGAAGGTGCTGCTAAAACCAAGCGCTTCCGAGCAATCGTGTTTAGAGGGAAAGAGATTAAAGGTGCCTTCTTTAGGAACAGGAGGGCCCGAGCCTCCCACGCCAAGAGCAGGCACAAAGGAGCTGTCAGACGAAGCCTGCCGCTCAACGGAACGGGCTCCTCCCTTCCTGCTTTTCCATATATCCTTTCTTGCCCACGGCCCTTGTTTTCAACGTGCTAAAATGAGACAGGGTGGTACTCAATCCAGTTGCTTTCTTTGGGCTTTAGAGAGTCAGGCTTTTGGAGGCCGGGCACCAGCTGTGAAGTTAAATTGATAAGATCTACATTTCAACAGAATAAGACATATAATTCACCCTTGAAAAGTCAGAAGCCTTATTTCTGAGAAACTACTACTTAAGAGAAGATTTGACTATACTCTTTAATTCAATCTAATCTACCCAGTCTAATTATATGCTCATTTCTACTCTAGTTTAGAAGAACAGTAATATAAAAAATCATACAAAATTTGGGATCTTTTTCAGCATTGCATGAGGTCACTAAGCTTGGGTCATGTAAGTGCTGTGAAGGCAACACCATGGAGTTTTCATTGAAAGGGTTTGATAAGGGACTTATATTGTTGCAGAGGGAAACGCACTCGGAAAATGTCTCTATTGAACTTGTTACTTCATGTAAAGCAGTAGCTCCAATAATAAGAAAAAAATCACATCTAATTTCCTGGAAAAGTGGGAAGTGGAGAGAATATATTTTAATAGCAGTCATATTATTAACTCTTTGAGATTCCAGTATATTTCAGTGATCTCTAAACACAGCTGTACAGTACAAGTGCCAGTGCTGGCACGAGGAGCATCTGAGAAAGTTCCCCGTTGTGCCAAGACTGTGACATTGCGTTCTGCTGGAGATCTCTTTGGCTCCGTTTCATGCATACCTAGCAGATTTAGCAGATTGTGAAAATGAATGTTTTCCATTCTCATGGCTGATTTTTGCATGCATCTGTTCACTCATCTAAACCTTAGTTACATGCTGCTATGAGAATGAAAGGCTATAATTTTTTCCTTGGAAATTGGGATTGTTTCATGCACCACAATTTCTGCTTAAGGATCCTGCACAGAAATTGTGAAACACTTGTCTTACTAATGTCTTAGAAAAAATCGTAGCTACAGGGATGTATTTTTCTTTCGTTCTGCATGCATATCTGGGCTTCATGTTACAGGAATCATGTGCATAAATCAAGAGAAAAGTACTCCCCCTAGAATGGAAAATACCTGTTGGCAGGTACCAAAAAATAAATATTTAAACATGGCACTTGCATCTGACATTAATAAACCCACGCTGATTATGTCACAAATTCTGTATTGTAATTCATGGTGCTTACTTCATATACCAGGTTGCAAGTTACTGTGAGTGCACAGTTTGCCAAATTGTTTGAATATTGTAGCTGTGCTACATTACAGGGCTTACACAGCCGTTTATATCCTGAATATTCCTCTTTTTATTTGTTTTTTTTAAACAAATGGCCTGGCAATTAGCTCAATACAATGATCTTGAACAGGGTCATGAAAGAAATCTGATGTATGTGACACTCCAGAATTAACAATGTTTACACTCTCACTTTTTAAAAATTGCATTTCTGGCATGTTACTTTTTAATGCTATAATTTCACTGTAAGCGTTTACCATTCTAAATATCCTTTAATATTGATTATTTCCACGAAGGAGGGGTTTAAATGGCTTAACTACATTCTCATAAGAGATCTAGGCGAAGACAAAGGCTGAGGTTCAGATGACTCTCAGCCCACCCAATCCCTGCAATGTTTTTAGTAAATAGCACAAGTGTGTTGTTTTTTTCAAAATTATTTGTGCTTTGCAGATTTGTATTCCCTTTGTTGCAGCGATGTATTTTTCTGAGCCTTGTCCCTGTGCCACCAAAATTAACGTGCACCATCTAAAAGGTAAAGACAAGGATACAAAGGCAAAGAAGCCATCAGTAGAAGCATTGTGCCCCACAGTACTCTTAAAACACTTGCTTCTTGTGCATCCAAAGCACCCATTAAACCTTTATATCAGTCTTCAGAGACTGTCATTTCTTTTTCCACAGCATAAAGTTTACTGGTTCTTCTCTTTTCTAAGGCACCCTCTTTGCTGAGTACTCACACAAAAGGAACAGAGCTAAAAAGTGAGTCACATTAGTCATGCTGCGTAAGGTCCAGTGAAGTGGATTTCCAATTATTGCTAATTTATTCAAGGGTAAATTGTTGCACTGCGAGGGGGCTAGCAGTAGGGGTGGGTGCAGAGCCACGCCGGCCCAGCGGGCGCCCGGCGGGGCACATCTTGCAAAGGCTGTCATGGTTGCTGCATCTCCCGGGGGCTGGCTTCAAAATGCACTCGCGCACGTGCAGGGTTCGCTCCGCCGTCTCGCGGAAGGAGGAAAGAAAGGTTGGGTTTCATTGCCCCCCTGCTCCTCTGCGCGCGCTGCGGAGACCCTGGTTGCACCCGGGAGCTGAGCTAGACCTGAGTGTTCCCAGTCAGAGCAACGTCGGGTCTGCCCTTGTGGCTGGGTCCTACTGGGGGCTGGAGCCTGGTGCTTCTCATATGAGGATGGGGCAGTTCCCGCCCATCTGTTTCGCCTGAACTGCATTTCCTTTCTGGTTTGGGGGTATTTTGTGGAGGGGAAAGACAGCACTGTGACCCAAGGCTACCATGTAGCAATGCTGCAGGCAGTCTCCAGGGCCCCGAAAAGTCTCTGAGGGAGCCTCCGCTGTGCCCAGCCACAGAGACAACCGAGAAGGCTTGGCCGTCTGCAGCTATGTGCTCTAACTGGCACTTTGTAGTCCAGGGAGGTCATAGTCGAGCCCTTCCCTCCTGCCTTGTGCCCATACACAGTGTTGCTCGTTTAGCTTTATCAGCAGCACGAGTTTCAAACTATTGCGCATCTAGCACTGCTCAGCTCTCCGTTATCTTCTCTCCAACATCCCTGGCTCCAGTAAGGACATGCAGAAGAATTTGTATTTCATTTTCAAGACCCTGTCCTCTGCAAGCTGATACATCTGCTAGCCATGTTCGGCAAGCCAGGGTAGGAAATGTCCCCACTTACCTCATGGAGCAACTAATCAATGCTTTTTTAATGGAACTGGAAAGCTTATGTGTGTGGTCTTCTTAGCTAGCATGACCAGAGCCCTGGGTAAAGACATTTTTGCAACTGATAGATGTATAAGCTTGTGGTTGAGAACAGCTGGTTTGGTTTTAGTGGCAAGCAGCGTGTTTCTGGCTGGGCAATGTAGGTGACCATGGGAGCCAAGTCCCCAAGGGCCAGTCTCCCTGCTATGACTAAAGGCTATTTCCCCCTTGAGCTTGCCAGCCTTTCCCTGCAAAGGAGCTAGCTACTTACTTTCACGTGCTGTGTCTTAGTGGACCTTTGGGGACCTTCTAAAAAGCTGAGGATATTTACAATGGAGTTTAGACACACTGCTTTAAAAGTCTCATTTAGCCCATCCAAACATCTAAGTCAGAGACACTTAAAGTATTGTTTCGTAGCAATTTCCACTGCTCAGTGCTCTTGATGGTAGTCACAGAGCCAGAAAGGCTGTATTTTCTTTCTGGGATAGGAAGAAATACAGTAAAACAGGTGGGGTTTGGTGCTTTACAGGTTGGAACTAATCCTGCTGTCTCTTGCACTACTGATTTAAAATTTGCATTCTGTTGAATTCAAAGGAAAGGTGTTTCTTCAAGGAAATGAGTGTCCTAGATTTTTAAGACCCCGCACACTAGGTAATAAATATCTCCGGTAAGAATAACCAGTCTTATTTTTACCAATTCCTGTTTAACTTACGATGCTTTGCAAAATTTTCCTGCACATTTCTAATATGTGTGTGCAAAACTGTTGTGGAATTACAGGTGCTGGGTTTGGGCAGAAGGTTGTAAAGTGTTTACATTTGTGAAGATTTTGTTAAACTGGAATGCTACTGTATTCTCTGCTTATCTAATATTTTACATAATGGAGATGTAAGTTTGCTTGCCTTCCTCTTTTTTTCCATTATTAAATGTAAGAGCTGAGAAGCAATTAGAAATGGTGATTTTCTTTTGGCAACTAAAAACTGTTAAGAGTCGGAAAGTTATGTTTGCGGCATAAATTGCTAATAAAATTCGCCTCTTCCTGCCAAAATCAGAGAGTCCAATTTTCGACATCTCCCCGGTCTCTCTCTCTGCACGAGCTGTTCGCACCGAACTGGCTGCACTTCTGGCTGTTTTGCTCGTGCACTCTGTCAAAAAATATTTTCTGCATCTCTAATTTCATCACGATATGCTTGACTGCGAGCGTCAGCATCGCCGAGCACTAGTGTTTCATTCAAAATTCGCTGTGTCTGTGGCTGCGGTAGCCGAACAACTGAAATATCAGTGAGGAACCAGACCACCGAGGTGCTGCGGTTTGTTGGCGTGTTCGTGCGATTAGACGGGAAATGTCACTCTTGTGTGACTGCCCGTGCTCAAGCAGTGCTCCATTGACGATACAGCATCCATTTCTAATATTCACATCAGCAAAGAGCTATATGTAAAAACCTCTGCATTTAATTGTTGCGTTATAGAGGTATGTGCCATATTTGGAGAAATAAAAAGTACCCTTTTTTCTTCCCCCATTAGTCATAGTAACACATTTTTAAATAGCAGTCTGCAGTGATAATTACCTCATCTGTGCAATTTCTAAGGTATTTCTTACACTGAGATACAGTCAGCAGCGTTAAGGCTTTAGTAGTCCTAAAGTCAGACGTGGGTAGCATGGCAAAGGTTGTAAAGAGCTAAGACTTGAAGAAAATAGATGGAAAAAATTTGGGGTGTGTGTCTGCCTCATAAATATGGATTGTTTTTAGGAACGTCAGTCATTTTTGAAATGAAGCTGTATCATTCCTGTTTTATGTGCTCTTGCTTTCACTGATGATCATGATCTACCTTGGATGTAATTATGTGATTATCTCATGCCCTGGCTATTTTATTGTCCGGCGCAGATAGTTTTTCTTGAGCACTGCTATACTGGGAGAGGTAGATGCCCAAGGATATCGAGCAAGTGATGTTAGGGCACTGCGCTTCTAACCAGGGTTGCCTTTGGACGTGGCTGTTGTCCAGTGAGGGGGGCACGGGCTGGGAGCTGCCAGCTGCCCGGTCCGTCGGAGGCGTGGGGTACAGCTGGGCTGGTGTGGCCCAGAGTAGAAAACAGGCCACTGAACTCGATTCACATCATGTGTAAATCCAACCATTGCTGATCTTCCCTTGAATATATTTATTTAGCGAGGGAATTGGGTTTAGTGGGTGATTGTTTTGAATGATGAGCTGTTCATTACATCTGTTTTCCTTGACTGCTGATGTGAAATAATTGAGAGGTGAAATGTGAGAGGATAATTTCATGTTTCACACCAGTGACTCCATTTTATTTGGTACCCTTCTCACATGATTGGGGCAGACTAGTGTCGTATGAATCCTTTGCCCAACTGAGTGGTGAATCAGCAGGTCAATGATGAGGTCATACCAAGACCTCCCAAAAAGCTTCGTTGTTGTTTTGGTTGGGTTGGGTTTTGTGTATGTGTAGGCTTCTGAATAGGTTTCGTGATGCAGCATGCTGTTTCAGTACGTATCCCTCGTTTCAGATTTATTCCTGGTTGGCGCTGTCAAAGATTTTAACTCTCTGACAACAACGATACTCGGTGGCAGACCCTTTTCTGGCAGGTTTAGCAGAGTTTCCAGTGGTTGATCGGACACAAACCCTGGCCTGTGCTTTCAGCCCAGGGATAATATCTTTGTCTTGGGGCTGAACAGTACTTGCATGAGCTTGTGTGATACCTTGTTAGGGAAAACAGAGCGCCTGGGCTCTGCCTGCATCAGGCAAACCTAATAAATCATGGGATTTAATCAGAAGAGTAAGGCCAGACACGGGCAAAACAAAACCTGTGGTAGGTTTTATCCTGGTAGACAGGCCTGAAATGTCCTTAACTGTTTGCTTTGCTTCTCCAGTAGCTTCAGATGCCAGTGGCTCATAGCAGAGGGCAGTCCTGTGTGCTATGAAATCAAGTGACTGATCCAAACCACAGCAGATACTCATGGTGGAAATGAGACCTTAGTCGCTGGGATCAGCGCCCCAGTGCAGTCACCAGTGCTCTCGCACTGGTGCCCAGGAGAGGACTTTGCAAAGCAAAGCAAAGGTGCAGAAATCCTTCCCCTTTCTCCATTACAGATTGGAAATTAATGTTTGTGTTGTAATCCTAAACTTGCATGGAGGTCTATAAAATAGTCTGTCCCACATTTGTCTGGTTACGCTTGACACCGAAAAGATAGCAGCATTTCCTCCTGCCACCCCCACGATGGGAGAGGGTGGGGGGCTTGGAGCACGACTGCTAATGTGAGCACAACATTGGCGACAGCATCCTGGCATTCAGAGCACTAATCCTTTCTGTATTTCTGAGGTGCCTGTCAGTAGGGTTTTCTGACGGACCGATGCTCTGGGAATAGAGCCGATTTCTAACTTACAGGGGGCTCCACACGGTACCCCCGTCACAAACTCCTAGCACAAGATAAGTAATGGTTTTGTGCTTCTGCTTCCTATCGATGGTACTATTCTTGAGACCGTTCCCAGCCCTGATGCTCCGTCTCCCAGCCAGCAGGTGTGGGAAGCTCAGCGAGGGTGGTCCAGGCTCGGCACGCTCTGCGAGAGTGTATCCTGTGTTTCTCAATAACAGCCTCTCCAGCCGGCGGATGAGCCCCAGAGGGAGTCCTAGACAGTCCTGCGTTGGGCAGAAGAAGTTGGCACCGACACAGGGCCTCAAGGATGGAGTTTATAAAGCCGGGAAAAAGTCCCCTCCTGTGGCGTGATGCTCCATGCCAAGGCCATCATCCTTCCAGCCAAGGCGGGCTGGATAAGTCTCCCGTAAGAGCCTGTCAGCCCCTTTCATTAGGCAGCCGGAGGGGCTGCCGCTGAGTGATGCACGGCACCTCGCGCTCACTCCCCGCCAGCCGGGGAAACAAGAGGCCGGGATTAGAAATCAGACTCGGGGGTTTCTGCATGACTGTGCAGAGCGTATTAGCGTTAGACACCCCCCCCCTCCTTTTTTTTTTAAATAAATATTTTCTATTTAGTTTTTCCCAGCATCGGTGGTTTTGTTCTCATGTGTCGTCCCCCCGTCCCCCCGTCCCCCCCCAGAGGCGCGGGTACACGGGGGATTGTTCTGCGCGGAGCGGAGGCCTGGATGTGGGTTTTGGGGTTTTGTCCGTCTCATTACAGCGAATGCATCACCTGCATGACTCAGTCATTCTTCAGCTGCCTGGGGAGAGAGGCCTTCAAGAGCAGTTGCAACAATAATCCTGTCTCATTACGGCACATGGCACTGCCGCTGTGAAAGTAGGCAAGCTAGCAGATCTCCTTCTTAGAAAATACCAGTCTAGCGGTGCGGAAAAACTACCTTCTATTACTGGGTAGTCAACGCTATATTGTGGACTTCTGTAGATGGGGTAATTTAAATCACAGTAATTAAAATGAAAAAGTGATGCCAGGACAGAGCAATACCATTTTCCTTCATCTAGTATCTATTGTGCAAAAAGAAATTACAAAAATCTCTGTTGATAAAAAAAATAAAATCAAAACAGATTCTGCAGCCCAGGGCAAAATTAAATATTTGTGAAAAGCAAATGTGCAAAACCCTCATATTTCTCTGCATTCGTCCAATGATTTTTTCGCCTGCATTTGGGGAAAGATGCTCAAGCAGGATGCATTCAGTGGGCCCTACTTTAAGTTACTAGCTCGGTTTGCCACTGTCGTGGTCTGCCATGCTCTTCCAAACCACAGCCTGTCCTCTGGAGTTTCCTTCATGCCTGCGCTTCTGCTGAACATCCACCCTTCAAGTACAACGGCTGGAATAGGTTTAGGTAGAGGTTTAGTAAATCCCCTCTGTAAGGAAAAGCTGCAAACTGTCACTGGAAGCTCTTCCTATAAATCCATCTCTTCCTATAAATCCATCTAGGACCACTGGGAGCCGTACCACCCTATTATAGCCTTTGTCCTGCTATAGCCACCATCATGGGGCAGCGTAAAGCTGCTCCCCTCTGCCTGCCCTGCGGCCCCAGCTTCCCCATCGGCTTTCCCTTTTGCTTGCTCCCGGGGCACGGCCAAGGAGCTCCCCGGGGCTGCCTGTGTCCTCCATACGGGGTCCTCCCGGCGCCGGAGTTCGGCTCGCTCCTGCTTCCAAGCAGGGGCCAGAACGGCACCGCCGTATTTTAGAGGCTTTGCTGCAGGAACCTCCTCCCGAATAGCAGATGCCCTTGCCAAAGAAGGGTAGTCAAGCTTATGTTTTCTGTAAGAAAGATGTTTCCTGAATGATTAGATTTTTTTCTCTGACTCGCTGTATTAAAATATTAAAAAAAGGAGAAAGTATTACTTCGCGCATGTGGCTGTGTAGTTTAAATATAATTAAAGGGAAACTAGTCTTTTTTTCTTCCACTGAAGAGTTGCATTTATACATTTTAATAGAAGATATGCTCAGTAGGGAGCAGGAGCCTATCATTGGCTCCTACTGCAGGCAACACAAACTGCAAATCTAAAAGAAAGGGCTACGGCACAGAAAGGAGGAAGCAAATTTTAGATGCAGAGGGAGAATACAAGTATTTAGACCATATCTGTAGCTATAAAGCTAGAGATAAAAGGCTTTTTCCTTTATATTTTCTTTTTATTGTTTTTTATAGTGCAGTACAATACAAACATTACAACCTGGCTGACTCCTGCAGAGATGCCAGGCACTAGCATCGTGTCCAAAAATTAGCTTTATACATATGCTAAATTAAAGATTGGCAGCCGCAGCAGCACAAATGCCATATTGGCAGCAGTTTGCAAATCCCACATTGGCAGTCTTCTCCACATGAAAGAAGAGAGGAAATACAAAGGGCAAAAAGCCCAAGAGACTTTCTCTAGCGAATAGCAGCGAGTGGAACATAGAAACTATCTGCAGGGAAAAAAAACCTCCAAATTACTGAAGATAAAAGAATAAAGCTGAATCTGTGATGAGCTCAAACGAGGGCCCATTTATACCTTTTGGAGAAAGAGCCATTAGTAAGCAAACGTTATTTTGGTGGGAAGGGTGCGAGTCCGGTGCCAGGCAGAGGACGGCACTAGCCCCCGTGGGGGCTGGAACCAAGGGTGCTGGGTTCTTCTCCAACACTTGTGTAAAGCTCCATTTAAATCTCTTAAGTTAGGCTGTTGCTAAATATATCGGACCTAAAGCATATAGGGTTTTTTGGGTTCTCCTTTCCAAATTCTATATTTTGATCTATCTGCAGAAAAAAAAAAAAAATTTGTATTTTTTATGAACCGATCAAAATTGTCGTTGCTTTTAATTCATTAATCTGAACATCCATATTTTCATGTTACTTCTGTTTATAACTGTGTTTGGGGTGCGTTTTACAACAACAAGTAGTTTCTCTTACATGTGTGGTTGGCAGCAGTTCTTTCTAGGTCTGCTCAGTCGGGATGGATTACTTAGCTCCTTCAACCTACCCACCTATGTTATTTTCGCTGGTGTTGCTTCCTTCTTGAGAAGTTACTACATCTGGTAGTTTACCGTGAGCAGTAAATCCTTCCAATACTTTGACTTGCCTGGATTTTAGAAGTCACGCATCCTGTTTTCAGGACAGATACCTGGACTTGAACCAAGATATACAGTAGTAAGTGGCTGTTTGAAGGTAAAAGAAAAGGAAGAGCCACAAGTTAAGAGAAATCACCTAGTAGTTCTAATGCTTGGCTGTATCAAAAGGTGGGTCCCAAGATGGATGTGCAGAGAAGTAGATTTTTAATTTTTCCAGAGCTTTTGGTTTTTAGTCTTTAAGTCCCTATAAGCACTGAAGTATTTCATGATCTTCCAAACCCAAGTCTTTGGTCTAGAACAAGACATGATTTTTTTTTTCCATCCCCAGAAAGGAATTTGCGGTGAATCAAAGAGCAGCAAACAATAGAAGTTTAATTCCTTTCCATCTGTGTGCCGCCTGTCAGGTCTCACCTCTCTTGTAGCCAACTCCTTCCCAAGCCACTCAGTCCCAGGCCGGCGCTGCAGGATCTAATGCACTGCTGAGTCAGTGGATGCGGCTCCGGATCAGGCACCTCCGCTGAGCCGGGCAGGGCACGTGGGACAGTGTTTTTGCCAGCGCGGGACATGGGTCTGGTGCACGGGATCCCCTGCCCCCCTGCATTTGTCTCACCCACCCCCTGCAGCGTGGGGCACTGGCCACCACATCAGATAACCTGCCAGAGAAACTCTGCTATTTTCAGGATGCCTTTTGCTTTTCAGCAGCTCACAGGCCACAGAAGCACGTGCCACGGGACAGCAAAGACCCTACAAGTCGAGCAGGGCTGTGCTCGGAGTCCCCAGCCTCAAATACCATCGCCTGTGCCATCCAGACCATGCACAGGGAGAGGCTGCAGGTGGAGCTGGGCTTACAGAGCACTCCAGTGTCTGTCCTGCAGAAGGGGGCAAGGACAGGAGCAGGACAGTGAGGGCTCAGCAGCAGAGCAAGAGCTGCAGGATGAGAAGGACTACATTCATAGCTGATGAACGACCTTGCAAAGGGGGAACAAAAACACTGCCATGGCCACCTGGAAGCTGGTAATTGTTCCGCTTTCTCTGCTACGCTACCATTCAGGGCTTCAAAGTGAAAGCCAGCAAAGCTCTTGGCCCTCACTTCCCACAGATGATGGACACATGGGTTTGTCAAAGCAGTCTTTGCTTACATTGGGCTTTCCAGCTGCATCAAGAGGTGGGATCTAAAGGCTGGGCATGGGATTTTGAAGAGGAGAAAGTGTTGTTCCTGTATTATTCATTAGCTGACCTCTGCTAATCATGTCCTGGATGAAGGCCCTTACGTTTTCCACTGAGGCACCCACTGAAGCCTGGCTGTGCTCCATGCTCATGGTGGCTTTCTCTGCCAAGTCTGATTTTGCACGTTCACTCTGTTGAGTCTTCTCTCACCACTGCAGCCCTGGTTTTGTTCCCAGGCTTTCTCTAGAGCCTGTAGGACCAGCTGTGTCCTTGAGTTGTCTGGCTTTGGCTGCAGATGCCAAGATGCTTCAAACAAGAAAAATTATCAAGTGGCACGTTCCAAGCAAATCGAAAAGCAGCTCTGTTTCACACAATGCATAGTTAGGCTCTTTTCCCTCTCGATAGTGTGGAAATGAACATCAGTCCAAAAAGCAAAAGAGCATATTTGTGAAAGAATCCAGTCAAGGACTATTAAACACAAAGACACTGCCTCTCATTCCAAGGATCCCTGATCCAGAGTCGGTAGAAGGGGAAATTTTCTTTCTTCATACTCCTAGGAAGAGAAAATTTCTAACAACTTCAGTGAAAGATGAATGGATCAAGACCAGCTTACAAAATACAAGAGAGTGAGGAGAGGGAGCTTAGATTGACTTTTTGGTGATCACTCTGACCGTTTGAAGGCACCACACAGATCAGAAGATGTGACTTGGATCCACGCTCTTCTAGGCTGACGAATGTGCATCTTCGCTCATGCCAAGCGTACCCTTACTCTGATTGCATACTGTGCCTGTAGTGCATTAAACCATAAGAGGAGAGATCTGCACAGGTTTCTCTGGAAAAGGCTTGCTGTGCTGGGAATCCCTTTTGCTATCTCAAGTTCAGGTTTGATTTTTATAAATCCTGATGCATTAGATGAAGTTCAGAGGATGATCTGTAATTATGTACGGGCTTTGCTGTATGAAGTTCTTGGCTCTCACAAAATCAATACCATGTGATTCATGACCATTAATCCTAGGGAGGGCAAGCCCATAAGGAGAAAGGCCTTAGACCCGGGCAAGTTTAGACCCTGTGCCAGGGCCAGGACTGTTTGGGAGTATGCAAGGCTGAGACAGCTCTGTAGGTGTGTGCATGTGTGTGTGAGAGAATGGAGCTGCAAAAAGTTACCTTTTTGCCCAGTACTTCTCAGCATGTCCAGAAAAAAATGTGAAACAAAGGGCCTCCAAATATTGCTTTCACACTGAGGGACATGGAAGTCAAGCCAATTTCTGGATATCTTGGGAAACCACTGCTTCAAAGAGGTTCCCCCCAGTCATCTCTTCTCCATCTATGGTGTGGTCATTAACCTCTTCTGGAAAGAACTGAGTTGTCCTCAGTCAAAGGATGACTGCTTCTCCAGGGAACCTCCCATTGCATTTGCAGTTGTGTCTGTGTCCTTGTTTGGATGCAGGCAAGCTCCTTGTAGTGCTGACCTTGAATTTGTGTCATTGCCCTTGACCATTTCATAGGCTTAGCTCAGAGCTTTCCCTTGACTGTCTACTCCTCCAGTGTCCTAAAGTATCCACATGGCATGCGCATGGCGATGTCCTGAGCTCCCCCTGGTTGCCCCTGCGTGGCTGCTGCCTTCACAACCCAAGCGCATTCAGTGCTTTGACCAAATGCTGGCGTTCCCTGGGAATACCACTATCAGCACCCAGTCTCCATTGTGTTTGGCTGGGGCCACCAGCTCAGCCCCGACACCGGTGATCAGCAGCACTGTGCTCCTGCTTGGTGTGGTTGACTTGGGCTGTGGTGTCTTGGGAGCAATTGAGTCACTTCAGGTGTTTTGCAGTGGGCAAAAAAAGGTAAAAGTTAAGCCAGCTTCCTCATGAATCGTCATGGCTCTCCACATAACGGAGGGCAACCACATCCAAGGGACAACCAGGTAGCTTTGGAGGTCTGGAAGTGGAAAGGGGATAAGAAGGGACACATGAAAAGTCCATGGTTAGCTGAGGGAAGTACAGTCATTTTTACACAGGTCCACAGCCTCTGCTCTGGGCTGAAGTTACCCTTCCAGAAAGTATGAACAGCCTTCACCTGGCAGAGAGACCTTACACTGTGTCAGCGCTTTGCATCATGTGGTCAACATGATTTTTAAATCTTGGATTAGGTGCTTTAACCATGAGAGACACTTTTCCCCTGACAACAGCTTTATTTTTTGTAACTTCCTCATGGTACTTATCCCAGATGCTAGTGATACTTCTCTTTTACACCGTTCAAGAACTTAACACTTTCAGTGGAGTGTTAACATGCTTACGTTATTTGTACATGCCTTGCGTCTTAATCGCGGTTAAGCCAAACAATACATATTTATCTCTTTTCATCTCTCTTTTTTACCTTGCTGCTTCTTGCTTCCGTACAAACATATTTCTATTTCTTATGGTCTTTCTGATGACAAAGTGCCCAGAATTAAAAATAACTCAAGACTGGCCGTACTGTTGTTGCCGAGCTGCACAGAGATGGAGGTGACACGATACGGCTCCATTGGCTGTTTTTTCACTACGGCACTGTCACACAGCACATCCCTTTCTCATTTGCCGTCCCTGGTTTGCCACACTGCCGCTTCGGCTTTGTCTTTCTTACTGACGGTCTGTGGCTTTGAATTTTGTTTTTATCCTTAGCTCTTTTGTATTTAGTTCTTCTCATCCTCTTGAACTGCTTTTGATTTTTTTTCTTATTAGGGTCGCTAGAAAATTTTTATTGGGGCGATGTTCACATTTTCTTCCAAGACCATCAGCACAGATGCAAATTAGAACAAAAAAATCCCAACAGGAGTACCCTGGACACTTTTCTTAGCTCAATCTGATTAATTTACTGTTTATTTCAGCTTATTATCTGCTTAACAATCTTTTCCAGCAATGTGGCTTTTTACCCTTGAACATTAATTTTGAGCGTTCGGGGCTTAGAGGTAAAATATATAAATTGCACTGAAATTATGAGAAAGTCTTGAACAGTAAAATGCTGCTGTAACACATAATTGTTTGAATTGTCCTCCTGACTCCACTGCATTATTTTCATTCAATTATATCACAATGGCATGAGCATATATATCAAAAAGCTGAAACGAGTCGGAATCGTGACCGTCTACTCCTCCCCCAGGTCCTGTCAGTTTCTTCATCCCAGATTAGTGTCTGTTGGCTTGGGAAGCAAAGAGGGAGCAGATGGACCACAAAATGAGATTCTGTAACCTTCTTACCCAATAGATCTGCTTTCTGCATGTATTCAGACATATTTACTTACTGTAGTGACAATTATCAGTTTTATTTCTTTTAAGAAAACCAAACAACTTCAGCTCAGTATGAAAGAGAGCAAACTAAATTGTCTTCTGGCACCGTTACCATCCATATAATTTTAAATCAATTAGGAGTTATGTGGCCAGATTCCGATCTGTGTTACACCTGAATACTCCCATTAAATCCATGGATATGCTTAGGTATAAGGGGACAGACACAGTACGTACAGTCTGTGGACTCTAGATAACTTTTTATTGTTCATAATGCAGGTCAGAAGAGCACAGTTGTTTATTTCCTGGGATATTTTGTTTGAATATACTATTTGGATGGCCAGATGAAGCATCTTTTTACTTGCAAATGA
This sequence comes from Mycteria americana, assembly GCF_035582795.1. Classification (NCBI taxonomy): domain Eukaryota; kingdom Metazoa; phylum Chordata; class Aves; order Ciconiiformes; family Ciconiidae; genus Mycteria; species Mycteria americana. The sequence continues at coordinate 162,742,446 of NC_134365.1, read as the reverse complement.
AGGGAGTTGGATACAAAAGTAACCAAATAATAATAGCTACAAAGCTTAAAAATGCATCAAATAAAGAATTTGGTTTATTCAGAAACTTGCATGTTTCCTATGCCTCCTTTCAGACGCACCCATTCAGAGCACCGAATGTATTTTAAATGAGAGGAAATAAATGTAGTTGGCTAGTGTTTGGTTAAGGTATAGCTGTGAGCGAAAGCATCTCCCTGCTCTCAGCCATGCAACATGTCGGTACCCATACATTGAGCTCGTCCTGAAGATCCACTGTTAGTGTGATATTCTTACAGCAGCAAAGGTCTATAGTTAGACCTTTCATATTAGCAAAACATTGTGTGTCTCATCTGGGATAGGAGCCACCAGCCCCGAAAACACTGAGGTGAGACTCATCTTGCCTGTCGTAGCTCTCTAGGAAGAAGGTGCTTCGTCTCAGCTAGCTGCCAAGGCTGCCGGCATATTCAGCCGAGGGAGCTGGGTGCCTCCAAAGAACAAATCATCTCTATGCCTTAGGCAGCTAGTCTAGGAGAAGATAAATCTCCTTCCAGCTATACCGACCTCTCACTATTGACTGTAAAAAAACTCTAGGAAAAAACTTAGAGCAGACACCTAACTTTTAGATGACTCCAGCTGGTTGCGAGGAATCCAAATATATTGCGACAGCGTATTTGGCCAAATACATTGTGACAAGCTCCTGTACTAAAAAAAGTGCCTTCGCTCTCATGCTGAGCAAATGGGGCTTGTCCAACAAGTATATGGCACACATATGGCCACGCACTGGAAACACTGGGTATCTTCCTTAGGAGGAGAAAGGAACGTGTCAAACCTAGCAATTAGGACCTGGAGTTTTAGGAGTTTTAGGTAACGGGGAAAATAAAACTGAGAGGTAGAGACTTTGTGTACAAGAATTGCCTGGCTGCCTGATATGCGCGAGCGCATTGCCAAGAGCTGCAGGTGTTCAATCAGACTGCTTTTATTTGAGGTGCCTAACGTGGATTTCGAAACCACCACGTAGGCAACCCGGCTTGAAAATTGACCTTAATTTCTTCTAATTGCATGTCTTATTCTTCATTATTTTTCTTGTTAGAGACAGAATTTTGAAAGGCGGTTCAGTAGTGCAGCTATTTTTGACTCATCGCTGACTTTGTCTTACTTCGTGTTATTTAATGGGTTCCAGTGGCCATATGCTGCGGAGAATCCTGGAACAAAGTGAGTAAACTGGGAGGCATTGCTCGGAAGGATAAATTTCACAGTTGGAAACACACTTAATACTAAGCCTTCTAACCAGTTTTTCCAGAAATCACAAGCTTGATTGCCATGATATCTGAACATGGCATTAGCTACTCTAATGAGGAAAATAATTGATATGCTATGGAAATTAGGTCTAATTAGATCTTATTAAGATAAATATCTCAGTTCAACTGAAAACTTGAAGAGATACATTTTGCAGCATTCCAGATTATAAATATGACCCTTGTTCTTCACCCCCCTCCGCGTCTTGGGTTACTACTGGTAGAAGTGAATGTGAAAAGCCTCCGTATCAGAATCGCTGCAGTCTGTACCCACTTGACACGGAATAAGTGACAAAGATGCTAGATAGTTTAAATCTTACATAGCTAAAAACCCATTTATTTTTTACATCAGCTTTAGACAAAGATCCTAATTTCAGAACTGTGTAACAAAATATCTCCTGCCTATTCATTTTCTTCAGTTAAAGAAATACATTAATGTTTACATATTTTCAGATCCACAGCAAGTAATGCTCTTAGATGTCTTTAACGCTGTTTTCATTGACTTCAGAACAACATGTATGCTGTATTATATCAATAACATTTTGATGGAGGGCAAATATTGAATGCAAGCTATAACAAAATCAAAGTTCCTTTGAAATTTTAAAGGAAAAAGAAGAAAAAAAGCCAAAAATATATAAGGTGGGCCAGTATTTAGACTAGAAGATGACTTATACTCAGATGTATACCTTGCAAGGTGCTGCCAAGCAATGGGCCAAATTTCTCTTCCCCCTTCACTAGTGGAGTTGCCGTGGGACTCAAAGCAGGATGAAACCTTATTGGCAGCTGCCTCATTTTCTTCCAGCTTGCACAAAACACAGATCCAAAATCTTTACTCTCTTGATGGGCTTGAGTTTCCAGCTTGCGCACTGACACTCCTTCCGCAGTGCAAAAGAGAGGGGAATCAACGTTCTCTAATAATTTTAGTTTGATATTTTATCGTTTTCACAGAATAAGCTATTTAAAGTGGACCCTTTAAAAGTCTGCCTTCAGATATTAATTTTTCAGAGCCTCTGAGCTAATGATCTACAAGCCCTAAAACCACTGTATGCATCCTGTAACATCACAGGCCATTTTAAAAACATAACATGTTACGGAGCCAATTTCCATTATTTGCTGCAATTCCTTTGCCGTCAGCCTGGCAGAGCTGGCAGCTTTGGCCAGCTGCTCCCGTTCCCCGCAGCCACCAGCTTGCCTTCTGGGGAGTGGGGTGTACTGGGGGGTGGCTCTGCAGCGCAGTGGGGACAACTCTTGGGTGCGTCAGTGCTGCTGGGATCCCAAAGGCATGAGGATAGCGCAGGGGACCAGCCTGGGCCGGGGGGATTTGTCCATGAGGACCACCGCTCCAGGAGGCAGGTTCACCAAGTGGTCCCTGCAAGGATGAGGGTCCGATGGCAGGAGGCACAAAAACTTCTTCTAGGCAAATCCAGTCCCTCTGGAAAAAAAAATTAATCCATCTATACGTCCTATCCTTGGCAAGTCTTGAGCAAGGGGAAAGGTGAATGATCTGATGTTTGTAGTCATGGTTCCCGACAGCTTTTCAATGTCTCTGCGTCTTGATAAATACATACCTCTGTCCACTGACATTTTTCCTTGCAAGATGAGTGTGGGGGAAGCCGTGGCAAGCTAGTGTGTAAGTTTCCTGGAGGAAGGTGAATAGTAAGTGAGTAAAACAAGATGACTCTTCCTATGACCTTTAAATATTAATAAATTAAATATCCATTTGCATTACTCATTTTCTATTATTAATGTATTTCTCTTCTTTTATTCTTGGTCTGTCTGGTCATTACCACTATTCTGCATCTTCCGTTTCAGAAAATACATACAAGCATTGTAAAGATTACCAGCCCTCCATGTATAGATGTACATAGACAGTCACTGGATGAGATAACCATGCAGACCAGCAGCAGATGTATGTAGATTTCTTCAGTGGGAGTCTATTGCAATGATTTCACTATTTAAGTCACACAGCACCAAGACAGCAGTTGGTTTTTTTTAAAAAATCTATTTACTCTTTTTGTGACAAACCTAATGATTGCAGAAATGAGAAATCAGCCTGCAAACAGTCCAAATTTAAATAAAATCACCCCCACACTAGACTATAACAGTGGCAGATGGACAGAGGAAGAAAGTGTATATAGTCATATTTTTTGCCATTATAGTATAGACCCTTTCAGATTGCAGCAAGCAACTTGCCATCTGCAAATCTGAGTCTTTCCTTTTCTGCTGAGGCACTGATTCAAGAATCATGATTTCTGAAGTTTGAGTTAAAGTATTAAGTGGTTTATCTCTCATTTTAAAGGCATACTGATCTCATGATTTTACTTCAAACACATGGGAAAGGCATCCTGAAAATTTTCTCTGATTTTTCCTTAAGACAAAACCCAAAGCCACTGGCTCACACTAAGATATGTGGTGAGGTAATGGGTTGCACACATGAATAGCTTTTTTAATCTCTTATTGCTGTTGTTCTCCCGGCTTTTGTTTGATTTACTCTATGGGCAAATGATTTGCTCTATGCCTGTATGATATGTAGATGACACTGAGCACCTTCCTTACTGCAGTACACATACTCAACAGCAGCAATGAGTGTTGGGTTTTAATATTGCCCCTCTGAAGAGATAAGAATCTGATCACTACATAAATGTCATTGATTTTTAAGGGCCAGATCTTCATGTAAACGGCCGCTGATTTAGTGGGAGTGTCAATTTAATACAGATTTGCAGACAAAATCTGGGCACGTTTTAAAAACCCCTCAGTGTGTCAACCCACTGTTGTTTTCCAGAGTTTTATCTGACCGTACATTTGCAAAGTGGTGCTGAGGATGTGACCATCACAGAGCTCGAACAAACATATGCAAGTTGCAGCCTACCAGGGTTTCTGATGCTTTCACATTATGGGCAGGGAGCTACTTAATCTAAGGGTCAGGACTCTCATAGAGGTTTAACATTTTTTTTCCCTCTGTGTAGCCAGCAGTAACCAAAAAAATCTCCTTTAGGCATGAAAGCCTATTTTGAACTTGTCTAAGAAGGAGAGGATGCAATTCAGTTCTGGCAATTCCCTTTCAAGAGGTGCTGCAGTATGCATTGCATCGCAGTATTCCTAATTTTCACCAAATCAGGGTCGCTCTCTGCAAGGCAAAAAGAGGAAAGGTTTCTTTTGTTAATCTTACATGCAAGAGCCATGTACAAAATAAAGTATTAAATACAGTAATTACAGTAATTTTTGTTAAAATATTTCTACACAATAAACCTGTGGCTTTGAAAACTCTACCAGAAGCAGAAGAAAAACAATCTGTAATGAAAAAATTGAAATCAGAAGCCACTAATAACACTAAAGGGAGCCCAGAAGCCAAATTAATGTTTCTACAAAGAAATACTTTCCTACACCAGGCAAATTCCTAGTAAGACTCTTACCTGGGTCTTTATATATAGGATTCAGATTTCATTTTGAAGCATGCTTTTTACAAACTGTTTAGTGTTCATATGTCATTACCACTGTTGGGCCAGATTGCACCTGGCATCGATATAAACAAAGCTTTGGCAAGAGTTCTTTCCTTTGGGATGGAGACATCTGATTTTCAAGCTGAAAACATGTCAGTGTTGCAAGACACTCCAAATAGCCTGTTTTACCAGTGCAGTAAATTAACCCGCCTGGTGTAGTGTTAAATGCTTTACAAACATCGACTGAAGGTGAGGGAGGGAAACAGCAAAAAACAAACAAACACATTTCAATAACTTGTTTGACTAGGAGCAGTGAAAAAAGTACAAGCAAAGCTCAAAGGGAGCGGGTGATCCGCGGGAGACAGGACAGCAGAAGAACAAATTTTCTGAATTTTGTCCTGTGTTCAACCCAGAGAGCGTGCCACGGCGTGGGAAGACACAGAAGGAGCAGAATGAGTTATATAAACCATAGAAAAGGCACCTTCATTTGAAAAACAGGTTAGGATAACAGAAAACAGTGACTCTAACTCATCGTCTCCTTGTCTACAGGAGGATGGCTTTTTGAAAGCTATTACATGCAAGAGGTTTGCCTTTAATGCTGCAAACCGCTGGTGGACAAAGACTACGTAGGCAAAACAGAGGATAAAATATTAGGCTATCCCCCTTGCTTCCCCATTGTTCAGGATGAAAAAGCTGAGCTGAACTTCTGGGCACGCGGAATTGGCTGAGTGAAAGCTCTCGTCGCTAGATTTTGCATTTGTGCTAAGCCTGAATGGTCTAGAGGACAATGGGGTTCAACCTGCCTGTGGCTCTACAGCGGTTCTGCAATATAGATGTGAAACTAGAATAGCCAAAAAGTAGGTCCACATGCGTATGGAGTCAAACAGAGACCTGTCCTGAGAAACATGGGCAGAAGCAGTGTTCTTAAATATATATATTTATATAGCTGTTAGACCGAAGCCATTTTGCTACTCTTGTCCTGCTATTTTAATTATCCTGATAGCCATCTATTTACAAACATGCATGTAAGTGAGCTAGAATAATTAATATTCATAAGTATTTATAAAATGTGACAAAGTTTACGTTAGGGTGGATGATAATTCCCAAGAGGATTACATTTGTGTTAAGTGTAGATTTATATTAGTAAGATTCAGCATGATTGATTCTTGCTTGGCCAGAGATAGAGGACTTAGCTTCCATACTGGCAGAGATTATATCTGGTCAACAGGAAAGGAAAACTGGCCAAGAAACTGCCAACACAGAATCTGAAGCTGTGAAACCTGGTCAAGAAGAAATAAAGCCAAATAAGCAACAGATGAAAAATTATCTTAAAGCAAAGATCAAATCACTCAGTTGGAAATGAGAATTGTATTGGAAAAGGTGATGCCGAGAGCGTGAAGGGACATAGGAATTTTTTTTAAAATATGATTAATGAATAAACTGGAGTGCTGAATACCAGTATTTTTTTTAAATGGACCTTAACATTTTTCAAAAGTAAAAAAAGAAGTAGACAGTTTTAGTATGCTCGAAGACTTCTGACAAATAGCAGAGAGGACTTCTAAACCTTGCGAATCATTTGTAAGGGAATGCCAGAGATCTCGGTACACGAGAGCCATGGACATTCTGGAGAGAGTCCAGCGAGGGACTGCAAAGATGATGAAGGGACTGGAGCATCTCTCCTGTGAGGAGAGGCTGAGAGAGCTGGGACTGTTCAGCCTGGAGAAGAGAAGGCTCAGGGGGATCTCATCAATATATCAGGCATATAAATACCTGAAAGGAGGGTGCAAGGAGGGCAGAGCCAGGTTCTTCTCAGTAGTGCCCAGTGACAGGACCAGAGGCAGTGGGCACAAACTGAAACACAGGAGGTTCCCTCTGAACATCAGGAAACACTTTTTTACTGTGAGGGTGACCGAGCACTGGCACAGGTTACCCAGGGAGGTTGTGGAGTCTCCATCCTTGGAGATATTCAAAAGCCATCTGGACACAGTGCTGGCAACCAGCTCAGGGTGGCCGTGCTTGAGCAGAGGGGTTGGACCAGATGACCTCCAGAGATCCCTTCCAACCTCAGCCATCCTGTGATTCTGTGACTCTGTCTGAAGCCCACTGGGGAAGGTGATAGATCAAATGAGGAACCAGAAAAGAAAGAGACTTTGGTAAGATACATACTTTACAACAGTTTTCTGGTACTGTTGTACCTGGTAAAGCACCCTCGGACATTGGAGTAGTCCAGAGGGCTCAAGAGGGACAACAGACTTGTTCCTGCACCTGTGCTGCAGAAACCTACTGAGAGAAGACTTCCTAGGAAGTTTATTGACGGTTGCATGCCAAATGAAAGAGTGGTGAGAGAAATGGGTAGGGAACTCGCCGACAGATAAAGCCTGATGTCAGCACTGATGTCACTGTGTATTTTGCCCTCAGAAAATAAGTGAAGTTCTCTAGATGTAGAGCAAATCCTTGACAAGTGGTGTGAGGGCCCCCTTGGACTGTACCGGCCACAGCCCCATCCCACACGAAAGCAAAGACACCTTAAACTAGCAAAGGACCTGATCGGCCTGCTGTGTCCAGCAGCATAACCACACACCAGCACAAGCACCACAAACGCGCTGGTGGGGACAGTGCCTCGGTGCCCAGCTGGAATGAGCAGAGCCGGCGAGCTTGTGGAGGTTGTAGGGGTGGCTGCCAGACGGACACGATGCTCGGTGGCAAGCTGGCAGCGGAGGGAACAGCCACTGCCAAGGAAAGGGAAGGGAGCATCACCTGAGTCCCTCCAGGGTTAATCTGCACCTGATGCAGGTGATGGAGTGGGGATTCTGGCTGGAGAAGACGTCTCTGAGCGCTTTGGGGGAAAAACTACCTTCTGGTCTCAATACAAAACACATTATTACCGTGGCAGTCAAAAAGTGTAAACATGTTTAGCAAGTAAAGCAGAACAGTTTCCCTTAACAAGAGTTCATTAGGTAAGTAGGACACATTTTCATGAATCTCTTTTGGCAGTCTTTCATTCAGATCAAGGAGAGTCATATCAAGTCAAAGCAACAAAAAAATCGCTAAATACCTATTTAGACCAGACAGTTATACAACAAAAAGCAAGTTGGCATACCATGAACAAAAATGGTAATTTAATGGGTGTCAAACTTGTGAATACAGAATTCCATTTTATCACTGTTGGTTTAAAATTAATATAATAAAACCAAAGCAGCAGTACTGTATTCATACAATTCATTCATGCAATTATACTGCTGTAAAATCCTGATTGTCCATGTAGTTCATTCACACAAGAAAATAAACTATGCTGCTAGCAGCACTTTGGTGAACAGATGCGTGCCAAAGCTTAGCATCAACTTAATGTTATTGCTGTTAACTAAATTCAAAGTAGTTAAATCAGTACAAAGACAGGGTCCAGGCTGGCCCCAGCATTTATTATATGTGTTAAGAAATAGTCCAAAGCTGAACCCATCTTATTAGTCTTTTCTTGACATTGCGTTTGGCAGAGTCATTGTCCAAAAAGTGAGAGAAAATACCTGGTAAGCCAGACATAAAGAATTTCAGCTTAAAGCCTGGCAGACTGCTTGAAGTAGATGAAATCCATGTCAGATTTGGACTTGGACAGATCTAACAGTAGGTAACAGAAACACAGGTGAAGGAGCCCGCATGTTCAGGCCTGGAAAAATGTTACAAAGGGAGCAACCTAACTGAAGGCAAAAGTTGTGTTAGTAAAGTAATTGATGATGTTACATGGTGCCCTGCTTCCAGATGCCCCGGTTGGTTATGCTGAAGTGATTTTCTAGGTAAGTACGTATGGATGTAAGAATGGGGGCCTCATAGTGATGGTTGTTTTGGGATGCAGGCATTTACTTGAATCGTACCTGCTACTCTCCTCGTTAGCACAAAACAAGTGAAATGATGGTAAGTGAAATGCTTAGCTGGTTGGCTTTGGTGGAAAAAACAAAAACAGCTCAAGAAGTTCCATGTTGCCCTTCCTAGCTGCTTATTGTCATCCTTTGCAAGCCCCTTGCTTGCAGCGATGCAACTGTTCGTATGGCCATGCTTTAAATGGGACTGCTGAAATGGTCTGGGTTAAAAAAAAAATCCTGCTCTCCCACCCAGAAATAAAATAAACCTGAGTTTTTCTAATGTGATTGCTTCAGTGGCCCCAGTTTGCATCTTGGCTCTAGAAACAGTTGCACTGGAAATGCTTGCATGGAGAAAAAAATGGGGCATGGAGTGGGAATAAGCAGAAGAGGGTAGGAACTGCTTAGATCTTGCAGAAATAAACATACGTTGATTTATCTTACTCTTTTATTGGGGAATATGCACCAACCTTACTTTAAACTTTATAGATATTCCAGCAGCCCCACTAAGGAGCACCTTCTCAGTCAGCCTAGCATGAAAAATAGTTGATTTCATCAGGAAAAAAAATACAGTTGAAGAAAAGCTTAGGGAAAGAAATGTGACAAGTTCCAGTAATGTGTTCCACTGCAATCAGGAATATCTAAATGAGGAACTTAAAAGGGTTTTGAAGAACACCAGTAAACAAGATTTCTTCTCTACCTGTCTGTAAAGATGTGTATTATATTGTACCAGTACAATACATCTATCAGTGATGTACAAATACCATACTACAACCACAGGATTGACACAGGGGAGATTTGACCTAGAAAATAGCCACCTTGTCAGGTCCCACTTTCAAATGGGAGAAAAATCTCAGTTCCTTTAACACAGATCATAGGTCCAGGCAGGGAAGAATTCACATTGTCAGATTCAGTTTAGACCACAGAAAACAAGTGAAGTAATTTCTAAAAGGTCCTTACTCCTTGCCATGAGTACATGAGTCATAGAGTTGATCTTATTTTATATATGAGGGTTCAGTTCTTGCCTCAGCTAGTCACTGCCAATGCGGGGACATGTGGGACATGGCATTCTGGTGCTGTTTCCCCTCTCCCACTTCGGGGGTGTGGGGGTGGAAAGAAGGGGGTGCGGTTGCTTTTGTACTGCTGCCCATCCTTCGGGGACTCTGCCAGGAGTGAACAGCTAGCTGTAACGGGCTTCGTCACGTCATTAGGAGCATCTGAGAAAATGTTGCCTACAGGAGGTGCTAAAACCTGCATTTGGGGTGGAGTGGGATGTTTGGGGTCCTTGACTCACCCCAGGCAGCCATCCAAGTAGGACCTCTATCAGAAGGAAGCCCTTCTGGTAGAGAAAGAAGGATTTCTGGCCAAATCCAGTGTAGTGAGTTGGGTGTTTGTTAAGGTAAGCACTGGCTGAGAAATACATGTGTAAAACAAGTTTGCTTTGCGGGAAGGCAAGAGTTGTGTCAATTTAGTGCGAAGCTTGTTAGATCAAAGTTTCCTGTGCTGAACATCCCCGTGGAGAGCCATCTATTCAGTGCTCTTGGCATCTACTTCTTTCAAGCTTCTAAACTTAAAAACATCTAAAATTACGTTCATGGTCTCCTAACATTATTCTCCCATGGAAGTAATTACTGCAATTATAGGCTACTTCTACAATGCTAAATGCATCTGATCCAAGGAGAGATCACTGGTGCCCTCGCCTAGTGGGGCAGAGGGGCTCAGGTCCACATTGCATAGGGGCAAAACTCTGCAGAGCAGACTGACTGCAGTGACAGATACGTAGCACGTGGGGCTGGATCTCCCCATGACACAGAGCGGGGCTCTGACGGACCTACAGTGCAGTTGTTTTTCTGGGTGGTTTTTCTTCAGTTCCAGCAGCTGAAATAGTATGAGCAGTGTGCCATATCAACATGGGGTGTTCTAACCTTTAGCTGAGGATATGTGTTGCATGTCCTGGGGCATGGCAAGACGGCATGTGTGAGCGTTTGAAGGTACACAGGTGTTGCCAGAGCAGCGTCACAGGATTGAGAAGGGTGGAGGCAGCTGAACTTGGTGCAGTCCTGCCCAGACTGCTCTTTGGGCATGATGCCTGCAGAGACCCATCTCTAAAACCACACCTTTGTTTTGGTTTGGAGGAAATAGATGATTCACTACCCCAAAGGAGAGTCTGGATGTAAATGAGCAGTTGTGCCTTGTGGGCAGTTGGGGCCCAAGATCTTCAGGTGAAGTTGGGAGCCAAGTTATCTGATGGTATAGATTTTCTCAGAGGGTCCATAAACAGAAACTGAGACAAATGGCACGATCTCACAAGGGAGTGCAGGAGTGCATGAGATAATCTCTGCTTTAAAAAGCTGCCCATGAGATGAGAAGGTTTAAATCCTCTCTAGACGGTGCAAGAACCCGCCTGGTGGGAGGACTTCCTGGGGGTGCCTTGCTCAGCGTATGACACCTGAGTGACCAGCCGGTGTCATAAATCCCATGCTAAACCCCTTGCATGGAAACACATGCGTCTATAAGGTGACGCCACTTAACTTTAAAATATAAGTTGAAAAGCATGAGATGAGAGCTTTTTTGCACAAGTATGATCTTACCGTGGGCGTGACCTGTGAACACTTGGACTTGGGGAATTCTGTGGGATTTTGATCACATTGCAGAATATTAATTTGCTAATTTACCAATGCAGATAAAGCTCTTTATGAAAACTGAGATAAGAGCTGTTAATCAGTATTTGCACAATACCAAAAAACATGCACAGTTGTTCCAAGTTTTCTCTTTGAAACACCTAGTTTTATTGAGACTGTGGGTAGACTGGGAAGTTTCTTCCAGAAAAGAGGAAGGATGAAGGAAGCCATGGCACAGCTGACCTGATTTTTCTTAATGCCTTCTTCATTCCTGGGGGCTTCTGAGCAGGTTGGGGCAGATGCTGGCTCCTTCAATACAAGCAGGCATAAGCCTCTGGCCATTTGTTTTCTTTCTGATAAACTTTTATTTGCCTTTAGCTTGCCTTTAACTTTCCACACTGTTTAATGTTTACCTCATTTGGCTTTAATTTTTCTTTTTTTCCAAATAATTTATTAAATAATTGAGGCAGTAATTAAACAGTGCTTCTGATGGTACCCATTTGCTGATCTTCAAAACTTTTGATCCGTATCTCACTTAGAATCACCACACCTGAAATCAGCTGCTGAACAGGGGTTGATAATTTGTTAAAGCAGATGTACTTTTGACAGACAACAATGTATTGCATTACCAGCATTAACAAAAAGTTACATTTATAAAAATAAAAAATGGATGCCTAAATGTACACATTTTCCATAACAATTGATTACATCATGCCAAGACAATACATCTTAAACTAGAATATTTTTAAATAAAAACTAACCATAACATACAGTTAAATTCATGTGCCCGATGAAAGAAATGTATAACCTTTATTTTTTTAATTGATACATCAGATTGAATGTTTTGTGGTCTCATTTCATCGTGCAGCAGCTCATTCGGAATGTCCAGGAAGACTAATTAACACTAATGCTTCTAAAGAATTTTCATTTGTGATGCTAATCTGTCACAAAACCAAAAGCATCCTCAGAAAGCCAGGGAAAAAAGTAAAGAGACTACATCTTGCAGCCAGCTTAAATTAGTGTTGGCTTGATTTGTCTTAATTGAAAGGTTGTTTACATCTCTTTTGTAAGTGTTTATAAAAGTTGGCAGACAGAAGAATAGCTGCCCACGTACATGAACAAAGTTTTCTTTTACTGAAGCTGTTGTATATAGTACTGTCATTAAAAAACCTTTTGAAATATTTCTGTACACACAGTCTTGAGGTATAAGCCTGTCTCTGTGTTTATGTATACGCACACACACACCCCCCCATGCTGTATTATTTATGCTACAGAGGTATTTATGCTAAGTCCTCATATTACATGAATATTTCTATGTGCCAATTCATTCTAGCAGCATACTGGCCTCTATTTAAATTTCTATGAGATACATGCAAGTTGGAAAAATACCTTAAGCACAACTTGTGAAAATGTCCTGCTCTTGCACTAAGACACACATCCTCAGATACCCCGGCTCAGCAGAAACGCAGTGCTTACATAGCTGAGCACCCGTAAAGCTTTATGGGGATGCATGGGCCCTGAGCCCTGGACCCAGGACTGGCGGGGTGGACCTCAGGTTCTTGTTCTCTGGTTCCCCACATTCACAGCATCTCAAGCCAGGCCATCACCCGATCATCATATATGGAAATTGTCCAACTCCGGTGATGTTGGATAGACCCCACCTAATACCTCCAGGATCCACACTGTCCACGCTGGTAGAGGGAGAGCGAGGTTTGCTAAGATTACATGGCAGCAAGCAGCTCCCAGCTATTCATGAACAGTTTTAAGAGATCTCGTCCTTTAAAAATACAGGATAAATATTATCGATAGGCGCACTGAAGCATTCCCAGACCTTAAATGAAACTTCTAGGAAAACGGGCAAAGAAATTAAGATTCCTTAGCAGAGCATAATTAAATTGCAGCTTAGTTCATAATGCTGGCCACCAAAGTTTGCTTCATTTTAGTGTTGCTAGACCATGTACTGCATGTAAAGACAATTAGCAGAGCAGAGAGAAAAGCAGCAGATGCTAGAGATGCACAGAGTTAGATGACTCATTATGTCATGAAGAAGAGTGAAAAGGTTGGTGTAAAAAAAGGAAAAGCTTGAATAGACCAAATAATTATTAAAGAAAGAATCCGAAGATTTCAGGAAAGGGTAGCGGAAAAATCAGAATCTTGCAGTGCTCTAAAAGGTGCGTTTGCCTGAACTGCAGAGAAACACCGACATACAGGATGGAGGCCCTGTTCTCCCTCCTCCTCCCCACTCCTGCCCCTTCTTTCCTTTAGGATTACCTGGTGGCTTTGGCGTGTTCCCTGTTGAACCAAAAGAAAATGTGTTTTAAAACTTCGTGAGTCTTTAAAAACTCCTCAACTGATTACGTGCTCAAAGGTAACTAAAAGAAATGATCTAATAACAGCTTCCTGAAGGCTTTGCTATGTATGCATATTTTACAGCAGTTTTTTGGTCTAACAAGACTAACTAGAAATAAGTATTTGCCATTTCGAAGATTTATTCTCACAAGTACCTGATGCATGTAAGGCAGAAGGCAGGTCTCATGAACCAGGCGCCTCCTGTTCTCAGAAACACTCTGCTCCACGGTTACGGTTCTCTTTGTTTCCTTAAAAACAAATGTAATTTGTCTTTTCTCTTGCCAATCTCATCTGTGAATTTGAAACTAAATGAAGTATCATTCTGTATGGCATCACTTCACTGACGGAGAATTAAGCATGTAAAAAATGTCAGGCTTTCCCTCTGCAGAAACTCAATTTTGCCCAGAAAACACTGTGGGTATATAATATATGTGCATTTCTGCAAAATCTTATTTGAGAGAAGCATTCGTAGGGTATGCACTAATATAAGTGACAAAAGATTCAGCAATGTCAAGTCCTGTAAACAAACCACTCCAGGGAAGTAACATTAACACATAATTGTATGTTTTTACCATGTCAGACCTGTCACAAAAAATAACTTGAATTGTGATTATAGTAATTAATTTTTCCTCTGCCGTTTGAAACATGCAAACTTATTATGGCAATGAGGATGATAGATTCTGACCTGCTATTTTAGCGCGTCATATATATACATTTCCGTATGAAGAATTATTACCAAAAGATGTTACGAGGATGAGTTCTACACATAAACATGTCTTTAAATATACCCACTATCTTTACATTAAGACCTGAAGGTCTTGAGAAAAAAAAGAGGGTAAGACTAGGCAAGAAAGATAAAGCAAAACAGAGCTTTTGTCCCCCAAATCAGGCAGGTCTAGAAATCACAGTGCTGGAAAACTGGTTTGTAGGGTATCGTACCAGTTTGAAAAGAAAGAGGAAAATGGCATTTTTCTGTCTGCTGTTGCAGTCCCCAAATTCTGTTAATGTGACCATCTTTGTTTCATTATTGCTGTATTAACAGTGTGTCCAGGGTGAGTGGGTGGCTGAGCTTCCAGCTCTGTGGCACTCCTCCTGTTTCGAAGCGGAAATTTCTATGTCTTGACATACAACTTCAAGAAAAAAAAGGGAAAAAAAAAAAGAAAGGACAGAAGGAAAGGTACTGATTCAGCTGATAGGAGACTATGGTAACACTGTTACCAAAGGCACCTATTTAGGTGCACTTATATTATGTAGTTTTGTAAATAAGCCCGAGGGGCTCCCTCTTTGCCGCCACCCCCGTCCCCGAGTCTCGCGCTCTGCCTGCCTGATCCCATCCGACAGTAGAGCTGATACCGCACTAATCCCCACAAGTTTGGGACTAATGAACTAACTGCTGGGCTGCCGCCACGGAGCTTGGTCCCAAACTATACTGTACTTCACACTCGATTTATTCTCCAGATGGCGAGACTGCGCAGCCCCGCCGCGAGGGACCACCTCTTCCACTGGAGTGTAAAAGTAGACGGATGTTGTTTTCTTTGCAGATTTGATAATTCAGAGCTAGGAACTCGTGAGGATGGTTAGTTATTAGGTTTAATGGGTGCCAATCGAGCCGGCAACTCGCGTATTCCCGTCTTTCATTTCAGTGTCTGTGTGTCTGGGTGGCAGTGGATTTGTCGGCGATGCTGCGTCACTGAAAGCTTTATCTTCTCCAGTTGGCGTAGCCATGCGTGGTAATGAACATCTTCCCGTGTCCTCCTCTGTGTCAAACAGAAGGGGTGCTAGAGTAGCCACCCTGACCAACGTTTTTTTTCCCAGTGGGTTTTCCAGCACGGGTTGCAAATTTAGCGTATTTTAGTAATATCACTGTTCACCATGAAGCTCTCTGTTGCCTTTCTTTCTTGTTCAGTTTGATAAAGAGCCCAGCCCACACGGGACCCAATGGGAATACCACCGTCCCAAGCTACCTGGGGATGGAATAGTTTACTTAACGATCAGGTTTATTTCTTTATCAGCTATTCGTTCATGACAGAGTATTATCCAATGTTGTAGTTCTCGTGTGAAGAACAGGGTAAATCATTTCTTTCACCATTCCTTAAAAATTCTAGTTTGATCATTCTTGGCAGGGACTTTACATACAGTTTGTAAAATGTGTTTATTCTTGCATCTACTGCTATAAAGACGTTATTCTATCATGGACTACTTTTTTCTGTACTACTACGATGTTGAAGTAGTTTACCTAGCTTAAAATTTTAGCTTTTCGCATGGATCCTACAATAAGAATAGCATCTACATTTCACTGCATAATGAGGCAGAAAAGGCTCTCCCTTTCCTCCATGTTTTTAGTACATTTAGTCAGAGGTTTTAGTACATTTTTTTATTTACCCATGAAATGTTTTATTGGAAGCCTGGCTGGGAACCTGAGATACCCCACTAACGTCAGTGGGATTTTCTCTGTTGTAGGAAGGGTAGGCACCAAGTCAGACCCCTCATGAGCTCCGACTTTGGCAACCAGGTCCTCTCAGTTTGTCCCACAATTAAAAACATAAACGGAATCCTGATGTGGAAACTATAGTGACTAGAAGTATTTTATCATGGAAGGGAAATGTTTCCATTCCTGGGGTATCTAGGCAGACAGATCTAAAACGTAGTGGTTCTAAGAAAATGCATCAATTCTCAACCCAACAGATGGCATGGGTGTGTTAACTAACATAGCAACATATTTTCTATTAAAATATGGGAAAAAACAACAACCCCCTCCCCATGTTTGTTGGTTGGTATAAATTCAGTGAAGTTGTTGGTTATTTTTGGGATACGTACCAGAGGGCTGCACATTTAGTTTATGTAAATTGATAACAGCAACAGCCTGTTAATAAGTGTTTTGTATGGAAATATACCTAGAAAGACACGATCTGTCTTTTTTGGGAAGGGAGTTTGCAGCCTGAGGAGAAAAATAGCTAATGAGACGGTCTACTGCTCATTATTATAATCTGAAAAAAATCATAACGAATTAGGCTGTAAATTTGCTAGAGATGTGCCTTCAGTTGGAATTGGATGCTGCCTTAGTGGATCATTTGGGGAGATCTTTCTTTTGCAAATTGGATCAGTGTGTGCTGAAACGGTGATAATCTGACTTTAATTAAAAGCATAAATTGGTTTGGAGCGTGTTTTTAAGCTAGCCTTCTGCATCATATCCAGAAACTTCGGCCCAGCCCTAGAAACCTGTTACCCCTGGTCAGAGAAGGGAAACCTAGGGGGTTTGTATTACCCGGTAATGCCATCATATGGTTCGGTTTACCCACTTCGGAAGAGCCGTTTCAGACGGCTGTGTGCCGGAGCTCTCTTCCAGCTGGACATGTTTGTAGTAAACTGCACGCATCTTTGTGTGGCTTTCCTAATGGCCCCAGTCAGAGTCCATTCACAGCAGTTCGAACATTTCGGGTTGTATTTTCCAGAGATTACCTCTGAACGTGCCCCTTGCTCGCAGCACGGGGATGCATACATGTGCGCCTTGTTCCCGTCTGTCCGATTAACGGGCATATGCTCCCAACCTTCGGAGAGGCACGGCTAGTAGCCCCAAGCTGAAGGCTGCTTGCTTCAGATTTCATTAATTTTCTGCTTCATTATTCCTTCCTTTTAACCAGTTAGAGCCATCGCTTGCTTTTCTCTAAACTTACCCTAATTATCGGGGGTCCCAGCCCTGTAAATCAGTACACTGCAGAGCTGTCTTAAACTGGCCTGGGAGACCCTGTTCTGATCGGACCTGACAACTGTAAGCTACTGTTCCCTCACACTGTTTAACTCAGACCACATTGGGAAACCGCCTCTGCCCCTCTCGCCGGCAGAGATTTGCATCCGTCTGGTTTAAATCTACTGTCATGTGCTGTCTTGTTGATTGGTATTAGCCTGGATATTAACTTTGATGATTTTTTTTTTTATTGTTTTTTCCCCTTGAGTTTGCCTGTTTTCTTGAAAAGCATCTCTATTCCGCAACTGCATATTGTTAAAGTTGTTCCTAAACCTCCGTCAGTCAGGAGCTTTAAAGTTTTATTAGCCCCATAAAAACTCTTCACAAATGAAATGACTTTTGATAAGTGTGCATTTTGACAATGCGAATTTGTTAGGGGCTGTTGGCGACTGGAAGAAATTTGGGGTTGAAACTGCAGTTGGCAGGAAGCAGGGAGCCCAGCACCCTCCGTCTCCCTCCCCTCTTCTTCTCCAGGCCAAGAAACGCGTTTCATTTCAGAAAAGCATGCAAGTATTCTTCATGCAAATCAAATATTAAACAGATTTGTAAATTTACATTCACAAAAATAGCAAACGGCCACGGGAAGCACATGTCTTCAGAGATTTTGTTTTGTGCCAGCAGGGGAATAGCTTTGTATGTGGTTCAAGACAAATCTACAAGTTATTTTGGTGGTGTTTTCACATGCGAGTTTTGAACTCTATTATGGGCTTTAACACGCTTTGGATACATGGAGAAAAGGAAGATTTATATAGCAAAACCAAAGAAG
This sequence comes from Mycteria americana, assembly GCF_035582795.1. Classification (NCBI taxonomy): domain Eukaryota; kingdom Metazoa; phylum Chordata; class Aves; order Ciconiiformes; family Ciconiidae; genus Mycteria; species Mycteria americana. The sequence continues at coordinate 162,724,382 of NC_134365.1, read as the reverse complement.
TATACGTACATCAGTGCTTTCTGACGTCCATGCTATTTTAGCACCGGCAATATAGAGATTAATTACAAAAGCAAATTGTTTTATGCAAATTTATTAACATGCCATTTTTGTGAGTGCAGACAGTTAGTGCAACACATTGTGGTTAGTATAAAGATTTGTGTTTGTTAGACGTGTTCAGCAATAGTGGACATGAAAGCCATGTTTTCTACAAGTGATGGTGTAGAAATACTTAGACGTAAAACCCGAGCATTTTATTTACCAGTTATAAAGAAACAAGGAAGGTAAAATTGCGAGGTGCTGGTGATGACTGCTTCAATAAAAGTCCAGGAGTGACAGACATTTGGGGGACACCAATATACTGGCTGTCTAGCTTTTTCCCCACGTCGTTTCAACAAGTTTTCTGCTCAGTGCACTTTTCTGTCAATAGAAAATAAGCTTTCTTTTTCTTTTCTTGTGCCTTTAAATACATATATATTGTAGAGAGAAGCAAGACTGACAGTTGTGAAAACCCTTGAAGAGTTTGACTTTGGCCATGCTGAAAAGTGTGTTAGGATAAACTCCGTGTCCAGCGGTCTTGCAGAAGAAGATCTAGAGGTGCTTTTGCAGTCCAAGACCCTTCCTTCAAGCATGATGCTGCCAAAGGTTGAAAATGTTGAAGAAATAAGATGGGTGAGTAGCTACCTGTTTACCAACAACACAGTAGCTTTTGGCTGAAGCTGTTGGGCCAAGTTCACACAGGCATAGAGATGAATGGCTCTGAGTTATGAGGAAGGCTGCAAATACCATATAATGTCATTGCTTGGCTAAGGTAATTGGGAAACGCATCCGTTTAAATGTGTGTAAGACATGCTATACAAAAAGCATATGTGAAACACCTTGCATTTATAAAGAAAACCAGTTTTATTTCTCCTGCAGTCAATGAAGAACCAATATTGATGTGTCAGAGTCTCTTATAAAAAATAGAGGCATAAATATCTGTCTCTTTTCTAAATACCCTAACATGCAAAATGACTGTCTACGTCCGTGTGCCTTACTTACGTGCATTGTAAGGAGGAGATGGGGAAACCATGTTAGCGACATATGAAAAAATGGGTTGGGGGGAAGGTCACTCCTTGGGGCAACTGAAGGAACAAACAGGAAGCTTTTAACTAGTGTTTTTAATTAGCACAGATATTATTTCCTGAACAGTTCTCTATTTCTTCCTTTTTAATTGCTGACAGGTGTGTTTGTGTTTCACGACTGACTTTTCAGCCAATAAAAACCTGAAATGTAAATGGTTGGCATGTCAAATTACTTAAGAAAACTTTGAAATAGGCCTAATTATGCTATAATTGTTTTAATTGTCAAGAAAGGGGGATGTTTGTTTAGATATACCATTATTTCTGTAACATGCCAGTAAAGGAATAATGCTTAATTATTCACTTCTATATTGTTGCAAACCGCTAGCCAAGCAACTAGCACACATGCAAACTGTGATGAAAGGCAGGCAGATGTATTAGGATCTATTTTAATCTCAGCATCTAACCTTGATCAAACCATTAAGATCAGGCGTGAGCGTACAACTGAGCAAATACGTTGAGTACGTGACGAGCCCCGTCCATTCCGTGGCACTGCCCCTTCGGCCTCCGCCGCTCACAATGGAAAGTACACCGTCCCCTTCCACCAACATTTAATTAAATTAACCGGAGTATACCTCTCAGGGTTTACAGCCATGTAAGTGTTAGACGTAACTTGTCAGTAATGAATATTCATGCTTCCAAAATGGCAGGGCCCTTGCTGCCACCACGTAGGTTTATCAGGGAGGTGGGATGCAGGGGCTCTTTGTCCCCTCATCCCCTTCCACCTTCCCTCTCGCTAACTTTGATTTCCGTCATGGAAAACAAGCCAGCCCCAACAACTTCTGCCTCATTGTCCACCTTTTGCTTCCCTCTCACTTTGCCTAACCTTTGCACACAAAGAGCGCGCTCCGCTCAACGCCGCTGCCTTCTTTTCCCAATCCTCCCCAAATTCACCCCGGCATGATTTTTCAGCCTCCCAGAAGCTGTTTATTTCCCCCGACACGTACCCCCCCCCCCCTTCATTTTTATTTATGTGCAGCAGAAAACCTGGAGGCTGATGCACAACTAAAAGATGGGCTTACTTGTTTTCTTTTGTGTGAGAATCTCTTGCTTTCCTTTTGTCCCTAGTGTGGGTACTTGTTTGACTGGCATGGCTTATTGGACTATAACAAGCGTAACTCTCCCTCCTTTGTGGCGGGACAATTCTCCCACAAATCCCGACCAGTGTGCATTCTTCCCGACACACTATTGGGTGTGCACTGGAATTGAAAGAATTGCTGAGGCCTTGCTACTTCATCCCCTCCCCAAGCTTTGTGGGTTTTTTTTCCCTCCGCCTTCTTTTTTTTTTTCCCCCTTTCTCCCTGAAATGAACACTTTACCGGGCCGGAAACATTTAATCGTCTCCTTTTGGGGAAAAAAAAAAAAAAATTAATTGAAACTTCTCCACTCGTTACCTTTTGTATTGGTGCTTATTGCAAATTTTTAAAAGAGAGAGAAAGGGAGACAATATTTAATTAAACGTGCTTTTTTTTGTTTGTTTACCTTCAAAACAAAAGATAGCAAAAATCCCAGGAGGGCAACTTTTAAAATATTTTAAAATAAAAGAAGAGCTCCGCTGCTTTAACTTGCACCTAAAATATAAACATGGTAGTGCTTTTTACTTTTTTTGTTCACTGAAAAAATAAAAATCAGGTAGGAGTCTTAAGAATATGTGCTGATGCCATTATATTACCTCCTTTTCTGCATTTGCCTGTATGAAGTTGACTGTTTTCTGCCGCTGTAGTACCTGCCATACTGTACACTCGCACGTGTGAATTGCATTGATTTTTTTTTTTTCTCCTTGCACATTTTTGGGTGGAATTCTCTTCTCCAAGGAAAAGTTACCGAGAGGGCCACGGTGACAATGCAAAGCAGGGATGGGAAGGGCAGAATTCTTCATCAAAGAAAGCTGTGATTTATTTTGGCCTAATTGTAAAGTTACTGCAAATTGCTGGAAAGCTTTTTTTCAAGATCTGGGTGATTAGATTTTCCTTCTTTTGGGGAGGGGCGGTGGGGGGAAGCTAAAAGGGGAAATAACACCTCTAATCCAGCTTCTGGTAAATAGGCTGCCAGCTTTTAAAATGAGTTTCCTTTCTATTAGTCAGAATATTATGCTAAGCCTTAAGCATTAGTTTTTTATGTTGCCATAGCAGCCTTATTCCTGCAGGGTTGTGACCTGCGATGATTACAGTACAAAGCTTATAGGGTCTTGAAACCCCCTTTGAAGATGAAAAGTCTTTGATGGTTTATATTTATGCAAATCTCTTAGATATGATTTACCCAACTGAGACTGAATGGAGAGATGATTAAAATTCCCTTTCCTTTGATATCCATTAATAGTCGAATATTCCTTAAATTTAAAATACATGCATATGTTATTTTTGTCTTTATTTACTAACATATTTTCACCGTACCTGCGATATGTTTATCTCTGCGCAAATTACTGGATCTGGACAGACATAATAGATTTACAATATAGAGCTGAGGGTTTCCCCCCCCTCTTTTTTTTTCCCCTTTTGAAAGGGGAAAAATCTGTGCAAGAGCTTTTGTATGTTTCCAGATGATAGATTTTGGAATTTGGGCTACCCCACTGGCAGCTCAGAGCTAGCTGTGAACTGGTCTCATGGAAAAAATTGGCAAGCTTTGGTCTTCAAAGAATTAAACTTCCTTTTTTAAGGCCTTCCTAGGTAAGCTAAAAAATTATGAAGAAAAGCCTATTGAACAAAAGGGTAACGGTGCCGTAATGAATAATACGGATGCCACTTAGAAGGCTGGGGAGCACTTCCAGTGATGGCAGTGCTGGACCTGAAACAAAACCGGACCTCAGGTACAGCAGCACTTCATTGTTTTCCAGGGCCCGCGGATTTGCATTTCACTAAGCCAGGGTGAGAGGTGCTAAGCCTGGATTTTTTTTTTGCAGACCAGCCTGGAAACTTAGAAATGTATGGGAATGCTGCAGTTTCGAATCGCAGGCCCTGCTAAAAGCTGGTTTAATTTTTTTAATTCTAAGGTTTTGGGGTGGGGAGGGGTGTTGTTACAGCCAGGTGAAAATTTAGCGTGTTATATATACATGTAGCCTGTTCTTTTTTTTCTCTCTCTGATAGCTCATACTGTCTAGTTTTAGTTTTCAGACAAATTCTTACATCACCTAAAAGGCCGAACACTTGTAGAACCAATGAATTTTATCCCCTTTGTGGAAACTGCAGTGGGCTTGCTCAATTTTAAGGTAAGCAGGTCTTGAAGTGTTCATATTTTGCCATCTCAGCAAACTAGGATAAGCAGAATACTCCCCAGTCTCCCCCTAATTTCATCAAAGAAGAGAGGTTAAAAAATACGAAACATATTGTTCAATCCCCTAAAACATTTGTACGTTTAACTCTCATGTTTGTATTGTAAAGGCCTTCATATATTCAAAATATTTCGGTGACAGAATAGTTCCAGATAGTCCATGCCAAATAACAAAACCTCTCTGCATTACTGTTATCATTTTTAACACACTTGGAGTGGAAACGCGCTTCGCCAAAGATTTGCAATACTCCCGGTGTTGCAATACACTTGGCTATTTAGTAGCTATCGAACTCGACTTTTGTATAACATTTAATTAGAAAAAAGAATTAATCATCAGTTCACTATTGCTAAACTGGCATCTTTATAATGGTTTCTACTGATAACATTACAATCAAATTTCATGTTACCGCTTTTCTGTGTGTACGATGGGGTGTTTAATGCTAAGATTAGAAGTATAATTGACTTTGAAAATAGCAAATATCTGAAGAACGTGCTCCTTTTTTTAGGGTAATTTGAGATCAAATCTTATTTTTAAAGTGCATTTTAATATAAATTACTCCCAACCTTTACTATCAAGTCCAGGTTTTTCAGAAAGGCAAGGCAGCGTGGTAGCGAAACGGGAGATCTCGTGCTTGCACCAGGAATTCAGCGTTCCCCTCCCAAGCTCGAAGGGCAAAGTTGCAGACCAGCTGAGGACACACACATCAGAAGTACCTCCAGAAGTACCGGCAGGCCTCGCAGGCAGCCTGCTCGTTTGATACAGCCATTTATCTTGCAACACACGCTAACCTATCTGGGAACATAATAAAGCAGTAACCAAATAGACACGCTCCTGTCTGGTGTGCATACGCAGAATTAAATCATATTTTAAACCGGCGGAGGTTTTTCTTCACCTACAGTATTTTATAGTGGAATTTTTAATATTGCAGTTCCTGATGTTGGCAGGAGAGTTGCCTTTTAAAGCACTCTGGTTAAGAATAATTTCTTGTCCCACCAGCTGCCATAGAAGAACACCCACCAGTAGAGCTTGTAATTACATCTGTCTCTCTCTGCATACCTTAGCCTTAAAAAATATGAATATTATCCAAACGTCGATATAAAATAGTAATATTTTGGAAATGCGCTTCTTTATAGAATAGCTACAGCAGCAAAATTTTGCTTGCTTTTATTTTAATACTTTTCTGCAGCACTTGTTGCATTTTTAACTTCCTTAGCTACTTTTTGCAGAAGACTTTAAATTGGCAATCCTATAAGGAATCCTTATATCCTATAAGGAATCCACAACCGTTTTAAACCGTTCATATTATTTATTTAATAAAAGAGATTCTGATCTTTATTTCTGTTTCTCATGCAGATATATTACATGTCAAACTAATCAAATGTAATACTTTTTGTTTGCTTTTAAGCAGTATTTGACAAATGTTTTGTTTCATATTGTTACATAAATATCTGAAGTACCGGTCCCAGTAATACCCAGGGCATTATGTCATCCAGAAGGTAGGGAATGTGCTACGATGTCCCGTATTTACACAGTCTAGGCATATAGGTGCTTAGGGAAAGATAATGTTTTCTCTTTTGCTGAGTCATTTTAAAGCACTGTGCATAGTCGAGCACCTGCAATGGCTTTGCTTAATAGGAGCAATTTTAGCTGAAGGATTTTGGTAACACTGAGTTGCTGTAATAGCCTCTTAGTCTCTCTGCATCCTGCGTTTCTGTAGAAATTAATACTCTGTTCTCATTTGAAGGCTGTCTGCGAAGAAGCACTGAGAACAGGATCTCAGGTTGGCTTTCATTTGGACGCAGTCGTCTTTGGAGGAGAGGATTTCCGTGCCAGCATAGGTTGTTACCTGTGTGTTTACTATAAATGTTAACGTATGGCATTTGCATCCGAGAAGCCCGATGTGACTTATGGCCATTACTTTTCCGACAGCAATAATTAAAGCGATGACAACACTTGATTCTGCATTTTACGTTTTCACTTTTCTCCTTAATTTTTTTCAGTGCAGAATGTATCACTGGCAAATTAAAACGCGGTCCCTGTGTGTTTGCAGGGCACCAACACTTTCTTGCACTTCTTGCCATGCAGTACCAAAAATTAATGAAAAAAAAACCCAAAACCTGTTGAGTCACTGAAATTATTTAAAAATACGATATTCATAAGAAACATGCACATGCTTTTAAGAACTACATTTAAAGTCCTAAAATTCCGGTGTCTGCTTCATCACTGTTGTACAGACAATTATCAGTCAGGCTTTTGACGTCATGCACAAATACTCTCCTGCTACATTTTGCTTTCATAAATTTACTTTAAATATGTCCCATGTCAATACAGCCACGTATTCATGTGAAAGCTTTATTAGCCTTCCTTAAAAATAAAAAGTATTTCACAATTTCTTTTATGAGAGGCCGCTCAGCTTCTTATTAATCTGATTCAGTTTAAAGATAAAAGTGCAGAGCTATCAACATTTAAATTAAAAATAAGTACGTTAATGTAAAAATTAGCACTGCTTTACTAAAATATTCCTTACAAACTGGAAATCTTGTCTAAATAGTGACCCTAAGGAAAGGGAACATATTATTATTATTTTTTCACACCAGCCTTCACATGAGCACGTTGCTTAGCTGGTGCCCTGTGAGCACATGAAGTCTCATGAATACTTTTGCTTCTTCTCCGAAGTCATCCACCATCATTTTTTCATCCAAATACTAAAGCTTAAATATTCAGCTTAGGACATCAGTTGTGACAAGAATCAGAACCAAGGAAAGTGTAATTCTATTCTCAGTGTGAATTTTTTAACCATTTAGTTGTACCCAGTATAGCAATTTGTGTAAGGCTTCTCTTGCTGTAATGCTTCTCACTGTACATACAGTGAATAATATAATCAAATAATTACTTCATGTTAGTCCCAAGTCCTCAGTCCTTACCAGCCAAAGCTTCCACTGACTCCAGGTTTACAACTTCTCATTTGAACTAAATCAAAATCTGAATTTTATAAGCCAGTGTTTAAAGAAAGAATTTTTTTTTGCTAAAGCAGCTTTTTTTTTCTCAGAAGAGTATCATTTTGACAATATAGCCTTGTACCCCTATTTGTTTTCTAAATTGGTTAAATGAAATCTCAAACTTTGCTTTTTTTAACATAGGAAATATTTAAAATAGAAAGGTTTAAGATGCTCTTGTCAGCTTTTCTTTGTTTGTTTTCATTGTTCTCGTAGGTGCAACAAGCAGCAAGGAAACTCACGATATTCTATATGCCAGGCAAAAAATAATAGTCACAGCAAAGGCATTTGGCCTTCAAGCAGTGGACCTTGTTTACATTGATTTCCGAGATGAAGATGGGCTCCGCAGGCAATCAAGAGAAGGTGCCTCAATGGGATTCACCGGTATGGCTTTCTGCCGATGTCTCAAAATAATGCATAGCTTCTTCAATTTAAATATATTGCTACATTTCCTGTCGCTTAGACAAATAACTTGGGTTTTGTTTCAGGTCATTTATTGAAAAACTCAGTAATACCAAGCTCTTCTATGTTTATTAGCACCTTTAAAACTGGGGCTGGCAATTTTGCCTGAAAAGTCACAGGCTGCTTTTTAAAACCACGTCCCATGAAGCGTGTGACTGTTTTTGAAGAGAACTTGGGGTAGAGGCTGTGCAGTGATTCCTCCCATCACAGAGCACGGGAAAGGCGATATAATACTCTGCAATGACCACTCTACAATTGCTTCTTAAAATACGTGGTTCCCTTTGCCCTATGTTTTTTTAAACGGCAGTTGTTAAAAAATACTTTTTAGGTGAAGGAGTTGAAAAGCAAATCCCGTATGCTAATTGCTAGGGGAAAGTTATTTTCTTATTGTTTTCTTTGATTTGTTTTTCATCTCCTGGCTCCCCTCCCAGTAAGTGCTGGTGACACCTACGGGTATTGGCAGACAGCAAGAGCAGCAGGCTCCTTGCCCCAGCGTCCCGTAAGGCAGCCTGTTACCCTGTGATTGGTGTACCGGATCACTCGGACACCCTGGTGGGACAGTGCAGCCACCAAAGATTGGGGGTTTGCGATAGAAATCAGCCATTTGACACATGCATTAGAGAATTCTACCATGTAGGATGAACGTTTTACATTATTTGTCTCTGATCATCATTCAGGATATACGTACGGTAGTAGTACATCTCTTAGGTTTTTGTTACCAAAGGCATGGGTCCTGGTGATGCCCTCTAGCAAACTATATTTTAACAGTTAGTGGTATATGATATCTTAAAGCACCAAGCAAAAAAACAAGCGTTCTTTTAAGTGATCTCGACACGCCAGTGAAAGAATAGCAATCAATGCTCTTCAGCACAAACTCTGCCTTACTGTCTGTTGAGCTTCAACATTTGCAAAACCAGATCTCGTTTCAGAGCCAAAACAGTTAGCTCCTCACAGCTACATTATCCACGTCCATGTGGACTTCCACCCTTCATTCATCTGCGATTGAAGTTGGGAAAACAATAGAGCTCCTGAATGGTAGCACCTGCTGATGGCTACCTAATCTCGACCAATATTTCCTAGCTTAAGGAAAGGCTTGATTTTTGAAAAAACTTAAGCATCTGAACCTCCTGTTGACAGAAGATGGAGTTGCAGATGCCTAGCACCTTTGAGAGCACGCTTTTTGAACGCTTAATGTGTATTTAAATACTTAACTCGGGCTGCCAGTTTAGGAAATTTAGAAACGTTCAGCATAAGCGACGTTAATGGTGGTTTGGACTCCACTGGCTTTACGGTGGAAGTTGTCTGACACCAGGATAGGGTCCAGATAGGAGACAAATAAAAAGGTCACATGTGGCAATTTAGGGCGTAAAGTGAGTTTCTAACTCAGCCATAGATGTGTCTTGCCTTTCCGTACGAGGAGTAAAGATCTGTAAAAGGTACAGACTTCATTAAGGTGAACTCACAGCTCTTGCTCTTTGCCTCCTGCCTTTCCGCAACTGTCATCAACACATTTCCAAAATCCAGCAAACAGCCTGACAACCAATCCAACCATAAGTAGAGACCGGGCAATACTGACTTCTCATTTGGTGGCCAAAAAAAAAAAAAAAATTTTTTTTTAAATCTGTTTAAGTCAAAATAAAACCACATTTTTCGTATCTTTGGTAAAAAAGAAAAAAGCATATTTTAGGTCGATCCAAAATGTTTCACTTGTTCTTTTGTTTCTTTTGCTTTCAGTTTATCTAATGTTTTTATAATCTTTCTTGCTTGCTTTGGTTAAAATAAAATGTCATTTAAAACTGAAAGCAAAAACATTTCATTCCAAAACTATATAAATTAAATATTTTAATATTTCCAATTTAATATTCATCACAGAAAATTACAAATGGGTCTTAGCTTAATCCATGACCTTGCATAACGCAGAAGTCTGCAGATCGTATTTGCCACTGACAGTCCTCTGATAACATGAGAGTAAAATACTGAAATGTCGCCTTAATAACAAGTTCAAAACATGCGATTTTTGTTATTTTAAAATATTTAAGATCCCTTCCTGCTACTTTTTCACAAAGAATCAAAATTATTGAAATCAACAGGACTGAAACGAGCTGAGGCTTCCGAATTGCTCTCGTAGCTGGGGAACACACACTTATTTGCATGCGTAGGGCCAAATTCACCACCCTCAAAACTAATGCAAATCCAAAATATTCAGCAAAGTTATATGTCCTTGGATTTTTCCCATATTCAGATTTAGACCAGTAGAATTAATGTAATCAAATATGTTCACTCAAGATTAAACAAGCAAAATAACATAATGAAGAATTTACCAGCTATTTAGTTACTATTGTGACCCTCATTGCTTATTGTAGCCAAGTTTTCTTTTCCAGTTATCTTAAAAGCAGCCTGTTTTTCCTTCAGTGAGTGTGTTTACATAAAATCAAATGTTTTCAGATGTAATTTAGCCAAATTAATAGATCCTTTATATGTATATTTATATATTTTTTTTAATATATATATATATATTTTTTTTTTTTTTAGGGGGAGATATATATAGATATAAAGATATCTCTCTCTCTCCCCGCCCCCCCCGCCACATACACATACGCATACACACCCAGCAAGATGTTTTACAATACCAGAACCCATGGACTTAAAGTCAGTGTGTTGCCTATATAAATGGTCATCAGTTTTAGGAAAGTTTATGTAAAAAATGAAGTAAACCTTGCCATAAGCTTTAACAGCTGACTTAGTCATTATAGAAAGTCCTGTGCTACATGCTGAGAAGCCAGATATAAATACGAAACACTATAGGTTTCCTCTCTTTTTGCAGTCTTTTGTAGAAGACTAAAATGACACCATCATACAGCTACCTAAAAGACTTGACAGGTATTGATTTAAAGCACGATATATCAAGTGGTACTGTAAAAAGGATTTCATGGTCATAAATTTTAATGTCTTCCAATTTTGCACTCTCTCAGTAACTTGTCAATAACAACAATTCTGTTTAAAATATTTGCTTCATTCCTGCATGGCATTATGTCTATTATACAGTTATTTGGATACATAATCTGTGACAAAAATCAACTGAGTGCTATAAATCAAAAGTTAGATTATATTCTCTGTAAATTGTTCAGTAGTGTTTTAATCATAAAAAGTATAGCTTCCTGCTACAGATATCTTTATCAAAAGCAAATCTTTTTACAGAAATGTTTTACACTTTAAAAAATCATGTATAAATATTTTTATTTTTGTTATAATTGTAGGCTGACTTTAAATATAATTTTAAATATATTCTACATTTTCCCAGAAAGTTAAGCTCCTTAGGATTTTGCAGGAATTATTTGTACACCCTTCAATTTTCGAATTAGTAGTTTAGCTGGGGAGAATTTGTTGTATTACAAATAAGGAACATCATAATCTTATTAATGGTGACATTTGATTAAATTGACTAAAAAAGCTGTGATTAGACCCAATGTAAAACACATTAGTTAAGAAAATTTGTCTCCATGTAATTTCTTGCAAGAAATACATTTCTTACTGAATTTTAAGCTTTACCTATTTTTAAGCTATCTTTTAAATAGTTATGACGTTGACATTTGAAACTGAATATTTGGATGCCCATAAGATCATAAACTAAAGGTCGTTTAATAGGAAATAAAATAAAATTGAGCTACTTATGGCTTTTTAGCAAAGAAACGTAGCAACACTAAAAAATTCCTGTTTCTTTTCTCATTAAATTAAGTAGATTGTGCTGCTGCATCCCCAGATTTTGTTTGTACTCTGTGTTATCACTCAGACCCGCTGCAGTCTGATAAAAGTAATCCCAGGTTTTTTGCAGCGGTGATTTCATTTAAAATAGGTGTATCTCTGCGGTCACGCCTGAGACTTCTTATACCAAGTGATGGGCTGATTTCTAACGTACGGCTGGCTTAACGTCAGTAAGAATATCGGAGCAGACCCCGTTGTGCGCAGGAAGCCTCCTTAGGTCCTGACGCTTCAAATTTTCCTTGCGTGCAAAAATCTCGCTCCCGCGAGAGGCTGCAGCGGGCGGCGGGACGGCGCGGCTGTGGGACCCTCTGTGTGCAGGAGACTGCTCCCTTGATGGCAGGTTTGCAGGACCGGGCTCATCCCCCTAACTAGTTTTGTTATCTGGCACGGGGGAGAGTCATTTACTCCGCGGGAAGCTGGGAATTACGGTAGCCTCTCTTTATTAAAACACTTTGAAAGCAAAGTGCAGAAATCACACCGGTCTGTGAAATTCCCTTAGAAATGAACTAATAATGTCAAATGTTACACTTTTAAAACTGTCAAACAAATTAGATATGTATTTGTTTTAAGGTAGCTAAATACAATAACAGATTAAAACGGATTATGTGGCTGTCTATTCACGTTTGAAAATCTCTAGTAAAAAAAGGCAACATCTATTTTTATTTTCTTAACGTACGTTTATACAAGAAAGGATTAAAAAAAAAAGTGCTTCATAAAACCTCAGGGCACCGCTGGTAGTTGTTTGATATACCAGTGACTAAACAAATATTACAACCTACCTGCAACTGCTAACTATTGCAACAACATTTTAAACAACATTGAGGATTTTATGATGCTAAGCCAATACTGAGAATTTAGGGCATGATCCTTAGGTGACTGGTAACTTTTCAGTCCTACAAATCTCTTGCCATCTTCTTCAGATCTCATTTGCCGAGCACATTTTAATACAGCTTATTTAAGAGTGGCTGGAGCTGTTATTTACATAGTTAAATTCAGAGAAGCATTCTACTTAAGTGTTATTGACTGCCCTGGAGAAACAATTGCACCTGAAACGACTGAGAGAAGATGTATGGATTGAAATGGGGAGGGAGGAGAAAGAATCGTGGGTTCTTTCAAACTATCCTGAATGCAAGCACAGCTCAAGATATTTTTATTCTTTAAAAAATCTGGCAAAAGGCTGTCTGCGTGTTGTCCAGTTTAAAAAATAAAAGAAACCAAGTAAAATAATTAGTTAAAGAGCAAGAAAGTCTGCGAGGCATATGAGAGCCTCAAGTGGTTGGAACATTTTGCTTGAACATCTGTTTGTCGATGCATGATTCTGGTGTTATTAATCTTCTTTGTAGGTAAGCAGGTGATTCACCCCAACCAAATTGCTGTTGTCCAGGAACAGTTCTCTCCGAGCCCTGAAAAAATAAAGTGGGCACAAGAACTGATTTCTGCTTTTGAAGAACACCAGCGATTAGGCAAGGTAAATATTTTGTTAATATGCCATAGTGGAAACCAAATTTAAATAATAATATTTAAGATTCAGAAAGATTGGTGATGGCTCTTTGCATTTATCTTATGAAGTGTGCTGTAACTGAGAGTAGTGCTCGTGAAATCTGTGTCTGGATAGACTATAGAGTGTATATTTATTATAAATGTGTCACTTCCCAATGTATTTACAAATAGACCAGCTGTCTTTTTCTCCCCCCCGTTTTAACTTTAATTCTTTGATTACACAGCCTTTTGAGTACCTGCATATATCTACAGCGTCGGTGAATTAAAACCGCTTCTCCATTATGCTGCAGAATCACGGTGCTACTGTCATAGGAAAATATTTGCAAGCAAAAGGCAGGTAGCCTGGCAGACGACTCGGACTGCTTGTGCAGACATCGTTTGTGGAAAGAAATAAACAGATTAGGAAGTCTTGGTTTTCTAAAAAATCTCTATGTTGGTAAACCTGTTTCACTTTTGGGGGTTTGATCCTGCAAACATCCCTAGTAGTGAGTGAATTTCCTTTTGAGCAGAACTGCTTGCAGATTGTGGTTCTTAATCATTAAAAATGGGAATGTTTTATGTGCATTTGTACCAATTGCTGGACCTGAAATTTGGATAGAGGAGAAAGCAAATTAACACTAGAATATGATTGTTCCTAATTTAGTGCATCATTGAGTCTCACGTTTCCTGCTCTGTGGGTTTCTGCTATGTAAATATTGCGGTGGTGATGCACAATCTGTCTCCACTTTGTGCCAGTAATACTTAAATTAGGGGTCGCCTGAAGGAAGATTTTATGCTAGTTGCGGCATTGTCAGTTAATTATCTTAAAGGTTATTTGCTATAATCCAGTTTGCCTCTTTTTGAAAGAAAAAAAAGTTGCAGCTAAATATGTTTATCTTAGTTGCAGCCAAGCCCGGGCTAGTTAAAAAGCAAAGTCCCGATGTCAGAACGGGGAGCGCAGATGAGCGGGAACGGTTTGCGTGTGCTTGTGTGGCATTCAAGTGGGAGACAAATCTCTTTGGTCGTGAAGTTCATATATAAGACTGTGCATAGGGTCTCGCTTTCTCCGGTGCCATATAAAGGTTTTCTGTACATTTCTTCGCTTTCTGGTGGGTAGAAATAGATTGGCGTGTGTGCCTTCCCCGTTCCCCTGCATTTCTGATACTGCAGATGTTGTGCATTAGAAATGCTAAAAAGGTCAAAGCAGAAACGATGCTTTCATCTCAGGGTAAAAGTGTGACAAGGTATTTGCTACTGCTCTGCCCTTCTCTTTGCCCGGCTATTGCATCCCCTCTGTGGTACCTGGGTGTTTCCAATACGTGCATGACTATGATATTTGGGTGCTGTCCTGAGCAGTTATTTCAGGGTATATTAGGATGCTGTATGCCTGTATCTCTTTGTTCTGTTCCCTCGATTTTGAAATGTAGATGTCTTCTGAATCATGCAAACGATTCAGAAATAGAAAATGTATGACTGCTTTTGCCCATTATTCCGATTTACAAAGCTTGGCTCTCTTACAAAAGGCATCGTTATAAACATACTGCTGGTGCAAATGTGTAGGCAGGTAGATGCAGAAAGAAAAAAGTCAGACGACATACTCAGCCAAATATTGTTTATGTTTATGATGTGTATCATACTATTCATTCTGCTGAATTTAGGGTCAGAAACTCACCTAAGGAATACCCCTGTCATATGAACAATCAATGAGGAGACTGGACTAAATTTAACTCTAGTCCCAGCGTCACACAATCTTGAAGCCAAACACATTGAATGTTGAAGAATTCTCTATTAGGCAAGCATTAGTCTTTGGATTTGTTTTGAAGCTGTTATTTTACTGACATAATGCTGGTTTCTTGCTTATATCAGCCATTCAGGGGGGTTTTGTTTGGGTTTGGGGGATTTTTTTTTTTTTAAATAAATGCTTTTAAAATGGGTTATAAGCGTCTATAATCAGCTGCAAGAACAGATTTGCTGAGGGTTTGTGGTTTGGGCTATTTTTTTAACCAACCAGGTTGCATGCTTCGTATATTTTTGCATGTAGCCGTCTGTCAATAAAAAAGGACTGGCAGGTTAATATGTGAACTTCTGGATCTTGTATCACTGCCGTATTGCCGGGCTTCGTAACAAAATTGGAAAAATAGTTTTCCGTGTAATGCTGCAAACTTCTTAACCAAGTTTGCAATTTGGTATTATAAATGTGTCAGTAAGAAGAGCTTGGACGGTCTGATCACTTAATTTTTTTTCCAAAGCAAACATATCTCACTGAGGGAGCCTCTTGCTCCGCGTCCTAGCGACATGCTAAAATGTAAGTAATAACTCTTCCCCTACCACCTCCTGACAAATACTCCACACAGCGGTTTTAGTAATCCTCGTGTCCTAATGAAACACCTCTTCTGTTTTCCTTTTCCTTTTATTATATTAAAGTGTTCATGTCAGTAAGACTAAAAATATAGCTGTGGTTAATATGGTTGAGACTTGCATGGTTTTGCCATGTTATTAATCAAAGTTGAAAGCCTGGAAAAAATAAATGTGAGGGATTTGTGCGGCTGTTTGTGTGGTAGATAAGTTACTGGTCTGCAGTCTCTGGGATCATAGGTTGTTATGAATTGGGTTTAAAGTTTGATGCCCGTAGTCAAGAAAATTTTATATCAAAATACAATAAGAAGCTTTTATAATCTATTCCAGTTTGAGAGCTACAATTGCCGTAATCATCTTTCTTTGAGAGAAGGCTGAACCAGGCTACTTCATCCTGGAGGCTGAAATGCTTTGACATAGTAGCCCCCAAATGTGAGTACTGAGGTCAGGAAAAATTAGGATCTTGGATGAGCACTGCAGAATTGGAGATGCTGTGACAGTATCCAAACAGAAGGAAATTAGAGAGCTAACCATCTAGCCAGAAGTATTTGGGCTTACTTTACGGTAAGTCCTGTTTGAGGGGTTGTTTTGGTTTGGCTTCCAGGTTGTTTTGATTGTGGGGTTTGTTTGTTTTTTACATTTCTAATCTGACTGAAATATCGAGGAAATATCTAGGAAATAAATGGTAATGTTGTGTTTTGGACAATTAGAAGCCAAATGTTGAAAAAGTACATTTTGTATTTTATACAACTATTTTTAAGTGCTCTCTTTTGTCTAGAGCTTTGAGATCTAAAAATGAAAAGTGCTTAAAAAGAAAAGTATTAATTCCATATCATTTCAATATTTTTCCAGTAGAATTGCATTACTAGGAGATATGATTTTCAAAATTTAAAAATTCATCCTAAAGAAAGCAGGCGTAGCAGTTGGGAAAGTCTAAGTATAAGATAAATGTCAGCGTGTGTTCAAAAATGAAAAAAAAAGGGTAATAAACATTGTTCTGGTAGTCTAAAGGACAGTTTCGGTTCTAAATTTCTGAAGTACTTGTACCGCATTAAACAGGGAAGTGATTTTATAAATCCAGATTAACTGAGTCCAAGGGGGTAGAGTAGTGGGAGAAGTTACTAGCTTATTTCAAGAAAAAGATCTGATTTCTATCAATGAAGGTACAATAGTCTTTACTATGTAAGTAACTCCTCTGTTTACATTACCAATACACCGGATACAGGAATATAATCTCTTCTATATGTACTTAGTGTTTATATATGACAAGAAAGTAAGACATTGAAAATGTGTTTTTGAGCCATTCAACATGTAAATACATCAGGCACAATATCGTTATTGTAATGGGATCTTCCTGAATCGTCTGGTTTTTAAATAAAATTCAGACAGGAAGAAAAGCAGAAGAGTAAAGTAAGAGGTTGCTTACACATTTATCTCATGTACTAATTTATAAATGCTTTCAAAGCATCCACACATTAAACCAGGGAATAGCTAAATGCTGCTGCCGAAGTCACCTGTCAGGTAAGGATTATTTAGAGTTAAGGGAAGTAATTCACAAACCCAAGCTGTAATATGGGTTGAATATTTTAGATCCCACGGGGCAAAACAGAAGAAATATCTGTACATGCCACATACGAATGCACCGTGCTTCTAAGACCTTTAGCATATGTTTCTTGCATTATATTCTGTGCCATTGTATATCATGTTCCTGGTGGCTGAGGAATAATATATATGAACTCCAGCGATTTGACAAACTACACAGTTTCTTTTACAGACCTTTCCAGGATTATGAAAAATCTTAGGAATGCATTTATTTACACAGCATCTACCCAACAAAGGAATGGAAATTTCCAGCAGTGGCTCCCTTATAGTGCTCTTTGTTTAGGAAAAGCTACCCCAAGCCACTGTATCTTGGAGACGATGCGCCTTCGTGCTTGGGCCAGATCCAGCTCCCACCGCTGCCCGGGGAGGTCTGTCCCCGCTGCCCTCCCTCTCCCAGCAGTGCCGCGGCCCCCGGGAGGGCTCTCCGTGTACGGCCCCAGCCACGAGGGATCCAGCCCGTCCCAAACCAGCCCGTGGGTGCTGGGAGAGCAGGAGCGTGCCCCGGGGGTGGCAGGCCCCTCCGGGCTGCCTCCTGGGAGGGAATGTGCTGGAGCATCCCTCTGGCACGGGGCCGCGCGGGACCCCATCGACCCGCAGGGGTTATATCGCACTTTGTAGGGCATTATATCTCAGGGCTTTATGCGGAGCTGGAGGTGAGGAAGCAGCCCGGCTCCCCGCTCCCCTCGGCCAGGACAGACTGCAGGCAGAGATTCCAGGTGCCACCAACTAAGCTGGATCCCATCCCGGGGCGATGCCGGCAGCACGGGGTACCTCTGCGCACGCTGGGCTGCAGCGCTGTCAGCCCTTGCTCGGAGGACGCAGGGCATTTGCTGTCGTTTATGTTAATTAGGCAATGTGTATTCCTCACGCTGCAGAGTGGGGGTTCAGGGATGTGTGATAAATTGCCACCTCTTATGAGCGTCAGCCTTACGAAGTATAGGCTCAGGTGCATCTCTGTGCAAAGATGGAGTGCGCTGGTGGGATTTAAGCATGGGCCACTGTGATGTTGTTTATCTTTTTACAAAGTGGCCAAGTGAAATTTTAATGTGAAAATTGATGAGTAAGTAGAGATGGAGAGAGCTCATATTAGTACTTAAAGTTTCTCTATACGATTTTATTATTTGAAAAAGATTTTAGAAACGTGTTTTGTGTCACAGTTGAAGGCTTTTCTCTTAGAAAGATCCATCTGGGGGCAAATTTCGAACCTTTACAATGGAGCAGAAGGGGCTGTAGTAGCTAATTGCTTGTGCTATACTGGTTCCCACACTGGCGCAATCAGTCCTGAGGGAGTTATGCCAGGTGGGGAGAGAAGGAGACAGATTTTACTACGCGGGGCTGCAAAAGCTCCTAAGCAGGGCAGAAACTCATACAAAACATTTTCTTGCCAACTCCCCCCCACACTCCCCAGCAGGCATTCGGTGGCTCTTAATCTGTTTTCCTCCACTCATTAAAGACCTGTGTCCAAAACGTGGGGGGAGAGGGACTCGGATGGCACTTTGACATTTCCCGCAGGGAGAAGTTTCTCTGCAAGCCGGGAGCAGAAGGATGGATGCTGTGCCCCTCCATAATCTTTCCACCCGGAGGTAGCTCCTGGAGGACGCAGCTGCTGTCCCGGGGGACGCGGGCCCTGCAGAGGGCACGGGATGGCAGCCCTCTGGGTTCCTCCTCAGCAAGGCATGACCCCTCTGTCCTTGTCGCCTCGAGGAGGTGTATGCAGGATCTCGGTGAGACAGGGTGAGTGCCCTCGCTTTTGGAAGGGCCGTGCCATGCCGGCACGCTCCCAGTGCAGGTGATGCTTTTTTGCAGGCACGCATGAGGAGACATCCATCGCTGCAGACACCTGCCCACTGCCATGCCAAAACCTGCTCTGCACCAAGCAACCCACCGAGGCAACTACCCACCTCCCAAATCCCTCTTTAAAAAGCATTAACAAGCGCTCACGAGCCTCGTTTCAATTTCCAAAGCAGGATCTAACCAGAGATGTAATGTTCTGACCAGATGGCTCTTTTTAAGGCTTACTGAGGGAATTCAGAAGCCTGTACAGCCAAAATATTGTTTCAGTTAATTTAAGTAGCAGCGGTCTTGCTGCCTCTTCACTTCTCTCTGTGCTAGCTGATATTTCCAGGGACCTGGAGCAGCTCTCTGCAAAAGCTCCGTCAGCTGAAATAGAAAATGGCAGTAAAAAACGGCTGTTCAATCCTATTCAGAAAATTAATCTGAAATTAGAAAAAATATAGACTACAAAAATAATGGTGATTCCATTCTTGTTGACAGAATGAGCTTCACTGTTTTTACTTTTCTTGCCTGTGTTGTATTTTATAGCTACCTTCCCCTTCAGTATGAAATGCCTTTTGTGTGTCCTGTAGTCATTTACTTCCAGATGGAATTTTCTAGTCTATATTTAATAAATTGATTCCATGACTATAAATCTCAAGTTAATTCTAAATGACTTAATTAAGGGCATCTGAGGATACTGAAGCCTTAATATTAGTTACTTTTCATTTTTCCATATAATAACCATGATGCTCACTAGGGGAAAAAAATGCATGGTTGGATAGGATGTTTGTCCAGGAAGCTGCTTTTGTGCTATAAAATAAAGATTTGCTTGGCAGCAGCAAATGTGCTCTCTAGGATTCTTCCGTTCCCGATACATTATAAGACGGAGGATGGAAACCAGTGGAGAATATTCCTGATTTCTACGACTTTCTCTGTTTCTTTAATTTTATTCTTTCCTACTCTAGAGAAGCACACAGGAAGGCAACAACCACAATGAGAAGGAATGAAAGAAAACATAAAGACGGCAATAAAACCCCTCATGTCTGCCTTTCATTCAGGGATCTTGAACAGGCTGTTTGCTCAGTGAGAGGTTGAGAATTTGGTGGCTTGAAGGAGTTTCTGGAGCTGGACCAAGCAGGATCCCCTGGCCCATCCCAGCCTAAACGGCTGTCCCCAGTGGTTCAGGCAGCTTGGGGGGTTGTAAGAGGGAAAAACAGCTTGTCTGGCTCACGCAGCAGGGCAAGACCCTTCTCCATGGGCTGGGAATGGTAATGTCTGACGGAGGAGAAGTAAAGGACCTTGTAGGTCCCTGTTCTTCATCTTTCCTGCCCCACTGTGGACTTGAGGGATCACAAAGTCCTTCCTATCTGTTGAGCTTTAGAAAGGGCTTTTTCTGTCAGAGTGCTTGTACTGCTGCTAGGGAGTTATTTGAGGTAAGAATTAATCTCTGTTTCATGTTGTTGTTGCTCTTTCTTTCTCGACCTTTTGTGTCCTTCCATCTGCTCCTAGAGGTAGAAGCATATCTCATACAAACAGGCCTGCTTCTGGCATTACAAACTGATTTATCCTCTGAACTAACTAACTGCTTCTGCTCTGGTCAAAGTTTACACTGGTGAAAAGCAACAAAAGGTAGTGATATTTAATGTTTTCTTCATATCAACAAAATGGCTATAGAAACTTGCTGGTGTTGATACTTTGCAGAATTCCCTCCCCATCCATCCCTTCTTTCAACAGATCACAGAGACCCACTGGGCATCTCCTTTTCCCAAAAAGAAATTTTTGACAAACCTTTTCAGGGATCATTTATTTTCCCCAAAGATTTTGTGCATGTGTCTTTCCTCCCATAATGTTGCTAGAGAAAAGGGGCGAATGTCAAAGGGTTCAAAGGAGAGGATACAGAAATAGGTAACCCAAAAAGCTCTGTTTGTATAGCTTGCTGTGTGTGGAGTCTTCGGTTTGTCATATGTGACTACACCAGTTATTTGGGCATTTCCTACGTACTGCAAAGATGCTAGAAGGCGGCCAAGAGTTGTGTCTCAACCTGGTCTGGAGGCAGGACAGGCCTGAGCAGGGAGGAGTGCGAGACATTATCTTGTTATAGCCTGAAAAAACATGCTCAGTTGACCCAGGTATCATTGAACACCTCCTAGCAGCTCACTAACTTTTGGAAGTTCCTCACTAAACGGTGGAATCATGACCCAGCTCTTCATGATGGCTCTTTGGCTACAACTCGCAAAAGAAAAAATTAAACCTGCATTCAGCACCATCACAGCTGTTAGCTTATTTCCTACTCTTGACTTCCCCAAAAATATGGTTTCAACCTTCTGTTTCAAGGGAAAGTCATTCCTTTGTAGTCAGCATAATCACTCCTCCCTCAGGCACAGACCCAACTCCATTTGCTGTGACCAGGACTCTCTTCTCTTTTGTTCATTACCTGTAAGCAAATCCAAGTGTTCTTTTTAAGCCCCAAAGCAAAGATTTCCAAATTTCCTCTGCAGGGGGTTGCTTAAAGAATGTCTGTTTTCATTTAATCCCAGGGGAATTATCTTCCTGAATGCCGTGCTTTTTAGGGGGACCCTTTGCCATCCACCTTCTTCCTTCCCTCCTCAGAAAAGCAAATCTGCCCTTCTTCCAGAGCACAACACTCTCATTTCCTTGTAGCAGCTTAACATTGTGCAGGATTAGAGATAATGTTCTCAGACCCAAGCAGATTTTGGTGGGTTTATTCCATGTATTTTTGTGGTCTCCAAAAAGTCATAACTGGACTTTTGGGACTTAGAAGCGAGCCACTGAATTACCATGGAAAGAATTCATGTTTCTCAGGTAACTATGGATCAAGGATTTCTTGTGTCTGTGGACTTGAGGATGCATGTCTATACGTGTTCTCCATTTCCCCTTGTGGGAGGTACGCAAGGTTTGCCCTGGCCAGCTGGCATGGCCCATTCTGCTCGTTTCCATTTATCCTGGCATCTGCCTGCGAGTGCTGATACAGGTCATAGGGGCTGGAAGGAGACTTACATAATTACTTATTTAGACAATGGCTGTATTCACACACAGCCTCTGGCCCACGCTACCAGAGCGGTGTGGGAGCTCTGTGATTCATGACATCTCCTAATGGGGAAGGGGGTGGAGGAGAGAAGGGTGGCTGGCTCACTGGTCCCCCTATGCCCATTTCCCCTAGGTCCTCGATGCACGTCCTCTCAGAAGGCAGCCAAGTAGGGCGAGGAGGTAGCCCGACTGCCACGCATTCATTGCAGGGATCTGGTCTGCAAAGGAAAGTATTGCTAGCTAAACCATTAAGAAAAGTAATTGAAGAAAAAGAAATCTTCATCAGCAGGGCAGTATTTCCAACCCTGTGCCAGCAGAGTGCCCTCAAGGGACCTCCCCTCACTCATGAGTTTGCCTGTCTTCTGAGCAACAGTCACCTAACTAGTGGCAGAGATTTTTTTTTTTTGGCAATTCCATAAGCATTAGATATATCTTAGACCTATACTTAATTCAAAATTCAGCAGCAGGTGCTTTCTCGTCCCTATTGCAGTTTCATGGAACATGACCTTAGCTTGCCTTTCCTTTTCTTCCACTGGCCCAGGCACCCAGAGTCCAGCCCATGCCAAAGCCCTGCCTACTCACCAGGATCCCCTAGCACCTCCAGCCCTGCCATCTAAATCGCCTGACTAGATCCCCAAAGCAAACTGCTTTTGAAAAAGTTGGCTGTCTCTACACAGTGGCCCTGGGCAGCCCATACATTGACACACATAATAAATGAATATAGCACTATTGCCTCTAGTCTTTTCATGTGGTGCAAGACAATTGAGGGGTTTTTTCTACTATAGACAAGCCACAGGCTTAGTGTAGTCCTTATAAATATCTGTAAGAAAGGCCTGGCCACTGTCACGTGGGAGTTAAAGTTGTTGGCTACATGTATGATGAGATCTGATAGAATAGGGCATCAAATCAAAGGCTTATTAGCAAAGGTTTACCAATAGCGAAGGTAATTAATAACAACAGCAGTGGTTCCCAAAACAGAGTGCAGGGTTCTCACAACCAGTGCTCACGTTTGGAGCCCCATCTGCAATCGATCAGGAAGCCAGGAGACTTTTTGGAACTTACAGAACTTGTTTGGTACTTCGAAATTTATATATTTGCTATACATTAGGAAAACCAATCCTCACATTCAGTACTGATGCAGGTTATTAATAGTTTCCAGTGGTCTAAGAACCAAGGGTCTGCAGTAATCCTCTTAGTGAGTTCACTGCAGCCATCGGGATGGACGTGGATAGAGGCACAGATAACCACAGACAGAGCAAATGCTGAGGAAAAAGCCACAAGCATCCCCAGGTGCAGGGTACCTCTAATTCTTCCATCTTGTCAACCAAGGGGGACTAGCTCGTCTGATCACTGTCCCACATGTCCCAGAACAATTATTACTTTACTTTAATTAACTCATGTACTTTAATCCAAGCCACAGCTCAGAGACAAGTGTGTCACATAACTACGAGGTGCCTTACATGTTCTGTACCATAATAGTTTTAGCCAGCTTGTTTCTCTCGTTAACCCAGTGGTACATAAGGAAACAAAAGATGGTGGGAGTAAAACCCCATGTAACATTACATATTACATAAAAAGGTTTCAGGAGAGATGAAGAATTATGAAACTTTACTTTCCCTGATCTTCTGGAAAAACGTGAAAGGTGCCTCACTTGTGATCCTGTCCATCCCCTGTTGTAGTCAAAGTCAACACAGTTCTACCACCCATGATAAACACCAGCAAGAGAGTTGGCTGTATCGTTTCTTCCGCTTTCCTGGTTCCCCCAGAACATATTGATCCCCAGCCGATACAGAAATCATTGACTCTGAGTCCCCTCCATTTACCTTCTAGAAAGGTAAAATGCTTCTTGCCATAAAAAAAAAGTATACTCTGTTTATGAGATGGTCGTATAGATTTACCAAGCTCTTAACAACTCCCATAAGTTTCACAGAGCGAATGTTCCTAGATGCTGCCACATACAGACACACACAAAAAGAGGAGGTCTTCATGTTCCAGGAACCACTGCGTTAATGTGTTCATCTTCTGGCCATGGCAAATAACAGCCCAACGCTGAAACTCCTTCTGCTACTTGATACACGTCATTTCTTATAGGTAAAGGAAATCTTTAAGGATATAAGAAATGGATATGACAAGAGTCATATGACAAGAGTCTTTCTTCTAAGTTGTCAAAGAAGAGCCCTCAGTTATATGTTGAACTTTGTTAGATCTGAGTTGGGCTTGGTAGTGGCTATGTTTATCCAAAACGAGGTTCATAAGGTATAAGCATAAGCTTTGCCAAACTGATGTCTTACAAAGTTTGGTTCTGAATCTCTCGGTCTCTGCACAGTCACCTGGAAAGTTATTGCATTAGGTATTCCTAATGCATAACTTGATTTGCCCCCTTTTTTCATAAGCCTATATCTTCAGCTCCTGACCTGTGAAAATGACTGTTCTTTGTCAACTCTGCCTTATCGCTTCCCTTGTCTGTAGGCTGGATCTTTGTATCACTTGGGGCTGACTATGTTCAATTCTCTTTTTTTCCAAGACTATCATTTTTTGCTGTTTCCTTCTGAAAAAAAAAACCCAACCTAGCAGCTTTCTATAATTTTAATTCCCTTCCAGCTGTTTTCTGTATTTGCCAAAAGCCCTCTCCGTTCCATTCTCAAAGCACTTTAGGACATATTGAAATTCAAAGTAGAGCTGTTAAGGCCTTACTCAGCATGGCCTGCATCTTGCATAAATAGCTGTTACGTTTTTAAAGATGTTACTACTGTTTTAACAGAGCATTAAATGTCATTCTGAAATTATTGCATTCAAATACTACGTGGTTCCTGGGGGATGCAGCAAATTGCACGGTACTGGTCCTGCGCTGATCCTGGTACGAGAGATGGAGATGGGGAAATGATGACTTGGTGGGCTCTCCAATGACCAGGCGGAGAGAAGAGGAGCTAGATGGGTCCGCCGCCTTCTTGTTGCTCTGCTCTCGCAGAGCTGTCCAGCAGGAAACACCTCTGAGTCTTCCCTCGCCTGTCGGTCGACCGGGAAGGACTCTTAGCTAGTCTGCATGATGATCCAAAGGGGAAACGTCGCTCGTTCACCTTTCTTCCTTGCTTTCTCCCTGATAGCCTGCCCCGACAGAGGCATACAGCCGTCAGGCTGAGGGAAGCCAAAGGCTGTGCAAATAGAAGCCCCTCCGCTGTGCTGTGCTGCCTTCACAGCTGCACAGCACAGGCCAGCCAAAGCGCTCTTACAGCTCCCTACCCTGCAGGCCACAGCCACCCTGCTTCTCAGAGGGCTTCGCCCTTAGCACGTTCGCCGTCTTGCTGCATGAAGGATGGCACTGGGTAAGGACAGCAGAGTACGTGCTGCACTGCTGGAAACAGGGGCAGTGCCTTTGGCCCGCAGAGCCACCCGCTCCTCCGAAGGGCTGCACTTCCAGCCAGCAGCACGGTGGGTGCCGCAGTTGTCCGCCGTTCCCCCGCTCCTCATGCCACCCGGGTTACTTGCACCCGTGCATCGTCACCCAAAGGCTGCACCCACCGGCTGCGGCTCTGCCTCCCGCCTGCTCCTTCTCCCAGCTCCTCCGTCAGCCTTTACCTGGAGGGCCCGTCTCTTCCCAGGGCGGGTCTGACATGTCTGACGGCAGGAGCCTTCTGCAGCCTTCTGAAAAGGCTCCCGCTGAATGATGCACGTGGCCGCGTGGCACGCGAGAACCACAGCCACCGAACGCGATGGATGCAAACCCCAGCCTCGCACCACGCACCCGCCGTCGCTCCCATTCACGCTGCAAGCTTCCTTAAAAACAGGCCCTTGGTCCCACAGTTGAACTACTGGAAGTCTAAGTACAGGTTGGAAGCGTGAGATTATTGAGAAAATTAGCCAAAAAGAAAATTTAGATCTATGACTAAATTAATCCCCAGATTAACGCTATCAAAGCAAATGGTGTTTATAGAAAGTCTTGTTTTCTTTATATTCATGCAAGAGAAAATCAAAAGAATGCTAAAGGCAAATTTCATCTAGGAGAATTGGAAAAGAGAGCATGGGGACAAAGCTATAATTACTGGTATTTCCTATCTGTTGAAACCTGTGGGTGGAAAGAGAGGCAGTGAATAGAGTATATTCAATGGCATTAAAATCGGTTTCTTTTTCTGGACTTTAGCTCAACACTGCAAATTAGCAGGGAGAAAATAAGCCTCAGAGTGAACAGGCAGAGAAGCCAACTTCTTCGTGTTACTCTTTGCTGTTAGAAAAAAAAAGCATTTTTTTCCTTCAAGAATTCAGATTCCTAGCAACCCAAACTACAGCTGCACGCTGACAAGAAGAGAACGTACGGCCGATCTCAAGTGGTTCAGTGTTCATGTGTCCATACACACGCTATTATCCTGGTTTCCTTTCTAAACTTGTTATTTTAATGAAGAGAGGACAGGCAGGCCGTTTAATTAACTCCTGCTTTCAAAAAAGACATTCTGACCCAGATTCATCGTGCTCCGACTTAGGCACCTGCAGCGGTACCTGACTTCAGAGCGTCCTGTGTACACTCAGTGGAAGGGGTAAGACCCTCCCGGCCGTGATTCGGGCCACCAGCGATGCGAATTGCCATTGCTAGGCGCCCACCTCTTTCTGCACACCAGTGCCGGTACTTAGGGTAACTGTGCTCCCAGGTCAGCCATTTCACAGACCTAGGAAGGACGATTCCTGACCTTAACGTCTCTCTACTTATTACTGTCATCCCACGGGCAAATTTCTCTTTTAAGCAATAGCTGTTATTTGACTGAATGCCTACAGAAAAATAGGCACAATTAAAGCATGTTTTTCTTACAGTGAAAAAAATGTATCTTGCAGTTTGAGATCACTGCGTAGACCTGAATTGTTCTGAAGAAGTCCCATGTCATAAAATGTTTACTTAGTTCCCAATTTATTTTCACAACAGTTAATAAATGGAATCGTTTGAAGCTGCATTTTCTGTAAAGGTTTGAAAGTATACGTGAAAATGGCTGAGATGTAGCTAAGATAAAGTGGTGTATTATTATTAATAATAATAATAGCAATAATAATAATATTAATGTCGTTGTTGGGGTAATGTAGGGTTGATCGGTTGCTCTGTAAACAAGAAATTCGATATGAAGCATCTACCATTGAGTATCTGTCAGTCCCATTATTCTCCAAACCCACCTAAAATACTGCAAACTATAGTAGGAAATCCTGCTTAGAACAAAATAGTAGTTTTAACTATTAGGTTTTTAATGGCTTTAATACAGCCTGTTCTTACAGGCAACAATATTGATTTGCATTAGAGTACTGTTTAAGGGGGATTTTTGTCTTAACTGTTCTAGAATGTGATTTAGTATTCAATTAATACTGCTTCAGTCAAGCTAGATATGTCACTGGGGCAAAACATTTCCCAAGCATTTTTGCAAATGGGTTCTATTTTCACTTTACTTACGAGAGTCTGTATTTAATGATTATCAAGCCTTAAATGAAAACCAGAAAACAATGAACAGCTTGCTCTCCTCTGCATTTCTCTCCCCATGCATGCACAGCCACACATGCCGCTATCGTTCTTACCCTGTTCTTGGTTAGCCTCGCTCGCTGTCAAATCTAGGACCAGCCTGTGATCCCGTATCGATGGCAGCAGGACATTAAAAGGGTGCGCAGTGCTTCACAGAGACGCCCTACGCAACGCTGGGGCCAGGCAAGGGAGTGCATCTTTGGTTTTTTCAAGAATGTGTCAAAGTACTGTCAGAATTACAAATAAGATTTTTTTTTTTTTTTTGTCTACTGAACTTTGGCACGTCTTGATGCACAGTACTTTATCTTCAAAATCCTTCCTCAGCAACACACGTGTGGATTAAAGCATCCAAAGGAACAAGTCAGGTTTGGCCCTATTTAAAACGTGCGTCTTCTGTTTAAGATTTAACTACGATTCATAGTTAATTACTTTAAACTTGTCACCATGGTACCATCACAAAATCCCTATAAATACAAAGTGACTTCTGAAATCTGCCCTGGCTCTCAGATCGCCACTGGTGAGGCACACCGGCTAGTTCTGCATCCGCTCGGGAAAATTCCCTATACGCAGTGCTCGGATGCGCTTCACCGTGGCTCCAGAGCAGATTTGGGCAATATTATCATCCCAGCCACTTGTTTTTTCAGCTTTCATCCCAGCCCCGGGCTCTAAGCACAGGCCCAGCCTATCTTTAGCACTGGAGACCTGATGGAGAGGTGCAGCAGCACGACCTCAGCACACCCCCACGTCAGGAAAACTTCCCTCCACCCCCCCAAACGCCTATCGCTGTTTCCTGACAAAGCTAACGCTTCTGGCTTTGCCCTCCGTCCGCAGTTTCGAGGGTGATGCTGGACACGGGGAGCAGAGCTGCCCTCCAGGCGCGGTGTCCGCCAGCCCCCCCGGCTGGCACGCACGGCCTCGCTGCTCTTGGCCCTCGGTGTTTGCCAGCTAGAGAGGCTGAAACGGGCAGGCTGCACCCTGGGCTTCTCTTTTCTCTCTCTTTTTGCCTCCTCTTTGGAGCACTCGGCGCCCACCGCACGTCTTTAAATGCATTTGCCCCGTCTCGGTTAGTTTGTCTCCTAAAACTTGTTCAGGATTCCTGTGGGAGCTAACGTTTCTTGCCGAACGGATGTGTTTTTAAAGAAAAAGACAAGGAAACTACGATTTCCAGAGGTCCTCTCAGGAAGTTGATATTCTCTCTTTTCCAGGGAGCGTTTACTTTCCGCGGGAGCATGATCGACATGCCATTACTGAAGCAGGCACAGAACATTGTTACGCTTGCCACAGCCATCAAGAAAAAATGAGCTGGTAAATGAAGCTCTCGCCATGGGGCCCCAGTAGCTGTTTTAAAAGATGACTATAATACTTGGGGGAAAAAAAAATTGAAGACGTCAAGCTTAAGCAGAAATTCATTTCCATTTTGCAGATCTGTCATAATTTGCTTGCCAGAATTGCTAATTACTACAACTATTCCCGACTCAAACCACTGCTCGCTCCTGCACAGCCCATGTACTCCTCACAGCCTGCAAAGAAGTTACATCACTGACTGTGTGACATCACGATAATTACCACGAATGGGGGACTATGACTTCACTAAAGGAGAAAGGCAAAACATAAGCTGCGAGCTCTGTTAAAAGAGCAGGTGAAAACCGGGTCAATCGCTTCTATTTGTATCGACGCTTCTTCCCGCTCCGATGCAGAACTCCCGTCAGAAAGGGCAAAGCCTGGAATAATTACGCACCGGTAGAAATAATTGTGATGAAAATCATTACCCTGTGCGGGCTTCGCATTCCCTCCCCCCTTCTGTAAACGCGCAACAGCCATTAAAAATATCGCTCCGACAATGCGGGACTCTTGACTTTCTTCTCTTTTTTTAAGCGGTCGCTATTCAGAGCGTTTCCTCCTGGAAGCGTCCAGCCCGGGAAGGGTTGGACGGCAATAAACTTGTAGTTTTCGGAGACACAATGCAGCAGAACTTGTGCATATGGTCTCGAGTCAGATTTACATCACATTAGGGATACGGCTACAGGTCATGTGGGCCGTGTGGTTAACGGGCTTAGTAAAGCTGTTTTGAAGAGGTTAACCCAGCTTGTAGTAAGGGTAAATAAACATAACAACCAGGCATTGTCCTCTATTCAGCATGTACTCTTATATGGAGGGCTAAAGGGTATTGAAGCTGCAGAGGATCAACTTGTGGTTGCCAGAGGACTCCAATGAAGTTTGAAACACCAACAATCAGAGATTTTGTTTCTGTTCCTCATTAAATCATGAGCTTTTGTGCTCAGACTATGAACGACTGTTCTTTAAGAAATTAACAGAATGGGAAGTTTTAAACTATGCACCAACCTTTTCATGACCTACACAGCAGCAATGCTGCTGCACTTAGACAAACACCGCGGGGAAGGCTGTTCTGTTTATTTAAATTTGTAAATAGAAAACAGTTGTTTTTTAGTTTCATTTTTCACCGCCTCCATGGCCATTTTACGTATGGAGTCACAGTGGCTTATTCCTCCCATCTGCTCGCTTAGTATGCTTCCCCTCCGTCTCCGAGCAGCGATTTTTAAACATTTTGGGTTATTTTTGCTTTAATTAAGGGGAGAGGAAGGGGGGGAACCCAGAGGGAACCCACCCACCGACCCGCGTGGAAGCAGCGGGGAAAGGGAGCGGCGGAGCAGCGGGACGGGGGCAGGACCCCCCCCGCCCCCGGGAACGGCGGGGCCAGGGCTGGGCTGGGCCCGGGGGGCGGCGGAGGAGCGGGGCGGAGGAGCGGGACGGGGGGCAGCCCCCCCACCCGCGGAGTTTGGGGCTGAGGAGCGGGGCCGGCCCCCCCACGCCCCGGTCCCGTCGCAGGGCGCTGCGCCGGGTGCTCCCTTGGGGCGCGGGGACCTGCGGGCTAATCTGATTAATTAAAGACTACCTGTTTATATTGCGCCTCGCAGCTCCCCCCCCCCCCCCCCCGCCTGTCAGGGCACCCCCCGTTATTAATTCTTGGCTGACTAAATTATGGGTAACGCTATTAAAACATTATCGGAACTAATGAGAAACAATTACTTAGAAGATGAGCTGGGACGAGCCGGAGCTGGGCACATGTGTAGTTATCCCCGCAGATTACCTTAATAAATCATCAGGTGCAAGGCAAGGCGGCGGCGAGGCCTGGCGCGGGGAAGGGAAAATGAGATTTATGAGAGAGAGGGGTGGGGTGGGGTTTTTTGGTTGGGGTTTTTTTTTTTTTTGCTTTTTTTGCATAATTTTTTCATTAATCTCAATAGGACCCGTGTGGCGTAGATTGTTTTATTCCCTTAATACCGCGGGGGGGGGAAGAGGATTTCAAAAACTAACGTCTTCATTGTTTTACTGAAGGCTTAATGACAACGTGCGACGAGCCCGCGGGAGGTGCGCGGCCGCGGAGGGCAGCGCGGGAGGCGCGGAGGCGCAGCGAAGCCCCCGCACGCAGCCCGAGCCCTGGGCAGCAGCTCTGCGGGAGCTCCCCCCTCCGCGGCCGCCTGCTCGGGGAACTTCATTTCGGCACCCCTCCGCCGAGAAGTCAAACGTGCAAATAAAACGCCGGACACGCTCCGATTTCTCCTTAAACTTCCCTGACACGCACGCACCACCACCACCCCCCCCCCCGGCGGAAAATCCTGCTTCCGTTTAACACTCTTAACGACTTTCGCTTTACAAGAAATAAAATGCCATTTATTTGGTGTTTTTCGTTTACTTTAGGAAGCTTCCCGTGTGTTTCCGGCTTTATTCTTCCCCTCTTGCTTTCTTTTTCTTTCTCTCTTTTTCTTCCCCGCCTGGTGCTAGGCAAGCAATTGATGAAACAAAACAGATTATAAGATTAGCGGCAGGATTTTGTGCATATTAATGATAGGGAAGGGCACCGAATGGGTTTGTAATTGCAGATCTTGCGCTTGGGATTGGGAACTGTAGCCCTGCTACAGCAAAGACCCCCCTGTGAGGTTTTCACATTGGAACTTAGGGGAAAAGTGAAAAAGTAATTACCAGAGCACAACATTGAAATGTTAAAGCACTTATTCTTTCTTTCAGCGTTCTGTTTTAAAGGGGGAAAACGGGCAAAATGGAAAATAAATTACTTTCAAATAAGTAGGTTAGCACCTGAATGCTGGTGCGCATTTTCCCTTCTTTTTTTTTTTCTTTTTGCCTTTTTTTTTTTTTCCTTTTTCAAATTCTAGCAATTATTTAGCAGGGCATTTGCTTCTGAACCTACCATCCAGACAGCAGAGACGGGGGAAGGGAGGGCAGGCAGCCCTCGGCAGCAGAGGGGCACTCCGCCTCTGGGGCTTGAAGCAAATACCGCCGGGAAAGCGGCTGGAAATTTAGAGGGATTTTTTTGGTTGGGGTTGGGTTTTTTTTTCTTTTCTTCGGGGTGGGTTTTTTTTGGTTTTTTTTTGTTTTTTTTTTTTAAATCGGGGCTTGAAAGGCAAAGGTTGTTTTGGTTTCCTCTTCGACACAAGCATCAAACGGTATTTTAGCAAGGGACGCCTTTCCCAAGCAGAGCTCCCTTCCCGGCACGGCATGTTCCCCGCAACACCCAGCAGTAACCTGACACGGAATTTTAACTCCTGTGAAGGATCCCTCCTCGTTTCTTGGGCTGCTTCAGTCCTCCTCCTCTGAGCTTACTCGTCCTAAAAATCTGGATTTTCGCGTTTAAAACACAGTGCTCCTTTACTCGCTTCTGTAATCATTCTCTCCTGTGATTAACAGCAAAAGATGGCTTAGGTTTAATGGCACCTACTCGCGCGTATTGTTTTAATTCGGCTTTCAACGGAAAATAAATGTATCTGGTGGAAATTAGGCTTTGAAAACTTTTCTTTTACGAGCTAATAAAACGGAGTGTCTGCTCCTCAGGCAGTAATTTCTGATTTCGGGGGGGGGGGGGGGGGAACAAAAAAAAAAAGGCAAACCCAACTTTGCCTGCCTTGCGTCCATCCCATCGCTCCAGCCCTCTTCTCCCACCTTCACCTCCCTCGGGTTCAGGGCACGGCAAAGCTCCGAGGCAGGGCTGGTTTTAAGCTACTATTTTAAAAATAAAAAAGCGGGGGGAGAAGGGAATAAAAGCCCGTGAGGACGGCATATTATTTGCTATTTTTCCTGGGGCTTGGGGACCCGGGGCGGAGGGGAGCCCGGGGGCGCAGAGCCCCGGCGGGGCGGGCAGGGCTGCGGGCAGTTTTGGGGTGCTGCTATTTGCAAGAGCCGCCGTGCTGACAGAAGGGGGGTGTCTCGCCCCCCCCCCCCCAGCCGGGGTCGAGAAGCTGCCAGCGGCTCCCGGGGCGGCGGGAGGGGACCCCCGCTGCGCCCCACGCCGCCGTGGGGCTGCCGGGCTGCAGCCGCGGGGACCGGGTGGGTGGAGGGAGGGAGGGAGGGAGGGATGCATGGAGGGTGGCCCTGGCCCCGCAGGGACCGGGACAGCCCCGCGCCTTCCTGGGCTGCTGCCGGGAGCCCCGGCCACCGCAGAGAAAGGGAAGGGGGGGAAGGGGAAGGAGGAAGGGGGAAAGGGAAAGGAGGAAGGGGTGCCTTAATCGCACCCTTGACACCGCCACCAGAAGGGTCTCCTCCGGCCACCCTCATGCCCACAGCACCCCTTCAGCCGGGGCCAGGGTGCCTGAGGAAAGGCCACCTGCAGAGAGGTACACACAGACCAGCCCAGCACCAGTGGTGCCTGCAAGGGCCGGTGAAGAAATTAGTGCCCTCCATTTCCATCACACCTTCCGTCCCCCTCCCAGTCCCCACTGAGTCTCCTTGTCCCCTCAGTGCACCCCAGGCCTCCCTTCACCCCCCCAGCAGTGGGTGTCCCTCACTGGGAACAGGAGGGGGGCTTCCCTCCCCATGTCCGGGGGTGCAGGGAATGGCATGCAGAGTGGAAATGTCCTGCATGTGCCCACAGGGCAAGCAGGGAAGGGATCACACATCCTCACTATGTTTGGGGTTATTGCTTCCCAAATTAAGTCTGAAGCTCCCAAATCTGTGATAGCAAAGCCAATACCGTATGGTGCTGGTCAGAATGACGTCTTTAGAAATGCAAGAGGCCCGATTCCTAAAGCTGTTGTAGGTGCCTGCTGGCATCCTTTGAAGCTGATCATCTTGGTGAGAATGAGGAATGTTTAAATGCCTGTGCTACCTTCTTGGGCCTCTGTAATTTAAACTGTGGCTCCACGTAGCTTTGGGTCTTATGGTTGTAATTTTATTCCTATTCCTGCTAGCGCTGCTAGTGTTATTAAAGTTGTGATATCAAGCACACGCATCAGTTAGGAATTTTCCAAAGTGAAGCTTGCTGAAGGTAAAAACCTTGTCCCTGTGTGAGGCATGCCTGCAACAGCCTAGAATTTATGGGAGGCACGTTCACGCTGCTGGGAAGACCTGGTCTAGGCTTCCTGATACCTGACTTCATTCCTGGCTTGCTTTTTCAGTAGTCCCTAATATATAGCAGTGTTTGTGCAGATCTGGTACACTATGGGATGCCACGGGAAATGCTTCATGTTAACTCTGCATGTCCTGTCCTGTGTAAAAATGCAGCTCAGATGGAGTCAGCAGTGCATGTATCACTGCAAATCTGACCATCGCTGACAGCCCTGCCTCCACCTTTGTCACCAAGAGGCCCATGGTTGGATAATATGGAATTAAATACTTGCAACTGAGGGGGAAACCAGTGGCAGAGGATGTGCAAGGGCTGTCCGGTTACAGCGCTGGCATTGCTGTGTGGAGCAATGAGCACAGGTGGGAGAACAAAAATCACTTCCACCCTCTTCAATCATCAGTGCTTGGGCTGTCAGTGAAGGGTTTGTGTTTTACTTTAGAGTTCAAGAAGGTCCCGCAGGTCGGTGGTACATGGTCGGAGTGCGGGGAAGAGCTGTGGTCTCTGTTCTCTGCCCACAAGCTGCCTCAGAAGGAGCTCGCCCTGCAGAGGCTGCCCGTCCCTGCCTGCCCCACGGCAGTGCCATGCCTCTACCTCAGCACTCGTGTGACTGCTGGGGTACAAGTGAAAGCCTACCTGTTCATTTGAAAGTGTTCAGGCACTTTCAGCTCCACATCATGACGCTCTGCTCAGAGACTGCTTAAAATATATAGTAGGTAGAGACATCTATTGCTTTCTCCACAATCTATTTGGAAAAAAGAACAGTTCCTCCTGAAAGAAAAAGCCAGTCCTGCACTAACGGCAAAATCTCTATTGGTGCAGTTCTAAGATTTTGCAAGGAGTTACAAAATCCAGAGGTGAACTGGATTAACTGACTGCACCATACAGATTAGTCGGTGTCTAATATTTTGTTGAATGTTAAAGATACGCCAAATTTACAGAAAAAGGCACACAGTAAGTTCAGTAGTAAATGTAAATATGTCTCTACATTGTAGCTATATTAGGCAATTCTTTCTTTAATGTTTAACTAGCATTTGTTAAAGTGGGTGTGTGAGGGCGATGTGTACGGTGCACGTTTGCTGTCAAAGCCTAGGGAAATAAGCCTGTCTTTGTGCCTAGGTTTTCCCGAAGCACGCACATTCCCAAGTATAGGCAGACGGAGAAAACTGGAAGGCTGTCCCATTTCACGTGGAAGGGAGATGTAAAGGTCTGTGCTCGGTTCCTGGCCTTGCTCCCCCCTTACTGACATCAGTTTGTGTCAAGTTTACCAAAAAACCCTGCTGCTGTAACACTCCATTTGAGAGGCGAGGGGGAAAGGATAATAAACTTTTTTTTAATTGCTTCCCTGGCTATAAATTAGCATGCATTGGGCTAAATTTTTTTTCCGTGAACAAAAGCACAATTGACGGCGAGGCTTAGGGAAAGTAGGGAGGGAGCTCTGAGCCCCAAGGCTCCCCTGCGTATTGAACCTGAGCAGGGGGAGGCCTTGTCTGTGCCCAGCAGTTGAAGGGCACTGAGAACTACAACAAAACAATAGGGATTTTTATG
This sequence comes from Mycteria americana, assembly GCF_035582795.1. Lineage (NCBI taxonomy): Eukaryota > Metazoa > Chordata > Aves > Ciconiiformes > Ciconiidae > Mycteria > Mycteria americana. The sequence continues at coordinate 162,689,107 of NC_134365.1, read as the reverse complement.
TTTCACTGACTGTTTTTGCAGCTGCATCTTCCCCCCTTCCTCCTCTCTCCCCCCCCACTATTTCATGTGAGAACCAAGTATGAAAATAGAAGCCGTGGCTTTCCCTCCTGCCACAGCCGATGTGTGTAAAGAACCGGCCAGAAATCACCAGAGACCCGAGGTTAGTTATAAGTCACTGTTACGGGCCAAAGCAGAAATTGTTTTGTGCCTCTACGCCGTATTTCATTTCTGTTATCACAGACGTAAATGCAGGGCTGAAGCCCACCGACTGCACTTCGGGTTCAACGTGATCGTCTTTGCATCCCCCAGGCTCCCGATGGCATTTGAGGAGGAGCTGGCAGAACCCACTGAGTTCTGCCTCTGCAGCTCCCCCTCCATGCACGCCTCCCATTCGGCCCTGGAATATCTGATAAACCATCTCTTCCCATGGTAAAAGCTCATATAAGGTGATTTTTCTCTGGAACTCTCTGTGGAAGCCCTTACGCTACTTCTCCTCTGGTGCGTCCAGTTACCACCCTGAACAAAGAGCGGACTACAAGTAAGAAGTAGGTGGGCATGGACCACAAGTTGGAGAGCAAATGTTAACAGAGAGGAAATACTGGTGGAGAGTGGCTGAGAAATGGCTGAGGGATGGGGATGGAGAGGACAGATGGTTGTCTGTCCTCTCATACTCCGCGGTGGAGTCATCCCTCGTTCTCCACGTCCGTAGGCAGAAGGATAGGCAGAAATGGGTTTAATTTGCAGCAAAGGAAAGCGTTTGTAATCTTCACTGTTTGTAAAACAAGAAAGATAACTACTTGAAGACTAGTTGCACAATGAGGTAAGTCACTAAAGGAAAGTGGTGAGGTTTCCTTAGAGCAGGCGAGGTAAGCATCTGCTGCAGGGCCTTCATGAGGGGGGGTGACTAAGTGAACCCTGAGGTCTTTTCTAGTCATTTTTTGATGCTATAAAACGTACAGAGATGCAACCAAAAAGGGGGAGAAAGAGGAACCTTAGAGAATCAACAAGGGAAGAATAGGAAACTTACTTTCCTACCCCTGTATTTTGTCCAGCTGTGCTTGCACCTTAGTCTCCTGCCTAAACATCTACACCAGTGGACTGTTTCCCCCCTCGAAAAATACTTTTTTCTTTCTTTCCTTTGGTGAGGAAGGCCTACAACACTGCTATTGAGAGACATGCAGAAGTCTCTGTATTTTCACGCGGAGCCTTGCCGACTGCAATGTTCATATCTCGGTGCACCTTTGCCTCGGGGAGCAGCCTGTGGCGGGCTGCAAAACGCAGGGTACGGTCTTCTGAACAGGCAGGTACACTGCCTCAGCCACCGCGCACGCACTTGCGGAGATGGTCCGTCTCCTGAGGTACTTTCCCTCACCCTTTCTAAGGAGCCGTGTGTGAAGGGCCCTCTCCCGTGAGCGTGTCAAACCCGCCTCCAACCAGAAATCCCAGCAGATGCCGAAGCGGTGGCTGGGCGGCTGTGACTCCCAAGGTGTGTTTCCTAACGGGTACTGATTTCCTTCCGTGTACCAGCCACGCAGCAATGAATCCAGAGCGCCAGCTCTTTCATGTTAAGGGACACTCCTCCTACTGCTGTTCAGCTTCTGACAATGTTTATATCCTTTAAAACTTTTTTGTTTGTTTGTTTGTATCGTATTTGAAAATAAATTTACCCCAGATGCAATATCATTTCCAAGAGGCAAATCATTCTTTTCTCCTCGTATTATAGAATGGAGCATTTGCAAAAATCATTAAATCTCTTGCATTTGAATCAATTTCAGGCTAGTGTCCTGTTATCCAAGGCTGTCAGTTATTTTTTTAATTATTATTTTGGACGATTTTTAAATTGCTGTGTTCTCTGCTGTTACTATTAGAATTGTATAAGACGTCTTGTTTGCAGAGCCGTGAAATCCTTTAAAGGCATCAATTGAAATGACAAGGCATTGTCCAAATTGAAATTTATTTCCTCCAAAACAGCGTCCTGAACATCCAGGTGGTAATAAACATTTTTCAACCACGTACAAACTGTGAATTGTATTGGAAATTAAATCTCCACATTAAAATCTGCATTGCTGAACCTCCCGCTGGCAGCCACCATTCTCCTGAAAAGTGACATCTTCCCTGGCACTGATGGGGCAGGAGTTCTCGCGCAGATATTACCAAACAATTTCCTATCGCTCTTCGGATATTGGGACTTTATAGCAACGTCTACCCAAAAAGTACAAAGGATGCAAGGTGCGTGAGGAACACAGGAGGGGGCCGCCTCGCGTTTCGTGAGGATAGGTGTTTTTGTCCTGACACACGAGGGTGGAAACGGTTTTACAAACCTCTATTAAAGCAGCATATTGCTGATGTCACAAATTATGTCATTTTTCAGCAAGCTGTTAGGTAGCAGCAGGATACTTAGAGGTCCCAATCTGAGTTCACAGCTTGAGGCCTCATCATCCATTGAAGTCAAGGAAATACTCCAGTCCCCTGGCCCTCTGTTTACAAATAATATATCAAGAATCAGGATGCCCACAAATGAACTTTCAGGCACTGAGCTAAAGGAAAAGGGTTTCTGTATATATTTTTTAATATGCATACATACTATATATACGTGTATATGTGCATGCGTGCATTTGTGTGTAGTACAACTGAAGTCTGCAGTTTGCCATCAGATTTTCTTTAAAGAAGTATTTTTCATTCTTGCTCGGTATATAGAACTGATTCTTCATAACCAATTCTGCAGCCATTTCGCACACAGAACCCCCACCAAAGTTAGAGATATCCACATAGAAAAGGGGTACAAAGTACTCCCATTCATTTCTTCTTTTTAAAATAGTGGGGTTTTTTCCAATATCTAATGCTTATATCATATAAAAGAGCTCTGATTTACAGAGATATGCATAAGAAGAGATTTACCTATAATGGAGTCGAGTGGACTGTAAGGAATAAAATAACAGGAATGTCTAAATGTGTACTAATTAGTACAACAGAAGAGCTTGTTGGAGGCTCTCCTCATCTCCTGGATGAACCATATTTACACGTGTATGTGTATTTCCCCCCACCCGAGTGGAATATGCCATCCTGTTCTTCTGACGATGCAGATATACCTGGGAGACAACAGCCTACATTAGAAGGCATGAAATACATAGGATGTGGCCTGAGGTTGTGAAACAACCCAAGAGAAGGAATTCAATTCAAAGCTAATGGTGCCAAACTCATCAGTGGGTGCTTTCACTCCCCCGTGTATTAGTGGGAGCCAGAGATGGAGTGTCAAGGCGCGGCTTTGAATTTCCTGACTTTTGCCAGTGTGTTAACATCGCTCCCCTAACAGAATGAGGGTACTGGCAGAGAGATGGATTAGATGGCCAAATAAGGCATTTTTATCCCCACGCTCTCTCCCTAAACTGATTCCAGTATTTTGCTACTTATTTACTGACGTAGTTGGCTGTAACTTCCTCTACTGGAAATGATATTACAGGGTTGGATTAGCTTGTCCTCCATAGCGTATCCGTGATTTAACTACCGCTGCAGCTATCCCCCACTATCTGCACAATAAATGCTGTTGCTTACAGAAACATGATTACAGGATTAGAGTTATTGGGCCCTCGCCCAGACGAGCGCGGTGACATAGCATAGCACTGGCACCTCTGAAAGCTACACTGACCTCAGGCATCTCTACATCAAAGGCCACGGCCACAATCTGAGCTTCATTAGCTTTCAAGGCTGAAGTTACAGGAGCACTACTTCCTCAGCCACTAATGGGAAACACTCTCCTCCATTTGCTGTTGAGGTGTTAAAAGTTCCTCTTAACATCAGTTACTGAGCTACGGCTTCACTGGTATCCCAGTAAAATAAAAATGACTTGTGGAGTGGGAGCTGAGTTCAAATTGAAAGGCTGTGTTGGACATCCCTTACTCCAGCAAAAGGCAGTCTCCGGCGCAGGGATGCTTCGGGAGTGAGGACTACAGGGGGAGGCGCACCCCAGATCCCAGACTGGGAGCTATGGGGAAATTCCCGCAGCTCCTGAAGGGTTTCACATGGTGGTGACCAACTCTTTAATGACTGAGGTATCTGAAGGACGCTCTGGTTTTCATTTGTGGGATGAGATGCAGATGATTATGCGAACAGGGGGAGCTTGGCAGCTAGCTGCAGCTCAGAGCACGTGCATCATGGGGTCTGCACTCACGGTGCGAAAGCTGTGAATTGCGGTGATAACTTCTCTAGCGCCCTGGTTGATCTGCACCTACAAGGAGGAGAGACTTGGGAGGTAACATTCAATCCCACAGAGAGAAAAGCTAGTCAGAGAGAGAACCACGAGGTGGCGAAGCACTGGGTAGGATCAAATTGAATTTTTGCTTCTAGCGTACACTTCCTATGTGGAAATCTCTCTTAAACTCGGTGTACCTCAGCTCCTCTTTATGCAGCTGGAACATCGGTATTTCCTCTGTCTCGTCTATTTAGATGATGCATTCTGGGACACAGGTCACCTCTTACCATGTTTGCACGGTCCTGGCATAGTCATTTGGGGCTTGCAGTCATTACCCTAATTGAACAGGAATATACAAAGGATGAGGCTACGTTATCGACTTGCACAAAGAAACCAGCTAAGTGGCTAGGCGGCATGGAAGAAGCCCCAAAGTTTCATCACTCTCTATCCAGAAGGGGGGAAGAAATACTTGTTCCATGAAAATACTTGAGAATGGTAGGACGTAGTCCACCACGGTGAGCACAGAGAACCAGGAACTGGCTTTATATGAGACTGAAATGCTTGAAATACATAATTTGTATTGAAAGACCTCAATAAGACTAACAAAAAGAGGAGAGTAGGAGAGAGCTACAGGGTTTGCACCAGAGGGCTTGCTTTTCTTTCTCCAGTCCAACCAGCCTTCTCTGGTGCTTTGCCTATAGGATTGTCATTTCTATTTTTTAAGCTGCTGCTGAATAAAGTGGCTTGGCCATGAGCCTCCGGGCTGGGGCAGCTGGATAAGGTGGGCTGGCCAGGTGCTGCCAGGGATAAGGCTAAGGAATTACAAGGCTGGCCTCTGGAGCTAAGCTGCTCCTTCTCTTCAGGAGGTAGGAGACTTCCCCAGGTCTGAGGAGTTCCTTGCGGGTGGAAGATTTAGTGGGCTCAGATATTAGCAGGATCACATGTCGGCTCCGGAGTTTTCTCCAGCTTGCATGTTTGATAAAGCTCAGAAGCTTGCCTCAGCTGGCAAGTTTAACTTAATCTCTTGGGTTTGTTCTGCCCTAAGCAGCCTGTTCATGTTGTCAGAACTGATTTCAGTTTCCCAAGCTTTAGGCTGGGTTAGGAACTAAGGCGAGATTAGAAATCAGAGTAAGAAGAATTCAGCTGATTTTCAGCTAAGCACCTTTTCACCACAACCAGAGATTTACAAAAAGGCATTTATTTCCTAGGAAGTTGTCACTGGATTTCCTTTTAAATTAAATTACCATCATTCAAAGAAATAGGAAATTCCTCCTTATGTGTACATTTTTCACGAATTACTGATTCTTTCCAGGCTTTCCCTTTGCCACATGCCCAGGGCAGTGACCCCCGGCTCAGGCACTGCAACAGCTCTCTGACCAGCGATGGTTTAAGTATTGCAGCAGCCACTGCTGCTACAGCAGAAATCCAAGCCCTTCGCTTCGCAAACTGGGGAGGTGTGTGAATTAGAAGCACTCGTTCCCCTTACTGAGTAAGATCGGGGTGGTGTGTAGGCATGGACTGACCCAGGGAGGGTAAAGAGGCCTCTTCTCCCTCTCAGCACCAGCAGCTGCAGCCCTTACTACCTTACTAAGTCCTTACTCAGCTCTACCGTAATTTTTATTTTCTTTTTCATTTTCATTTTTTTCTCATCTGTCTGTCACTTTGGGCCAGGGCAGCGCGCAAAGTGCGGTGGGGCAAGCGGACACGAGAAGGGCTGACAGTGGTATTGTGGTCCATGGGAGAGCGTTGCTCTTTAGAGCTGGCATGTGCTTTAGAGGTGATGTACGCCAGTCTTTGGTGTGACTCTCCTGTTGTCGCTAATGATTATTGCCCTACTGATTTCAAGGTGCTCAGCGCTCTGTGGGAGGGTCTAATCCAAAGCCCGGAAAGGTTGACAGGAATTTCAGATTGAGGGGAGCCCAGAAAATACAAAGTTTAAAAGATCCAGAAATGCAAATTTCTAAGATTGTCTTTAAATAAGAAAATAAATTGGGGGAAAAAAAACAGCTTCTCTCTTCCTCTGGCTTGCCAGCATGCTTTGACGGAAAACAGGGAGGTGATCTCAGGAACGCTCGCTCCAGCCTCCTGTTCATAAGTAGCAGGAAGGCCTGTCAAACCTGTCAAACTCCTCGAGCTCCTGGGGTTTACAGACTTCTCTCAGCTACCCCAAGCAAAACCACAATCCCATAAAGAAGCCTTTTCAGTAAAACCTTCTGCCATTTGCCTGAAGCCAACAAATCACTCATTTAAAAAAAAAAAAAAATCTATTTCTCGTTTGGAAATGTCCCTTCCCCCCATGCTCGCTCTCTCCTGGTGAAGCCCCGAGCAACGGCCTCGCAGCAGCAGTTTTCTGCAGGAATCTGCCACCGCAGGGTATGTCAGAGCCCCAGATCTGCAGTTCGTACAGAGGCCAAAGTCTCGCTGGTCCAAGAAGGGTAAGTCTCGCTGGTCCAAGAAGGGTCTGGCTTGGGTAAGGACTGCGAAACGACAACCTGGCTTCAGTCAGAGCTCAAGTTCGGTGTAGGACAGCTTGCATTCATTCCTGTCCCCTGCCTCTTGGTGGACTTTTCTGAGCTACTTGGCTCCAGCTAGCTGCCAAGGTGCCCATCCCACACTATTTGCTGAGAGGTTTAGAAGAGACATCCAGGCTGTCTAGTCTTTACCCTTCCTTTCATTCCCTTCATTGCCTCATCCTTTCCCTGCAAGTTGCTATGAAAACAAAAGCTCCCGGATCATGGCCACCAGTTCCAGCCTTTGCCCTTGTGCTGCACCCACTGGCTGCCGGTCTCCAGACACACCTCCGTCCCTGCCCCACCAGCATACGGCTGATGGAAAGCTGCAGTAAAGCTGATCCAAGACTCCAGTTGGCCACGGCACAAACCTCTGCGGTTCTCGGGACCAGTGCTAGGTTATGGTGGCTAATACAGTGACAGAAAAAAGCGTAGCCCCAGAAGAAGAGGGCAGATGTGAAGCAGCAGCTACTTTTGGAGGCATTATTGGATTTATGTGAATAGAGTTGCAGGGGCACATTCTGCCCTAAGTGATATGCCTGACCACGGGTTTGTCAGCTATTTTTCAACATCATTTTCTGCTTGTCCCAACTGGCATATGTCTTTGGCAATTATCTGATAGCTATATGTCAAATCATATTGTTTGATTTATAGGTGGCAGATCAGAGGACAAGACACCATCATTTTTCCATGTAATTGCTGAAAGGAACAGAATCATACTTAAAGTCCATCATGGTAGAACCATAGCAACACCATAATAAATAAAACAGTGATTCCTCAATGAGAGCAAAAAGTGGCAACTTCAAGCTGCAATTTATTCACAATATGGGAGATGCGCTCTGGCAAGAGTTAAGCAGTCATCAATACATGTATCGTAAGGGCAGAAGTATAGCAGAAGCAAAAGCCTGTTGACAACACAGTAAACAACAATATCATGAAGCAAAACTTAAAACATATCTTGAAATACAGGTTTTGGAAGCTGACACTTTTGGAAGCTGAAATCCCGTTTCATTTTACATCTATTTTAACTTAGCATGCAAAAATCCACCGATGACCCCCTGATTCAACGCTTGAAAAACCCAAACCATATTTAAGGTCTAGTTTTCCAAGATGTATTCAATGTGAGGCAAAGAGGGTTTTTTTCTACATCCTTAGAAATAGCTAAAGACTATTCAGCAGAGGCCACAATGCTCATACTACGTGAAAAAGTACATGGACAATATTAGATTTGTTCTTCTCCAGAGTGCAAACTTTGAAAACAAAGCAAAAGGGAGAGAAAAACAATTTGAGACGCTTCCTTAGGACCTAGAGCTACTGCCTCCATAAGAAGCCCCCTTAATAGACATAAGCAGAAATGTGACACAAAATATGAATTAATCTCCAGTTCATTACCCAAGTTCCCATGGATTGGGATTTCTCCATGGCAAAGGGACAGAATACACGTTTCAAGATAAGATTCATCCACAACCATGGATTATCCAGAAGTAGTGCATAGCCCTATATATTAAAAAGCAGATACAACTACTATACTTGTTGATTTTACATATGTACATATATGAAAGAATATGAACTTAGCAAGAACAACTAACAGGAATATTTAAGATGCCCTGACAAAAAAATGTCGCCCGTTTCATGTTTTTCTCATTTAAGAACAACCATTGTAGTTCAGGATGGATAGCGGCCATCAAGCCAGGAATCCTATCTCCAAGGGTGCATGTGCTGGATGCCGAACAAAAAGGAGAAGAGCAAGCCAGGCATGCACTGACACCACCAATGTGCTCACTCACCTCCTCCGTATGAGAAGGACAACGAGATACCCCAACCCGTTGACCAGGATCCTTACGAAAACTGTGCGAAACGAACAATTAGGACAAACTATCCATTTATCGGTGACCTGAGCAATTAAGACGAGTAGTCACCAAGACACAATCATGTGGAAGTCCGTGCTTTGGGTGTTAAGTCCCATTTTTTAGTATATCCAGGCTTGAAAAGGTGCAGGGAAAAGTTGGGAAAGATTTCATAGTTAAGATAACATGAGCAATGTCCTCAAAATTGTATTTATGAGAAAAAAAATAGCCAGTACTTTCCCTCAGGTTCATGCATGATGTAGTAAAACTGAGGGGTGACACACAAGTGTCACCTTGTGACACTTTAGGGGATTTAGGGGATTTAGGGGACACTTTAGGATTAGGGGGAGGCAGAACAGATCTCAGGACTGTTCACTTTGTCTAGGAAAGAGTTGACAGGATACACAAAACCGATGCACGCTCGAGGCAGCCATGTTGGCTCCTGCTCCACTGGAAAGAGAACTGTTTGCCACATGGAAGCAGAAAACATTGGCAGGAAAATAACTTTAATTTCCAAACTTGAAAAGGAGTATCGCAAGCAGGAAAAAACAAAAGGGGAGGAGGGGAATAACATTCACCTGGACTCTCTGATTTCACCTTCAGGCTCTGACCCTATGATGGGTACATTTGAAAGTAATTAATTTGTGAAAGAGAGCTTAAAGGTAACTTCTGAACGCAAGATAGGGAAAAAGCATGTGCGCCCGTCACCTGTTCTCCTGGGGTTTTTGGGTCTTTTGGGGTTTTTTTGGTCTCCTGGGCTTTGTGTCAGCTTAGGACCCAGGAGAAAGACAAAAAGGAGTATTTATATCTAGCCAGTGCCATGAGAGAGTGACAAAACCTTATGAGACATTTGTCTCATCTACAGCCTTCTACGCCTGTTGTCATTTGCCTCCTGAGCCTAATGGAAACCTGCCCTGGATGGTATGTTCGTTGTTATTGTTTCAATTTCCTTGTCTTTTATTTATTTCCCTTGCCTCTCAAGAGCCGTTCGGAGGTCCCATTACTTCCTGCTGACCAGGGAAGGCTATGAGAACAAATAGTTATAGTGGATTAAAATACACACACTATCACAAGAAAAACAGAGGGAAGGGGGCAGGGGACTTGCTTAGCAAAGGGTGGTGGAAGTCGTGGGACAGAGAGCTGCCAGAAATACTGAAGCGGGGTTTTATGTCAAGGCTTGTTTTAGACTTGATCTCTGCGAGGAACAGAGCTTCTGAATTCTTCCCGTGGCGGTACTGCAACTTGAACCTGCATGTATCGAATCAGTTCAATGTTTCCTTTGGATTTTAAATAAAAGTTTGTCTGAAAAAATGCAAATTGTCGTTCTTGGCAGTGTGGATTCCTCCTACCCGTACTGATGGCGGAGCCAGTTGGTGTTACAGCAGAAAGAGGAGAGCTTGCACACAGCATGCTTCCCCTCTGCAGCAAAGGCGCAACGTTGACCATCGTCTTCAAGGAAGACAACATTTTTGCTAAAACAATGGACATCATCCACCCCCCATCTCTAGGGCTAATGAACCTTGTGGTCCATGCTTGACCCAGGCTACAGCAGATTGTATCTGCTCTATTTGGAAATTTTCCTTTCTAGCATCTGTTAAAAAATTATTAGCAGGTGCGGAAAACTGTGGCCTCCAACCCAGAGACCTAGAGCCAAAATACCAGAGGGGAAAAAGTCAGTTCTTGACAACCGCCTGACTCCAGGGTTGGACGAGCCAGAGAGACAATCTGCTGCTACGGGAGATGCCAGATCAGAGGAGGGAAGTGGTAGCACCTCATGCAATTAGTCTAATTTTTTTTTTTGAAGCTACAAGTGGCAAGGGCCAATTCCTTGCCTCTGTGAAGTTATAAGCCTGGTGATCCCCTCTGGTGCCATAAAAGAGTTAGACCGGCTTGCAGCTGATCAAAAAAGGTTAGGCTACCTGCGCACCACCTAGAATAACAAACTGAAGTCATATAACATTTGCTGTGTAAATGGCACACTGCTATGTATGTATATCCCAGTGAACACAGGAGAATAAATTCTTACGTGCCATGTAATTATACACACACTCATGTAAAAATGAGCTGATATAAAATAAATATGCATATAGCTATGCCTATGCCTATTCCAGCCTCCACTACAGGGTTATTGCATTGCCAATGTGTTGACATAAAAATGCAGTTTTATGGATTACATCTAAATAGAAATGTGTGAAAAGGGATTTTGTATTGGCTACAGCCCAGTCTCTTAATATAATTATAATTACTATTTTTACTACTACTGCTACTACTACTACCACAGTGAATTGGGAGCCCCCTTGGTTCTACCTATGGTAGAAGCAAGAACAAGCCTGATCTAAAAAACAGGAGATGAAAGAGGGAGAGAGGCAATGTGATTTCTCCAAGCTGGAGTAACAGGACAAGAGGTGGATGTAGGATTTACGTCTCTTGAATTCCAGTCCTCCGTGTGGCCTGAGCCCTCTCTGCCACAATTTCATACATGGCTTTCTCGGGGAAGATGAGAAAATAAAAGTACTTTATTGATGCAATGGGGAGAGCAGCTTTTGTTATTATTACGGTGGCTCTGCTTGGTGTTTTGCAGCAGAGGTGGTGGTAACCATCGGTGCGGGCTGTCCTGGGCGGCCAGAGCTGGTATCCGTGGCTGCGGTGGGGATGGGGTGGCCACTGCTGGACAGTTTCCCCTTGGCACTGCGGGCCACTGTGGTGGCAGCCGCGCGGCAGAGGTAGCAGCTTGCTTGGTCGCAGACACGATGCTGAATGTGTGGAAGCGGGAGCTGAGCAAGCATCTCTTCTCCCCTTTCTTTCCCCTTTCTTTTTTCACCTGCCTGCCTTTATTACAGCCGTAGTGTGAGTCGTTGTGCTGTGTTTCAGCTTGAAAATCAGAAATGCGTCTCTCTGGTTCGCTCCTTAGCAGTTCGTCAATATAGAAAAGTTTTTTAAAAATCTCTCCAAGGACAAAAAAATGCACTTTCAAGTGCCGTTTAGGTGTTTCCCAGATCTCTTGTCATTTCATGCCAGGGTCTGCTGGGTGCTTTATGAAAAAGCCTCCAAAAGTGCCTCCTTCTTTCCAATGCTGATCTTAAACAAGACAGGTGCACAGCCCATGCAGCCGGGAAGCATCCCCACCACGGCCATTGCTCTATACCAGCCGTGCTTGTTCAGAGATAGCTATTTTCTGCTAGCTCTGGGACTCGAAAAATGATATAAAATAAAATGAGAGCATCCCCCCCCCTCGAGAGAAACATTTTGAGAGGAAGAGGCAGAAAATGCAACGTGAGCCTACCCGGCAAATGGCAGCGGGCTCAGGAGGACTAGGAAAGCTGTTTGCCAGGAGGCCAAATGGTTTGCCTGCAGCTCCGGGAAAAGAGATGTTATTTGGTGCTTGAAATCATTTAAAGAAAACAAAGGATGACTGCTACATGCCTGCCCATGATAGTCTGGAGCACTACGCTGTTGTGGGATATTTATGCCAACCAAATGGCAGCAAAATACCAGCGCGGAGGTTGCGGGGCGAGCTGGTTGTACACAGGCGTGCCTGCGGGACCAGCCTCCGACAGCTCGGCACGCACTAGTTAATGCATCGAACCCCGAGGAAGGGAGGACGTCGTTCTCATTATCTCCATTTTACAGGTGTTGAAAGGGAGGTTGGGGAGATTTGCCACCAAGGGTGTCTGTCAGAGCCGGGATGAGTGGTTATGGGTCCCAGCTCCCAGCCCCATGCATAGACTGTGCCTCTTGGAGCAGATTTGGGGGAAGATTTTTATTTCTCTGACACAGGAGAGAAAAAAACACCTTCCAGCTTCCACTAAGGGAATTATTTCTTCCTACCAGTGTCATGTTGGTTTGTCTTAAGGGCACTGTTAGGATTAGCCGAGTTAGAAATCCATATTCTCAATTAAAATTTAATATTGTCCCAAAGAGACCCGAAAGAAGATAGGCTTTCGCAAGGAAGGATAACCAAGTTTGCACAACGGTGATCAGCCACAAGAAGTGTCATTTAGGAAGAAGTTCTTTAAATGATCCTGCTGTGCTTTCAGTCCGTGTCCATGTAGGCACATATATCAAGTGATTTGCGCATGTACAACCAAAAAAAAACCCACTTTGGTCTACACTACCCCTAAATACTGCTCTCGTTTCGGACTTTCTCTTTCCAGCCGTCCAGCATCAATCCTGCTCTGAATCCCTTTGACGTCAGGAGGAGTGTGAACATTTCCTACCTCATTACTGCCTTTCAAAGGCAGCCACCACCACAAAAACGAGACCTCGGGGAAGGAGGGGGGGAATCTCTGCATGCACAAGCAGAGCCCCTCCTGCCAGTTATCCTCTCTCCTTTGTGCTTTGAAGAGGCATCTCACCTCTTACAAGGGAAACAAGTTTGTCATGGAGGGAGATGTGGTTAGTAATTCTGTCTGTGCTTCCCTCACCTCCTCCGAGCTGACGATGCCGTGGGCCCGGCGCTCCCTCCCGTGCTACAAAAAGAGAGGCAGTGATGAACCAGACCCACTCCCTGGCACCCCCGGTTCCTCCCAAGTCCTGCATTTCCCAAAGCATCCTTTAAAAATGTAGTGCTGGTGGCTGAAGAGATGGTTAGCCAGCAGCAACTGGACCGTGACAGAAATGCGAGTTTATAACCTGGCAACGCAGATTTGGCTCTGAAATGTAATAGATGCCGTTATAATCTCTGCACTCAAAGGCAGACTTGAGGTTTAAATAATCTTTGACTGCAAGATAACATCCGGAGTGTATTTCAGCTTTACTGGAGTTTAGTATATGATCCTTCTCGGCTATGGGACATATCCTCCCATCGCCCCGCTTGCTGCTTTAACGCTGCCTCGGTCAGGTAACACCTGCTGGAGAGACAGCAGCATCTCTTGGCAAACTGAACCTGCACAGTCTCAGGAGTCAAAATCTGAATATGTATAGAGCGCATAAGTAATCATTAATGCATAGCACGTCCCCTCTGGTCATTTAAATAAATTATTGACACCAGCATCACCAAGAAATGAACCAGGTGCCACCCCGACAGTTGAGACCTTATAGGTAAGTGTAAATTATCAGAGCGCTTCAAAATTTCGAAACCTTCCGAAAACAAAAGAATAATCACGCAGCGTTAGTTGTAAAGACATGTGCGTGCACATGCGTGTCTGTGAGTGTGAGCATGCACGTATGCACACCTTAGTGCTTGTACACCATAATGTTGTGACCTTAATCATTTGTTCTAAATGGTGGGTGAAGGAACCCTATAGCATCTATATATGTATATCCAAGTTTCGCACTTGCTGTGCCAATTCTTATTGCCACGTAGTCTACAAATTGCTTCTGGAAAAGTGTAATCCTGGTTTTACCTCTGTATTTTAAAAATCATTTCCCCGTGTATTATCTCTTCACAGCTTTATACATTTACGCTTTTACTCTCCAAATGCCTTGACTAGAATGCTATATCCCTGAACAGAAATATATTCCCCCCTGCTATTTTTCTGCAGGAGCCTGGTTCATTCAGAAACAAGGAAGAAAATACGAATGATTGTTTTTAAATTCCCCAATGTGCAGAGCTCAGACGAGCCACAGATGCAAATGTGGAAAGCAAATCTAGAGCTGGCATTAGGAAATGGCTGGGTTCACTGCGCTTGTAAGCAAGCACCTTTATTTAGGCATGGTTGTAAGCTGCCGTTTTGATATAATCCCTGGCTTTCTGGATCGGGTACACTGAAGCTGGCACGACACATCTACCGTAGCCCCCCATAATACCCAGCCATCAATCAAGCACCCTCCGCCAGCGCTGATCTATGCTCGCTCCCAGAGCTGGCAGCCAGGGACAAGCCTGCACATCCATGTCACCGGCAGCCCACATATCCATCCCTGTTGTCACTGGGGAGCACCAGGGCCCCATGCCAGCCCAGCAAAAGATACTGCCGCCCTCTGAGAGTCGGGGGCTTCATGTCAGCGTGGGGGATCCCGAGCTCGAAGGTGTCACGCCGTGTCGGAGCGTGGGCACTGCCCCAGGGGTGCAAGGGTAGAGGTGGGGGTCTTCTTCTCGGGAGGTGAAGGTGGCCCTCCTCGAAGGAGCAGACAGAAGGCAGTACACAAAAGGTGCACGTCCCTCTCCCCTGGGGAGGTCACAGGGGGTGCCTGGGGACTAGCACGGGCTCTCTGCACATTCGTGGCCTTTCAGCATTACCCTTTCCAGCCCCACATCTGGGCTGGCTCTGTCCCTGCCCAGCCAGAGGATGGGACATGTGTTCCTCCCCACTCCTGTCCCTGCCAGCTTGTCAGACCCACAGGTCCTTTGGGGAGAGGGGAAGCTGCAAGTGATGCTTCTGGCAGGGCAGCAGGTAAGATAAGTTCAACCCAGGCAGGAAAGCATGATTTGGCCCCATCTTTTCTGAAGCTCCGAGCAATTTTTTTTAAATAAAATCCTCCACCTCCACTCCCCACTTTTAATTTGATTTAGATCCAATAAATGGGCATTGTAAAATTCTTAGTGCCTCACCAGACAGGCAGCTGAGAAAGGGAGGGAGCAATTCCTTGACTCCTAGGAAACTTGGGACTCTGCTTCTTCAGTGGCAAAGTAATAAAAAGCAAGCAAACACTACAAAACAGGCCATTCATATAAAGCCACATCTGCCATTAACGGGGACCTTGCTGTCACCCTGCGCCCTGGGCTCTGTGCGGTGACAAGGAGTTGGTTGTGTCCTTGGAGAGCTCAAGGGAGAAGGCGGCTGAATGCCAGCAGCATCGCCTTCCTTTCAAGGTTGGTTTTTCTTTCCCCTATATCCTGGAAAAATCCCTGTGGATTTTACTCTCCTAATGAGCATGATCTGAGGGTATTCGGATGAGATCAGTGTCCATGGGGAGGGGAGGGTTGGGAGCCAGGTGTGTGTACGTGCATGTGTTATCTGTGTGTAGCGAGTTTTTGGTTGCAATTGCAGAAATGGTCTTTCCTTGGGGAGGACACAAAGCAGAACTAGAACAGCTAAGAGGCAGATAAACTCGTGCTTTATGGTGGCTTACAAAACAACGAATGTAGTTCCATTTAAATGACTATAAAAAGCTGCTAAATCCTTAGCTCACCAGCTCACGAATGTCTTGGGGAACTGGGCCTATTCGCCTCCCTGCTTCGCTACCCCACTGGAAGAACTCTGTGCCCCTATTGTGTGCGTATTTGGGCTTAAGATCTTCTCATTCCCCCTGCTTTCTGCTTAAGAGCAGCCTGGTGCGGGATTGCATGCACCCAGCGCAAAGCTTCACGTCCGAGCACTGCCTGGCAGGCTCATACCCCTGGGAAGGTCCCAGGTGCCACCTGCAAGCGTCAAACCCCCCAGGTACGCTCCCAGCCATCGGGGCGGGTTAAGCGCGCTCCTGGGTTATATTTCTCTGACCTCTGCAACATGCACCAAATGGCAAACACATCTGGCATACAAACATTGCCAACTGGAGAATAGAAACGTAAGTCCTGATGAAGTAAATGGGGACAGGGAGGAAGATCTTGGTAAAATCCTAGGCAGATTGCTCTGAGCTCTGGGTCGGGTGATGGCACAACATAAAATAATGCAAGGTTCCCAGGGATTGCATGGTGAACAGTTTCAAGGGAGACTTTTTTCCTGTGCTAGAGGAGAGGGGAAAAAAAGATCCAAGGGCTGTCCCCAAGAGTTAGGCACTCTTGAGCACGGCCGTCAAAGCCAGCCGCTGGTGCTGCCCTGGCTCTCCATGAGCAAACTTGGAATCTGAAAAGCTGCTCTGGGCCAAGCCTGCCTCCCTGCTCTGCAAGAAATGAGAACATAAAAGCCTAAAGGAAGGCACCTGTGAGAGGATCTGGGCTGGGCTAAAGCCAAGGCAGCAAGCCCCTACCCCTGGCCTGCCCTGGCCCTCAGCGAGCTGGGGCTAGGACCACGGCTGTGCCTAAGCCTGGGCTGGATTGTATTGGTTTGTGTTTGGTTATAGCTTTAAAAGAGAAGTTTTATGTCACCACGGAGAGCCTGCATTTTTGTAGGATTCAAATATTCCTTAATTAGGTGTTGTCTCTTAGCAGAATGAAAAGAGGGCTTTTATTTCATTTTACTTTGCCATTTTCATTTACTCCCGTTCATGTTTAATAACTGGGTAGGGGAACGTTAAACAGCTGCTGTAAAATATTTTGTAGCAGAGCCCCAACTTTCAACCACTATCTGCCATCCAGGTTGGTGATGGTGGGTGTCTGGGGAGCCCCTTCCAGATTTAGGAGAGGGGAGAGCTGACTGGGATTGTCCTGTCGAACCTCCTTTCCTCACCCATTTCCCACGGGAGGCAGCTTTCCTCCTCCTTATTGGAGATGAAAGGGTCGGCTGCAAGAGGGTGCAGGCTCCAATAAATGCGTATTAACTCCCTGCCAGCCATCAACAGCACCAGCTCCAGAGGCTGACGGGTTGCTGCTCCGAGAGGGCACGCCGGGGAGGTGCCGGCAGGGCAGGCAGGGACAGGCAGGAGAAGCAGGAACACGCAGGACGGGCAGGGAGGGCAGGCACGGGCAGGAACACTCGTGGCCGGGCAGGATGGGCAGCGGGGGCCGGAGCCAGGGGTCGGGGGGGGCTGAGCCGCCCCCCACGGGCACCGCCCGTGGCGCCCCGGGGCTCCCCCGTGACACTCCCCCGCGGGGTCTCGGGACCGCGGCAGCGCCCCCCACCCACCCAAACGGGGTTTGGGCTGTAAGACACGTCCGGGCTGGGTGTGTTTTACACCTGCCCCCGGTTCTATAAAACCCCACGGCCACGGGCAGGGGCAGGACCCGCTCCTGGCCACGGGCAGGTGCCGCTGCCCACCTCCGCTGCTCGGGGCCGCGCACACCGAGAGCGGGCACCAGGGCGGCTGTCCGGCAAATTCAGGCTCTGGGTTGGGGGAACACACACACCGTGGGGTCCTTCTTTCTTTCTCCCGCCACCCACGAGCAATTCGTGTCACCCACGGGATTCGACCTGCTGACTCCCTCGGCTCGCAGCCAGCCCAGCCTTCTCCCCCGCACCTCCCCGGCTGTGCAAAGCCCAGGGCTGCCCCACCATTTCCATTCCCACGCCCTAAAAATAACGCCCCACAAAACGTCCCGGCTCCGCGGCTCTGCGTGGGCACTGTCCGTGGACGAAGTTGCCCCGGAGCGGGCGGGTGGGGGGGGCAGGAGCACCCCGGACTTGGCCGCCCGTCCCGGGGCAGCGCCGGGCACCGCTCTCCGAGCTCCGAGCCTAAGCCGGGGGGAGGTGGGGTGGTAACAGACCCTCCCCAAAAAATGTAATGCCTTTTCCTTTTTTAACTTTTGGGGATTGGTCTCTGCTCACTTTCTCCTGCCCGGCAAGAAGCGAGCGGCTGAGCTGGAAGCGCTCTCCGCCGCCGCGCAACCTCCGCGGCCGCGCAGCCTCCGCTCGCCGCCTGCCCGGTGCTACGGCGGACAAACTCCCATTTATGGCAGCTTCGGGGCCAAACCCGCCCTGCTCGGCTTCCCGGGCGGCTGGTTTCGACCAGGAGAGATTGGATATGTGTGATATACTCGCTTAAGCGCTTTAATATTAACAATACGTAGCAATTAAAACCACGCCGCGTCCCGGCTGCTCCGCGCAAGTAAAGCACTTCTCCCCCCTCCGAGCCCCGGCTAACTTTTTTTTTTCCGCTATTTCTGTGAATTTGGGAACCTACGGAAACCCTCGGCACTTGCGCGTTTTTCGTTCCCCCCCCCGCGTGTTTCATCACCCGTGTCCGAACGGCCTCGCAGCCGCCCCGGCGGCTCTGCCGTGCCCCGGCTCCGGGGTGGCGGTGGATGCACGGCGGCCCCAGCCCTGCCAAAACCACCGGCCCCGCCTCTTCGGCCCTTGCAGCTGGGGGACTCCGTGACTCGCTCCCCCACGGCCCGGCCCGGGGCCGACGGAGACCCGCCGCCCTCGACGAGGGGCCCGACGGCGCGGTGAGGGGCGGCTCCGCCGCGGGTGCCAACTGCACCCTCCCTTGCACCTGCCTTGCCCCGGGCCCAGGCACTCGCCGCGACGAGGATGGAAATTAAGGATCGGGCCCCCCCGGCCGGTAGGAGCCGGCCCGGGCAAGTAGCGGCGGGGCTGCTCGTCCCGTTCACCTCGGCGGGTTTCCATGGGGAAGGGCCGGGCCGGCAGCGGGGCGAAGGGGTGGGGGAGCCCCTCCGCAGGTGGATAGCCGAAACGTGGGCAGCGCCCGAGGACCAGGAGTGGGGGTGTCGCCAGGGCCGAGACGCGGTACTCCCCCCATATAGGGCTATTACAGCCCTACCCGCCCCCTCAGCCTTGGGTTTGTCCCTGCCCCCGTGGGTCCCCTGCCCCGCTGCCCACCCGCGACTGGCCGCGCGTGGGGCGGGTGAGCCGGGGAGCTTGCAGGTGTGCTGTCGCCTCTAACGGGACTTCAGCCCCCCCACGGGGGAGCGGGCGACGGACAGGCACCCCAAAAACCGTCCCCGCTCCCCAAACCCCAGCCCGCCTGGCGGGCGCCGCGCAGGGAGCCAGCCCAGCCCGGGGGGGGCTGCAAAGCCCCTCTGCCCCGGGGCTGCCCGCCCCTCACCGCGCCGGCAGGCCCGGCAAAGGGCCCCGCCTGGGCGCGCAGCGATGCGGCTGCGGCCAGCCTCTGCGGTGGGAGAAAGGGGCTGGGGCTGTCGCCTGGGGGCAGCCGTGGGGCGCCCCACGCGTGGAGCCGCCGCCCCGTGGAGGGCCGCGACGGCAAGGTGCTGGCTACGGGGAGAAGCGAGGAGGCCTGGCTGTTTGGGATGGGGGTGATGCCTCCTCCCCCCCATCCAGGGCGGTTTTCCTTGCCCCTACCCATTCCTTTCCCCGAAACGAAGGCCTCCTTGCTGCCCCCCCAGCCTCCTGCAGCGCCGGGCCCCGCTGCTCCCCCCCAACACACCCACGCACAGGCACACGCACACCCGCGCCCCGCCCGGCTCCGGGCGGCCGAGTCGCAGCCGCAGCCCTTATTTCATGCCCTTCAAGCCACCGAGCCGCTCCCCTTGGTCCTGGCTGCGGATGACCCATTTCCTCCCTTTCCCTCTTCCCCTTTCCCCCCCCACCTCGGCCCCGGCCGCCGTCCCCGTCCCGCCCTCCCGCCCCTCCGCCCTCCTCCCGGCCGCACGCCCCGGGAGCCGCCGCCGCCCCGAGCCCGGCTGCCCGCAGCGGGGCCGGCGGCCCGGGGCGGGGGCGGGGGGGGGGGCCGGGGAACCGGGGCCTCGTCCGCGCCGTGTTTGTTTTCCTTTCCCCCCTGAACGCTAGATTAAGACGTGAAGATTACACTTTTATTGTGGCGGCCGAATAATACCACGAGTCAACACACACAGCAAACAAAAGTGCTTGTAGTACATGGCCAACCCCGCTGGGAACCGGGCTGCGGGCTGCTGCAAAAATCAAGCTCTTCAGTGCTAATTACAAATAAATGATGATGTGCTCACTAAGTAATTGATTTAATGAAGTTCCTATGAAACTATTAAAACCGGGTAGAGGTCAGGCTGGAGACGCCCCAGAGCGCCCATTGTGGGATGTTTAACTCCGCCAGTCTCCTCGGAAAGACATCGGGGCTAATAGGTGAAGTCACAGCTGGCTCGGGCTGACTTCTGCAGCACCGGCACTGGCCTCCCCAAGCTCGCCCAGCGGCCCGCACCGCAAGTTTGGGGAGGCGAGTGCCCCTGGCACCCCCCCGGCCCACTGCTCCCACCCCGCATCCCCTCCTCCGGGGGGCGGCTGCTCGCCCCCTCCCCCCCCGGCCCGGAGCCCCCCGGTGCGGCGCTCCCCCCTTCTCTCCCCGGGCGCCCATCCCCGTCCCGTCGGGGCTGCGCTGGGTACTCACTCGCTCGGCCCGGCCGCCTCGCCTGCACCTCAACCAGGCGCCTCCGCGGCTCTCCCCAGCCTAATTAAAGAGGGGGGAAGTGGAGCTCTGAACTTGTGTCTACCACTACAGGGCGGCTGTAATTCCACCCCCCGGCCCCGACCCCCCCCGCACACTCACACACACACACACACACACACACACACACTTCTTGAAGAAACTTAAGCTGGGATGCCAGGTAGGGTGCTTGGGAGATTTTGGCAAGGTGCCTGGAAGGGATGCGTGCCCATTTTTCCTTGAAGGGTTTTCTTGTTTGAAAGGCCAGTTGGAGCGCTTTAGACGGGCTCGCCGTGTGAAAGGAGGAGGAGGAGGAGAGGGGGAACGCAGACCTTAAAAAAAAAGAAGAAGAAGAAAATCCGGCTATTGGATTTCCCAGCCCCACGCTCGGCTCTCCCCCCCTCGCCCCTCGGGCAGGACAGAGCGGAGGTGGCCCCACGCCCCCCCCCCCCCATTTAGGGGGGCCCCTAACCCGACCCCAGCTCTGAGCGCGCTTTGGGGACAGTGGGGGCATCCCGCCCCCCTTCACCTGCCAAAGGACCCTCTGCGCCCCCTTGCTTTTAACGCCCGGTGCCTTTGGCGGGTTGCAAACGAGTCGGGGGGAAAAGCGGAGCCGCCCCCCAATTTGCGCCCCCGCTGTTGGCATTTGCTGAGCGCGGAGGCGATGCCCCCCACGGGCGAAGCCCCTCTCGGCCTCCAGCGCTTTGGGGGGGCCGGGCCGCTCCACCGGGGCTCGGGCAGCGCCCCCGACGGCCGGGGCGGCCGGGGCAGGGGCGCAGGGACGGGGCCCGGGAAAGGCTTCTTCCCGAAATCCTCCCCGCGCGGAGGGGGGAGCAGCGAGTCCCTAAATTCGGGAAGATAAACGCGGGACGAGGTGCCCCGCCGGTTGTCCCCAAGCCTGTGTGTCGTCGTCCCCCGTGGCTGCCGGGGGCTCTGCCCTCGCCCACCCCGCTGCCCGGCGCACAGTCGGGGCTGTCCCACGCATTTAGGGGGACCGCAAACGCAAGCGCCAGCAGCTGCCTGCGTGCGGCCGGGGTACAGGCGGGAAGGTGCACAGGCACACGCCACGGCTCCCCACGCAGGCACGCGTGGGCTCGCACACGGGGCGGCCGCGGGACCTGAGGCGGCTCCTCCTGTTCCTTTGCAGGATTTTGGGGAAGGTTGGGGGGATTTTTTTTCTTTCTTTTGTTTGGGGTTTTTTTTTTTGGTGGAAAACGATTAATTTGAAACAAATTAAGCTCGCCCGCCTCTTGTTTGCCAAACAGGCTGTTGCCGATGTGCAAACAGGCTCTCACCCCGGCGCGGTGCCCCCGCTCCGCTGCCCGCCGCCCGCCGCCCGACCCCGGCCCCAGCCCCGGCCGCCGCAGCCTCCTCCTGCCCCGGCCCTGCCCGGCCCTGCCCTGCCCTGCCGCCGGCCCCTCCCGGCCCTGCAGCACCCCTTGATGGCTATCTCCCCGCTGCCCTTAGCGCACGATCCGGGTTTCTCTTCAGCCTGGAAACACGAAGTGACACATGCACCGCTGAACCGACGTGTGGGGAGAGCGGGCGGCGGCGAGGGGCTATTGAGGGGAGCGCGGCAAAGAGACAAAGCTGGGGGCTAGTGGAATCAGATGCAGCCCTTAATTAACACCATCTTAAATAGTCCAACAGGCACTGAAGACAAAGTTGAAGAAAGACTTTAAGGCTGAGTGCCCCTCGACAAGCTCTTTTTTTTTCCTCGTGTCATTCAATATTTAATGCACTGTGCTTGTAATGCTACTACTGGTGCTCCTTTCTCAGCAAGTACATTATTTTTTCACGGTGCCCATGGCCAGGGAAAACCCTTTAGGCAAAGAAAATCAAAATGTTTGTTGTTTTGGATGACTTATAACTCTTGTTTAACACAAGCACTTTCAAGAAAGTATAACAGGCGCAGCCTCTAAAGCAAACAACGAAATCCTTGTGACAGAGTCGGACACAAAAAGCACATTGTGTTACGGACTATCCCTTTTCTCTCCTGCTAGATGGGTGCCTGTCTGAGGCTGAACACCACGATGCCATTTTACTTTTGAACTATTGTTTTTGAGTTATGCCATGTGGTCAAAAGGAGAAGAAGGGAGGTTGTTTCCAAGCTCATAAGACAAACGAGTTGCCTTTCATTGAAGTACCCCAGAGCTCCTTTAAAACGAGGTTTAAATGTCACCTCCATGTTTTTAATGGACACAGGGCTTCAGGGGCGACCCTTCAAAGCGCCTCCGTAATAAACGACCCTTATTAAATATGTCTCTGCCTGGGAAAATCGCTCGGCAGAGGATAAAAAAGGGGGAGCGGGGGTGGGGAAGGAGAGGCGCGGCGCTGCCGGCGGAGCTCCGCCGGGGCCGGGACGGAGCGGAGCGGGGCGGAGCGGGGCGGAGGAGCGGTCCCGCTCCGGGTGCCTGCCGCCGGGCGGGGCGGGGGCCGGGGCCGGGGCCGGGGCCGGGGGATACAGCCGCCTTCCCCCACGTCCCCAAACCCCTTTTCGCCCTCCGCCCCCCCCAAAATCAGAGGCTGAGTGAAAGGTTGGGGTGTTTTCCTCCTGACTTCTTTTTGTCCCGAGGAGAGCGGCGTCTGCGAGTCTGAGCTGGGAAGTTACTGATTTGCAGGCTGCATGTTAAGGCAGCCCATGTAAGTAATTTCTGCGGGCATCCCGGCAAAGGAGAACAAATCGTTGACAAAGGCGAGCCCTTTCAATTCAGCAGCGTCGTTAGGGAAACCAAAAAGTATTCTTCCTATAATAAGTTCCACTTCAAAGGATTTCTCATTCAACGGTGACTGCTTCGCACTTTTATTAAGTCCGGGCTTTTTCACTTGGCGGAATCATCTGTTTGGTTATTTTTCATCGTGTTTATTTTTCACCATTCACGCAGTACTTGTATTAAATAAACAAAGAACAATCGCTCGGCAAATAAAAGTGCTTAGGTGGGGGGAAAAAAAAAAGAGGGGGGCAGAGGAGGAGGAGAAGAGCTGGGGATGGAGCTTCTTCCCCGCTTATTTGTTTGTTTGTTTATCTGCTGAAGTTGGGGAGGGGGGCCCGAAACAGGGGAGGGGAGGGGGGTGGGAGAGAGGCCAAAAAAATATGAGACGTTCTGATGAAGTGAAAATTGACTGCGCTAACACGGCATGAAACTAAAGGTCAATGCAACTGTATCTTAATAGAGTGTCTCGAATCGAGGTGGACTATTTTAAATGCAGCTTGCTTTTGCTGCGCTCATTGCCATAGCAATCCTAACGCTCCATGTTGATGTACCATAAAAGCAGTAGTTTGAATTTCAAAGAACCTGCCTTTGAACTTCTCCCTGCCTGATTAGGCACTTGCGTGGTGTGGGTGTGAATGCGGGAGCGTGGTTGTGTGTGCCGGCGGTACGCGGGGTGCGGGGGGAGCGGGGGCAGCGCCCCGCCGGGGTTTGGGTGTCCGAGCCGGGGGGAGCGTGTGTGTGCGTGTGTGTGAGTGTGAGTGTGTGCGTGTGCGAGTGTGAGGGTGCGTGCCAGCACACTCTCTGACCCCTCCTGGTCTGCCCTACCTGGAAATATTTTCCCGAGGGGGGGGCTGACAGCCCATCCTTCCCAGCGCTTTGCACCTCCCCGGCGACATCTCTAGCAGCACGAAACGCGCGGAGAAAAACCCTGAAAACCCTTGATTCTCCCCCGCCGCCCCCCGAAAAGCAAAGCAGCGGCCTGCCCCGCCCGGGGCCCCCCCTGCGCCCCGTACCCCCCGCCTGCAGTGGGTGCCTTGGGGGGCGCAGCCCCGCGGCTCTCCGCCGGGAGCCCCCCCGCCTATCCACCCCCCCCCCGCGACGCCATTTCCCACACTCCCGAAATTTCTTAGCCCCTTCAAACTCGGGTACCGCCGCTGGAGCCTTGAAAGGGCCGAACGCCAGCAGTAGTGTGTGGCGAGATGTCTCCCAGCCCCGACTACAAAGGTGGATGATTTAAACAGTGTTTGCTCGGACCACGTTTCGCCTAGGAAAAGATGAAGTCTTTGATGATGGCCAACTCGGTGTCAATAAGTGGCTTTCTTTGAGCCATATTCAGATGGGAACGTCTTGCTTGCCAATTGCCATAGAAATCTTAACACACCATGAAGATTGTCCAAGCGCCAAGCCTTCCGTTCTGGGCTAAATTACTTTGAAGTGGGGCAGGACGTGCACTGGTCAATGTTAACTCTATAGGGCGGGCAGGGAACACTAGGAGAGGGAGGCTGGGGGGGGGGAGCAGAAAATAAGAAGGGGAAACTTGTTTTAGACACTCTATACAAGGTTCTGCTCATTGTCAGATATCTTTTATCTTTTATATTTCCCATGAATGATTCATGTCTCGGTGGCTTTGTGTCGCCCTCCTTTTCACAAGAAACTTCATTAGGGAGCTATAAGTTTTCCCATTGATTGGAGCCCTCATTTATGAGTGTTTTTCTGCTTCGTATGTTGGTTATTGTCATTCTGCTTGAAACAACTCTTTGCAACCTGTTTCACCTTTACCACATTTAACAAAACTGACTCAAAAAACACTCTAACCTTTTGGTGAAACTGTTCTTGACATTTTGACCAGTCATTTTCGAGCGCTGGTAAATTACAGGGGGGGGCGGGGGGGCGGGGAATCATCCTGGGCTAGTTTTATTTATTTTATTTTCTTTTTTAAAATAAAAGGCAAAAAAAAAGAAGGAAAGGAGGATGCTGACACGCGACTGTGCCCGGAATCTTTCCAACAGCGGGTTTCACTCCGTTTTTCTCTCTCGAAGACGGAAACCTGTGCCCCTACTCAGCTCCTGAAAACTTTTCCTTTTTTTTCCCCATTCCCGTGATCTCCTGGCGTTATTTCTCTCCCGACCTGACCCTGTGTTTCAGAATAATCTTCTGGCCTACAGTTTTGCCACTATGTCTTCTACCGAAGTCTCGTGCTATTTAACTCACCAGTGTCTGTAAGAGGAGGCTGCCAGGAAGGTTTTGGTTTGGGTTTGGTTTTTTTTTTTCCAACGGAAATATTAACCTTTTAATTGATTGGATTTGATATTTTGATTAGCTGTCCTTGAGGGAGATGAAGAATATCGTGCGTGTAAATGCCTGACTTTTGTCTGTGTCCTATCTGTCTGGCGGTCTGTCTGTCTGTCCCTCTCTTTCCCCTGTGCATGGAAGCCAGCAGCAGAGCACCCAATTGCTCCACCATGAGGAGGCATCCCCCCAATCCTGCGCCCCCGCCCCCCCCCCCCGCCATCAGCCCGACTGACTTCCAGGGGCAAACACCCGCGGGAGCGGAGCCTGCAGCCGCGGGGGGAGGCAGGGGTGGCTTGGCCCGCAGCATCCTGCCTCTGCGTGGCTGCAAAGCGAGGCGTAAATCCGAAGGAGAACCGTTTGTACTCACACGTTTCGCTGGGAAAAGCCGGGGTATCTCAGCCGCCCCCAAATCTCCCGGTGCTGCTCCTGCCGCGCTGTGAGGCTAGGACTTTATCTGGCTCTACCTACTGACCCTCGGGGGGGGTCTGGTCTGCCTCTGCCCCTCCTCTGTCAGTAAGGCACATGCAATACATAGAAATAAAATTTTTATTCATTTGCATGATAATAATTTTTTTTGTTCGCTTTTTATGGGGTTTACAGAGATGAAAAAATGGAAATGAGTATTATTTTATTTAGGAGGTATCATGTGTCATAAAACTGGTGGGCAAGTGTGTGACCCTACGTGTAGCAAG
This sequence comes from Mycteria americana, assembly GCF_035582795.1. Taxonomy (NCBI): domain Eukaryota; kingdom Metazoa; phylum Chordata; class Aves; order Ciconiiformes; family Ciconiidae; genus Mycteria; species Mycteria americana. The sequence continues at coordinate 162,663,013 of NC_134365.1, read as the reverse complement.
TACATAAAAATAGTGGTATATCCCCCCGAGCCATAGTTATAAACCCTGCCATGTAGTAATGTATAGTGCAATCTGTTGTTGAACAAAATGCATAAATTAAAAAGTTCGTTTATAAATCAGCACCAAAATATCTCTAATAAGATTACATTACATAAATTATTCTTTAAAAAGTCCATACCTTACTTTATTATTTTCTACTTATTCAAGTGGGCTTTGAAAAACGAATAAAAAGCAAATCGAATGAACTTTAAAAAATTATTTTCTATTCAAGTTTTCTGTTTGTCTTTAAAGTAACGCCTGCTCCTTTAGATCCAGCACAACAATATGAAGACAACGTTTAAAGGCTTCCAGAGTGACAGCACCATGCACTGTACTAATAATATAATATCTCTATGAACTATATATATATATATCAGCACCAACACACCGCACGGAGGACATGCAGGAAGAGTCTGTTTCACATTACATCGTTCCTTCAAGTAAGCTGAAAAATATAATGATTTTTTTTTTTTTTACAAACCACAGCATCATAAACAACACTCTATCACCAAAATGAAGAAGAGAATTCTTTGGTGTGTTCTGTACTCTTCCAGAGGGGAAAAAAAAAAGGAAAAAAACCAAGGAAAAAAGGAGGAAAAAAAAGAGATGATGTCAGAAAATAAATTAATTCGACTGTACAAAATAATCGCGTTCGCATACACGTTATTAACAATGACAAGACGACATCCACCATTCACGGCACACAAAACACATTTCCACAAGCCCGGGGGGAGGGGAGGGAGCTGCCGCCTCTCCTCTCGGCCTCTCGGAGGGGGAACGAGTGCTCTGGACTGCATTTGCCCCCCGCTCCTCACGGGCGGGCGAGGGGCCGGGGTGCCCCCCCGCCCCGCAGCCCCGAGGGGCTGGGGGGGTGCGGGGGGGTGCGGGGGGGTGCGGGGGGGTGGGCACCCCGACCCCAGCCCGCTCCCCCACCCCCCGTTCCCTTCCCAGCAGCTCCGGTCCCCTCCTCCCAGGTGACTCTGCCCGGCACCGCAGGGGGATGGTGAAAAGCAGGAGTGCGCGCAGGCAGCGGCTCGGCTGGAGAGAGGAAATAAACCTACAAAATATAGATCTCTTACCAAAAAAACCCAATTAAAAAATAATCCCCCCCCATCCCCGCACCCCCCGCCCCTCCGCCGCTTGCTGGGACCGGGGAGCTGCTCCCACACACAAACTGACGGCACAGGGGGCTGGAGGGAGCTAGAAGTCTTCCTCTGCAAGACGAACTTTAAAAGAAAAAAAAAAATAAAGAGAGTAGTAATGATAATAATACCAACCCCGAGAAAAGGGAAAATCGCTGTCAGTTTTCATGGGTTTTTTTAGGAAAAAAACAAAATGTATCACAGTATAGCAGTTGTCAAATAGCAGCGGGTTTCTTTTATTCTCCGGCTACGTTTTAGGAGCCATACACGTACAAACCATGGAGGAGCTGTAAGGGAGTGCTGCATCTTTTGTCTTTCCTTCCCTAAATCGTTTTCACACGGTTACGGCTAAGGGAGAAAGAAAGAGGGCTGGGGAGAAAACACCGGGTGCGGGTGGGACCCCACGACTCGGGAGAGAGGCCAACAATTACAAAGGAGCTGAACTGCAAGAGGGGAGGAAAAAAATGCATTTATTTCATTTCATTTTAAGGGATGCGTAACCTGTCCTCGACCGGCTGGAGCTTCAGCAGGTGCTGCCTTACAGTCAGGAGGCCGCTGCGAACCTGGGGCTTTACCCAGGCTGAGGAGGAGGCACTGGGGTGGCAGCTAAAGCATTTCAGAGCCACTCCCGGGACGCAGGGCTCTGCCAGCTCGCAGCCTTCCCCCGTCCCTCTCTCTTGTCAAGAGCAGTACGGCATGAGCAGGGTGGGAGCCGGGCATCTCCCTTGGCACTGTCCCCCTGCACAGGCGTGCAGCTCGGGTCGCGGAGATGGCCCAGCGTGGCGTTATTAATGCTTTTTCTTACCAAAAGAAAAAAGGAAAAAGGGGGGGGGGGGGGAAGGGTCCGAGTCTCTTTAATTAAATTAGTTACCGTACAAACACCATAGGGTTTCGTACACGGAATAAATAGCGCGAGTCAAACCTGATGGCACTTCCACGCCAGCCCCCCGCGCCAGGCGGCTGCCGCTGCAGCCTGGGCCAGCGCGGCGGGGCCGGGACCGCCGACGGCTCGGCTCGGCTCGGCTCGGCACAACACGGCTCGGCACAACACGGCTCGGCTCGGCACGGCGCGGCTCGGCGCGGCTCGGCCCGGCACGGCACAGCACGGCACGGCTCGGCACGGCTCGGCCCGGCCCTAGGGAGCGGTTCTGCCCGCCGAGGTCCTGTGGGGCTCGTCCCCCTCGGAGGCCGGGGAAGCGTCGCGGCTGGAGGGGGTGCGGGGCCGGCGGGGAGCCCCCCCGGCCTGGCAGACGTACCACTCGCTGAGGTTGGTGACCGGCGGGGAGAGGGCGGCGGCGCGGCCGCGGGGCGGCTCGGCGGCCGGGTCGGCCTCGGGGGGCAGCGGGCCGTCGGGGGGCCCCGCCGCCGCGTAGCCCTGGGAGCCGGGCGGCGGGGAGGGCGGCGGGGACTTGCAGTGGATCTTCATGTGCTTCCGCAGGGAGCTGGGGTGGGTGTAGGACTTGTCGCAGCCGCGGATCTTGCAGTAGTAGGGCTTGTCGGAGGTGTGGACGTGGGAGTGCTTCTTGCGGTCGCTGCTGTTGGCGAACTTCCTCTCGCAGCCGTCGAACTCGCACTTGAAGGGCTTCTCCCCTGCCGGGACACAGCAACGGCACCGTTACCGGCGGGCGGGGGCACGGCCCTGTCCGCGGCACCGCCGCCCGGCGCAGCCCCTCCGCAGCGCGGCCGCCGGGGGCGAGCAGCAGGGCAAAGCCTCCCCTTCCCTCCTTCTCCTTCCCTCTCCCCGCTGCCCCCCGCCCCCTCGCGACAGTCGCGACACGGCCGAGCCTTCCGATCTTCCCCCGTCTTTTGCAAACTGTGAAAGCCCGCTGGCGGCCTCCAAACCCCAAGCCCCAGGCTGGCGGCGGCGGGGCCCTGCCTTGTTTGCCCTCTGCGGCGCTCCCCTCGCACACGAGAAACCTTCATTACCGCTCTAATGACCAAGCCCAAACAAAACCTCTCAATGCCTTCGCCTGCGAGGGCTGGCGTTTGCCGGCAGCCTGGCTGGCCTGGCACATCTCCTGCGTAATCCGTTCCCAATGGGGCACTATGCTGGGGGAATAATTAGTTTGGGGGAAATAAAAGTAACACCTGTTTAAGCATCCCGAGATAAAGAGGGAGCACCCAGCAGCCCGTACCGGGAACCTGCGGGCTGGGGAGAGCCGCCCGGCCACCGGTGGTGACAGCAGCGGGCTGCTGGTAGGCAGCTGGTTACCTCCGGCTAATTTGGGTCTAAAAATCTCCGGCCCATCTATTTTAAGAGCTTTACGCATTCTTCAACAGTTAAAGGGGTTGTGAAAATCAGCCCGGGGCGGGTTCGCCTGGCGTACCTTTCACAAACACCCCCCCTCCCGCTCCTGACATACCATGCCCTGGGATATACATGTTCTGGTACGTATAGCCCTGCCCCGGACCGACCCTTCCCCATAGTTCTCGAGCGGGGCTGAGTAAATGCCTATTGCTGAGAGTCCAGGGAAAAAAATGTGCCGGATCTGGAGTTTCGTACAGCAACTTTTTCTTTCCCTGCCATGCCACACGTGAGCCCGGCGCAGACAGACCTGCACTGAGAATCCTTGTCGCGACTATTGCGACTCTTGAGTTTAAAAAGCTGTCGGCTTAGGCATGGCCGATGCGTATTTTCAGATGTGTTTTTCTCTGAGCGCTCAAAAATAAGAACCCAGCAGCTCTCTCGGTGGACATTTTCTAATTTTCACCAGGCGATTTTTACTGCTCCTTCCGTTTGTAAAATAGTATCATGTTTAGCAAAATCATGATGGAAAAAGAAAACTATTTTTATTTTTAAAAATTAGCTATTTCTTGGCTGTTACTATAGAAACATGTGCCTCCGCAGCCTAGTTACGCGTCAACTTTGTCAATTAAAATCGGCTCACCTACCAGCGAAGTGGTAGCACTAGAAAGAGCGAGTTTATCCTTTAAAATAATAATTAAAAAAGATGGTAAGAAGCTGTATCTCGTGGGTTTTAAGCGGACTTTTCACGTGCACGGAAACCCCCGCATGCTCCTGCTCCCACCGAGACAAATCTCGAGTCACCTCGTTTCTTCTTTATTATTTTTTTTTTCTGGAGAAATAAAGCGAATCTACCGAAGGGTTTGCTCGGTTTCTATCCGTACCATCCCAAGGATGCAGGCTGACACCACCCGCTGCCAGCGGTGGCCCGCAGAGCCCCAAGCGCAGCCCCCCTGAGAGATGCTCCCCCCCGTCGGGGCTTCAGGGAAGTGTTTTTCCCCGTGGGCTCACGCGTGGGCACCCTCCAGGGGGCGGTGCACCCCTCGAGGGGGGCCGGGGGAGAGGAGGATCAGGCCTGTCCCCCGGCCCCCCTCGAGGGGTACACAGCCCCCGGGTAGCTCCCCTTCGCCAGCCTCCGGATCGCGACGGTCCAATTCCACACAAATCCAGGAGCGGGGAAGGTCCCGGAGTGTCCCTTGGCACGCTGACGACGGCGTCACGTCAGAGTTTAACCATTTGTAGGTGGTTTCAACCCAAGGAAGGGGGCGAGATGCCAGGCGCCGTCCCCTGACTCCTCCCGGCAGCAGCAGTGCCGGCGGCGGAGGGGGCACGGAGGGGCTTTGGGGTCACCCCCTTTTTTTGGGGGGGGGGGCTAGGAATCGTCGGGGGAAGGCCTGGAGTCCCTGAGAACCGTCTCCGGCGAGGGGGCAGCGATTTTGCGGGAGGGGGGGGTCCCCGTTAGGATGCGGCCCTTGCCGGGGGTGGGGGACAGCGATTTGTCCCCACAATGGGGTGACGCGCAGGGCGCAGTGTGCAGCTCCTGGGGTGATGCTTTCGAGGAAAAGGGGGAAAAAAACCAAACACGCAAACGCCTCCTGAATTACTGACATACTCTTCTTCCTGCAGGATTACCAGAAACGCACAAAATCCCCTAATGATACGATTACGGTGTTATTATTTCCCCCCTCCCCCCCCAAATGCCCATAATAAACGAATAGTTTGTAAATCTCACCTGCTCCCCGGCCACACATGACTAAATTAAAGCTGAGGCGTCAAAATTACAGTAATTAATCTGATAGGGATGGGCAGAAGGTTTGGGATCCCTCGTCCACCCGAGGGCTGTGCGTGGGGAAAAAGTCCTGTCCCCTTCACCCTCCCGTGGGCCGAGCTGTCATTCGAGGGGGTTGTTGCCCCCCACCCCAAGCCCTGAGGGCTGGGTTGTTGCAACGGCCCCTTCTGCGTGGAGATAGCCTTCCCCCGTGGGCTCACGCGTGGGCACCCTCCCGGGGGCTGTGCACCCCTCGAGGGGCCGGGGGAGAGGGTCCCCCTCTCCGCCGGCGGCCCCTCGAGGGGTGCACAGCCCCCGGAGAGCTGTGGGTAGCCCCCGGCTGCAAAGTCCTCCAAATTTCCTTTGCAAGGGGCCATGTCCCATACAGGGCCTCGGGGCAACGCTCGACCACAGCTCAGAGCTGCAAACTCTGCCCGATACATATTTAGGTTATTGGGGGGGGACTCCTTTTCCCGCTGAATCCCTCTGCCCCCCGCCCCAAGCCTCCGCCGGACTCATTCCTTTCCCCCTCTTTGAGCTGGGATGGGGAAGGAGTTGAGGAGCTCAGAAAGGTCCGCGGTGAAGTTTTGTTTTCCAAAACAAGACAGATGGGGACGGCTAGGTGACAAAAACACAGGCCTCCAGCATTTAACTCATTCCGCGGTGCCATTAACACAACAACAACAACAACCCCCCCCAAAATGTGTCAGCCCCCCGCAGGAGAAATCTCCCGCCTCCCCCGTACCCCCCCCCGGCTCTGGGCACAGAGAGCTGGGCATCCGCAGGTCTCCGCAGCTCCATCTGGGCTCATGCCTGCCATATTCTGGAGATAAAAATCTATAATCCTTTCCGCCATGGGCCATTTGGTTTTACATCGGAACAACACGTTGCACGGTCGCCGCTTTTCTCTTCCCCAGCAGCACACAATAAATCAAGAAAGCAATTACGGCAACTCCACTTCCTTAAGTGTCCTCCGAGGAATAATATTTGTCTACCACTATAAATCCCGGCTTCGTTCGTTTTCGGCAGAGTTTTTACACCCTGAGCGAAATGCGTATTTCGGGGGTGGCGAGAAAGGAGGAGAAAGGGAAAAAGAAGAAGAAAAAAAAAAAAAAGAAAAAAAACCTCGAAGGCTCAAACACACCCCGTAACTCCGAGCCCCTCCAGGAGCCCTGCACCGGGCCCAGCCCGTCCCCCGGGCATCCCCCGGGGGTGCCGTTCCCTCCTGCCGCAGCTCCCGCTCGGCCGAGCCCCGCCGCGCAGCCGGGGCTGCTTTGAAGTTTCCTCCTCAGGTCCACAGAGAGAGGGAAGCGTCCTCCGGCAGGCGCCTTCCCCCGCCCTGCGCCCTCCTCCCCGGCTCCGCGGGCACCGCCGGAGGCGGGAGCAACCCAGGCAGCACCGGCAGCTTCGGGAGCGGGGTCGGTACCGGTAGCCCCGGCGGCCCCGGCAGCACCGGCTGTCCCGGCAGCAGCGGCGGCGCCGGCAGCCCCGGTAGTCTCGGCAGCCCCGGTAGCGGGGGTAGCCCCGGCAGCGGGGGCAGCCCGGCAGCCCCGAGCGCCGCCACCGCCCACAGCGCGGGGGAACTGCGCCCCCAAGAGCCCCCGCAGCCCCATCTCCGCCGGGCCAGACGCCCCCCGCCCGGCTCCGTCCCCACCGGCAGAGCCGGCGGGAAAAGCAGAACCGCCGTCCTTCGGGGGCACCGCCGCGCAGCTCTCCCCCGCCGTGGGGTGAGCCGCCGGGGCTGCCCGGGCGGGGGCGGCGGGAGCCGGGCCGGGCGGGCGCTCGTCCTCTCCTCGCTCTTGTGCAGGGCTGAGGTTTATCTTCCCGCGGGCTCCGCGTTATTTATTAATCGGTGTATTTATCCGGTGGTGCCGGGGTGTGGGGAGGTGGGTGGCGGAGGGGGTGGGGAGGGAGCTGCCCAGGGTGCGGGGGGGACGGGACAGACACACACGTGTGTGCGGGGCAGAGGGGCCGGGTGCGTGTGCGTGGCTGGGTGTGCGTGGCCCGTGTGCTGCCGAATTACTTATTCATGAAAAAGTCACATGTCCGGCGGTGCGTAGGAGAGGAGGAAAAGAGGGGGAAGGGGGGGGGGGGGAAGGAAAAGGAAGGGCCTTACAGAGGCGGCGGGGCGGGGGGGGGGGCACCCACCTGTATGAGTCCGCTTGTGGATCTTGAGGTTTTCGGAGCGGGCGAAGACCTTCCCGCAGCCGGGGAAGGGGCAGGGGAAGGGCTTCTCTCCCGTGTGCACTCGGATGTGGTTGATGAGTTTGTATTTCGCTTTGAAGGGCTTGCCTTCGCGGGGACACTCCTCCCAGTAGCACACGTGGCTGCTCTGCTCGGGCCCGCCGACGTGCTCCACGGTGACATGGCTCACCAGCTCCTGCATCGTGCTGAAAGTTTTGGAGCAAGGCTTCCTGCCGCCCGGCGGCGGCGGCGGAGGCGGAGGCGGCGGCTCCCGGTCGATCCACTTGCAGATCAGCTCTTGCTTGATGGGCTGCCGCATGTAGCGCAGGAAGGCCCCGGCCGCCGCCGCCGCCGCCGCCCCGACGTGGGCATGGTGGTGGTGGTGGTGGTGGTGGTGGTGGTGGGGATGGGGGTGGTGCGGGTGCCCGTGGCCGGCCGCCGCCGCCGCCGCCAGGTTGAGGTTGACGGAGCCGTAGCCCTGCAGCGCCGAGGAGGAGGCGGCGGCGGCCCCGTAGTGCGCCTCGGCGCGCCCGTAGAGCTCCCCGGCGGCGGCCGCCAGCCCCAGGCGCATCTGCCCGTTGAGCGGCGGGTGGCGGCCGGCGGGCGCGCCCGGTTCGCCGGGCGGCGGCGGCGGGAAGGCGGCGTGCGCCCCGTCGGCCGCGCCGTAGGTGCCGGCGGCCGAGATGAAGACGCCGTGGGGCGGCGGGTGCGGGAGGTGGGGGGAGCCGGCGGGCGGGTGCTGCTCGCCCAGCGCCCCGTGCGCGGCGGCGGCGGCGGCAGCGGCGGCGGCGGCGGGCAGCTCCCGCCGCAGGAGGAAGTCCCGGCCCGCCGCCCCCCCCGAGGGGTTGCCCGGGAGGGCGGCGGCGGGCGGCGCGTAGGCGGCGGCGGTGGTGGCGGCGGCGGCGGCGGCGGTGGCGGCGGCGGTGGTGGCGGCGGGCGCGGCGAAGGCGGCGGCGGCGGCGGCGGCGGTGAGCGCCTCGGGCGTGAGCTTGAGGGCGGCGGGCTGCGCCATGTGCTCGGGTCCGAGCGGCGTGAGGGCGCCGCCGGGGTCGCCGCCCGCGTCCCCGGGGTGGAGGTGGGCCGCGTGGTGGGGGTGGACGTGGTGGTTCCCCAGCCCCGGGAAGCCTGTCATGTTCTGGTGCGGATGGGGCTGAGCCGCTGCCAAATCCGCTAATCTCAGTGTCGGGTTCCTCTTGCTCAAAGGGGGCTCCATAACGACACAGCCAAGCCCATCTACGCTCGCTGTTGTTATTTTTTTCCCTCTACCCGCCTTCAAAAACATGTATATATTAAGCGGCTCTTTAACTTCTTTTGTCTGCGCTCCTAACTCCGCGCATCCCCGGCCCCGCTCTGGCCGCCCGCGATTGGCAGAGCCCTCACCACACTTCGCCGGCGCGGTGGGAAATACGGCTCGGACACGGCGCCGGAGGGATTGGACGGATCCCGATGATTGGCAGCGGCTGGGGCCGCGCGATTGGCTCCCTTTCAGGCCGCCGGCGCAGCGGGGATCCGCCCCCTCCCCCCCCGCGCCGCCCCCCGAAGTTCCACTTGCAAAACTTCGCGCGGGGCCCGACGGGGCGCGCACCCCCCCCCCCCCCCCCCCGGCAGCGGCAGCGGGCAGCAGCTGCCGCACCCCCGGCGCTGGACGGGACCCCCTGCTCGGAGGCGCTGGCGCCGGCGTGTTTACGTTTGCGGGGCTGCGGGATTTCTCTCCGCGCCTCGGAGCAGCCCACGCGTGGGGCTGCTGCCGGGCTCCGCTGCTCGGTTTCCTTCTCTTTTTTTTTGGAGGGCCATCATTCATTCATCGGTGAAAGCACGCCCTGATGCAACACCCCACGCACACACACCCCCACGCGAGGCCGAGGCTGTGTGTACTCACGCTCAAAGCGGGCGATTGAAGGCAACGCTAGGGGAAGGCAGCCAACGTTTTCCTAAAAAGAAGGCGGGGGAGAGGGGGATTCCTTTCCTTTAGAAAATAAACGAGTGAGCAGCCGGGGGGGAGGCAAGCACACATCTTAGGGGGAAGTTTGGGGAGCCTGCGCTCCCCGCCCCCGTGGGGGCTTCCCCCTCCCGAGGTGCCCCGCAGCCCCTTCCCGGGGCGCCCCGTCGGGAGAGCCGCCCCGCACCCCTCGCAGCTTTGGGACGCCGGGGAGGCAGGGGGGCGGCGGACTGGGAAACGGGGGAGACTCCGCCTGGGGGGTGTCTGCCAGGAGCTGCTGCCCTCGACGGCAAAGGCAGGAAAAGTGGGGGCTCCCCTAGAGGGGGGCAGAGGTGGGGGGTGGGCGGGGGGAGCGATGGGACCGTCCCTGGGGTGCGGGGTGTGTTGGTCCTCGAAAGTGAGGCGCTTTGTGGAGCGCCAAAACTGCCCCTTCCGCACCAAGGAGGATGCTGCCGTTTGGGGGTGCCGGAAAGGCGGGCTCGGGGATTTCCCTGCCAAGCAAACAGGGGGAAAAGAGCATGCCGTGACTTTTCTCTGGGGCTGCGGGAGGAGAGGTGGCCTTTATTGATATGTCATCCGCTTTCCTTAGGCTGCTGGTCCCCCTGGGAATGCCCCGCGCTCCTGGGGAAGTGCAGGCAGGCTGCTTGTCCGTCCCTGCCTGCGGGGCGGCGAGGAACGCTCCTCCGCCACGCCAGGAGAGGAAGCAGGGCGGGGGATGCCAGCGGACCCCCACACACACACACACACACGCACACCCCCCCACACCTCCCGGCCCTCCCCGGCCACCTGATCCCCTCGAACTGAAGCACATCCGCGCGTCCCCGACGCTGCCCTTTGCAGAGCCACGTCCAAAGGAAGCCCCGTGCTGGTCCGGCATTTCCCGGGCCAGGCTCCAGCCCTCCCCTCCTCCCTCCCCCGCTACTCACGTGGGGAAAACTCGCAGGATTTGGCCCACGGCTTGCCAAAAGGGGGGTAGGGGCTGTAGCACAGGAGCCGGCCCCGCGCGGAGCCCCGGCTTCCTTCCCCCCGAGGGGGAGCGAGACCCGCCGGTGCCCCCCCCTACCCCCCCGGAGCCGAACCGATGTTGCCGGCTGGCCTGGCGTGGTGGGGGTTTCAGTGATGCTGCAAGGCAAGGAAGGAGAATAAATAATCCCCGGGTTTTAAAAGGGGCTGCTCGATGGTTTTATTGCACAGTAAAGACTTCTCCTCGCACACTAGCGTTACGTCTATACACGTATTTATTATATACGTGTGTTTTCTATACGTGCATCCAAAAAGTGCCCTCCTCGCTCCCAGATTCTGGGCGCGTTGCTGGACCGAGCTCCCGGGATGTCACGGTTTGCTGGGAGATGCTGTGGAGGTGAAGAACAGTACCGCGGCTCCGCGGTGCCCTGCGCACGCCTCCTCGTCCCGCTCTTGTTAAACGCAGCGTGATATGTATCTGTCATCGATTTAATATGTCTTAATTCAAATATATCCCCCCGATCAATTTCTTTTTATGAGGGGCTATAAAACAAAGAAAATATTTTATAGCTGGGTAATAGGCAGCTGACCTGCGACTGCGGGGAGGGAGGAGTTGGCCGAGACTCACGTGGAAATTCGCCCATTTTTAGGACGCCGGAAAGCGAAGGTGGCTGCCCGGGCCGGGCCGATTTTGGACGGTGCCAGCCCTAAAAGGGCCGTGAAGAATGTAAAGCCCATTAACTCACCGACCCCAGCTCAGGCCCAGGCTGCCGTAGCGCTGGGGGGCTGCGGCGGACGGAGGCGGGCGGTGCCTCCCCCCCCCCAAAACCCTCGGCAGCGCCCGTCGGGGGTCGGCCCCGCGCCCCGCTCTCGCGGCGGAGCCGGCTGCGGAGCCCTCCCGCGGTGCCCCGCTCACCGGCAAACCCGCCGAGGGACAGCGGGGGAGGCTGCAGAGGCGGGGTGAAAGCCTGGAAGCCCTCAACTATATTTCGTAAAGGTTCCCCTAGAAGCCGAGCTCGGGCTATTGGCTTTAGGAAGAGTTTGGCTGTAAAATGTTGTGCTGTAGGCTGCATTATGTAAATGTATGCTAATTATCATGAGCACCATTTACAAACAATCGTCTTTAACGCACGTCTTATTGATAGCTAGGGAGCGGGGAAGCGATATTTTATAACGTGTAAAAGATTCTTCTGGGGAACCATTAGAAAGTGAGCGCCATTGCCGCTTTCCTCGGCAAGACCTCCAAATCTCCCCAAATCTGCTAAAAGAGCTTACCACCCGCCCGACCCGTCGCGGGTGGCTTTCTTCGTTCCTGGGGCGTGGGGGAGACTGTGGCGCCGTTCCCTCCGCGAACACTCGTGACCGGGGCTGGGTTCGGCCAGCAGCAGGCGGGAGCGCCCCGACCCGCAGCCCCGCGGCGGCCGAAACGGGCGGGGAGTTGCCCCGGTACCCCCCTCACCGTCCCGTCGCGGGGGATGGCACGGAGCCGCCGGGACCCCGGGCGGGAGAGGGGAGTGGGTCGTGGCAGCCCACGGGCTCGAAAGGGAGAGAGAGGGGCGATTTGGCGGCGGGGCTCCCCGGCCCCCCTTTCTGGAGGGGATCAGGGGATGTGTATTTTATACCCTTAAAAATAAACTTCTCCTGCCCCCAATAAACGCCCGGTTCTCGTCGCCTCATGCACCCGAGTGGGAGCCCGAGGGCTGGGACACGGCCCCGAGAGGGTGCCGGCACCGTTCCCGCCGTCGGGGCTGCGGGGGCCGTCGGGGCTGGGACCCGCCGCACATTTGGGACGGGGACTCGCGGGCGTCTGCTGAAGTTTCGGAGCTGCCATTTTCAGTGCGTGCCTCGCCGGGGAAAGCGGGCTCCATTCCCTTTGGGGATTGGCTCAAATAGGGACAAAATAAGGACAAAAAATTCCATCCTTCAATCCCTGTATATATATATATTTTTTTTTTTTTTTTTTCGCATACAGAGAGAAGAAGAATACAGAGAGAGGAAGAGATAAAGAGGGAGGCGGCCTCAGGAAACGCAGGCCAAATTTTGCTCTGCGCTCTCTCCCCCCTTCCCCTCTCTCTGTAGCTGAACGTCACTGTTGGAAGAAGCTGTTGAGATAAATCAAATAGTGACACTTTGACGGCTTTACTTGTATAAGCAATATGGTTACCATATGGCATTGTTATTTATGAATGACAGCATAAATTGTATTACAAAGTCCATCGCGCTTTACTGGGAAGCCTCTCTCTCCCTGTCTCTAACGTTTATATGGGCAGCTCCAGGCGGAAAAAGGGGCATCTCGTAAAACTCGGGGGTGCTGAGGCAGACCCCGTTTTGGGGGCGTCGCGCCGGGTCTGCCGCCGGCCGCGGAGCGAGGAGCGCAGCGGGGCAGAGCGCGGGTGGCGCAAAGTACGCGGCGTTGCGCGTCCCTCAGCGGCAGCTGCGCAGGGCGGAGGCACCGGCTGCCTCCGGTCCTGGGGACCGCCGCCGAGCTGCTCCTCGCCCCCTCCGCCCCACGGCATTGCCGCCGAGCGCGGGGGTTTGTACGGCAACTTCTCTTCTGTATACATATATATATATAAGTGCAACTGAGAGAACAATAAATATTCATGGCACGAAAGCGAGGTGCTCCTTCCTGCTGCCCCCGCCCTGCCTAGCGGTTGTTTTATTTTTTTAAAGAGAAAAAAAAAAGGCATTTAAAAGTTACAGCTTTGGCTGAGATTTTCATTATTTCCCCTTTTTCTTTTACATTACGCTGCCGGTAGAGCCTGACAAAGAACTTTTGTCCCGAAGTGTGTTTTACAGAGGGAGGCTACAGCACAACACATGTGGTCTTCACGGGTCATAGGTCGAACGGCCTAGAAGTGCCTCGGATCGGCACCATCAAAGGTAACCTGCAACTTAATATCCTGTTGATGAGCTTGTTGAATTTATGAGTGTCTGTGGTACAGACAACGGTGCAAGTGATCCCGCTCAATTGGCCTCTTCTTCCCAGGCTAGGGGCCGGCCGCACGCCCCCTCCCCGCCCCGCGCCTCGTCCCGTTACTCCGGGGAGAAGCGAAGGCTGAATTTGGGGGGCAGACCCCCTCTTTCCGTGAAGGCTGAATTTGGGGGGCAGAGCCCCCGGCCCCGCCGCAGCCTGCGCCCCCCGCCGCGGCACCCGCCGCTGCGCGGGGAGAGGGAGGGAGGGAGCAGCCTCCCCACCACCCCCGGCCCGGGGGCGGTGACACCTCCCGGGGAAAGGTATATGCAGTCCAGGGGAAGCAAGAAATTGCTCTCGCTCATCCCTAGCCCCCCCCCTCCCCCCCAGGTCCCTCCGCACCAGCAGCCAGCGAGAACAAGAGCGGAGCAGTTTTAAAGAAAATTTCGGAAGACTTACAAAGAGGGGAATGCTTTCCCGGGAAGGCTGGAGTTCGCTGTGCAGGTCTGGCACCTCCAGAAACCTGTTGAAAAACTTCTCTCAATAAAGCAGTTCAGCACCGGCTGCGGGTGACCGCTTGCTTTCCTCCCTCGGAAGCTGCCGTGAGCCGGAGGCTGCGTTTCTGGCGGTGGCCCGGCAAGCGAGTGCGGGGCTGGCTGCCGGTGCCCCTGCCCCCCCCGCCCCTTCCTCCCTCGCTCCCTTCCCTTGTTACCCTGTGACTCGGGAGAAAGGGGTTTTGCGGTTCGGAGGGAAATAAAGCACTTCTTAGGAGGGACGGCGACGTGACTTTGAACTTGGATCAGCTCCTCTGTTTCCTGCAGAGAGAGCAGGGCTGGAGCCCTGAAAGAATAGCGGAGCGCGGCCAGCCCGCGGGGGCTCCGGCTGGAATTCCCCGCGTCCCCCCCGAGCGCCCGGGTGCCGGTGCCGCTGAGCGGGCAGAGCGCGGGGCGAGGGGAGGGAAGGGAGGCAGGGAAAGAAGGAAAGGAAAGGGGGAAAAAGAGAAAGGAATAAAGAAAGAGAAGGCAGGGATAAGAGAGAAAGGAAAAGAAAGGGAAGGAGGGAAGGAGGGAAAGGAGGAAGGGATGAAAGGAAGAAGGAAGGAAGGCAGGCAGGCAGGAAGGAAGGAGACAAGAGACCGAAGAAAAGGAATTAAAAGGAAAAAAAGGGATGAAAGGGAAGAAAGGGGAAGAAAGAGAGAAAGAGAAAGAAAGAGAAAGATAAAGTGAGAGACAGAGACAGAGACAGAGACAGAGACAGAGAGAAAGAGAAAGAGAAAGAGAAAGAGAAAGAGAAAGAGAAAGAGAAAGAGAAAGAGAAAGAGAGAAAGAAGAAAGGAAGGAAGGAAGGAAAGAGAGAGAGAAGCAAGAAGGAAGAACGAGGTGAAAATCCAGAAGGTAGGTATTTGTATGAACATTCACCTCTTTCTTTTTTTTTTTTTCTTTGCAAAACAGTATTTTTAACTGGGAATTTTCCTGGACATTTTGGTTCCCTTTCTAACCTCAGATGTAGTAACTTCTTTGAAATTTGGGGGAAAAAAAAAGTGTACTCAAGGGTCTAGTTGTCCGTGTGATTTTTTCACTAATCTGGAGGCAGACGATGCAGAAGACCAAGCTTTCCTCTCCCAACCTGGGCTCTCAAAATGCCCAGCAGCGGTGGAGGACACTCCTCAGCCCTCCACCTCGGAAACCTTTCAGGGAAGGAAAATAGAATTTGTTCGCGGTCTGTCCCTGGGAGCCTGGGGGGTCAGGACAAGGACAGCATATGCTCCCAAGCTGCAGCCTGGGAAGGCAATATCTGGGGAGCAGACACTCCTGCCTGCAAAGACGGGACCGAGTGACGGCGTGGCGAAGAGGAGAGGGCTGTTGGCACCAGAGGTGTAGCTCTGCATTACTATTCAGCTTATCTTCTGATGCCCATTTCGGATTAGAAGGAATCCCACTTCTTCCCAAATTAAATCCTCGCCTTGTTCAAAGAGCAATGTCCGGTACTGGCACATTTCGGCCACTTTCGGACGGGGTTGGAAAATATTTTAACTATTTAGTGACAGTGATGGGGAAAACCTTATTTAAATAACCCTAGCCGGCGGGCAGTGTTACCTTTTCCTTCCTTCCTTCCTTCCTTCCTTCCTTCCTTGCTTGCTTCCTTCCTTCCGTCTATCTGTCTGTCTCTCTGTCTATCTACCTGTCATCTCTCGCTGTAAAAACCGTGCTCCCACGCTGGGTCCAGGTTCGAGCCTGCCCGTGCCTGATGCGGGATTTGATGCCGTGAGGAGTCCCAGGGAGAATCTCAAACAGCCCCCCCAAACCACACAACCCCCTATATTTTGGGTTGCTTCTCCGCCAAGCACAGAGCCGGCGGGAATCGAGCCACAAGGTTAAGCGCAGGACGGTGAAGACGGCGAACGTTATGTCGGGTTTTAATTTTTCCAAAGCCTCATTTATCGGTGAGCTGCTGGCCCCGAGGTGATTATTTTTCAGCCACTACAAACCAAACCGAAGCAGGGGCCAGACATGTATTTACTGGAGGGGGAGGGGAAGGGGACTTGTTTGCTCTGTGTGTGTGTGCCGGCTGTATGCTTTTTTATTCCTGCCATGTAAGAATCCGGTTTCCAAATAACAATGGCAGGGGGGGGGTTGGGGTTGGGTTTTTTCTTTTCGGTTTTGGTTTTTGTTTCTTTTTCAAGAAAGGGAAGAGACAAGGAAAACTCCTAAAGCATCTGCTCTCGGGTGCACATTCACAACACAGCCGACTCCTCTGCTCCCGCACAAGTGGTTTAAAAGCCCAAACAACCAGGGGCAGCGTTCCTTCTTCTAGTTTCATTTTTATTTTATTTTATTTTTTCTCCCAGCCGCGGTCGCCCCGCCAGCCTGACTTTTATTTGATTCCCCCCTCGCTCCCTTTATCGATCAGGGCTTTAATCTGCTTTAGCCGAACAGGGGGAAGGGGCCGCACGATGGGCGAGTTCCTCCATCTCTCCGCCACCACCTACAAAAAAAAAAAGGCGGCAGCCCCCCCCCGGCCCCCCCGTTTATGTTTTAAGCCCCTCGCTTTGTTTGTTTGCCTCCCGAGGCGGGATCGCATGGCCAAGCGCACATCGATATTTTCCGTGCGTGTGGCTCGCCGCGCCTCTCCCCCCGCCACGCCACCCCTTCCCCTCGCCGCGGGGGGAGGCCGGGGGGGGACTCCCAAAAAAAAGCCGCCGGCGGTGCCGGGCTGAAGGCGGCCACCGGCGCCGAGCGGGGCCGAGCCGAGCCGAGCCGAGCCGTGCCGTGGCGTGGCGTGGCGTGGCGTGGCGTGGCGGGCGGGGGCCAGGCGGCCGCGGGGCGAGCGGCGGCGGCGCGGCGGGGCGCGGGGCGGGCGGCGGGGCGGGCAGGGCGCGGGGCGGCCGCGCCGCCATTAGCCGGTGGCCGGGGACGCCCGGATGGACGGGGCGGCTCGGGCCAATGAGCGGGCGCCGGGAGAGCGGCCGGGCGGCGGGTGAAGGCGGCGTTGGGAGAGGAGCCGGCAGTGCGGGCGGGGAGAGGGAGAGAGGCCGGGGGAGGGAGGGAGGGAGGGAGGAAAAGAGGGGGAGTGAGGGGAGGGGGAGAAAAATAAAAAGCCGCCGCCTCAGCAGCGCCCACCGAAATAAACAGAGGAAGGAGAGGGAGCGCGGGCGGAGCGGGGCTGCAACTCCGCCGCCCCGGCCGCGCCGCTCCGGCCCCGGCGCTCCGCGGCCCCTTCCCGCCCCCCGCCTCCCCTCCCCACCCCCACTGCCGCCCTTATTGTTTTTAATCCGCCTCCGGCACCCCCCTTCTCTCCCCCTCCCCTCCCCACGCCCCTCCGCGGCGGCGGGCGGGGGCGGCGCGGCGCGGGGCACCCCCCGGGTCCCCTCGCTCCGTGGGAACCCGCGGCTGCAAGTTTTTCTCCGTGAGAGACACCGCCGATGCCCGGCGGAGGATAAAACGAGAGAAGGGGCCCGGGTGGCGGCGGGGGGCCCGAGGCGGCGGGGAGGGCCGCGGCCCACGCGGGGAGCGGCGCGGAGCCGGGCGGGCGGGGGTCGGCGGCGCTGACATCCCGGCGGCGGCGGAGGGGGGGGCGGCGGCGTGTGTGAGTGTGAGTGCGTGTGCGTGTGAGTGTGTGTGTGTGCGCGCGAGTGCGTGTGCGCGCGTGTGTGCCGCAGGGAACGGCGAGGCGAGCCTTGCCCCCCCCGTCCCCGTCCCCAGCCCCGTCCCTCCCCTGCTCCCCCTCCCCTCCCCTGCCCGCCCCCGCCTCAGCTCCTTTAATACACTTTGGTTCTCCGCTCGCCTTTGGACTCTGCTCTGCCTGGCTCCGGATACGGCTCCGGCGGCGGCGGCGGCGGCGGCAGCGGGCCGGTGCGGGCGCGGGCGCAGGCGGCGGCGGCGGCGGCGGCGGCGGCGGGGGGACGCGGCGGCTGCCGGGGGGAAGCGGCGCGGAGCGGCGGCGGCCCCGCGCCGGGCCGGGCGGGCGGCGGCGGCGGCGGTAGCGGGGCGGCGGCAGCGGCAGCGGCGGCGGCGGCGTTCCCGGAGCGGCGCGGACCATGCTGCTGGACGCCGGCCCGCAGTTCCCGGCCCTCGGCGTGGGCACCTTCGCCCGGCACCACCACTCGGCCGCGGCGGAGATGCAGGACCGGGAGCTGAGCCTGGCGGCGCAGAACAGCTTCGTGGACTCGGCGGCGGCGGCGGCGCACATGGGCGCCTTCAAGCTCAACGCCGGGGCCCACGACCTCTCCCCCGGGCAGAGCTCGGCGTTCACCTCGCAGGCGCCCGGCTACCCCGCCGCCGCCCTGGGGCCCCACGCCGCCCACGTCGGCTCCTACTCCGGGGCGCCCTTCAACTCCACCCGGGACTTCTTGTTTCGCAGCCGCGGCTTCGGGGACTCGTCGCCGGCCGGCGGGCAGCACGGCATCTTCGGCCCTGCGGCCGGCAGCCTGCACCACCCGCACACGGACGCTCAGAGCCACCTCCTCTTCCCGGGCATCCACGACCAGCACGGCCCCCACGCCTCCCAAAACGTCCTCAACGGGCAGATGCGCCTGGGCTTGCCGGGGGAGGTGTTCGCCCGGTCGGACCAGTACCGCCAGGTCTCCAGCCCCAGGACTGACCCCTACTCGGCGGCTCAGCTGCACAACCAGTACGGCCCCATGAATATGAATATGGGCATGAACATGGCAGCCCACCACCACCACCACCACCCAGGTGCCTTTTTCCGCTACATGCGGCAGCAGTGCATCAAGCAAGAGCTCATCTGCAAGTGGATCGACCCCGAGCAGCTGAACAACCCCAAAAAAAGTTGCAATAAAACTTTCAGCACCATGCACGAGTTGGTCACCCACGTCTCGGTGGAGCACGTTGGGGGACCCGAGCAGAGCAACCATGTCTGCTACTGGGAGGAGTGTCCCCGCGAAGGCAAGCCCTTCAAAGCGAAATACAAACTGGTCAACCACATCCGAGTGCACACGGGAGAGAAGCCCTTCCCCTGCCCCTTCCCCGGCTGCGGAAAAGTTTTCGCCAGATCGGAAAACCTCAAAATTCACAAAAGGACGCACACAGGTAATTCGGGTTTCTTTCGGCAGATTCTCCCCCTCTGCCCGTGCCTATAGATACATGTATCGACAGATAGAGATAGAGACTCGGGCAGAGAGATAGAAAATGATGAGTGATAAAATAAGGATCCCGTTTAATTCCCCCCCCCGCTCCATCACACGGCTGCGTTTGCTTTGGTTTCTTCCCCACCGGCATCCCCCCCCTGCCAGGTTTCGAAAGGACATTTTACTTCATTTCTCTTCATTCGCGGGGTGAGCGATGTAGATTCGTGCCGAGGCTCGGCGGGGTCTTCCCGCAGAAACGCAAAATACAGCGCGAACTAAATTCTGCCGTCCGGCTAAAAGACGGGAAGACGTATACCTATATGCATATATATAGACATAAAACGCCTTATACATTTGCAATGCGCAATGTATTGGCATATAACTTCCGCGCCTGTGAGCATGGCTTTCCTGTATGGATACCGAGAGAGAGAAACTATATAAATAGGTGCAAAATCCGTCATTAGTCCGAAATCCCGTTGGAAGTTGCAAAACGTCCCTTTCTGGGAATGCTTTCCATTAAATTTAAATGGTGTGAGCAAGGCAATAAAATTTTCTCATTTCAAAAAAAAAAAAAAGAGTGTTTTTAAAGTCTCACTCGAAGTGATTGAAGGCGCTTTTGCAACAGTTTATTAAATTATGTAATAGGGAACAGAGGATTTGAGGCCGGGAAACTTCCACCCGAATCAGGTGGAAGAGGGGTGAAGGAGCCCAGGCTTCTCCCGATGGAAAACCGCCCGAGCCGAAGGGTAACAAAAACAAACGCATCCTCCCGCCTCATCTATTATTCATTTACCGCTCCTGCCGGCTCCAGCCGTGCCAGACTATTTCATAAAAGGCGGCCAAATATTTTAGCGACTTCCACTCCAAATATTTACCCGGAGAAAGGCTAAAAATCGGCAGGCCTATTGTTCGCTCCAGTGCTAAGCCCGATGCGAGGTGCGAGACGAGCTTTAACAAGGTTTAAAATTTGAGAAATGTATTTGCATGAGATGCCCGCGCTGAAGTCATTGTGTCTGAGCGGATGTCTTTAAGAAACAATTTAGGTGCTAATGGAATTTAATGTTAAATGCTTCCCCCTTCAAAGGCGGGGGGGATGTGGAGTTCTCACCTCCAAATTACGCCCCGGCATTTGGAGTGCTGGCGGCCGGGCGAGCGGAATCCCGATGAAAATTAAATGAAGTATTTTCCAGACGTTTAGTTTTCCCAGCGGATGTGCGTTTATCTCGAATATCCGTACACGAAACGACCTGCCCGGCCTTAAATCTGCCGGTAATGGTTTCCAGTGTAACAGGACAGCGGAGCCGGTACCGAGGCCAAGCGGCTCGGTGCTTTCTCTTTTCCTCGGCCACCTTCCTTCCTCAGTCTCTGTCGGGGCCGGCGCCGCTCGGAAGCAAACCGAGGGCCCCAGCGGGGCGGCGGGCAGGACGCCGGGCCGGGGCTGCCGGGGGGGCTGGCAGGGAAACCCGGCGGGCGAGGGGCGCTGCCCGGCCGCGGGGCGAAGCGGCAGCGCCGCGGCCCTTCGGGGGCCGGGGCGAAATGGGCCTCTTGCTTTGGGAAACTGCCGGGCGAAGCGGCCCGGAGCGAGAGGGGAGCGGAGGAAGGGGGGGAAGCCCGAGGGAGCCGGGCGCGGCGCTGCGCGGGCGCTGCGCGGGGGCTGCGCGGGTTTTGCGCGGGGTGGCCGCGCTCAGCCCCGCCGCTCTCTTGCAGGGGAGAAGCCCTTCCAGTGCGAGTTCGAAGGCTGCGACCGGCGCTTCGCCAACAGCAGCGACCGCAAGAAGCACATGCACGTCCACACCTCGGACAAGCCCTACCTGTGCAAGATGTGCGACAAGTCCTACACCCACCCCAGCTCCCTGCGGAAGCACATGAAGGTACCCGGCCCCGCAGCCGGCGGCGGGAGGCGGGAGGGCGGCCGCCCCGCTCCGGGCGCCCCGTCGGGGCGGCGGGCGGCGGGCGCGGGGCCCGGGGGCGGCGGCGGGCCGGGCCGGCGGCGGGGGGCGCGCCCGGGGGGCGGCGGCGGCCTCCCTGTCCCCCCTCCACCCGGCCGTGTTGCCTTTGCCCCCCAGGTGCACGAGTCGTCCCCGCAAGGCTCCGAGTCCTCCCCGGCCGCCAGCTCCGGCTACGAGTCCTCCACCCCCCCGGGGCTGGTGTCCCCCAGCGCCGAGTCGCAGAGCACCAGCAACCTCTCCCCGGCGGCGGCGGCGGCGGCGGCGGCAGCGGCGGCGGCCGTGTCCGCCGTGCACCGGGGCGGCGGCGGCGGCGGCGGCAGCGGCGGCGGCGGCGGCGGCGGCCACAGCGGCCTCTCCTCCAACTTCAACGAGTGGTACGTGTAGGGCCCGCCGGACTGCTCTGCACGGCCCCGCCGCGCCCTCCCCGCCCCGGCGGCGGCGGTGGCGGCGGGAAGGAGGGAGCGGGCCCGCGGAGACGCGCCGGGAGATGCCGCCGCAGCCGCCGGCAGCGAAATGACGGCCGAGCAGGACGGGGACGGGGGGCCTTTACCTCCCCACACCCCTCCCGCCTTCGGGTCTTTTTTTGTTGGATTTTTTTCCTTTTTTCTTCTTGAGAACATTTCGAAGCAGAAACACACAATTTCTGTGAAAGTACGTGCTGAAAGACGCGAGGGAACGAGTAAACAAACAGAGGAACCGCAAGGGGAGGGGGGAACCAACCCCAAACGCCACCAACGCACCACCCAGCAAAAACCTTCTCGAGCCGGCGGAAAGAAACTCGCCCTCGGAGCCTCCGGACAAAAGACGAGAGACTCGGCCTCCTCCGGCCCCCGCGCTCCCCGCCGCAGCAGCCAGCGCCCTCCGCCCCGCCAGCCCTGTACAGAGCGGCCCTCTCCTTCCTCCGGCGAGGTGGGGAACGCAGTTTTCCTGGATTCTTGGTGTATAGAAGTTCGTCCCGTTTGTAAACCGCGGATTGGTCCCCTTCTTCTTTTGGGGTTTTTTTTGTTGTCTTTCTTTGTTTTTTCCTCTTCCTCCCTCCCCGAGAAAGTGATGGACTTGTTTTCTTTTCTCCCGCCCCCCCTCCCCACCTCCCTCTCTCCTCCTTTTTTAGTTCACCCCTTTAAAACAAGTAACGTGGAAGAAAAAATGGTTTCTTTTGTAATTGTGATATCTTGAATATTGTGTTCCTTTTTAAGAGGCAACTTGATTGTAAACTGCATTTCAACTATAGACTGGGGAAGAAATACCGTGCCAAAGTCTCCATTCTGTTACTCACAGACACACACACGAACAACAAACGCTTGTGAATGTATTTTTTCTGTTAGCTGGGTTTACATGTGATGTTTTAGTGCTTTTGCAAGTTCAATTTGTTAGTTCCTGTTCGGAAGATTGTGAGGAAAAATAAACGTCGTGCCGTTAGCTTTTCCGTAATAACACCCTTCCTCCTGTAAATACCTGTTACCATATTTATCCATTTGTAATTAAATTATGGTATTAACTTGCTACAGAGGAAACAGTATTTATAAAGAATGTTTCTTAACTATAAATATGTACAATTGTGAGCATAAACTGTTTCAGATTTTTTATTTGAAGGTTTAAGTGGTTTCATCATTTCTTGTGATATGTTTTGAGAGTAATGCATACAGAAATATAATAAAACGTGTTGAAACTGCACGAGCTGTTTCCTTTTTATGCCAAGGGCTCTCTGAAACCTGCTGTAATGCATGTGAGGGGCTGAACGGCGGCTGCAAAACAAACGCTTTAAAAAATCCGCTGGTTTCTGGAACACGAGGATTTCTCCCAGCTGGGCTGCCCGTCCAGAAAAACACCATTCTGGGAAGCCTCTGGCCTAAAAGAAAAGGGTGAGCGTTTGCGTATTCCCCAAACGTCTTGCAAGGCAGGATCTCCTTTAGGAAGAGCTTTACACGGCTGGAGCGCAGCTCCCTTCGCCCGCTGCCTTGCTCGGGCTTACGCTTCTTCTCCCGGTGCCTGTGCAGCGGGGAGCCCCTGCCCCGCGGGGTGACAAAGCGGGGCGCCCCGGGGCGAAGGCGGAGGGGGAACGGCCGGGCGCTGGGCTCTGCGCAGGGCTGCTTGGAGCCGTAAATCCCGTCCCCGCATTTCTGGTCGCCTCCAGCCAGCCCTGGAGAGGAGAAAGTGGCGGTGCCCGGGAGCTCACATTTCCCTTCCAGCTCTTTTTTTTTTTTCCTCTCTCTCTCTCTCTTTTTTTTTAGCCCCGGGAGCGGTTTGGGTTGTCCGATGTGTTCAGCGAGGGACGGACAGCCGCCAGGCGATGCCTTTCCCGGGGTGCTGGCCCAGCGCTGCGCTCCGCGGGCGCCGTCGGGGCCCGGCCGGCGGAGCCGCCCGTTTGGGGCCGGCAGGCAGCGGCTGTCCGGGCACACCCCGCCGCACCGGCACACCTAAGGCGAGGGTGAGAGCAGCCGGGAAATCGTGGAAAAAGCTCGGCCTTGCCAAGCCACCGAAATACGCCCTGCGAAGAGGCAGCGCTGTGAGCCGGGCTCCGAGCGCCCTGCGGTGGCTGCGCTGCCTTCAGCGGCAGCGTGTGCAGGCAGGGAGAGCCCTTTGCTCCTCACACCCGGCCGACCCCATCGCCGCCCCCCCGGGCCAGCCGTCGCTCTGGGTTTTTCGGGCTTTGTGCCCTGTGTTCAAATAGCAATAGAGGCGTCCCGAGCCGGGGTGGGGGAGATAGGTGGGGAGACGAGGCTACGGGGGACCCTGGTCGCTTCTGGGGTGAGGTGGGGGTTACCTACCCCCGGGGGGAGGGGAGGAGGGAGGGAAAGACCCCCCCGTCCCGCCGCTGCCAACGAAGTTTAGCTGCGGAGCGGAGACGGAGCTTCCTCGGCGGCCGCGCCCCTCCCAGCGCGGCCATCCCCGCGCACACGGCAGGCTCCCCGGGTAATCAAACGGCTATTAAAACCTAATTTAAGTTCGGTAATAATATTACGCCAAAAAAATATTTATTAAAATCATTGGCATATGCCGCCTGCCCCTTGGAGAGATCCGTGGGAAAGGCAGCTGCGAGGATCCCTCTTTGTCCTGCCGGCCTCCCCGCAGCCGAAAAACCAAACGGGGGTCCCGCTGCCAACCCCTGCCAGCCACCGGCTGCCCAAACCCCCTCCCGGGCCCGGGGGCGCACGGGCAGCCCTGCCCAAGGGCAGCGAACTCCCTCCCTGGTCCCCCTGCCCCGGCGGGCTCTGCCCCGGCCGGCGAGGAGTGCTCCGGGGCTGGGCTCTCCCTTATCCCTCCCCCGGAGCCGCTCTGGCTTCGGGAGAGCCCCAGGGGTGATCCCCCCCTCGATCCCCGATAGTGGGGGTGCGCAGAGCCGGCGCCCCCCCCCCCCCCCCAGCCCAAAGCGCAAGTCGTGTGGCAGAGGGGCAGTCCCGCTCCCTCCGGGCAGGGATGCCTCTCCTCCGGCAGGCCCGGGGAAGGGGCTGCGGCGGCCGTGGCCGTGAGCAAGCCCCCCCCTTCCCAGTCCTCCCCGGGCTGGCCCTGAACTTGACCCTGGCCTTAGCGCATCCAGCCCGCAGCCCCTCTCCGCCCGCCTCCCCCGGGCCCTGACCCCGGCCCGGCCCTGCCACGCTTAAGGGAGAGCGGTAATTCATCGGGTTCAGGGGTTGGGGTTTTTTGGGGGGGAGGGCAGCCAAGACCCGCCTCGCAGCCTTGTGCACGGGTGGCCCGGGCTCAGGGAACCCTGGCCCCGGAGTCCTCCTCTGCGCCCCTCCTGCCCCCTCTCCTTCCTCCACCTCGCCCCCCTCACCCCAATTTCCTCCACCCCCCCATCTCTCTCTCTTTGTCTCCCACACTGAGCCTGAGCTTTCCAAATCTCCTCGCCCCGGCCCTGAAGGCAACCTGGGGACCAACCTGGAGGGAGGCCGGGGGCTCCCTCGGCAGCCCCGAGGCTCCCCCGACCTCCTCCCGCCCCTGCCCAGCCGCAGCGGGCGGCGGGCCCCGGCCGCACGCCCCGACGGCGCTGCCCCGACGGCTCCCGGGTCGCCCCGGCCCCGCGGCCCCCGCCGCCGGTGGGCAGTGGGGGGGGCACGGCGCTGCCCTCCCGCCGGCACCCCGCGCCCGGGAGAGCGGTGCGCGGCTGCGGCAGCCCCGCTTGGCCGGCTCTCCTCCGGCGGCGCGACTCTTCGTTTACCGTGAAAAGCAGCGCGGGATGGTGGCTTTAATTCTGATTTTTTTTATTATTAATTATTATTAATCATAAAATTCGCTCCTAACTCTGCCTGGAGACCCCCTGAAAAGACGGAGTGATTTCCCTGGGAATTGCTCGCTCCTCATGCGCTCCTCCCAAGCCAAAAATATTGAGGCTCCGTCCGTAAAACTAGTCGTGCTCTGCCCCAGCGCCCGCGATAGGAGGGCAGCTCTGCCCTGCCTTTACCTGCCCCCGCTGCCTGCACCGGCCGAAACCCCCTCCTTCACCTGGCTCGGGTGCTCTGGTGGCTTCGTGCTGGAGCCGGTGGCGACAAAAAGAAGCAAACCCAAAGGCAAACCAGCCTCCCACCAAAGAAACAGAGGTGACAACAGCCCAAACCGAAATAAAATACAATACGGCAGCTCTCTCCCGAACCCGAGCGCGGAGCGGCTGCCGAGCCCGGAGGTGCCGCTGCCGGTGCCGGTCCCGGCGGGGCTCCGCAGCGGGCAAGGGGCTGCCCCTGCCCGGCCAAGCCCCCGCCGCGGGCAGCCGGGGGGCAGCAGCCCGGGCTGCAGCCGCTCCGCTTGGCTCTGGCCAGACCTCCCCAAACCCCTAACAGCCTTTTAAGTTTCCCCTTTGTTTTCAGAAACTCGGACACGTTTCCTGCCCGCTATGAAGACATATCAGGCTCCCCCAAACCTCTCCCAGCCACACGTGCACGCTAGACGTGCTCTCGGCCGCAGCGAGGTACGTGTATTTTTCATCTCCATGCATGATTGGGTTTTTTGGGTGGTGTTTTTCAATCTCGTGGGTGTCCCCCCCCCCAATTTTTTTTGCTTTTTTCTCCCCCTTCCCCCCCTCCTTTTTTTTATTTTCCCCCGAGCCAGCCGGCTGGGGAAGGAGCCGCATTTTACCAGCAGAGCAAGCAAAAACTGTTGTCCCACCCTGCAGGGCACGGTGCCCCCCTCCCTCCCAAACTGCAATTCCTCCCCAGTGCTTTGGGTTTTCTCCCCTTTTTTTTTAGGGGGGGGGCGATCAGGCTGGAGGGTTTCTCTGTCTTTAATACTTGGGGGGAAAGGAAAGAAGAAAAGAGAAGAAGAAGGAGAAGACGACCGGGGGAGGGAGGACCTTCGCCAGAGGTTTCATGTCTTTATTTAATAACACTTCAAAGTGGCTGCCCTACTGTTGTCCCGAGGAGAGGAAGCGCGGCACCAAACGGGCCGCCGATCCCACTTCCTCGCAGGGCAGGAAACACGAGCAGGTTCCCCCGCGTCCCTCGCCCGTGGCCCCAAGTGCTTTTCAGTGGCGCCCGCGGGGGGAACTGGCAGGGCCGAGCGGCGGGACCCTGCGCGGAGAGAGCACTTCTCCGGCCGCCCCCACGCCGCGCCGCCGCCCCACGCGCGGGAGCCAGTTGTTGCGTCCCGGAGGGTGAAGGACTCTCTTTTGGTGTAAAAAAAAAAAAAAATCGGCAAACAGAACAGGGGGAGGGGGTGGGAAGTCACTCAAGCGCCAGTAAGTGATTGAGCGGGTGTTTTACACGCGCGGCACGCTCCTTGCAGAGGGCCGTGGGCGGCCGTGGGGTCCGCGGGGGGACACGGGGTGCCCAGCCCGGGGCCGGCGGGGTTGGCCGCCGCGGGACTTGGGCGACCCGACACGGCCCCGCGGGGTTCCGCCGGCCGCGGGTGTCGTGGGGGAGCCCTGCCGCGCCCGTGGGTGGCCGCGTCCGGGGCGTCCCGCGGGCCCGGGGGCAGCGGCTCGGCCCGGCCCGGCCCGGAGGGGCGGCGGAGCAGGGCCCCACCCGCGGCCCGGCGGGCGCTCTTGTCCGCGGAGCCCCCGCAGGAGACGGGGTCTGTGCGCGCCCGTGCGCGTGGGTTCGGTCTGGATCTCGATATAAAGTAGTTGTTTGCGGCGGGGGAAAAAAAAAAAAAAAAAAAAAAGAGCAATTTTCCTTCCAACTTTTTTTCTCCCTTCCTAGAGCACCGATTCCTCCGTGTGGGCAAACAGCCCTTCTCCTTCGGTTCTCAGCCGCAGAGCCGAGATTAAATCCCGGTTTTAATGAGAGCCGTGGCTGTGGCCGCGGTAGGTGACGGTAGTTATGAAGACGGTGTGACCTGTTTTGATGAAGACGATGTGACCTGTAGGGAGAGAGGGAAAGGTCAGCCACATGCCGTGGCCGGATTTCTGCTCGCTCCCGGCACATGCTGCTACAATATTGATCCGTGGAGAAAGATAAACATAAAAGCTAGCTCCTATGTCCTGAATACTAATGAACGTGGCTCCCAGATTTTAATTGTTGTTGACTTCTTATTTCCACCGTAAACAGTCGCTGACCTGCGTAGGGCAATTTTCGCCGGCTTTATTTTCATTTCTTTTCTTTTGTTTTATTTTATTTTCTCTTATTTTATCCTGTTTTATGTCTTTTTTCCCCCCACCACTGAATCTGTCTCCCGCTGGAAAGCTTTCCGGCAAGTTACTTTCCCCAGCAGCCACGGCGCAAGCCCCGGAAAGCCACCGCCCGCACCTCCCGGCCATGGGACGGCGCAGCGAAGGCGCCGGCTGCTGAGGAGGGGGAAAGCTCTTCTCCTAGGCACTGTCCCCACGCGGGATCCACCTTTCGGATTTCTGCTTCATCTCTCGCTTCATTCCTTCGCAGCTTAACGCTGCAGATGACACCGGAGTTGGGTTGTTTTTTTTCTTTTCCCCCCTCCTCCTCTCCCGAACCAGCGGCTAAGCTGGAAGAGAGCTCTCTCTTCAAAGCCTCCCCCGTTTCCCAGCTGTTCCCAGGCTCGATACACCTACGGTAGGCGAGGAGAGATGGAAAAACGCCGTTGTCTCGGGGAGAGAGGCACCGCCGAGGCGCGGAGCAGCCCGGCCGGGCGGGCGGAGGAGGCGGCTCTCCGCGGCGGGGTTTCGCTGCGGTGGGAAATGCCGCAGGATCGCCCCGGCTGCCTCTTGGCGACTGGGTTTTGCCCTTCGAGATGGCCAAAATTAGCTGCAAATCGGGCAGAGCAGTCAGTGCACTAGCTGTCCCCAAACACGCGGTTCAAGTTGCTGCTGCTTCGCGGACGACCTCGAGTAGGCACCGTCGACTGTATAGGGGCAATTAACTCTATCAGGCTGACATTTAAGGAAATGAGGGCGATATTAAACTCCTAATTCCCGTCATTACAAATAATTTTCATGAAGGCAACTTCTAAAAGATTTTTTTTTCTCCCTTACGCTTTCCAGGCGATTTTTTAACCCCTGAGTGATTTACTACGTAAGTAATTTTAGAGGATACAGTTTACAGCTTGAGTTATTAGACTGAACACCTCTGGCTGACACCACAACACCTTTTTTTTCTGCCTGCAGCTGTGAGTCACAACCCCATTTTCATACCAAACTGCTGCACATTCCTTTACAATATAGACTTCCTTCTTGCAAAGATCAAACATGCTCCAGCCAACGTGTTTATTTTAAAATACAGGAAAATTAAAACTAAACATGGACTTAAAAGAAAAACAAATGCATCGTTTCTTTCCCTGCTGTCCCTCCTACTAAAATAAAATAAAATAAAATAATAAAATAAAATTAGGACGGAACGGCGTAGACCGCTCCAATAAAATAATACAGTGACAGAGCCAAAACAGTTGATTTCGACTGGAACAGGAACGGATCCTTCTGTTTGCTGTTCCTTATTTATGTATTATTGTGGCTATGGTTTTAATTATATGTGGGAATGTCAGGCCAAGATGCTGTAACCGTAGCCTCCTTTTAACACACTTTTCCTATTTGTTTAATGCCAGCGCTACAAGGCTAGAACAGGCACCGTAAGGAAAATGGTTTCAATATTCTCTTTAAGAGCTTACAACAGGGAATCCCGGAATTACAGGAAAACCTGCAGGCCCGCTCCGTGGAGGTGCCCGGCAGGACCAGGCAGATTTCGCGCTCCTCGGCAGGTTTCGGGGTGCGGGGAGGGAGCGGGGGGGGGGGGGATGGCGGGAGGGAGGGGTACCCGCAGTCTTTTCTACCCAGCAAAGCGGGGTTTTAAAAGCCTCCTTGCTGCTCAGCAGCACGGACACTGGGATGCTTTTTAATTTTGAGCGGGGCGAAGGTAGATTTAATCTCTGCTCCTCCCGGGAACCTACTGCCTGCTTCTCCAGTGACCCCACTTGGGTTTGAGAGGGGGGCTTCGCTGCAAGTCCTTCTGCTTCCATCCCCGGTCGTTTTGCCCCTGAGGAGGGTACCCGACCGTCAGCTCCCCCCCTCCTTCGCCAGTCGTTCCCCGCGCCATCGGGGTGCTGGGTGAGGCAGGGGGAGCGGGACGTACCCGCATTTATTTATCCTTGGTACGCATACAGACGAGAAAAGATTATTTTAAAGAAGAAAAAAATAAAGAAAGGAAAGAAAAAACAAAGCGAGGGATCATTCGCTTTAGGAAACAGATCAAGTAATTCCCTGCTCGCCCCTCCAAACTATCCCCGATGCAAGCGGCTCCGAAGCGCTGAGCGAAGCAGGCGGCGAGCCCACACCGCGCTCCGCGGCTTGCGCGGCGAGGGGGGGCCGGACCAGCGCCTGCCAAGGGGGGTCACTGCACGTCCCCCGGGTCTCCCGGGCCCCCTGGGCTCACCCCCCGGGCCAAGGGCTCTCTGACCGCCTGCCGTCGCGGCCCGACGTGCGCCCAACAGCGAAGGCGACAGCGGGGGCTTTCCCCGCTGGAAGCTCTCCCGTGCCGGCAGGTCTCGCCGCTGCCCGAACCCCGTGCCTCGCCTTTCGCTGCCTGCCCGCACCTGCCCCGGCGCTGCCCGACGTGCGCACCCGCTGCCCGCCCGTCGCCGCGGCCGTTTCCCGCCTGCTGCCTGCGCGCTCGCTGCGCGCCCCGGCCCACGGCGGGGGCAGAGCGCCGGGACGCGGTCGCTTCCCTGATTTGGACAAACTACACTCGTTAAGACGGTGGGCTGCGGGTTCCTCCCCCCCTCCCCCCCAAAAAAAGGCGGGGGGCGAGGTTCTCGTTTTCAGCTCTTAAATAAAAGCCTGGGACTTGGCAAAGACAGCGA
This sequence comes from Mycteria americana, assembly GCF_035582795.1. Lineage (NCBI taxonomy): Eukaryota > Metazoa > Chordata > Aves > Ciconiiformes > Ciconiidae > Mycteria > Mycteria americana. Next base: position 162,633,091 of record NC_134365.1, on the reverse strand, counting down.
AGAAATCCGCGGAGGGCCCGTTCCGCAGGTGGAGGCTGCCGGAGCCGCCCGGACGCGCTGTGCTAACGCGGTTCCCCCGGCGGGGAGTCCCGCGGAGCCCCGCGGCAGGCTACCGAGCGCCTCTCCGCCCGCGCCCCCCAGACCCCAGGGCAACGCCGCTGCGGTCCCCGACGGGACGTGCGCCGTACGTGCCTGGGACGCGCTCGACCCCCTGGGCACAGCGGCCCGCCTGGCCCCGCAAGCCCCGGCCCCCCGTGAGTCTCTTCCCTGCGCTCCCGTCGGGGGTCGGACCCCGCATCCCCCCTCCGCGCTTTCTGCGCAGCAGCGGCGCGGGTGCCCCGAGGAATTTGGGGTGTCCGCAGCAGATGGGCTGTCGGTGCCGGGCAGGGGGCCGGACCTTGCCCCCCCCTCCCCCCGTTTCACCCCACCCGTGCCGTTCCTTTAATGGGTTTGTAACAAACGGGCGCGACAGCCCCACGTCTCCCCTTGTCAAGGTGCTTCGCGCCTACAGGTCTGGTAGGGATGCCCGCTCCGGTCGCAGAGTCCGATGCTCAGCGGCCAACACACGCCGGCTGCCTCCCGAGAAGCAGGAACCTAACCCTTCTAGGCGGGGTTTTAACAAGAAGGGGTAGCTGCGTTTAAGTAAAAGCATCGAGGATTCACTGAGGCAGGGGGAACGCGGGCTCCAGCGGTGCTGTCGCGGCTGAAGGGGATTTGACTGGCAAGTCCTTCGGGCTGCTCCCGCTGGCCCTGAGGGGTCCCTGCTTCTGCGGCGTTGGGGTGAATGAATGGTAAAAGCCAGAGACGGCTCTTGCCCCGAAACCTGATGAACGCAATTTTGCAACGCGATGAGGAGCTTAATTTCTTTTAATTTTTTGCCGGTTTGTCCCCCCCCCCCGGAAGCAGTGAAGAGGCTGCCCTGGGCAGGTTATGAAGGGGATGTGCGTCCTGGCACTTCCAGGCTTTGGTCACCGAGCCCGGCGACGCGCAGCCCCGCAGGCACGGGAACAGCCCCCGCAGAGCGCCCAGACTCCGCGGCGAGGGGCGCAGAGCCTCCCTCGGCGCGGCCGCCCGTCTCGTCCCCTGCTTCTCCCGCGGCGGGGACAGCGGGGTCCCTCCTCCCCACCTCGGCCGTGCAACCGGCCGCCCGGAATTTCGGCGCCGGGCGAGACGCAGGACTCCCACCCGCCGTGTCACCGGGTGATGGGTGCCTGAGCCCGCTCCCGCTCCGGGACACCGGGGCGTTTCGGGTTGCGTTTCCCCGTGCCCGGCATCCCGGCATGTCGGCAAACACCCACCCGTGGCGGCCTCTAAACGCCCGCCGCGCTGGGGACGCACGGTGCTCTCGGGGAAGCTGTCCCCGCCGCCGGGGCGACTCCGGCAACGAGAGGCAAATTCCGCGGGGGCTGCCCCAGCGCCAGCTCTTGGGAGGGACAGGCGGGGCACACGCCCACGCACACACGCACGCTGTGCCGTCGCTTTGTGACACCTGCCTGCCGGGCTCCGGAGCCCCCGGGTAACCTCCCCCGGTTAATCCCGGCCGCTCGCCCCCTCCCAGCTCTTGCAGCCGGAGGGACAGGACCAAGCCGGGCTGTCGCCCCCCCGCCCCTCCCCGGTCTCTGGCATCCCCCAGAGCCCCCTCCGCAGTGCCCCCGGTGCTGGGAGCTCCTCGGGGCGCCGGCCTGCCGCCGCAGCGCCGGGCGAGGTCCCGTACGCGCCGTCGGAAGAAGCAGCGGGCAAGAAACCTCAGGGAGGTCCCGGCGGGGCTCTGCGGGGGCCGGCGCGGTGCCCCCCGCCTCGGGGTTGGGGAGGGGGCGGTGTTTGCAAACACGGCGCCAAGAAGCAGCGCGGGTCGGGCATCGGCGGGGGCTGCCGGGCTGGGGGTGCCGGGGGCTCAGCCCCTCTCAGCCCCGGGCACCGTCAGGTTGAGAGGCCGGCCCGGCGGCCGGAGCCCGGCACCGCAGAAACCAAAACATTTATAGCATATCTATGAAGCAGCGAGGGAAGGGAAGGAGCTGTCTTTGTTCCACTATTTCTTTTTTTGGGGGATAGATAACATTGACGAGCCCTTCCACATCAATGCCCTTTAATTTTTGGCTTCCACGGCTTACGCGTTCGAGGCTTTCCAAGGGCACCCACGCGGGAGCAACCCACACAGCGTGCGAGCTCCTCCGCTGCCGGCTCCGCAGAGGCTCTGCGCTGCGCAGCCCAGCCCGCCGCGCCCGCTCCGGCTCCGGCTCCGGCTCCGGCTCCGGCTCCGGCTCCGGCTCCCTGGCCCTGCCCGCCCTACCCGCACTAAAACACCCACGGAAACCCACACCTGCTGAAGACACCAGTAAGATTAAAAACCGATGCTCCATTGCACAAAAGGTGCTGTAAAATAGTAACCCGGTATTGGAACAGTTACAGAGAAAACCCCGTTTTCTTTGTCTATACAATGGCAACGTTTTCTTTCCAGTGAAAGACGTAACAGGCAGAAGGGGCAGATGATGAGGTGGAGATGCAAAGAGCGAGCTTCAGGGTCAGGTTCTTGCTTCCCAAGAAAAACCACCCAATCACCGCTACCAGCCAAAAGAAATCTCATGTATTTTATTTGCCTTCCACGGACTTGTATATTTAGCACATCTTTTATTACCCCACTGCGCTTCCAAAAAGTTGCTATACCTTAGCCTGAAATCACAGGCTGCAGCGTGAGATTTTGGCAACCTCCCTTCTGCTACAGCTGTTAAAGGAGATTTAGCCTCCAGCAAAATTCATTCATCCCACCACTTATGCCAGATATTAAGTGACTAAATCAGCTGTTGGGGTGGTTCCTTGTGCAGCCAAAATGATCAACTCCCATGTACAGTCCACTAGAGAGATCACCACCTAAGCCAGAATGACACTGACGTACCAAAAAACTCAGCCAGTTACATTAAGCAATGATTACATCAAGCAATGATTACATCATACACAGCTCGTATCCGTTCTGCTATTACCAAAGAAGAGTGGAAGCTATGTGAGAGAATGAAACAGCAAAAATTCTGGGCTTAGCCCAAGTTACGGGCTTGAGCATTGAAATTAACAGGTATCTTAATCTTTCACCCTAATTTCTGCAGGAGATGAAGCAATGAAAATCATGTAGGGATTTTTGTCTTTAAAATATGTTCCTTTAATACCCTCAAATAATAATCCTTAAATGCATTACTTCTTGCCTTCACGGGGTTTAAGTGGATTTTAAATAATTCCTAGACCTTGCACAGTCCCTTTATGGATAAATACCTTTTATCCTCTGTACCTGCATGTATTTTGCTAAGCAAGTCTCATGGTGGGATGCATTAGAAATATCCAGATGGGCAACACCAACATCTGTGGTACCATCAGGAGTTGCTGAAGAGATAAGTGTCAAGAGGCTGCGGTGGGGAACGAGTAGCAAGAATGGATGAACTTTAAGAGCAAACAGACTGTTTTAATTCAATATTCCAGAATGGGAAAGACAAATAGAGACACCCCAGAAGAACTGTTTTCAAAGACTGGTTTCTATGAAATCTCAATAGTGTTATGGGCATATCCCATTTGCTTGAGAATATTTACTTTTCTGTGGGTTATTTGAGAGTCTTTGATGTTTGCTCAGCTGACCCATCCTGATTTCTTGCCCTTTGCTGCCCGTAGGCACCTTTTGTCACTGCATGCCTACATGCTTTATATCCAGCCTCCATACAGATTAGAGTCGTCTCTTGGGCAAGCCGGACAAAATGAAACCTCTAGGTTTATTTCAGCTGATTTGAACTGCTGCCAAGGCAAGGGCCACACTCCGTATCTCAGGGACTGAGTTTTAAAAATCTCATGGGCATAGATCTAGTAAAGAACAGAACACTCAATTGCCATTTATTTCCAGCAGGTATTTCTGCATCTTCTTAAGGCTGAATTTTATGAAGACTCACCCCATCAAATTCTAGCCCCAAGCTGCGGTTTGGTTTTACACATGTCTGTGAGGCAGTTTTCATTCTACAAAAAAACCCCCAATGGTTTTAAATCTAGTATGATTGAATGCTTGATTGTGATCGTTGTGAAAGGCACCTGGAGTTTAGCAGAGAAGTAGATGATCAACTTTTTTTTTCTTTTCAGGATATGTCTTAGTAAAATGGAAATGTTTCTATAAAACAAGGACATTTGAGCTCTTTTAGAAATCTATATAAAATACTGAATTTTATAAGAGTAATTCAGCTCTGTGCAGGATTGTCCTTTGAGACATATCCCCATTCCCAGTATGCAAAAGAAAACTGGATTTTAGGCTTCTGTATCTATAGAATTAACAGATTAGTAAACAAATATAAATCTCCAACCAGTTCCTCCAAGTAGATGCCCAAACCACACCAAGTACCTTGAGAAGTGGTCCTGCTTGCTAGGTTTGTGGGCAGCCTTCAGTGAAGAAGCCAGGTACCAGCTGGGGATGAAGAGTGGGCGTCTTTCTCTCCCCAGGAGGTGGTTTCATCAGGTCAGGATTAAGGAAAGTAGCAGGGCAGGTTGGAGTATCTTGCAGGACTGTCAATCCAGCATCTTCCAAGAACAGTAGATTCACACCCACGAAACTATGAATACGGAAAAATGTGTGCTAACTGCAGCACATGAGGAGAAAACCTACTATGCGCCTTGAGAAAAAAAATCATCTGTCTATTTGGGAAAAATAAAAAGCATATGCTTGAAGCTGTTATCATATAAACACATGCCTAGAACATGAACTTTTCCAGCATGCAAATAAATTGACTTGTCACTCAACATAGTTTCTATATACTGAAATGTAGAGTAATTAGAGGACAGCTGCTGGGCTCCATTCAGAAATATTTGTTTTATTTTTATAACACTCAAGATATTTTCTGTGTTTTCAGAGGTATTAGATTTCAGTTTGCTGCAGTTAATGTAATAGAAAATTCTGTAGTCATTATTGACTGCAACTGCCAACATACAATTTGAGAATTAAAGTCCAATGTGGAAATCTGGCGATGGATATTGAAAACAGTTTGTGCTCATACTTCACCTTACAACCGATGATTAGAACTGAGTTGGTTTTCGAGGAGTTACAAGGGGACGCGCAAGCCGGTTTCAGAGGAAACCAAACGTCCACAGACGTAGCACTGTGGTCCGCAATCAGTGGCACAAGGAGACTGGGTTGGTCTGCAAGTTTCGGCTGGTTTGGTCTGACAGGAACAGATAACAGGAATTTAAAGCTTATGACAATAGATTTGGTAATAGGTGACGACATTCAGTGTATCCTCCCGCATTAGTGTCACTACTCATTTCTCATTAGGGACAGAATTTTCTCATTACTAAATTGGCCTGCGCGATCCAAAAGTGCTCTTGCTTTCCCCGGGGGCTGAAACGAAGTGCTGCCCTGGGGAGGAGGAGCACGGGGGTAACTAACTCCGAGCCCTCTTTGCTTGGGGCCTGTCGGTGCTGGGCGAGATCTGAAGCACAGCCCTGTCCCAGTGCCGGGCAGGGGCTTGGCCCTTCCACTCAACACAGCTTGATGCTCTTTTTGCAGCCCTGCATCCATATGATCTGTTTTTCTTTTTTTTTTTCTGCACAGATACGGAGGCTCAGGCCTGCAACTGAAATGGTAGGGGACTCTAAAGAAACCTTAGCACAAGAGGAACCTGCCTGTTTCCATCAGGGATGGCATCACCTGGTCATGGGGTTTAAAAGGGACCCAAGCATCTGTGTTTCCAGTGACATTGGGACTCACAGCATTTTCTACAACACTGAGGAGAGCAACCAAATTCCACCTAGATGCTTTTGTCCCTGCCTAAATTTTACCTGAAACTGTAATTGGAGAAACATTTAACTTTTTCTTGCCAAGGAGGTGGGGCCAGTGTGTGGCTGTTGTCCCACCAGTAGCCAGAGCTCAGTACCTTCCTTGTCTGCTCCCCAGGGACCTCTTGGATGCCCTAGTCTGAGTGTCCCCTAACTAGCAGGATATAATGAGCAGTACTTGTCTGGCAGCATCTCACTGCACTGATCCTCCAGAAATAACTGCTGATGGAAAAATTGTGAGGCTTTGGAGGCAGAGTCAGGGTCTCCAAGCACGCTGTGCCATGAGCTTGTTTTGCTGTGTGGGGTTTCCCCCTGGAAATCCCAAAAAGGCTTACACTGGGGAGACACTCAGTCATCTCTCGGGAACATGGGTGATCAGTCACTTAAAAGCTGGAGATCACCTGCAGTGAAATAATACAGCCCTTCTCCTCTGATGGCAGCAGATAATCCCTATGAAGCCACTGGACCCATGAAGTTGGGTTAAATCTTCCCCTCTCAAAGATACAGTTAACCTCAAAGGTATCAATTCTTTGGGAATCTGTTAGAGCATTTTTGTCTTCCAACATTTACAAGGATTTCCAGTATTTCCTTTCTGGTATCTTAAATTTGACTGTCTCTAAGCTAAACAAAATCCATTTTAATTTATAGAAATTTATTTTAAAAACTATGAAATGCTACCATCCTACAGAACCAGCTATAGCTACACTCAGATATGATATGAGCAGACAGCAGAAGCAGCAGTCAGGCACACAGATTGCCTTTCTTTCTGTGCTTTAAAAGGGTAAGCACTACAGGTAATCCAGATGCCCAATCCATGCATGACAATAGGAAATTATCGACCTTTGATAGAACTGACAAATAGTATCATCTCCCTGATTTACTGCAGTGAGGTCTTCTCACTCTACTGCTTTGAGGTTGAATGAGAGACCCCAATATGAAGCCCGGGGCCCCGTGGCTGTATGACACTTCCCATAGGAGATGGGATGCATGAACGGTAGAGCAGCTTACCCTGCTTTATTGATGCAATATTTCAGTTTTAAGGCCTGTAGTCTCAATCCCATAGTCTCCGTATTTCACAGGCTATTGGGAACATTGGTGAGAAAACACACATTGCTGTGAATCGTAAGGCAAGGCACACATAACCTGGCTCACGCCTGAAATCTGACATGTATTGTGTATACTTACATAAATACTTAGCTTGTTCATATACAGTTTATACAGTAAACACAGCAGAAAGTGATTACTGGTGTCTACTATACTTAAGGTTGCCAAATATTTTCAATTTAATCATCTTCTTTCCTGTTTTCATGTGATCAATTTTCTTAAAAAAAATATTCTGTGGCTTCAAATTTCCTCTTTGTGGTTCTTGCCCCTAAATGATTTTCCTAAGTCTTTTTTTACAATGTTCTTTCATCCACTTTTGAAGTGGTGATGGTTAAAAAAAGAAAAAAGAAAAAAATTTTTTCCACATAGACTAAACCTCCCAAACCATGAGAGTCACAGCAAAGTTAACATGGACATAACCTGCATCGAAGGCCAGTGTCCTCCAGTCAGGTTTTGATCAATTTTTCACTACTTTTGACTGTTTTGTAGTAGGAACCTTTCATTTTGCGAAAGAAATTTAAGAGATTTGACTGGAAAGGCAGATACTTAGCATAGGTTGTCCTCAGTCCGAAGCCTCCAGATATATTATGCTCATTAAGTGTCCCATTCCTCTGTCTGCATTTTTGTTTCTAAGAAGCAGAGCTCGTACCCTCTTTAGGATGAATAACTTGGAAAGAAGGAATTTACAAGCTCCACAAGTTTATTGGTTCCAGATTTCTTTCCTTTCTTTTTTCCCCTCTGCACATAATTTGAGATGCCTTTTCCTTAAAAGTTTAGATAAATATGTTGAAAACATTAATGCATTATAAAGGTCAAAAGATTAAGCATTCAAAAGTCAGCCAACTTCAAGAATTATTACAGTGAGATTTGCTTGATCTATATCCATCTCAAAAGATGTAGCAGCAAGGACAGCTACAAACTTGCTCCAGCATTTCAATCTGGTTTCTGAGCTGCCTAAAGAGTTCGTATCGTGTTTAATTCTTTGCTCAGACATAAACTAGAGCGAAAAAGATTTTACCGTGTTATCAAAAATTAACATGAAACTCCCCTGACCTTGGTAGAAAAGGCATGCATAAAATTGATTTAACAGCACCCTTTTACTGTAAGTCTGGTGTTTTCAGGTGTGTTCTCAGCCATCTAGAGACTGGGCTTAGACAAAAAAAATCTATTACTTATCACAGTGGCATTAACAATCTCAGGAAAATAAGTAGACTGCTCCATACATAGCAAACTAGCTTCACGGAAAAACAACCAGTGATGTTACCTTGTAACAACAGCTACTAGGTATATATTTCCAGTTCAGTTTGTCTCTACAGATCAGTTCTGTTAAGCTGAAACTACACACCAGTTCTACAGACCAGGACAGGCGGGGAGGGACTTCAGCATCTCTTTTGAATTAGAAGGATGGCTACTCTTCCTTCTTCTCAGTTTAGGGACTTCCAGGAGAGCAAAGCTGGGCCAGCTGTGAGGAATTAATTAATTCTCCCTATTGCACTGCAACTGAGGAGTTGGGCTGCAATATAGCTGGTTTAAAGGGTGATTAAGCTCAATTTTCTCTCTAACCCTTATTTTCTAAGAAAGTGAAGGTCAGGACAGATAAATGCTCAGTATGGCTGTGGGTAAAAGCAAAACTAAACTAAACTTTGTTTCGGGGTAAATCTCGGAATTAAAATTGCTCCATGTTTTCTCACCCTTAAACCAGGACTAAATCCTGACTCCCAATGTGCCCGAGAAAGCTCTGACGGAGAGCAGCAACGTCAGCAGGGGCGAGAAGCAGCTAAAATTGGGGAGGATGAGTATTTCTTTCCATGACAGACATCACCCAGCAGTTATTATGAGTAGCAACATGAGAGGTAGGTACTGTGATGCGGCGGTAGAAATCCTCCTCTCTCTAAAGAAATAGCCTGAACTGCTAATTTACAACTAAGGAAAAAGCTATGCCTAGGATTATTTCTTTCAAACACACCGCAAAAGTTGATATTACTGGACAAACTTGTCTTGGGTCATCTGTAGGCACATCTGCCTAGGAAGCTAGTTGCTTTAACCAACTCTTAGATTAATTTTCTGTCTTCTGTAGTGCCTTTTGCTAAGACTCACTGTCTTGAACAAAAAGGAGCCAGTACAGCTTTTCAACACGGATTTTTTATTTGCCCACTCCACAGCGGCAGTACTAGGATATTCTTTAACTGCAGTTTTTCATCATTTCTAGTATCATCATTCCGATCTTCCAAAAACCATCTAATGCTTTTCCATATCTATTAGAAAAAGCAACTGCAGGCAGGGAACATTGTAGCCTTTGGATGTGTTTTCTCAGCTATTGTTTGCATTACCTGTGAGTAAGGACCGAGAAAGTGGCATTTGTCTCTTCCTCAACTCTGTTTATACCCGAATGAAATTACATTTCCCATTTGACTGCGTGTTTTATTTTTTAATCACTTTTCCCCCTTCTCAACAATTAGAAAAGGATACAGGAAAAGGCAAAATTACTTATGTGAAGCAAAAGCAGTGTAGCCTATGTAGGAAAAAGACACATCTCTATACATAGCAGGTTTTAAAGAAAAGTTAATTTAATCAAATAATTTTACAGAATAATAAATGAAACACAATGCAGCTTGGAATATGTTACTGATAGAGAGATCAACTATTCTCCCTCACAAATTTTATCAACATCTTCATGGTGCCTTAAAAATGACAAACCCCTTACACCGCGTCTACAAAGTCTACTGCAAGGTGTAGTAAGGAAAAAAAAAAAGGAGGCTGTTAAAGAAAATCCATTCCTTGGGGAACCTTCTAAGGTGGCAGGAGCTCCTCTCCTTCCAAGAACCAGTGTCCTCGGGGATCATGTAGCACTTGGTGCCGAATGTTTCATGGTCACCACACCCCAGCTGGCAATGGGTTTTGGACTGCAGCGTGGGCAGCGGCAGCAGGGTGAGCTGGCTGCTGTGTTTCTGAACGCAGCACGGTTCTGACAACCTTGGTGTGAGCCAGAAAGGTGCCTTATTGCTTCCTGAGTAGGTTTCGCAGGCAGATTAGGTGTCTGGTCACATAGGGGTGTTCCAAAGAAAATGGAGCAAAATGCTTAAAACTAAATGCTTACATTCAAAAGACAACCTACCAGACCCCCAATATTGGTCAGCACAGCTGGGTCAGAAATGCTGTTTTTTAGCCCTCGCCCCTCATTAGGGCTTCAGCAGCCTGATTTGCTCTGAATTGAGAGCTTGAGTTTGTTTTCAGAGACAGTCTGAGTGATAAGGGAGAAATTTTAAGCGAGGTGGGCTGAGAGCTCTTGTAGAGTCGAGGGGTACAGCACGACTGTCCTGGGGAGACTTGTAAGTGGAGAGCGGCTGAATAGGGGCCACATCCTCTACCCCTGGGTTGCGGCAGAGGCAGGAATGCAAGAGTTATGAGGCCAGAAGGAAGGCAGTCAAGAAGAAACATCAAATAAAAGCCTAGGGGGTAGGGCAGTCAGCCAGAAGAGGGAAGACACCTAGCCAAATACATAAATAATCCTGGGAAGCCAGAGCAGAACTCAGTAACTCCCCAGTGCCTGCAAGCCTGTGGTTAAGGAGCTGAGACTCAATCTTTTGAGGCACAGGACAGCCTATAGCCTGGTGTCCCATCACTTTGACTATGTTTTTGTGTGGCACTACATGTTCTTGCATGCAATAAGCGCGTTCAAGGGCCATCTAGCACGCTGGTGACATCAGGAGAAGCATACAATATGTTTTGCAGTTAGGGCTTTTTTACATGACTTTTTAGATTAAGGCGCATTAATCACATCCAAATCCTATGCTGAAGTGCTTTTCTGAACCTCACCTGGGTAGATGTATAGTTGTAGCATACACATGTATATTTGGAGTACGTGTTTGGAGACATAATAAATCAGGAGCCTGTCTTGGGCAAGAGGCTGCAAGCACTGGTGTGACATCTATGTCCCATTCTCACCCGTTACAGACGATGTTGCAGTTTGTGTGCTACTCCAGGCCATGGTTCCCTCTGCAGGGAAACAGGAATCAGCTTATGGCAGCTTCTCCAACTGGATAGGGACTATAGCCAAGCTATAGGCTGAAATCATCACCGTAGACCAGTGAGGTGCTCTGGCCATCCCCTGCAGAAGACAGCCTCCAGCCATGCTGACTGTCTTGCATAGGGATCCAGATGAAGAACAATTCTTTACTGAAATCACATACTTGTGCCATTTTTATCCCCAGTGCAATGGAGCAGTAAATAATTCCGGGTTTTGCCTTGTTATATAGCATATCTGACAAGCAGAGGCCAACATATACTTTAGGAAGCAGAGCCAAGAGACAGTATTTAGCCTCCATACTGAGAGTTTCTCGGATTCAGCAAACTTACCTTCTTTAATTTAACATGGTGTTAAATACAGAACCTACTCAGCTAAGAATCTGGTGCATAAACACCTGAGTAGGGGTAAGCAGTAGATTGTAGCTACTCAAAAAAGCCTTGTCACAGACATACTGTAATTTATGGTAGGGGAAAACACAACCATAACACATTCAAATAAAATATTCCTTCTGGACTTGGGGGGGATATTCTTTCTTTTTTCTAAGTAATATGGATAAATGCCAATATTCCATATCTGCCTCTCATAGATAGATGGATCTAAACAAAAATAATTTCGAGAAAGGTTGAAAACTCTGCTACTTTTAACTCCAATGAGTCAGTAGCTGTGGTCTTCAGACCTTAGCCAGGCGTATACTGAAAGGCAACCAAATGTTTACAATTAAGACGTATTTCCAATTATGCCAAGTTTAGTATCTCTTCCTGTAATGACATTGTGTCACAAAAAGCAAAGAATATCCACCAGAGGAAAAAAGAAAAAATGACTGAAATGGCAATGAACAGATTTATCTGCTGCAAGAGGGTGATATAGCTCTGAATATCTGTCCCAGAGAAGGGGTGGAGGCAAAAACATACAAAAGGCAATACAATACTCTCTCATCAACAGGAAACTACTTTCTCACTAACTGTGAGAAAGTGTGCAAAAGCTATTAAGAGATCAAATGTGGAAAGTACTAAGAAAAATACAGTGTAAGCATATTTTATGGAACAAAGATCATATTGCCATAACGTCCTTAAAAATTGTAATACTATGAAAACAAGAAATGGTTTAGATACATTAACTTCGACCTTCAACAAGTTTTAAAATACATTCAGAGGCTTTTGCAGGCTACAAAAAGTCTGTAAAACAATAGCAGTAAGTGTACTGGGGAAAAAAAGAAGTGCCATAATTTTCTGCAATAAGACAATATTGGCCCGTGCCATGTCCTGACGCTGTTTCACGTGGGGCACACTCACTGAAGTTAATGGGAATTATGGTGGATTAACGGAAGGATGGGGCCCAAATTAGATCTACAGGGAGACTTACAAAGAGGAAAAGGCCATTTGTAAAGGAATCAGAGTTGAGACACACTTAATTCTCTATGTAAGCAACATAAAGTTAGCTTGTGTAACACCATTCAAGTCCAGAAGGAGCAGAAATAGTGGGCAAATTTGCTGACGAGAGTAAGATCTTAGCAGAGGCTGACACAGACAAGCGTGGAAAACACTGCATAGTAGGTTTTCAAATTGATGTCTACCAAACAGTAACGTGCTAGAGCATAAAAGTCACAATCTAGTCCTGTAAGATGTTACAAACAGATGTGACACTTCACTTGTTTTCCCTGTGAGTCGGTGGTCAGAGTGCTCAGTGTTTCGGAAAAGCACTCGGCACCCCGCGCACACGCTGTGCTGTGGGGCAGGTAACACAGCACTGCCCCACAGCCCCAACGTGGCCCTCAGGAGACACGGCCATTCCCCACGCAGGTGAGATCCATGGCAGCCTGCTCTTTCTCAACGCAGATGAAGAACGACAATTCACTCTTCTGCACAAGCTACAATTTTCAGGGCTTGGCAGGTCAGGCAAATCTCCCCTGGCCTCCCCTGGATCACTCACCGATACTTTTCAATAAAGAACCATTCTGTCAAATGTTATCCTCTTAACTCCCAGCCCTTTTGTCCATAGGATAGGAGAAAAACAGCTTGCAATTACTTTTAAATAAAAAAAATATATTTTTCACTGTCTTGAGCCTCAAAGATTGCTTTCTGCATGTCTTGATTAAAAGTTCAACAAAAATTACCTTTGAGCAGATTGCAAGAAAGCAGATTTTTTAGCAGAATAGACCAGGCAGTTGTATGGCCTAAAAGATGGCCATAACATGAGCTATAGCTCTGCTACATCAGCTGTAATAACTCACCGTTGACGTTTGGTCTTTGAAAACCTATTTTCTTGTCCACTGTAGGCTAGAAGTGTGGACTACAAACAATGCCTAATGAAGACTGGAGACACAATACTATTCCTTAAGTAATGCAAATAAGAACAGCTGAGGAAATAAAACATCCAGGTTTAGAGAAGACTATAGTGAACTTAATATTCTTTAAAAAATGTCAAGTTAATCTCAGTCAGCTTCTCAGGTAGAAGCCCTCAAGCCATCAGAATCCATGCAAAATTTAGGATTTGTGAACCGAAGATATGAGGGATGTGATCTTTGGCCCTTGTGAGGGTTTGGTTCCTAGGTTATGAGCACCATGGTTTCAAGAGAGAATGAAACACTTATATCACACCACTAGATGAAGTTTGAAGAACAGGGCAAAAAAAAGTGGAAAAGAAAACAGACATCAAAAGAAACTGCAGTTCCATATGGTAGAAAACTACTTGGACACACAGGAACTGTCTGTATAGTCACGTCTGTGAACTTAATCACAACGGTGAAAAGGACAAATTTGACTTTTTTTCCCCAAACTCCCAATCAGAAGGTACAGTGCCCAGTCTGTGTGGGAAACCGCAGTATTTTTGGGTTGGTTGTGTTCAGGTGAGACTGAGGGTTGCTATCCTTGCTCCTCATTTAGGGTTGTTGCAAAAAACAGGTGGTTTGTGGGGTGCAGCAGGAACGGGGCTGCCCCGTGAGGGGGACGGGGAGTGGGGTGCTGCAGGGACCCCAGGGCTGGCTGTGACCCCTGGTGGGTGCCATCCCACGGGCAGAGCTGGAGTGGTAACAAGGCCACCGAAAGCCCCTGACACTTTTGGGAACCAGTGAGCCCAGGAGACAAGCTCCCACTGTGCTCGGCCCAGCCCTGGCCGGAGACAGCGCAGAGATGGGGCTGGGATGGGGCACGACTGAGCCAAATCAGGGTCCAGCGCCCTGGGTGGTGATGGTGTGCATGGAGGTCCCTGGGAAGCCTGTTGGGGACCGTAGGGCTTGAAGGTGCCCTCGGGGACCTGACATAGAAATCACAAGTCAAACTGGCAGCATTAGCCTGCTCAGGAATTTGAAGCATTTTGGGTAAAGGCACTTTTTGGGGCAGTTAATTGAGCAGAAATGTGCAGTGCTGTCGTCTTCACTCAAGCACTTCCTAGCACAGCCCCGAAGGGGTGCAGAAAGGGCAGCTATAGGTGGCTGAGAGCAAGGAAACTGCCTGTAGTCCTTTGATTTCCCCTGTGATTAGGAAGGCAGGATCTCTTAGATAATCTCTAAATAATGAATACACCATGGCATCGCTGAAATAACGGAGGCCGACACTCCTCACCAGCACAGCAATGTAGGCAAGCTCCAGTTTTTGGCTGGTTGCTCAGGTTCCCGGTCAGGGGACAGTCCACCGCAGCTGTGCAACCCAACACCCAATTCTGTGTGCGGGTCTCCACTTTCCACTTTTGAAAACTCAGTCCAGATTTCCTTTCACTCTGGGGCTTCATGAGCTGTGGCTGTGTTTTCAAATACCAAACACACTGACTGTATTTTGGAAGGGTCTCACTGCAAACACGCAATGAGTTTTTCTTGCAAACTTCATTGTTACAAAATTACAAATGACGTGGAAACGAAAACAGGTCAAAAGCAATTACAAACATGCAATTTCTGTTAAGAATCCATTTCTCATTGTATGAACTCATTTTTTGGGAAGTACGCCAAAGTATTGTTTCGAATTTATGTCCGTCTCTACCAACGTGGGATTACAAATATGAAAAAGACACCAGAACTTATTGAAGGCAAAAGAAAGCAGAAATAAGGATAAACTTTTGCTTAAAGCTCCTATACTGTATTTGGTATCTGTGTCTGTTATTGGTTGTATGGGATATTCTGGACATTTTTAGTTCAAATCCCTATAGGGGTGTGATAAAATGGCTGGTATTAAAAAATGCCAACAATCCAAGTAATGTATGTCCAATAGGTAACAAAGATACGATTTAATGGCACAGCCATTAGCAAGAGCCCTCATTAGAGGCTGGTACTGCCCTGTTCCTTGCCAGTGCAAATTCATCATCTGATCTGGCATTGCACCACATGAATGTGGAGACCATGGTCTGACCACTTCACTTTCCTTCCTAGATTAAAACTTACCACTGTTAAATCTTCCAAACTGGACACTTAATATTTCTCAATGGAGCAGAAGTTCTTCAGTGGCTCTGGGTTACTTGTGAGTTCTCCTACCCCCTCCTTATATATACACACTCATTCATTCTGAAGTGTCCCTAACTCCTAAAAAATATTTTATCTAAATATTATATGTTGCCAGTAAAAAGGCTAATATACTAAAATATCTCAGTTTTCAGAAGCTGAAAACTACAAAAATACCTGCTGACTCATCTTTCCTGTGGGTGCTTTAGACAACTCAAGACCAAACTTAATTAGGGTGTTGTAAATTGGAATAACTCTATTGATAACAGTTGAGTTGTTGTATCAGTGTAATTGCTATAAAAGCTTTTCGCTCCCTTCCAAATAATTTTTTGGAAGAGAAACTACCATTACTACAACTGGTAACAGAAGTAGAGGAGGAGGTGGAGTAATCAGGCAGTTTAGACTATGCATTATAAACTCTTGTAGAAGAAGAGATTAGACTCCAAGAGACTACTTGACTACTTGTGTGATAGCATTATTTGCAGAAGACTGCTGTCAACAGCATAGCATTAAGCACGGCTGTAGTCATCTTCAAGGTCTAATGTAAAAAGTTTCATTTTCCTTGAGAACTGCTTCTATAAGGGTGACGCTACAGAATGCCTTGGGGACGATACCACAGTCTCATTAGCACCTTTCTCAGATAAAAAATGCCTGTCCCTGTTGTTCAGGAAACTATTATGATTCTGCCCACAGCAAATATATTTAAGCAAAGCGACTGGTGCTGCGGTTTGAGATGTAAAAGAGTTGCAAAACACATATTTGCCTCTTCCCACAATTACGAAAGGGCTCCATACCAAACAGGAATCTCTCAGAGGGCAGCGGACAGAAGGATTTGAGCCCGGGTCTCTTGCTGCGGCACGAAGGGGTGGAGTGGCGGAGGCTGTTGTGGCTGGGCCACGATGACATGGAGCTGCCTCCGCTGCCAGCCGCGCCCCAGGGAGCTGCGCTGTCACCTGCCTCTGAGCTGTTCCTGCAGTTTCCCGTCGCTCAGGTCTCCGAGGTGCATGGGATCCATCCTGCGGCCCTCAGCCCCATGCGAGCCAGGGTGTGGGGCTCGTAGGATCACAGCAGTTGGTCCTCTGAGAGGGGACATTTTAAGGAGCAAGGTGTTCTCTTGTGTTTATCAATATATTAGTCTGCAGCACTTATTCCACAGCTGCATGCACTGTATCAAGCAAAAGAAAATAACAACTGTTTTTTGTATTACTTCTTAAGTAGCAATTTGGTATTTCCTACAGGCTTTCTCGTCAAAACCTTTAACTGATTTCTCCTTTATTCTCTCCATCCACAAAATAAAGCTACGGTATTGACCTGAGTTGTTTCTGGTGAGGATTAAACAGCTAGCATTTATATAATATTTTAAAATGCTACATGCTGTTTTGGTTAATAAGTCATGATCTATATTAGCGAGGGCATGATGAAAACCAGCCAAGCCTCTACCGTACAAGAGCACTGTACTGTACACCTGCGCAGCAAGCACCGAACATGTTTTATACACTTCACAAAATGGTAATATTTTGCTTTTAGAAGCTGCATTTGCTTTGGCCACAGTGAGTTTTGTTTTATTATCCTGCTGGTATTTTGAAATTCATAAACAAGCCTCGATTTAAAACCTGCTTTAAAGGAGTAGTTCAGCAGTGGAAAACAACAGAGCCTCTGTCTCCACATATCTTCCACAGCATTCAGCCTCTTCCCTGAGGTGTTGGACTTCAGACACGTTTTATTAACATTCTGGAGTTATACCCTCCTGACTAACCAGCCATTAGCTGGCTCACTGATCCTTAACTGCAGATCACTTTCTCTCTTCTATAGGCTGCATTTCCCTTAGGTTCCAAAATAATTAGTCTCCTGGCTATGGATGTGATTTCCGTTTAAAGGAATGCAGAAGAAGCACCTCAGCCACCGCTGGCGAGCATCCTTATTCATGCTACGCTCCTTCTCTGGTTGATAGTCATAGAGTACCAGATTCTAATTCTACTTAATAATTAGGCTAATACCAGACATACTTACATTTGCCTTCCAGCGCAATTTTCAGCACAGTAAGCAGGGAGTTGCATGCACAGAGCTCCCATAGCAACATGTTATTGTTAACCGAAGTTGTATGCACAGCTCCATGTGCTAAAAATTCATTGAGGACCAATTCAGCTGTCAGACACACAGAGGCAACTCCCATGGGATGTCAGCAGAAGGTTCAGAGGGCAGAATAATCTTATAAAAATATAACAGTGTGTTATGGTAATGGTCACCCAGAGCTCTGCTAGGTCAGTACCGTGAGCTGGCCTGCTTTGGAACGCAGAGATAAAACCCTGCGCTCTCTCTTTTGTCAGAGCTGAACCTAAGAGTGTCATCATTACAAAACATTTGAATATTATTCCTCAAAACATGTTCTACTGTAAGGTGTGATACCTCTATACTAAGGAAGTGACGGTGCTTTCTGATGAACTGTGTGACTGCAACCATCGCTTTGGAGAACTGAAAAGGAGAAAACCTGCTCTTTATTTCAGAATACAGAAAAAATACTGCAAATGAATACCACAGGGTCACATTCTAGACTTTAGCTCTGTTTGTATCCTAATGTCAGAAGGAGACAAGATAAGCTCAATGCAAATACTCACCAAATAATAGAATCAAAATATTTTATTCCATAGCATATTCTGCAAACCTCTTCATTTAGGAAGGGAAAAAAAAAGAAGGCAATAAAAATGTGGTGCCTGAAAAGTTACATATCGCCTAGAATCACAAAGAGCCAGTGGACTTTCCCTGGCCATTTAAGAGTCTAAAACGTCACTAATTGTTTTGGTTGCTTTTTAATCATATTATGCCTTTTTTTTTGTGGCCTTCAATTTATTGGCTGTATCAAAAGCAATCACAGTAGTAACAGACTAAAGAATATTTTTTACAAAATGAATAGATACCTAGTACATGACTTTTGCTTCTCATACTTACTGCACTCTGTCATTTTAGAGACTCTAGGAATATGTTTTAGCTCCAGTTACTAGACATCATGAACAAATGAGAACGAAGCACGAATAAGCAAACAGTGACAGGTCCCCACAGAAAGTACTGAGTGATTTCAGTTCCCTCTGCACCCACACGCACAGGTATGAGGGCTGCTCCCTTCCTCGTGCCTCTGTTGGGATGCTCGCACCTTACTAAGGGTAGGCAGGACCAGGCATAACCTGCCCCCTGCCCAATTCCTGCGAGTCAGTGTGGCTCCGTGCTGTTGCCCGTCCAATTACATCTGCCATTTTTAGGTGCCTTCTTTTATCCCGGTCAATCACAGCTGTAAATGCTGTAATTCAGACACCTTACCTTACTTGCAAATACAGCAATGTAACTTAGATGTCTAAATACCAGCCTTACTTTTGCACAAGTAAGCTAGAAAATAACTTTGTCTTTTGGAAATAGAAGCAATTCTCTGTCTTTCTCTGTCCATGTGCGTATACCAGTCCTGATATATCTATTTCTTACAAGTATGACTGGTTTTCCAGTCAAGCACATGAAGCCAGGGAGGGAGTCTTCTTAGCTCCCTGGGAGGGGAGCGCTTGGGAAATCTGCATATTTACTTTCTTTCCCCCTTTATTTTATTCAATTCCATCTTCCTTGATAAGTCATTTTAAAATGTCCATTTCAAGCATTTGCTTTGATCTGTCTTCCTGGTAATTAAATTGCCTGCCTTTAAATTGCCATCATTTAAAATAATCCTAATTAAGACAATTTCCCCAAACTTCAAATACTGGTTTTCAATTGTAGTGTGAAGAGAATGAATAATGATTCTCCGTGTATTCACTTTAACACTGTCTACTTTTCCCATACAAGAAAATCGATTTTCTCACATGTCATGTTAACTAAGGGCAGAATCCAGCAAATTCTTACTTTTGCAAGCAGGTCTTAGTCACACAGCAATTCACTGGAACTAATTACAGGAAAATTTGCTTATGTGAATAAGGATGTCCAGGATAAAAACATTTGGATAAGTGTGCAAGTCTGTAAGTGCATTGAGTAAGCATAAACCTGTGCAATAAGCATTTCACACTGATGCTTTAGAAGATGTCCTGTGCAAAACAGTAACTGCAGTTCATGTTGAAAGTGGGAATGAAGATTTTTATAGGTTGAAATAAAAAGAATTATAATGGATACACATATATCTGCAATGAACCGCTTTTGATCTGTATCTGAGTAATTTATGATCAGATGATCTGGCTTGTACCTATTTCAACCCTTGAGAGAACCCAGTAGTGCTAGTAAATACAAAGGGGCTAGACAATGCTTGTATGTCATGAAACATATCTAAAAAAAGTCAGTACTCTGTTTGAACCTACTACAAACATGACTGTACGCTGTGTTTTTATGACACATATAGAGTACTAAGACAGAAGAAAGCTTACGAGCAACCGTGACAGTCAGGAGAATGTGAAAAATATATAACCTGAATGCCCAGCTAGTAATAGTCTACAGAGGCTGTGAAACAATTATACATTACTATGTTTACCTCAGCCTTTTGTATTTATATACCGTAATGTATGTTGGAGGGTTTAATTGTGAGGTTGTCAAAAGTAAAAGTACTTTTAGAAAACCAAGCCATGCAATATTACAGGGGAAAAAAAAGATTAAAAAGTCTTTTGTTCAAATGAAAATACAGAAAACATGTTGTTTAAGCAGGATTTTATTTTCTTCTACTCAAGTGATGAAGAGGCTTTTGTAAAGAAAGGCTTTCATCTTATACATGCAGTACTCCATCACAACATAATTACCCTAATTTGTATTCCACTGTAGAAATAGGCTTTTTCAGCTTAAACAAATTAAGCAACAATCACTAAGCATACATGACCAGCATTCTTTCAAGTAACCTGTTATCAGCTCTGGCTACACCTTTATCTTGATAAAATGGAAATCCTGTTTTATTTTTCTACTTTTCCCCCCAGGATTATGCCAGTCAGATCACCTAGAGAGGCACCGGATTCACCGTGATCCCACACAAGTGAGGGACAGAGTATCCAGAGACTATTTCCTACAGCCTCACTACATCATTATGTGATCTGGGTCAAATCCTGACTGCCTTTGGGCCTCTATTTAGGAGAGAGCCTAAGTACACACTTAACTCCGAACACGTGAATAACCCGGCCACTCTCAGAAGGTCTTTTAAACAGCTGCATGTGCTCCCTGCTGAACAGAGGCTCTTCTGCTGCTCTTTTCCTCTGGCTTTGGTTGATATTATGTGTCCTCAAGGATGACAGGGCAAGCTCTACCCCCATCTGTATTTATGTTAGTTGTCCTTTAGCTGTGTAACTACGGATATCCCTGCTGTTTGTACACATTCTTCTAATTATTAATCAAACTCTGACCTGGTGGATCACTACCAGTGAGGCTTTGCCTTCATCACCTTCTCCTCCTCAGTCCCTCCAGGTATGACCCTATGGGGAGTACAATGGGCACTCCAAAATGCTGAACAGGAGCTGAGCATCAGCTGAACAGGAGCTGAACATCAACCAACTCTGTCCCAGCAGTGGGGGATGACTCCTGACTCCACTGTAGTACCGTTGCTGGCCAGAGAATGGGTAGAAGTGGCGGAAGGTGCTGGTCTGAAAGGGATTTGAAGGACCTGCAGTGTCACAGCAAAACCAGCGTCTCTTTTTCCCCACTGCTGGGTCTGGATGAGATGAAGTCTCACTGGCGCCCACTCTCCAAGGTGCAGCTGCGGGAAATGGTGTCTGGCTCCACATGGGCTTGCCAAGATCCTTACAGAAAAAAAAAAAGAAGGAGGAGAAATGGGGAGAGGCAGTAAGGCCATCCCAGAGCTGTGGTAGGAGGAGGAGGAAAGGAGGTAACCTGTCTGCTCACGAGGCAGCAGTGACCAGAATTTGGATGTTTCTGCAAGAAATAAAAAAGATGCTGCTTTCAGATCTTCCTTCAGTCCTAACAGAAGCTGATCCACCACGCAGAAACCCTTCTGAAGTAGGCAGCTCCCAGCAGGAATGAGGTGAATGGGAAGAGAATGTGTCTGCCTCCAAAAAGAGTGGCAACCATCGCTGCTCCTCCTGAAGTGCTGGAGAAACAAAATTCACCAGGCAGGCATGTTTGTTGGATAGCGTTTTATCAGCACATTTGTCGTGATGTCCTCTGGCACAGCTGAGATCAGCTGTCAGAAACACAGGAACTGGCGGCAGTGGCTGGGGAATGCCACCTTCCCCAGACCTCTCCTATCTCCCTTTCTTTCCCAGCCATTCCTTGCAGGACTTTCCTTTCTCCTACAATGCCCACAGCCTGTCAGAGAGAAGCAATCATGAGGCTGCTCCATGAGGGAAGGTGAGCTGAGGGTGACCACAGCACAGACAGGGCAGTGCCCTCACCGTTAGGGCACAGTCCCACCATGACTGGACAGGGTGAACAGAGCAAGCGTTGTGATAGCAACAGGTCCCATCAACAGTCTAGCAATCTTCAGACAAAAGCAACGTAACAAGTCTGGGTTGAGGTCAATCCAGGGAATCCAAACAATTCAGGAGCAGCGGGGAATAGGACTGGGCTTGGGCACACCTATGATGCAGCTCAGACTGGCAAATGGGCTGAAATGGGGCTCCTGAGCATGGGCAGAGGGTGTGGGTTGAGGTCCCAGGTGAGTCGGTCAGGGCAATTAGGGCTTATGGGTGCACTCAGGGCCCAGCCCAGCCTTTCCTCCCATCGTGGTGTGACCTCGCACCTCACAACACCCTAGGTTTTGAGGGGTACTGGCTGTGAAAAGCTCTGATTTTCTCCAATCCAACTGGTTCCCAGGAGTGCTCCTCAGATCTGTAGCCTGGCCAGCTAGTGAGGTATTGAAGCCTCTCCCAAACTGGTTTAGAGTCTGCCCAAAATTTACTTCACTTGGTACTCTGGTTGCCCCTGCACTATGCTGGAGGGGCAATGTGTTGGCAATGGATGGGGTTTGGGTGATGAGGTTTCAGGAGGGGAGACATGAAAAATGGGGTGAGTCTTCAGGGATCATGTAAGCCAGGAGCCAAGGGTGGCCACAACCCAGGTAAGGCAGTCCCACAGCAGCCCAGTGGGGTGGTGACAGCAACAGGTCCCATTGACAGTCCAGCCATCATGCTGCAGAGTCAAGGTCATGAGTTGGGTCCTAGGTCAATCCAGAAAATCTGAACAATAAATTAGGAACAGGCAGCTCAGATCAGGCCTGATGACCCAGATCTGGTTTGAAATGGGGTCCATGGGCTGATGGTATGGGTGCGGTGAGGCTGACCAGGACAATTAGGGCCGTGGAGCCCAGTACAGCCTTCCTCAGTCACCTCTCTGGGTCATGGATTGAATGGATAACAACTCTCTGTTTCCCTCAGAGACAGCAGAGAGAGAGAAAGCAGTGGTGGTGGTGCTCTTCCCTCAGTGTTTAACATCTTATTTGTGCTCAGGGGCTCCTGAAATCAATGCCTCAAAAGCTGGTCTTCGTTAACTCCACCACCCTTTGAACTACCAAAATCCAGCGCTTTCTAGCACCATATGGTGAATGCATTGTCCTCCCTTGTCATCACTGGATCCAAGGAGGAATATGAAACCATGGGCATCGAGAAATTGATACCAGAGCAAAGCTGTAAAGACTTAGGGGGCTTAAATAGCCTTCACAGGCAAGTGAGGACCAGCCAGGAGTATCCTCATGGTTGATATGAGGATTACCACCCATGTGTCATATGTCATGCCACATACAGGAGATACTGATCATTCCCAGGAAAATGGGGTGGAATAATCCATACAACTGAGACCCCTTTGTGTCAGAGAGCTGTGACTAAATGAACATGCTGCTTGACCTTGAGATTCAGCCTTCTTGAACTCCTTTTCACAAGTCTGAAATTCCCAGTGCTTCCAGCAGAAAACCGAAGGAGATGGGTAAGAATATACATCTCTGCTGTTACAGCAAGACAAGATGTGACCCACTGGAGATTGTTTCTATTGCCAGTTCTGGCTGCTACCATCAGGAACAGATCTGAGAAATACTTTCTCTCAGGCCTGTTCCCTTTTCCTCCCTTGGTGTTTGATTTCCATCTCTGTACTCAGGGGGACGGTTGCTCTATGTACCCAAGAAGAAAGCTTCTTTTCCTCTCGATCAAACCAACTTGCCTCTCTCTGCCTCAAGCTTTCATGCCATGGCCAGAATCCAAACAAATGATTTAGCCCTGCTGAACTTATTGCCTCTTTTAAGGAACTCCATCATCTCCTTTAGCTTGTCCATGCCCAGGAGTAGCAAATTCTAAAAGCAATCTGAAATTTAAATGTACCATTCTGTTTACTTAGCAGTGAACCTTCAGGCAATAAATACTACAGCAGGAATTCACCAAGACTCTATTAGGGCTTGACAGGCCAGACAGCCATTGCACAACTCTTTGTTAGTCCTGACAACATGTTTTTTTTTTTTTAATCAAAGGAATTACAAATTTGTTTTTAATCTTTGGAGTTACTTTTAATGCCTTAGCAAGGATCCCAAACTGTATTCACATTACAAGCAGGCAGTAAATTTCAAACTACTAGTCAAGCCCATTGTCACTCCATGTGAACAATGCCACAGAGAAGAGGCTCAGCAAAATTTTTGTCCATGTACTGGAGTTCTTTAATGCATTTCAGACACAGAAAGTGCTTTGGACCTCCCTGATTTTAGAAGTTACTTCGCTGGTTCCTGGACTGATGACCCTCCAGTCATGCAGAACCTCTGGAGGCATCATACAGGTGCTGAGCAGCAATCCTAGCGATCGTGCGATTGTGCTAACTCCTCCTTGGTCCTACAAGTGTGACAGCTCCAGGAGTTCATCAGCAAGGCTCCAAGCTAAAGCGAATTTCTGTGCAATGGGGTGAACACCAGTGTGAGTTTATGTTTGCTCAGTTTATGTTTGCTGTGGAGCCATCACGCTTACCTGGTTCTGTAACACACTTGTCCCCTCCAAGGGAGGAAGTGAGACCTTTACATTGGCACAGTCTGAGTCCTCCCCAGCCCACGAGTCTCTTTAAGTATTTCTTTAGGGTTGCATTTACCTCCAGGCCACACTGGAAATAATTTTTTGGTTCTTTTTGCACTCTCTCTGTGAATTTCACATTCTCATGCTTTTCGTCCTTGAAGAACTCTCTCCAGTTGTCTGGATCTCTGCCACTTTGATGCAGTCCTGCAGAACCTTTCAGTCCATGAAATCACAGGAAAAACACGATTCCCACAGAGACATCAATCCCTGGTGTCAAAGCAGTTGTGATTCCTGTGCTAATCTCATAAGAAATTTCATTAAGCGGTATCACTTCATCACATCCAAGTGCGATGCCTTCCTGAAATGTGCACGTGCCCTCCTTGATAACTACTGCCATTTAGGGCTGCGTCTCACAAGCTGCTTGAAACGCTCTGCAAGTCTCTCTGCTTCCCAGCCTTCGCCTGCCCTCCCTGCCGCAGACTCTGTGCAGACTCCAGCTACCTCTGGGGCAGGCGGTGCTTAACTCCTAGTTTTGACATCGTGCTTCTGTCAACAAGCTTTTAATGTTCTGAGGATGTGAAAAAGTTAAAAGTTGTGTCTGATCCAAATCATCAGACTAGAGGAAGCCAGACATGGTCCCCAAGACAAAGGGACTCTCACTCTGCTAACGTGGGAGCTCCTCCACGTTTCCCCAATCAGACCTGTGTTGCAGTGAGCAACTTGGCCAGGTTGTTGGGGCACTGAGCGCATCAATAGACCTTAATGGCTCTGACCAGCCTCACCTGGGGCCTCCACCCACATCCTCTGTCCATGGCCCGGGACATCCATTTAAGCTCAGGCCTGAGCCTTCAGTCCCGGGACATCCATTTAAGCTCAGGCCTGAGCCTTCAGTCTTGCTTTAAGCTATATTGTTGGAGGTGTACTTGTCTCCAGTCCTATATCTGTTCCTGTCTCCTGGCTGGACCTTGGTCTACTGTCACAGCTTTGTCTCCAGCCCTGCCTCTTGCTGTTCCCCCTGACAGGAGTCCCAGGATAGACCTACACTTGAGTCATCACCTTGTCTTCAACAGTCTGGGACTGTTGATGGACGTCGATACAAGCACCCAGGTCTGCCCACCCTGTTCAGATCCTGCAGGACTGTGCCCTGGTGGTGAGGGCTCCCTGAGTCACCCCTGCCTGGGCTCTGAGGCTCCGCTGGGGTGGCGGGGGGCAGTTCAGGCTGCCCCCAAAGACCCCTAGGGACTGGATGGTTGGTGAAAGGGCGGGCTGGGCTGACCAACAGCAGGAAGCTGGGATGAGGCTGAGGCTGTCAGTGAGGCTGGGCAAGGGTGGGACAATCAAGCCATCCTTGAGGAGTGCCTTGGCTGGGAGCAGGGCTTTGGGGATGGAAACAGGGGTTCCTAGAGCAGCCTTTGAGGGTGGGAAAGGGATCAAATCACCCCTGAGGCCATACTGTGGTGGGTGAAGGCTCAGACCTTCCCTGAGGAGACCCCAAAGGCTGGAGGGGCATCAGGTCAGCCTGGAAGCCAGCTGGGGAGGGGAATCCAGCCTCCCTGGTGGAGCCTGTGTGGCTGGGCAGGGGTGAAATCAAGGTATCTCAGAGCAGGCGTCCCCAGGATGGGAATCAAGGCACCCATGAGACCAGGGGTTTAGGATGTCCCTGAGCAGCCTAGGAAGCTGGGGAGAGGACTTGCTCCATGCTGGGGAGCACTGGAGGCTGGTGGTCAGAGGGGCTGAGGTGGCATCTATCAGAAACCACAGGGGCCTGGGGATTTCAAGCCCTCCCTGAGCAGCCCCAACAGCTGGAGTGATCCAGGCTGTCCCAAAGCAGCCTTGAAGGCTGTATGGTTGCAGAGGGTCAGGTTGTCCCTGGGGATCCCCCCAAGGGGATCACAATGTCCCAGATCAAGCCAGCCTGGCTAGGGGATCAAGCCACCCCTGAAGCATGTGTGTGTGTAGTAGGGTCACCCCTGAGGAGCCTCAGAAAGGGAAGGGTGTTCCTGCCACCCCTGAGGAGCCCCAACAAGCCCCAAAGCCTGGGCAGCTGGGTGTGGGGTTGAAATCAAGGTGCCCCAGAGGAGTAGGGACCTGGTAGCTTGGACCCCATCCTGGCTTCCCAGTGCCTGTGGCTGGGCTTTGGGGCTTCTCTGGGGTGCCTGGCCCCCCCCAACTCTTGACTCTCTTAGGTGAATCCGGCATGAAGGATCTTTCCTCCCAGTGAAGATTTTTCTGTAGGTACTTAGCAGAGAGATGTATGGAGATATTGACTTGTCTGACTCGAAGGCTGAATTTTTGTCTCTCACAGCACATTGAGCAGAATGCTGATAGAAGCAAAGGCTGTTTACAGAATATATAACAGATACTTCAAAGACTTTTCCTAGCTTTGAGTTCTTCAGTCACAGGCTTTTGTGCATAATGCATTTCATGTTCTATAAACCCGATACAATATATTCCTTATTAGATAAAGGCAGAAGGATTACAATTACTCCAGTTTTCTCCCTGGGTTACGGCTTAAAAGTTAGGTGATGATAGGTCAATTTATGATTCCTGTCTAAATTTGGAGTTAGGCAATTTTCTGCTGTAAAGAAGGGATTGAGGAAATTCTCAGCATTGAAAGCTACTGTTCCCCAGGATCCCTTCAAAATAATGAGAGAATAAGTTGTTCAGTATTCCAGTCTCTTATAAACCTGCTTAACTTTGTGCATGTTAATAGCTTTAGTAACTGAGACAGGAGCGTATATTGAGAGTTATGGCACTACAAGTGTGCTTACAGACATGCAGAACTAGGGTCTTTGTTTTTACCCAAACTCATATAACCTTTAATTATTCTAGATACTTTATTTTTTGCAATTTCATTTTTGTATATCTACAATTTCTTTAGTAGTGGTGATGTATGTTAACCTCTCTTTGTTTTTTGAAATGTTCAATAGTAATTGTGTATAATTTTGATCCATTAGATATCTTCCTTTTCTTACAGAAATAAAATTTTATATTTCGTGTGCAGTACCCACTTCAATATAGAATAGGCAAAAAGACCATTAGTAACATCTGTCAGTCAAAATAAAATCATAGTAAAAGCAGAAAACTTCACGAGCAAACGGAAAAAGATTAGCATTCTTGAGGTTTTTTCCCAGTCCCTTCCATATGCGAGGAGCCTTAGCTTCACTTGGAAATGGGCTTGCATTAGGCCGTTTCTCACTGTATCAAGCTCTTTAAGCACCCAGCTGGCTGTGAAGTTTCTCTTTGCTTCGGTGTCTCTGTGTAATCCCAGCCAGTTTCCCTTTGCAGCTGTGGGGGGCCTTCTTTGATGTGCCTCTGTAGGTGGCCGCCGATCCCTCAACCGGGGCCTGCAAACAGAATCTCTTCTGTAGAGGAAAAGAAAACACCCCGGTGACGCCATGTGACTGTTTGCTTTATGCATGCAGGAGGAACTGACGTCAAGTGCCTCAGGATATTGTTCTAATGCAATAACATGATGTTGTGGTGTGTATCTCTGTGCATCTGATCTAGCTAATGCAGCGCTTGTGGTGAAGGACAATGGTCTGCACCTCCCTTCTGCTCTTGGTCTCTTACTCCCAAGACTCTCCACGTGCACTGAAAAAACCTGCAGTGTCTGCTTGTGACTATCAATTGCAAATATGGTGTCCTCCTTTAGACATATTACGAACAGTTTTCTTGTGTTGTTCCCATCTGTGCAGTTGTAGGCACTGTTAATACAGCAGAGCAAATGCATAAACATGCAACAGAGGCGACCCAATGCTAACTTTATTTTTGCTACTCGCTTGGGAGGAAAGGGAGAAGTCATTCCACATACCTTCAGCATGCAGCAGAGATGAGCCTTACATTCTCCTTTCTGTTGTCACAGCTTTCACCTCTTTTCACTTTGAACATAAGTACTGATACAAGAATTTAAAAAAGTGATGTCAAAAGTAATAAAACTAGGCCAAATTTTTCAATACTATGTGTAAATGCAAGTAGGAACCTGTGTTCCACTGAGAGGACCATGCAGCAAGAGTCCTACAAAAATACCTCAAGCTCACGTTTGGATGAACCCAGCTGCCTGGCAGTTTTTCTCCTCCCTCTGTGCCTCCCTGTGGCATGGGAATATGCCAGTTGTTCTGGGATATCCTGGCTCTGGCTGCAGGATGTGAATGTACTCAGAGCCCGAGAGAATTTAGAATCATGGAATGGTTTGGGTTGTAAGGGACCTTTAAAGGCCATCTAGTCCAACCCCCTCCTGCCATGAGCAGGGACATCTTCAACTGGATCAGGTTGCTCAGAGCCCCGTCCAACCTGACCTTGAATGTTTCCAGGGATGGGGCATCTACCACCTCTCTGGGCAACCTGTTCCAGTGTTTCACCACCCTCATCGTAAAAAATTTCTTCCTTATATGTAGTCTCAATCCACCCTCTTTTAGTTTAAAGCCATTACCCCTTGTCCTATTGCTACAGGCCCTATGTCTGTCCCCATTTTTCTTATAAGCCCCCTTAAGTACTGAAAGACTGCACTAAGGTCTCCCCAGAGCCTTCTCTTCTCCAGGCTGAACAACCCCAACTCCCTCAGCCTTTCCTCACAGGAGAGGTGTTCCATCCCTCTGATCATTTTTGTGGCCCTCCTCTGGATCCGCTCGAACAGCTCCATGTCTTTCCTGTGCTGAGGGCTCCAGAGCTGGACGCAGACTCCAGGTGGGGTCTCACCAGAGCAGAGTAGAGGGGCAGAATCACCTCCCTCAATCTGCTGGCCACGCTTCTTTTGATGCAGCCCAAGATGTGGTTGGCTTTCTGGGCTGCAAGCACGCATTGTTGGCTCATGTCCAATTTTTCATCCACCAGTACCCCCAAGTCCTTCTCCACAGGGCTGCTCTCAATCCCTTCATCCCCCAGCCTGTATTGATACCAGGGGTTGCCCCAGCCCAGGTGCAGGACCCTGCACTAGGCCTTGTTGAAAGTTCCTGACTGCACAGGAAATGTCCTCTTACCCTGCTCGAGCACCTAGCTTGTGTTTAAAGTCTGAGGGATTTATTCGTAATATAACTATGTATATCCCCCATATGTTTTTTCTATGGATGTAATTTTTTTGCTGTCTTCTAGCCCTGTAGGGATCCTGTGGCAAACCATGTCTTGGGTGAACTGCAAACTGCCCATGACATAATCTCTTTCCTTAGCTAACAATAATTGTCTTTCAGCTTCAGAAAAAGTAGTCTTGCTCCACTCCTGTAGTGAGGATAGAGGAGGCTCAGGGTTACCTTCCTTTCCCACGTCACCATTGTTTTAATAACAGTACTTAAATAATAAACTGTTGTCCCTTTGCCTTGTGAACACTGATTTGAACATCTTGGATCATATCTTTTCTACACTTCCGTGTTGCAGGCAGCTTTATGCCTCTGGTGTATTTCAACAAAAGTCCGAGATGGTAACAGTGATGCTTCTTACGCACTCCCCTCACGGTAAAACTCTCATAGCGTTTCCAGGGATGACAATTTACTTGGGGCTTGGCACCACTCCGTCACCTCCATCAGCTGAGATCCAGGATACCTGCAGCAGGGAGCCAGAGCCCAGCTGCACAGGCCACGCTGCAAGAGGCTGACTCGGAGTACCGTGTGCCAGAGACGAGCCCTAAGCAGTTCCTGCAGATGACCAGAAATAGAGGATTAGCAGCATCCCTCTCCTGCCACTCCTCACGCCAGCCGCGCTTGCATCTCATAATGCAGGAGCTTGGATCAGGTCTGCCGGCACAGTTACGCTTTTCACCTTTTCCCCAGGGAAACGCAGGGGGTGGATGAATCCTCTCTCTGCAGTGATGTGCCTGTGCTGCTGGAACTCTTAGTGCGTGCACAGATGCAGACAGCCCTATTTATGTGCACGCACAGGGGAAAGCCCTGACACCATCACCCGTGGGCAGACCCAAGTTGCACACGCAAGCCTGCACTCAGGAAATCGGCTATACACGCACGCACACAAATGCAGCTCGACACACAGGAGAGACGCACGCACGCATAACCGCGTGAGACAGACACCTACAAAACCATGCAACCCCCGAAGCACGCGCCCCGATGCACGCACAAACGCGAGCCCCGAGGCGTATGCCCAGAGGCACGCACAGATGCAACTGCCGAGGCACGCCTCTCGCGGCACGCACAAGTGCAAACCCCGCTGCAGGCACAACCGCAGGCCCTGGGCCGCGCCTCTAGAAGCCTGCACCGCCGCTCGCCCCGCTGCAGGCCCTGGGCCGCGCCTCTAGAAGCCTGCACCGCCGCTCGCCCCGCTGCAGGCCCTGGGCCGCGCCTCTAGAAGCCTGCACCGCCGCTCGCCCCGCCGCCGGCACAACCGCAGCTCCCGCCGCCCGCGCCCAGGGCCGGCGCGGGGGCGAGCCTGCACACGCGCCCGCGGCGGCTGCGCCGATTGGCTGCGGGCGGCCCGGCCCTCCGCCGCCCCGGGTGAAAGGGCGGCCGGGCAGCGGCGGCAGACATGGCGGCGGCAGGCATGGCGGCGGGGCTGCGCTGGGGCGTCGCGGGCTGCCGCCGGGGGCTGCTGAGGGTGAGAGCCGCGTTGGGGGCGGGCGGAGGAGGGCTGGGAGCGTGGTTTCTTCCCGCGTCCCCGTTCCCTGCGCGGCGCTGGGCTGTGGGGCCGCTCTCCGGGGCGGCTGGGGGTGCCCCTGGGTAATGGGCCGGGGCGGGTTCCCCTCCCCCGTGAGGGGGCTGCGGGATGGGGGCGCCGGGCGGGTGCTGTCCCCCGTGTGTGGGGCCGGGGCGGGGGGCTTCCCCGTTTGAACGTTGGGGCTGTCGGGGGGAGCCCCCCCGGCCGGGTGAGGGGCCGCTGGGGAGCGAGGGGGCGGTCGTGTTGCTGCGGCAGTGACAGGTTGCCGGTGGAAGCGGGGGGGGTGCTGCTCCTCCGGCTCCCGTGGGGCCGGTGCCGGCTCGGGCGCCCTGGGGCGGACGGCGGGGAGCGCCGCTAGCGTGCCTCCGGCCGGCGGTGCTCTGCGGGTGCCGGCTGCAGGGCGGTGGTTGTCGTGAAGCTGCAAAAGCCGGGTCCTGGGTTCGCTTGCTGAGGGCTCGCAGCATCCAAGCCTCTGCTCCTTGGTATATCCTATCCGTGCGTGGCTAGGGGGTGGTTTGGTGTTTTTTTTAACTTGATTTGTTGCTGCTGGAGAGGGTTATGTGCTACTCCCTGTGTACTTCTGTCCTCCCCCTCTCAAACAGGAGCTTAATAAAACTCAGGGGTAGAGCATAATTTGAATAGCATGTTATGTGCTGTAAAAAGTGTAGTTCTGTGCTACTTTTCTAGTAAAATCTGAGCTCAATGAAAACGGCTACTGCTTTGTGAAGCTGTGTTGTCTCTTACCCCTCCTCCCCCCTTTGCCCCAGATAGCTATGGATGTTTCAGCTGTCACTTAAAGCTTTACTGTGGTTTTTAATTCTTCTTACTTTTCATGAAAATGCAATCAACTCATTGCAGAACTATACTAATGTTTTTGGTGAAGACTTTAAACTTCTAGAAAGCCTTATTCCTTAGACTATGGAGTAACTTCACTGAGGCAGTTGCTATGTTTTCTTCTCTATTACTTCTGCAGATTGTGTTAAGAGGAAGAGGAGATTTTTAGGATGAGAACAAGCAGCATTAGCACATGGTGCTGTGTAACAGTTGAATGACACCACAGCTAGTTTGTATATGAGAAGAGTGGTGCAAAATACAGTTGCTTACAGTAGGAAGAATTTATAATTTTTTTTCCTGAAAAGGAAAATGTGTGTGGAGGTCTGTAAGCTCTAGTGGAGAAGAGTGACTTGCAGAAAATGTTTGCTCTGTGTGCCCCTGAGGGTGTGGGATAGGTTTCTTTCTAGAGATGTAGCTCCATAACAATACTGTGAAGAACTCCTCCCGTGTCTTCAGGGATCATGTAAAAGAGGTGGTTTATGTGGGCAGGGCATTTTGAGAAGGGGTGAAGAGGAAAAAAGGATGTGCTTTATCCAAGTATTTTTCCTTAGGAAATATGCATAGCAAGTCTGTTTTGCTGTGAAGGTGTACACAAGAGAAGCTTCTTCAAAAGCAAAGAAAAAGAGGTTTGATTGGGGACAATGATTTGGAATTACCAGAGGGCTTGTGCTGTTTGAAGACTTTATTTTTGGTAGCCATATACATGTGTATATGCATATAGATGTGGAAGACTTCTGCTCTTCCCACTAAATAGTCCAAAGACTTTCATGTTGGTCCTTTGGAGCCTCCCTGTGACAGGCTTACTTTGTCTCCTTCCTTCTAACATCTCAAGGGTATGGTCTGACTGCATCAGTGTTAACAGTATAGAAATATTACATTAGTGACAGCTTTGTAAAAAAAAAAAAGTTACAGCTACCTAATAGCACATGTGATTTTATGTAACTGAAGTGATTTCTAGCCCTTAATATCTGTGTATGAAAGTCACCTTCAAGGCATCAGTATATTGGAAAACATTTAATAAAACAAATTTGCATGGTAATTACTTTCACAGATTCTTTTATATTTTGCTAACATAGGCAAATAATATAGTTGATTCAAACTTTAATGTGCTTGGAGCCCTTACATTTTTTTGCAAGGGCTAGTAGCTAGTGAGTTGTCCTTAACTTCTTTTGCCCCTCTCATGTAGGAATCGGTAAAGGACCTGAGAAAGGACAGTGCAAAAACACTGAGCTGGGGATTTGACTGATTGCTGTGTTTCTAATTGAATGCTTATCACTTCTATTTAGCTTTTATGCAGAACTGGTTCCGTTTAGAATATAACCAAAATTTCTTTGAGTGCTTTGCACTTCTGGAGCTGGGAGAAAATCTGATGTTGAAAGAAGGCTGTAGTTACAGAATGAGGATGAGATGGCTTTTGATATTTCAGTCTTGAAACTCTTCTGAGAGAGCTGGCAGACTGCTTAGAATAATGTAAAAGCATGTGATAAATACTATACATCATGAAATCAAGAGTAAACTGCTGGTACAGATTTTATCAGTGTAGATCAGTTTTCTAACCATTGAACTAAATGTATGGAAAGTTTCTCTGCTATCTGTGCCCTCATATGTTACCTATGCACCCACCATTTTTAAGTCATGGATGTTATCTGTAGAGTGGGAGCTCCTTGCTCTCTTCTGTGGCGTTATTTTTAGCATGCTGTTATTCCAGGGAAATGTTTTTCCCCTTGTTTGAGCACAGAAGCATTAGACTGATGGGTTAGCAAGATTGGTATCATCTGCCACTAAGGAAGGGAGTTAAAATGGTCACCACTCTGGGGAGATGAATGTAGACCTAAATTTCTGGAGTTCAGTGATTGTTTCTAGTATGTAAACTACAGATGTTAGTACTGACAAGCACTCTTAAAGCATACCACAGGTAGAGACTTCGAGTTTTCTGCTTGCTCCCAGGAGTAGCTGTTTGGATTCTGTAGGCAAAGCATGCTGTGCTGTCTACTGTGGGCAAGTCTTAGTTCTGGAAGAAAAAGTTAAGAGTTCATTGAGTAAGTTTACATTGAGTAAAAAAATGTCAGTCTTGTTCTGAAACACTATTTGTGTGTTTTAATTTTCTTGTTATTTTGTCTGTCCAAAACTTGCCTTGGTGGTTCCTGCATGATTGTCACAGTGCTGTGGTCTATTTCACAGGCGCTGGCCTTACTGGAGCTGTTCAGGCTGCTGCCATGAGAAACTGTTCCAACTCTGTGCAGCTGCTAGGTCTTGATCATAGGCTGGTTGCTTTTGGGCTTCTGTCTCCCTCCAACTTGTGCCAGCACTGCTGCTTGAATATCTAAGTGGATAAGCTGGACTGAAATCTGGCTGAGAACATGTTTTTCCCATTCCTTGTGAGTATCTTCTCAGCTGGGTGTATTCCCTTGTCTGGTTCACTGTGTGACTATACAAACTTTTGGGACTGACATGAGGGAAGAAGGTACTTGGGTGTAGGAATGATTTAGTTTTTAAAAAAAAATAGCCTTAGGTGGATGGGTGTTTCCTTGTGTGTAGCTTGTGTGCTGTGTTGGCAAATATGAAAAATGGATTTTCTCTTCTCCCTCTTAGAATTACCAGTGGTTCTCAAACCTGGAAGAGTGAAAACTGTTACGTATAGTGCAGTGTACCTTACAAAACCTTGTGCTACATCTTTGCAGTAGGCTTCAAGAGGATCTGCTTACACTTAAAGTGCTTGGCTGTTCAGCACTCTGAGAGAATACAAAGGATGGGAAAGTGCTTCATTGGAGGGGGGAAAAAACCCAGAAGCATTGCTTACTTTTCTGTTTACAGGATTTGTACAATCTTGTATTAATAAGCTGTATTTTCAGCCTTATAGATTAAAATTCTTGCAGATACCTGAAGTTCTTGTGTAATCAAAATATGGAAAAAATTAATTTTTCTTTGTTTTATAATTACTCAGGAATGCTTAGAGCTAATGGGAAATACGCTGCAAATATAAAGGGGTTATTCTCATGGTGTCTTAAACTTGAATCTCTGAAAGTGTAGGGACAAAAAAAATCTTAGTAGAATTGCTAGTGGAAGACAGAAGGAAGAGGTAGAATTTATGGCTAGTGAAAACAAGTATGCTACTCTAGCTATTACTATTAGGCATTGCTTACTGTATTTTCTAGTAATGCTAAAATATACATTCTTTCCCATATTAGGCTTCTTAAAGCAAATGTTGGTATATGATGCTTTTCCTGCCTGAAATCTGGAAGTCTGCATCTCCATTTCAACACTGAGACCTTTTTCTGCCCAGAAAGCTCAGTATCAATGAGTTATTTACAAGATGACCAGTATGGCAGGGAAATGTGTTTCCTTAATGAGGGACATATAAACCTTAAATACACACATGTAAGCCATCTCTAAATAACAAGTTAATTTTATATTTTGCTGTTGTGTGCTGTGTCCTTAAACCACCTGAAGAGATTTCCTAGGGCTGCACTGGGTCCCTGGGAGGCAGGTTCTCTGCTAGGCCTCAAAGTGGCAGTGTGTGGTCTACCACTTGCTGTGTAGTTTGATTTATATAAAGTTATTTTATAGCTGTTAACAGCTGTTCAGGTTTGAGCTCAGTTTGGCTATTGTGCAATTAATAGATAAAGCAGGAAGCTTTTCCAAAATACAGTAGTAACACTATCTGGTTTTTGAGGATTCAGTAGAGATGGGGAAACTCCAAGCCAAACTCGGAAGTCCAGAGCTGAGCTCTCATAAATGAATAGTCTGTGTTCTTGGGCTTTCAAGAGTCAAAAGCTTTATCAAATTGAAGTAACAAGTCATGACAAAAGTAGGTTATACCTGATGTCTGCCCTCTCCTAGTTTTGCAAGATACAAAAAAAGTCACTAGCCCAAGCTGAGCTCTCTGGGCTCTGTTCTGAGGAGATTTTTATGTTGGGTATAATACCTAGGGCATGTGTGGTTTTGGGGAAGCAGCCAATTAAGAATCTAGCTTGAGGGTTAGATTGGCTTGGCTAGGTTGGTGGTTTGAGAGTTCTTTGGAGGTTTTGGTGTAGCTTTTAATGAACTTACCTATGGCAGGAGCTTGGAACCCTGGGGTAGGTGACACCTGAGTAGCTGTCAGTTTAGAGATGGCAATTTAGCAGTGTTCCACTGTGGCCCTAGTTGTGTGTTAATTACAAAATATCTGTTTATTTTTAAGTACTTAGTCAACTGCTCATAGTGACTGGGAGCAGAGCACTAAAGATACTTTTCTTGAAGTGGATTCTAGATTAAGCAAGCTCTTAAACCTTAGTGTATACTGGTACAGATACATATAAAATGCTACAACCCCTTATTTCCAAAACTGAATTAGAGGTGGAATTTAACATCTGAGTTGAGCAATATACTTCATTTGTGTTAGGAAATTTCTCCATATGTATTCAAGTAAGTGCTGAACCTGGTTCTCTAAGTGATTCATGTGTGTGGAGGTAGTTAAGTTTTTAAACATAGGTGCATAATTAGGTTAGGTTATTACAAGATTTTTTTGTGAAATCTGTCCAATTCTGTAGTGTAAAAACAGAGCTGAGTGTGGTTTAATGCTTTTCCATTTTTTTAATTGCTTGGTAACTTTCTGTATAAAAAGCTTGAACAGGGCTTTTTTCAGGATGGCACATGGCTAAGGTTCTGAAACTTAATGCTAACTAATTTTCCCATCATAGCCTTTCCTTCCAGTTTCCATCTGTGGCATAAATTTTTCTGGCTTCTCATATGCATTCAAAACTAGCTTTGTATAAAAGGTGTTTACGAGAAAGTTCAGAAGCTTTTCCTCCCTTGCCCCCTCCCCCAGCTAACTGGAAGTATTTAGATAGCCCTGCTGACCCTTAACAAGCACTTTCTTCAATGAATAATATTAACTTGATGGATATTTTTTTGTCCTGTATGACCTTCTTCAGACTATTTGCAGTCCCACAAGCACTTCTGTCAATAATGTTTGAGGGGAGAGGGACTCAATCTGCTTAAATGTGCGTACTCTGGAGCAGGGGAGTATACTCTGCTTCTGCTATAGCTATCCTTGCTATAGCAAGGATCTCAATACAGTTACTGAAGGTGTAACAGTCCTGCTGTAGACTTGGGATAATGACCAGCTGGTAGGTGTGGTTGCAGCTGGCAGAATTTGGTCCTTAACTGTCTCTTCCCTCTTTAATGCCTGAAAGAGCTTGTACTGTCACATCCTCAGATGAAGAGTATAATATACCCCTGCAAAAAAGAAACCTCTGGTGGTTTTGATTTTAGCACATCAAATAATTTGCAGTTCAGGTTGTTCTGGATTTTGTTTTTGGAGAGTGAAGTGAAAAAATGAAACAAGCAAAAAAAACCTCGCCAAAACAAACTGAGTGGGAGAGAACCCAGCATTTGAAATGGGGTGGAACAGTTGCTTTCCACTGACTTTTTAGTTCCAGAATAATAAAGTTTATCTGGATTACCTGGGACAGTGTATGCTATGTCTGCCACTAGTGATTGGCATCTAAATGGTTTGTGAAACTGTAGGAGCTTTCTACTCGTGAAGCTTGGTCTGAGCTGGCATGAGGTAGTAGTGTGCTCTAAGGCTTCCTTTTAGTGTTCTGTATTACAGGACTTGTATTGAAATCTATTGTTTTTCCTTTATAACATTATAATATCAGCTGCATTACAAATGCGATGCCCTTCTCAATCCTGGACTGGTTTCTGCTTTCTGTGATGCGTCATGAAAAGTGTCTTCAAACTAGATCAGGCTAGAGAGCTGTGTAAGGAGTGTTCTCATTCTAGTTACTGCCAGCCACTAGTAGTTCAGAGTCAGTGTGAGCTTACAGTAAACTTAAGATAATTGAAAAATTGACAAAATTCTGTGTTTACTACTGATGTGGAAGGAGCAGCTGAATTATCTAATTACCTTCTTTATATGGACATGTACTTCTTACTTTTTGGTCTCCTTTCTAGTGTAATCCATCTTCATCATTTTCAGTCTTTTCTCACAGGAGAGCCTTTACTGTCTACTAAACTTCTTACTCAGATTTCTGCAACTTCTGAAAAATTCTTTCAGACAGAATTGACAGGTTCTGAGTTCTGGCAGTTGCCAGTTGTTGTTTGGTGCTTCCTGCTAGGCAATATTTGGTATTAAGGCTTTTTACAGTCTTTTTGATTCTAACTGGGTGAGCAAGTGTAGCTTTCCCCAAGTTGTCTGTATTGATGCAACTTTGGTGTGGGATTATTTATCTGTGATTATTTTTGTTTATTGTTACCTGTAAGTGCCATTATGTTGTGAAAGGACTTGCTTGCAAAGTACCTGTCTGAATGTCCTTGATACACTTGCAAATTTGCTGTATCATCTGTTATGTTCTCTTTGAAATAGCATATGTATGATTCCTTTCCTGACATATCATGCAAAATTGTTACACTATAGGAGCTAAGTCTCTGTAGAAGTTGGTTCAGAGCAGAAGTCTCAAAGAAAAAGGAGTCTTCCTCAGACCAGTGTCAGGGGCTGTGGTGGGGAAGACTGGGAACTGAACTAGCATCTAAAGTCTGTTCTACTTTTGCTTTCCATACTGGCCCAGTCCATTACCTGCTCTATTCCCAGCAGCTCACTAGCAGTGAAGGCCTTTCCCCGTCCCCCGTGTGTACAGACACATGCATGCTCTTCTGAGAACTCCTTGGTAGGTGTTCCTTGGAACAAGAAGGAAAGAAGACATTATAGTGGAGAGTTTATTAAAGATCGTTTATACCTAAGCTAATGACTTTGTATCTAGAGCTTCTGAATTGTTTTTGGTTACTGTTTGTTGGGTGTGTGCTTGGGGAGGGCAGATCTTTAAGCTTTCATCCAATTGGTGGGGGAATGGAAGGATATGGAAGAGTTTCCTCAAGATGTCAGTATATGAACTGTTTTTATCTTGCTGGAATACTGTAGCAGGAAGAAAATGTTTAACTCCCTCTTTTTTCTGTAGTGTGAAATGCTGTGTTCAAGATGGTGCCTTATAACTTCACATAAACTGTATTCATCTGTGTATGATCCAAATGAGAAGGTAAGTAGTATGGTGCATGTTTTCTCTTTAGCATTTTACTGTACCACTGACATTTGGCTTTTAAAGCTATCCTCTCCCCTGTGCTGCTGCTAACAATGGTAGTTCTAGTATAACCCCTGTACAGTCACTGTTAATAGCATGTTTTTCTTCCTTTTTTTAAACCAAGAAGGAAGTTGCTTTTGCAGTATACGTGTCAAGATTGGATACTACTTCAAGTGCATACATTAAAAGGTTGGATAAGTGATTATGAGCTTGGGAGTTACATACTGGCCTGATCATGTTATAATTATGAAACAACTATTAATATTTTGCATGGTATGGGAGGTATAGACCTGCTAAAACATCTGCAAGCTAGACTAGCCAAAAACTTTTCATAGAAACAAAAGTATGCAATAGTGGCAGCAGGTGGGTGATCTGACACGGGGGTGAGAACTTTAGAGCTTGGATAAAGATGGGCTGTTAAGACCTGCAGAGAATAATAAATCCTCATGTTGGGACTTGTGCAGTAGCAATCTCAATTTGCAGTTACTAGCCAAGAAAAACTTTTCTTGTGGGAGATTGTCTTGGCATGGCCTCTAAAGTAAAACACTTGGAAAAATAATGTGGCTAAAGGTACGCTAGGATTGAAGGGCAAGAATGCCTACAATTCAGGACTGATAGGCTTGCCCTTATACCAGTGTAGAAGCAACTAACCATTAGTGAAATAGTATTCAAGAACAGGGAAAAACAGTACGTAGCTAGAACTGTGGCTTAAAGAAGTCTTCTGAAGAAATAATATTCTTAAGGTCCTTGCTTAATCAAGGTCCCCTTCCTTTTCTAAAGGCATAGTTATGTTTAGACAATGTAATTGGGTATTTGGTTTCTCTTAACTAGGAGCTATATCATTCCAACCAGTGACTACTACAGATAGTTTAAGCTCTCCTACTTTTTCATTTCACTGCCCTTTCCACTGTCTTTGTAATGAGAAGACTTTCATATCAGACCTTTTAAAGCTGATTAGTGGAAATGACAAAAAAGAAATGCTGCATGTTAGTTCAAAGCAGCATGTAGGTTTTTTATGTGCTGGACTTGAGACTTGTCTTTAACAGCAGGAGCAAAAGTCCAGTCTCTTCCTGTTACTGTTTTTATTGCAGAATTAGAAAATTAAAATGAATGTCAAATATTAACATATTGATACTGAGTCTTGTCTTGCACTGTGACCATACTTGATTGATAAAACAACTCTTATATACTGAGAACTAAATTGATGAAGTATTTGAGTTGTTAAACTTTTCAATGCCAAGTATTTGGGAGCTTTTTTATTCCCCCTCAAGTCTGTATGCCTAAAAACATTCAGGTACCTAAAATGCTGAAATTTAGATTCAGGAACAATTTGTGTGAGCATGTTGGAAACCTTTCAGTTGTTTTCACTGGGTTTTAGAACAGGTCGCCAGCTAAAAAAGCTCTCCAAACAAATTGCTGGCTCCTGTGGTGTTCTTACAGTATTTGTACCTCTGATAATTGAGCTTGCTTAATGATGTTTAAGATCCATCTTTTGAGTGGGGTGGGGATGTGCCTGTGTACTAGGCAGTGGCGTGCGTTCCTCAGCAGGTCTGGCTGAGTTTACCATATAAGCTTGCTGCAGCTCTTACCTGCAGGGTTTTCTTGCTTAATTTCTGTATGTTGTTATCACATGGTAGTATTTTTAAACTGGTCATGTGATGCCAGCTCAGCCCTGGCTTTGAAGGAGTAAATTTGGTCAAGGGCACCTTGAGTGTGTCTGCTTGGAGTAGGTGAGCAAACAATATATACCCTAGTCTGTCAATAGCAATTCCTGTTGGGGTTTTACAGTGTTCCTTCCTCTCCTCTTACACCTGTGTATCCCTCCCCAAATTAACTAATGACTGGAGGGGGTAACAAACAGTTTCATTGTTGCAGTGGCAATACTTCCTTCCCCCCAGTCCCTATGAAAAACAGCTGTTTGGTGTAGGGGAGGGAGAATAGCTATTGAATGTCTTAGGGTATAGTTTGATAAACCTAATCTGGTGTAACTAGGCTGCCCCTGAAGGGGAGAGTCCTGCTGGTTCTCTATCCTGTTTTTTGATTTGGAGTGTGGGGGGCAGAGTAGGACTGTTTGACTAGTGCGTTGAACTGATGTGTCCTGAAGCTGCATCCCTGCTAGGTCTGATGCATGG
Organism: Mycteria americana; assembly: GCF_035582795.1. Taxonomy (NCBI): domain Eukaryota; kingdom Metazoa; phylum Chordata; class Aves; order Ciconiiformes; family Ciconiidae; genus Mycteria; species Mycteria americana. The sequence continues at coordinate 162,592,187 of NC_134365.1, read as the reverse complement.
AAAGCAGTGGGGGTGAGTGAAAGGCAGGATTGTCCCTTTCAGTAGCAGCCTGTGTTTACAGCCAAGCAGGTGCAGTATCAAAGTGCACCTGTATATTTAGAAGCAAGGCCAGTGACAGCAATAATCCTTACTCCCAGCAAAGAGATTTTTATGCTGAGCAACTCTGCTCCTCTGCCATTCTGCCACTCTTTCTTAATGGGAAGTGTTTGTCTAGGGTTTAAGGCTTATTGACTTATGACAGCTTGTTATCCCCTTCTTACAGGCATGATAGGAGTATTGAAGGTATATTTATACTTTAGGTGCACCCCAGTGTGAAAGGTGGCAGTGAATTTCAGGGGCGTACTAAACTTGATTTGCTGTTCTGTTGCACTTTGGTTGCTACTTAGTATTGAGTGTGTAATAGCGTCATGATGGCAATGCAGGATTTTATCAGGTTCCTCACATGAGGCTTAGATACAAAGAGGGGCCTGGCTGGTACAACTTGGTAAGCATGCCTGTACAGAGTGGGAGTGTTGGTCTCTTACCCTTCATGCCCTAGGCAGAGAGGAACCTCTCCTTTTTATGATAGGAATGCCTTTTAAAGATCTCCCATGACAGATGAGTATTGTATTCTAGGTCATCTGTGCTGGTTAGAGGCACTGACCACAGGTACCTGCTAGCATTCTCCAAGTAGAAGTAAAATCAGCTAGGTTTAGGTTTTATACAGGCACTTTCCCAAAGCAGGTTTGGGAACTTTCACAGGGGTACTGCAGTGTGACAAGGACAGCGATGCTAACTTCCAACAGAAGGATGGTAACATTGGCATGGGTGTTTGCTCTGTGTCTAGCAGAATGTAGGTGTAAACTTTTAAAACATGATCTTTAGAGTACTGCCATAATGTGAGGTCCTTCCCTGTGTGTAATTTTAAAAAAAGCAGAGATCTGGGAAGTACAGTAAGTGTGCCTCCTGTGAATATCTTCTGTGCATTGAAAAACATGCAACTTAAGTGTTTGTAGGGTAGAGGTTGTTGGTGTGTATTTGGCAGTGCTTATGAATGTCTATTCCCTGGACTTGACTGTCTCCTAGAGCCTCTGTAGAGTTCCAGATTCTGCACAGTGCATGATAAGGAGATCCAGGGAATGCTGGTGTGAATAGTCAACACCTTTTCCTTCTGAACCTGTGTATGTGCTAGTTAGATCTATTATAGCATACCTTTTATGCTATACCATCATTGTTAAATTGGTAGAACCCTTTTAAAAGTAGGTGATCTTGGAGTTACAAGGTCATGGATAAACCAGGGTTTTAGTGGAAGTCGAGGAGAAAAGAATGCTTGTTACTGGAGGGAGAAAACTTGTTTTGTTCATCTCAAGATCCTTATTGTTCTTTTCCCTTCAGACTTTTGAAAAACTCCTTATTGCCAACAGAGGAGAGATTGCATGCCGAGTAAGTATGTAATCTTTTAAGTTTTTTCTTTTTGTAGTTAATTCTTAAACTATTGGTATTTTAAGTATTGATAATTGTCACTTCTTATGTGGTAGGTCATCAAAACATGTAAGAAGATGGGGATTAAAACAGTTGCCATACACAGTGATGTCGATGCCAATGCTGTAAGTAACTGCTTCAATTCAAATGGTAGATGGGATCTTAGTAATTCAACAAGACTTGCAACTGTTATGCAGGCTTGTTGATTACCATGGTGGGCATGTTGGCAATTCTGAAGTATCTTTGTATGTGTCCTTTTTGTCCATGTGCTTGAAAGGAGGGAAGATACTGGGGGTGGGGGTGGGGGGAGGGAAGGATTGGGCAAGTATTTAGCATGTATTTTGTGTGAACTCTTCTGTGTTTTGCTTATGTAAATATTACCTTGCTTTTTCCCTGGATTAAGGTAGACAGTAACACCAGGTAGATATGTGCACCAAGTGTAAGAGTGGCAGTGAAACCTAAATTTTGCTTTGCTAATGTACACAAAAAAGGCAATGAAGAATGGATCTTAGGAGATGGTATAGAACTTGATATAAATTGTTCCTGTGCCTGGTAAATCCAACTCATTGCTTCTGACTTCCCAGAGGAATGCCCTTTCCTACCAGGTGTGCTGAACAGGCCTACTGGAGCTGTTCCATTTGATGATGATATTGAGGTGCCTTGAATATTTAGCAGCATGGCAGGAAGGTGGTAAAATGGCTGTCTAGACAAATAAGGCATTTGTCTAGCTACTTGCCCATTTCAGGTCTTGTAGTCTCTTCTTTACTTAAGTCACTTGTAGCAAAAATAGGAAGATAATTTCCTTTGTGATATAACAGCAAGTGTAGTCATACTTGTGTATCCTTGTTGACTAGAGAGAACATCATATTATTCTTTGCCTGCAAGAACTACTACAGAAGGGACTGGGGGTGCCCACATGTCCCAGGATAGTTTGTTGAAATCTGGAAGGGAGTTAAAACCCTGCGTTATGACTTAATAGAAGAGGTCCTCAGACAAGCTATCAGGAAAAAATGTGGATTTTATGCAGGATAGGACTTGAATATAGGTGGTGGGTTGCTCAACATTGAAAAACTGAAGCGTGGTTGATGGAATCTGAAAGTAGTTAGAACTTGGCTGTTTTCAGAGTTAAGTGAAAGGTGAGAACTGTTGGGCACTTTGGGCTTTAACAGTGCTTTTGTTTGAGTCCTTTTGTGGTTCTATTCCTACATGACCAGCTCAGTTCATATAAATAGGCTGTAGGTAGAGCAAGGGACTGAAACTGATTTTCTGAGATGGGACAAATGCCGTACTGCTGGATTTCTATGCTGAGTAATTCTTTCTTTTTGAGGTGAATGAAGAGTATACTTGGTCTGGATGTAAAGTGGTAGCCCTAACTGGGAGATTATAGTAGCTTGTGGATGCTCAATGGACTGTGAAACGAATTTTTAATGGATGGGTGTTGGACATAATGATAAATTATGATTCTTTTGGAAGCCAAGGGTTAAGTGGATATACATACAAACTACTCTATGATCTATGATCCCTCTGGTAAAACTGAAGCATGCTGATGGGTACTTGTGTTCCATCTTATGTATATGGTATCTGCTGTTAGGGTAAACGGATTTGCTGTTTAGCAGCACTGCATAACCTTGTTTGCTGGCATGAATTCATTCTGACAATAGACTAAAAAGGCTGTTTAAAAAGAGGAAGCATGTTCCTTCACCAGTCTGTAGTGGACTTGAGAAAATGAAAGCAGTAAGTAAAAACCAAGATTGAAGAACATAATGAGGAAATAAGAATGACAGGAAAAAGTACAACTCATGACCTTAGGGAAGGGAGTACAAATAGTGCATTACAGAGAGGAAACTGAAAATATAATAGCTACTTGTTTCAATTTACAGTGCTGTCTTAGCTTTAAAATATGAATAGGGTCTTTAATTTGTAATGGTTCATAAGAGAAAGGAAATCAAGCTAGCATGTCAGAAATGAATTAAATACTCATAACAGTTCATAAAGATAACATTGAGTGTGTTAAATGAGATGCTGACAGTTTGAGTTCATGAACTAGAGATGAGGCTCTAACAAATGCTGTAACACTGAAATAGTGTCTGTTTAGCTCTTAGGTTTGATCAGTCTAAGTAAGGATCCAATCTGTACAAGGTTAAGCATTAGCTGTGTGCATTGAAGAAGCCCCAAGTATTTAAAGGAAAATGAGAGAAAGGCTACTTGAAACGCTGTTCTGTGTGTAGTGGTATTAAGTCTAAGCAACATATGTATAATTAGACCAAAAAATTAGTTTATATCTACCATAAATCCTTTAGTTACTACCTTGAGCACTTGCACTGGGAAATAGTTTAACTAATGTCATCTGTCTTAATGACTTGGATACCTCTGGTTGTTCATTGTTTATGGAAATGACCTGGCCATTGCAGTGATGCATGTGACTGCCAGTTTGGATGATCTCCATAGATGAGTCCAGAGGCCAAATTCTTTGACTGTGTTACTTACCATAAAGTAACAAAGCACGTTTGCCCCATGTTGTTAATTTGTGTTCAGTTTCCATTAACAGCTATCTTCTTGGTTATACCAGTGGTAGCAAAATCTCAAACACTCTGAAATCAAACTTGGGAGCTGATACAACCTGCCAAATGAACGTCTGTCCTCATGTAGCTAGGAGAAACCTGTTTGCTTAGTGGTGGAACGCTATAAAAGAGTTGCAAATATTCTTTTGATTTTGTGCTTGATGGAATTAAGCAAGACATCCCTCACTCCTTCAAGACTTGTACTGCAAAGGCAATGAATATCGTAGGCAGTTACCCTGATGATGATGATGGTCATTGAACCAAAGGCAGGAATAAATGTAAAGGTAGGCAGTTGAACTAGTTGCCCATCCCAAAGCTGCTTGTCTTTACTAAAAATAGTGGGACCTAGTTTTAAGTGACTAGAGGAGGTAGGGATGCTTTACAAAAATATTTTTAAAGTGTTTAGAAATAGCATTAATTGGAGTAGGTAAATTTTCTGTTTAGAACTTAGAGTAACATTTGATGTAGTAATAGCCCCTTATTTATTACATTACTTGTCATCTGTGTAGCTACTTGCTGAAATATGGGTAGTCTGATACTCTTAATACTAATTCATTTTTACAAATAACTGTGAAAGGAGGGCAAACCAGACAGTGTTACAAGTCTCTGACTTTCCTTTGTCATACTCATTGAAAACAGAACTGAAATTGAAGTGAAGCAGGGTTCCTTGAGTGTGCTCACTAAATATTTAAGGGGGAAAAAAACAATTGCAAGGTATCGAGCAATTCGGGCTCTTCAGTGATAGCTTCTAGTTTATTCCCAGTCCAGTGTCATATGCGTAAATGATCCAAGCAGGCATTTTCACTGGTGCTTGGATAGGAATGGTATACATAGTCAAAGACCAATGATTTTAAGACTAAAGATACTGTAAAACTCACTAGTGAATAATCTTATCCTATAACTTTATTTTGGAAAAAACTTTTTTGTTGAATATTCAACTTCTCTTTCATTTTCTAATGTTAAAATTCTCTGAAATCCTTGTGAATTTTACAGTGCTGAATGAAGGTGGTGGGAATAGCTGAAATACATATAGACTTTCAATAAAAATACTTACCTCTTCTTGTTCTTCAGACTTGGTTTCTGTAGAACACCATGACAAATGTCTTGAGTATGCTGTTAGAGCAATATTCATTTTGACATACCTCTCATTAATATATAAAATTAGTAACTAGACTGTAACAGTATGAAGAAATTTTCATTTCAAGAAATTAGAACTTTGCTGTTATGAGCAGGAAGCAGCAGAAAGGACTGTTATAAATTGGGAAATGTGTCAAGAATTGGACAACCTGCTGAGAGCCAGATAAAGCTTACCTGAAGAAGGAAAATACGAAGAACAAAATACTGATTTGTGCTTTTAATTTGAAAAATGGCCAAAGATCTGAAGGATTTCTATAGGTTAAAACTACTAAGGTGATAGGGAGGGAATGCTTACAAAGCTTAAAATGAGGTGAGTGACTTCACCTTGTGTATTAATGCAAAACTACAAGTAGCTGGAAATAGTATTAAATAGTGTTGGATTACATTTACCTTTGTGGAGGTGGGAGGGGGTGTGAATTGTGAAAAAATTATGTCCAAAGTTATTTATGCTGTGGAAGAGAAGTTGCTGCTTTAACAATTGTCCTGAAATAAAATCATTGTGGTGGTAGGGGAAAACAGTCTGACAAAATGGCTACTGAGACCCCCATAGAGCGTACACTTGCTTATGTGGTGCTGAGTATGTTGGGAAAGGTAGGTCATAATGGATGCTTTTTAGGGTCTTGAAAATCCTGGATAATACTTATTACATCTGTTATTTTGGGGAAAGTGGAGGAAAGAAATTGTATATTGTTCAAAATGCTGATTTTTTTAACTTCAGAGATTGGCTTGCAAAGCACTAATTCTTTACACTTGGATAGGTAAAGTGGGGAATGACCAGTAGAATTTGGGAATTTTTTTTAATTGAAACATCTGGTGGAGTTATTTTTGGGATGAGAAAACAAGCAAAGACATTTTGTCTGAACAAGAGTAATCGTATGTACTTTTCCCCCTGAACTGATTGGAATAGAGGGTTAAGATGAAAGAGCCTCCTCAACCATAAATGTAACACTGATGGTGCAAACATTGTCAAGGAAAGCTAGAGAACTATTGTAATGCCTAATGTAATCAGCTAAAAGTATGATAAATGAAGAACAAGCTTTCACTAATTGGATCTGAACAAAAGAAGGTATAGCATAAAGCAGTGAATGAGATATAATTTTATTTGGCATTTTTTAACACAGCAGGGATTCTGTAGCCATACGGAGCAATGAACTATAAATGACTGAAGAAATCCCATGGGAAAATAATGTATACTAAAACTTTATGGAGTAGTGGACAGTTAGTTATACTTCTTTAACATAGGTTTTTTCTATCAGTCACTTAAGACTTCAGGTGTTATTGTATTAAATTGCCTTAAGCATAGACATTTCCAAATGTTCTTAACTTTTGCAGATCATCATCTTATTCTGCTGGATAGTATAAAACCAAAAATGATGCAAATGCTTTTATTGATGTAAAAGTAATTGCATAAATTCAGCTGTTCTCCAGAAACCATAGTCTTCTGAGTGATGGAAAATGGAAAACATCAAATGACTTAGAAATGGAAGACCTATATTCCATTCCTAACTTTATTTTTTAACCTTGGAGTCTGAGGCAGTATTTGAGAAGGAAATTGGGAGGAAAAAAAGCTGATTAAGCTTGTAAGTGTCTATACCAAGTCTGTATTGAGCTGAATGAATTCGAGTGAAGAAGTTGAGCTTTTGACTGAAACGATAAAAACTTTGAATTTTACTGAAGACTTCCTTGTAGCTTAATGGGACGCTGTCAGGTTCTTTTGTTCTTAAGAAATCCAGTTGGCAAAAATAAATATCATGGGGGAATTTGGCGTTTATGTTTTAATCTAAAAAAACTTAATTATATTGAAAAATGGAAGTTTATCCAAAACTGAGGAGTTTTCTTTACTTGCAACTAATTTACAAATACAGAGGTTTTAAAATTTGTCCAAACTCTCATTTACTTTTTTGCTGTTTACTTTAAATATGCAAAGCTTTCTTCCACAATCTGCTACAAAACTAGAAATTCAGTCATTGACAACTCATTGCCTCCCAATGGCACTTCAGGAGTTTGTGCTCAGATGACCTGCGGAGAGATCTAATCCAAGTACCAATATGAAAAGGAAACTAATATTTTAATGTCTTGTTTAAATACATGATTCCCAGACTGTCTAGTGTATAGAATGGACTCTTTGCCTCTATGTACTGTCTGGAAGAATTCACTCTTCATGAATGGTGGTGTTTCCAAGGGGTGCAGAATAGGAATGTGCCAGATCATGCCAAGGAAACATTAGGATCAGGTTTGTAGTTGGTGTTCTGTTCTTCCTTCAATGCATTTACCTTTTGTTTCAAAACCAAGACAGCATGCTGCTTGTTTCTTCACAAGAGATGGTAGAGGTGATGTTACTATCCTGTCCCCTTTCCCTATCAAGTGAACTACTGGACACTTATGTAAAGTATAAGAGACGTAAGTGGTGGTCATCCTGTGAAGACTCAAATACCTCTATGGAAGGAGTGTGCTTTTGTTCAAGGTTGTATCTTGCTTGCCAGGAGTAGTCTGCTTTTTCTTTTTAAAACTGTATCATTGCTTCTAAGCTGAGTGGATTCATGGAGGGTGCTATTGATGAGGAAATAACCAAATTTTCATTGGCTCTGAGGAACAATGCAAGCTTGATCTGCAACTCTGAAAGTTGGGGAGCTCATCAGAACTCTTGGAGTCCTAAACTTTCAGCCTGTTCTCCAAAGACTGGCTGTGCATTTTAATCAGTGATAGGATGATGTCAAATGCATATATGACCTTTGGAATGGGGACAAACAGACTCCTTTTGTGTAGTTTGATGGCTAAGCTGAAGTGTTGCCTGTGTTGGATTCTGGTTGAAGCTGTAACATTGAGTAGGAGAGGAAGGGCGTAGAGTGGAATGCTTTAAGCATCATGCTGCAGGACCTTTTGGGGACAGTTCCTTGGAGGTGGGAAGTATGTGTTGGAAAGAGGGAGTTGAACTCAGATCTTTTGACCTTTGTGGGGAGGGTTGTTTAATGACCAAGCTGATTTATTTGAAGGTTAAATGCATAGATTAAAATTCATTTATTGTCATAAAGCTTATTTGGGGGAGGTAGCTGTTGTCAGAAGTTGTACTGAATTGTCCTTGGGGCAGGAAAATGTGGAAGCCCAGTCAGAAGTTAGTTGTGACTTAAATGTGCAAGTGCTCAGCACTGTGGAGAGTGGAGCAGTGGTTCTGTGGGTGCTGATAACTGTCTACATCAGTAGGTAGTGTAGAGTAACAGGAGTGTATCTGCAGAGTGAAATGGTTCATGCTGAAGACATGGTGTTCTTGCTGCCTGCCTTTTAGCATCTCTGGTTCTAGTCTGGTGCTGGGGACTCTGTGCCCGATAGTGGTGGTTTGATATGCTTGCTGGACTGCATCCCTTGGCTGAGTTTTGCCTGGAAGATACCCAGTTCATGTGCTTTGAGACTGCTGTGTGTTGGAGGCAAATGTGTTGTAAGTGTGGATGCTGAGAGATTAACTTAAAATGCACTCCTGATTTGAACTTAAATGCTAATGTACACTTGCCTGAAGCAGCTCTAATTGCTTGCATGGTATTGCCCTTCTAGGTCCTTTCTTGCTCTAGCACTTTTCTGACCTTGTACTGGGCTGTTTCAGTGCTCTGAACACACCAGACACCTTATTTGTCAAGTTAGTTAACATTTTTTCTACTGATTTAGTATGCTAAAATATTTCAGTGGAATGTCTGACAGATGCTAGAGCCATGTATGGAAGCAAGATGAGTTGGGAGTAGGTCAGCCATCAGTTAAACTGACTTCTGTTGCCTTGCTGGCTGCAGGGCTCTGACACTGTGCCCGGAGTTCCAGGCTTGGGAGAGATGTACAGGCACCTCAGTGATCAACCTTAAAAGTCTGGGCAACAGGCTGAGCAGGGCTGAAGTCACTAGGCTTTACTTGTTCTGAAGACTTACCTCTCTTTCTTGGGCAGCAGAGGAAGAGCAGGCAGCTCCTTCCTTTGAAGCCACGAGTGTTTGCTGAGGACACTGCTTTAAATACTGTCATTGGTGCTCTGGATCAATGGCTTCTGCTGCCATAATGCTGGCTCAAATTTCTTGTGCTTATTACAGTGAATTGCCCCAAGAAACCAAGTGGGTGTACACCTGTTGTAGCCCATCTTCCTTGTGTTAGTCTCTAGACCTTTCCAGAGGTGGTGGTGGAAAGTGCTGTATGTAGTAATTTTCATGCAATTAAACATTGTCAGTGTGACCAAAAAAAGATAGTTATACCATGTTCCTCTAAGAGAGGAAGATCTAAGACCGCTGCCTACTAAGAGTAGTTCTCTCCCCTTCTTACCTTCCTATCTTTTGTGTACCTGACACTTTTGTTGGTGCTACTGCATGTGCAGCCTTTTGTTAAATGGATCCAGGCTGCTTAACTGAGAACAGTGGAAAAAAAATGAAAGAAATGTGGATCAGTAAGCTGATGTGACTCCCTGCATAGGTTAATGAATGCTAGAGCTAATGCCATCAGGATATGTTGTTAGGGACCAGGATAAAGGAGGGTACCTGATTAACCTTTGGAGAGGCAGTGTAGATTTAGTGTCTTAAGTTAGTATGAGCCTGTACCCCCTGATACTGGTTTCCTTCCCTGCTCCCTTTTGCCCACATCCCTCAGTGGTGGTGTATGTGATAGGGCTATGTGAAGAGCTGGATCGGGAAGCGGAACCATCTTAAGTTCCTTGTAAGGAGGGTTGTATTTAATGCCAGATGTTTTCCTTGATTATTAGCTGTGAAGCTTGACAAACAGCTGCAGGGTGTTGTGGGGTCTGTGGCTGACAGGCTGTGGTTCTGTGGATGGGATCCTAGTGCTCTTTTTCTAGGTAGGGGTGTTAAACAAGGAACTGAATTACATGAAGTGTCTGAAAAACTCAAGATTGGATACATGAAACAAAGTTAAGATGTAATAGTGATAAAGAAAGAAATGTGATGTTTGGGGTATAAGTTACAGGTATGGATGCATATGTCACTTATGGGTGTTGTGGTTTTAGGTTATACTCTCTTCCTTGTTCTTAAACATCTGTCTTGTTTACTTTCAACAAGGTAGCACTATAATTTAAAAAGGATGTGTTTGAGACCCTTTTACTTATTACCACTGAATTGTCTGTAGATAGCAACTAACATCCTTTAATAGTTGTTTCAAACAGATGATGATGGTTGTTTAATTAAAAAAAACCCCAAAAGCAAACCTTATCTCTATCTTCCTGTCCTGGTTTTGGCTGGGATAGAGTTAATTTTCTTCCTAGTAGCTGGTATTGTGCTGTGTTCTGGTTTTAGTATGAGAATAACATTGATAGCACACTGATGGTTTAGTTGTTTCTAGGCAGTGCTTACACTGGTCAAGGACTTTTCAGCTTCCCATGCTCTGTCAGGTACACAAGAAGCTGGGAGGGGGCACAGCCAGGACAGCTGGCCCCAGATGGCCAAACTGGCTATTCCATACCATATGGTGTCATGCTCAGTATAGAAACTGGGGGGAGTTGGTTGGGGAGCAGCGATTGCTGCTTTGGGATGGGCTGGGCATCAGTCAGTGGGTAGTGAGCAATTGCACTGTGCATCACTTGTTTTCTACATTCTTTTATTATTATTATTTCTCTTCCTCTGCTGTCCTATTAAACTGTCTTTCTACCCATGGGTTTTACTTTTTTTTCTGATTCTCTCCCCCATCCCATGGGGGGAGGGTGAGCAAGTGGCTGTGTGGTGCTTAGTTGCTGACTGGGTTTAAACCATGATAGTCCTTTTTGGTACCCAATGTGGGGCTCAGAGTTAGGAACAGATCTGACCAGAGCGTGTTAAACCAAATTTGTTGTAAGCATTCTTTATATTAGTTTGATAGCTGCTGGTCACAATGTTGATTTACTTGTTCTCAGAGTTGTGTTATGTAACACCTTACTTGCTGTATATACTGTTTATCAGTATTTATGTGCTGTTTATCACCTCTGGGAGGTGGATTAAGGTTATCGCTTTAGTGTATTGTGTAACATTGGTTTATGGTATGATAAAATTGTTGGTTGTGAGATCGATCAGGTATTTGTACTCAGCATTACGGTCACCTCTGTACTTTGGGAGCCATCCATTGGAAATTATTAATAATTATGCTTTTTATCTTTTTTCCTCAGAGCCAACCTATGGCTTCCTCCATCTTCCCCTCCTTCTCCAGGCTAGTTACAGTAGCTCTTGAGAATTTTGAATATCCTTGGGATGTTCAAACCAGCATGTTCCTATTGCTACAACACACGAATGTGTGTCAGGTCTTGCTTAGGGTTAAATAACTATTTAAGAACACTGTGGCTACTCCAATCCTGGTGACAGGCACTGTAGCTGAACCATAGAACCAACCTGTGCTGATATCAGTCACCCCCATACATAAGAAGAAATCTTGGAAGTGAAAACTGGCTCGTTTAGTAAGGTATGAAGAAGCTTCTCCTAAGAGGGAGCAGGAGGGAGGGAGAAGCATACTGGCCTGGCAGTGAGGAGGCAGACTACTCTAAAACAGGGCCATCACAAGAACAGGAGGAAGAAAAGGAAAAATTCCCTGCTTCCTTCCCCCAAGGAAGAACTCAGTGGAAGGGTTCCCCCTCTTCCTCAGAGGGAGAGGAAGAACTCATAAAAGAGACAATCCTTGAGTGAGCTGTGAGATATGTGAAAGGATTTCAGCCATTGCCCAGGTGAGCACATTGTCACCTGGCTGCTCCGGTGCTGGGATAATGGGGCCAGTAGCCTGGAATTAGAGGATAGGGAAGCCAAGCAGCTGGGATCCCTTTCTAGGGAAGGGGGCATTGACAAAGCAATTGGAAAAGGGGTACAGGTCCTCAGCTTTTGGAGGTGACTCCTGTCAGCTATGAAGGAAAGGTATCCCTTCAGGGAAGATGTTATATGTCATCCACGCAAGTGGACCACCGTGGAGAGAAGTATCCAGTACCTGAGGGAATTAGCTGTGCTGGAGGTAATATATGGTGACCTGGACAACAAGCAGTTATCCAAAGATCCAGATGAAGTCTGGTGCACATGACCCATCTAGCAGAAGCTTGTATGGAGTGCACCAGCATTGTATGCCAACTCATTGGCAGTAATGACCTGGAAAGATGGAGAGGGAGAAACAGTGGATGAATTGGCTGGTCAGCTCTGGCAATGTGAAGAAAATCTTTCTTCCTCCCTCATCTCAGCTGTGGAGAAACTGTCCTGGAAGGTCCAGCAGCTTGAAGAGCTACTGGGTTCTACTCCCCACCTGTATGGACCAGTATCTCAGCTATTAGGAGTCAGTGGTGTTCTGCTCAAGAGAGGATATAGAGGGTACACACCATGGGGGCACCCTGTGGTTTTACCTGCATGACCATGGAGAGGACATGAGGAAGTGGGATTGAAAATCTATCTTGACCCTAGAGGCACAGGTATGTGAGTTGCAAAGAAAAATAATCACACAAGGGGGTTCTTCCAGGAAAATTGCTGCTCCAGTTTCCAGTGGACAGTTCCTGAAACAGAGTAAAAGGGCTGATCTTACTCCTGATTTTAGTGAAGAACTCCTGACTTGTACGTACGAGAAGTAGGTAATGAATACTATGACCAGGACTAGAGGGGCCTTGCCTCCAGCCAGGTGGAGGAAAGGGACAACTCTGTTTACTGGATTATGGGGATTCGATGGCCTGGCACATCAGACCCACAGGAGTATAAGGCTTTAGAGGACACCAGTGCACAGTGTACCCTAATGCCATCAAGCTATATAGGAGCAGAACCCATCTGTATTTCTGGAGTGACAGGGGGATCCCAACAGCTAACTGTATTGGAGGCTGAAGTGAGCCTAACAGAATGAGTGGCAAAAGCACCCCATTGTGACTGGCCCAGAGGCTCCGTGCATCCTTGGCATAGACTGCCTCAGGAGAGGGTATTTCAAGGACCTAGAAGGGTACTGGTGGGCTTTTGGTATAGCTGCCTTGGAGACGGAGGAAACTAAACAGCTGTCCACCTTGCCCAGTCTTTTGGAGGACCCTTCTGTTATGGGGTTGCTGAGGGTTGAAGAACAACAGGTGCTTATTGCTACCACAACAGTACACTGGTGGCAATATGGCACCAACCGAGACTCCCTGATTCCCATCCATAAGCTGATTCATCGACTGGAGAGCTGAGGAGCGATCAGCAAGACTTGCTCACCCTTTACCAGTCCCATATGGCCAGTGTGAAAGTCTAATGGAGAGTGGAGACTAACACTAGACTATTGTGGCCTGAATTAAGTCACGCTGCTGCTGAGTGCTGCTGTGCTGGAAATGCTAGAACTTCAATATGAACTGGAGTCAAAGGCAGCCAAATGGTATGCTACCATTGATATTGCTAATGCGTTCTTCTCAATGCCTTTGGCAGCAGAGTGCAGGCCACAGTTTGCTTTCACTTGGAGGGGCATTCAATACACTTGGAATCGACTGCCCCAGGGGTGGAAACACAGCCCTGCCATTTGCCATGGGCTGATCAGATGGCACTGGAACAGAGTGAGGCTCTGGAACACCTGCAATACATTGATGACATCATTGCATGGGGCAACACAGCAGAAGAGGTTTTTGAGAAAGGGAAGAAAATAGTCCAAACTGTCCTGAAAGCTGGTTTTGCCATAAAACAAAGTAAGTTCAAGGGACTGGCACAGGAGATCCAGGTTTTAGGAATAAAATGGCAAGATGGATATTGTCAGATCCCAATGGATGTAATCAACAAAATAACAGCCATATCCCCACCAAATAGCAAAAAGGAAACACATGCTTTCTTAGGTGTTGTGGGTTTTTGGAGAATGCATATTCCAAATTACAGTCTGATCGTAAGCCCTCTCTATCAAGTGATCCGGAAGAAGAACCATTTCAAATGGGGCCCTGAGAAACAGCAGGCCTTTGAACAAATTCAACAGGAGATGGTTCATGCAGTAGCCCTTGGGCCAGTATGGGCAGGGCAAGATGTAAAAATGTGCTCTACACCGCAGCTGGGGAGAATGGCCCTACCTGGAGCCTCTGGCAGAAAGCACCAGGGGAGACTCGAGGTTGACCCCTAGGATTTTGCAGTCAGGGATACAGAGGATCTGAGCTCTGCTATACTCCAACTGAGAAAGAGATATTGGCAGCATATGGAGGGGTTCGAGCTGCTTCGGAAGTGGTTGGTACTGAAGCACAGCTCCTCCTGGCACCCCTACTGCCAGTGCTGGGCTGGATGTTCAAAGGGAGGGTCCCTCTACACATCATTGCTGACTGGGTTTAAACCATGACACCTCCAAACTTGTCTAGTTTGGGGGTGAGGGGAGAACCAGGAGTAGTCATCAATTAAAGGTCATCTCTGGATAACAAGTTCTTACTGTGAAATTAGTGTGACAAAATTTGTCACATTTCAATTTCTTAGAATGAATGGATTCTTCAAAGTTGAGTTTGGAGACTATAGGCCTATGTTAAACTATTAAACAGACATACAAAAATACATTTAAATCTAAATTTTACAAAAAAATTCCTCTTAATTCTTAAGTGATTCCTTCATATATAAATTTTTCACTTTCTTGGAGACAAGATGCTGTAGGTAACTAGACAGTAACTGCCTTTTTTCCCCCAGTAGGAAACTTCCATATTGTTTTTGTTGAATTAGCATGCCTGCATACATATGGATGTTGTCCTACTAGCCAGACTGATCATGTCTCACAATTAAAATGTTCCCTAAAATGGAGTTTGTTACTATGAAGGCCTTGATTGAAACTCAGGTTTCTGTCATAGGTTGACAGGAAGCACTTGTGAGTATGCATGAATAAGGAAGGACTGTGGAAAAATCATTATATAGGAGTTGATCTGAATTTATATTTCTTGCTGGTAATAGGCCTTAAAATATCAAGTGATATGATAAAACTTTTATTCTATCATGAAACTTTTTTCATGTCTTGGCCAACATGAGTGATAAATATTATGACATACCTCATTTTTAGTTTAGTACTTGTCTCTAGTGTCTGGCTAAAGCTTAATCTTTTAGGTCAGTATAGTCAGCCTTGAAGCCTGATTTCAGATCTTCATTGGAAATTAATGTAGCAGTTCTTCTAAATGATAGTGTCAATTATAAATGTTTGAAATGGCTTCTGAAAAGGAGTTTTCTGAAACAGCTTACAGCCCTGTCACTTCCTTGATTATTTTTCAGCATGGATTTATATCCTGAAATATTTAAACAAAAAGTAACACTGGTTGGTTTGATTTTGATTTCAAAAAAAATCGGCTAAAGCAAAACCCCCAGAATCCTCTGTGGGAAAAAAACACCCCTTACCTCTGTGAATCACATATTTAAGAATTATCATTAAACTATGTATTTATCATATTGATCTCACGATCTTCACAAACTTCACTTGTATCAACAAGAATAATTCCCCACACCAAAATCAAAATATCATCATAATACCAATGAAAGTGGACAATTTACACACAATCCACCCCTTGTCCCTTCACCACAGTTACAACAGAAATTCCATTCTGTTCTTTGCTCTCTAGCTGTGTTCAGTCCATGTTTTGCCTGTTGCCTCCCAATTATTATCTTGAATTCCTCATGTCCCATGTTGGGTACCAAAAAGGGCTGTGGTGGGTTGACCCTGGCTGGATGCCAGGTGCCCACCAAGCTGCTTTATCACTCTCTTCCTTAGCTGGATGGGGGAAAGAAATATGACGAAAGGATTGTGAATTGAGATAAGGACAGGGAGTGATCACTCATGAATTACAGTCACAGGCAAAATAGACTTTACTCAGGGGAATTAATTTATTACCAATCAGAATAGGGTAATGAGAAATAAAACCAACTCTTAAAAACACCTTCCCCCCACCCCTCCCTTCTTCCTGGGCTCAACTTCAATCCTGAATTCTCTACCTTCTCCCACAGTGGCACAGGGGGATGGGGAACGGGGGTTGTGGTCAGTTCATCACATGTCTCTGCTGTTCCTTCCTCCTTAGGGGGAGGACTCCTCACACTCTTCCCCTGCTCCAGTGCGGGGTCCCTCTGATGGGAGACAGTCCTTCACAAACTGCTCCAGCGTGGGTTCTTCCCATGGGGTGCAGTCCTTCAGGAACAGACTGCTCCAGTGTGGGTCCCCCATGGGGTCATAAGTCCTGCCAGCAAACCTGCTCCAGTGTGGGCTTCCCCCAGGGTCACAGCCTCCTTTGGGCACATCCACCTGCTCTGGCGTGGGGTCCTCCACAGGCTGCAGGTGGATATCTGCTCCATCATGGACCTCCATGGGCTGCAGGGGGACAGCCTACCTCACCGTGGTCTTCATCATGGGCTGCAGGGGAATCTCTGCTCTGGTGCTTGGAGCACCTCCTCCCCCTCCTTCACTGACCTCCGTGTCTGCAGAGTTGTTTCTCTCACATATTCTCACTCCTCTCTTCTGCCTGCAGTTGTACAGCAGTTTTTCCCCTTCTTAACTATGTTATCACAGAGTTGCTACCACTGTTGCTGAGTGGCTTGGCCTTGGCCAGCAGTGGATCCATCTTGGAGCTGGCTCGTGTTGGCTCTATCAGACATAGGGGAAGCTTCTGTCAGCTTCTCACAGCCACCCTTGTAGCTCCCCTGATACTAAAACCTTGCCATGCATACCCAATACATCCTGCCCCCCCCCCACCAAACCAAGAAAAAACAACAAAACCCAAACAAACCAACCACAAAAAAAACCCCCTCCAAAACAAAACGCACACGCCCCCAGCCTTCATGTATCTTGTTTAGTATAGGGGAAGAATGGTAGTCTGTGTTTGAATAGTTGGTGCAAGGTAATAGCTATACTTAGTGGTGACTTGGATTGATAGAGATGCATGTATTCTGTTTAGATATAGTACCTTTTTTGGTTTCTGTCTCTGTCTTGCTGTGCTAATCAGGCAATGCTCTGAATTTCATTCCTGGATGTATAGCATTGCGTGAATTCTTGCAGTCCCTTTGTAGCTAGTGTTTAGTATCTGCTCATCTGTTGATCTGTAACATGCAGACCTTGTAAGGTAGGATGCTGGCAGTTCTTTAAGCGAAGTAGTTTTTAATGTGGGCTTAGCTGTTGACAAACTTGTGACATGCTGATCGCTCGTGAAAGCGTGTCATCTCCCTTGTCTGCTTTCTGTACTAACGGAACATCACTGTCCAGGAAGCATGTCTCTGAGACTGACCTCTTATCATTTTGTTTGCATCCTTTCCCTTCCATATGTAGCTTCCTGAAGCATTATGAATGAATCTGAGAAGCAACCATAGATTCAGCATGGCACTGATGGTACCTGTTGGGGGCAGTGAATGATAGTGCTTTGGAAGGGGGGAGTGGGAAGAGAAAAGGGGGCAGAGTTCTTCACATCCTTTCTTCCACCTGAGCAGTCTGACTAAAGCTGTGCGTACTCTTCCTTTTTAATCTTCAAAGGCCCTTTTTTGCAGTAATACAAAAATCTTAGTCTACACTAATGCCTGTCCTAGAAAGCCTGTTAAGAAACCATAAATTTGCATAAAATTGCCTTTTCTTTATACTCTTAGATTATAACTGGGTACCATAGTTCTCTTTTAAGTGCATGCAGCCGTCAGTGCAATGAAGACACATTGAGCTTGAGTCCCACAATAACACAACTGTTGGAGAACCCTGTGGGAGAGAATCATGGAATCATTTAGGTTGGAAAAGACCTTTAAGATAATTGAGTCCAACTGTAAAGGAATAAGCAATGCGAATGGAAGCGGAGGCAACTGTGTTGAATTGCATAGAGATAATATCCCAGTTAGCAATGTGGGATGGTGGTGCATGGCCAGTGACTGCAGTTGGTTTGTGGTGTTGTATAAAAACAGGTGCAACCAGGGGATCTGCCAGCTCTTGTTGGTTGGCACATTTTGGCAGGTTCTTACCTGTTACAGGCACTCTCTCAAGGATCAGGTGACCTGCCTTAGTACAGATATTATGGTCATATTTCTTTACTTACCTTGGCAGTGGTTGTCTCCGGAGAACAAAAAAAAGGCAGTTTTAAGTTTCTCCTGTTGAGTGGATTCGTTTGTCATGTGGTCCCACACAGTGTATTACTTCTCCAGATGTGCGAAACTGAGTGCTTGGTATTTAGACTACTTTCTAATGCTCTGTCATGATGCTGAATAGTGGAGTTCCTGAAGGATGTCGTTAAAAGGCTTGTATTAAGTTCTTTTCATGTAAATGTTTAATGGCTAGTTAATGAAAATATGTATGTCTTGGTATTAACTTAAATAAAATGTTCCAACTGTTCTGAATAATGCAGGTGCATCTGACTGTCATATTTCTATTAGGAATTAATTTCCTCCACTGATTTAAGACAGTAGTGGAGTATCAAAGGTAACTTGAATGAAGCTTTCCTTTCTAGTCTTCTAGAGAATACAGCATCTATCCCCTAGGGAATGCTTTTGTTTTTGTCTTATTTTTCACTCATATGGATATATAAACATCTGTGGGTAACTCTGATCCTGTTTCTCAGCATGTATTCTTACAAGGGGGTGGGCACGTGCATGTTGAAGGTACCAATTTGGTGAATGGAAGAGAGCTCTTCTGAGTTCTAATCGGACATCAGGTGGGAGCCCTGCGTCAAACTGGGATTCTATGTATTTAGCAAGAAGTTAGAGGAGCTTAACTTGTTTGTGTAGTGCAATTTCTTTCTTTGGAACTTTTAATAGATATTTATTTGTTCTTAGATGGTATCAACACTACATTCCCAAAGGATGCTTTGGAAGTAATATTAGTTAAATATTGGGGACTGGTTTCTTATGATACTCTGTGCAAAAGTTGTCCCGTGGCCTCATTGTTTCCTTATTATGCCATGTTGTAAGAGTGAAAGAAAAGCAGCTTTGAGTAAATGAATGTGTTAATCATAAATCTTGCCAGCAGTCATGAATTAATATTTAAAGTACATGGAAGGAGCAAGGCTGCAGTCTTCCATGTCTCAGGCTGTAGCAAATGCCCGGTGCTTCTCCCTGAGGCTGGGACTAGGGGCTGGGGGCCCTCACAAGTGAGAGGTGTGCTCTGGTCCAGGTGCTGAGTTGCAGGTGAAGGAGCTGCAGGGAGGAGATGAGCTGACTGCAGGATTAGGAAGGACAGACAGACTGACAGGTTCTTTGCAGAGAACCTGCAGAGCCAAGAGTTTTGCAAGAGGGCATGCTTGAGTAAGTGGAGGATAGAGATCCTCAATATAGGGAAGGCTGTGACTTCTGCCACTAGGCTATGTTGTGGTGGATGTCTGCCACAGACCTGATCAAGAATAAGAAGCAGATGAAACCAGTTGTAGAAAACCAGAGGAAGTCTCTTGATTGCAGACCCTAGTACTCATGTGGGGTTGTAACCATCCTGATATTTGCCGGAAAGACAGAGTGAAAGCAATTGAGGAGTCTTCTGGAATGTGTGGAGAATAATGTCTTGACACAAATGATTGAGTTAATTAGAGGAGATACTGTGCTGGACCTCTTACAAAGAGGGAAGAGGTGATCAGGGATGTGAAGCCTATGACCATTCTGAAGTGGTGAGGTTTAGGTTCCCAACAGGAGCAGGTAAGACAAACAGCAGAATTACAACCCTGGACTTCAGGAGGGCAGGATTTTGGCCTGAGTAAGGATTTGGTTGCCAGGATCCCATGGGAGAGTGCTTTAGAACTTGAAGAGGCCCAGGAGAGCTGGTTGATACTCAAGGATGGTCTTCTCCAAGCACAGGAGCTGTCTGTGGAGAAGGAGAGAAAGAAGGCTGAGAAAATGTGGCAGAAGCCTGCCTGGGCTGTATGGGGAACTCGGGCAGAGTTCAAATGCAGAAAGCAGGTATACAGCAGGTGAAGGCAGGGATGGGGTACCCAGGAGAAAGACTTGTCAGAGTGTGCAGGGGCATAGTTAAAGAAGCCAAAACTCTGCTGGCATTGACTGTATCTGTTGACTGTATACTGAAGGATGTGAAGAGGCAACAGGAAGTTTCTGTACATCAGCAACAAAAGAAAGGAAAAGGAAAATGTGGGCTCATTGGGCAAGGTACCTGATAATGGCAAAGAGTATGGAAAAGTCTGAGATACTCAGTGCCTAATTTGCTTTGGTCTTTACTGGGAAAGTCCACTCCTAGGCCTCCTAGGTCCCTGAGCCTAATTGTAGTGCCAAAGTGTAGTCCTGTTCACAGTAAGGAAAGATCAAGTGGGTATTATGTCAGTGAATTGGACATAGAAAAGTCCGTGGGATGGATGGGATGCATCTGATTTGAGGGAATGAGCTGATTTCATTGTGAGACTGCTCTCTCTCATCTTTGAAATGTCACTGTTGTGGAAGGTTCCTGATGACTGGAAGGAGGTAACTGTTTCTTTGATCCACAGAACCACAGGGAAGTAATTGGAAAAAACGTGGTGTGAATTTTTTTGGAAGCCATGTCTTGTTACATGAATATGATTGAGAGCAGTCAATGTGAGTTTATTGTGGCAAATTATGCCTGGCTAATCTGGTAGCCATCTTTGATATGGCCAGCTCCAAGGATGACAAAGAGCAGTGGATGTCAATTGCCTTGGCTTTACCAGGGCTCTCGCTGGTGTCTCGCTATAGTATCTTGTAGCTGAATTTGTGAGGTAGTCAACCTAGCTAAATGACAAAGTGAGTGAAAAATTGGATCAGCTCTTTAGAGGTCCCATACAACTTCAGTTATTGTTCACTTCTGTTTATTGCTTTTTTAAAAACCCACAGGGTAGGGGGAGAACTCATTTTATGCAAGTAAAAGCAAAACACAGACTAAGTTAATTTGTATTACGTTGTCAAATGAGCAAATACATGATTAGTCCATAGTCTTTGGCTATGCAATATGAAAGAAAGAAGCTGTCTCTTTCGCCATTTATGGCATCATATTTGATGACAGATGTAATGCCTCTTCACAGATAACTTGAATGCTTATTATGGAAGTATGACCTGTTTCTTTACCTGTGGGATTTTTATTTTTTTTTAATCATTTGTCACCCATGGCTGAATTATCAGGTTCAGATTTGGGAAAGCTTTTTTTCAGTGAGTATTTTCCTTGGCATATACAATTATCAAAATACTGATGTGATTCTGAGAAGGTAAAAAAAGGTGATAATAAGAGTACATATAAGTCTCCAGTTGTCTCTCAATTTTAATAAAGTTGTGTGTAAGATTTGAAGAATAATGTCCAGAAAGTTAAAAAATAGCTCTTGTTTATGACAAACTTTCCTACACAAATTTGCTGATCTTGTGCTTAACGTTTTTCAATTTTGCCTATGGCGCTTTAGCTGCTTGAAAGCTCTTCAGTTCAACTTCTGAGTGATGGTTTTGTTCCAACATGTGCAGCTGTTGCTCTTAACTGGCTCTTCTGGATGCTACTGCTGGTTCAGTATTGGAAGTGTCAGTTTCCTAGAAATGCTCCGGAACCCAGGAAAAAGTTAACTTGCTGAGCCTGATTTTTGTTTGGCTTGTTTTTGCTTAGTAATTGAAGGAGTTTATCTTGGAGAAGAGCTCACAGAACAAGTGTACTGTGTGGGGTGGCCACTGGGGACTGCATCTCCCTACTGTTTCAGATTTTTTTTTTAAAGGTTTTTCCTGGACATAACAAAAGTGGTTGTATTGCCTGGCTAATGTTTGTGCTCTGTGGAGGTGAGAAGCTGGTACTTTGAATGTGTTGGAGACTAACAGGAATCCAGTCTTCAGCTTAAAAAAAAAAAAAAGGGCCAAAAAAAAAAAAAAAGCAGTGATAACTATTTTTAAGTGCTGTGACACTCCTCTAGCATTAGGGCCCTGGCAGGCCTGCTGCCTGGTGCAATGAAGGCTTGGTGCTGGAAGCCTGCCTGGCTTGGCCTGCCTGTTGGCGTCTTCCTAGGCCACTCGCTTACGCTGTGAGAAAGGATCCCAAACGCTTTTGAATGTGGCTGACTTAGTACTGCTTGCTTGTACGTTTTTAGCGGCTGAAAACCTTGTGTATGTGGGAGGGAAGGGACAGCGGTTGAGGAGCTGCCTTTGAGCAGTGTTGCCTGATAAGGCCAGACCCCAGTGTCCTGAACCTTCTGTTTCGTAAAGGAGAATGAAATGCAGAATGGCTGGGCTTGGGCAGCCCCGCTGTCTGCCGCAGTGACCTGCTGCTGGGACTTGAGAAACCATAGCTGTTCCTTTTGTTTCTTCTCTTACGCTTTCAGCAAGGTACTGCTTTTCTTGCTCCTATCTTTAAGATTAACTTTGAACTATTGATGTATTTGCTTGTGTTGTTTACCTTGTTAAGCATAGCAAAATTTTCAAGAACTGTGGAAACCACTGTTACATCTCTTGTACTTTTGGTTTGAGAAGCTTTTTTTTATGCTGTATGTAATACTCTATTAAATTCAGCAGTTGGTCATTCTTTATTCAGTAATTAAATGCTGAATTCAAAGCTTTAATTTTACAAGACCATAGTACTAATATGGACTTTGCTGTTGTATTTTGTCATTTTAATGGTAATGTTCTTTCACATCTTCTAGATCAATGTTAGCTTTTATTTGATAAAACAAGAGAATGTAGAGGGTCTGTAGCTACCTTGAATATGTCACTGTTCTCTGTAAATATAAAGTTATGACTATAATGTGGGGGAGATTTTAGTGTTTGAAGGATTTATTTTTTTGTGGTAACCTGAATTTTAATGGTAAAGCTGATTTCATTTTTCTTGTGATATGGTTACAGTTGAAGTGTAATTTGTATTTAATTTCTACTTGCTGAATGTTTTGAAGAGTTTTTAGAATCAGCCTTGAATATGAGTTAAATTGAGCCTGAAGTTTTGTCATGTGCTTCTTGTTCAGTATCTGTGGAGCTCAAGATTGACAGATAAACTTGTAGACTCTGAGCTCTGCAGTAGTGACACTTGCTGACAGCAGTTTCCCATTTACTTTTTTCTTTTTTCCTTTAGAGGAAATACTGTAATTCTACTGCAAGTTAACTTGAGTAACTTAAAAGAAAGATGTAGTTTTTGTATGTCTTAATGTGTCCAACTCAGTATTCGCCCAGTAATAAAGTTTCTTTCTGTGCCAGTTTTTTGCTTTCTGCAGAGAATTTTCTTTTACAACTTAGCTAACAAAAATAAGCATGTGTGTTTTTTCTATGTGAATTACTTCTGAAAGCTAATTTTTTAAAATTAAGCTATTGAGATTCAAGAAGCGACACTGCTGTGTTAAAAGATTTTTTTTGTAAATCAATTGTCATAGCCCTAACATAAAGAAATTTTAACAGAGTTCTTGAATTGAAGATATGCCTTTTTAAGAAAGTCTTCAACTGCTAGAATGTCATATACTTCCATCAGCTGAACTAAAGCATACAATCACTATTACAATTTTCTGCCCTCAGATTTCTGTGAGTAAAGCTAACACATTAACTATCATTCTAAATTCATTTTGCAGGCAGACACACATGCCTGTGTATTCTCTGCACCAATATTCTTTCTGCAGAAGAAATTTGAATTGTATGACTTGAAGCAGTTAAGCCAACAGTGGCCTTCTCAAGGTGCAAATAGTCAGATCATATGCTCTTTAAGAAATGAGAGGTGTAGTAAGTCTGGGATGAAGGTGACTTTTTAAGTTAAAATGAAAACTTAACACACTTCTATATGAAGTTCATAATTGAATGATGTTTCTAGAATTTTGTAACTTTGTATTTGTAATGTACGTTTTTGTAACTTTTGAAGCTTGTTTGGAGTGATATTTGCTGGTCTAAATTGCTCGCTAACGTTCTGTCTTAAGTGTTTCACTTCTGTAAACTAAAACAGCAATTTTAGTTATTTGTTCCCCCCTAGCAGCCCTTCTCTAAGTCTAGGAAGGAAAGCACTGAGATTGCATTCAGTGGAAAAAACCTTTCTCTCTTTTTGTTCATAATTTTACCCTACTTGATGTGCTAGAGATAATAGGTTATGTTTTATTTTCAGACTTTTTGGTTCTTGAGGGGAAACATGCTTTGAGTTCTGTTGTCCAAGCATGTGGTGTTTAACCTTTCTGGGCCAAATTGTCGTAGAATCACTTACCTATCATACTTAGGATGATAGGTAAGGTTGATAAGCCAACCTTAATGTAAATTGTGCCGAAGGGGTAAGGGGTGTTGGTTACAGACTTGGGAGTGAGAAATCTGTGTGCATGTGTAGACTAGAAGCTGGCTTTTGTTAGGGTGGGTATTTTGACAGGAAGCTTGTGAAGGGGTCTTGGCTTTTGAACTTCATTACGTCTCGGAGCAGCTGCGGATCACTAGACTTCGAATAGTGTATGTGTCAGGTATGTAGTGCAGCCACACCTAAATGACTTCGTTCAGGGTTTTTATGGAGCTTTGCATTTCTGTTATATTTGCATTTACATATATTTTAGAACATGTCCTGAGTTTCTCCTTGAAAAATGTTATACTAACATTATCTGAACAGGAGCCTGTAAGTTGCTGCCTGTCCTGTCTAGCCCCACAGGAGAGTACTTTGAAATGGGACAAGGGTTTCATTGTGAGCCTATGATCGTATTTCAAACAGTCTGGGGCAGCGGAGGTGCAAGAAAGTGTGTGTGAGGGTTCCTGCCAAGTTCAGATTCAGTCATGTGGGCAGGCAGTTGCTGGATGCTGCACCAGTGTGCCTGTAGCAGTATCATCCGTACCTGCAAGAGAGTGCTCTGCTGCTCTGACTTGCATTGAGCGTTTAAAGTGTCTTCAGCCAGAAAAAATAGAGTGGAATGGTAGAATGTGCATCTTCATACTTTCTTTATTCTTCTGCTGTCTGCTCCTTTTTTTGTTTGTTTGTTTCTATAGTGCTCTGTGCTCAATTTTTGGTCCTTAGTTTTGACTGTTTTTCTTCTCCCTGACAGTAACTAGCAGAACCACACATGGGTGTGGAATTCCCTTACGCTTTTCCCCCATATCCTTTCAGTCTTGTTTTCCTCTTCTCCCTCATCTGTTCCATCAGTGATTGATCATATTGTTCAATGTATGGTGTGTCATTGTGCGACGTTACTGATGGTGAGTGATCTACCTTGGGCAAGAAAATTGACTGTGTTACAAACCTAGGGGATGACGGTGTGTGGTGTTCCCTCCCCATTCCTTAGCACAAAGAACTCCTAGATTCTGCACTAAGTAGCAAGTCCTGGGTATTTATCTATTGGAGGTTGCTTTATTTATGTGTCTAATTGAACTGAGAGAGCTAGAAGGCTGATGATACTAATTTGGAAGTAGGGAAAGAGGTGATCTTTTCTGAGAAAGCAGCTCTTTACTAAGTTTTTATTTTGCTTCTTGACTGATATCCCTCCCCCGACTGGCTATTTATTGAAGCAGGAACGTTGCTTCTATTAATATCTGCTTTCTGTCATGGAAAAAGCAAACTTTGCCTATGTCAATGAGCTTCAAATGAAACTGAACTTTGAAACTTTAGATGGGTTTATTAATTTTATTCTTAAATTAATGAAACTTACCTGCCCTTCTCCTCCCCTCCAAAGAACCTAGATTGTTTTTCCTCACTTGAACCCTCAAGACGAATTGCCTTGCTTTCAGCATGTCCTTTTCTGCCAGCCTGTATACACGTGGTAAAACATATGAATATTTGACATTTACCGTGTTAAAACAAAAAGCCAACAAAATTAATGAAATTCTCCGAGAGCTGCATCTTGCCCAGGTGGCCTGCTGTTTGAAATATGACTCCTGGTGTGTATTGTACTCTTAGCCCTGGGATTCAGTAATGAGATTGAGTGGTATCTTGCGTGAGCACTTCTGGATGATTGACAGTGAGGTGATGTGTATCATCATTTATCAGGATATTATCATGCCTACCCTTGATAATTTCTCCCTGCTGTCTGGGGAGGTGGTGAAGACAGATAGGACTTTGTGATGTCAAAGTAATTAGTGTGTGTTGGTTTCCAGCTGAACAAACTGGAAACTAATGACCAGGTAAATGAAGATGAAGTGCATTAGTGTAAGGATGAAGGTGCAAGGACCTTGGGGAAGAGCCTATCAAAATTTCATGGGGGTTATTTGAATATCTTAACAATTTGTGCAGTTGCAAGCAATATTTAAAACTACTAAAGGATAGTTCTGCAACGGTCTGTTTCCACGTCCTTTGTTGATATCTCCTTTAGTAAGAGGGTCAGCAGTAGGGTTAAGGACATCAGACTCTCTGCTCTAAGGACTAGGAACTCCTTATGATTTTCATAAAATCTGAGTAGTGAATTTCCAGCTAATGGCAGCAATTTTGAGTTAAATGATGTTAAGGAATCCCAGTGTACGCTGAAAACGTTGGGTTTTCCAGTGACTCTTCCCACTTTAAAGGGGGGAAATTACCATAATTTGGCTTCTATATATTTGACCCATGACTGGCTCCTTTGTATTCTTAAAATATTTTAATGTTGCTTGGTACATATGTAAATAGGTTAAAATATGTGGACTTTTCAATATAATCTGTGATGCTGCAGCAGGTCTTTAACAAGCACGGTAGTTTCTTCGTGCAAGTTTTGAAAATTTTATGCATGGATCATTACTGAAATATTTCTAAAACCTGAAAAAACCTTTTGTGTAGGTATGTACAGCTATGCCAATGTTTCAAATGATGCTTAATGCACGAGACCAGCTAAGTATAATTGCCATACCGACAGCAAGTGATCTGAGGGTTTCTGTAGTTAATTTTATCACATGTGATTAGATCTTGCTAATTGTAATTAACTGATTGAAAAGCTATCTGTTTTACGTGCTTGCTTTTCAATTATTAAAATGGTAATTTACTCATTGTCATTTGTCAGTAAACTTGTATTTATATGCTAGTCTCCCAGGTACCTCCAAGAATGACATACCTGTGACAGCAAAGTTTTATAACTAAAGCCTCATGGCAAAACTATTCTTTCAGCTAAATTTTATGTATACAGCTTTCCTCTATTTCAGTTGCTTCTTTGGTGAAAGTGAGCGGGCTAGAATCCCTGGCAGGAATTTGTTCGTATTAATATGGCTCATCAGAGACATTATATTTAATTGGAGAGCCTGCGGTATAGTCGCAGGAGGCTGAAGGGAATTATTTAGCATTAGCAGTGGCTCGTCTGGGAGTTGTGCACTAATCAAGGAGCTTGTGTGTTAACTGTGGGGATGATGGGAGTTATGACGATTATGACATGTGAGCACATGTCTGTATGAGAACTGGACAGGCAATGAGTTAATCAAGAAATACATTAAATAGCTCCCATGCTGCTTCATTATTACTCTGTAGAGTGTCTGTCAGATTGTGTACTTTAGAAAAAAAATAAAATGAAATCCAACAAATAGGTGTTTTTGCAGGTAAAGTTAATACTAGGTTTTTAACAAAGAACCTCTTTTCCCCTCTATTTTTTAAGTGAATATGTGCTTTTAAGTGCTGTGTTGAAAAAGAATAAGTGAATACTTAGTCTGAAAAATGCATTATGTGCCTCTCCAATCTGCACTTTTTGTATTTTGTTAAGCGTTTGCTTTTAGTAAATACTAATTATTTCCCACTTTTAGCTAGATGTTGTTAACATTTTTAAACTTTTACATAATTAATGGCTTGCCAAAATATAAAAGTTACTTTTAACGTTAGCAACTTAGCTTCAAGGAAATAAAAATGCTAGTCTTTTCCACCATCAGGATGCTCCAAACCATGCAAAGAAAAAAACCAAACCCAACACCCCTTATCTGTAGTGCATGGCCTATTTATATGCCAGGTAGACACGTTCTGTGCCCAGCATGGTTAGAGGCATCCATTTCATATCATCATGAAATTATCAGTTATGCTGGAAAAATCCATGTTTTGAGGAAATGGAACTAATAAACTGAGCTCACTTAAAGTTGTATAGAGCCATAAACCAACTGAATTGTATCTGTAGACAAACTTATCCCAGAGCTACTGGACAGGTGAGCGTGTGCACTTTTCCTGCTATTGTAAGCACTGCCAAATTTAATAAAACTTTCTACCAAACTGTGACCTTCATGTATTAATTTAATTAAAGCAGTATCATGGCTAGTACCCAAAGTGTTAACCTGTAGGAGGTTGTTATTGAAATCTATTATCTGTGGAGTCAGTATTAGTGGTCAGCAGCAGCAGAGGTAAAACTGCAAGTAAGATGCTCCCTTGGGTGCTGTGAGCTCAGCAGGTTAAACCGTCAAAGCTTCTTAAAGGACGGATAGTTAAACCCCCCGGAGTTATAGGTAAACCAACCATTTGCTGTCAGCAGGAAATATGACTTTATTTAGCAGGTTGGAGGGGGGAAAAAACCCAAACCTAAATGCTAACAGGAAAGAGGCTTTAGAAGGAACCGTTGTGTAAGCTCGTGTGTTGCTGTGCTATGTAGATTCCATGCAACCTGGAAAGATTTTTTTTTTTTTAAATTCCAGGCTTTTTAAAAACAGGAATGTATTTATATAGAAGTCTACTCCAGTGTCTCATAAAACTATACATAAGATTGAACTAATTTATTAAACCTGTGAATATTATCTCCACTTTATGAGGAATACAAAAGTTTGTACCTTTCTTAAAAAAGGAAACAGTTGTTACCGTGCAGAAATAGGTTGTTTCTTTCCTTCAGTGTTGTGTAGGTGTTGGCCTGTATAGAATGTAATTATCTTTTTACCACACTAAATAGATTTAACATTGACCAAGTGCACTATATTTAAGATCTAAATATACATTTAGTAGAATTTATATGTATAGGCTGTAGGTATTTATGATACTGTAATTGAGCTAGTCTGATAGTGGTACTTCTCATATTTTCTAGATTTTATTTAGTCTTTAAAGGTGAAGATCGGGAACGTTTGACTTTGTGCTTCTTAAATTCTTGCCTCAAAAAAGAGAATCCCAGAAGTGATAGCTTGTTATAGGAGGGCGTGAAGTAAGTGTGGGAGAAGACCTGACGCTTTGCTATAGTTTTGTTTATTGGAACAAGAGCTGTGCTTAAACTCTTGGTGGGAGGGAACTTCATAGTGACCTGTGAAGAATGCTTTCCTATTTATCAAGATCTGTTTCCTCAATACATGCACTGTTTTCAGACTAAATCTGCTCGATGTGCTGAAATAATATTGTTATAAGATTAATGGGATACAGTAGAGACTAAGATTCTGCTTGCTTTCCTTGAGTTACACACATTTCCATCTGAAGGTATCATAGGAAATCAGCTGGGAGGTGGAAATGTTGTCAGGGAAAATACTCAATAACCTAAAAAACAAATTAAGGATTTTCCTAGGGTCATGCTAAAGCAAAATCTTTACAGTTTGAGATGTAGCTATGGCAGAACTCTGAGGGCTGTAAGAAAAAAACTTGTTGAAAATATTTTTGTCAGATGATCTGGAAAAGGATGGGACCACATGAAGTTTGGCATCAGCATCCATAGTTGGATTGTCCAATGCTGGTATTAACTGTGTGAAAATTTTATTTAGACAGTGCAGGTTTATTTGTCTGTTCCTGCCCATTTGTTAGACTGTGCACAGCCCTTACAGATTCGGTGAGCCAGCTGCTTGTCTGTACAACTATTTTCAAGTGTACAGATGTACCGTGTAACACCAGATATACACTCCTTCACTTAATGTATGGGTAGTATGTTCAGCATTGTAGAATATAAATAATATAAAATAATATAAATAACTTATATAAATATAAAAAGAATATAAAATCTCTTTAAGGATGGAATGGAGGTTAGTACAGTGGTCTAATGAACAATCAATACCTTTTTAAAAACATTACACCATAAGATGAAACTGAGAAATAAACACTTTTTCTGTCTTCTTTCTTCTGCCCAGTTTAAGATTTTCTCTGCAGCAAAAATAGTCTTGTGCCATGTCTAGCAGTCAACTCTGGAACTCTTCATCCTGTAACTTAGTTCTGCTGATCTGCTTTTTATTTTTTTTTCTTTGGAGGTCCTTGGCCCCGGCTGTTACCTAGTTTGATCCTCCTTTACGGAATACATTTTTTCCCATATAATTCTTTATGTACTTGACTTTGGGATCTTCCATGGTTACTTTTATCTAGTGCTATGCAAAATCTGCTTAAACGTTCATTGAATACAGGGTTGCAAATACCGACAAGCTCTGTCATAGGCCCTTTTTTTTTAAATGTAAGTTAGGGCTAGCAGTTTGTGGTGGCTTGACTGTGTTTTATAACAAACGCTGCTCTGTACTTTCTTACCGTGTTAGTTGTAACAGGACCAAGTGGCTGTTAAACAGATTGCATGGAAGTGATTACACTTCTGGCATGGGCAGGGATGATTTCTTGCAAAAAATTGTATTTTTTAATAGGTAAGTCTATTCTGAAAAGTTACTTAAGTAGATTTCATGGGATTTCTGGCTTCCTGTGTTCTGTGAGTTTCCACAGCAAGCACGCTTGGTGCTTTTTTCTCCATTACACAGTTTTTATGGTCTTCATCTTGACATATGCCTCTTGGAATCTCAAAGCTGACTTGTCTTTCAAAATAAGACTTTTGAGGATAGAAAATTTAGGATGGGTTTTATATAGAGGACTTTCTTCTTCAAAGTTGTCCTATAAGGTAATGAATAATTTTAATACACTGTCAGAAAAGTAATTTTCTTGTAGAACCAACAATTCTATTGAAGAACTAACAAAGCATAATTTTTAAGAAAGCTGACTATTCACATTAGTGGAATTTTGAAGAAAATATGCTCTACTTCTGTGAACGTTATGTAATAAAGTGAATATTTAATAAGGCATTTGTAAGTATTAAAGATTCCATTCCTCTTAAAACATAATCTTATGCTGGGCATGATGATAATTTTGAGGTTTCATGACTGAGTTTTTGTGGTTTATTATAGGTACTGCTTTAGTACTTAACCTTAGTGGAAAAACCCCACTCGCTGGGTACCCAAAAGTGCTTAAGGGGTGTGTGTATGTACATATATAGATATATACACACACACATGTACATGTGTTTTCTATGATACATACATGTTACATAGACATAAGGAAAATTTTCTGTGTTTTAGAAAACCTGCACTGAAAGTTTCTCATCCTTAAAGGTGTTCTGCATTCACCCGCAACCTGTTATTTTGGGAATTTTCTTTTAGAATTATTTGACACTTTGGATCTGGTTTCATATTATGTCTAAATTTCTCTAAGCGTAAAATACTTCTGAAAGGACTGTTTGTGCTCTCCTGTCCCCTCTCATGCATTCACTATATTGGATCCAATGATCGTGTGGCTGGGAGATGGTTTAACTTGCCGATCTGACAGAAGGTTAATTTCCCCTCCCCTTAGATTACTTTTCCACTGGGCCTGTTCAGTTCATTGATCTGTCTCCACAGCGTTGTAATTGCTAGAGCTGAACGTGGAGGAGAGTTAGGGGTGGGATCATCCTTTGAGTGGCAACTTGTATTTGCATAAAGTGAGGCTTATTGTGAAACTTCATTCATCTCAATATATGGTCCATTTTGGGCCAGAAATTAGTCCACAGTGGGAAGAACTTAATTTACTGTAGGGTCTGTATCTTGTACTTCTGATTTATGTTAGTCCTCCAGCTACTGCTCCAGAATATGTTGCCTTGAGCTGATGTCCATACTTCCTCTCTCACCTTTCTTTTAAATACTGTTGCGTAGTTGAAATGCCAGGTAGCTGTGAATTCACATTCCTGTTGCTGTGGGCTGTTCCTTCAACCCTGGAACTGGTTTCAGAGATGCCTGACTTTGCTTCCAGCATCCAAAGATGGTGGTAATTTCTGCTGTCCATCCATCTGTAGGCAGGCAGACTTGGAGATTAGACAGGAACCTCATCTGAATGGTTGTGTACTGTGCTCGTCCATCTGAAAGAGGAACTCCATCTGATTTAAGCTGAAAATGTTAGATAGGAGCTACCAATGCATACTATGTGTTACTTTGTGATGCAGCTGAGTTTAAGGTACTTTTTCTGAATCCCAGATGTCTTCTGGGATATCTAGCTTAATTAAGAGCTAAACTCTACTGTATGAAGTTCTGTAGTTGTTGACTACCCTTGCTACCACCTGATACTATTTGCTAGACCTGCCTAACTACTAGTTTTCTCATCTCCCACATGTCTTACCTATTTAGAAAACAAAACAAAGAAACGTGCATCAAATGCATTCCATGGTGAGCTTGTTTTTGGGAGAGGCAGGAAAAAGAAACAGCATGAGAAAGATCTGCCCCTATTGCTTTGCTAATGTGCTTAGAAAACTGAGATTCCATTAGGGAAAGGCTGACATGTGGGTGCAAGTGTGTTTGAAATGCAGAGAGGCTGCTAAAAACACTGTAGGGCACTACTATTTTGTTAACATCACAAAAACCTCAATTCTTTTTCTAAAACACGTAAAGCTCAGAATCACATACACTGCAAAGATGAAACTCTAGCATCCACACAGAGCACAGTGGACTGCTCTAAATATGATGAATTGCTTAACTCTTGCGACAGATGGAGACTCTTGCTTTGGTAAACAGATTTATTAAGTATTTTCCCAAGTTGTTAGTGTATGCTCTGAAGTAAAATTCTCCCGTTTCTCCTGGAGACTTGCTCTAGATAATGTACTCCAAAGTAAAAGTAGTCTGCGGAGGTATGAGTGCAGTTGCTAGCTTGCAGACTGTTTCTTCGTGGCACCCCCTAAATCAGCAAACATTGTTTTGAGTGGCTGTGCTGCCTCTAATCTTCACTTGAGTGAGGAAACTTGGTAGCTGCTGCACCCTATCAAAGGGAGCCACGAGTGGAAGGAGCCAAGAGGAATGCTTTTCCCTCAAGATTGTGAGAAGTGTTTTGCTATTGATGCGATGAGTTGGAGTTGAAGAATGGGACGTTGTGGTTTTTCCCTCCTGATTTCTCTACCTCTGTTAATCCTACAGTTCATCCAAAGGTAGATTAGTAAACAAGATGACTATTGATCTACCTTTTTCCACTTCTGCTTTTTCAGTTATTCTACCAAAGAAAGATTGATTGTTCCTATTTGGTGTTGACTAAAACCATGTGGAAGGTTGTGATACAAACCAACCGTACCATTCTGCTAAATTTTCAATAGCAAACAAATCAGTCTTATTGGCTATTAACTGTGACAGACTAGCTTCTTTTGTCTTCTAGAGCTTTAAGCAGGTTTTCCTCTCAAAAAGAAAAACTGCTTGAACTTGAAAAGAAGTTAAGTGACCTTTTATTTGTACTTGTTGGTTATCTGCAGATAGACTTGATAGGCTGAAGAAGTCTTGTTTTAAGAATGCTTGAATTCTTCTGAATAGAAGCCTGTAGAGACAAGCTTTCCTAGAAAAAGTCCAAAAGAACGTGCTGTAGAGACAAACACTATACGTTCAATTTTCAATTTCTGGCCAAAAAAACCACCACCTTGTTTTAGTCAGCCTAACTGTATGGTCTTCCCAGCATTGAGCTACTCAGATCTGGCTAAACTTCAGTTCTGTGGTCTTAAGTTTGTATGAGGCGCTAAGTTACTAGTTCCTGGTCTTTACTATTTTGGAGTGTAAAAAGCAGTAAGCATCTGCAATAAAATTCTGATGGAGAAGCCTTCTTTCCCATCGGTATTCTAGAAGGTACTTCACTGGGAAGTTATCTGCCAAAGAATAAGCATATAGGAAAAGGCTTTAGGAGCCAAAGCTGTTCTGGAAGACTATCCTCTAGATTCTTATCTGTAATGTCTTCAGGACTCTGGAGGCATTTCCTTGCTTGTCCCAGCAAACAGAAGTCTGTTTCAGGGTTTCACTGCATGACAGCCTTAGCGTGGTCTGTTTTGCACAGTGCTAGTGATCAGGCCTTGAGATACAATGGGGAGTCCTTTCCTGTTGATGAGGTCTTTGTCAAGTAAAATTGTGTCTCTTTAGCAGCCAACAAAGTTCTAGAGCTTCATTCATGGGAGACAGAATTTTGAGATTACTTTTTATTTTTTAAGGTTAAAAAAATAAATTCATGTTTGTAAGTGAGAATGTGAACAGATGAAAATCTTTGTGTTGAAAAGTGCATTCTCTTAGTCTTGGTTAGAAATGCAGTCTTCCTTGCCTGGTTGGTGTTTCTCTTCTTTTAAAGACTGTTCAGTTCAATGCAGATCCTTCCATTTTAGTTTTAGTTGAAATCTGTGGATTTTTGAGGCCACTGGTTAGTGAGGCTGTTGCTGTCTTCAAGTTTTAATTAGCTGGCAAACCAAAGGGCAGGAGGGGGGAAGTAGAGGAAAGGGTGCTGATTTTTTTTTATTACTGTTTTTTAAATCTTGGTTGGTGTCTGCTGACCCAGGATCTAATCCTGTGGATGCTAACGGATGGACTGTTTTGAGAGTCATTGTAGGCTTGGAGGGGACTGTAAGTAAATACCCTTCAACCAAACCAAATGTTTGAATGCCACTGAGGAATTGTTTTGCCTTAGTCCTCACATAACTATTTGTGGGCCATCAAATTAAAATATAAGTTTTAAAATAGGCTTGCAGAGAAATCTACTTATGCTGGCTCTGTACGTCGACTTGTTTATTTGCATAAATTTTTATTTAGGTTTTTGAAATGCTGAGTAAAAATAAATGTGGAAAATATGGGATAGTTATGCTATTTATGGCTTTCACAGTTCTGCTTTTCACGTGGTTTAGAAATGTTTCCATTATTTTAGGGTTAAATGCTGTAATCGTGTGGAAGTATTTCTTTCCAGATAGCACTTTAAAGGCTGTATGAATACTGCACACTCACTATGTGTGTGTGTGTATTTTAGCGTGAAGCTGCTAAAGACACTTAGGTCGGATGAAGGATGTGCTTTTGGCAAAGCAGTAAACTTGAACCTTTTTTGCATCCACTTGTTTTTTTTTAATTCAAGACTGTTCAATGCCGCAAGCTTTTTGTTCTGTTTTGTCTGTCTCTCTTGGCAGTGGTGCTGGCAAGATTTGAGGTGGTTGGTTTTTTTTTAGTTACCTTACAAAGGATTTACTCATTAGCCCTATTTTATGGGTCGAGCTAATTGTGATTTGTCTTGCTGAGCGGTATTATGCAGTTTGGGTCAATTAAGTGAATCCACTTACACCAGTGGATGTTGTTCCAATGTGTAATATTGATTTGAGCTATAAAAGGAGAATGACTTGTTTGATTAGATTTCTTTGTCTAAACAATGCTCGAGATCTTATCTAGTGTACCAAACAGAAGTGTTCTCTTCACTGAGGTGTTTTTAATTGCTTCTTAGGTTTGATTAACACTGTATATGCAGATATAACAGTTTCCCTGTATGTAAATTCTGAAACAGTACAGAAGAATTGGGGGGAAAAATGCATCTTTCAACTCTGTATAACTGTCTCTGCTGCATGAATTGTCTCAACTTGTGTTGAGACCTGGGGATGTGTGGGGTGACCTACTCTGAAAAACTGGGACACTGGAGCATCCCAGACATTTACCTCCTTGGAGATGGAGGAGTGGGGGGAGTGAGTGTGTGCGCGTATGTGTTAATTAGGCATTTACACTGAAGTAAATGGCATCTGTCACATGATAAACATCAGAAACTGCTGAAGTGTATAAAATAATCTGTGGGTGATATTAAGCACTCTGTTAGGAAACACATGTAGAAGTTTGTTGTTGTTGTTTTGTTTTGTTCCTCCGTTGGCTCTCATGACAAAGTCAGCCTTTACCTTTTGGAATTGGTAGATGAGAATCACTATAAAACAAACTGGGGAGGAAAGCACTTCTGTCATGAATCAGGTCCGTAAGAAGGTAATAAACTCTGGAATTGCTGAATAATTACAACGCTAGGGATCTGTAAATTATCCTAGTGTCTTTGATTGTTTTATAGATCGCATATGCGCTGAAAATAAGTGTGTTAGTTCTTTGCCTTAAAATAATTTTTCATACATTCTATTTCCATATCAAGAAAACCCTTCTGTGTTTAAATGTTGAGGGGCATGCATATGTAAGTGCAACTTGCTTATAATATAGACTTCAACTAGCAATCTGCAGCAGCTATATGACTCCTGGAGAAGGTTACCTTGATTCTGCTGTGTTAAACAGAACATCTCTAGGAGTGCTATGTGTATCTTAGGTAGTAAGCTATTCATTTTGATCTCTCAAAATGATTATTATTTGAGATACAGGTTTGATTAAGGGGATAATTCGGTAAATTCAGAGTATGGCTGGGCAAGAGAGCATGCTGCTGTCAAGTGAGTACATGTGCTACCCTCCAGGGAAAGGAGAGCTAACGTAATCTAGGTAATTTGGGTACTTACTAGCTCTGATTCAGTGCAGCCCTTCTAAATCAGGTTATCTCTTGCAAAGCGGATATTGAGTGTTTTTGTGGTGCTTATAGCCACAATTTTGGGTTATGGGGATATTTCTCTTCTGGGATATGATGGCAAGTCCTGGCACCAAGCCTGGTTTATAAATCCTCCTGAAATACTGAAACATAATGTAGAAAAAGGATCTCCAAAACCAATCGCTGCTACTGTTATTACTGCTTATCGTACTCTCCACCCTGCTGCAGGCTGGAGCGGTGCTTGGAACCAGTCCAGGTTGAAAATGGCTGGCTAATCAGCCCTGATGGACTCCTCGCTTTATGTGCCTATTGCTGGAAACGTGGTGAAGAAACACAAAGCTGTTCCTGTGTAAAGATCTGGCAGGATTTACTGGTTTAGGTGCCTTGCCGTGAAGGTGGCTCCTGGACCTAAACTAGCTTTGGAAACAGGTGGCCGTTTTTGTGCAGTTTGCCTCTGAATTAATAGGCTTGTTGGACTTGAGCTAGTTCTTGTATCTGTACGTGGTCATGAAGAATTGTGCAATAAAATCATTGTGGTACTTCAAATTGTGTCCGGTTGTCTTTGTACCTTAATCCAAAAGTAGTTACGCTATTTAAGAGTATTCATTCTAATGTTCTTCTGCTAGGACTCTCTGTTAAATCCAGAGTATTATTAGTAGCTTATTTGTCATAGGTGCAGAGCTGAGGAGGCTGTGATGGGCTGGTTGGGTGTTTGTTACTCATTTGGGTTTGGATTTCCAAAGGTGTAATAAACTTATATGGGGATTCGGATGACCAAGTTTAGTCTGTACTTTTTGAATTAAGTGGAGGTTCTGTACAATGATGATTCAGTAGGTTTTGGTGAATCTCTTGTCTTATTTCTGTTGTTGCTGCAATATAATTAGCCCTTATGAAATATACTACTTCAAATATACAACTTTTACAGAAATTAAACTGCTTTTACACAAATAAGATGTGTCTTTTCATGATTTCTAGTTGTTTATATTCTGTAACAGAACAGGTCCTTGTAGCTGCTTAAAATGTATCTTTTTGAGGCATGGGTAGCCCAATATGATTTAAAACTTGCAATATAAACCGTTTAGCACTTTAAGGTTTGTCTGCTTTTCCAGCCTTTGTTGTTATCCATTCATGCTTGAGATTGCAGGGTCAATTCTAATATTTATGAAGGAATTGCATTTCTTCAGGAACCTCCTGGGACTTCCTTCTTTGTTTTGTTGACGTTGTTTTTGTAAACTAAAACAGAAAAGGGAGAAATGACACTTCTGAAGTTTTGGCTGTAGTAAGTTAGGGACAAGTCTTTAATACCTAGGATTGTGTGATTTAAGTCAACCACTTAAGCAACCCTTGAATCTGAAAATAAATATATTTGAAACTTGTAGTGCTTGAGGAAAGGGAGTTGCTGGATTCTTTGGACTGTCTAGAAATACTGTGTTACAAGTCAGCTTCTGCAGAGGAAAAGGTTTACTGAATTGTGGTGTGAATTATGTGCCACTTGGTACTACAGATTCAAATGATGGCTTTTGTAGTAAAGTTTGCTAGTAATTATGGTTAGTGCAATTATGTTTCTATATACTATACTGTAAATTCTGTAGTGCATTTGTGTTGTGGTATTTGGAGTATTCTTCATGAACTACAGTGCATTGTGAAAGAAATTAAATGCTTAGAGAGGGGAATTGTCATCATGAATTACTAAGAAGAAATAGAGCTCTATTTCCAGATTACATGTGGACTGGTTTAATAATTTATTAAAAAAGTAGATATGAGAAGGATCCATAGATGGAGGAGCTGTCACTGGAACCTGAAAATCTGGAGGTTTTGAACTACTGGGGAGGAATGGAGACTTCTTTCTTGTCCTTGAGAGATTTGCTTGGTGCTCTGTAGCAGTGTATTGGGTAATGTGAATGTGATATGGCTACTGTTTCGCTGTTTTGTTATATCCACGTGTGATTTATTAGAGTGTATGCAGGGCTGAACTGGCACTGAACTAGAGAAGGCACTAGCGACTTGCAGTAAGGTAAATAAGGAGAAATGGATTTGCCAGATTACAGGGGAGTGTGGGAAAGGAAGAGTCAAAACTCCAAAGAGCTGAAGTAACAATGAAAACATTTCAGAAGGGGGGGAAAAAATGGAGGGGAAAAGTGCACAAGACTGTTTGTATGTATAAAAGCAATGGTTTTGCAGTATCTTCAAAGGCTGCTTTTGGTACTAGCAGGGCTTTTGGTGTCTCAGTGAGAGAAGTGTGTGACATGGGTTTTTTCTCTTGATACCTAAAAATAGCTAATTATCTTAAGTTAGTCCTTTTCTATAAGGAAGCTTTTGGTTTTGCAAAACATATATTTAACTATTCTTAAGCTTGAATACCTTTGTTTAGACCTGTAAACCATGTTGGAACTCAAAACAACAACTTTAAGTATATAAATCAATCATGCAAATAAGGGTATCCAAGGGCCATGCTGTTTCTTGTACTTAGTGCTCCAGGAAGGATGACAGACAGGCTAATCTTGATAGCATTTGATCAAAATAGATTACTGACTTAAGTTGCTGAAGTGTACTTACTAAAAAGCATTAAAATCCTGCTGCAAGATTGTCTGTGCTAGTGCTTAGGGTTTTTTGGCTTTGCTTTGTTTTTAATGTGAGGCTAATGCTGTAGTGGTAAAATAAAACCATTGTGACTTTACAGAAGCAATAATTCAAATGTGAAATGCATGGCGTTTCCAGGAGGTTTTGTGAACTCTCAGATACTCAAGTGTACAGCAAATTCAGAAGCTATTTAAGGGATGCCCCCAGAAGGGAACTTGGAACTAAGTGGCAAGTTAATTTTCCTTCCTGGTGGTAGGATTAACTTTTGCAAAGTTTAGAAAAATGTCAATAAAAATGAAGAAAAAAGTAAACTGCTTAATAAGTGACTCCTGTGCTTGTTATACATGTTTGTTATACTTGCCTGAATATTTATTTCTCATTGTATTATTCAAAATATTGTTTGATTATTGCTTGTCTCTGTTTCTAGCTGATTTTTTT
Source organism: Mycteria americana (assembly GCF_035582795.1). Taxonomy (NCBI): domain Eukaryota; kingdom Metazoa; phylum Chordata; class Aves; order Ciconiiformes; family Ciconiidae; genus Mycteria; species Mycteria americana. The sequence continues at coordinate 162,552,912 of NC_134365.1, read as the reverse complement.
TTTCCTGGCCTTGTTTCTTCTGAATGAGCCAATAGTATATGTGGGCTATGGTACTTCTAACCTTAGTTTGTCATACTTGACAGCCTTCATGCTACTTGCAAATAAAATTCCTTTTCACAAAGAACAAAATTCCGTGTTCATAAACTAAAAATACTTTAAATTTCACATATGTGAATGCTCATATTCTAAAAGAACACCTTTTTAATGTACTCTCTTTTGAATGCTGAAGATGGTATCAAATATTTCATAAAAATAACTTAAAATCGGTAAGCATTGGAAATGTCAAACTCAGTATAAACAAGTCTTACTGACACATGGCTAATAAAATTTTACACAGTTTAAGCAATGGCATGCTTTCTTAAATTCGTACTGAAAGGGAGCTTACAAAAGGAGAGCAGAATGATGAAAAACTGATTGTTTTGTTTCTCGGGTCTGTGTGTATCTTACTTTAAAGGAAAAGTATCCTGAATTCTGAAAACATGTTGAAGACCAATCTAATTAAACTTTTGTAACTTTCTTCAAGGTAAGCATGCACAAGAGTTGTAAAGTAGACTTCTAACTTCAAACCTAGCTATTTTATTATTCCTGGTAAAATGTTGGAAACATTTGTCCCTTTTGTATAGTTCAGATTTGACTAAAAAATGTTTGGCAAATGCATATAAATGAGGATACAATGGATTAGGAATCAAACATGAGCCTGCTTAAATAATTCTCAAGATTTTCTGGTTCACGTGTAGTGATATTGAACTCTTTAGTCATAGGCTTTAATTTGTGCATGGTGCTGACCTGATGCTGTGCAGGGACACTCACTGCATCCCTTCATTCAATTCACTCTAATTATCCCCAACTTCCTGGGGAGCCTGCTTAGAACTGGTCATGAATGTTTGTTATTAAGTATTAAGATATTAGACTACCCGGGTTACGTGTAACAAAGTAGTTTTTAGTCTGAATTTACATATAGATGATCAGTATAGGAAGCTGAAATGATATTTGTCATGAATTTATTTAATCAAATTCAAAATAATATATTGGAATAATAAAACATTTTGACAGTGACTTAAGCTCAGAGTTAAATGAAATGAGATTTAATGTTATTGTGTGAGTTCTTGTATGTCAATGTTGGTAATTTCAGTGTGTATTTTAGAGTGGTTATGGTATGTAAATTATCTTTGAAACAATCAGATTTGTGTGCATATTTCAGGATGATGGCAATTATTTTTGCTGGGAGCATCTGTTAATGCAGAATATTGCCTCTTCAGGTTCATGTGAAAATGGCGGACGAAGCTGTCTGTGTTGGCCCAGCTCCCACCAGCAAAAGCTACCTCAACATGGATGCCATCATGGAAGTCATTAAGAAAACTAGGGCCCAAGCTGTGAGTCTGAATGAGTCTATCTGCTGCAGCTGTTTCATATATAGAAAGCAGAAAAGCCAGAGTTTGTATTTTTTTTTAAAGGTGTGGGGGGGAAGTGATTGAATATGCTATTCCAGTTAGTTCATGTCACATGAGTTAAATGTGTCCGAAATCGCTACTGGAAATCAAAGGCTTTGTAGCATCTGGCAGCACTGGTTGCTGATCCTGCAGGTGGCTGCTGGATTCAGCTTTCACACCAGGGAGCAGCTTCAGTTCATTTCCAAATTTGCTGGGGGAAAAAAAATCCCAATTAGTTTTGAGCACTAACCCTTTATATGCCATAATGGCTTTTTTGAATGTTTTACAAAGTGTGTCTAAAAAGGCTTTTGCTTAAACTTAGTTTGAATCACTTTCTGAATTATATAAATGTTATTTGCAGGAAGGTAAGGTAAATGGTGCATCCCATAATTATTTTTGTTTCAGAATGTTTACAAAATGCACGTTAGCTTATATGTGTAAATATGGGCTATTCTGCCTTTCTCCCATCAAATTGGCCAGAGATTCAAAGCTTAACAGGAATTGGTTGGAAAAACTAATGTGTAGTCATGTTCACATGCCTAATGTCCTTTGTTCTGTCAGTGAAATAAATGTATTATTCAGAGCTACTGTACACAGAGCATTTATTAAAATTTGATGGGCGTATATGAGCAACGCTAATTACTCTGGAACAGTTTGGATCAGCGTTGTAATTTCTTTCAAAGATGATGTTTTGGTATAATGCTTTCAGGGGCCAAAAACTTTCCTATAAAGAAAAAAACCCGTTTCTTTCCCTCTGAGTTTCTGAGTTGTTTTCCCAGTTGTTTAGGCCCTTTAAAGATGGGAATAAAATGGCTTATACTTTGTCTATCAGAGTATATTAGATAAGAACCTTATGTGAATTGGAAAAGTAAAATGAAAACTTTCCCACCCTCCTCTCAAGTAATAATGCTGGGTGTATATTGGGGTGTGAATAGCAAACTAGGCACATAAGGATGCATGACTTAGAGTAATGAGACAGTAAACTGTGTTCTGCAGCAAGGGTCGCTAGAGGTAGGAGGCTTATGACTGTGGACTTTAAGACCACTCTTGTGATCAGTGCTAGAAATATTTTGGGGTGAGGCATACTTTATAGTGGTTACTGAGAAGAGCGTGGATGAGCATATCTGTGGAAGTCTGCAATGAGATAAATGTGGCAAAATGAAATTAAAAAGAGCAGAAGGGAAAACACCGAAGGGAGTGTGCCCACTGCTCTGCAAACAGCACCTTTCTCCCTAGTCAAGTAAGGAATGTTTATTTCAGAAATGGCAGTTCAACCAGTGAGTCTTTACACTGACTTAGGACAGATAAATCAGTGTGTTAAGATGGTTTCTTAAGGCATTCAACTAATTTAAATGCCTAGTGGTCTACTTCACCTTACCCAGTGTCTAAAAAGGTGCTAGCAAACTTGGTGCCTGGCTTCAGAACTCAATCAGCTTGATTTTTTTTTTTTTTTTCCCCCCCAAGGTACACCCAGGATATGGATTTCTTTCAGAAAACAAAGAATTTGCTAGACGTTTGGTAAGTTATTTTTGTTTGCTTGGCTGTGAGTGATGCACAGTGGCATGTATTCATTCCAAGGTATCTGAGGAGTCAAGATACCAATTCAAGGCACATCTAAAAGATACATTAAGATAGGAGACTTTAGTATGTTTTCTGTGCATGTGGGTTTCTTGCATTTTGAAGGTTTAATTGCAGCCTGTGTTTTCTTTTGGGGAGGTGCCTGTTTGTAAGAACTTTACCAAGGGTATAAGAACCTGTTGGCGTTTTCACTTGTGCCTGTACTGTTTATGAGGCTGATCTGTAAAAGTGGGTCATTGAAATTATCTAGGTTAAAAGTATCTGTTTTTAAGTGATCATTTTGGTGATTCATAGCACAGCTGGTGAACAGCTGTATCAGCAGCCCTGAGAAGGTGCTGAACTGCACTTTCAGGATGGGAATAGAAAGCTGTTTAAAAACTGGCGTCTCTGCTGGAGGACGTGTATTGTGGAGCTGTATTCTCTGAAAGGACCAAAGAGAGTCAAGAGGGTGCTGTTTTCACTTCATGACTGAATTTATAGAAATTATTATTTACAACCTCTTTACTTCAGTAGGGTTTTTGTATATCACAGAAACTCATATATGGCCTTTTTACTGATTTTATTATTTTCCAAAAACTTTCATGCAGCTGCTTATAAATTTGAGCAGCACTAGGAGAAAGTTACATGCACAATGTTTGAGCAAAATCCCGAGTGGGTGCTGTATGTGTAGTCACTGCAGGTCATGTGTTATTGTCTACTGGTTTCACTGAGAATAAGGACAAGCACGTATTAATTGAAATTTCCACTAAAAAGCTGTTGCAGCTACCAACTTTGTTACGGAGTAAATGAATCATATAGCTGAAAAAGCATCTTGTTCTACAGGCAGTAAGATAAATTTGTTGCTGGTTTTGAGAGTAATTTACACCTTTTTGATTCAGGGTAAAACCACAGATCAGGAATGCGATTCTATAAAATGTTAGCTGTTTTGTTCTTAGCATTTGTGGAATAGCTGTTGTTTCCACATATCTTCCATGACTATGTCCCTTTTGGCTTGAGTTCTAATTGTAGTATAGACCGTTACTATTTAGTTGGTTGTTTGGTATTAGAGAATACAACTTGCTCGTCAAGGACATTATTTGGGAATGAAATCTCAAATTTTTATACTTCTCAGTTGCTGTGCTTTTTTTAAAAGCCCCCACATAAAAACAAGTGGAGGTTCTGTGTGATGCTGAACGCATCCTGCTAGTTGCTGAGTGGTGGTGATGTTAAAGTTTAAAGGAATTCTCAACACTTGGTGTTTGCCAGGATTTACCAAATCTGGGGTAATCTCTTGCATGTTATTTTCATGCAGTTTAGCAACTTTCTATCACTGTTCTGCTTTATGTACCAGAGCCTCTTCTTAGAGGGAAGATTCCTGGGTTAATTTATAACAAACTGTTTTCCTACTGGATTGGACCAGCAGGATAACTGGCTTTAGGTGGCAGTTCCTGTGGTTTTTTTTTAATAATAAATTAATGAAACAGAAGTGCTTGCTCATGCTATTTTGCTGTATATTTTGCTGCCAAAGTTTGAAATTTGATAGTTACTACTCTACACTGGGTGCATTTCCTAGTAATCTGATTATTATTTGGTGATGCAAATTACAATATTGATGACATGACAATCTGGAACACTTTTTTGGGCAGGATTAAGCAGAAATGAAAGAAGTACAAACATTCCTGTAGATCCCCTCTCCCTTCCTATTTCTTGTCTTTTCACTCCAATCCTTGGAACTGTGAATTCCTGAAATAATGTGGTGACTAGAAACATTTTCAAGTTTGGGTTGGTACTACAGTCTCAAAATAGCTTTTAATTATGTTTCAGAAACCTGGTGTGTTCTGTTCTCTAAAAATGTAATAAAACAAGGTAGTTCTCCTTTGCTTTCTGAAATGCACTATTTAAAGTCTCAATTAAGATATAATCATGCTTCCCTTCATGTCAGTGGCTCTAGAATATCAAACCCCTAGTGAGAATTGGTGAAACGATCTGTCTTTTTATCACTGAGGGCTGCTTATATTTTTTTCAAGACACCCTGAGTAATATATTTAGGAGGAAAGCTTGCCTGCTGTTTCTTCTCTTTACTAAAGCCTGTAACAAATGTTACAAAACTGTTGTGAAGTTGCCGAAGATGTGTTCTTGTTCTGTTTTCTTTCTCCCTATCCCTTTCTTTGCACATATACTATTTTGTTCTTTTGTGCTAAAAGTAGTGATGAAACTTGTGAAACCTGGGCTTATTTCCTGGTGTGCATCTGTACTTTTAAAACAAACTACCTAGATTTGGAAGCCGAGAAATACCCTAAACTTTCTAAACTTGCCAGTCTGTCTGTAAGAGCGGTAATGAGCTCAAAGCAAAGCTTTGTCTTCAATTAACACATGGAGGGTCAGTTCACATGTAATCCCACTGTGCGTGATTTGAACAAAAGCATGTCTTTTTGTTCATTATTGCCTAAATGATTCATGGAATAGCACACAGCTATAGACAGTCCTTGTGAAGGATTTGATGGATACATTTAGAGTATTGAAAATTACTAGTCTTTATTTTTTCTAATTTATAAACTTAATTTTGTTCTCTTTTAGAATGGGGGAGAGCACAAGTAAATGATCTGTTGTTTCCAAAACAAAATTTCCAAAAAGCAATCAGTTGGTGAATATCTGGCATGTTGTTCATTGTGATCCAGTAAAAAAGTTGGTGCATTCAGTCCCTTCATGTGTATCTATTCTGGTTGCTCTTGATGTCTGACAGAAAAGAGATCCATGGCATTTACATCAAGTCTGTCAAAGATTTCCTAAACCCTAAGGTCAGCTTCTTAAAGATTGATATTGTAATACAAAATCTTTTGAAAAACTTTTAAGGCAATGCTGATAACATTAGTTATTATGTAGAATAACAAAACGTGGGTTTGGGCGAGTGAGTGTAGCTCCTTAGAATCTTACTTTGCATTCTAATTTTAATTCAGAAATTTGAGCTATCCAACTTGGAACTTCTGCAGTGCTTTATAAAAATGATCTGTACATTGAAGTTGTAAAATTCAGTGCATAACTTGTTACTTGTAGTTTATGCAAATATATTTGCCTGTAAGCAGTTTGCTTCCTTCAAGGAATAATTGCTTAATATTCGGTATTGACATAAATCCAAAGGCGCAGTTGAAAGCTATTGCTACATTAAAAAAAAATTGCCAATATCTCTTGCTGGCTGCCATGCAGAGCTGCAAGAACAATTTGTTCCTTCATGTTTTAGAAGAATTTGCTAGTGATCTCTGTATTTAGGTTAGCTTGCTTAATGTTTCCGATTATATAAAATTAATGCAGACCCTTTCCGAGAAGCTCTATCACCACTATTGTCTGCAGCAGGCCTTTGAAATTTGGCTCAGGGGAAGCCCTGAGACTAAGATGAGCCTTTTGGTTGGCCTGTCATTGAAAGATAGACTTTTCTGAAATTGCCATTTTCCTTTCCTTGCTTGCAAACCTCCAGGGCAGCTTTTGCAGTGTGGGGGGGTCTCTTCACATGTCGAATACTTAGGGATTAGCCCATGGTCCCAGTGACTCTTTATTTCCTTCCTTCTTTACCTGGGTGAAGAAGGGAATGGGGGAGAAAAGAGTGACAGAAAGCAAGCGTGCAACTGGGTTGCACAGTCATTATTGCAGAGTCAGCACTACTTCCTGTGGTCTAGCTGATGTTAGCAGCAAGTAGGAGTCTTACTCCTGTAGTTGAAGTTATGAATGTTCTTGCTTCCTGATAATGGTTAGAAGCTTAAACCTTGGTGCATGGTGACTTGCTGTTGCAGTTGCTCATAATGGGATTGGTTTTCCCCTTTTTAATTAAAAACACAAATGAACTTTCCCTTCCCCCTCTGCCATAAAAGTCCCTTGGGAAGCTACTGTTAAAAAAAAAAAAAATCAGCTAAATGAACGCTATTCCTTTGCAAAGTCTAGTATGAAAAATACCAGTTTGCAGGATTTATATTGTCAGTGTATTTTGGTCTCTTGTACATATGTGTATGATAGAGTTCCTGCTTTCATAGGTGGTGCATTGTGGTGTATTTTCCCCAAGAAACCTATGGAATTTGTGCATAAATCTCAAAGTGATAAGAATTAAGGTTACAAATTCAACCTTGTCTGGAATATTCTTTTGAATGCAGCCTCGACAATACTATCCTGATGCTCTGTTTCTTGATGCAGAAAAAGCCAGCTACTACCCTCTGCCAAAATCCCCTTCTTGCATTAGAAGCCATAAACACGGTGGGACAAAAGGATTCAATTTTGGAATAAGATACGGACCTGTTTGGAGTTCCTAGTGGAACCTGTGTTTATACACCTTTTGTGCCCTTTTAGCGACTACTGTTCGGCATGACTAAGGGGAGAACAAAGCAGGCAGCGCTATTTCTCTTTACCTTTGAAGCTAGATTAACATTCTTGGTGGAATTAAAAAAGCCCAACAATGCATTGTCTGAAATAAATGGGCAAACAATGTATATGGAAATGGTTGATCACATGTTTGTAAATGGCTGTTAAGTTTGAGATGGAAAAGGTAAAACAAAGAGCAACATATGTCATCTTCTGTAAGGGGACACGTCTGACCTGTGAAGAACTTTGTGCAGGTGGATCCATAGCCCTATGCACAGCTAATTATTGGATTGTCACCTTTTAAAATGTAAACTCTTAATGGCAGCAGCGTTTCCTTACAATTGTTGTGCATGGCTTTGTTATTTGTAAGCAAATTGTGAAGTTCCTTTATCATGATTCAATTGACGTTACATTTTTGAGAAGCATTTGGTATGATTCTCATGCTGTTTTCACATGCATTGCCTTTCTACGTGGCAATTCACGTGTCTGGTTAGCATTTGTGCTTTCCAAATTGCAAAGTGGTCATTGAAAAAAGGCAGCTTTGGAAGCTTGGTGTCAAGAAGCTGCTTACGGCAGAGATTGTATCCTTCAAGGAGTGGGGCAGACAGAGCTGTTAATGTGGGTTTCTTACTGTCCTGCAATGCATAGTATGTCATTGCCTACCACAGCAGCCTGTGGTGACTTAAGGTGCTTTGTCTGATGGAGACTGGAGATTTTTGTCCCTCCTCGGCGATAAAGGTTAGGCAATGTACTTGTCTAGGTGAACAAGTCACCAGTTTGTGCCCCAGAAAAGCTCTGCCTGTGAGCCTGTTATGCTGATGGATGACTACTTACTGTTCTGAGGCAGAATGCTTCTGAATGTTACTTATATTCTTGTATTTAATCCTGAGTAAACTTTTTTCATAGAAAAAAGTCTAAACCATCTGCAGTATCATGTTGTGTAAAATCTGTGGGAGGGACAAATAGTGCATGTATTAAATCATGGGCAGTATTTGTCAGGCATTAGTAGTCCTCTGCTAGTGCATGTGAGCTAGAAAAATGAAATTGAGTCATCTGAACTATCTGCTTAGATGCTTCCTAGTGCGAAATTAGGAAGACTATTACTCCTTTACTGTAGAAAACTTCATAGACCTTTGCTAAAAGCATATGATGGCTTACGTTGTGTCATCAATGTCCCATTTAAGATTGCCTATGCTACAGAACAAATTGATACAAATTCTACTCTATTGCAACTTCCAAATCTTTATCTTGAGGAACTGTTGTATATAGCTAGAGTACTTTTTTTCAAGTGCAGGCTTATGTCTAAACTTAAAAAAACCCCACAAAACCAACAAAAAACCCAAACCAAAACCCCAAGTCTCAGGGTACATTTCCACAAGACCTGTGGATATATGTGTGTATAACCTATATGCATGTATTTAAAGATGCAGGGTGGTGTTTTGCCAAAGATCTGTGTGATTTGTGACAAAAATGCTCTCCTTCCTTTTGAGCCTTTTGCCTAAACTTTATAATGTTATTGTGTTTTTTTTCTTGATCTCCTTATTAAGCAACTTCCTCTGACATGGCAGTCTTGACCTGTTTGTGTTTGTTTTTCACTTAGAGTAAGCCCTTATTTTTAACTTGTGTTTTTTAAAGCTACATATTATCTTAAAGTGGCTTAGGTTGAAAGCTTTAACATGTGCAACTGTTCTTAGAAAAAACACAAACACAAACCATCTTGATTTAAATAGTAATGTTTGGCAACTTGAGACTCTCAGTGGATGAACTGTGGGCTTGCATGACTTCTGGAATGATTTAATGCTGTGCATGTGATTAAAGAATACATTAGAGTGATTTTTGCTTATCTGGACTATCATAAGTCATTTAATATTTCCCATGAGATGCCTTTCAACAGCAGCACTTTGGCATGCTTATTAGGGTGTGTGGTTCTGCAGATGAATGGATTTGTGGAATCCTGATTTGTAAAAATTCATTATTTCTTGACATGCAATGTCACTGCAATAGCACTTATTTCCAAGCTTACAGGAATCCTTCACGTTGCTTCTGAAATGCTTTGTTGTGTCTTCTCTCTTCCACTGTTGCTGCGTCTGGTTGTGAGAATAAAAACTTCTTGCTCTGTTTCCACAAATGCAACTATATTAACAACTGTATATACCTGTGGTTTTCCTCCTTGCAATAACAGAAGGCTTGCAAGTGTTAATGCTATGAAATTCTCTTTTTATGTAGGTAACATTGTTTCCTTTCACTTTCTGCCTTTTTATTCTACTATTGATTTGCAGTGATGCAGGGAAGCTTGTCTAGTTATGGCAAACTCTGTCCATTCTGAGCTAAGGTGATTTGTTAATTTGTCCTATTCTAGTATAATTGATGTAAGCTAGTGTGGTAACCTTGCAAATGTAATGTCCTTCTCTGTTTCTAAATCAGTTTTAAATATCCCATTGAAATCAATGGAGTTGGATTAGACCTGAACAGTTAAGAGATGATATGTCTTTGGAATAAGAACTCCTGTTGCCCTGTAGATTTTAATTTACTTTTGTGGCAAGGCAGATGAAGCTTCAGCTTAGAATTCAACAAAAACAATGCTTCCTTAATAATCACTTCTGTTTTCTGCCTACTTTTTAAGAAATAATGTACTTTATAGTCATGTATGATCTGTGTTCAGTAGTTTTACATTGCAGATTGAATACTTAAGGGTTTGTATATATTCTTCCTAAAATATGCATACCAAGAAAATTAATTCTGACTTTAAAGATGAATGCAACTTAGTGGTGGGATAGATTTTTTTTGTGTGTAGTACTACACAGTTGAAATATATCGAAGCAATGATGTGTGTGTGATAGAACCTTCTTCCCTCTCCCAATTATCACTATTTTATCCTCTAGTTCTCTTCTGTAGTTGAACACTAATTGCAGCAAGTTATGAACCAAAATCTGTCTGCTGAAGTTACTCTTTACTAGCCAAGAAAGATATCTTACAGCATACTCTATTTTCATACACAAGGACTTTTGTTATTGATAGTGATGTGTCACACGAGGAGGGATATGAATGTACTAAATGTCTTTCATCCTAAGGCTAAGAGGTAACTACTGTTGAGGGAAGGGAAAAAGTTTCTCTCTTTACTTGTAGAAGTGTGTTTAGCTTGAAGACGCTTATATGTTGCAATAAATGATACTATGTATTTGTGTCATCTTCTATTTTAGTGACTCTCTGAGAATGAAGATGCTCTGCTGAGTCTTCATGCCTAATTCATACCCTTCTTTAGTTGGCCTTCCTGGTTTGAGTTTTAGGGGAGTAACGTCTTCTACTTTTAGATCACATTCTGATACTTGACCCCAAATGGATCTACTGAGACCAGGAATGAGCTTTATGAAGGGAGGATCATGACTGGCAGCTCTTTCAAAGGCATGAGTGATTTCTACATTAGCTGTGGAAAAAGATGTTAGCTGAAAGGCTTTCGATTAACATGCTTCTAAAGATGACCTATTATCCTGGACTGGGCAGACTTTTTTTGTGGAGCTTTATTTTTCACAGTGTGTGCTTTGACTCTAATCTTACTTCAGGAAGTATTTTCTTGAAGTTAGTACTTAAGATGATGTTGAATTACTAGAACTTGATCTTAAAGTTCTATAAACTTAGAGTTTATTTTATGCTGCTGTTTGGTTCCTTTTATATTGTTGTATCTGTCTTGATTAAAACTTTTCTTATAGGCATTTAATACCTGTACAGTATGTTATGTTGCTAGTGTAAGGTAAAGTGCTCAAATATTCTGAATAGTTTCTACAGCAACAAGAATAACCTACTTGTTTGTTCAGTATACCACAGGGTTCAATTGTTTCAAAATTGCTTCCTGGGCAGGAGGCTGTTGTCTAGCCTCTTTGGGGTCATTGTTTTCTGGGATCTATGAGAACTGTGCCAGTTACCTCTGCATGTTGAGGCGATCACTGTTAATATGCCAGATATGGTTGGTTACTGAAGGTGCATTGAAACATGGGAAAAGTTCAATTTTATTTTTTTACTGTTGCGTAGATCCACCAGCTACAGCAACAGTGGAAGCTGTAAAGGATACAGCACAAGCTATATTCAGGCATGTCAGGGTTAAATAAGATTTTGCAGTATTTACTCTTTAATGTCACTTGGTAACTTCTTAGCCATTCAGTTAGTATCTTCGACTTTGTTACACTATCTTCAGGCTGGCTGTGTATTTTTACTCTATGGTTGTAGAATGTGTAATACAGTTGGACATGGTTTCTGCTTTAGATATCAAATACAATCTTTATTTCACAGAATGGTTGAGGTTGGAAGGGACCTCTGGAGGTCCTCTGGTCCAACCCGTCTGTTCAAGCAGGGCCACCCAGAGCTTCTTGCCAGGACTGTGTCCAGATGTTTTTTTAATATCTGCAAGGATGGAGAATCCAGAACCTCCCTTGCCAACCTAAGCCAGTGCTTGGCCACCCTCACAGTAAAAAAAAAAAAAGTGTTTCCTGATGTCCAGAGGGAACCTCCTGTGTTTCAGTTTGTGCCCATTGCCTCTGGTCCTGTCACTGGGCACCACTGAGCAGAGCCTGGCTGTGTCCTCTTTGCACCCTCCCTTCAGGTATTTGTATACGTTGATGAGATCCCCCTGAGCCTTCTCTTCTCCAGGCTGAACAGTCCCAGCTCTCTCAGCCTTTCCTCATAGGAGAGGTGCTCAAACAAACAAAAATCTGTGAATGCATACCAACATAAGCACTATTTGATGGTAATTTACCTGGTTTGTCAATTTTTGTCAATGAAAGCCTTTAGCCAGTGCAACAGGAATGATGACCTCCAGGCAAGAATAAGAATTTAATAGATTATTTGCAGCTGCCTAATTGTGTTTAGTGGTTTATTTTTGCAAATCTTTTAAATAGTTCCCTGGAACTTTAAAAGACTTCCTACTCATTATTATGAATGCATTTGCCTTTTCATTTTATCTTTAATTGTATTTGAAAGTTGGCTTACAAATAAGCTTGTCTATTTGCACAGCGTGTTTCATTCATTTCTATTTCAGACTGAATGATAGTGATCAATACTATTGATAACTTAGAGTACTAGGTTGACTGAACAATTCCTGCTAGAGGTGTTATGCATGTGTTTTTGGGGAAAACAGTTAAAATACTTGGCAGTTGGATTGTCTTCAACAATGAAGTTTTGAATTAACACAAATATTAAAACTGATTTCGTAAAGTTAGGTGATGTGTGTTGTGTCGAACCTAGCATCTACTGCTCGCTCGCTCCCTGAATGCCAACCCATGTGTTCAGCTCCTGAAGATCAGGTTACTAGCCTGTGGTCAGACTGCTGTTCTGACTGTGACCATGCTGGTTGAAGAGGTTACTGCTCCCAGTGGCTTGTTGCTGTCTGTTCCCATGAAGAAATATTGCCCTCCTTGGATGTGCTGGAATGACTGTATGTGTGGTCACTTTGTAGCCCTGTTCCCTTAAAATTATCTTTGTTTAAACACATCCCTCCCCCCTGCTCCCAACTCCCCTAGTAAAGTCTTTAAGCTAACACAGATGATTCTGGCAGAATCAAGTTAAGGAGTTTTTGCCTGACTTGAAATGGAGGCAGACTCAAAGGGATGGTAGCTTGGGAGTGGGGTATAGGGAGTAAGAGGAAAAATAAGCAACTGAAGTTGATAACCTTTTAACCTGTTTATAGCTGAATTAGTGTTTGACAGAAACCTTACTGAGAGGGATTTAGGTACTTAATTGAAGCTGATTTAGGTACCTAATTTAGGTTTTGAAAATCAGTTCTGTGTGGTGTCTGTTTATATGCTTATCAAACATGTTATGTAATAGAAACATTTCAAGAACTTAATTAACCAAATAATCTTAAATAATTTCCTTCATCCCCCAAAATACAAAGAGGGTGGGAGGAATGGTTTTCACCAAACATTGTGTCTCCCCCTTCTCCCGCATATAAGTTTACAGTTGCTTCTTGCAGTATTGCTAGTCTGAATTATTAAAAGCTTTGAAACTTGGAGCGACTGTATATTTAGTGGGGCTGTTATTGCACAGATGCTATCGAGGCAAAGGTGCTGTTTTCCCCAACCGTGCAGGCCACTACTGTTTGGAGAAGATTTTTCTCAGTATCTGCACCCCCCTGTGAGCATAATAGGACGGGAAAAGTTGCTACAAGTTGACTTCCTAACCTTGGGGCTTGTTGATAGCAAATCATGTTTTATTTGGTCACCTAAGATTTGACACCATTAATTTTGTAAACTTAGCAATATATGTATGTCAGGATGTGTGTATGATTTTTTTACTGACCTCTTGGACAGTTTCATGAAACTCAGATGAAAAATAAGACTGCTATCAGTGTGCACATATTCCTGATTGGACATTTCGCATCTTTGTCCATCTTCATAATTTTTACATCAGAATTGTGTAGGAAGCATACACCTGCTGAACAGTGTCTCACTGTTTACAGATTGGTTCTTTAATTGATACTAAATTATGGCTTTCAGTACACACAGGGTTAAGTGAAAAGGTTGCAGTAATATCTAGTGAGCTTTTTTCCTTTAATGTGCTCATTAGCAGTGGCAAGTCCAGGTTTTAGCACATGTCAGTAATTTACATTTCATTGCTGAGTGGCTGCCCTTGTTCAAGAGTTGTTTTTAAGCCTGATGAATATACTTGTGTTGGGAATAAACTGAGTAGAAGAATTGAAAGCCAAATACCCTGCCAGGCTTTTTAATGGGTGCTGAAGTTTCCAGTGGGTCACTGATTAGTAATGCATGGAGCAGCAGGAAAATGCAAAGATGATGTCTGGAAAGGTTACTTCAGGTAGGTTTTACAATCAAACCCTTCTCTCTTTGTAACTACCTTTATGGCCATTCTCCTCAAAATTCCTCTCTTAGCAGGCCTTCTCTTAATATGAGAATGTGGTACATTAGATAGACATCCCAACCAGGTTACTTAATCATTCGGAGGTAGCACAGGAAAGTAATACTTGTTCAGTGAGTCCTAGAAACAAATGATCTTACAGGCTGTGCAGTTTCCTGCTATCAGATTATGATGATAGGGATCTCTGTGAGTATCTGCTCTTGCCCTTTTTTCTTTCCTCTGCCTCATCTGATACTGACTTGGCTTGAAGATGTGTGTGGTTCACTGCTGTAATGGCAAATATATATGTGTTGGGATGCGGTAGGATTGTGGCTGGCAATTGAGATGCAATATAAAGGTTGCTAGCTTTTGGGGGAAAATTGATGCTTTCATGTGGCAACAGCTTAGTTTGGTAACAAAACCATATGATTAACTAAGTGTATTCTTGATGGAGTGATATTCTTGCTGTTTTCCAGGCTGCTCTGGCTATTTACAGAGCACTATGCAGAAACTTATACTGTGAAATTATACTTTCCTTTGTAGAGAGTCCTGCATATATTTTCTGTCCGAAAGGATAGGTATTGCTAAATTTACATATGTACGCAGACAGCTAAGCATTTTTATTCCAGATGCCCGTTAGGATCATACTGACATGTTCTTCAGAACTCTAGCAAAAGAGCGCTGGTGCTTACTCTTTCCCACTCTCTCTCTAAGGTATTGTGAACACTGTTTATATTCAAGCTACTTATTATACAGTTTGGGGATGGGGAATGCATTAAACATTTAGAATGGGGGAAAAACAGCAAAAGATATTCCAGAACATTCTTGTGAATAAAACCTGCCAGTTCATTGTGTAAGAACTTGTGAACCCTTTTATTAGCCTATCTGAACATTAGGTGCGTATATTTAAATGAGAATGTTTGCAGAAAGTAGAGTCATTTGAATATTTTTCACACGCTAGAAATATTTTCATAGATGCTTTGGTCAAATTTGGAATTGCTATTGTTAATTTGCAAAAGAGCTATTTCTTGGGTTGTCTGGGAAGAATGATAGTGCCTTTAGCACTGTGCTAACATGTAGAAGGAATCTGAAGTGGTAATTTAGAACCTCAGTTGATCAAGACTGTGACTAGACAACAACTAATAGTTTATGAGCTAACAGGTGGTGACATCCATAGATGTTCCTGGGAAGACAGTTTTTTGATTGAGATCTTTCTTGGCTCATAATAAAAAAATCTGGGGAAATGTATGTTGGTTTTTTTTTTTCCTTGGATAAACTTGTGTCAGATACTTGGCCTTGTGGTTAGGACACTTGCATGTTCTTTACTCTCTGAAAAAGTTGGAGATACTTATAGCTAGGCATGGAAAGAGGCAGATCAGCAGAAAAACAGTCAAGAGGATGCCTGAGTGGAGCTTGCGTGAGAGTGGGGAGAACATTTTACGCTTTAAACTTAGAATGTGGTGGGTTTTTTTTCCAGTGGCAACTTCATAAATATTTGCAGCCTTATGTCATAGTGTTAGGCTCTGGTTCTGAATGGCTCAAATAGGGAAGGAGTGAAGACTGCTTTCAGTCAAAACGTCATGCTGGTTAAGATTCCCTCTTGCAGATTTATGGAGGGGCAGGCTTCTGGGATGAGGGCTTAGTCTCTACTGAACAGGTCCTCTAGCTCTGACCTCCTGCTGCCTGGCTGAATGTGCTTCCTGATGGCTAACTAAACAAATGGTGGCTACTGTGTGTGCTGCTGCCCTTGTCATCTAAGTAAGATTAAGTTGTACTCTAAGGTATTGTCTTACTGTATGTAGTTGTGTGCAGGGTTGTGCAGTTCTTAAAGGCAGGTAAACTGTGTGCTTTCTGGATCTTGTGGCCTTTTGGTGCTTTGATCCTTTTTTTGGTTGAGCAAGAGTTGTGGTTTGTAGCTACCTGCATGCTATCTGGTAGGAATGGCGCTTAACTGTGAGTGCTAGGACAAAGCTGTTACTGCGCCAAAGGTAGGTCTGAGTAGATTAATGATTCTTTGATCTTTGAGGTCAGGGTCTGACCTCAACATGTAAAAGGTGTTCCTACAGGTTGGTTGGTTGGTTTGTTTTTTTGGGGGGGAGGGGGGAAGAGGGAGTTGTTTGTTCTCTTAGTCTAAATTTTGAATTGGCTTTTTATGGAGTGAGAGACAGACTCTTGTCAGCCAATATGGTGTAGTCCATAACCATATCTGTCTTCAGGGAGATTTTTGGTAGCCGGTATCTAGTGAATTTGACACCCATGCAGCCCATACTGCAATGTTCAAAGGATACTTCTCAAGTTGCTCAATTTAAGTAATAGGTATTGTGACATAGTGGTACATTAATTTTTGTGCCCCAAAACTTGATTTTAAAATTTTTAGTCTTAAGGAGGACAGTGAGTATACATGAGTTTCTGCATCCTTTAGGAAGCCAGAGAATAACATCTGTAAGGGATACTGCAATCTCTTATTTCATTTTTGTGCATATTTTTATTCCTCTTGCAGAAAGAACATGTTATTTTGAGGTGGTACCCAACTGAAACACTTGAATTTTGTAAGACTATTACTTTTATTCATGGATTCTGTTTTAATAATCTAGATAAATAATTCCCATAGCAGCCCTATTGCATAACTGTGACTTCTTTTGGCAAATGACTGACTGTCTTTGCAGTGGGCTACCCAAATACTGTATAAGCTTTTGCATGAACAAAAGCTGAAAGTGTATGTATGTCTGTATATGTAGAACATGCTTCTTGGCACAAAAGGGCTGCTCAGGAATCCAGTGTGTAAATTTGCTTTTCAAAGGCAGGCAGCAGGTGTGCTGCAGAGTGGTGCTTCCACCTATTCCACCCAGAGAAGTTCAGCTTAATTTGCTCTGGCTGGAATTTGAAAGAATAAGTTCCCTGCCCAGATTTTTGGGCAAGGCAGCTTGCTGGCGAGCTGTGCTTAATCTTATGGTATTAAATTCAAAGCCACCACACTAAAATAACATCAGGCTTTTTAAAAGCAGGTTACCCAAAGGATAGAAATGCCCAAATGAAGATTGCTTTCATTTGGGTCTCGTGTGTGTTGGGTGTGTGTAGGCAGTGTCAGTTTTACATTATGTAGTTGCTTTGTTTTTTCCATGGGACTCTTGCCTTACTTGGAGGCTCAGTATTTCTTTTTGTTCACTCTTCAGTGTTTGGCTTCAGAAAATATTTAAGCCTTGCATTGGGCACATGTATATTTAATTTAGCTGGGAAACTTTGTTCACTTCTAGCAGATTTGTAAATTTTATACATGTTAATGCATGTCTTCTCAAAACATGTTGCTGATCTTTATCCCCTCCTGCTCAGCTCATGTCCTGCTAGTTCTTTGCATGTGCTATTCCTTTCTTGTCTTTCTGTGTTCAAGAATGTCTTGGCTTTTTCATCTAGAAGGCATAGGAAGCTCAGGAGGTAAGTGGCCTTGTTATTTCCAGCTGCAAGGAGCAATTTCAGGTAGTCCTGTTTGCCAGGATCCTGTGCCCAGTGGGTGGAACGTGCTCTGGTTGTAATGAGTTTTCATAGTGCCTGACAGCTAGACTCTCCAAAATTCCCTAGAAGGTTGTGCAAATTGAGGGTTTTTGTGGCTTATGAACTGAAATATGGGTAACTTTTTCATGAGAATGGTAAAGGCATTATTTATGATATATCATGCTTACCATGATATAGTATGTCTTCCGTTCTGATTTCAGAGTTGTTGATTCGAGTCCTCCAGCTTCTGTATGAAACTCCTTTTCGCCTCATCTTAAATAACAATTCAAACAGTATTATAGCTGTTCTTTGTCTTAATTTTGTTCACTGAAAGTTCTAGCCTCTTACAGATGCTTAGAGAAATTCTTGTGCAAGAAATGCTTGGACTGTAAGACTTGAGTCCAATGAGATTTAGAATTTGACAAAAGTATATTCAAGTAACAATGTTTACAAAGAGTGGCACGAAAGGGCACTCTGAGTTCTGCTATCATATAGGCTAGCTCTGCCTCTCCACTATACCTATATCAAAAAGTGAATATGATAAGAAATGAATGTTTTATCTACAAGATTTTGTTTTACTTCAGATGTTAATATTAGGTTGTGTAGTAGATTATAGTTGTACTTTTTTTTTTTACAACAGCTTTTTGTATTTAGTTACTTCCAACTATACAAAATGCTTTTCTAGTCATTTCAGTGCTTGATAACTTCAGGGTTCATTGCCCCTGTACATTTTTCAAATTATTAGCTTCCTAATGCATACAGCTTTAATTTACCCCCTACTGATATCCTTAAATGGGTTTTCAAGAATTTTGAAAGTGGACTACTATAGTTGTATTTCAGTGTTGGTCCTGACTGACATAGAATTTCTTAAGTAGCCTCGACAATTAAAGGGATGGGAGGTTCAAACAGCTCCTATGGCAAGAAGCTAAAGATTCTCTTGAAAATAAATTTGTATTTGGTTTCCTAGAGTGTTTTTGCTCTCCTTGTTTCTGGTGATTTGCCTGTTGCTTTTGTGAGTGCTTTTACTCTCAAACATAACTTAAATGTGTTAAGTGCTGTATCTGTTCTTCTAATGTCAAATAGTTAATGCTAAAACATTTGCTTTTGTTTAAAAAATAAAAGAAAAAATCTGGCGTGCTGCATACCTCACAGCACAAAAAAAAAAATCCATTAGGGACAGCTTAAAGAATTGAGTACAGATACTGTATCCATGGAAGTGGTGTTACTGCATACTTGCTTATTATGTTTTGAATATAATTCAGGCTATTGTTTTAGCTCCAAGTGCCAGAAAACTACAGAACTATTTTTCTTTGAATTTACAATTTGAGTTTTCCTTTACAGCCTAAAATTCAAGTAGTAAGGATAAAATATCTGCAGTATGTTCATGTGTGAGCTGAAGTCTACACCACTTTGAATTGTTTAGCATTCTGCCACATTTCTGTGGAAAAAGTATTATTCATAAGGACTTCAACACCAGGCATTCTTCTTCTTGCAGTTAAACCCAAATGTTATCTTCCCCTCTCCCCCTTGAGTCTGTGTTCTGTTTTTTTTTCCCCACTTTCTGACTACTGTATGATTTAGGAGAAATACACAAATCTGTTTTCATAGGTGATGTTCCACAGAACTGGAGACTAGGAAATTTGTGGCCAAAATTTAAAACCAGGTAAAGAGTAGAAGAGTAGAAAAAAATAAAAACAAACACCCCCCCCAAGTCTCACCCCCCACCCCCCCACCCCCCCCCAAGTTCTTGTCTGTGTATTAAGATTCCAGTCCAGCTAACTTCTGTAAAGTCTGCATTATCATTCAGTGCAGGAATGGATTCCTCTTGAATGTGTGACTCCATGAATGAAGTATTTGTAGTGCCAGGTATTCTCAATGTCATGTAATTGCACATCAGTCTTGATACACAATACTATAAAAATGCAGTCATCGCAACTGCATCTAAAAAGTAGTGAAAGAAAACAGAACCTTTTTGAATGATAAAATATTATTTCCTTTTAAGGAGTTTCTAGGGTAACGTGTTTGTATCTTGCTCTAACAGAGCAAGATCTGATGATTGGATTCCATTCTAGGAATGACAAACCTTCCTAAAATATCTGGGCAGAAAGGCTACTACAGGGTTAAGTTAGAGGAGTTGAAATGGAGATGGAACTTGGCAATAGAAAAAGCTAGATAATAATTAGATTTCAGCACAGATAAATAAAACTTCGTAGCCTGTGTTCTGGTGATAGTTGAATCCATTGTTAAAATGAGTGAAGTAAAATAATTAATGTTACTATTAAGAGTTTAAATTTAACTTTGATTGTTTACTTTCCTATTTGATTATAAGATGTGTTTTGATCTTGTCTTCCCATAAATGAGAAGATAGCTGGCATTTGGCCATTGTTACTGTCTTACAGCCTGAAGTTTCACATGCATGTTGGACCATATTCTGAAGATTACAGTCAAAACTACCATTTTAATGTAGTAACTTTATGTTAATGATGCCAAAACTGAGATTGATCAGGCACGTGTACAATTGCAAACCACAGAAACCTGAACCTGAGTCTTAAAATTGTCACAAAGCTCTGGGATGGTGACTTTGACGTGGACTTTAGAGCAGTTATTTTTAAAGAATGGAAAATATATGGAGATATTCTTCAGTAGGCAGGAAAGGAAATGCTGTTAGGCATTAAGCAGTTGGTATGTCTTGTTGCTTTTTTGAATTGCATACTTTAAAGGAATTCAGCATTCAGCTACATTATCTGCATAGTAATAGCCAACAATGGAGACACTTCCTTAAAACAAGGATCCAGTGTGATCTTCAGGGGGTTTTGAAACTCTGCTCAAATGTGTCATGGTGATTAAAAAAAAAGTCTGAGCTGTTTGTATACTGTAACTTTCCATTACTAAGGCAGCTGACGTTTCCTGGATAATAGTGTTGTTTCTGTACAATACTTAAGTTCTGTACAATTCTGTTCAATAGTTAAGTTCTGTACAATAGTTCTGTACAATAGTTTCTGTACAATAGCTGGATAATAGTGTTGTTTCTGTACAATAGTACATGTCGTTTTTAAAACTTAAACTGGCTATTAGAAAGTATGTGTGGAGATCCATATACTCCTCTGTGGATTACAAAGGCATATCGTATGTACAAATGATATATGTATTCAGACCGAGAAAAATGTTTAATATATTAAGCATTGTCAAATTAATTTTTCTTCAGAGATTGAAACCATGGGTTCCAGATTTACTGTAGAATTGGAGCTCCATATGAGTGAGTATAATGGAAGCTGTCCTTTCACCAATGTGTTCATTTTGTTCATGAAAAGGTGTGATAAATGGACCGATGAGAGAATCCTCATAAGACAGCAAAAGTGTAAAATACCTACAAAAATATGTATGCTTACATAAACTGGTTGAGATACAATACATTGGAAGAAGAACTTGAGTTCTATAGGGTGAATGTAGTTCTAATTTTGTAAACAGCAAGAACTCTTGTATGAACCATTCATACATCTGCAATGAAGAGATTTGCTATTTGGACAAAGATTGCTATACGTGTTTTCTGATGTAATGCTGAAGAATAAATAGCAGTGAAAACATAGTCCTGGAACTGAACAAAAATTTGCCTGAAAGAGCAAAGATAGAAACAACTAGATTGTAACATCAATCACATTTTTGACTGTTCAACACTTAAATGACACTCCCATTTTTTTATTTTAAGTGTTAATAGTGGATGTTGCAGAGTATAGTAAATTTAACTGTATTACAGTATCACTAATGTCTGTTGACTTTATCTGTATTAGTGCAGAATCCAAAGAACCTAATTATGCTCACTAAAATCCCCATTGTGCTAGATGTTATATGCACATGTGTAATGAAAAGCTGGTTTATGCCTTTTTCCCTTACTTCCAATTCTGTTAGCATCTGAAGGAAAATAAAAAGGAGTAAGCTAAAAATAAACAGGGAAGAAAAACCTGGGGCTCTAAATGGGGAAACCTTAATGCCTGCACCCACAAAAAAATCTCAACCCCCACCATTCTTGGAGAATGCAAGCAGTCCTTGTGGCCAGGCAAAGCAGTGTATTCAAAGATATGGGCATTTGTCTCCTCTTTTCTAAGAGGAGAAATGCAAGCAGTCCTTGTGGCCAGGCAAAGCAGTGTATTCAAAGATATGGGCATTTGTCTCCTCTTTTCTAAATTACCTGTCAAGCTTCTCCAATGGGAAGAGTCTTGAGCACTTCATTTATAGTAATTTTGCAGCAGAAACCTTGTTTAAAATGTGAGCAACAAAGGGCAAGAACTTTCTAACTTTAAATAGTTAAATATTTACAATGCAATATAAGCTTAAGAGACGACTTAATGTAGCTTTTATTTTGTTTTCTTAAAGGGTAAGCTCTTCATATTAATTCATAAAAACCTACAGGATTAGGGAGCTGGTATCTGGAGAGGGCATAGTTGTCTGGGAAAGAGTGACAGTATTGGTCCTGGTTTCTGTATTTTTTGGAACTTCCCTTTCTTATACATAATATTTTTGAATTCTTTTGGAATATATTTATATTCAGAGTGAAAAAGATTATTTATTCCAGACATGAGTTAATGAGTTCCTTATTTTTATATTTCTTTCCTGTACTGAAAATCTTGGTAACTGAGATCTTCGCTTATTCTTCCAAAATTGTCCATCTTAAGCACCAGCTCTAATTCATAAGCTGTTTTCTGTATGTGAGTATCTTCTGTCAGATTAGCTCATTTTTTTGCATAGCTGATATCTCTAGCTTTCTTGTCAGTACTCATTTAGTTTTGATTTTTGTTTTTGAATTTCTAATTTGTTGGAGAGATAATGAGTGTCAATTTTACACACAGAGGCTAATAAATACACTCTTCAGATTGTGTTTTTGTTCAAAAATATACACAGACTGAAATTTTGGCATGGGGAAGGAATAAATTTAACTTGGCTCTGAGCAGTTAATGAAATCCTGTATTAGGATAATGTAGAGAGATCATCATGGCACCATATTTAAAATAACCAAGTATTTCCCACTAGAAGTGGTGATTCTTACTTGTTTTAAAACTTTGCCAAGCTAATCCTTTACATTCAGAATATCATGCTTACTTTGCATCCGTTCGAGCATTTTGTACGTCAAATTTCAGTGAAGATTCAGGTAGTGCTTTAAGTATTAAGCTTGGGGAAGGAGTTCTGCTGATACAGAAATATTTTTCAGCAATAGCTCTGAAGCTTGTCAAAATATCTAATTTGGAGCAGGTCCCTCCTGCCTTTCGCTTGATGAAAGGCATCCTTGTTTGGGAACTGGGAAAAGATCTTTCTTTTAACAAGTGGTTAACAGTCAATGTTAATCATTCTGATATTTCAATGATGGGACTAATTACTTTTTAGGAGGATGATATGGAGCTTGCATGGCAAATTCCTTTCTGTTCTAGCCTTTCCTCCTCCTGGGGCTCCAGAGTGAATGTTTCAAGTCTTGCTGTAGCTCATGCTGCCAGCGGTACCTGGGTTGCTCCTGCAAAGCAAGGAATGGGAGCCATAATACCCTCTTCAGCCTTGTGGGTATTTGTGCAAAGGTGCAGTTTCACAATCTCCATAAGCTAAAGTTTTCCTTCTGTTGCAAGGAGATCTTGGCCCTGGTCATGTGTTCCTGCCATCTCCCATGTGCTGGGACTACTATTTATGTAGTCATCTAGAGCAAGCTTAAAAGTAAGCCAGAAAGAGAAGTTAGTGCAAGCACCAGCAAAATGCAATGGACTAGGTGTGAAAAATGAAAAGCCTAGAGGTCAGGACCCCACTCTTGCGGTGGAATGTGCACTAGATCGACTTAGTTATCATGGTACAGCACTTCCAGCCATTGGCAATTAAATTTCCTATTCGTTCCCTCTTTGGCTGAGCCCATCAGATCAAGCCTCTTGCTGCTACCTGTTATATTGTTAGCAGGTGACAACAAGGATTTTGAAGGGACTCTGAGACTGTAAAATCGGGCTTTCAGGAGTTAGAGCATGTTGGGGTTAGAGTTGCTCTGGCATCCTGCGTTTGTTCCCTGTGTGCATTTGTGCTGTGATGTAGTCCTCAGTTACTAATGTCGTGGTCTCTCCTTGTCTCATTGCCTCTCTTCTTGGGTGCAGGAGGTAGCTGGTGAGTGAGGTGGCAGATTCTGAAAAGGTGTGTTTAAGGCAATTTGTCTCAATCCGGGATGTGTCTGTTACAGATGTCCTATACAATGCTGATGGGTATGTAAAAGCAGGATAAGAAACTTTTTCGATGTATTTGATGCTCCAGATAGATTAAGTTATGAAGTCACTTTCTTTAAATGTAGCCTTTTGTATATACCCATTTTTGCTTTTTCATTGCTAATCTCTGAGTATATTCTGCCTTTAAGGATTTTTTACCTATAGCTTTAGGAGAACACCATCTAGTTGCACATAGTTTTCAGCATCCAATTCATGAGTGAAAATCCAGTTTGCTAAGAATTTCCAAGTAATTCTAGCCTGGCAGATAAATTAGAGGTTGGACTTCTGGAATTTCTGCATTTCACCATTCTCATATAACTTAACTGAAATAATAAAACAGAAAAAGTTTTCCAGTGTGCTGTTGTCTTATTTACCATCTTAAGCACTCCTGAGACATCAGTTTGCATTAAAAAAAAAAAAAAAAAAAGATAGTTGATTAGTTTCTGCTTACCCAAGTCTCCCCCCCCCCCCCCCCCCCCCCGCTATTTCTGTGGGGACCTTTGAAGAGAAAGAAATGTCAACTTTTCAGAAAGTTTGCCATCATTTAATAGGCTGATCTCCTCTGCAGGCTACAATTTTGAAATTTAGGCAATCCTGCAACTGTTTAAGTATGCTTAATTTCAAGCACGTGCTTATTTATAGGATCCAGATTTGTTTGTCTAATTACTTTATCGCACAAGTGAAGCCAGACTGTCCAACTCTCAGGCCCATCTGTTGGGAGGGGGAGGGAGGAATTTGATTGTGTATGTTCCAAAAAGCTGTTCCATCCTTAGCCACCATCTGAAATGTATCGTTTGGATCCAGAGGTGGTGGTATTTAGGAATACGTGGTAGATATTTTTGTCATAGTACATTATCCTGAGCTCAGAGTGGTTGTGGTTCATAGGGAGCAGGGCCACAAGGAAATCTCACGGATTGCTTCGTTATAAGTGCCTATAAATTCTCTAGCACTATGTATACATATTATTGACTTGTTTTATTTATGACACTAAGGTAGAGGTTGTTATCCCAAAGCTGTAGCATTGTAAGTGTTGTAATACTGCTATTCCATCACATTTTGTTCAATAGATTTAAATATCCCCAGTTCCACTGTTATTTCCTCACACTAGCCAAGAAGTATAATATACACGTACTTTTAAAATAGTTTGAAACTTTTATAATATTTAGTGGTGTTTATGATCACATGTAGTTATTTGTTTTTATTTTTAAACTGAAGGCAAAGGGCCAAACCTGCTTGTTTGATTCATGTAAGAATATGTGAGAGTAAGAACAGGGTTTGGTGGAAAATCCAAATTTGTATATACAAGTCTCATTACTTAAAGATAATAAAATTAGGAGTAATATTTTTCTGTTAAGTTTGGCTACAAAAGCACCTGAGCCTCTCTTCTTAATTTTATTTGAACATCCACATTTAAGAGGACAATGCCATCACACATATCTCTGCCCATAATATCTAATGTAAACTTAATGTAAGTTGAGTATAAATAGAAACTGGAGGGAGAGCTCTGTAAGTACCAAAGACTGTTGACTTTTAGAACATACAGAAAAAACTCAGAATTTTCTTAGAACACTTTCCAAAGGGGGGGGAAAAAAAATCAATGAATTTTTCATTTGCTTAAATGCAGTGTATTGGACTTCTCTCAGCAGGCAGCTGTAAGAACTAGTTATCTTTCATGACATGGTAATTAGTCCACAGTTTTCTCCAAGGAACTGTGTGTAAGATTTAAATAAGAACATCTTCTATTAGTAATACTATTACATGCATCCTTTTACAAATAAATGCTGAAGGAGATAAGACAGTAGTGCTTAACAGAATTCTGTGAAGTGGTATCTTTTACTATGGCTGTGTTGTCTGACGTTGTTATCCCATATGTACACTAGTGCTTGCTCAACTGATGAGGGCATCACAGAAATACTATTTTACCATCCTCCCTCCCTCAGACTGTAGCTGCTTCTCCCAAGTGCTTCCATACCAGTGCTGGTGTAGGGAGTTCCCTCTTGTCCCTGCTTGCCCCCAGCTGTGTCTTCCCAGCCCTGTGCTGCATCCTGTGGTGGCCTCCTAACATAATTGGATGAGCTTGTCTTTCAGAGATGGGAACCCTTGGATGGGATTTTTTTGTTTTAAAACAATTATTTCATTGGTCTAATGGGTATCACTTTTGTCTTGCAAAACTAAAGGAACAGCACACTTCAGTACACAGGTAGAAATAAATGGCTAGACAGCAGCACCACGAGTTATTAGAGAAGAAAGATCAGTATGATCAGGTGCTACTTTCTCTTAAAGAAATAGATGCTGTGAGATTCAGTAGAAAGATCCATATCCCTTTATCTCAGGCAATCTAAGAAGGTCTTGTTTTGTTTTTTAACAACAAGGATTGTGCCAAGTTCTCTATACTGTTGGTTGCTGTAATCCTCTTCACCTGGCCAGAGATAATAATCTTCCTGATTGTTCTTCACTTAGGGGTATAGAGTAGATGAGTTTGGAAGGGATCTCCGGAGACCTAGGCCCTCTCTCAAAGCAGGATCAACTGCAACAGGTTGCTTAGGGCCATGTTCAGCTGGGTTTGGGATATCTTCAGGGATGGAGACTCTACAGCCTCTCTGGGCTACCCATTCCTGTGTTTGACCACCTTCTTCCAGTATCTCTTGCCATTATAGATTGCAGCCACCTCCTGTGTCAGTCATCTCATCACCACTGCCATGGCAGTACCTCTGTAACCCCCAGTTCTTGCCTGTTAGTGACTCTCTGCCACAGGCATCTCTGGCCACAAATGTAATTTTCAGTCATCCTGCCCCGTTCATCCTGCCTATACCTTTTCTGCACACTTTCCCCTATGTACCCCATTATATGTCTGGTGATAGCGTATTTGTTGACAGTTGTCACTACTGCTACTGTCCCTTCTAGGGACTGTCACTCAAAATCCTCTAAGCACCCCATGCGTCTTGAGCTGTTTTTAGCTGATATGGTGCCCAAACTGATGGCTGCGCAGCTGCATGGATGCTGCTTGCAGTGCAAGAGGCAGGGGGAATTGAGACCTGGGTGGGGGTACTGTCTTTTTGGGTCATTACTCTGCATCAGTTTACTGTGACCTATGGGACAGCATCCTGTCCTTGGGGTTTTATAATGGCTTTAATCTTGAACAACTGTTGCCCCAGTCCTATCCTTCCTTTACTTGTGTGGTGGGGTTTTTTTTGGTGTGGGGTTTTTTTTTTTTTAGTAACTGCAGGGTCAGTATACGCTGGCTTTGATAGAAGACAGTATGTTGGTTCAGTGAATTAAACCTGGTTTGGGGGGAAAAGCAAACTAAACCACAAACCAACCTAAACAAATGTGTGCATGTGTGCACATGCACTTTTTTGTTGCTGATATGATTGATTTACTGCTTGTTTAGCTCTTAACTAATGTTTATTAATGTCACTGACAGATTGATATTTATTTTTGAATAAATATGCCTATTTACCATATGATGTTGTTTTTTGAATGTCAGAAATTAAATCTAGTGCTGTTTAATGGCTCTCTTCTTGTGGGAAAATAACTCCAGTTTACTAACAAGATGCAGATGCTTCCAGTTTTCTGAAGTGAACTCACTGCTCTGCATCTTGTAGTGTAGTTTCTGGCATCTTTATAAACTGTCTGAAGGTCTTCAAAACAGTCTTTATCAAATGTTTGAGGATGGCTACGTCTACTGAAGAAATACCACTTTGTCTTGATATCAGCAATGGCAGCTATTTTGCAGGAAGTAAATTAGTAGTCTTTATGTGAAGACAGGGAGGATCCTAAACTACACCAACCAGCTGGGAAAAAGGAGCTGTAGGTGGATAGGATGGAGTTATCGATATTAGAATTTGCTCAGGGCAGTGGGCTTAACAGCCTTGTTTTTATGAAGTGTGTTACTTATTCAGGGTCTTTGTCTTTTACAGTGATTGAGAAATGACACTTTTCAACGTAGTTGTGTGCTTTGCTCAACTCTGTTCCTCAGTATGCAGAGTGGTTATTAGGAAGATGATTCTAGGGTCATTTATTTTCCTGGCTATCAATACCAGTGTTCCTGATGCTTAATTCATCAGTAAATTCAGAGTGGTGTGAGCTTGGACAGTCATCTTAAGTCTTAATTTGATTTCTGAATTCAGTACAGTAATTCCAAGTGCTTTATTCACTCAAAACAAATTAAAAATACCATGTAGGTTGAATCCTAATTTTAAAAAATATTGTCAGTTAGGAGTTCTACTACTCTTGAAGAATAAATTGTACTTAATTGTATTCTGAAATAAAGTAGCTTAATAGTGGTGTTTGGCTATCTGACTGTGGCTCGATTTTATTCTTTAATTGATAAGATGAAGCACTATGTAGCACATCAAGCAAGGAATCTTTCTTACCTTACTAACATGTTCAGGACAGTGTTGTGCAACACTGGCACATTACATTTTAAACTAAGAGTTTGTATTAATAATTAAACAAATGCTACTTTTACATCAGGCAAAATCTGGTGTGGTCATGCAACTGATAGAACTTTTTTGTGCTGCATGAAAAATGAAATGGTCTTCATGAGGCTAGATGATTGGGAAGACTAAGATTACACTTGTTAGTGTTTGCCATTTCCTTTGTGCATACCTGATTTCTTCTCTTTATCTTCGTGTAATCAGCAGCTATATCCATTTCCAGGATCTAATTGAACGTAATGAAGAAAGAGGTTGGGCTGTTAAGCTTCCACATTCTCTGCTCTTTGTGCTGCTCATGGTGCTAAAAAGAGATGAGTTAACATAAACCTGAGTAGGCTGTTTAACCTTCTTTCTCTTCTGGAAATGTAGATGCAATAACATTTGCAGCTGAAAAGGCTCATTCGCAGTTTCTAATGTTTAAGGATGCAAATGAAGCATTTTGTCTTTTCTGTCGCCTGGAGGTGTTAAGCAAGGAAACAGAAAGAGGTTTCTAGGATTAGTTCCACAGATTTCTTTTATCATGTAAAAATCAAGGGTGGTTTCAATGGCATGAAGTGAAGAAAAGCAATATGGAAACCATCCAGGGAAAATTCTTAAGTTTGTTTCTCCCTAAATTTCTGGGTATTCACTACTACTGATATAGTGGGATACTCAAACTTTTTGCAACACAGCAGGGCTAAGTTGCTGTGCCTGTGAGTTGGGTGGTGTGTGTGTGGGGAGTGTTTTGCAAGTGACAAAGCAATTCCTCATTGACAGTGGCATGTCATACAGACTACTGTATGTTTAAATTTTATAGTTTGTAGTTAAGAAATGCTTCTAAAAACTTGGATAACTGAATATTGCATTTGGGTTCTGGACAAAGACATAAAATAATATGTAGACAATCTAAAGCTTTAAACTGTTTAAGTTAAATTATCAAGTAAAACTTCAGCTTGATGATCAGATCTAAAGTGAAAACTTGTAAGTATAGAGCCCCAGAGGTACTTTTTGTTCTTTTCACAGTGTCTTGTAGCTTTGAATCCTTGCAAAAAGCTTCTTCTGTGCTTCTTTTCACTTGCAAAGATACGACCTGGAAGCTGACTACCATTTTTTTTTCCACTTAGAAGTATAATATACACTATGAAATGTTTGGTTAATGAAATGTTTTTGTAATTTTAAAATGCAGAATTAAATCAGTGCAAGCACATTTACCCTTTGTACATATACTCTATGATAGTATGAGTTCACAACTTGTATTTTGTTAAGGAAGACGTCTACAGATTAGTCTGATTCTTACAGAATCAGACTTGGCTTTGTAAACTTCCCACTTCTGTGGAATTAAAGAGGAGATGACTTTAAAGTTTATTTAAAGGCTATTTTCTATGCAGCATTTGTGCTTAAGGTGATGCTGACTATCTAGATTTATTCTGGCTGCTCCCTGGTGTTTATGCAGGAGGTCACACACCTTTTCTGAGAGGTGTGCACTTTTTTGGGGCAGTGGAGTGAAGTAGCCTTAGATTGTATTTATACTAGTTCAGCAACTGTGCCTTTTGTTTAAGTTGAGCTTTAGAGTAGTCTAACGGATTGGTTTCTCTCTTCCCACCCCCAAATATTTGAATATACATATACTACATTTTGAAAAACATGAATATGCCTATCTCTCTATATACAATATATAGATATATGCTGTTCCTGCATTCTATTCCTAGCCTGCTTTAGAGAAGGCATATTTGGGGCTTGGATAAGTCCTGTTTTCATTTGGTCCTTCAGAAGTTTGTCTGGTCATACTGGTGGAACTTAAATATAGTACAAGATTTTCTGGTAACTGATTAATGTATTTTCATAGTTTTGCTTAGTTTAAACTATACTTTGGAGACCAGTGTGAATGGATCCACGCCAGGATTAAATAAATCAGATATATTTCTTAGAATAATGGCTTAAAGGGAATTTATTAACGCATGCCCCTCCTCGTGCCAGAGGTTAAACATGGAAACTGGCATCTGTGTTGGTTTATTTCCAAGTAAATTAGTGTATTCTGGTTTTCAGTTTTTTAGTATTGCTGCCCAGCAATCATCTTTTTTCTTACTTAAGGCAGTGGTTGTGAAAATGCTTTGGTGTTCTGTAATTTCAGTTTCAAGAAGTGAGACACACTTCTTGCAGCTGTGTTCAATTTCAAGTAAGGCTTTTTCATTCTGCTAGTTTTTGCCTTTCTAAATTTTCCCTTTCTAAAGAAATACTTCCAATGTATCACTTTCTCTAACAGTACATACTCCTATTTGAGACAGTGAGTACAGATATTTAAAATGGCCCGGTATAGTGTCACAGGTGGTGACATAGCTTGTGTGGTGGGTTTGGCTTCTAAAATGCAGTGTGTTTTGGAGCCAAGTAACAGTAAGTTTTTATTTCGAAGTAGAACTTGGAACAAGCAATGAGGTCTGGCAGGCTGAGCAGCACAGTTCTTCACCACCACCTCGTCCCTCTAGCAAGCTGCATCGGGCACTGTCACTTTCCCAATCACCAATTAACCTTTTACTTCCCAGGCTAGTTGCTATCACTGTCTACCTGCCTGCTGCTTATGCAACTCAAGGTGATTGTAATACTCCACCTCCTTCCCAAACCCTCAAACAAAACAAAAGTCAGACCTCCAGAAAGAACTACAGTAGCCAAAGGCAGGTGTAGTCAGAGAAAAGTAGGATGCTTACAGCCCTTCCCTCTGTAGCATATTTATCCATCTGCTTATAGCACATACTGTATTCACTTAAGAGGTGCTATGTTTTTCTGTTGTAAGTCTGTACAGAAGGCTGTAGTTTGCTTTTCTTCAGCATGGCTCTTAAACATGTTCTAATGAAGGATGCTACTGTATCTGTAAGTGTTATCTTTTCTCGTGTGTGTATATACATATAAATGTGTGCGTATTCTGAAGATCTTTTGGCCTCAAAAGTTCTGCTTATTTAATTCTAAACAAGATTGGATAAACTCTTGTTCACTGAACTGCTGGAGAGTTACTACTTTTGGTGATCCATGACAATACCTATGCATGTTGCTGTTTCAGGCCTTTTCCAGCTTAAAATAAGTCTGTGTGGAATGAAATTCTCTATTTTGTTAATACTAAATTTACAGGTTGATGCCTGGGCAGATCGTTGGCCACTCCTGTATATGTTCTTTTCCTGAGCCTTCAGGATAGCAGCAATGGGGTCCAGTTTTTTGGAGCTGATAGGTTGTTTCTGTACATCTAGCAGAAAGCTTCGGGGCATTCTTTCACCACCTCCACATCTGTTGTAGAGCATTTTACAAGTTCAGTATATCCTAGGTTATTGAGTAGATGCTTCTTATGATATATTCTTGTAGTATATTTCTTAGGGGGATTGCTTCCCAGTGTTGAATGGACAGTTCCTGTATTGCGAGGTGGTCTGTTAAGTCCCCACCTCTTTCAACAGATGTCAGTGTGCCTGTTGTTTGGGTTTTTTTTTTTTTTTTTTGTTAGGACTCCTGAATCTTGTCTGTCTTTAGATGTTTCATCTGGCCACTTCAACTGGATTTTTCTGTTCTGCTTGGTTATTTTCTAGGTTGTTTAAACCTCTGTTGGACCTTCCTTTTGCTGCCAGCTCTGCTTCTCAGCCCTGCTTCTCAGCCCTGCATTTAGCCTGAGTAACTTAGAGGCTTTTGAGCCTAGCTAGCTATTACAGTGATCTGTGAGCTGTGCTGCTCATCTGCTCTGCTTTGTACGTGGCTGCAGGCAGCTGCATGTACAGGTCTGTTTCCTTCTGGTGAGCTATGAGTCCCTGCTGTAGGTGGGAGAACCATATTTGTGGAAGATTCCAATTTTTCTGGAACTCTGATACTGTTTATGATTACCAGACTACTTCTGCCCCTTCCCTTCCCCATTGGATCTGCCTCCTTGACTGGCTGTGTGTCAAGAGGGCAGAAAAATTAAGGCAGTTTTTCTTCAGGACAACAGTGAAATTTAATGGAAACCTTTTCCAGATTTTCCTGTGAAGAAGACTTGAGGGTTGGGACAAAACCAGACCTATCATAACAGTTTCTACTGGAGTTCTTACCTGTGGACCTTCCTTCATAATCTCATTCACCCATAAGTTCTTGAGTAAGTATGGTAAGTTGTTACCACACTTGCTGATCTTGCTGTTACCTCACTGCAACAGAATCTTGCTTCTGCTTCTCTTCTGCCCCTAAGTTGTTCCACTACTTGACAGCATGTGTCAAAGAGCTGATTCAAGCAGTGGTTTTGGTGCTTCAAACTTCAGCCATTCTGTGATTAAAACAGTGCTCCTCAGAGAAGCAACAACATGCTTTATTTTAAAACAAACCTTAAAACAGAAATGCAGAATCGAACACAAAAGCAGGCTGATATGGCAGCATGCAGTCCCCCCCTGCACACCTGAGAGTTGAGGATGTGCCTTCCCCCAAAAGAAGGTTCTTGTTCCCAGTTGCATGCTCCAGCAGCTTATGTGGTTCTTCCTCCAATGCCCGTTAAGCTTCTCTGTTTAGCTAATTTTAACTCACGAAAGCAATGGAAAACGCTTCTCCCAAAACAAGTAGGCCGTTGTCTGCAACGTTGGTCAGTTAGGTGAACTGAGGAGTGCCAGAGCCTGCCCTAGAGAAGGGGGATAGATAGGACTGTGGGAAGGGACGTGCAGGAGAGGAAGGAGAGAGAATGGGGGAAAGGCAACTATGTTGGCTCAGTTGCTTCTCTGGTCGCTCCTGACAGACTGCAGGCTCTGAACCCACCCAGCCAGTGCTGCTGGAATTAAGCCCTTTTCTCCTGAGTGAATTACTGTTACTGTCTTCCAATAAGTAGCACCTTGAGTTTGGGTAATCTTGAAGACATCATATGTAAGTCTGAGTTTGAGAACATATGATCTGATGGCTGTATACAACAGATAGTTGGCTTCTCCTGTAAATTTCATAAGCTTGTTTAAAGTCAGCTCTGTGTTTAGATAGGAAAGTTTATTTTCAATATGAGAGAGCAGCTACAATTGCTCCTGAGATTGCTCCATCCTCTCAGCCATTTCTTCCTCAGAGATGGGAAACATTTTCCTACAACTAACCATTTCAGGTACCAGGGAACGAACAAGCACAAAGCCTGTGTTATTGCATTGCTTCTGTGTGGTAAGATAATTATAGGGGCTCTTGCACCTGGAAGCAGCTGGGCACTTGGAGTGTGTTTT
Organism: Mycteria americana; assembly: GCF_035582795.1. NCBI lineage: Eukaryota > Metazoa > Chordata > Aves > Ciconiiformes > Ciconiidae > Mycteria > Mycteria americana. The sequence continues at coordinate 162,519,424 of NC_134365.1, read as the reverse complement.
GCCACATCAGTGTGGTGTGAGTGGAAGAATTCCCTCACCAAATGATCCTGAAAGAGAAAACACAAGATTCTTGATAGCTGTGTTTTTTATATGGCATACCTTCTTGTTGGTTGGAGCTGCTCATGTTAAGCTGGTGTTATGTGCAGATTCAAATATCTTGGCTCGAATGAGGACACCAAAAAGCATGTTTAATGGCCCATAACTAACATGGTAAAAGACAGAGGAAAAGTTTTAATATCACTTGTTTTGTCTAAAGCTGGGTTGGAACTGTTCAGTTATTTCCTGTGGTGCTGAGAGGCCTGGCAGTGAGTTGGCTGCTTTGCCACATATTCATAAGCCCACAGAAGAGTATATGTTGCCAAGGGAGCTAGTGTGTATGAAAGTTTATTATACAGTTTTCCCTCTTTCATGCTTTCTGACCTTAGTTCTGCTTATGCTGTCACTGAGGCTGAATCCATTACTGACTGTATAATACAGTAATTGTGAATCTCTGCATTCATAATTTCCAGGAGGCGATGCAAAGGAGTCTCCTCTTCCTAGGATCAGTCTCTTCGGTTACCTCAGGTCCACAAGAGTTTGTCAGACAGACAGGCCCTTTTCAAACATTGGGAGGATGGCGATTTATGTTAGCATAGGCCCGTTTGGCCCACTCTGTACCCAGAGCAGTCAGACATGGTTGACAGACTGCGAAAGTCACATACAGCTCAGCCACAGACTTCCCAAATGGATTTTCCAAATCTTGCCTTTGCTTGTCCTACTTTGACATTCTTTAATTTTTGCTGTATTTGGGGTCCTGCGTTCTCTGAGGGGGTAGAATAAGGCTTTTTTCTGGCTTAAGGAAAAAAAAAAAAGGCAAGAGAGAATGAACTGCTTGTGATTCTTAAGGCACTACAATTAAACCAACTATTGCTGCTCTCAAAAACTCAGGGGTGTTGGGGAAAACTTTTCGATACATACTTCTTATTCAAAGAAAGAACTAACTTTCTTAGCATGGAATGTATTCTGAAATTGTTCTTTAATAAAATATTCCTTATTGTTTGTCTGTACCTTTGACCATGTGAAGTAGAGCACTGATACACAGGTATCACAGGTATGTTTCTAAAGAAAATGCTGGTGCATGTTTATGGTGAAACTTGATATGTTCCCTGCAGCTAGATAATTAGTCTTCAAGGCTGGAGTACACTGCTGAATGTGTGGAGGAGTGTAAGAACTTTTGGAAGAACTTGTTTGATACGCAGTGTGTAAGCTTGTGCATGTACAGCAGAGGTTCCAGTGCTTGCTGCTCCACTGGCAAATCTGTGTGTGGACAGACTGTCATCAGGCACTGGAAGTTTTTCTTGCACAGTGGCACCACTTCTGTGTGTTTCATAAACTAAGGATGCTAATGGATGAGAGCTGATAAATCTGTGTGGGAGATGAAGATGTTACTGCCACATTCTTTCTTATGGTCTATTTTTGGTATTTTCAGTATCAGGCACTAGAGTTTTGAACAGGTCATTTAGTACATTATGTGAGTATTGGCAATGAAGAAGCTGGGGCACTTTTCTGGTGATGAGCTGACAAGCTTCGGCAGAGGGCTCAAGCAGGCATCTTTGAGTGATGGGGTCTTAAATTATCGTAGCAAGGCTTGTGAGAGTTTTTCCAGTAGTGCCTTAAGCTGACAAAGTCTTTTTTTTATGAGCTTAGCTAAATTTAGTTGCAAGTCATGTCAGAGTACATGCACCTTTTCCTATATAAGAGATGGTTTGACATACTGGCTGGAAACCAGTGGATCCCCCTTGGTTTGTTAACTTATTTTTGATTTAAGGATGTTGCAGCATGCAGAGTGATGTGGTTTCAGGTATCTTGTGATATCACATTGAGTTAAACTATTTTGTTTCAGATTTTGTTGCTGGGAAATAACTGGCTATGACGACTACCTCAATTGACTGACCATATAAGAGACTAGCTGGTGGTACTAAACTGCTGCTTGTTCACAATTAAAGAGCAGTTCTGTGTAAGATACAAAGGTTCAAAGCAGTTAAAGCCAAGAGGTGCATGTGTAGACAAGTGCAGTTTGTAAATTCTGGACATTAAAAGTATACATTTAAAAAGTATACATTAAAAAAAAAAAAGAGACAAAGATATAGGTTGCACCCGGTGATACTTGGGTTAGAGTAATGTGAATCTGCTGCACATAATCTAGTACTTAATTTTTAGTAAGTATTGGTTGTATCCATGTAGAATATTACAGCTCTACAAGATTCACTTAACAAACATACTGGATGCAGCAGATTCATTTCTTGAAATGGCCTGGGGTGTTCTTTCTCAGGTGGTTCATCAGTCTCTCCTGAATGGTGCTGTCCTCTTCTTAACCAACTACCTGCTTGGACAGGAGCAGGGAATGAACTGGGCACTTCGAAAGTCCATGCTACAAGGCAGTGAGAAGAGACAGTAAGTAAAGCAACATGTCCTCTATGTGCCTTTTACTGGAAGGCAAAAGTTTTGGACCCACTATCTTGATGACCTCTGGATATCCCATGTTTTTGATGGTAGACTTTGGGAAGAGAGTGGGGAGAGGAAACAATATATGGTGAAGTTGGAAGTGGCATTGACCAGGATGCAAATGCCAATGTTATGGCAGAAACTGTAGAAACAAAGTATTTCCAGGTTAGGAGTGATACAAGAGGGACAGCATAATCTCCAGTTGCCAAGTATGTAAGTGAACCTTTTCCACAAAGCTTTTTGAGATTGGAATACAGTCTGATGACAGAAGGAAACTTTGCCCTACTCCAGGTATATGCAGGCACCTGTTTAAAACTCTCTTGTTAAGAGGGAATGAAGTATCAGTTTTCAGGTTGTAATCTGCTGTTGTTTCTGAAATGGTCAGCTCCAAACTTTGTGTCACTGATTTCAAACATCAACTCCTTGCTTTTTGTTTCCCTTCTCCTTTAAAAAGTGAATTTCTTTGGTGTTCAGATCCTTTGGTGCTATAATATTAATCAATCTGAACCCTCGTGTTGGCCTTCCTATCCCTTCCTCCCTCCTATTGCGGTCTTCCCAACTTTGTGTTTGTAAGACAGCTATTCATCAAATCAATATTACTGAGTTGCTGAGCTAATATGCCTACTGTAGTAAAGAAGAGAGGTGGGCTGAGATAAAAACCCAGATGGTTCGTTGTGAGTTGAAGCTAACAAGCCTTTGATGTAGCTAAACTGATGCCCTGCGTTTGGTTTGGGTGTCTTTGCACTGAGCTTCCTAGTGTGTTTGTAATACTTGTCTGGTCTTTTCTCTGTTATCTGTAGCACCCTGTTAGCTAGGATGATAGGAATTTGTCTACGCGGAGCTTCTGCTATTACACTCTTCTTGCTAGGAAGATGCTGACAGTGAAAACAGTGACTCTCAAGCATGTTGGGAGCTCTCAGCTCTTATAAGATCATGAATAGGGGGACATTGTTCCCCAACTTAAAAACCATATTTTTGCTATGTCTGTTCTGTGGTTGTGTACTGCCATCACATAAACACACAAAGCTTCAGCAAATTACTTTTTATTGTTAGTGTCCGTAACTATCCGGCAACCCTAACATATGCAGCACAAGTGTATGTCAGAAAGACAAAATATTAAGACACAAATTCTGATATAAGAAATTGAATGTTTGCCATTGGTATTAAGTAAACTCCCCATTGGCTGGAACAAGGTGTTTTTAAGCATTTTACAGATGTCTTAGAATTGGGCAAAAAAAATTTCAATGAAACAGTTGGAAAAAATTGTGCAAGGCTAGTATGCTTATTCTTTGGATGTTTTTTTTTCCTATGGTACAAAAGATGTTAAGTTGCCTGAAACATGCACGCACTCACTGATGCATCAGTAACTTTCAGTGAAACAGTTCTGATAGAATTGCCTTTAGCTCTGTGTAGTACTGACCCTGGAGAGGTTTGAAAAAATGTCTGTGTACTTGATCACTGAAGTCTGTTGCTGGCATAGAGAAACAGGAGGGGGGAAAATGCAATTCAGTGTTCTACCTACATATTAAAGTATTAAAGCAGAAGTATTAAAGTATTTTGTTAACCTCTTTCCACATTAGTATTGGAAAAGAGAGTTGCCTGAAAGAAATGGGGAAACATTATTTCAGTTATTACCTTATTTTCAAGATCTTTAAATACGTTGAGTAAGAGACTGCACTTTCATTTTGATGTTTCATCAACGTTTGGTTTTAGGAATGCATAATGGCATTTTCAACTGCATTACAGTTTAGCTAGCATATCTTTGTAAATCACTTGCGGCTATTTCAATGGTGAGTTAACTAGCCTCTGTTTTCTCAAGGGATATTTCTAACTTTCAGGCTGGAGTACTTCCACTTTCAGCTATTTTTCTTTGGCCTGGCTTTGATTTATACAAATGCTAATTATAGGGGCTTTGAGTCTGTGTGTATATGTAGTTTCACAAGGTCATACACGTTTTTAATGAACTGGCTGAAATGTTGCTTATGTATTGCTAGATTGTTACATAAACAGATCACTATGTCTTCTGAATGTTGTTTTATTAACCGGTTTAAAAAAAAAAAAAATTAATAGCAATACCTGTGAAAGATGATTTTTAGTTTCACCTTCTAAAGTTATATCTTCATTGTCTTTGCAGGCGTCGGAAGGTGTCACCTTCATCGGACCTGACACACATGCTATTCAAGCTATGGGAGACAAGATTGAAAGCAAATTGTTAGCCAAGAATGCAAAGGTCAACACGATCCCTGGCTTTGATGGAGTAGTCAAGGTGAGAAATCATTTAATTACTGTCTGCCCACTGTAGGAACAGTGTCTAAATCAAAGTACACCTATTGAAGGTCTGATGCAGAATGTAATTATAATTTCAACTTCTTTTTTAATAAGATGTAATTAAAAATGGGGTACAGATTTTTACTAGCAAGAAAGCTTTGGAGAAGAAGAGAAAGTCCTTCATAATAAATAATGTATTAAAGACTGCTTCTGTGGAGTCTCTAAAAATGTATTGCTTTAAATTTAACATGAAAGCAGGTAAATGTGTTAAATATCAGGTTAAATATCTGCACATGTCTTTACATTTTCTCAGGTCTTTACTTCTTGTTGGCCAAGATCTTGACAGCTCTAAGTTAACAATGAAGTTTGTTACACTGTATGAAGTTTCCATTTTAGGGTTCTGTGCTGATAGTGTAGAATTCTATGTGTTGCAAAACTCGGGGTGAGGATGGGGGGAAGTTGGTGGCTCTTTGTCCAAATCCGCAGCTAGTGTTCTTCCTGGGGTTTTTATACATTGTCTGTGTTAAGGTAGGTAAATAAGCTTTTTTTCCTTTAAAACCTTTGTTGTATATGCCTAAAACTTTGGTGTATTATAAAATGCTGACCTCCTGGCCTGAAATTTTTTGTTTCACATGTCAAGTTAGATTCTTGTTTTCAAATAAAATTTGAGTAAAACTTTGAGTTGCAGGAAAAAGTGAAAAGTTTGTTTCAACAACACTTTAATGTAGTTGAAGGAGAAAGCTTTTCAGGTTTTATTTATGACGATTGATATTGACCTCTGATCATCATAAATCTTATTTACATGATGAAATAGGAAATGTCAAGATAATTGGGAACAACTGAATATATTGATGGAATGCAGACTGTATTTTAAGGAGCAACATATACCAAGGCAATGGTGTTCAGCATCATGTCAGCTAAGTTGGTTTTTAAACTCTCTTAGGAGGAAAGAAAACCAAACCCAATTAAATGAGAAAGGTGAACAGAGTGCAAAGGGGCTAAGCCTCCACAAATTTATCTGTTCTGATGAGGATGCCTGGAGAACTTGGCTAGTGAGAGAGAACGATAAAATCATGAAATTAGCTGAGGTCAAAATGCACAAGAGAATTCTTCAATACTTGTGATGGAAATGCCTGGTGTGTGTAATGCCTGGCAGTGGGATATGCTGCAACAGCTAAAAGTGCAAAGAATTGTTTCTCTTCTGGAGGGTTCCATATGAGTGTTAGGCTGGCATTTGTGGCAATGCTGATGTCTGGCAGTGATAAGTTGAAGGCAGCATTCCTTCAGGTTTTTGTTGCATATTTTAGCAGTCCCTGTGTATGTGGTCCTTTAGCACTCATGAGATTTAACAGCAGTCAAGCTATTGTGCATAAGATCCTCTGTTTTGTCTGATATCCTGTGTAGTCTTCTAGAAATCCTGAAAATAACTTGTAGGAAAACATCTGATTAGGAGATAACTTTGAATAAATCATCTAAACCCCACAAAACTTTTTCTCATGCAGAATCAAATACTCAAAATGCTGGTTTTATCACTGTATCGAGTTAAAATTTAGGTAAGGGTCTGTTATTCTGCTAATATAAAGAAACAAACCTGGCAAAGTAGGATAGTGGTTAATGAACAGATAGCAATATAACTAGTGAAAATGAGCTACTTACCTGTATGCATTTGTTTGAGACCTTTAATTGCACTGTTTTTTGACAGTTGTCTGAAGTTCCTGAAACAAAATGAAAGAACATAAGTGATCTGGTTGGCAATTGGCTATATGCAATGATAGTCTTAACACCAAATGAAGTGGAATGTAGGATTGAGTTGACACCTCCAATCCTCAGCTATTGAAAGGAACTATGCAGTAGTTGCTTAATCCTGAAGTGTCCATATCATATCAATTTCACATACCTCGGCCTTGCAGTAGTTCTGATTATCTGAAGACCGTTGATGAAAAAGAACATGAGATTAAAAAGAAAACCCTGCAGTGTACCCACCAAATGAGGAAAAGGAGAGTCCACAGACATTGCCAGTGTTGTAGTTTCCATCAGAAAGGGGAGATGAAAATTTTAGGTTAACCGGTGCTTTGGTGACCAGTTGTAGGAAATAGAACTTCTGATAATTGATATTCTCATCCTTGCTGTGGATGTAAATATGTCTGTCCTCTGATCTTCTTCCTGTGATCGTGTGTCTTTTGCTCAGATGAATACCCGGGTAACTAGGTCATACAGGATGCCTGATCTTTGATTAGAGCTTGATGTACTATTTGGCCAATTCAGACTAAGATGGGAAGGGCAAAGCTGTGTGATACCAGGTACAGTCAGAAAAGCAACACACAAGGAACCAGAGACTGTATAGGATTTCTGCCATTCTGTGGGAGACCTGTTTTGGTCATAGAGTTATAAAGCTTTCAAAATCTTTGAGGGCTCTTTTTCTTGAGAAATAAAATTTTGAAAGGTCCTAGGAAGGATTTAAGTGTCTGCTCGATACTTGAGTTGATTAGAGGTGGCTTCATCTTTATAGTGCAGTCTAAGAAAGCTGGAAGAAAACTGCATTCATGCTTCTGACAATGCCAGGAGTTAAGAAAGATCAGTAGCACCTATTCTTTGTGAATGAATAGTTAAAGCGAACATAAAGTAACAAGTTCTCGTGCTTCATTATTCAACTCAGGACTGCACTGAAAATCTCTGTTACTTGAAGAGTTGTCTTTATCCAGCACTTGTTAAATAGTGCTGCAGATGCATAGGTCCTTCATGAACAAAGGGTAAGTTTTTTTCCTTCCTCTTATTTATGTTGCTTAGCACTTACGCATAGTAGACACTGGAGTTGCTAAGCTTTTGTAATAACATCTTGGAGAAGTTGCATGCAGAAAAATTCCCAGTGAGTAGAAATTAAATTAGGAATTTAAGAGAAGGAAGCGCTTCAACAGTATACTTAAGGACCTGGAAGGACTGAAGAGACGTTTTAAAAGATGTTTAAAAGACGTTTGGATGAGGTGCTTAGGGACATGGTATAGTGGTGGTCTTGGTAGTGTTAGGTTTATGGTTGGACTTGATGATCTTAAAGGTCTTTTCCAACCTATACGATTCTGTGAAGAGGAGGATGCTTGGCATAACAGACACAACTAACTATTCCCATCTAGGCAAATGCTGTAGCAAATATGAAACTGAGAATGGAAGGATGTGGAGTGAGAGTGGAGAGGGTAGTTTGACAAAGAGTAATTTTCTTCTCATCCCTGGTTCAGTTTCTTAGTTGGCTGGGGCAAGGGTTATCCAGTCTACACGTGTAAGGAACCCGAGTCTGGTGCTGTCAGCTAGAGAGCCAACAAAAGCACTCAAAGGTAGTTAATGTCAAAATGTGTGACTACAGTTGGTTTCCTAAAACCTGATTGGGAGACATAGTGGTAAATAGTCTTAATCAAAAGAGTTAGTGTTAATCCACGTGAGCAATGGATATTCCAAAATTAGAGCTGAGAAGATGTATTGTCGGTAAATGGGTAAAGAGGAATAAGTGACAAAAAGAAAGTGGAGGCTGAGTAATAAAGTATAAGGATATGCCATGGTGAAAAACTGGAAAAGGACTGGCAAGGGAAGAAAGATTTTTATACTGTTTCACCATGTACAGCTAGTTTGGTTTTATGGCTGGTAGAACACAGCTGGATGTAGACCCAGAAAATTAATGTCTCTGGGTGTCTACTTAATTTCACTGCTGTCAGTAGACATGTGGAAGGTTTTCAGCAAGGCTATGAATTTACTGTATTTAAGTTTCAGGTATCTGTTTTGGCTGTATTCTTGCATTGGAGTATTGACATTGGTATTAAATGATCACTGTATTGCTGCAGAGGTTGTTGGAGACTAGACATGAACTGGAGGAGGTTCTCTAAGCCCAACACCCTCAGCCATGAAAACTATTATGTAGTTCTTCATAATTAATACAATGTTTTACAGCTCTAGGAGTCTCTTAAACAGCTTTATCCTGGCATTCCTCTACATCAGAATAGTTTTGCTTTTTTGTCTCCACCTGCTGGTACCGGGCAGAAAGGCATGTACGTGAAATTAGGAGGTTAGAAATTCTTATACTAAATGAGTATTTTATGTCTTTTTAACTTACTGAAATCAGCCATTTGTAAAAACACTATGACATCATTTTATAACTCCTGTGATTTTTATAAACTTGTACCATTACTTGAACATTTTTATTTGTACAATAAAAGGTGGTGCTAAAATTATATATTTCTTTACAATCTGCAGTTTATTTTGGGAAAATGGTAGTGTAGCTAATGTGTTTTTTGAGGAAATGGCAGTAAATCATTTAGGACTTTTGCTTTTAAAAATAATTCAAAATGCTTTTAGTACCAGTGTGGTTTTGTATATTTTGCACATATGGACTTGTGTGTTATGCATTCAGGTTTTGCCCCCCTATGGCAAATGTTATGTATCTATCATAAGTTTTTTGCACCAAAGATCTAAAATAACTGTCCTAACTTTTTATGAGTACTCAAACTGCTGCTGTATTTATGTAATCTGCAAGTGAAATGCATGATACTAAAACATACTTTCTTAGAGAAAAAGATCAAAAGACTTATCAGAACTTTCAATGTCAGTTATTTATTAATTTTTTATTTATTAGTTTTCCTCTTTAAAGCACAGCATATTTTTGTTTTCTATTTCAGAAACACTCTTTGAAGGCTAAAGAATTTGAATATGCATTGATTATTTTTATCTTAGAGTTTGGGTTCTAATATATTAGAACTGTAAAAGAAACAGATGTTGAAATAGTCTAAATTAATAACTGTGCTGGACAGATGACTTCAGCCTGTTCAAGCCAGAACTGAGACAATTAGTGCTGCTGATACGATGCTGCTTATTACTTAAAGTTGTTGTATGCATGTATAAAAATACAGTGGCAGTGAAAAGTTCCCCTATAATGATTTGCAGCTTGTCTTCCTGTGGACTGCAATGTGTCAGTTAGCCACTTGTTTGCAGGTAACTAAGTGAAAAAAAATTACCCTGTTTACTTCCCCCCTCTTAATTCTATTTTGCAAATATATGAGTGAATTTGCAAGAGAAAAGAAATGTAAAAGTTTCCTTCTCGACTATAATCGTGGCTCTTCATCAGTCATCACTCTTCCTGCATTTTGTTCAAGAGGCTCTAATTGTCTGCATTTGGCAGGTTTAACACTTCCTGACAGAGAGGCTATTAAGGGGAAGTATTCTCGCATAACTGTCACGGGCAGGAACAAAGAACCTTCAAACTCAATGTGTGGAAACCACTAACATTCTTAAATGACCCTTTTCATGCATTTTATCCCTTTAAGCTAAAATTTGGAGGGTGCAGGGTCACAGAAAGCAGTAAGGTGTAATAAAACAGTAAACCCTGTTTTTTTTTTTTTTTTTTTTTTTTTTGGGGGGAGAAGGTTTTTTTGCTAGATTTATCTCTTGACTTAGAAACAATTGTTATTTGGAAAAATCTCATTAACAGATGTGACTGGAGTAAAAAGACTTAAAACTGATGTTGCTTTCAGGACTGCTTTGAACTTAACAAGCACCGATTTGTGGAGCAGACTAGCTAATGAAAGGAAATTAAATTTTCTGACAACTTCCCCTGCCAGCCCCCTTATTCTTCATGGGGCTGTTACTAGGTACTGAAGACTTTTAAAGAGGATTTTGTTTTATTATCGGACATAAATGAACCAGGTATGAACATTTCTTATGTGTGGGTTTTTTTTTTTTTTTTAAAGTTCTGACCTGGGTGCTTTTAAAAAGGATTGCCTTGAAAGCTTTAAAAATATCAGGTTTCATTTTAATGTTCATAAGTCAGCCCCCATAGTTTCAGACACACTTAGCAGCTGGTGGTTTCCAGACATTACTGCCTTCCATACAAATTTTTTAATGCATGTCACGGAATAGTATAAATATTAGCAAATTTAGATGGAATTTTCAAACTTAACCTGTGCCACTGTAATTTAACCCTTTTTCTTTCTAGTATTATGTAATGGAAATGTAGTTATCAGTAGAAGAAACCAGAATTAACCATTGCAGGAGAAGGGATTTGGTTATTGAGAAGTAAGAAGTTCAAGTATTTTGTTTCTTATTGTCTGGGTTTCCTAGTACGTTTTTCTGTACCAGGCTATAGTGGTCTGAGTCAGCTGAAGCAATAGATGGCATCAACAAAAACATTTTTCTAATTGTCATACACTAGTAATGTGTTGACTCGTTAATGGAAACAATGATGTGAATCTTCTCATTTCAGATGCAGTTTAAAATGATGCATTTAAGGTTTATTCTGTCTTTAGAATGAAAAACTTGCAAAAGTGAAATGCTTGTGTTCTTTCTTCAGTAGACGAAAAAAATTTGTCTTTAAAGAAGTTCTGCAAGATTTTTTCTGAAGCTGAATCACTACCAAACAATAGAGAATCAACTCCCCCTACTGACAACAACCAGGAAAACACAAGAAATACCTGGGAGGACAGAAAAAAGCTGGCGGTGTACAAACTTTAACGATCTGATTTATAGTCCATTATTGATTGTAAACTTCTGAATTCTAGCATTAAATTCCTACAACTGCAGAAAATAATTTTGTGATCCTGGTTGTGTTTCCTGTCAGCTGATTCCTCGTTGCTTTGAGTTTCTCAGTATACTAATGATGAGGTAGAATTTACATTCCACTTATGGTATTAATTTTACATTCCTCTGGCTGAAAAGGGTCAGAAGGTTGTAAAATCAAACATTAAATGAATCAGAGGAGACAGTAGTGCAATATATGACTGCCCTCAGGACATAGTGCAATGGCTGATGGGATTAACGTTGGGTCTCATTTCCTGCTTTTACAGGATGCAGATGAAGCTGTCAGAATTGCAAGGGAAATTGGTAAGTTCTTAAATTAGCTATGGTGGGATTTGTGTGCCTCTCAGCAGACATGGTTGACTAAATTGAATGTGTAATAAGTAATCCCTATAGAACAAATAATGTTTTAATAGTTTTTAAGTTCCCTGTTGCCTATAGGGCTGGAAGAATCTAGGCATTAACGCTCTGTCTCTTAAATCATCACATTTTACCTTTACAAACAGGACTTTACAGAACAAGTGCAGCCATGATTTGTGGAATGCATGTAATACGCAGTAATGAGTATTTAGGTAAATTTTTGTAATTAGGTAAATTTAGTAAAGGAGTTATTTCAAAGTATGTCTGCAATTGGACATGATAGTCAGACGTTAGGCATGGTACATTTCTCTTTATATGGAGGCTGACACCAGTGATGTTATGATCTTCATTCTTCATCACTGTGTGGACTGCAGTTAGCTTGAATATCATCCAGACCACAAGCCTTTTTTCTGTGCTTTCTGGAATAAAGTCACTATTCAGCTTCTGAATATCTTACAGAATGGTGAAAAGAACAACCAGCAAACTGTCTAGGACTCACTTTGATGAAGGTTAAGTATAATATGTGTTTAATGAGTTTTGGCTTTTATTTACTAAAGCTTAATATTAGGGAAAATATTTAACCATATGCTTGAAATTACACATGTTCTTAAATGCTTTCTAGAAGAAGAATCTAATGCAATAAGAGATTTTTTGGGATTGTTTTTTGCATTTTCATTTTAAGAGACAATAGCCATGAGAAGCTATTTAGGTTCATCACAGATACGTAATTCAAAGTATGTATCTACATTTGAAGCTTCTCTTACTGATGTAGCTATAAATACTTCTCACCTGTGTCAAAAGCTATGGCTGTGCCTTATGTGCCAAATAGAAGTTGGGACTTGCAGTTCTGCAGATGACTTTTTATCAGTGTAACACATTTCCACTTTGAGTTTAAGTTGGGGTTCTTACCCTGCACTGGTTAACTGCCCTGAAACTCCTCATTGTAGGCTTGGCTGGCTTTTAGGCTGACACACAATTGACATCAGCATATCTGTGGGTCAGTCTTTATGTCCCTGTTTGGGAAATCAAGTGATTACTGATCCGCCATCATGGGAACAGAAACAAAAGGAAGAGGTTATCAACCAAATTGGAATATTCGGAGGAGAACTGTAAATAAAATTTGTTTTAGTCCTTAAAGGCATACATAGGATTATGACTTTATTTCAGTTCAGTTTCATTTCAATAGTCTTTCTTGCTCGTGTTTTTTAAAGATTTCCTGCAAGTATTTTTAAAGCAGTTTTGATTAATGTAAGTTGGAAGGCACTCGGTGGCTTCCTAGATACCTTTTAAAATGTACTCTTGCTTAATTTTCTTTTGAATTCTTCTGGTGTTCTGTTGACTGGTTCCTGTCTTTGCTATCAGTAGCACTTTGGAGGTCATTATATCAAGGCATTCTTAAATCTGTAGATATTAGTCAATTACAGACAGCTGGGTGGTGCTTTATCTAGATGGCAAATTCTTAAACCATTTTGATACAAAAAAGTTTTTATACGATGATGCCATGTAGTGAAAGAAAAATGTCCTTTCTAGCTTCTTCCCCACCCATGTTTCAACCAGTTGATCAGTTTGGTTAAGCTTCTGTCTAATCATGACAACTGATCAGAATAAAACCTGATGATTTGTAATTTCAAAGTATCTAAAATAAGATGACATTAAAATCTCTTATGTATGTAATGTATTTGTCATCATATATAAGGCACTTGATATGCAATTGAATACTTTCAGATTATTTTGAATTTCACTTATCCAGAGCCTCAGTTGTCCAAGAATGCTTAAGTAATTATTAAAAAAAAATTCATTGTGGGTCAGCGCTTAAAACTCTAAAACATTGTGTGATGTTCTCTTGCTGCCTGCATTTTTTTCCTGCTTCTCCCTGCTGTATTTTGGCCAAAGATCCAGTAGCAGGGGAGCATGGCACTTCAGGGTTGAGACACTGCCTTTACCTGTTTCAGTGACTACTATTTATGGATTCAAATTTTGTAAGTACGGGAGTAAACCTACCTTTTCTCCCTCATTTGAGATGTGCTCTCCCAAGTTGTTAAGAGAGAGAATGTGACAGAGATATTAGGCTAAATCAGGAACTGGAAGAAGTTCAGGCACAAATTGCTGTTTAGGCTCCTTTCTGTAGTCTCTCTTCTCTATTTGTCTGTGTGGGCTGTTCTTCTCTTGTGATCCTTTCTGTAGTGCTTAATCACATTGGCTCTTTTCCCATGCTACTTTTAAGTCCGTTTGTAAGTTGTACACTAAGAACTGCTGGGCTCTTGATTTCTGAAGCATCGATGAAACTCCAGAAAGTTTTACTTTTCTGTTTGTGTGAAAGAATTGAACAACTATGAAATGCAGGCAGTTAAACTAAATGAAAGTCTATACAAAACTGATGAGGTGAAAAACATGTTGTTGTCATGTTTCATTCATTTGACATGGGGTTAGGTAGTACTAGCTTTTCAATAATGGATATTGAAAAGAATCTGGTATTGCCACATGCAATATTGCTCAAACTGATATTGCGCAATCCATTCTGTGGTCTACTACCTGCAACTTTATAAAAATGGATAAATAATACCTAAAACCATGGTGGCAAAGGGCGGGAACTAACAGCTGTGGGACACCAGAAGTTTGTTGAGTCCTTTTACCATTCAGATTCTCAGAATAGTAACCACCCTGGAAACAAAGCAGTCCTAACTTAATAGTACCTATTTAACAGCAAAAGTTTGCCTGATGATCTTCAAATTTGACAGCTTTTTACCTTCTTGACTTCTAAGATCTTTTTAGACCCATCCTTCAGATGCGTCATGAGAATGTAAAACTATAGAACAAGAGTAGTTCTTATTCTTACACGTAATTTTAATTTCATGTAAATTGGCATCTAATTTGAGGGAAGGGTTGAAAACCTAACACCTACTCAAAAATGTGCCTGCTTTGTGAGATTCTTCATTGCTGTTGTCGTGGGTCCTCGTAAATGCTATTAGAAATTGTTTGCATGCCTCTCCCTTCCCACAACTAATCTAACCAATCCATGTGAGCATACTTCAGCAATTTTGATTGCTGCTGAATAGTGCAAAAGTGGTTAGGAGAATCATGATTAACACATCCTGATCCCAGCATCCTGTACCCAATATGTATTCAAAACTTAGATTCTGCAAAACATTCCTTGTCCTAGCACACATCAGTCTTTGGTATTGGGCAAAGAACTGCTGTTTAGCTTAGTTCAGTGCCCCAGACAGCAAGTAGTGTGTAAAGGCATATTTGAGCAAAAGTTCAAGTCCCCTTGTTTTCAGGGGACTGGCTAATTGCTATTCTAACTTGTAGAGGTCTGTTACAAAGAGTTTTTTCCTTCTCACCCTAAAAAGCTGTATGTATCTTTTCAAAACAGGCCATACTTCAATTTTTAATTTTTTATTTTTTTTTTATTTTTAACTACATTGTGGTGCTCTGGAATCTTTAACTGCCTTGCATATAGGTGTGGTCAATGTAATTAGTATACATAAAAGGTGGAGGGGGGTGGAAAGCAAAGTGTTCCTATACTCGGTGAGCGATACCAGTAACCCATGTATCCTGTCCGATAATTTAACTATGTAAGTTGTGATATATGAACATTTATATTACGTAGCATATAAAGACTCACCAAGGCTCACTGCCAGCATGCCTATTTTGCTGTTGAAATGAAAGAGCAGTAAATCAGGACTAGGCTCTGCTTACAGAATTGAAATCAGCAAGCCATTCAAGAGACTGATACTGTTAGACTGAAATTGTTAGCATAATTGATGATGATTTTTTCAAGTAC
This sequence comes from Mycteria americana, assembly GCF_035582795.1. Classification (NCBI taxonomy): domain Eukaryota; kingdom Metazoa; phylum Chordata; class Aves; order Ciconiiformes; family Ciconiidae; genus Mycteria; species Mycteria americana. Next base: position 162,503,979 of record NC_134365.1, on the reverse strand, counting down.
CTGTAACACTGAATAAGATAGATTAGGTGATGGAAATTGCCACAGTGAGTTTGCCATAGTAAGGCTTAAAACAATGCTTATTTCAGAATTTCAGACTTGCAGCCTCTTGAGTTAGAGAGACTCTCCAGCTGGTGATAGTGTTGCCAGAGGTGTAAGTTCATTAGTGTTACCCGGTTAAATCTCATTTCTTGCATGAAAATCATACAAGATGTTCTTTTTGCTTTATTTCAAGATAGCCAGTGACATGTCTAGGAGCCTGGCAGTTGCCAGGGATCTGGAAAAGCAGCTACAGCATAGGTAAACTGTCCTTATGTAGATACTGCATTTCATGAAAATGAGCTGAACTGCACTGTTCACTGCATGCAATCTAGAGTTATTTTGCGCATGCCCTTTTACCTCTGGGATTGTAGAGGCCTTGAAAATACTTAGTATAGTTCTGGATCAAATCCATTGTTGCTCTGTAACTTATCTCATACCCTTCGGTGGGCAGCATCCTATATTTCATAGGAAAACATAAGAGACACTCTAACAGGCTTATTTGCATGGCTTGGTCTTACCCTTATACCTAGTAACTAGAGATTACTTTAGACTCTAAAGCATGAGAATTTATAGCCTTTTGGTTATCCCCGCCTATAGGAACTTGATTTGTGCTCTACATATCTGTTACCTTTCTGCAGCTTTCAGCCACATGAACTCTCTGTAGCATGGGGTTCCACAGTGTAATAACATTTTATGTTGGAAACTATTTTACTGATTTTTGCTGTTGCTTTAATTTAATGTTCTCTTGTACTGTTGCTGCTTTCCTGCCTTCCAATCAATGCTTTTCTGGTTCTTATGCTTGTATCATGTCCCTTTTTTGTGTGTCCACTTCAGTCTTTTTAAGCAAAAAGTTTTCCAGATCTTGCTGTTTTTAATTATCTTCTCCTGAAGCTCCTTTCAGTCAAATGACTTTGGGGAGTAGGTAGGCATACTATATCACTGTCACTTGACAGAGCAAGAGTAGATCTACATTCCAGAAAGAAACAGTACATGTTAGTTACACATATGATAGCAAACTTGACCATTTCTGTTGGGAACCATATTCAAATGTCCCTTTCTGTCCCCACATCAAAGCCTTTTATAGAATGTATCTTCAGTTTGCAAGGACTGATGGGCTCTTCTTGCCAGACAATATCAGCTGGTCTGATATTTGGCTTAATGTTATGATTTTCATTAAACTTACTGTAGATCAAAGGCTTGAAGAATTTTCTGCTATCCTAGAAATATCAAAAACTTTCTAACAAGATCCTTAATTTTCAAATTTCTGTACATTCATGTGGGAGAAAGGTGACGTTCACTGATGTGAATAAGAAATTGTTTTAGGAAGTTGCTTTGAATTGAAATATTGTACTACAAGATAAACCATCATTACTAAATCTGCATTTAAACCGCATACTTTGTTACTGTACTTTTCTAGCTTTCAGAAAACTAAGGTCCTGACTCATACCCATATTAAGGTATCTTGCTCTGAGAGTAAAGTATTACCAGTTATGCACAGTGCTGACAGATTTATGCTGCTCATTTTTTTATTACTACTTGTCAGTTTGGGGAAAATCCTTTTTTATTGTAAAAAAAAAAAAAGTGTAGTAACCTGTTTTCCGTGATACTTACTATTACATAATATCTGAGCAACACAGCTGTTTTGAGGTGCTCTGATGTTTAAAATGTACTCCACCAGAAGCATTGATAAGATACAGGTTTGCTAAGATACAGGTTTGCTTACTGAATCTCTTGACTAATAGTTTATGAAGATCTCCTGCTTATTTTTGCTAGTAACTTTTTAAAAAATTTGATCACAGCTATAGCTTATTTCAGCAGTAACAAAGGAACAAAATTTTGTTCCTAAAGAAATGTGAGCTTAAAAAGGTCAAATGCCTTTATTCATAAATCACTTTGTTACTTGGGAATAATTCATTCAGTGCTTTTTTTGGTATAAATGAAATGGAGAAGACAACCTTTCTTGGCTTCAGAAATCACTACACTGACAGCTAAGTCTTGAAAAGAAAAATCTCTCCTCTCCCTCCAAACAAAGTGTTTTAATAAACGAAGTTATTGTCTACTGGCATTATTGGACATGTGGTCAGTTGTCATGTTCCTCTGACCAACTGAACAAAGTTTGAACTTCTGTCTAATTGTTCCCCGCTGTTAGGCTACCCTGTCATGATCAAGGCCTCAGCAGGTGGTGGTGGGAAAGGCATGAGAATCGCTTGGGATGATGAAGAGACCAGGTGAGATGCTGTCCAAAAGCTTGCCTTGATGAATGCTGCAGTTACCAAAGTCCCATTAAGCCACTGTGATCTGACAGTTGAGCAGATATGAAATGTTAAACAGAGAAATTGGATATTACTTGGTTTTCTCCCTTTCGTATAGTGAGCGGTATACTTTGGGAGTTTGCATGTGTCTATTTAAAATTAATTTTTGCATAAACCTTACAAAACATGGCCCATTAATTTGAGTAAAAAAACAACACTTAGAACTGCCTTCAGTCCAATGATAGACTGTAAATGTAGACTGTAAATAACATCTTGCTGTATGCCTTTCAGAATGCTGATGTATTAATTGTCTGTGTGTTGGGCAGAATACTTACTGGCCTGATTCTCAAACATTAATGCATGCCATTAGTTCTGTTAAAGTTAATGAGACTGATTATTCATGTGTGGAAACACATACAGTGTTTCCAGAATGTGCTCTAATAAATTGCATACTTCTGTGTTTAAAGTATTTGTCTCAGTAAAGTATTGTGCTTTTGCCTGTTTGGAATGATATTTGTTTAAACACACGGACATTTTCATGTCTCTTAATGGTCGTCTGAATTCTAAACACTTCAAGATGCTTTGTTATTGACTGGAGAAGTTTTACAATCCATTCTCTGCTGATATTCTGGCAGTGAGGAGCCTGGTTTCAACCCCATGTGCCGCTGATGTTACAGAAAAATGCGTTTTGGGATTTTGCGAAGACTTGTAACAAAAAGCCTATTTGATCCAAAATTAGATAACCTTCTAAATGTTTTCCTTTCCACATGGAGAGAGCAGTGTGTATGTTGGAATCAACTCAAAGTACAACTCAAATTTTTGTTAGTTTAATTTAGTCACCTGCAAGATTTCCCTGTCATATTTTGTGTTCCCTATTAAATTTTTGTTTGTCAGAACCTGAAAGTTGGAAAAAGAACAGTGAATGGTTAGCAGTTAAATTTTATATTTAAAGAAAACATGGGGTGTGGCACTCTTTTGTACCTTGCTACCTCTAGCCCATTTATATTCAAATCTAAATAGGAAAATAAGGTTTTGCACATTAGAATGAAGATCTAGAATAACCTGCTTTCTTACAAGGATGCTTTGTTCCCACTGCTTTGGAATCCAAAATTACTGCCTTGATCTTGTTCAGGCAGCAGTTGCATCTGTTGGACTTGAAAGGAGGGCATTCATTTCTTGTTTTGCTCAGAAAGGAGCAAAGGAGCTCGATTAAAATAACTGTTTAAAAATTGAAAATTGGATCTAAAATCATGATTGCTAATTTGTTTTGGAGAAAAGTTATTGTTGTTTAGAAAGTCACCTGATACAGCTGATTGGTACCAAGAGAAGCTAGCTAGGGATGTTCTTTTTTGTACATTCGCATACAAAATTAATTTAGTGATATCACTTTGACCCAGTGATATTTAGTGATGTTAGTTTAAGATGCTTGCCTTGTCTGTGGAAAGCCTTTGAAATACCATTCAGCTTCTTATTATTTGCCAGTGGTGCTCTTATAATCCTTTTGGTTAGTTATGCTAAGCCTTGTCTTTACAGTAATTTTATAGACAAAGAACACCTAGACTGAGTAACAGATCAACACTGATTACTGATCCTATGTCAAGGAGGAATGCTTATTTTAACACTTACAGGTAGGCAGCGATGAAGGCAAAATTAAACTGGCAAGATACTTGTTGCAGGAAGATAAGTGACATTAAGAGAACTGAAGGTAGAAACGGATTTACTTTGCATTTACATATGAAATAGAGCATTTGGGTTTCTCTTATAGTCTATCTTGAAGAAATATCTATAAGGTTGTAAAAATTTGTTGTACATGTCCATTAATTGTGTTATAGAACTAAGATTGTTCCTTTTTACGTGTCTGAAGAAGAACATCTGACTGAGTGTTTTGAAGGTGACTCAACTTGTTACTGACAAAACCATGTATCTGATAGTTATAATATCGCATGAAAAGTTGCTGAACTCATGTATTGTCTTGCTGCATCCAAATCCATGTAATCCTAAAAATAAACTAATTTTCAGCTATTGGTAGGCTCTGAAAACCCAGTATCTGAATGGCCTTTTGTATTTCAGGGTTCATAGATGCAAGATGAGCGTGAAGAATTGTTGATAATATTTTGATTTGTAAACTTGCTTTGGCTTTGTCACGTGGGATTAATTCCAAATGCTATCTGGGGGGAAAAAAAAAAGCCTTATATAAACTAATTTTGTTTGAAACATACTTTTTGATTTTCAGGATAGTTGAAAATTTTTCTTGTCTCAACTGGCTATGAATAATATTAAAAGAAGGCTTAAATGTATTGTGTCGTGTGACATGGAAATAGCCGCTAGAAATGGAAAAGACCTATCTGAAAGACTTAGTTGCTGCTGTTAGAATTATTCACTGTGGTAACTTACTGGTGCTTCATCCTTCACATCTCTTAAATATGCCAAATGATGAAAATTTTGTTAGATCCTCTAAATATTATGATATTATTCCAGCTATAGCTAAGACTTCTGTAACTTTCAGCTAGAATTTCTAACTAGAAATACTAGAATAGTTTTACCACTGTTAGAATATTTTTTTTTTTCCTGAAATAGCTCTTCATGTGCACGTGACTGGGTGGCTGCCATGTTGCCTTCTGCCTCTTTATCTGGGTAGGGCTGCTGTTGTATTTCTTCAGATATGAGTCCCTCCTAACTCTCACTTCTGTTGATTTTTTTTTTCCAAATTTCAGTCAAATTCTAGTGTGCAATTTTGTGTACAGTTCAAGCCACTAACCCACATCTGAAATTAAAATAACCCTGTCTTCACTCTAAAGTAATCCCTAGTCAGTTGTCTTGGTTTGGATAAGTTGAATTTAGGATGCCCTTTTTTCACATAATAGATACCCACTTGAAATTTTATTGAAAATTAAGTGCAGATTTCTGAAGAGCAGTTTACATTGAATTCAGGTTTGTAGGTTCTTCACGGCCTGAGAAGGTTCTGCTGCTGTATGTATCTAAAAGTACTTCTGTCTTAGTGTAGCTGATCATCCCAGCTCTGGTCTTGTATGTGAAGAGCCTCTGTGCTTGCATTCCAGAGAGCCTGATCTGAAAGTGCTTTCCAAATACAGGCAACACGAACTTCATTATGAAGTACAACAAAACGTGACTAGGGTAGGTGTCTGAATATCTAGAAATTTTCTCTATCATTCCTTCTTTGATTGTGGACAAATTGAAGGCTCTTATGCTTTCAGTATGCTTATAACAATTCTGCCTGTAACTAAGTCTTTAGCCTTCATGCCTTCAAATGGTCTGCTGGAAGCTCTGAAAAGGAATTCACTTGAGGACCCTATCCTCTCCAAAGAACAGATTTAAACTTTCTGGCAGAGATTGTGATGGATCTTTGCATACAAAGATACTTACTGGCTTGTAGGTTCATTATCAGAGGTCATCATACAGGAAGTACTGGCCCTTGTTTTAAACTCCATGGATTTGCAGATCGAAATTAGTTTCTCTAGTTAGTAGTTTCAGCTGCAAACATAATAACCTCTAAGTTGGAAATTTGTACTGAATTATCTTCTAACAGTTCCCGTTGGAGAAATGTGGAGCGCTGTGCTAATTCCACCCCCTACCCCTCCCACCCCCCCAGTTGTCTCAACTTCTGTAACTTTTCCTGGATATCGAAATCTTGCATGCTTAGTGAGTATATATTTTGAAAGCTTTCAACAAGGCAGCTTCCAGCAACAGATATTTAGAGAGATGAAAGATTTTGCCCTTTAACTTATAATAACAGGAAAATATAAATTGTCCTGTTACTTAAATTCTTTCTTGGTGTTTATGCCAATTTTATGAACTTAAGTCAAACATCTGCTCTCAAATTCCAAGAACCCCTTATAATTTCTCTTCTGTGGTCCTATGGTACCATGCTGTGTTTACTTCCACTGTTCCACAGTTGTTGTTTTTCATTGGGGTGGTACAACAGGATACGTGGGAGAACTACTAGCAAATTTGTTTTTGTAGTCTGCAATAATTTTCTGCAGTTTCCCACCTTCCTTCAGAAACGTCTGTTGAATTTTTTTCCTGATGTTGTAGTCTTCCGATGGCTCTGTGGAAATGAGCAGTGGAACTGGAAGAAGTTAAAGTGGAATAATATGTAACAAATCATTCTGAATCCCCCACCTCCCAAGGCAAAGGAATTCTGAAGTGTGCAGTATGAGAGGACAATGCTTAAAAAGCTGAACAGCGTTCCCTATTACAAGCCTGTACACTGAGTTTTATTACCTTCCCAAAGCAGTGCATTTGGCCTGCCAGACTGCTCTGTAAAAATGGGAGTGTATGGGTTTGGCATCCTTGGTCTGTCCTGCACAGGTATGTGCTTTAGTGGTGTTCAGATAAGGGGAAGGAGTCAATTGGATTGAAGAACAGTGTTTCCTAAAAACTGGGGTTTTTTTTTAAACAGATTTCCATGCCAGCTACATGTGTAAAAATATGTAAAATGCTGTGACTAGATCACTTTAGTTTTTTAAAATTTGGAGTCAAGCTGAAGCAATGGATTTTGGTTTTGTGTGTAAAAATCAAACAACATTTGAGTATTTATTGGTTACTTAACCTACCAGTCATGGTTTTGGAGGGATTCTACTGTACTAATGGTTATCAAACATCTGTTTTTAACTAAATGGCCTTTCTAATTCTGGCCTTGACAAGAAAAAACTATTTTCTTTTACTGTTTCCTGATCTTGGAAACTCAAATATTACATAATGACTGCAGTCTTTTATTAGTGTATGGCTGCCTCCAAAGAGAGTGGTTGTTTTAATTAAAGCAGCAATGCTGATCTCTGAGCTGGAAGGCAGAAAGTTGGCACAGGCTGTCTCACTTCAGACAACCACAAGAAAGCTTGTGGCAAGGTCAATAAATGCTTTTGTACAACTTATACTTCAGTGTGGATAAATCTACTGTAGGGAGGGAGGGGAACCTTTAAAGACATCCTGTTCTTCCCCTGATAGAATAATGTATGTTTGAAGGGACCTAGGGACATCATGTCATCCAGCTTCATGCTCAGAATAGGATCAGCACTGAATTTGAAGCTGGTTTCTTAGAGCTTTGCCCAGTTGGGTCTTGCAAACCTCCAAGGATTGAGATTTCACAGCCTCTCTAAACAGCCTGCCCAGTTTCTTAGTTCTTTCCAGTCATTTTTTTTCCTTACACCCAGTTGGAAATTCCCCACTTCAATTTGACCACTCTCCTGTTTTTCTGCTGTGCACTGCAGTAAAGAGCTTGGCTCCATTGTCTTAGAAAAGTCCTCTTTAAATGCCAGAAGGCTGCTATTGAATGTCCGCTAAAGCCTTGTTGTCTTTCAGGTTCAACAAGCCTGGTTGACTCTGCTGGTCCTGGTGTGCTCTGACCATCTTACTTGAGCTTATCAACATCTTTGAGTACTAGGAGACTCCAAAACTGGATGCAGTATTTCAAATATGAGCCAGCAGTGTGCCCAGGTGGCCAAGAAAGCCAATGGCATCCTGGCTTGTATCAGGAATAGTGTGGCCAGCAGGACTAGGGAAGTGATTGTCCCCCTGTACTCAGCACTGGTGAGGCTGCACCTCGAATCCTGTGTTCAGTTTTGGGCCCCTCACTACAAGAGGGACATTGAGGTGCTGGAGCGTGTCCAGAGAAGGGCAGCGAAGCTGGTGAAGGGTCTGGAGCACAAGTCTGATGAGGAGCGGCTGAGGGAACTGGGGTTGTTTAGCCTGGAGAAAAGGAGGCTCAGAGGAGACCTCATTGCTCTCTACAACTACCTGAAAGGAGGTTGTAGTGAGGTGGGGGTTGGTCTCTTCTCCCAAGTAACAACCCATAGGATGAGAGGCAATGGCCTCAAGTTGCACCAGGTGAGGTTTAGATTGGATATTAGGAAAAATTTCTTCAGGGAAAGGGTTGTCAAGCACTGGAACAGGCTGCCCAGGGAAGTGGTTGAGTCGCCATCCCTGGAGGTATTTAAAAGACGTTTGGATGAGGTGCTTAGGGACATGGTGTAGTGGTGGTCTTGGTAGTGTTAGGTTTACGGTTGGACTTGATGATCTTAAAGGTCTTTTCCAACCTATACGATTCTGTGAAATGTGGTCTAACAGGTGCTGAGTAAAGAGGAGTAATTGCTGCTGTTGGTCTACTGGCTATGCTGCAGTCGATCTGTCATAGTGCGCTGGTCCCTTGCATCACAGCCTGGTACCCACCAGGACCTCCAAGTCATCTTAAGCAGCCAGTCAGTTCCACAGCCTGTACTGATGCGGGGGAGGGTTAGTCTGCGCTAGGTACAGAACTCTGCATTTGTTCTTGTGGAAGCTTGTAAGATGCTTGTGAGCCAATTCCTCCAGCCTGTCTAGGTCTCTCTGAAATGCAGCCTTGCCCTTGAGTATGTTGATCGCCTATTTCAGTGTGGTCCATGGACTGGTGGTGGTGCATTCCAGGTCAATGATAAAGAGGTTAAACTGGTTCCAGAATAATATATTCCTGGGAAAATTCCCTTGTATTGGATTTCAGGTGGAGGATGAGCTACTAACTTTGAGCCCAACGATCTAGCCAGTTTTTCACCTATCCAGCTGTGCACCTATGTAGACTGTAACATTCTACCTTGGAAACAATGATGCTGTGGGAGACCATTAAGGTCTTGCTAAAGTTGAGGGAGATGATAATTCCTGTAATTCATAGGTGTAGTAATAAAAGACAAGCAGATTACCAATAGTATCACGCTTGACCAAATTCAGTCTGTCCTCAGTCACTTTCTCATGTGTCTAGAAATAGCTTTCAGGAGATCTTGCTCCATGCCTCTTCCCCAGAATTAAAATGAGGCCGACCAGCTTGTAGTTCTCCTGATTCTTTCATGCCCTTCTCAAAGATGGGTGCAATGTTTGTCTTCCTCTCGTTATCAAGAGTCTCTCCTGACCTCCAAAGCCTTTCAGAAATGACAGAGCAGTCTCACAATGACATAAGCTACCTCTCTTAGCATCCCATCTGGTCTTGGTGACTTGTATGGGTTGATTTATCGAGAGATCCTTGATTCCATCCTCTTCTGCTACTGGTAATTCTTCTTCTTCAGCCCATCTACTGTCTGTGTTGAGAAGTCCCCAACATCTATCAGGCTTGTGGTCTTCTGTGTTGCTTTCCCAACAGATGTCAGGGAGGTTAGTTTCCTGTTTAAAAAAACCAGAACACCACAGCAGAACTGCCCCCCCCCCCCCCCCCAAAAAAAAAAAAAAAAACAAACCACCAAACCCAAAAACCAAAAAAAACCCCAAACCAACAAACAAACCAACAAAAACCACCAAACCCACACCAAAAGCAAAAAAACCCCACCACTCCCAAACAACCCACAGCCCAAAAAACCCAAACCAAAACCACACAAACACTCAAGGGCTTGAAGACTTTGAGTTCCTTAAAGAAGAATTTGTCCACTTTGTCAGCTTGAGCCAGGTGAACTATTAACAAATTTGCACTGCAGTATTACTCTTACTGGCCTCTTCCTTGATCCAGACCTTCCAGCTCTCACCGTCTTGCCCTTTCCCAAGAAGAAATCCATATATTTGACCTGCTCTTTCATAAAAAGGGCAAGCCTATCCTACTGCCTGCCTTAAAGATTGGGTAGCCATTCGTTGCAGCGCTGCAGTTGCGTGACCTGTCTCACGGTGTCAGCTGTTCTAAGGATGTTGCAGTTCTGTGCATGCAGGCTCCAGCTCCTGTTTGTTGCCTTGCTCTCATGCCTTTATGTGTCTCCAGGTGGCTGACCTAGGGCATGAGTCATCCTTGCAGCAGGCAACTATGGGCCCCTTTTGTCATGAAACAGTCTATCAATCTACGAGTTGGGAAACAGCTAGCAGAAACTAATGGAAGTACCTAAAAGCAGCAAATCTGTATATAGGCGAAAAATGACGACTGCAACTGAAAGTTACTGAGAACCTGAGAAAAGCCTTAAGAGAAAATCTTGCCTGAATAAATAACTTGCAACCAAAATGCCAACCCGCCCTAACCCTACTGTCAAAACTACCTCTACCACCAACTCCTCCTTATGAGAAACTAGCAAAAAATATCTCTCTTAGCTGCTGCTCTTTGCTGTCCTCCATGCATACTGGCTCAGATGGTGTCCCTGTAGTGTGGGGTGCCCAATATTGTCTAATGGACAGTCTGTCCTCCCCCCTCCCTGCCCCTTGGTCTAGCGTAGGTGGATGGCACTGGAAGACTGTGAAGATGACCGTGTTAGTAGGTGGCTAGTGATTGGAGTGTGGGTCTGTGCAGAGCCCCTGCTCAGGAATCCTCTGACCAGGGTCCTCTTTACTTTGAATCATGGTGTAGAGGTATCAATGATGGTCTTCGTATAGGTGAGGCACGTCAGCCTGAATGATTGCGTCTTGTCAAACGTCAGGGCTTAATTAGGCTGCAGACAGCATGCTGCTTATATGGTAAACTGTACCTGGGCCTAGACAGGGGCAGTAAGCTTGGGTTTCCCTGTCCCAAGTTCCCCTGCAGTTCCCTCTGGGGTTAGTGTGGGCAGGAAAGTTTTGGACTTGGCTGCGCATATCAGTACAGTTGTGCTGTGTGGGTAGCATCTTCCTTGCAGTGAGGCTCTGTAGGGCTGTTGCTTGGTGAAAGGATAATGCTTCAAACAGAAATTATCTTCTAGCCTAAACAGCTTTTTTTTTTTTTTTTTTAAATATTCATAAGGAGACTCAGACCCATCTCCATTTGGTTAGTGTGATCTCCTTAAGGCAGGTGAAGTGTGTTTATGGTAATTTTTATCACTGAACAAATAGAACTGCACAGATTTGCAAGATACAAACAAGGTCAGAATACCTGACTGAGATAGTCATTCCTGTTATACATAATTTAAAAAGATTTACAGATGTATGGATTAGATAATTAGGCACCTGACTTTTTTTTTTAACAAGTACTGCAGTTTAGATTTCTAATTAGCACATACTTCAATGAAGGAAAAATAGTCAATTGTGCATAAAACTGTCTGATAGAATGTTTACGAAAGGAAACAAAGCCTTTGATATAAGAGTTAAAATAGCTCTAAATCTGTTTCAGTAAGCTCAAACACTGTGTGTGGCTGTTACCTCATTTTGTTTTTTTGGACAGATCAGGTAGTGTACAGAATCACAAATTTTGATGTCCCTCCTTCCTTTTGTTACGTAATACAATATATTGAAGTTAAATACAAATTTAGGAAAGATTGTACATTGAATATATTCTCTCAAAATTATAGCATATATTATTCCACAATCGCAAAAGAAGGTGAAGAAATACCTTTAAATGTATGCATCGCTATACTGTAGATGTACCTATCTCACGGTTCTATTGTCTGGGTTTTGTTTGTGGAATTGAACTAGATTCAAGAGACGGAAAGTGTGGAAACTTCAACTCAGTTGTGTCGTAGTTCTTATTCAGGGCACAAATACCAGGGCTGCTGCATTTCAGTAGTCATTCTCACAGAAATTTACCCCAAACTTTCTATATGTATCAACATAAATGGGACTACTAAGCCTGTAGAAAACTTCTGTGGAGCCTTTGGGTCCCTGCATTATGGTATATTTCACCCTGAGAAAGCTGTACATGAAGTTGTTTGTCAGCAGTTATGCCCCATAGGTGTAATCTTTCTGCCCTGAAAAATAAAGTCAATCAATACAGTATCTTACAATCTTTATTTGTTTGAGCAATTACATATGTAAAAGAGAAAACAGGGAAGTATACGGAATGCACAGTATAACACTCAATTATACTTTAATGCAGGGAAAAACTAGTAGTACAGCTGGTATGCTCTATAAAGTGAAGTATTGCATCTTCAGGTTGTGTGTTCAGTGATTGAATTTACAAGGTCTGCAATATTATATCTGCACTTCTTTCATCTAATTAATGTGCAACTAACCTCTGCTATTCTTGAGTATTAAGAGGGCTGTGTACCTTAAATAATGGTGAGCTTCACCTTTACTTCTGTATAACAAATACTTTGTAATTAATGGTTTTTAAAATTTGATTACTTTTGCAGGAGAAAATGCCAACAAAGTAAATTCATACAGATAATTGTTGGAAATGTCTAGTCTTTTTAAACACTGTGAAATTCTCTGTACTTTGAGAATGTATTTTTTTTTGTCTTTGTAAGAAAAGAAAGAAAAAAGGGATGCTCATTAAATAATCAAATGCAAATGGTAAAACTTGGGTTTTGGGCATGTGTGTTGATTGATGAAAACTGCCAGATGACTGGAATGAATAAGTGTTCCTTCTCCTTGTATACTTCAGAACTTGGCTCAACTTTTTAAATACAGATTATTATTCTTGTTTTCATTATTTAAGGGAAGGTTTTAGGTTTTCATCTCAAGAAGCTGCCTCAAGTTTTGGTGATGATCGCTTACTGATAGAAAAGTTCATTGATAACCCTCGCCACATAGAAATCCAGGTTTGTATTATTATTGTTGTTTATTATTTAGTTAATAAGATTTGAACTCCTAAACTAATCAAAGTTCAAAACATTTCAAACACTCTGCTAAAAAAGGCCTAGAGTCTTGTGTTTTCCTGTGTCTTGGGCCATTGCTCAAACTACATGGCTATCATGCACAATACAGCCTTCCTGTTTTTATTCTCTAGCCTTTCTTTAGCAGGAAGACAATGAACCGTGCTCAATTCGTTGGAAAAAAAAAAAAATGAAATGGTTGTAGGCATCTGTCCTGTGGGCTGGAGCTTGAACTCTGGATCCTGATTACAGTGCTTGAGTGCAGCAGAGGATGTAGGCGTTCAAGCACTGCTGTACTTAACATTTTTCTTGTAAGCTCTAGGTGGCTTTTGTCAGTGTTTTGGATTCTGTTCTGAAGCATCTAATGCTCCCTGGGAACTCAGGAGGATTTGTGTCACATTTTGGGCAGTTTGTGGTTCAAAATCAGGTGTATTCTCCTTAACTTCTGGATTGTGACCATTTATATCGTTTATTGGATCTAGTGTTAAGCCAGATGTGCTAATGCAAAACAAGACTTGTTTATTTTGGACAGACTCTTTAACAAAATTATGATTTTAAAATTTGTGATGTATTTGATCTTATGTAGGCAACTAAATTCTGTTTGTTAATAGCCTTGAAATAATCTTTCCTGACAAGAAATCCATATGGAGTATGTCAGTTTCCTCAACGGAAATTTCACTTATTTTTGTCCAAAATACAAACTGTTTCTAAGTTGTGGCATGTTTTCTTTTGCAGTGAGAGGCTGAAATATTTTGACAGTAGCTCAATAACTGAATGAACCAACAACAATAAATTTGATAGTGTGGAATGATTTGTAAGAGAGAAATATTTAACATTTTTTACTCTGCCAGATATGTGCCCGTTCAAACCTGATACTTCCTATGTTTTTATTTATTTTAAATTTCCATATAAAACTTGTCTGTGCACAGGCTAACTTAATGCCTATATGAAATGAAGAAATGGTTGGTAAAAATGAAATTTAAACCCCAACCTATTCCCTTTTGAAGGATCACGGGAAGGTATATAGTGAACATTTAGTTTCAGCATTAATCTTAGGTTACAAAAGAGGTCAGATGATTCCTAGAGCTTCTTCCTATATTCTGTTGCTATGGGTAATAATTTTTGGCTACCTATGTCTCTCTTTCTTTCTTTTTTTTTTTTGTATGCAAATCAGTGCACGTTAAAGATCTATTCCTTTCAGTGCTTGCAGATTTGGGAGCTTCAGCAGCTTCCTACTGACTCTGATGACTAAAGTTAGATGAGAATGATTCCTCCATACTTTCATGAGTTGGGGACAGATTTTACGTTGCCTTGATTCCTTTAGGTTTAAAAAAGGTTACCTCAAAAAAATTAGGCAGTACTGTATTTGAGAACAGTCGAATAATTTCACCTAGGTTAAACAAAATAGCTTTGCCATTAATAATTTATAGTTGTATTTGTAATAAGCGTACAATGAATGTTGTTTTCCTTACACAAACACTTTGATGGTACCTTTTAACAATATCATAACATATAATTTTAACTTCATGTTCTAATCAGCTTTAGGACGTTGACCTTGGTTCATTTTCAAACTGCTAAATATACAAACAGTTTGAGACCAGATGCCAAATATTTATTAATTTAGCAGTAACTTTTAAATAGAACTTTTTTTTAACATTCTCATATAGCTCCAAAGCATTGGTACTTAAAATTGTTAAATAAGGGGTTTCCTGTGTCTAGCTATAAAACAATCACTTTGTACAACATGAGAAAAGACTAAAACAATTAACAGGAAAATAGAGTCCAAATAGACTTTATGCTTGAACTGATTTGAAGTCTTGTTCCCCTGAAATATCTGATATAAAGGACCTGCGTTTAAAGTAAGAGTACATGGAATGCCTAACTATTACTTGGCTAAATAGCAATCCTACAACTGGAAAGAGAATTTAACAGAATCATGTAGGAGAGGTTGCGATACGTTATATCTAATTATTTTGGCATATAGATGTACATAGTATACACTAATGTCATAATCATCTAATCCCACAAAACAGGACATTTCCTTTTAGGAATATTTAGATATTTAGGAAAAAAGCTGTAGCTGTGACATGCATTTTTAGTGAGATGTGTACTGGAATTTCACGTCATCTCAGAGATTATGATTTCAACATTTTGTAAATGTCTTCTGATACATAATTGTTTTATGAAGTATCTTCTTTAGTTTCTGATAATGAAAACAGTGGACCCAAAATGAGAGTAAAAGCCTAACACTAGATGTTGTTTGGCTTATTCTATTTATAATTAAATTTTCATAGTAAATGATCCTGTATGTCTCTCTTTGAGCCATATTAACTGGTAATGGAAAAACATTTTTTTTAAGATCCAGGTTGCAGAAAATAGTATACAAGAAATGTCCTGAAGTGAAAGAAAATATTTACTAGTTGGCTTGAAAAATATTTTATTATTCCCTTCAGGAAAATACAGAGAGAGAGAAGAGAAGCACAGGAACTCATTTTTATTGAAATATTCCAGGACTTTTTGGTTGGTTTGTTTTGGTGAAGCTGAATTCTGTGGAAAGTTGTAGGCTTTCTAACAATGAAACAGAAGTGCTCACAAGGAATCATTCAACTTACAGGACAGCTATTTTCCATCTGAGTACTACGTTATGCCCTAGAGGTACTGTTTTAATATTAAAAAAAGAAAAAAAAAAAAGGTATTGTCCTCCCAAATGAGTTTCTGCAGAGCTCTGTGATGTTTAGTTCTGGATTGGATGAGTTAGGACTCAGGTAGGATGTTGCTTTAGATGCTGCTGGTTTTTTTTTTTTTTTTTTGCCTTTGTACTGAGTCGCCTGTTACAGAATCTGGCAGATGGCTGGAGTACCCTCGTGCTGCCGCTGCTAAACCTCCCCCTGGGCAGGGAAGAGGGTTCTGGGACAAGCTGTAGTTTAGGAACTCCCAAAGTCATCGATCTTGAAGAATTCTTTGGAGGGGATTTTTCCCCTAGAAAGCTCTGTAAATTTATGGGAGTGCAACAGAATTTCTGAGGAAAAGATAAGTCTGATCCTACAGAGTGTGTAGCTCTCTGGGTCTGATGCTGCACAGTGCACGTGAGTTGTCTTCATGAGATCAGTGCCTCGTTTTCAGTCACATCTACCCAGATTATTCACGCATCAGCAAACATTGGTGTCATAGATGCAGGAATTCATCTTGCTTAGTGCCATGCTCGCTCTGTGGTGCTAAAAGGAATAATAAATAATACAGATTCGTTGTCGCAAATGTGAGTAGATATGGTTGAGTTCACGCAGTTTGAGGAAGATTGTCTCCTTTTTTTATCTTGTCTGTTTTCAGTGTAGAGCTGCACTATTAAAGAATGAAGCATGAATATTGGCACAGGTTCCCGCAGATCAGAGCAGGAAGATGGAAAAAAATGGATTAGAGGGAAAATTTTATAAGGAAGAAAGGGAGCAGGTGTGGTCTGCAATGAAAGAAATTGTTCCAAGAATAAGTGTAGAGTATAACATCGTAAGATTGGAAGAAGTCTACTTGAATCCTCAAATCCAGTATCCCGCTATTGGAAATGGCTGTACCGTACAGTGGATTTCATAAAGGGATAGAGTGCCTTTTCTTACTTGTCCTTCCAGTTTGAAGTTACAGAATCAATTGAGAGTTCTGCTATGCCAAACTTGTATTTTTTCTGATGAGTAATTTAGGTAGTTGGATCTAGATGCTTGACTGTATGTTTAACTCTTCCGTGAACTGAAGCTGCAGCCAAGAACTTTTAGTTGACACCTGATTGTTGAGAAATTCCTTGAAGCTATGGCTTTAATTTCAATTGAAAGTATGGAGGAAGTAGCAAATTTTGTTCTTCTTAAAAGATTGCGAAGTTTCTGAAGACTTTTTCGTTTTTGTTAAAGACAGGGTGCTGTGGTTTGCCTACTGAGAAGGCTCTGTTAGCCATTGTTTCTGAAAACTTTTGTGTGTAATTCAGGAACAGAATTTGGCATCCTTTGAGATTTTTCTCTCCTTTGTTGACACAAGATACTGCTTAACAGTATGCTTCTGTGTAATTTCATTATGCAATACAATTTTAAATGCTTGAAAATGTAGTTTTAATCTTATTTCAGTCTTTTTATTTCTGTTTTCTGAACTTTTGGGAGCTTCTCACAAATTTTAGAGTGAGTGTTTTTTTGCCATATATAGACTCTATATAGAGGCTTTAAAATAATCATGTTCAGAATTTGAAGGAACATTCAATTAGTATTTCATATACAATTAATTTTTTATACTAGCATTTTTTCCCAGCCTTTATTTCTAGATTGGAAAAAAAATATTTTAAAATTAAACTAACTGAATGCTACATAATAGTATAATGTCAAAAGACCATATACGTACATCTGTTTGTTAATAGCAGTGTCTTATTGTTTCAGGTTTTGGCAGATAAACATGGTAATGCCTTGTGGTTGAATGAGAGAGAGTGCTCCATTCAAAGGAGAAACCAAAAAGTTGTGGAGGAAGCACCAAGGTTTGTATACTAGACTCTTGATGCAGCTTCATAGTTACTGAAAGCACTTTTGGGAAAGCTGCTGATTTATTTATTGTACAAATGCAAGAAAATTTTATTCTATTAAAAACCACAAAGAAAATAAATACATGTTTGTTATAGTCATTTAACTGTAATGCAGTTTTGGTGTTGTGCTTGAGGGTGTTTTGATCTTGCTTCATGTCTTTCTGTAAGAAGAAAACAGGTGTTGTGTTGTTGATTTTTTTCACGATCTTGTATAAAATGGATATGGATCTTACCAATCATATATATGTGGTATATGAGATGGCTTTCTTAATATATCTGAGATATTTTTCCTTTTCTTTGTCATTCAACTTTTGGATTTAAGAGTAAAATAAAATACAGAATAAATATTTATTTTACCACAGATACAGATATTTGACTATGTTACAGTAATTGTGAGAGGGTCAGATAATACTGTTTATTTCTATTTGAAATGGAACACAAAGTACTAAATACTCTGCACCACTTTTGGTTCCATTCATGGTAGTGAACTATAGATGTAGATGTCCAGTAACTCAAAAGTACTAAATGATCTTAATCCCACTCATTTCAAATGGAGCTGAAATACATTGCTGCTGTGCAAGGTATGGTCTTGCTGTGTTTACTGTTGCATGGCATTCATCAGAGAATATGTGTAGAAAAAAAGGGCAGGAGGAAGTTCTGATTTCAGAAAACCAGACATAGGTATGTCACTACCCGTGGGAATTCCCAGTGTAATGCATTCACCAGCTGAGATGGGTTTGCCATTATTTTTTAGCACAGAATTAAGTGATGCAACAATTTAGGGTGTGAGGAAAAGCACATTATTCAAATGATGTTTATTTAGAGGCAGCATATAAGTTAATATTGGATCATAATTGTGGGACTGGCACTGTTTATGACCTTGATTTTAAATTAAAAAACAAAGTTTAAATCTAAGGATACAAACCCACTAATAAGTGCTTAAATAGCTGTTGTTGCTTCCTGGTAGTGCTTGTGGATTTCTCAGAAGCCTTATGCCTAAAGATCTCACTATGTTTTTGTTCGTGAAGCGTGAAGGCTTCAGGTCCTGATAGAATGTGCGTGTGCATATACGTATACCTAAGGACTTAAGAGAGTCTTCTGCCTCAGGAGTACATGTAAGGTGTTGCCTGCCACTACTGCCTGCTTATTCTTCATGCCTGTGGTCAATTAAAGGGAGTGATATCTCTTTCTCTCACCAGCCAACAGTGATCAGAGTGTTTTATTTCATCAGAAATATCAGCCTTCTTTAACTTTCTTGGGCTTCTCTGCTGGAGTTGCCAGTAAGTTTTCTCATCCCTTCCTATAACTCTACAAAAGAGTGTGGGCAAGTCAATAGCTTCCAAAATTTGGCATGAAAAGTCTTCTTCCGTCTTGTTGTTGAGTGTTTTAGACTCTGCCAGACTTTTACTGACAGCTTTGGAAGCCTTATCTGCGTTACAGCCACTTGCAGTTGGCTGCAGAATCCATTTATTTACAAAGGGTTACAAGGCTGTTGCAGATAAGCAGGGCATTAACTTCTGTGAGACACTGTAGAGACTAAAGCCTGAAGGTAGCCCTTCCTGTGAATGCTGTTTCAGTTAGTCCCATTGATTAATGACTCCTGGAAACACCTTTTCTTGTACAGCTGGGTGAAGGAAATATGAAGTCCTCAGTAGTCCTTTTTTTCTCCTATTTTAAATGGTAGCTGCTATTAAGAGCTCTGGAATAGGTTGAAGCTCCCCCCCCCCCCTGAAGCCCAGGAGATAGGGGATGCTATGGGGCTAAAATGTTTATTTGTCTTTTGTACCATTTAGGACTTTTGACTCTGGCCTCTTCTCAAGCCTGTTTTGATTTACTTTTTTCCTATGATGATGTTTTCCTAAGTATCTAGTTTAAGAGACTGACTGTTGCGGACCTTTTGGCTTTGAGAATAATCTCTTTGATTTTCTTAAAGCTAAGTCTGTGGCTGTTGAACTTATGGGATCATTTCGTGTTTGAATGTTCAGTTTCCCTAGGGAAGTTCAGTCTCTTGTAAAAAAAAAAAAATTTCTCTTTTGAGGAGAGAAAGCTCTCTAGTTCACACCCTGATGAGGTTACAGTGTTCAAGGGAGCCCTGGTGTTCACAGTGGTCAGTCCCCCAGTTTCAAATAGGAGACCAACAAACTTTGCTTATACCCTTTTAACGTAGTCAGTTGTCCTACTCTGTTCTGGGAAGCACAGACAATAGACACATCTGATCATCGCCAGTTTTTTCGTTAGTGCTACGCAAAACTTCCAGTGATTTACCGTAATTTTCTTTGCTTCTAGCTTCACACCTTTTTGGAAGATGCTGTTGGCTTCTCATTTCACCAGAGAGGCTGAAATTTAAACAGATGAGTAACGTTTAATAGCCTGTTGTTGTTCCTTGGTTCAGTTTTTGTTCCTCCTCTGCCCAAACTCTTCTCTATTCATTTTCAGAGACAGTTGCTATGAGACAGTGTACTTTGGCAAGAAAAAATGTGAGGGTGTCGTATTTTCCCGTCTGCTGGAGTGATTAATAAGACATTCTTCCCCATGTGGAGAAACAAGGTCCATAAGCTTATGAGAAAATCCATTGATCCTTTAGGTTCAATCTAAAATAAATGGATCAATGGAAAGTAAATATACAAGAGTCTTAGCTGACTTCCTATTCAATACCTGGAGCTCAAAGGAGTGCTCTTAAACTTCACTTTGGTGAGAGCACGTCTTCTATCTAACCTTTCAGAACCTGTTAGAAGCTTTTTAAAGCACTTTAACTTTTGCCTCAGTACTTGGATGAAGGAATGTCCAGCTGTTCAGAAGCACTTGGCTATCCGTACTGTTTGATGCCTACAGTTAAGATTTTGGAATATCGTTATGGAGAAGTGCCATGCAAAGGCCCTTCCACTCACTGTCATGATCCAACACTATCCTTTGCTGTAGCTGTCCAAGAGATTAAACATTTGCTCCTCCATGGAATACCATTTAGAATCACAGAATCATTTAGGTTGGAAAAGACCTTTAAGATCATCGAGTCCAACTGTTAACCTAGCACTGCCAAGTCCACCACTAAACCATGTCCCTAAGTGCCACATATACATGTACTTTAAATACCTCCAGGGATGGTGACTCAACCACTTCCCTGGGCAGCTTGGTAACCCTTTCAGTGAAGACATTTTTCCTAATATCGGATCTAAACCTCCCCTGGCACAACTTGAGGCCATTTCCTCTTGTCCTATCACTTGTTACCTGGGAGAAGAGACCGACCCCCACCTCTCTACAACCTCCTTTCAGGCAGTTGTAGAGAGCGATAAGGTCTCCCCTCAGCCTCCTTTTCTCCAGGCTAAACAACCCCAGTTCCCTCAGCTGCTCCTCATCAGACTTGTGCTCCAGACCCTTCACCAACTTCGTTGCCCTTCTCTGGACACGCTCCTGCACCTCAATGTCTCTCTTGTAGTGAGGGGCCCAAAACTGAACACAGTATTCGAGGTGTGGTCTCTAACTGTCATATCTCAAAATGTTGAGCTTCAGGACAGTGGGTGTTAAACCTTCTCTCTACATTTTCAGACCTTTCCTGGACCAGTAATGATGGAACAGTGCCCTGCTATTATATTCTGTACTAGCATGCAAGATCCCTATTAACATCCACAGTGAACAAGTCCTTAGACCTTGCTAGCTGCCTGCTTATTCTGCTTTGTTGTCTCTACTTTTCTCCGGTGATTCCATGTCCTTGGGGTTAAACCTTTACATTCCAAGACTTTCAGAATAAGGTGATTCTTAGGACAGTCTCTCAACAAGTTCCCAAAATTTCCCTGAGTTTCATCTCAGGCAGGAAATCATTTGTTTATTATGTTTTTTTTTTCTTCCTAGCTGCATATATTCAGAATTGAGATTGCCTTATCTATCCTAGATGTTAGTTTTGCGGTGTCTTTTTAAATTGAAAGATGTCTTTCAGTTTCAGTTCAAAGGACAAAAATGTTTCTTTCTATTTCTGCCTGTGACAGAAAGATCTAAGAGGCAGGAGATTGAAAAGGGAGGCTAGTTTACCAGTAAGTGACTGCATTAGAATGCAAGGGAAACAGTTAAACTATTTTTGTGACCTTTTTTGCATGCTCCATTGTTAGCTTCTCTCAGGAACGTTTCTGTCCTTGGAAGGTGCACAGACAGTAACTTCTTTCACTTTCTCCAAGCACTAAGCTCTCTCTGAAAGATCTCAGTATGA
This sequence comes from Mycteria americana, assembly GCF_035582795.1. Classification (NCBI taxonomy): domain Eukaryota; kingdom Metazoa; phylum Chordata; class Aves; order Ciconiiformes; family Ciconiidae; genus Mycteria; species Mycteria americana. Next base: position 162,482,490 of record NC_134365.1, on the reverse strand, counting down.
TGTCAAGTACTTCAGGATCATATTCCAGATTAACTGCCAAGGTGCTACTTGAAGCCACCGACAATTTGAATGAATGTGTATAGGCAAGAACTTAGCAGAAAGGTATGTTATTGAACTAGACTCTATGTACAAGCTCTCCTTAGAGTTGTGCTGCATGTATGTATGTCAGACTCTACGTTTCCTATCACTCAGTCTAGAAATCCTTGAAGGATTTGGGGTTAAGAGAAACAGTGAGCCTGTTCTGTTTGTGACTGTGTAGATGATTTGTAGGTGGGCATAGTTTAGAAGTGGGGGCAAAACTCTGTTCTCAAATACTTCAGCATATTTATGCCTGCGGTGTGGTAGTACATAATAGATATTTCAAAGGAGAATGTTTTTTGTAGGTAAGTAATTTTTTTAAACAAACAGTATGCCTAACTATTTACTAAGCGCAGGTAAGCTGACCTTGACATTTAGGAAATGAAGGTACTATTCTCTGCCAGTGTAGTGGTATCTTCAGAGGAAGGTCTAAGCTTTTTTTTTTTTTGGTCTAAGCTGAGCAGTAAATTTCCACTGACAGTGTAACGGTCTGTACTGTTCAAAATCTCAACCTTATCTGTGAGTGAAGGTGATGGAGATATTTTGGGAAACATTATCTGATGAACTAGGAGTGGAGAGGTAATGTCTTGCCCATGTGGTCGTCTCTCTGGATGTAGAAACAATGGAACAAACCAGTTGTATTGTCTTTGGTCAACTTTACAATAGCTTGAAGAAGATCTTATGAGTGAGAAATGTCAGGTCTGATCTTATTTTTTCTTTTGGTGCTTTTATCTTGTGGATCCTTTTTATTTTGCAACCTTCATGCTGCCGTAGGAGCTATTTGGTCAAAAGAATAATAGGTATATGTGTGAGAAAAAGATTTGAAGTCAAGTTTAAAATTCTGTGTTTTCAAGTGATGCCTAACTAGATTGGGGAAGAGTTACTTCAGTTGTAAAAGGTGCATTGTTAAAGAAGGAAGAAACAATGTACACGAAAGGTAAAGCAGCAGAGGGGAATAGGACAACTTTGGTTAATTAACCTAGCTGATTACAGGGATGATCCAGTCATTTGAGAGCATAAAGCTTAACCACATGACAGAGATCAAGTTTAGCAGTGTGACACCTCTGTTCCATTCTTTGGCTACAGCAGTAGGTGAACAGAGAAATCTCAGACCTACATTTAACAAACATAGGGAAGACACCACTGTAATAAGGGATAGTAACTGTCTTTCATCCATATGAGAAGTAATAATGGTTATTCTAGAAATAGAATATGAAGCCAATACTGAAAAGGTTCTGTTCTTCATAAGCCACTAATGGACCTTTCATGATCAAAGCCCTGCAGAAACCCCAAACTGAATTACAGGTTGTTGATTTTGTGTAATGTATTATCCTGTTATTGAATCAAAATAAGAAATATTATGAAACTCTCTTCGTATTACTAGTGCCTGTTTTTGATAGGTACGACACAGTTTTGCACATCTTCTGTTTTTTCCTTTGATCTGGTGTAGGTTCTGATCGCTTTCCTTGGGATCAGACTTGACTTCCTTTTCCTGTTGATCCCGTTGTTTGCCAAGAAAGAAATTTTTTCCTAAATTCTGAAAATGCCTGCCCTACCATCCATTAGAATCTGCCCATGTGGGCACTGGAAGGACGGAGGTGCTAAGTAGCACTTTCCCCGTAAAGAAAAGGATTCTATTGTCTCCCAGTTTGCCTAGATATTTCCTCACTTTTTGTGTCATGTCAGATATAGTTTGTTGTGGCAGAAGTCTCTAGCTCTTCTGTGAGTTCAGGTCTCAGTGAAAAACCCCATAGTAAGTATTGAAAGATAAGTCCTGACCCAGCACTGGCTTCTGTCTGAGTGCAGTCCTGGGCCCCAGATGGAGCTTCACTGACTTTGATGGGGCCACTTCAGATACATGGAGGCTCCTGATTGCTCCTTTGCAGAATTAGGACTCACTGTTGAGGACACCTCAAGAAATACATAACATTTGGTATTTTCGTTTTAAACAGTAATGTGGAGGTAAGGTATAAATGACTACTTATTCCCTTAAAAAAGTACTTTTAAAATGAGAGCCGAGTTACGTGTAAGTCACCGCAGAAATATAATAAGCATATTTATAAGTTCATATAAGATGAACAGCTACACGTTGTCTTTCATTGAAGGTCAGTGTATAAAGGTGAGTGGCAACCAGTTTCACAGCTTTGATGGAAAGCCACAGAAATTTCTCTAGCTCTAAATTAATAATCTGCATAGGTTAATCTAAATCTGAATTGACAGTACAGAGGAGAGTAACAAGCAGAGTATGTACCTTCTGGAGTCTTTCGATTCACTGGACCAGTGGAAGTGGCATGTTGCTCTCCTAGAATGAGAAGGCTTGGCATTTGGGTGGTGTTCACAGTGGCTCCCAAGGTGGTAGCTGAGTTGCTCTTTGGGTGCCCTTGAGCGTGTTCAGGATTTGTGGAAAGGAATGAATTGCAATTAACAAACACTGATAACTAGTCTTCAGCTTACAAGTAAAGCTGAGAGAGGAAATACAGTATATGAAGGTTTAAGTCATTATATTGTTGGTGGTGTTTTAGTTAAAAACTATAAATGCCTAAATTTTCTTCATTGCAGCTTACTCACATAAGAAGTCTGAATAAATACTTCATTAATTTCCAAAACTTCTTTATTGCATAGAATGTCAATGAAATGACCATGCTGTTTTAATTCGGAGTCAGAAAACAAGTTCCCCTTAGACCTCCTGTCTTGTATTTTGGCATTCATATTTCCATTGGATGGATTTTTTAGTTACAGTTTTTTTGCAAATAGATATGCCTTCTAAAATGTAATGGATTTGTATGTATTTATTTTCATTTAACTTACGTTATTATAGATCTCGGTGTTCTAAAGAAGTTGTGTTCTGTTATTTTATGTTTTAGAGAATACTGTTATTTATCCTGAATTTCCTGCACATTAGCAGTAATTGCGAAGCATGCAGTATATCTATTTAGGAGTGATATAAATGTAAAGGTACACATTTGACAGTCTTGACATGTTTTCATAACTTAAATAATGCTGTCCTCTTTTCATGGTATTTTAAGCAGAAGATGGAATGATTTAATTATTATTATTTGTTTTTAACTGAAGAAAGGCATTGTTTTTGTATTGTAGCACTTTTCTGGACCCTGAAACTCGAAGAGCAATGGGAGAACAAGCAGTAGCTCTTGCCAAAGCAGTAAAATATTCCTCTGCTGGAACAGTAGAATTCCTTGTGGACTCCAGTAAGAATTTCTACTTCTTGGAAATGAATACTAGACTTCAGGTAAGAAAAACAGCTCTTCAGATTCAGAAAAGTGTTATTTAAAAAAACAGAACATAACCTCTTTCCATACTTAGGGGTCTGCTCCTGCAAAGACTTACACATAACTAACTTGACGCATGTGAGCACTTCCCACTGAACTTAAAAGATCTACTCACTTAAATAAGCCTGCGTATACAAGACTTTGCAGCAGTGAGCCCTTGCACAGCACTCAAGTAAGCGTTCAGAGCTTTTGCTCTTTGTTACACTTGACCTAAAGACCTTGCAAGAGGTCACTGTTAAGTGCCACTGTGTGCTCTGATGCTTTTCCCCACTGGTCCCTGAAGTTTCTTTTTTATACTTTGATGATAGCTTGCTGAGTTTCTCTAGGAGGGTGATTAAAACTATATGTGTATATCAGCAATAAAAACACGAGCAATCTGCATATGATTGGAATTGTGACTGGAATGCAGCTGTGTAAAAAGCATACTGACATGGTATAGGATTTTTGTAACAACACATGTAGTCAGTAGTAGATGTTATAATATACACTGCAAATGAACAGACAAACATGTTTTATGGAAAACCCCCTCTACCTCTTATTTGACTGTGTTGTAATGCATTTCTGGTCATAATCTAAGAAAAAGGCACATAACTTAAAGTCTGAATATCATTCTCAAAGACGGAGAGAAAGTTCAACTTGTCAGCAAGAAAATTCCATCATCTTTATCCTCCTTTTCTCACTTTGATAAATAATGCCAGAAAGACTGAAATGTGGAATCAAGCAATAGAGTGATTAGCTTCTTATTCTGTTTTAGCTACATTTCGTTAAGGCTGTGTCCTGCCTGCTGCTTGTACATGTGGGCAGTGATAGAGCATAAAGAGATCCTCGTAATTTGGACATCTTTGCATGACTTTGTATAACGGCTGGGTAAATTTATGCTTTGGGTAAAGAAGTGAGAGAGGATTTGGAGTACAAAGGGGGAATGGGGTGTTGCAATCTTCCCCTGTACCAGGGGAAGGCTGCTGGTAAAATTTGCCTTGCCTTGCAGGGCAGCAGTGTTTTTAGAATTAGTCATGACAGTTATACTTCACATGCTTTTGCTAGGAGTTTGCTAGGCACAATCTGGTCTACCTTAGATTCAGTTAGAGGGGGTGGTGGTTAATGGCAATGTATAATTCATTAAAATATTATGAAGAATTTCTGTCTCTTTGGTCATATTCTTTACGCTTTTCCCAATCTTGTAGTTTTTGAGAGAATGCTTTTTAGTGACTCTCCATGTTCTTGTTTACATAGGAGAAAATTAATTTATGGTCTTCTGCATAACCCACCAGAAGTTCAAACCCATTTCCTTGCTGTAGTGTATTATTGTCCATCAGTTCCTAAATGGAATTAGCAATGGAACATCCTTGGAGTTGATTCTTTTTGCGATTTGTTTTTAAGATGTTATCTTTGCTCTGTTGTGGTGTCTTCCCCCCGCAATGCATAGTGGTAAGTGTTCGAAGCCCCAAACCTCAAACTTGCTTAATTGTAGAGGTCTCCACATACACAGTAAGAAAGCTTTCATAATTCTGTCTTTAAGGACTTTAAAGACTCCTTTTGAAATATAGCCTAAGCACTTTGACAATCCCCTGTAATAGCAGACTCATTCTTTCCAACTCTTAAAGAAATTTACTAATCTTAAATTACAGTACTTGTGTAGATATTCTCTAATTCCTCTGTCCTGACTGTGTATTGTCTCTAATTAGCATTTCAGCTTGAGGCTGGAGAGTAGTAATTTGCTCTGATTCTTCCCCAGGCTTATCCGATTGATCTGTCACTTCTCCCAGGTCTCAAGCTTTACTTTCTGTTCAGCTAAGAGTTATGCAACTAACATGTCTTTCTTGCTCCCTTCTATTAAGAGCCAAACATAGAAACCCTAATGAAGCTTGTCCAGATTTAATTTCAGAACCAGGAGAGTCTCTAGATGTCCCTGTATTGCTTCAACCTTTTCCTTTTGCATCTCATAACTGTGAACAGTGGCTAACAGGCCCACTTGCCCTGTTTCTGCTGAACGCTCCACAGCTGGAAGAACTTATATCATCCATAATCATCCATAAATGATGCTCCTAAGGTCTTTGTTAGTGTGCATTACAAACACAGCTACTTGTCAGCATCATCAGAACGTGTCTACTAAATTATGCAGTTTCCTGTGTCTGTTTTAATGTTTCAGCAATCTCTAATCAGATCACTGTAACCTTTTTACTTTAAATACAGACTTCAGAATATACTTGTGTAAAGCTAACTAAACTGTGTCCAATACTTTGCACTGCCTGTTGATTTCTCCCCTCCCTCCCTTTGGTGTATCTGTCAGATATCTTCCAGTGTTTTTTGTAAATTATTTTGCAGTAACTGAGAGTTGTATTATTATTTGGCTGTCTTTTTGGGGAACTCTTTGGGAATATACCTTTTCTGCTATATAGTTCTGCGAAAAAGTGTAAGTAGCACCTTACAGGAAGTTTATATTTTATTTAATTTTTGTTTAAAGTGTTGCTGCAATACAATATGAGGTTGGAAAGTGAAAAAAGTTGGTGAATCAGCTCCATTGTGTCTCTTGTATGCTACACAAATCTGTTACAGATGTTTCACTCCCTCCAAGTGATTCAGCTAGAATGATTTATTCTTTGCTGTTGGCAATGTACTTCTTGTTGTATCTGCTACTCTGCCATCTTTCAGAGGCTAGCTGATAAGTATGAGACACGAGATTGAATAATTGCATAGCAAAACTAGTTATTCTTGCTTTTCACAGGAAAACATAGAAATTGCTGCCCTAGCAGCTACAAGAGAACTTCTGTATGTTGTCATTTAGGGCACTTTTGGAGTGGTTTTCAGGCAGCTTACCCCTGTTAGGATTGCTGAGGCAGACCAGATGTTGAATATCTGATTCTTTATTGCTGCTCACACTGCGGTGTGCTTTGTGTTACCCGGTTGTTCTCAGCCTAATCAAAGGCAGTCATAGTCCAAAATAGCCAAACAAGAGTTTTGAAAGAAATAAAAAGTTTCTGACCCCTTAGATTGATAGCCTTTCTAACTTCCAAATTGTGTCAAAATCTCCTTCTCATGCTACCATCAGAAATGCTGGCTTTCACCAGAAAAGTCTCTTCTGCTTTTCACTGGAAGATGAGAAATGTGACTTTTTGACTTTGTAGGAAGAGAGTCTACAGTCTGTAAGTAAAGAATATCTGTTAACATATGGGTGTGCTTTGTGGCTAAGCTTCTTACATGTGAATCAATAGGTGACAGCAAAGGGAAAATATCACATAATCTAGAGTTTTGTAGTACCTTGAAATGGGAAGCATCTCTTGTTGGCTTGAGGAGAACTGAGAAAAATGCGACGAGCAGTGGGAAGAGAGCACTTACCCAAACCACAGTTTGTACATCTGTGTCTCGGGTCTGCTCCCAACCTCCTGCCTCCCCCACGCATTGTGCGATTTAAATAACAAGTGAGCACTCTCTTCCTCCTCAGAACGTGACCAAATTTGCTTAGAGTAATCTGATTGAAAAGATCGTTTGTATAGACTGTATTCAGCACAGTGGAGTTGAGAAATATGGTAATTTGAGTAGCAGTGTGTTTTGTCCTCAAGTGACAGTTTGAAAATTTTTGTCATAACTTCTTAGGGATTAAAAGTTAATTTTGATGTTTTTGTAAGAGATCTATTGAAAGCAAATGGCATATTTGTATGTTTCTATTTTACAGTTAATTGTAAAGAGAGTATTTATTTTATGTAAATGTTTTTGGGTTCTTTTAAAGTAACTTGACTCTAAGGCATAAGGCGAATGTAAATAAACTTCCATACACCCATAAAGCATTACCTAGCGTTAAGACTTTTGTTCATCACTTTCAGTGTTTTCCTCAGATTTTACTGACCCCTGGAAAATGTTATATTCCAGAGCTGTCTTTGTACAAAACTGGCTGTGCCTGGTGTAAAAGACGGAGGAAGAATTTTTACATGCAACGTGTCTCTTTCTGCCTCCTTTTTCATCTGTCCACTCATGAAAGTATAAAAAGCATGGTTGGGAAATGTCTAGAAGTATATAGAAATCCTGTTGGTGATTGTCTGGAGCTCCACTGCTTATAAACGGCTGGTTCTAGCAGTCTCTTAATGGTAACTGTATTCCGTTGCACATCCTTAGGCAGCACCTGCTACACGTTTGCTCAGTGAAGGAGAGAAGTGCTGGAAAATATTGCAGCTGCAGTATATAAACAGTAGCAGCAAAATATAAATAGCAGAGTGATGAGCTGAGTCTGGATTGCCAGCTAAAACCACAGCGAGGTGGTGACTTTGGTATCCGTAGCAGACCCATGGGAGGGCAAGAGGTGGTTTCGTTGTCTTGGTTTGTGTAAGTGCCTGGAGGATGAACTGCGATAGGTGGGCAGGAGTATGGGAGCAGTGAAAGGGGCTGTCAGGAGTCAGAGGAGTAGATTTCTACAAAGTCTGAATGGCGGGATTTCAAAGTAAAGTCTCAAGCGACTGTTTCTGCTGTTTGCTGAGACTCTTCATATTTCCTAATACTGGAATCTTGTTTTACTGTGACACTTTGCTTCAGTCATTTTAAATAGGCTAACGAACAGTGTCAGATGGTAAAGACTTTCAATTGCTGCTAACCTGGGCTGAATTTGAACTACTGACCTAGAGGTGAAAGGTCTCTTATCCCATTACCAATCCCCTAAGCCCACCAGAATCCATTCTGCACACAGTTTATACCAGCTGTTCATGGCCATTTTTAGAACCGAAAGAAAAGGTGATTTTGCTGCCAAACAACACTTCTTCACACAAGAGGGTCAGCCGACAACAGTTAACCAGATTTTTGCCACATTCTTGCCTCCTAATGCAACTTCCATTATGTAGCTACTGGTTGTCTGCTTTTCAGGCTTCCCAAAAGAACTACAGAAAAGCATTGCTAATTGTTGTTGACAGAAGAGAACGACATTGTTTGTGTAAGTCACTGAATCTGAAAGATGCCATTAACAGTGCTGCCAGGGCATGGAGTGATATCTTACAGACAACATTACCACATAACTATCATAGAATACTATTAAAAAAATAGAGAAAAAGGAGGCTTCCCTCCATTTTTAATAAGTAGAGAAACAAAAGATCATTCTTCAAAGTGTACATTACTTTCTTCCCTTTGGTGAATTTGATGTAAAGAAAACCCAAGAAGGGCTGCAGTGACACCAGAGCCTCCTTGAATGAAGTACTCTGAGAGGGCTTTAATAGTGCTGCTAAATATAGTGAAAGCAGGAATTGTATCTTTAGGAAAGAAAGTGTAGGTTTTGTGGGTGCAAGTTTCTTTATTTTCTTACGTGGAGTATGTAGTGGAAAGGAAATTATGTCGAGTTACTGAATTGCGAGATTTTTTTTCTTTTTTTTTGGAAGTACAGGATGTTAATTGAGAAAGTTATGTTGAAGTTGTGAGCTAAATAACCTGTTGATATAAAGTGTGTGCTGTTTGTTTAAAACACAGAAAAGACAGGTTCAGTATTCATAGGCTATGTAAGTGGTGTCTTACTCGCGTCTGTCCAGTACAATAAAGAAACAAATCCTTGCAAAGAAAAATTGAAAAAACTGAATCAATGATTATTGGAAGGTAACCTTCTATAAGGAAATAGATTAAATATTTTGCGAAGTTACTATATGCTGTCATTAAAAAATTAGTTGGTACCAAATGTCTGTGCATTAGTTTTTATTTCTGCAACGTCTTACTTAGGAAACAATGAAAGAAGTCTACCTGAGCATCTTAGTTTATGGAAATTTTTGTAGTTCTCATTGCACTCAGTTCTTCAATCACATAAATCAGAAGATAAGCAACAACTGATATTATGTACTATATAGAAAAGGGCAGCTTAGGATATTGCCTGTTACGTATTCCTGTGTGCTTTCCATTTATTCAGTACTTTAATCCAAACGTTGCCTGTTCTCCAGAAGCCTTTCTGAAAAGCTGTTTTTTTCTATGTGCCCCCAAACCCCATAGACATGACTGTTGCGAACTATTTTGTGGAAAGAAGATGTGACCCCAGAGCGCTCCTGCTCATAGTAGTCAGGAAGCTGGCACTCCTGAAGAGCAGAACATGTGTGCACCTCTGTTGCTGTTCACTTCTCCAAAATAGAAACCAGGCTTACTGAAATAAAGGGGGCTGAGGAGCATCTGTAAGCTGATGGGTTTGGGTCAATTGATACTGGATTTGGCTGCCGCAGAAAAGCCCATGGGATTCCAGGTGAATCATGTTTCCTGGAAACTGAGGTGTATGTTGAAAGTTAGTTTTGAGATTATTTATCTGAATGTAAAGGAGTATATGACACCAACTAGGGACTTACAGTAGTAGGGGTGACACAGGCTGTAGTTTTAAGTCTACTGAAATTTAGATTTTCTTGGCCGCTGTGGTCTGCTTGAATGCTCCAACTGGTGTGTGACCAACTTGATGCTTTATGCACACAGGGGGAGGGGGCCATCTGTGAGAGTATCCAGAAGTGTTTGCTATGAGATCTGAGGACCTTGATGGTCTTGAGAAAAATGTGTCCTGAAATTATTCCCCTGAATATAAGGGGAGCAGTGATCGCTAATCTAACTCTTGGCTCCAACTGTTCATAAAAATTGTATGACTGTTTTTGTAGCTGTGAATGAACCCCAGTATGGTAAAGCTTTAAGACCGTTGGCAGTCATGGAACAGGACAAGAGTTAGCAGCCTCTCTGTGCTGTTCTGGGAACAGATGCTAACTGGACTGTGATGTTGGCAGGTTCCCCTAGCTCTTTTGTACCTGCTTCACCATCTATATATTGGGTCTTAGCTTTTATTTTCTTACAGGCCTTGCCACCAGTGTCGCTTGCTACATAAACTGAAGGCGGTTAGGGAAGCAAAAACACTTGTCATGCTCTCAGGGAAGCTGATTGCTGTGAAGTGTCTGAAGAAGAGCAGATCCGGTATGAAGGGGAAGCACTTTCCCTTTACTGTGTATGGATGTTGCTGGCCATAACAGCTATGGCTTTGTGTACTTGAGAGCAGGAACCTAAGTGGCATTTTTCAGAGAAAGAGGTGTGTGTGTATCACACAAAGTGGGGAGTAAGACTTTTTAAAGGAGGTATGTATCTAAAAAGACTTAAGTGCGTTGAACTGATGATTTGTTATAAATTGTTTATGACCAGACTTGGTATAATTAAAGGAACTGGTAGTAAAGGTGATACTTTCAGCAGCTAACTAATTGAGAGTTATTGCTGATCAATTTTTCTGCTTGTCCTGTTGAGAATAAGGTACAGCTGCCTTGATATAGCTATGATCTGTAGATTGCTTGCTGCAGACATGTCTGGTTTTGCCCTTTGTGTTAAGGACAGAGGTAATGTGTGAATTTACCCCCTATCATATAGCCATACCACCGCTGGCTCTTACCTTATCGACTGGGGCTTCACTGGCAAGATCTTGGATCAGCTGACTACAAAATCTGAGTATGGCCCAAAGCTAGAAGAGTTGATCGATTGAGTGTGATTCAGCTCTGTTTGTGAGCGTACTTGCATTAATTTCTTTAAAAATTTAGTCCTTGACTTTACTTGTCATTTTATGGATGCTAAGCCTGTTGATGGAGAACAGGTATAGCATAAAATTAATAGAACAAAATACAACAGGCAGGCAAAACAGGAGCGACACCTGAAGTAGAAGGCTGAAAAGTAAAAGAGGAAAATGTTTAAAGCCTAGCTTTTAATAGTGATTTAAAAATAGATACAACAGTTACCTTAGTCAAATAGCGGTGACAGTTATTCTAGAGCTTTCATAAGTAGGGAATGATGATGCCTGTGTTTTCTTTTTTTGGGATGGGAGGGAGAAGAGGGGTCTAATGTCTTCACTTCTACCCCCATCCTTCCTTCCTTGCTTTGTAAAAGATTAGAGCTTTAATTTCAGATCTTGCATGTGTATCTCTGTGGGTGGATTCTTGCACCTCCAGAACCTCATTGCAGGGTGCTTGTTGAACCAGGAATATGGCATTACTGCTTTGTTAATGTCCTTTTGTACTGTATGCTGAAGCATATTCCATCTAATGCTAAAAATACTGACCCCCTCCTGCACGTCCCCTTGCCAAAAGAAAACTGCAAATGCTAAAAGAAGTCCAGTTTGAGCTGTGCACCTCACTGAAAGGTTAAAGTTACAAATAAGTCAACTAGGATTTCACGGTTAAAATTATTTTCTACTGCATTTTGGTGATCTGATGCTCTTAATGTATACTAAAATGTATTTTAAATGTATTTAGTACTGCCAAATTAGTGGTATGATTGGTACTGTCTGCATTATGCCTAAACAGCCCTAGTTGAAGCACAGTCCTAAAAGAAAGCAGAAGAAAACTTCTCCCCACCCCAAAAAACCCCTCAGAATTTTTTCCTTGTCATATTTTCTGAATGCTGTTTTGTGTGCAGACACAAAGGGAGTATTTTGAAGAAACAGAAGAAAATATTGACCAAGTCAAAGATCTGTATTGAAGAATGGATTAAATAAATGTTTGTGAGTTGTAAGAACCAAACAACAAAAATATTTTTCTTTCCAGAAACATTCCATCCTATTTTGATCATCAACAATAAAGCGGAAAACAACAATGAAGCTGTTGAATCTGGAATGCCAATTGCAATCCAAGAAAAATGACAGTATAACTAAATAATGCAAATGTCTTTGAAAAAAAAAAATTGTATTTTAATTATCTGGAATGTTAGAATTCCAAACGTGTTCTAAACTCAAAGGTAATTTTTAAAAACTTAAATTCCAAAATAAGTGAATAAGTTCTGTTGTCCAAATATGAATGTGTGATAAATAACTTTCTATTAAAACTTAGGGAGTTTTAATAGAAACTTCAAGTCTTAATAGAAATTGAATTGCTTCAATTTAGCACTGCAGGGTAGACACCGAGATGTTCCGTAGATTCTCCAAATACTGTTATTAAGCTTGACATGCTGGAGAATATCATGTGTTAGGTAGAATCAAGATTGAATCCCAAAGGTACATCTTTAAACTGTATAATCAGATTCCCATTTCAATGTCACTTTTATCCTTCAAAGAATAGGTGCTTGTTTCAGTGATGATTTGTCATTAAAATTATGTCAAAACGTCTTAAAATGTTGTTGAAACTCTAAACAAACTCACAGCACACACAGGGCTAATTATGGATGCCATCTGTTTATTTTTACAAAGCTTTTTTCTTAAAGACCAAAGCGTCTTCTTGTTCTGATAAGCCACAAGATTATTATAATGACTAAATGTTTTCCTTAATACTGGTGTAGTTGAAGGAAGAAAGACGAGTGGTTTGGTCACTGACCTTTTCCTGTGTCACAAAATGTACATAGTACGACATCTCATGATAGAGAAACCATTGTGAAGTGCGTTTTCTTAAGCTATTTTGGCCCTTGGAACACAAACATTTTGTAATAAAAATGGCAGTTCTGTCGTAATTTCTATATGGAAAGTCTTGCAGCTGTCTCTGTGTGACGAACATGCTTTTAGCATGCCTATCTTTTACTTCATCTATATGGGGTGCCCTCTTGTCTTTGGGTGCCTTTTTACTGTGCTATGTCTAGTTAAAGGTTTTTTAAAGTTAATAAATGTGTCCAGTTATATCCCCATTTCAAGGAAAAAAGTGTGTATGTGCGTATGCGCGCACATGTGTGCATGCTTGTACGCACATGCCGGGGTTAGCGTGAACGACGGGTATTCCCATGGCAGCATCATCCAAAGCCGTTAGCAGCAATTTGCTGAGAGCGCAGAGTGACTCTGCTGGTCCAGCCCAGCTATTGTGCATGCTAAGCACTAAACAGATAAGTCTGGAGGGGGGAAAAAAATTGAAGGATCCATCTGCTCATTTCTGCTACACTGCGCTGATGCAAGATTACGCTAATCTGGTTGCTTGTCAGGACGGGTTAGTGAAAGCAGGCGAATGGGTGAGATTTAGGGTAGGCTAGTTCTGTGGAAAATTGTAAGCGGCTCCTGTATGTGCCACGTTAAGCGTAGCAGAACGGGTTGATTATCAGCTACTTTGAGATTTTCAGTTAAAATATATTTATGGCTACAGTGTGAATCTTTTCAAAAGAAAATTGAACGGGAAAAGCTTCTCAACAAAGAAAAATTCCCTTGTCGCCACCAGGTGCATTTTAATTTGTAAAATAAACGGACTCCCCCTCCCCCCAAACTCTCCTAGATGTTCTCTATAGTTTTCCTTTTGTATGCTGCTCCTAGTTATTGTAATCTGCTAATTATTTTATTTTTTGGGGTTTCTCTGCAAAGCAGGTGGTTGCTGGAGTTTGTCAAGTAGACATTTTTTTGGGAAAAAGACCAAGATGGGAACCTATTCTTTGGCTGGTCTAATTTCTTGTTTATCTGTGTGTGTTTACGGAGTGTTTGGTGTCTTGTTTTTGTATGTGGGGGGTTTTTTTGTTTGGTTTTTTGTTGTTGTTGTTGTTTGTGTTTTTGTTACCTACTGACTGACAGTTCTTGACCTTGCAGGTTGAACATCCCGTCACAGAATGCATTACCGGGCTGGACTTAGTCCAAGAAATGATCCGTGTTGCTAAGGGTTACCCTCTCAGGCACAAACAAGCTGATATTCCCATCAACGGCTGGGCGGTTGAATGTCGAGTTTATGCTGAGGTAAATGAGTGGTAATGGGGAGGAGGGTAGGTGGTTGAATTGTGGAGTAGTAATAATACCCAGGTGTGGAGAGATGCCAAGGTGAAGTCAAGGAATATCATATGAAAGTCACAATTTAAAGTATGTAACACAAATGGTTAATGAGCTTTTGTAGAATTGTAGAATTTTTATTTTTCTAGTTCAAAATACAGTATGTATTTCAACATACCTTTTTTCTGAAAATCAAAATTAAAAGTGGTAAAAGAGATAACTAAGCTTTATTTCTAAGGACATTTGCTGTATGTTTTGTTCACATTTAATGATGCAGTGCTGGATTTATTTGCTACAGTTAACTAGTGTTTCCAGGTTTCTTAACTGGTGTACTTGAAACTTGTTGTCTTAAAAAGACAGTTGAAATTCAATGGCTTACAGAATTTTTGTTGTTGTACTAAAACATTTTAATAGGTTGCTGAAAAAGCAAGTTATATATCTTCTGAAACTACAGTTTATAGGAGAAACTTTCAAAGTGCACTCCAAGACAATAACTTTATAATTATGGTATGACTCTCTATCTCACCTTGAAGAAGCTTACTAAAATATAAAACCCATTTTCCAGCATGTTTAGGACACTTCAAGGTAACGTCTTTTTGCTGTCATTTTTGATACATGAAAATCAAGGTTTGTGAATTAAAAAATGATGCTTAGCTTCCTTCACTTTGAGGAACATTTTAGGTAACTCTGCTTTTCAAAAATAATTCAGCACCTTGAGATGCTTTTTCTCTCGCTTAACTGTTGTGCCTTTTGTGACCCAGGGCATCTTACTTTATGTTGTTCTTTTCTTCCTCTTGACATGCACATAATCTTCAACATTCTCTACTGATTACAAGTTATATGAACTATTTTGATAAAGAATAAATATTTGCCCTGTGATTGGCATGGAAGCTAATCTTAGTATGAGTAGGCTTTATGCTGGAGTAACTGATGCTTGGGCTTTTTTTTTTTTTTTTCCCAACTTAGATTCCCTCACCTTTATAAGTAATGGATCCAACTACTTTACCATGAGTTTGGTTATTCTGTAGGCCATATGTTTATTTGCTGTCCTACTAAGTTTATATTGGTACTGCATTATGTAGATTTCCAAAGGCATAAAGGTCAGTTTGATTTCTTAAGATAACTGAATTTCTAACTGCCCTTTTTATCTCTGAAATTTTTTTCCTTACACTCTCTTCTCAACTCTACCCTTCTGAATATTTTCCCATCCTTCTTCCAAGGCACACTGTAGCAAATGAAAATGTCATCTTTGTATATTTTGGTGGTGTACTGTAGCTATGTGCAGAGCACTTCTTTCCTGCTTTTTGACTGTGATGTAAGAGAATTTATATGCTTTCATTTCTTTATTTGGAGTTGCAGGGTTTGGTGGATGAAGAAATGTATTTCAACATATGTAATTCTGGGGAAGAAAACAGAGTTATTCCAGCAGTGGTTTCTGTTAAACTTGAAGCTTTTTAATGTTATCTCCTCTGCATCTGTAAAAACTTAATGCTTTCTCCTGTTGAATTTTATTTCAGGACCCCTACAAATCTTTTGGCCTGCCATCCATTGGTAAACTGTCTCAGTATCAGGAACCATTGCATGTGCCAAGTGTAAGTAACTTGGTTCTGGTTTTCATAGGTACTGGGTGTTTCTTTTATAGACAGAGACTGTAAGTACTCAGCAGCTTTGTAAATCGGACCTTTTTTCCAGCTTTTTGCCAGGGGAGACAGGACATGGCAATACTTATTTGTGCAACCTGAAAAACTGCTTAAAAATTTACAGTTCCAAATGGGGTTTAAAATGTTCAAATTGGGTATAACAGGAAACCATTATATGTTGAAATATTTTGTTACATTCTATAAATTTCAGATTAAGTTTTTCAAACACAGCTTTAGTAAAAATGCCATGGTGGTTACAAAGGACAGTGAAATGTTGAGTCAGCTCTTTAAGCACGGAGAACTGGGTGAACCAGTGAGAAACTGCCAGTGCTTTCTGTTTAGCTTTGTAGACTTTAAAAAGGAAATTTGTTACAGTGATTATTACATGTTTCAGGATACAGTCTGACTATATGAAATGGCTGTTTAACAAACAAGTGTTTTCTGCTACGTGTAAAGAACAAGGATACCGCCTTTCTTTAAAATCAAGGTAGTCTAAGTCGTAAGTGCACATATACATGACGCTATGTCAGTTAGTGGAATGACAAGGCTGTACCATCTGTGAATACGATTATTCAGTCTGATTGCTTGCACAGAAAATAGTGAAAGATTACAGGAGGAATCTTAAATGTGGAGATGTTATTGGATATATGATTTATTTCGCTTCTTAAATTGTTTTTGCCCGTGTACTTTCCGAAGGGACCTGACCCTTTCTGGTCTTTAAGGCTTCATGCTGTGTTCAAAGCCTGAAAGCAGAAAAAAATTGTGAAGATCTAAAAGGCATTATGTGATCTTAAAGAGGAGATGAGGGAAAAAGGTATCATTGGATGTATCTAAACTTTTTTTTTTTTAATGAAACAAAGAGTGTATTTAATAAGAATTTATAATGAATACTCCAGTGGTTGTTAGAAGTTTTCACCATGTTGTAATAGCTAACAGGATGTCAAACATTTTGCCCTTGCAAGTTTTTGCAATTTGCAATTTTCCAAACGTGAGACCTGTTGAAAGTACAAGTGATAATGGACAAACTATACCCCCTACAGTCTTTGTCCCACCAAATCTTTCTTCAATTAATTCTGCAGCAGGAGTTTTATGTAATAACATTTGCGCTTGTGAGCCATCCATACAAAGAAAAAACAATTAAAATGCCTTAAATGTTCTGCTTACTGCTGTTATTTGCTTGTGTGAATGTTGCATGTCAGCTAAATGGACCACGGAATAGATAAAGTGATTGGGTGCAGGAGAGTGCACACTAAGCTTTGTCTATCATTATTGCTGGGAGCAATCAAATTGATGCCAGCAGGACAGTAGACGCGTTGACAGCTGTAATTATGTATCTCCATGGTGATCACTTTTGGCCTGTCATGGAGGCCCATGAGTCCCCTCCCTTGCAAGCATTTAATCAGATTGGGCTGTCACTTGTCAGGTAGACGGGGTGGGCTGGGAGTTGTGCTTAGGCGGAGAGGTGAATTGAAAATGAAGGGTGGGAGATGCCTGATCGCTTCACGTGGTCCATCGTGGTACCAAAGAAAGAAATTTTAATTACGCTGGAGGCTTCAGAGCAATGGTTTGAGGAGCTCATATAGATTGTCTAGGCTGTTCTCTTTCTGTTTACTTCTATTGTCATATTAAAAATAGAACAGCTTTTTTTATGTAGACACTCATGGTTTGGTGTCTTAATACACATTTTCTGCCACTGTGAAACTAATTTATCTCCTGAGAATGTCATGCTGCTAAGAACAAAATTAATATGACTAAAAAAGTTCAGCGTTACAGGCCCAATGTGCCACAGTGTTTGTTTTCTGCATTTTAGATTTTAGAATTGTCAACAAGTTGGCTTAAAAAAAGCTAGCAGAGACTTGTAGTGTGTCACAGCGAGTTCAGCTTATGAGTAGTGTATTGCCAAATGCATTTTCAATTCATTTCTTCTGTTTCTCAAGTTAGCTCTGATTGTCTACCTGTGCCCTTGTGTCAGCTGCTCAAGCTGGTGGAACTGGTGTGCATGGCTATGTGAGGGTTTTTTTTCTTAGCCATAGATAGGAATATACTGGCTATTTTTGTGTCAGGTAGACTGTGATTTTCTTGGAACTTGGTACTCGTAAATATAAAATTTTTTTCATCTTTGATAATGAAGCTTAAGATAGGTAACCACAAAAACCTGTATTATGATAGTGAGCGTTCATGTTCAATGCTCTTACACAACACAGCGAATGTACTGCCATGTCTGAAGAGCTCCAGCATTGCTCTTCGCCGGTACGATGGGCAGTCTGGTCTTTTAATGACTCTTACCTGAATGAGAAAACTCTTAGACTCTGGTATGGCAAAGAATGGAGAAATACGAGAACCTCTGTGGAACTGGATGCACTAATAGTTGATTGCAGGACTGGGACATAGGCTGCGCTTTGTTTTTTCCTCTTAAGCTTTTTTTTACCTTTCAGTTTACTGTTGTCCTAGTGTAATAACACACAATGGTAGTACAATAGCAATAAAAGCGTTGGGGGCTGTAATACCAATGAGCTGTAGGGTACAGTAGGATCTTGAACCATAGCCTTTCTTTGGTATTTTAAATACTGAGTAAAAGAAAGGAAATATGTTGAGCAGAAGTAAACGCTGGAGGTCTAATAATAAGTATTGCTATTATTTGTCAAGTTAAGCACATTATAGCGAGTATCTGTTGAATTACAGTTTCTTTTTCATCCAATATTCATTAAGTTCTGTCACACCGTATAGTTTATAAAATCACCTACTGTTACTAGACTCTGAAAACGTAAGCACCACAGAGAGAATTGAAGATGATAAACGTATTTCTTTTCTGCTGTCATTTTTTTAGTCATCTTGAGTTTATTTTATGAAAATTTAACTTTTACAGAGGACTGCAGACACTTCTTTTTAAAAATGAAATTATGCTGTAGTTTTTAAAGAATTTTCAATTCTCACTGTAATTTTTCATTTTTGAGGATATTGTACTTAGGAAGAAGTGTAAATTGTATAGTGGTATGTATGTTGTGTATCAACAGAAACACAGAGTAGGCTGAGCATGTAGTCAGTAGCCTCAGAAGCCTTACGTTAACTTCAAGGTCTGACTAACTTGCTTACTCTGGGTCTGAATTATGCACCTTTCATATGGTTTTTTATTTGTCAAAATACAATATACATGTATAAATACTTACATGCACATGTATGCATATGTAAAGCACCCCTGAACACTTGTATGTAATCACTTTATAGGTGGTACTTTGGAAACAAAAGTCACAGTATAATTCAAGTATGTGTGGAGTATGTATGTCATACCTTCACGTCTTATATATGTATTTATTGTATACTACAAAAAATATTATGGGCAAGGGATTTATCTGGGACTGAGTAGGTAAGTTTATTTTTTCTGATTTGAATGTGAGAATGTATGCATTGACTTTATATATAGGCAAACATCCTGGGAGGAAGGATGGTTTAGCAGTTAGAAGAAGGGGAGCTGGGAAATACGCTGCATGTTTCTTCTGTAATCATGACATGTCTGAATGACCTTCTCGTCAGTAGCTAATGTGAAACGTACCTGATATGGGTAGTAGGGGGCCTAGTTAAGCATAGATAAAGCACATTCAGATAAGGTGTGATAAAAATGCTATGGAAGTGCTACTACCTTTACATATGAATAAATATGCTATACAAATAAACATAAATATGTAAGTATAAATATATAATACAAATATATGAATAAGTATATGCTTTTTTAAAATAAAAAGAACAGAGCATCATAAAAACTGGTCAGACAGTGTTTCTTACTGAAGAAAGTGAGTACACCTGCTAGGGTATCTTTTTATGTCATTTGGATAATAAAGTCATCATCATGCCCTCATGTGGATTCTGTAGACAAGAGGTTCTACATGTGGTCCCTTGATAATTGCCTAAATTAAAATATTAAAGGCCTAACAGCCGTTGCATTGACCTTTTTCTGCCTTGCTGCAGACAGATGAGCTGCTGTTTATTACAAAGGTTCCTTCCCACAGGTGAAGATTTAAGTGAGATTCCAGGACCCTCTTTCCCACCCCCTTTACAATGCGGTATATCAGAGCCCTGCTACTTCAACAGCTTTGATTAGAGCTCTCCATCCTTATGATCCCCAGAATGTGTTTATCACTCTTGAGTTATTTTGATTAGTTTTTAAAAAATATTTCAGATTCCAGGGCTCAAAAGCAGCAATTTAATAAATATTTATTCCCCAGAAATTGCTCATTTGAAAAGTTTTATATGGCTAACCTCATTGCTACAGTGATGAAATCAAACTGAGAGATGAAAACAAAAATCAGCAATATACTAACTAACTTGTTGGCTGGTTAACAGCAATCAGCCTCTTCAAAAGAAATTTTTGAACTTGTGTTATTTTTTTCCATGAATATTGCAGAATCAGAGCTTTAATTGGGGCTGTGTCCTTACAAAGCAAAGCCATGGAAAAAGCTGTGTAAACATTAAAGCCTCAGGGGAACAGCAGCAACAGAAAACAAAAAATGTTTTACAGTTGAGAGGGTGAGGCAAAGAAGGAAAGTGTTACAGACATGAAAACCACAGGATCAGTATTCCTATGGAGCTGATAAGCAGAGCTCCAAAGTTCCTGCTGAATGCTCCCTACTTGTATTCCTACTGGAGCCCTCAGAAGGGCTGTAGCGGAACATGGGGGACATGATTACATATAGATGCAGAAAGGATGTGATTATAAGGGGCATCCTTCATGCCAGGTGTCAGACAGAAGAATAATTACAACTGTATTTTATTACAGGGATTAAATCGGAATTGGATACGTTCAGAGATGAAGTTTAGAGTGTGTAACGCAACCTAAATTGTTAGATCAAATTGAATGTGTTTACTGTGCATTCTAGGAGAACAAAAGAGAATTTTGGCTATCAGCTGAAGATTGCAGTTGTGTTTTCTTTTAAAGGAGAGAATAACTTGCAAGTATTTTTCCTGGTGGAGGAAAAAGCTCCCCTTCCCCCTCCCAGCTTCTCTGAAAACAAATAATTATTCTAGTCCTTCAAGGGGAAAAAAAACGTACGTGATAAGCTTCATGAGTGTTATGTTTTAAGCCTGCCAGGTAGATTTGATGTCATGTTGAAATATTTTTTTTTCCAATATATAATTATTTTTGCTTCTTATTTTTTGAAGGTACGTGTTGACAGTGGCATACAACAAGGAAGTGATATTAGCATTTATTATGATCCTATGATCTCAAAAGTGAGTTGATGATTGTTTTTGAATATTCTAAAGGTATGAAACACTAATATTGTACACAGATCTTTTAAAGGAGGGAGAGTATATTGAAGGATTGGTAAATCGTATTTTAAAGGTGCTAGGCATAACATGCCTGAAGGGAATATGAAAGAAGTGAAGGAAGATGTGGAGTAGAGGAAATTTAGTGTCACTTCTAAACAAAAATTTGTTTATCTTTTGACACCATAATGATTTGTCTTGCAGTTTCTGATCACTGAAAGGATTCTGATTTAAACAGAAACCATTACCTTCAGACTTAGGTGCTGCCAATCTATCTTTTTTTGTAACCTAGCCAGAACTTTTTAATGTAACCTAGCCAGAACTAAAATTTCAGTCATTCTGGCTTCCAAAAAGAAGCAGTGAAAGAAATGGTTGATAGTGTCTCTTAGTATTAGTTCTTATTCATCAGTAACATAATGGTAAAATGAAAATATAACATTATAGTCAGAGTTCAGTTGTCAAAAAAATTCACACTTAAATCTTAGAAGGCGGTTGGGCATTAGAAGTCAGGAGGGTCAACTAGACATTGAACCTCTCCTAATTTTCTGTGCGCCTAAAGAAGAAGAGAGAGCTTGTTTAGATGCTTTAAGGTTTATGAAGGAAAAGTGACTGGCCTTCTTTCATTGAATGGGTTAAGAGATCTTAGTTTTCTCTTGATGTTTTAGACATCCTCTGAAGCACAGATACAGTAATGCATGAGAAATGTTTTTGTGACTGCAGAAATTCTACAAACCATTTTCATTTTAAATGCTATTCAGAATCTAGAGACAAACATAATCTCATTTCTAGGTAACTTAAATACTTTTTTTTTTTTTTTTTAGCTGATTACCTATGGCTCTAATAGAGCTGAAGCACTGAAAAGAATGGAAGAGGCTTTGGACAATTATGTAATTCGAGGTAACTACAGAAATTTGGGTTCCTAGTGTGATAGGCTGCCATCTATTTCAAGAAAACAGCTTGAAAATGTAGTAATTAGCAAATTGAGTAAAGTTCCCGCTTCTTAAGTGCAAATTAAAACAGGAAAAGCTTGTGTTAATTAAGCTGAGAAGATACATCAAATCTAGAGAGACGTCATTTTTCTTTTCTCCCTTGTTTTTGCTTGAATATTATGAGATAAATATTTAAATCGTTTCCTTAAATTTGTAAGAGTTTTCACAAAATGATAGCATATAATTCATTTATTATGTTGTGGAGGAAAAAAAAGGCCACTACACTGTAAGAAATTTAAAGTAGTTGCTATTTTATAGCACTTTTAATACATTGATTATGGTAAAATAATATCACAATGCAGTATTTGATTGTGTATATGTTTATATTTCTTCTTTTCAAAGTAATTCTTTAAGTTTGGGCAAATATATTTGCCCAAAAAATTCTTTAAGTTTGGGCTGATGATCGGAATGTGTTTCAGCTCTTGCTGACTGACTGCCTAGGAGAAGTAGCTGTTCTGGCTTTTCCAAGCAGCAGGGGTGAATCAACCATGACCACTTTTAACTCCTTTTAAGTTTTAGAGAGGGAAGTAATGGTTTGTGTAGGAGAAATCTTTAGATCTTCCTCTGTGTCTTACGGAAAATAGGAAGGAAAACTCATGGGAGAGGGGAAAAATTTGGTTTCTTATCCTTTCTTTTCCTAGGGATGATTAGAGAAGGGAACTGTAATGTGGCAAAAAATCTTCATTTTACCCCTTAACTATGTGATGTTTGAGGCAGTTATTTTTTTTCTAGTGACTAGTCAGTATACTTGAAGAACCAGGGTAGGCGGCAAGGAAACTGTTGGAGGATTTGCTGCCTTTGTTCCTTGTTTTGGTTGCTGGACGGGTTGTTCCATGGTTTGAGATGGGAGAAAGACTTGGAACACTTATTTAATTCCTTCTCTGAATGACTGGGAGGAGGAGCAGGAGAGACCTCGTATAGCAGATGAGTGTTCATGAGTGACTCAATCATATGAGTGTTTCTCTAAAACTTGGTTTAGCTTTAACACTGTCTGCTGAATGCTAAAAATGCCACGTCAGACTAGAAAGATTTATCTATCTCGGGGAAAACAAGCATCCCTCTACCACAGTGTAGCTAGATAGGTGGTAGGATTAGCCATTGTAAATGAACTGCATAACTCTAAAGTGGATTTATACTGGTGCAACTTGAGCCATTAGACTATTGTAGTACAATGTGCTGAGGTAAACCCCTGCTGTATATCAGCTGAGCAAATTTATATGAGAGAGAAATTTATACCACTATAGCTAGACTGATGTGAGGTGGGGTTTTTTTTGTTGTCGTTGTTTTGTTTGTTTTTAATGGAGACAGCCTCTGGATTCAAACTCAGTTTGAATTAATAGAAAATTATGCTAGAAGGATTATAGTTAATGAGAATATTGGAACTGTGTGTGGAGCATGGTCTTTTATTGTGTGCTATAATATGGGGTGGAACCTAATTGTTTGTTCTGAGGTGTTTTACACAGATGTGTATGTACCTAATAACAGTTCCACAGATATATACCTACAAAGGATATGACATCTTACATATGAAAATTACTAATTTACATGCTTGGTCCCCCCCCCCCCCCCCCCCCAGTCTTTTATTAGTATGCATGTATGCATTTAAGTGTTCATACCTGGTATCTCTGTAGTATTTCTACCTGTGAAAAAGCTCTTCATCTATTAAAAACATTGAAAGAGCTAATAAATGAAATATGGGGGAGGGGAGGAAATGCATTTTTTTAAAGTATTACAAAGGACGAATTTTAATTTACCACAAGTTTCAAAAGTAGATGAATTTCCAGAACACTTTTTTAGTTGTGGTGAGCAGTGATTTCCATTTGAAAACCAACAGGATTTTTGTGTAGTTTTACACAGCTGGTAGTTTTTTCTCAGGGTTTATTTAAAATGTAAGATTTATGGATCTTAAAGTATTTCGTCTCTTGCGTAGTGTGAATGATGCTTGATAGGGCAAGTAGTGCCCTTGATAGGGCAGTTTGTAGAAACTGTCCTATCTGTAATGTTCTGAACCGCGTTGACATGTACAAACTCCTCCTTGTTCAGAGGAGTTGTCTCTAATGTAAGCCTAAAAGGAGATGCAGAAGTAGTAATATATTGCTATTTAAATGGACAAAAATAATTAAACAGCAGAAAAGTAAAAGCAATTTCATGCATTTTTTTTCTAAAAAAATTGTGTATATTTTTGCTTTAAAATGTTAGGCGCTATGTAAAACAATATTCAACCACCTTGATCTTAAGTGCCTCACATATGAAGTCTTCTCCATAATTGAGTCAGTTTTAGTAGTAAAAGATACAGAATAGTTTTTTACCTAGCTTTGAAGTTACTTGGTTTTATATTTGAATAGTGAGCCTGTACATAACTATTTAGAGACCACCATAGTCTTCCTGAATAGTGTGCTCCATATTCCTATTTCTGAAACGCCCCCTCCCACCCCCCCACCCCCCACCCCCCCCCACCCCCCCCCAATTTCCTTGGAAGCAGGTTTTATGTTTGCTTTGTGTTTTAGAGGCAGTGTATTTTTCCCTGTAAGTAACAAGTCTCTTCTTCTGAGTTACAAAGCATTTTAGCTAAGCATTACCAGCTGAAGTCAGTGTGAATTGTACTGATAATATATAGTGAAAATTTAGATTTAAATTCTCAAGAATTGCAACATTTCTGTAAGCAAAAATGCATGTTCACTCGCATAGGGTGGGAATGGGATGGGGTGACCGGGTAACAGGTCAAGGACCATCTAATGGGTAGCTTGGGGACTGCTAATGGAAGATGGAGTCTTTCCCATCACTTCTGTGTCACCAGTTCAAAGCAGGCAAAAGTTGGTAAGGACTTTTAGTCACTAATATTTTGATGGTTGCTTGCTGACCTGCATGAAATCAGTGGTCTTTATCCAGTTCCTAGAAGACAAATGTCTTCTTGGAACAAATGCCACCATATAATGTCATTCATGGCAGTCCCAGCAGAGAATCCAGAGACTGAAGTGGCACAGTGACCCCCCAGGAGGTGACTCGTCCAGGCTGGGTTGAGGCATGCTGACAGGGTGAAGTGCAAGGACTTACTCTGCTGTTCCTTGTCTACTGGCTGTATGAGCAGACATTCAGTTTCTGCTGCTGTGGCTTTAGGATATCCAAGAGTTACCCATTCCCTTTTAGCTCTATTCCACTTATGGGAAAAAAGTCCTCAGACTACAGTCTTTATTGACTTGTTTTCTAGGACCGGATAGTACCTGACCTTGAACCCATGGTTCACCTGTCCCTCCCAGTTAAATCTGCCTGACAACATCATGAAGGAAATTACATTAATTAAATTTTCAAAAAATGTAATCTAATACTTGCAAAAAAAGCAGACTTATGCAGAATTTGAGTAAATAATGTTTTAAGCAACCAAGACTGCATCGTATAGTGCCTGTAATAGCAGTATCTTGATTATAAATGCTGAATAATTCACATTGTGATATTTGCAACAATGCTATGCTCTGAAAATACCTATTGCCTCAACATTTTATTACAGTTTGGGCTGGTGACAACTTGCACACACTGAAATAAGAAATTGTACAATCTGTTCATTAGTAGACGCTAACAATGTGACTAACTCAAAGATACATTCAATGTGGTCGTGGGAATGTAATCTGCATCTTATTTCCTGTGTAATATCTACAGTGTTATTAATGGGAGCAGGTGAAAGTCTAGGATAGCACTTCTTTGAGTGGTGGATTGGATTAAATGATTTCTTAAGGTCCTTTACGCTCTAAATTATTCTGATAGGAACCAACTCCTCCATTTTGAACTGATCTGAATTCAAAATCTCAGTTGAGACTTCTGAATGAGGAAGGGTCTAATTAGGTAACATTTTTATCCGTGGGTCTTCCAGTATAGTTCAGGGATGATCAGTGTTCAGGGTCTAACCCAGGTTTGTCTCAAGCAGATACACTTTTTGTTTTATCCAGTGGTTACAGGAGAACTTGTGAATATTGAAAAGTTCCAGACATCCGTCAAGCATAGAGGCACTGTTGGTCATCGGGATGAGGCATGAGTTGTTTCCTGTGAGCTTGCACTGTTGTTAGTAGTTATTTTTCTCTTGTTTCACGCCACTTTTCTTCAGAAACTTAAGGTTTTGTTTCTTCTTTTTAATTTGAACAACAGAAATTGGGTATTGGAAGAATGCCTTTCAGTGTGTCTACTGTGTGTGTAAACATGATGTGTGATTTCCTTCTTCCCAGTTTCTCTAAGATTTTAGCATGTGTTTGTCATGTAATTTATGATGCTGAATAATCCTTTCATTTAAAGGTGTATATAAAAGCCAGTATGAAGTTCTGGAAAGTTTATGTATGAAAATTGTTTTTATCTATTTAAAGAAAAGAAACGGACATATTTTTGCAGCAAGTAGAACTGATTATCAGATCACCAGAGGTCTGACTGGGCAGATAGCTGATGTCCTTGAGCGCAGAGATTCCTGTAATCTTTCCTTTGACCTCTGTTTGCTTTTTATCTTCCCTGCTGATTCAAATAGAAAGCAGTAATGTGAAATTAACAGTCTTTGTGTAAAGTCAACTGTTATCTGTTGAGATCCTACTTGCTGTGGGGAGAGAGGAATGTAGTAGACCATTTGGGGGAAAGAAGAGTGGAAAAAGGAGTGTCTGAGGAAAGAGTAAGCAGCAGATAGACCAAGAAGGAGTAGAAATGAGGGGAAAATAAGGGAGCCACCAGCGGGGGGGGGGGAATCTTCCAGCATGGAGTAAAAGAGCAATCATAGAAAACACAAAAGTGGTAAATAAGTGTGGTGAATGTTTGAGGGGAACAGGAATATAGAAGTTAAATAAATGGAGATCTGCCAGAACACTGGCAGCAGAAACTGTTGTCTTGAGTTTTTGCAGCTGTAAACATACTAATTGGGAGGAAAGAAAGTACTGTGCTTAGTACTGTGGAGAAGGCCTTGGCTTTCCAAGAGAAAGCACCCAACAAAAAAACCCCACTTTAATTTTATTATTTTATCATATATTTCAAAGAAATTAATTTTCAGGTACAAAAGTTTTCACAATAAACTTTAATTAAATCCAGACATCATCAATTACTGAATGTTTTTGTCTTGTATATATTAACTTAAAAGATACTTCTTAATGGCAGTGATACTTGTAAGTTTTATGCTCTACTGTATTCTGTTCCCATGCAGGTATGCAAGTGCGCTCATTGGTATTGCGAACAAAACAATCCTTGTGTGTAAACCAGTTTTCCTGCAAAAAGCATATAGTGTCCATTTTTAAAAAAGAATGAAACAGGCCTCATTTTCCTGGTTGTGCTTTAAAAAAAGTGTTGCAACAGGTCATACAACTGAACTGTGGATTCTCCCCTTTGAGTAGCAGAGGGAACAGTGTCTGGGAGTTCTGCGAGTCTCTGTGTTCTCTGACCCTTTGCAACAGGGACCAGCAGGTTCCCAAGTGTGTCAGTGTGGAAACCAAAACTGGGGAAGGGAAAGCAACGAACTTAGTTCAAAACCACTAGAAGGGAACGTTGCAGGATGCTCGGTAACACCAGCTTGGAGCACAGATGCTGGCATGAAGAAAGATTCTTCTCCTGTTTCTCATCTCATTTTTTTCTTAAGCCGGTTGCAGGGGAGGGAGTGGGAATGGCAGTTTGTCAGAGGAACAGTATGGCGTGTAGTTTAGGAAGGGTTATAGACTACTGCACTATGGAGGAGAAAGAGGGAAGGGCAATTGAAGTACAGGCTGATCAAGTAAAAGAGGAAGGCAATGTTGTTGGTGCAGGAGAAGGGACATAGGATAAGGTACTTTTTTTTTTTTTTGTCAGAGGAGGTTTTTTTTTTTAATTAAGAAAAAAAAGTGTTGTGGCAGTGAAAAACTACAAGAAATGGAGCGTGCCAGGTTGAGGAGGCATTGAAAGACAAGTGCTGTTATTTCTAGTTATACCCCTTAGACATAATGTTGTCCTGGTGTTCTATTCCACTTCTTTGGAGTAAAGGAGTGGCTGAGGAGAGGGTGATGGCAGGATGGCCATCCATTTTCTTTCACTTGCTCATGACAAAGCCTGCTTAACTTCTGCTTCCAATTATTCTACTGATTCAAACATTCATACATGTTTGCTAACACCATAAATAATGGACTGCTTAATCTTACTAAGAGGCTCAGAAGTGCATGCAGTACAAAATTTAGTTTCAGTTTGAACTAATGATTTTTACAGTAGGTTATTACCATATATTATCTGCTTTTTCCCCCTCTTCTTTTCCCCCTTTATTTGGGTCTATGAGTTCTGTGAGCTGCAGACTTAATATTCAAAAGAATTAATGTTTTAATTGAAATACATGTTCAGCTCTGAGGGTCAGTGGTGTACTGATCCTATGTGAGAACTTTATGTGGATGTTTGTGTATTAAAATTACAAAGCTAAAAAAGCCTTTCTTCTCACTTTTGGGATGGGACTTTGTATGCAGATAGCCTGCTCTGAAGTGAATTGAAGGAAAACACAAGCTTTGAAAGACAATTAAACAGTTGAATGTTGAGAGTTTTAGGGAATATTACAACAGCTTTTGGAATTGCAAACATGGAGGCTAGCTGGGTAGTAATCATGGACTTTGAAAAGTTCATGTGTTGAAAGTGGTGTTTTCATAGTCTGTGCAAATCTATGATAATGTTCTTGTTTTAAGTGGAGAGTAACATAATCAGTGTTTCATAATGCTCAGGGCAGAGCTTGGTTAATTTTTTTTTTTTTTTTTTTATTCTTTGGTTAGAGAAATCAGCTGGGATGCCTCCTAAACTTCATAGCATTTATTCAGCATTTAAATTGATTGGCGATAATTTAGCTTTGCTATTTTTTTAAAAAGAGAAACCTCTAGTACTGTACTCCACACGTTGTTTTTTGCAATCAGTAAGTATGCAGATAAAGTTCTTTCTATTCAACTTAGCACAATTTGAAATTATCAGCAAGTTAAGTATATTCAACTGCTTATCTACAGAGAGGCATGTAGGACTCCAATTAAGTTTACATGGATAAATGCAGATTTGTGTTTGCAGACGTCAAGGTGACAGAAGCTTAATACCGTAAAAAGGCTAATCAACACTGAATATGTTTAGTGTCAGTAAATATTTATAGTGAAAACATTGCCTATGGTTTTGTGCCTTGGCATTCCAAGTTCTGATTTTTAGTGAGTAAAAATGTTGTGTGATATCCTGTTCATAAACCTGCTATAAAATTTTTGTTTTCTATAAAATTAATTTTATTGTCTTTTTCTTCTTTGTATTTTCTTGGGAAGACAGGTTAGGAGTTAGGCTACAGTTTGTTAAGTTAATGAAAAATCTGGTATATTTAGCAAGGTTTTAAGGCAGATGTAATCCAGAGAAAGAGGAAGGGAAGGAGGCAAGATAAAGAGACAAGCAGTATGGGGAGTAATTCCTTCTGATTATATATATATATATATTTTTTTTTTATGAGAGCTTCTTCAACTAGTGGCTACTAATCAGCTCTGGTGAACAATGTGATTATTTAGTGTGCTCATGTATTCATTAGGCAATAACTACAATTTAACTGGAAGATTAATTGAGCCTCAGGAATATGTGTGTTGTATATAAAACATACAAGTATATAAATTTTTAAATTTCATTAGATCTCCAGAAGTTAAATGCTAGTCTGCTCTCTTTTACAAATGTATTCTGGAAAATAGTGTGTCAAAATTGAGACCCAAGAAGTACATCTTAAATTGAGCTTCTACTGATGTAATATTGTATGAAGAATACAGCCAATTGAAATAAAAAAATAGAGGTACAAGGAACATTATTATTTTTTATTATATTTTGACTTAGAGAAAAGAATATAACGGTAACTGCAGTTCTGCATCAGTCTTCACAGTGTAAAAAGAAATGATGTTGAAGTGAAATTTTGTTTTCTGGAGGGGAAATAAATTGATATAGTTTAGGATTTTGTTTGTTTGTTGGAAATGTCATGGCTTGTCAGGTTAACAAATGTGATTTTGTTCCTGGCAGACTGTAGACCTAGTCAAGAAAGAGAAAAATTCCCTGAAAACCACTGCAACATAAATACAATGTACTTCAGTTTAGTGTCTAACTTTGCATGAAATAAGCACTGCCTGTTAGCCTCTGTTTGATCCTGTGAGAGTGTGGGGCTAATGTCTGGCCAGTGTTTTGGAAGCAGCAGGTAGTCAGGAGCAAGCTGCTCTAGGGGTCCATATTTCTGTAGCCTAGCAGTTACTCACACACAGATGGAGACCTTATGAACTTTGACAGAGGTCACGCTAAATTGCAAATCTAAAACTTCTAGACTTCTGAAGCATTACACTGGTACTTTTTTTTTTTAAAGCCATATGATTGGGAACATCACTAAAGGTATCAACTCAGTTTTGAGAAGTAAATCAACCACACAGTCATTGCTCAAATAATGATCATGGGGACTGAGGAAGATAGCCTTTCATGATACTTTAAAGGGAAAACTGTTGCATATTAATTTTTAATTTACATATGTAAAATACATGTGTTATATTGCTTCCCAAAAACCTAGGCTTGTCTGCTCTATTGAACTTGTTAAAGGAATTTTGGAGCTTAAAACATTGCAGAAGCCTCTGATTTTTCTGATGCACATGAGTTGGAAATAATTAAGATACTCATAGTATTTTATTTGATTTCAGGTCTTTTGGGGCAGTCAGTTGAGACACCAAGCTCTGTCATCTGTCATCAGCCATCATCTCACCAGGGATCTTATAGCAGTTTAGGAAAGAAAAACATGAGATGATCTGGTTACACATTGTGTGTAGTGTGTTTAAATCCTGGATTCAAAGTCAGGGAGCACTGAAGAGCTCCTCTTTGTCTTCTAATTATAGTCCTGAAGCTATACTTAATAAATGAAAATCTCTGTGATACTTCAACTTCCTATTCAAATGGGAAATTTTGGGGGGATTTTGTAGCAGCCAAAGAAAGACTTCATTTATTTCCAAGTTACAGTCATTTAGCATAAGATTTTCTTAAAGTTTTTTGTTTAGTGGAGATGCAGTGTGAATTTCATTCAATGTTTGTGAAATCAGGGTCCATGAATGACTATCTAGGTCCCAGGCAGCAGCAAGGAGGCTGATCCTCTTTTAATCAGATAGTCAAATTTTTATCTCGTCATCATTGAACTGGTTGTGTAATGTGCTACTTAATGGCTCATGAACTAGTCTTTAAAGCTATGACTTCATGATTCAATGAGGCTGAGTCTGACTGTGTGTTGAAAGTGGTTTCAGTGACGGCCACACAGAGAGCTTGAAAATTCACACCAGCAGCAGACTGGAGGGGGAAAAAAGCTTTGAAGCTGTTTGAACTGGACTGCATATAAAATAACAAGAATGTTATTCATGCTTCTAAACTGGAAAAACACAAAGGGAAAAGAAGTAGGAGTGCAAAAGAATCTCCTTCTGTAGGTACAGCAATTCGCAGTTGCTGTACTGCCAGCGTTTTTGCTTTGGTGAGATCTTGATAGGGGAAGAAATCCAAATAGCTTAATTTACAGTTGAGAGACCTGAGTTTACAATGAATT
The DNA here is from genome assembly GCF_035582795.1 of Mycteria americana. Taxonomy (NCBI): domain Eukaryota; kingdom Metazoa; phylum Chordata; class Aves; order Ciconiiformes; family Ciconiidae; genus Mycteria; species Mycteria americana. Next base: position 162,451,090 of record NC_134365.1, on the reverse strand, counting down.
CTTATTCATGTTATTTTAAACTAGAGGTATTAGAAAAAATGTGCAAATGACTTTCAGAGTCATGTCATCACTGTATTAATCATAATAACTTGTAAGTAAACATATCTAAAGTTGAAGTTCAGATCTTGTGCTTTACAAGAGATACAGATGCACAGACAAATTTTTACAAGATAAACTAGTTTATGATGTGCTCTGCATTTCATACTTCATGGTGTGCACCTAACACCAAAGTTGATGTGACCTGGAAAATGCAATGTGATTTGGAGTTGCCTGTCCCTCTGACACTGAGAGGAAAGAATTTGAATTACTTCGTATTTCCTGAAGGGTGAGAATGTGCACACTGCACAGCTGAGGTTGGATAACCTCTTCCTATAGCACCTTCCTCATATATCCATACCTGGAATGGATGCAACAGCTGCAGCCAACGCTTACAGTTTATGCTCCTGAATTGCATGTCTATTTCAACTTCTCTTAAGAAATGTTAATGTTTATGAGGCAGTGTTATTCTGTGTAGTCATATTGGGATTGAACTGTGGTGGCTCTTCAAATTTTCTGTTACAATCTCTTTCCAAAACTGAGAAGAGACTTGAGATAAGGATGGTGTTTTTCTCTTACTTGCATAATCTTAAACTTTCCTTTCCAGAGATGACCTGCGTGCTACTCGCAAAAGAGAAAGTTTCTCTTTGAAAACTGTTTGGAGTGCAGTAAGCAGAAGATAATTTAAATTATCTGGGGATTTTTTTCTCAGGGATTTTTTTGCACCTCCTTTCCTTTCCCACCTCCCATAAAGACTTCTTTGTATTTAATATTTCAGTGAAATGACTTTTAATGACCATCATATTTGGTGCTAAACTGCAAGCACTTCTGGCAGTTAGCTTAGCATTAAGTTACTAACTTAGTTACACAGCCATATTAAATTCAAAGGAAAATAAAGCTTGAAGGATTTCAGAAAGTCATCTAGTCCCACTGCCTGAACTGGTAAGGTATACCAACTGGTATACCTTACCAATGGTAAGGTATACCAACTATATCTGTGTCCTGACAGGTGTATATTTAACCTGTTTTTAAACAGTTTCACTGACTACAGAATCTTTCCCTAGGCAATCTTTTTCCAGTGTGAACTAACCTGAGTACATACCTTGTGCTGACATCTACTCCTGATTATGTTTTTTCCAGCCTATGCTGGAAATGGGATATGGTTTATTCCTTTCCTCTCAGAAAACAAATTAATCTCTTATTCATCTGTGAGGAAGGGGCAGAGGACTTACTGTTTTGTGTGCAAGTACTGGACTGACACTGGCAGCATCCTTTGAGCTGTGTAGCTTTAGATTGTGTTTGTTAGAAGTTGTCTTTCTGTGTTGGCATAAAAAGCAAGGGAAAAGAAGGGAAAGAAAAATATGGAAAAAAAGAAAGAGAGGAGACAGGCTGAGAAGCGGGATGAAAGGAGGTGAAGAAATTCAGAAAAAAAGAAAAAATGTATAATATTCAAATAAATTAAAGGACAGAGGTGGCTATAAAGGCTCTACGATAAGTAATTTTTTAATTAAAGAGTTTGGGGGGGGAGCTATATGCCTAGCAGGGTCATGGAATGGTGCTAAAGAGGGAATGGGCATTTGATAAAAGAATTGGCCAGGCAAGGTTGGATAAAGGTATATACAGAGCAAGCAATAGATTTGTTTTCTAAGTTCCACAGGAGTCTCTTAAGACATATAAATGATAAAAATATTATAAAATTATATGTAAGTGATAAAACTTTTTACTATCTTTCATTCCTGTGATTGGAGTGTACCATGGCGCATGTCTTCCGCAGGAGTGTGTGTATATAAGGTGGCAGGATGACGAGGTGGACCATTGTTCACTGGAATTGGGCTGATACTTATGGTCATGACTAATCTGTCATTTCAAGGAGATGGCTCTGGTCTTGCCTACATCTGCTAGGACTGAACCAAAAGTCTCTTGGTTGTGCTTGCTGTCATTGACTTAACTAGGTGTTTGAATTAGGCTTGGTGAGGTGAAAATTTGGAAGGTTTACTTCTTAATTAAACTGAGTGTTTAAGGAAGGTATCTTGAGGTAGGAGTGGAACAAAACTGGTATATCTGCATTGATTACATCAGTTCTATGGTCTCTAAGTTGTGAACAAGTATTTAGTCTACAAAGATAAGAGCTCATATTTTTACAAGTTGTTTCCTACTGTAATTTGTGATTGATACGTTTACCTGATTTTGTATTGATTTTTTGTTTTCAGGTGTGGCTCACAATATTTCTTTACTGCGAGAAGTGATCATCCATCCACGCTTTGTTCAAGGAGACATCAGCACTAAATTCCTTCCTGAAGTCTATCCTGATGGTTTTAAAGGTTTGTTCCATTTGGGAATGTTTCGTTTTTTTTTTTTTTTTTTTTTTGGAGAGGTGTTGTCTCTAATTATTATTCCTTTATATTTATAGACTGACACGTTCCCCAGTCAGTCTCTACTTTTTTTTATCTCAAATGTTTCTGTGCATACATGCAATTAGAGTTTTTAAATAATGCATAATATAATTGAAACAGTTACTTTCTTTACTTTCAAGAAGGCAAAATATATACTTGTAGTGACAAAATAGTAAATGAAGTACATCCAAAGTCAAGAAAAACAATTTGTAGGTGTTACGAAATATGTGAAATAAACATCAATTCAACTCTGCCATGCTATCGTGCTTCATTACAGACAATGCTCCTCTGTTAACTGAAGATAAGATTTCTCTTTACTCAACACTATTGCTTCTCCATTGAGTTTGTGCAGCATCTTTAGAATCGCCTTTTGGCACCTTTCGTATTCACTGGAGCATTGTCTGGAGGATCTGGTATTTTATCAGAATATTTCAGTAACCTGGTCTTAATACTCATTACACACAGTAATGGGCATCACCTTGAAATTAACTCGTACACTAGGTTAATATAAACACAAATGCAAATGTTTCTTTACAACATCCCAAACAACTCAGTTGCAAAAATGTATAACAACAGTTGGTAGAGAAATGTAAGTAAACACATAGATTGGTTTCCCTTCACAAGGATCAAATTTTAAAAGGTTGTCTTCTCTCTCAGCCAATCTGCTGTAGATGCTTTCTTGACCTTTGTGGTCAGAGACTCAGTCCTTCTATACAAGCCTCTCACCTCAGCTGGCATTCATCAGGCAGAACCTCTTCCTTATTTAAAAAACAAAACAAAAGACAATGTTGATAGCTCATCGTTCATGGGTCCTTTATGAATCCCATGGAGATTCCTTTGTCCCTCATTCATCATTAATCCAATGTGGTAGAATCCTCATCACACTTCGGAGATGACACTGCCAGATTGGCAGTCACTGGACATGACTGGCACCTTGCCAAATTCTAGTCTCATTAAGGAGCAGAACAGATTTTTCTTACCTCAGGACTCAGTGTGTGAGTTTGGTGCAAAGAGTAGTCATCCACAGAACTACTTTATATCATGATGTAATTGGCAACCTTATGTGATACAGTCCTATGCATGGGATTAATGCATCCAGCTTCTTATTGGCTCCTGACTGCGACCAAAGCAATAGGAGTTAGTCACCTTGGGTGGCAGTAAGCTTGTGATAGTTGAAGCTCAAATGTTCCTTTGTCTTCTTTGCTAAGGTGTACTTAACTAATCTTCAGGTAACTCAGCTGGCTTTCATCCAGCATAGACTTCAGGGTACTCTGATCTGCTCTGAAGGCTCAGTGCTGCTGATTAGCTGGTCTGTCTCCCTTCCCTGACACTTTAATACAGAATCCCATGTCCTCTCTCTTTGATGCTTCTGGGTCTTTTCAGTCCTTTTCCTCAGTGGATTCAGTTCCCTAAACCATCATAAAACTGCATTTTTTATTGTTGCTGCTTTTGTTGGGGTAGTTTTTTGAGAGTTCTTTGGTTGACTTAGCTCATGAAGGAATCTGCTGAACTTCAGCACATGTGCAAAGTGAGTGGCAGGCCAGGAATGGGGAGAAGGGAATGGAGGAGAAAGGCAAGTATGCAAGGTGTTAAATAGGTTTATACCATGTTGTGAAAAGGCAGCCTCACCTCACTGTTGTGGTTTGACCCCAACCGGCAACCAAGCACCACATAGCTGCTTGCACTCCCCCCGCCCCCCAGTGGGATGCGGGAGAGAATTGGAAGGGCAAAAGTAAGAAAACTCATGGCTTGGGATAAGAACAGTTTAATAAGGGGGGGGGGGGGGGGGAGGGGGAGGGAATCGTAGTGAAAAGGAAAACAATGAGCGAGAGAGAGAGAGAGAGGAACAAAACCCAGGAAAAGCAAGTGATGCAGTTGCTCACCACCTGACACCCAGTCTGTCCCCGAGCAGCAATCGCTGCTCCCCAGCCAACTCCCCCCAGTTTCTATACTGAGCATGGCGTCATATGGTATGGAATAGCCCTTTGGCCAGTTGGGGTCAGCTGTCCTGGCTGTGCCCCCTCCCAGCTTCTTGTGCACCTCCTCACCGGCAGAGTATGGGAAGCTGAAAAGCCCTTGACTTAGTATTAATACTACTTAGCAACACCTGTATCGCAGCTGAAACCACACACACAACTGGAAACAATAAAATCATAAACCATTCTACCCTTATTTGTGATAATATGTCTGTTGGGGCCCTTGGTCACTTATAAGAAGCTGGGACAGGTTTTACTGACCCAGGGGGAGACCCCTTGCTCTGTATTTTTGCCTATGGAAAGGCACTCTTGTCTTTTGTTCTTTTATTCTTGTTTTAATATTTTATATTGTAATGTTAACCTGTATATAACCAGTTAATTACTTGTTGGTCCACAAATTGGAGGATGACAAGAAATTTGTTTTGGGGTCATCTGACTTGAACTGTATATGCACATATTTGTGTGCACACACACGCTGATGCAAGTGGCTGATTAGTGTCGCAGTCTGAGGTAAGCAGTAGTATTATATTAACAGAGTCTTAAAGATAAGCTTTTGCTCTAGACACCAGAAGACACAAGAAGAAATAGTGACAGTCCATAATAGAAACTAATGAATGGCACACGTGAAATGACTAGACTTGGTTCCTGCTGTATGAAAAGTCTTGCTCTTCTCCTTCCATGTATCAAATGCAAGCATACATTAGCCTTCGTAATGATAAAAAAATGCAGATATAATTATTAGAAAGCATTTGTATTTCAAGTCAAGAGTACTGATTCAAAGCTCACTGAATTAATTGAGAGCCCTTTAATGATGTAGTTTGCTCTGGATCAGACCCTTCTGGCTTAAAAAAAAATTGGTGAGTTGAATTAGAGGATAGTTTTTTAAGTACTTATTGAAAAATATTTTTGCAAATGTAAAGACTCTGATGGGAACTGTTGAAGACAAGCAAGGGTGATGGGCAGATGATGGGTAGAAGCTCAGCAAGAGAATCAAAGGCAAATTAACTTCTGCAATGTAAGTCTTCTACTCACTTCAGCTAACTTTTTAATATAAATACCCAGGGTAAACTTTGCTAGGAGAATTTGAAAATTAAGTAGCTTCATATATCTTAATATTGTTTACAAAAACCTGTCTAGCTGTAAAAAAAGATCTGGGATAATCTGAAAAATTAGAGCAATGTGTAGCCAAAGTGGATTTGGAAATACCTAGAAATATGTGCTGTTGTTTACAGTAGGAATCCATACCAGAAGGGTTTTAAATGTGGAAAACTTAAGGAATAAAATTTTCAATGAAGATACGTGCTATATTAATGCTTGAGCGCAATCCAGTGTGTTTCTTTTGTAAACTACCCACTTGCCACTGTTGGTCTACATTGATGGTAATTAATGGATGTCAGCTGTGTTCTTTCTGGTGACTGCATGAAGTATTGGCCCATTTCTTATGTGCATTTTTCTTCAAATATAAATATTAACTTTAGTCTCACTTAAGAGTAAAATAAGAGATGCTTTGTTTTCCACTCTCATTTTCAAGGGTTTCATTATAAGTCCTTTATTAGGAAGGCTATTACTATAAGTTAAGAAAAAATTAATTATTAGAAATATCTTGGCAGATTTTCCATTAACCTGTGATGCCCACTTCAAATCACATCTAGAATGGGAATGTTTAGTAATTTTCATGATTAGGGTTTAACTCTTTTTCTTCCCTTCTTTAAATAAGCATTCATTAACAAAACCAGTTTGTTTATTGCAAGTTATCTTAAAATATTGCTGTGCTGAAACCAGCCTTGCTCAGGGTATGATTAGTGTGGGAAAACAGCTGCTGTCATACCCTTTTGTTGTAGATATAGGGGATGGACAGCTAGAACGCTGGTTGGCAGTGGGTCAGCTGGAGTGGGTTATTGCTCTGAGCACACATGCATGTTTTGGGAGGAGTGCGGATCTCCAGGTGGGTGCAGCAACACTGATTAGGTCAGATGATACAAACACATCTGTCTTAGAGTGGCCTCCAAGCACTTTGCTCACAGAATAAAAATGTTTGCCAAGTGTGCAGGAGTAGCCCATACTATTAGATAGAGTATTGTCAGGCGAGCTGTCCTTCTACAGCTTCCAAGCAGCCTGGGATGCCTCTGTACTTCCTAACCTGTCTGGTGAGAAAGGAGTATACTATCTGTTATCCCTACTTTATAGGCACAGAAAGTATCTCTATTTTCACAAAGATCTAAGAGGAGTCCTTGACAAAAAACAAATTAAACTCAAGGATCCTTAGGTTAGTACCCTACCCATTGGATCATTCTTTGTGGTTCAGTCTGTTTCACAGTTAATTCATCTTTTCCTGGGTATCTGTTTGAATGCTGAGTTTTTTTCTTTTTTTTTAATGGTCTTCTCTTCCTGGTTATTAAATGACGTCTCAAATGCTTGGTCAGTCTCTCTGGGAGAGACATCCTGGGCAAATGAGAAATGAGGCATTTTCCAAGAGATTATTGCAAAAGCCATACCAAAACACAGGGAAAAAGGAGAAAGAATCCTTTACTTGCCCCTCTTCTAGCATGCTTACCTCATTTGGGTGGAGAGGAAGAGCAGAAGTTCTGATGGACAATTCTTTATGTTAACGGATTGTAATATAGATTGAAATCTAATACAGAAGGGAAGAAAGAGGAAACACCTCTCTCTCCTGCAATTATGTATTGACTCCAGAGAGTGTGTATGAGGTGAAGGCTTTTAGATACATTGTGTTTGTAATAATTGTATGGGTTGAAGGGATTGATTACTCCACTTTAGGTAACACTTACTAAAACACCCCTGGAATACCGTGTCCAGTTTTAACCCCCTCACGCATATAAGAAAGATGTCAGTAAACCTCAGTAAGGCTAGCAAAGAGCCATCAGGGTTGTGGTGGGGTTGGAACAGAGGACCTATGAGGAGAGGCTGGGAGAACCAGGCTTGTTTAGCCCGGAAACAAGAAAGTTTGGGGTGCACCTAATGGCAGCCTTCTCATACCTCTGAGGGGGTTCCCAAGAAGACAGAGCCAGGCTCTTCAGTGAGGTACGCATAAATTGGAGATTTTCAAGACCTGACTGCACAAACCTCTGAGCAACCTGGTCTGAATTTGATGCTGAGATTGCTCAGTGGGGAGAGAGGGCACACTGGATAAACTAAAGACCTCCCAATGTCCCTTCAACCTCAGTCATGCCATGATTCTGTTATGAACGAAAGTGTTTTTTAGGTGAATTGGGACTGTAGATATGACTTTTAAATTTAAGTCTGGAGGCTTTTGTTATTAGTTGGAAGGGGGAGCACAGCTTCCCCTGGCTGTGTTACTGTTAGAAGGGAGAGGATGGCTGCTGTTAATTCTGTTCATCTTCTCCACACTGGAATCTAATCTTTGTCTTCATTTTATGAAGCTACTGGATTATAAAAATTGACTTAAGAGATAGCTTACTTGACTTTCTTCTTTCTGACAGGTGAAGCCAAGAAATGTTTCAAAATACTAGATGTTTCCTTTCTGTATGCTATAGCATCCACCTTACAAGTGATCATGAGCTCTCTGAGAGACATCTTCACTATTCTGAATGGTTTGAGATTGCATACCCTGACAATATTGTCTGTCTTTTACCATGACCATCTGGGTGGAGCAAAGCTCTGCTGGACTTCAGAAGAAATTAAAACCTCTAATAACAGCTTTGTTTTCTGCCTCAGCCTACTTGGTAAAGGTGCCATCTCTAATGGTCAACTTCAAAATCCATTGGGGAAAAACTTGAGCCAAAACAGAACCTAGGAATGATATAAACACTGCCTGCATTGGTATGGATCTGAATTATGCATTGTACTTTCTATCTTACCCATTTTGTTTTTTATTCTTCCCAATCAGCAAACAGTCACTTCTCAAGTATTAAATAACAGAGCCAGGCACATAACCAGGGCTTGTTTGTTTTGGTCCCGTTCCCCCCCCACCCCCCCAGCTGGTAGTAGGAAACACATTTCTAGGACAAAATGCAAATGAGACTGTTATGGGAAAAATGACCTTTTATGTAATTTAATTTGAAGCTGGTTATGTAAAGTAATTGCATGAACCTTTCTGACTCAGCTTGGGGGATACTGGGATAATATTGATTTAAGCAATCATAACATCAGGGAAATGAGAGAGAAATACTTTTTCCTTGTCTTCCTTCCGACCAGGGTTCTATCATTTAGTAGTAATAGATGTGTGCGGTCTAGTTTTAAATAATATGAACAACAGTGCTTCCAATCCTTCAGCTGTGACTTAATTTTATATCCATTAATCCTGTTTTACATTCACCTTATATAATTCAGTTCAGTGATGACAGTGAGAATGCAGAAGTATATCCCAGGCTCCGCAGAGAGATTTGGGAGCTGATTCACATGTTATGGTGGAGAAGAAATCTCTGTGTAGCCCGGGAGTCTGCAGTGATGAGGATAGGAAAGAGCAATGACAGAACTTCCTATGTTGGAAGCTGGGGAACCTTTGCTACTTACTCGTTTCACTCCCTATCAAGGCAGCACTTGGACAAATGCCCCAGAGGTAGCTTTGTTACTTTTCAGATTGATCTTCTGCATGGTGAACATGAAAGGCTGTGTTGTTATATCTTTACTGATGACGAATATTAACTTATACCTCAAGACATCCAATTGAAATCCTGAGGGGCAGCTTGTAAGGTAAAATAAGACTTGAAGTGAAACAAAGGTATCGTTATCTGGTGCATTTGTGTATTTCCACATATAGTAATGTAATTGAAAGTTTAACTTTAAAACTGCTTAGAATTCTGCTGAGCATAGCAGCAGAGCAAGAGCAGAAGGCAAGGGAAATGGGGCCAGAGTTCAGAGAACTAAGGCAGTCTGTCTTGTATAGTAAAGGTAAATTGCCATCCTTAGGAAGCAGCCTTTAATCAAGCTTCTGAGGTATGCCTCCAAAGTTATGCTAAGGACATTCTGTGGTAGGATTGTATCTTTATTGCCAAAGACCAAAACCTAATTTTGGTATGTTCTTGTTAACAGTTTATATTATGTCCGAGACTTAGGAAAATAAATGCAAATTGCCCACATGGGATACTACAGTCATGACTGGTTTTCTGCTTGCCATGTCTGTGTCACAACTAATGCAAATGGTGACAAATAGAGAAAGTGGATAAACATTTTTTTCATGGTTGTGATAATGAAGAGGTGAACGTAACTCTTGATCGGTTGTTAACCTGTTTCAAATTATTGACCTTTGTTCACTGTTTGGAGTTTGATTTTTATTGAAGATACAGGAAGAAAATAGTTTTTGCAGCACAGCAAGTGCAAAAGCAGTTATTGATTTCATCCAAGATGAAGGTCATGCAATAAAACCTTCAAATTGGGATCTTTCTAGTTTTACCTTGTTCCTTTATATGCGTTGATAGTACCAGTGTGTGTTGGAGCAGGTTGGAACATGCAGTTTTGGTCACGTGGACTTGTCCTGGGCGTTAGGCAGGGTGACTCAAAAGCGAAGGTTTTAGGATGGATTTCCTGATGTATCTTTAGCTGAGACACATAAAAAGATTACCAATTTTAGATACAGCATTTTGGAAAAATGATCTCAGCTTCTTCACTGTGTAAGTGGCTGGAAAATTGGCACATTTCAGAGCCAGATAGTTGATGTTATTGCATTATATGATTATATAAGGCTTATATATACACATATATGTGTTTGTATATATACACAAATAGTACAAAAGTTCAGCATTTTTTGACTTTCGCTTTGCAATCAGTTTTTCTAGTAACTGGCAAAGGAAAGATCAAGTTTGTTTCTCAAGCCAGTTCCTCAACCTTTCAACATTTGTATTTCTGCATATGTTTGTTAAAGTAAAGACAGTTTCCATTTCAAGGCAGATAAAAAAATAATAAACACTGAGCGAAGGAAGTTGCAGTAATCTTTAGCCAGAATACGTTAATATGGACTAAATTAAAAATAAATTTATGCAGATTGCTGCAGATTTTGTTATTTTTAAATTTACATTTTTTGGCCTGTGACAGCTCCTTTGTACCATTAGCTGGAACTATACTGGGTGTGTTTCCATCACTGTGGCATGATTGCATTGCTGAGGTGAACCCTAAGCAGCCTCTTTACCTATCCATATTTAACGTGCCCAGTGGAAGGATGGGTCCCGTGCAGAAGACATCCTGCTTTGAAATGGTGCACTTGTTACTGTGAAGTCTGCTCCAGTCCTTTTCAGAGGTCTCCATTCTGGGTTTTCCTGAGGATCGTGTTAGTCTTATTTTATGCTACTGATAGAAATTGTCACTTGCTAGTGACCAGTACTGGGGAACGTGAGTTAACGTTACATGCAGTAGTGCTGAGGCGATGGGAGAGTGGATGTGTAGAAGGGAACTGTGTAACTGTTTCTCTGCCGTGGGACTGGAAGCAAACGTGCCGCACTGGGCTGAGTTGCTCAGGGTGATATAGCCTTCTGAATCCCTTCTCCACCTCTTCCCCCATCCCTTCATGTGAATCTGTACTTGCTGTGCATGATGGCATTTGTTGTGATACATACCTATGAAGGTCTGCTGAGGCAGACAGCAGCTGCATAAAGCACTTTTTGAGAGCTCTGTTGTGTAACAGCATTCAGCTAAATCTTTCAGTCTTACCTTTATCTTTTTTTTTTAAATTTTATTTCTGGCCTTTTCCTCTCCCTTGGCTTTCGAAACACCCTTGCTTTAATCTGTGTGAAACCTCTCTCCTGAGGATAAAGTTTGTCTCTTTTTCTTCATGACAATTCATCTTTACACTTCTTGTCCTCTTCTACGTCAACTTTACCTTCCCGCCACTGCCTTATGGACTGACTACTTTACTTGTCCTTTTGCTCCCTCTCACATCAGTTTTGACTGTTCTGCTTCCCTGGTGACACCAGTCTTGGCCACCTATTTCCGAGATTCTCATACCAAATCTGTGTTGTGTGGTTTCTGGCCTAAAGGTTCTGACAGGCAAAGTTCTGTCACTGTGCTCTGTCTTTTAGCCTGCTGAGTTGACAATTGAATTTCTAATGAATCTTCTGGAACAAGACCAGGTTGGGAGAAAACCTGCTTCCAATCACCCTGGTTTCCACCTTTTTGCCCAAACGTTTATTAGCTTGCCTGCCTTCAGATTGTAGGCTAGTTTGAGCCATTTTCTGCTTATGAAGTGCCAAACATGACTTTGACTTCATTATCACAAACTAATGATAACACAAATGGCACTAAATGACCCAGGGCTGACAAGTAGTTTTATCCACATTTATTTCTGGGGTTTATATTGTTGCACTATCCCTTTTGCCTGGAAGTACTGTAGCCTTTGCAAGGTAAAGTGCTGAGAAAGAATGCTGTATATTTTGAGTAAGTTCTAATGTACAGATGGATTCCTTACCAGCATGAGGCACAATATGTCAACCAGTGACATTTCGGTAACGAAAACAAGATGCTGCAGCATCGTTCAGTTTTTTTTCTTTCAGTTGTCAAATTGTTTTTAACAGAGATACCAGTGTTAGCAGTAGGGCTGATCTGTATGAAAACATGCAGTTTAAACTCTGAAACTCAGAGCGTCTGCTATGCTGAGCCTCATCTTAATTTAGGGGAAAAAATGTAGGTTTCATGTATGAGGACTGAACAGTGTCTTCACTGGTAGTTGTTGTTACTTTTTGTGTCTGTGTTGATCTCTGGTATCTAAGTGGTTTTTTTTTTTTTAACTGCTTTTTGAAAACTAGGACACAAGTTGACAGATCGTGAAAGAAGAGAACTACTGGCAACAGCAGCGTCTTTGTATGTGGCTGAACAACTGAGATCACAGCGATTTCTAGGGACTCCAAGGTAAGTTCATTTCTAGGAACTCAGATGTGCTGATGCGTTTTGTTAATGGCATCTTCTCATGCACGAGAGACACTGGTGAGAAACTGCATGGTTTCTTAATATAGTCTCTTTTTTTCTAAATTCAAATGAGCTGTGGCTTACATTTCCCTACTCATACAAGTCATACATGATTATTTTTATTCTACATATTAGCAAACTAATAGGCACAAAAATGTGTTACAAGCCAGTACAGTAATTAATGCACATCAGGAGTTTCATTAATGCAAAATGTTGCTGCATTAGTAACTAACCACAAATTGAGCATCACAAATTTCCCATGTGCCCATTTGAAGCGATCTAAGCACTTTGGGATAATATGAATATTCAGCTACAGAGCTTTAAAATATTGTGGATCCATGAGTAATTTGCTACCTTGATGAAGAACCGTAATAGTTTAGGGTCTAATTCTGAAAACACTTTCTGACTGGTAAATGCTGGCAGAGTCAGCACCTTGCTTTAAGTATGTTTTTTGGTGCTTTTGTTCCCCCAACCCCTCATTCTTTTGGATAGTAGCTGCTAGTAACCTAGGTAGTACTGTTAATTGGCCAGCCATTGCAGTACCTTGTGTCAAAATACTAATTCACTTCTTTGGCTTTTTGGAACAGTATGCTTTTTTACTCTAGGATGTTTCTAGCTTTCGTTGTCCTCTGGCCCATCATTGTCAATGCCTTGAGACCTTTGATTAGAACAACTGAATTTGTGAAGCTTGCTTGGGTAGTTGGTGTTTGCAACAGCTGCATACAGTGAATCCTAACTTCAGCATGACTCTTTCTTCTTGCCTCACATTCTTTAATGTAGTTGTGTGTGTGTGTGTTTGTGTGTGAGAGAGGGAAGTCAGAATGCAGGATAGACATTATTCACATTCCATGCCAGTGGTTTGACAGTGTATTCTATTACTGATTTTACAGTGGTCAGGAATAAATCAAATGTGGTTTCAAGAAGTCTTTATTTTTATTTGTACTCACAAAGATAAATAGTACCATATGGTGTTAAAAAAAAACAGAAAAAAAAGAAAAAAAAAAAGAGACACTTAGAGCAAGCATAATGGCTTTGTAATATATAGCATATGTAGGGCTAGGTCATCGCTTGCCTTATGCACCTATAGGGGAAAATAAAGCACCTTTTTATTTCCTTCCACAAGTTATATCCTCCATAGCAAATGGCATAAGGAGAAGAACAGACACTCTAAGGCCACTGTTCCCTAAATAAAAGATGGATGAGGGAAAATGAGGAGGAGCCTTGATTGTAGTTTTTATTGGCCAGCATAGGAAGTTAAGTAGTCTGGTACCGCTACAGAGAAGTAATGGATTACTTTGTACATAGAGTAAGGATAGGAACTGATGATTTAAGTAGTGATTCTCAAACTGCTGTTGCAATCCCTGCTCTGATTTGAGATTTTTTTTCCTCTGGCCCGTAAAATGTTCTTACTTGCTAACAAGAAAAGAAAAGGAGTCCAATTGTTGAAGAATCTTTTAACGTTTTCTTTCTATTGCAAGTATTTTATTTCAGTACTAGGTATCTGTGTATCTCAGTTAAAATAGTTGTATATGTCTTTTTTTTATTGAGATGTCAAATATGTAAACAAAGTATTGCATTGAGCAGTCAGGCATGGTCATTCATCTCTTTTTGTGCTGCATCAGGGAAACAAATACACCTCTGCTTTGAAAAAAAATTAACTTATTTTTGAGTCCTTCTAATCTAACTCCCTCCATTCCAACATGAGCAGAGAAGGCAGCAGAGTCTGACCACATGAAGTTTGTGCTTGGTAAGACTAGATTAAGGTCTGATTTTTCAGATTTTAAATGGTGGAGCTAAGAAAACTTTTCAGTACGGGAAGATCAGTAGAGGAAGAGAAAGTTCTCTTGTCATGATGGGGTGTACTTACGTTCACCTCAGCTTTCAAAGGATGATCTTTTCTGTCTGTTGTGACATATGCAGCTCTGGAATGAATCCTTCAGAAGCTGAGCCTTAAACTTTTCTCAAAGTGGTGTCTGAGTGTGGTTCTTAGTGAATAGGTCATTGTTTCAATCCACATGTATTGTTAGATCTACTTGTCTTAGTGACAGTAAAGCTGCCTGTTTGAGGCCAAATAAGGACGAGGTTAATGCAAAAGGCTTACTGGTATGTAACTTCTGAAGAAATCCAAACCTGGTAATGATACCCCTTCCCCAAAATCGTGTGGCTCCTTCAGAGGAAAAGTGAAAGAAACAAAGGCAGAATGAGGTCAAAGGATTGTACGGTGTCCTGGGCACTGTTCTCCACTCCTTAGAGCAGCTGGTGGACTCCCTCTAGAGGGGACAGAGGACTGTGGAGCATACGGGTTGCTACAGTCCCATCAAAGATGCCTCACAGCATCTCCTTAACTTACCCAAACTGAGTCCGACTTGTTTTTGAAGGTGTTCCATGCCATGGGTACTTTTTAGGGAACAGGATTGTGGCCATAGAAAGCACATCTTTATTGGTATGACTGCAATCTGTTTGAAAAATACTAGTAAATAGAAAGTGCAGAGTAGGAACTTGTGCTACTGGCAACAAATCAAAAAGGCCAGTTGTAATCTTGGATGCGGTTCACTGTGGCAGAATTGGGCATTTGGAGTCTGTGTGAATTTTAAATCCATGTTGGAGGATGTAAGCGGATTAGACAGACTGCACGTTCCAGAGTTGATCCATAACATTCTCCTAATGGTTTGGAAAACTACATTGCCATGTTGATGATCATCTTCAAAATTTCAGCTCTCTGGCACTCTTTATGTTGCCAGCATTTTTTTCTTTTGCATGCACTGAAAGCAATTGAGGAATTTTTGTGTGAGGAATTGCACTGAAAAGTAGTATTTTGAAATCATGCATTATTTCTTCTATATTTGTCGCAGCTGCCAAATAGACAATTTTTTTTCTGAACTTGAGTTATATGCTTATCTTTGGTTTTGGTTTGTTTTCTTTTCCCTTTTGGGAGCCATATGTATAATATGCATTCTTTTCCCAACTGCAGGGGTATTTTGAGTTCCCTTTTTTCCCCATGATTTATTCAGCCCAAGCTCAGGATTGTTATTCTAGATAGATAGAAAGAACCATGCTTGGAAGTCTTCACAGAAGCTCCACCTTTCACTAGCAGTGCTACTGAGACTATGATCAGATGAAATGGAACTGAGCCAGATTAAGGAATTGTTGTCCCAGCCTGCTCCTCCCTTGGTCTCTGCCTTTTCCCTCCTCCTCCTCCTCCAGATATGCAGGCGTGATTTTGTGTGTAGTTGCTTTCTACTCTGTTTCTGCTAAAATTACCCATGTTAGCCTAGAAATAGTAATGCTTTACTTTAGATCATTCTAACAGAATCAGGTTAAGTACTCATGATGTGAACTTACTCTGCAAGAGCTGGAAGGGTGGGAATGTGTAGCAAGGAGGAAGAGGTGAGCAGAGGATGGCTTGTAAAAGGGATGCAGAGGTGGGCCTTAGCTCTGTGCCACAGATCAGACTAGTAGCAGGCTCATGAGGGGGGTTCTCCTCTACAGTCAATGATATTTGCAGGGATGTGACTGGAAAATATGTATTTTGCAATCCCCTGGGTGACTGAACCATCAGCTTGTAAGGTTCTTGGAACGCGCTCTGATGATCAGAGAGCTATTGCCTCATTAGGATCAAACACTCAACTTTCTTCAGCTAGTTTCAATTAGACGTGACCCCTGTAGTGGGATTCTTTGTTGCAGTAGTTTGTGTGGCATTGAGGTTAATACAGGCCACAAGCCAAAGGCGGGTTGCCTTTCCTGTGTTAGAATAAATTGTATTATGATTTGGGTGGAGCACTCACAGGTGAGTTTCCACTATCTGCATTGCTATGTGCCCCTGGCCTCACCAACAGTCTCCTAGGATTAATTTGCCAACCTTTAGCTAGAACAGCTGCTGGAGACCTGTGCATGCTCAGAGTTAAAGGAATACAGACATTTACTTTTGTTATGCAATCTAATATTTCTGTTTTTTTAATTTAACTGGTTGTTATTTAACCAGTTTTCTTGGGGAAAAAGGTTGTTGTGGGGTGTGGTGTTTTTTATTTTTTTTATTTTTATTTTTTTTAAAGATAATTAATGAAAATGCTTGGTATTTTGTGAACCAGATACTAATGTGACTATTTCACTGTGATATCCAGATAATAGGGGCACATGTTTCCTACAGGAAAGAGCCATGAATGATTGATGATTGTTTCATTGTTCAGCTTTCAGTGATTTTACCTAG
Source organism: Mycteria americana (assembly GCF_035582795.1). Lineage (NCBI taxonomy): Eukaryota > Metazoa > Chordata > Aves > Ciconiiformes > Ciconiidae > Mycteria > Mycteria americana. The sequence continues at coordinate 162,434,603 of NC_134365.1, read as the reverse complement.
GACTTTTCCTACTTGTTTCATATTCCAGTTTATTGTGAAACTGGTGCCACCCACAGCTGCTGAACAGCATCTAGTAGAGCATCTAGTAAAATTGCAAGGTCTTCTAGACAGACCTCGATCTTGTTTCAAGTGGGAACATATTTTGGCTGAAGTCAGTCCAGCTTATTTTATGTCTGTTTGATGTAGTTAGCCTCTGAGACCAAAAATGATGTTGTACAGTTGAATCTTCACATTTTGGCTTCAGACTTGTTTTCATTAGTGGGTTGGGAGGGGAATAGGAGAGTGACTCTCCAGGTGTGGCTACATCATGCTATCTCATGGGTCTACTAATGTGATGTTTATACTTCTAAAACCAATTGCCTACAGCACTTCCTATGTGTTGCTTGTGTTGGCTGCTAAGTGTGTTTTCCTAATTTTTCTATGGGTTTTACCCTTTCATCATTTATGACTTGGAAAAAAACAGTGAGGCTGCATGCCCATATTACCTGATACTACATGCAAAAAGATGGTAACACACTGGAAAATGTTTTATATTGCTAGCAAAAAACCTAAAGATTTTGCTTGCTCGTGTGTTTTTAATACAGAAGACTACGATTAGGGAGTCTTGAGTTGAACTCTTAACTGTTCTTGTGGGACCTTAGAGAAGTCAGTTGGATTGGGCCTCAGTTTACAAAAAGACAAAATGGCCTTCATACTTTACTACATTATTGAGGTTTTGTGAATATTTATTTATCAACATGTATAAAGTATTTTAAGACCTAAAATGGATGATGCTTTCTAAGCATAAAATAATACTTTCACAGGAAGGGTAAGTGTATAGGGAGAAATTACAGATAAAATACAAGCAAGTTTTTGTCACGTTCTGAAATAGCTGGGCTGAATTTTTATGTGTGTTAAAATTCTGAAAGTCCAGGGGTCCAGTGCAGTGGGCATAACACGACTGGTAAACTGCAAGAACAGAAATGCATATATTTAGCTTTTATTTAATCGCTTGTGGTTAATTGGAGGTTTGTGTCTAGGTTGATTTGGTGCAGATATATTGATGTAAATCCTCAGGTACGCTTAGTAATGATGATTCGGATGCCTGCTTTGCCTTGCCATTGCATGATTAGGACAGCGAGGGAACTGCTCAGGGAGTAGCGGAGCCCTGCACCTCTCGGGCATGCTTGCTTTCACATAGACTACACCTATTACCCTGCTGGAGTCTGGGACAGAGCCAGCTCTTTGCCAGCCTAGGGCTTCCCCATATGGAAGGACGGTCAGCTGCCCAATAGGAGAGCTTTCTGGCGCTTCTGCACTGCTGGAGCAGCACAAAATAAGGTTATGTTACATTAATTTTAAGAAGAAGGAAGATGATGTCAGGAAAATTCACTGGATTCGTCCAAGCTGGCCACTTGGAAAGAGGGAGAGTTCTTACTTGCAGCACAGTCACAGGCACTGCTGAATTCTACCAATTGCATTATGTGATTTTTATCCCCCCCCCGCCTCCCCCAAACCACAGTAATAACATGAACAGTTATTGCAAGTACAGCTAAATATTTATACTTTGCATTACCCTACAAATACCCTCTGGTGTGATATAAAGATAAAACACTTTGTTTTCATTTGGTAAGGATGACTAAGTCCAGCCCACTTGTGGCTTTCTTCATTCCCTCACTTTGGAGTTATGCAGTCATCCTTAGCCCATGAAAATAACAGTCTTATCCTTACTGTTCTGGTCTCCTGGTCAACAAGTCAAGCATTCTTTTCATGATTTACTATTATGCCTTTGAAAGTCCTTGATATGTTTATGTAACTACTGCAGCTTCAGACCATTATTCCACTGTGTGTTTTTTTTTCTTTCCCCGTAGACTAGCAAGGTGCTAAGACTCTGTTATCCCTTTTTTCGTGTGATATCCTTGTTTGTAAGGGCTCTTCTGATTATGACAGCCCTCTCTTGTCTCTTTAGGTGTTACTTAATGTTGTTCTTTTGACCTCTCATAAATAATTACTTTTTTTTTTTTTGGTAATCTTGCTTAATCACTGCTAAACCAGCTGCCCTATATACTATTCTAGCTGTCTTTAAAATCTGGTATTATTTACCCTTCTACATTGTTCAGTTGCTTATTACAGAAAGAGTGTTATGTATGCTAGAGACAAACAAGTAGATGCAAATATATGAAATGGGTATTTTTGGCCAGTGGAAATGAACTTTCATGTAAAATATAAAAGTTGAAATGGGACATTTCAAGGTAGCATTTATGACTGTTTCTACAGAATGTATGTATCATATTTTTTCTTTGATTGGATTAAATTAATGGAATCAGAATTGATAACATAAGTAATACAAAGTATTTATATAGTCGTTTTAAAGCAGAGCCATCATTTCATATGATTCATGAACATATATTCCAGAAACAGAATAGTCTCTTATGGGAAATTTTCATAGCCAGTCATCCCTATGTAATTTGTAGGGAAAAAGGTGTCCTGGGCACTCAGGAATCCATGCTTGCTCAATCTTTAGAGTTGATAACCATTATGAAATCATTATGAAGATAATCATTATGAAAAGTTTGAACCTTGCTGAGCATGTCTTGGGAAGATCCCCAAAGCAGTGGCATGCATCTTGCTGAGGTGGTTGCTGGTGGGAAAGCCATTCACTAAAGTAAATGGACCTGGCTAAGTCCCTATGTTTATTTTTTATTTTCACCACGTCTGCTGGGAAAACAGCAGCTGCTGTAGGAGCTTTATAGCTTCTGTGGCTACTGTTCACTTAATGTTGAAACTTGAATTTACATCGTATACACATGTGAATGTTTTCTGTTGTGCTGACATATTCCTGGCCCTTTTTAGTTGTGAATCTGGCCCTTTTCTCATCCATGCTTTGCTTATGACCTCTTCTTCTGCAAGATCCTCTCTTTACCACAAGACCCCTCTCTCTCTTTCCTTTACTTTGATCCCTCTTATAAGCCCAACAATTCTTTCCTCTCATGCAGGTTTGCACCTCCTAAACCTGTTCTTTAATATTTGTCTGTGTGTAAAAAGTGTATGCATGAAACTGTAGAACTAACAAGGTGCATGCTAATCTCCACGTGTTCCCTGGTCATTTTACAGCTATTGTTAGCATAGTTTTGCCTCTCCATCTGTATATTTTATTTGGAGTTTCGAAGGGCAGAAATGAAGTTGTGTTGGAGGTTTTTATGGAAGGGCAAAGTTTTTCTTGACTTTGGGGGACTCTAAGCTCAGTAAATGTATGTGTAACTGCATTCACGTGAGAAGTTTTACTGATGTTTCTTTCCTGGGATTATTAAGCATGAACATCAGGACCTTACCTTGTGAAGTTCCTGAGGCACTGGTTGTGTCCTGCTGTTTGTTTGTGTAGTGTATAGCTTATTCTGGATGCTGTTGCTGTAGAAATGTTGTCAACAAAATACATGGGAAGAACAAGTCTGTCATTCAATATTGTCTGCATACTTTTACACGTATGTGTCTTGATTTGTCCATTCTTTAGCATGCTTGCTTCATTCATGGTTCACAAAGGCTGTAGTTAAATATAAGATATTGATTGAAGGGATAGATAATTCATTTATACCTTTGTTATTGAGTATTACAATTTTCAACTGTTTCTTTTTCGTTTGATTCAACTGCGAAAGTGGGATGGGACACAGAATGGCCTCATTATTGTAGGAGTATTTCTCTGTTCCCTGCAATGATTCCAAAAGCTCTTGCACACTTCATCAGTATTATTGTAATTCTTTGGCTGCAGGATATTTGGCAGCTGTTGCACCCCACTGGCAAATCCTATTCAGACTTCACTTCCATTCACCATTGCCATTGGAGAATTGATTTCTCTCTCCTCTGCTCTAACCTTTCCCAATTCATTTTGGATTGTTCAATGTGAAACATTTTAATTTCATATCATACAGCCATTCAGCTCACAATCCTTTTTTAACCTGTCACCAGGGTAACAGCATAGCATGCTTTCTTTAGGCAATCAAGTTTTTATTTCACATGCTTAATGTTGCATTAAATGTTTGCATTTTGTTTAACCCTCTTAAATACTTTGAACTGGGGATATATTTTGCAGGGTAATGAAGTCTCTGATTTCAGTGTCAAGTCTTCACAGAAATTGCCTTACTTAAAATAAAAAATAAGAAATCAGAAGATGAATACAGTAATGAGAAGATTATTAATAAAATCCCAAATGGCTGAATGAGGCAAGCATCCATAGAATAGCAAAAATATTTTTCTTCTGGAAAAATCTTCCAGAAGCTTATATTCTAATCTTGAGACCTACACTTTCAGATTACTTTTACCTGTAAATGCTTGTAATCAAATTAATGCAAATATAGGATTAACCATGCAATAACATGACTTTAAGAAGTGAAATGTCTGGCCTATACCTGTCAACCTGCTTCGAACTGCTTGCCAGATGTGTGTGGGGAACTGTAAGCTGAATAGCAAGTGATTTATATACACAGAAATTAGAATTTAATGGGATGATGCAATTGATTAAAGAAATACGGAATTTTTAAGTGTCTGTTTGTCCTGTATATGCAAACCATCATGACATGAACAACAGGCTAAATCCATTTTATTGGAAGTGAGAATAATAATGAATTTAGAGTACTTTATCATAGATGATTACAAAAATAAAATGAAGTGGACATTTTTGTATCTGAAAAAGCATTGATTTCATATAACTGTGACCTTACAGAGCAAGTCCTGCTTGTCTTGGTAAAGGAATAGGACCAGCTAGGTTCGCCCCCACCTGTTTAGCTGGAATTTTGAAAAAGTCTGTAATAAATGTCCTTAAAACACCCAGAATTTCATATCCTATGTCTATAATTATAATTAGAGGTGTGGTGTTAAAGGCTTTTTATCTGTCACGTTCTGTTCTCAATTATATAGGTATAAAAGATGTGGGGAAAAAAAAGTATTTAATTTTAACATAAGTGAAACTTGAGAACATGGCATTGCAAATAAGCCCAGACTTTGCTCATTTATAATGAAACAAACCCACTATAATGAAAGCACTAATAATATGCATTTTAACAGTTTGAAATACTAATTTTACAAAGCTTCTCATGTGTGAAATAGATCATACATATCTAGCATTGTTTAAAAAAAACAGATGCAGAATATTTGCATTACTGTACTAGCTGGAGTGTTTGGGTTTGCATTTGATACAGCTGTTTTTGAGGAGACAGCTGCTTGTTATAGATCAGACCCATAGAGTTGATTTGTTAGAATTTTTCTTTCAACAGCATATAGCTAACTATACAAGGATAGAAATGCAGTTTCTTCTATTAATTTCCAAGCTTTCTGTCCAGTTTCCTTTTTTCCCAAATTGTACTATAAGCTACCAAATATTATTACCTGCCAAAAGAGGTTTGGCAGTGTTTTGTTACTGAATTTTGCCAAAAGGAGCCAAACATATGGTAACAGTTAATTTATTGGTTCTTCTAACCTCGAGGGAACTCTTACAGAGAGCATATTACCTTTTTATCTAACATATTTTAAATAAAAGAGCTGTTGGCTTGAAATTTGATATGCCAGTATAGAAGCTGACCTTCAGTGCGGTTATGCTCAATTCAGTCCTGTTTAAGGGTAAGATTAAAAGTGTGTAAACATATAAGATTGAGCTAAGGCTTCTTTCTTTTCAGCTTTTAGAGAGGCTGGTCACTTCTGCATAGTTTTTGTGTGTGTGTAAGTGAAAATGCTGAAGAAACATTTTCATGAGAAAAATGAGTCCTGCCTTTCTCTCAGAAGTCTTGGAGAGCTCTTTCTTCACTTTCTTGATAAGACATTTCCTGGTATGTGCATTACCAAGTGATAATAAAAAAAAGAACATTTTTCATTTCTTTATATGTAAGACCACAGGCCCATTTGTTGCTCTGCAACAATGTAGATTTGTCTCACTCTAATGGGAGATGTATTTGAGAGGTAACATTGCTAATTGTGCTGCTGTTCACTGTCTTGGAGTTGAATCTCGTGCCTGAGACTTGCACAACTCAAAATCAGTGATCTGCTACCTGCATTTGAAGTAGCCCTCTTTGTTCTGCTTTAGATGCTGTATGTTTTTGTCTTTGTAACTGGTGGTGTTGTGAATCTTAGAAAAAAAGCTGCATGGATATGTCATCATATTTCAGATGGGATACTTGAGATAGGTGGTGCCTTAAATAAAAAATATCCTGATTTTTGTTGGCTCATATTAAGTGTTCAAAGGCCTGGAAATTTTTCCCTGGATCTGTGTTGAGACTGCTAAGATGACTTTTCCTTTTGTGATTATGGATGATTCTTTAATATCTTTCACAGACCATTCTTTAGGGCTTTACTTCTCCGTGTAATTAGATGTGGTGCTTGGAGTTTGTTTTGGCTGGGGCTTCCCTTTAACATGTATCTTCAAAGCCCGTAGTGTGAGAAAGACTGGGCAGGAAAGAACGGCACAGAACCCGGTTCTTTTGAAACCAGGGATGTTTACCCATTGACTTAGAAAGGAGATGATGGCAGGTCTTTATCCTGTCTCTCTGTGGTGCTTAGTAAAATTAATCTTGCTGCAGTTAGTAGTGCAACAATACAAATAATTTATTTGCCTATTGAATTCCAGGTTTAAAAAAGCACCTCAAAAAATCTGGGGTATTTGTTAAATTTTATCCTTCCTAGGCTTTAAGGTTCTGTCTTTACCCCAGTGTTGTGGCATGTGTTTCTGAGGCTCCTCTCTCTGCCATGGGTGGTGATCTGATGCACCTTGGTCACACAGTAATGATTTTCTCCAGGCCCTGCTGCCCATTTTTCTACCAGACACTGAAATTTAAAGCAAGTCCTCATCTGGCTGCACCCAGCCCTTAATGTCCTTAGACAAGGGAGATGCCATAAACCAACAGCTTTTCTCTCCGTTTCCTTGAACTAGTGAGAGCACTTCTCTTCCAAATCCTACATTTTCCCCACAGCCCCCTGCAGCAAATGCTTTTTTCTTGTTACTCATATCCTCAGGCAAATGACAATCATTTTAAGATATTTACTAACATTAAGTCCACCTTATTCCTCTATTAGCTGTGATTTTTCCACTCTTTGATCTCGGGCATTGCATGTCTGCCTCTACTACAGGCTTCCTTTTCCCAAGTCTTAACACCTATTTTAAGTGAACCCTTCTGAGTGAATAGAGGGAATCTCTGTTCCAGTGATTTCCAAAATCCTGGTAGTCTTATGGCCATTTAAGTTTCAGTCTCCTTACATCGGGCATTGCAGCACTATTCCACAACTCTCTTCCACTTCCTCAGCTTTCAGTCATTCATATGTGTATTCCCAGAAGCAAGGGCTACTGAGAGCTGATAGCATTTTGCTGTTTCTCCGTTTAAAAAAGTTGGATTGCTGTGAGAAATCGTTGCGTTCACAGCCCTTAAAGGGTGGAACACAACTCTTCAGAAACGGGGCCAGCTCGTCTCACACAGGAAGACACAGAAGGGGCTGCAGTCCTTTGCATTTTAGAGAAATTATGTTGGATATGGGTGAGGAGACTTTGGGCTTAGAGGGAACATGGCTGTCATCGTGTATGGGTTCCCTCAGCAGGAGTGGGAGAGCACAAAGGAAGGGTTGGGGTTGAAGGCAAAGTTGTGAGAACTGTTTCTGAACATCTTCTTAAGGCATGCCCTCTCAGCTGCCATACATTACTTCTGAAAGTGTATTTTGAAAATACTTCGGCTTTTCCCTTGCTATTTGTTCGTTTCTTTACTGATTATTGGTAGTTTTCCATCTAAATTTTCAGGAGGTACCAGTGGGCATAGTTGCAGACACTGGATCAAAACCAGTTAGGTAATGTATGTCATGTCATGTTTGTGCAACACTTTTACTTTACATTTTCTGTTCAAAATGTGTCTGGTTTTTCTGTGTCAGAAAAAATAGTCTTGATCTTGATGTTCTTTTTGAGCATCCTTTTGACCACAGACAAATTGTTTGCTCATGGTTGTTTATAGAATAGGAACATTCACAGAAAAATATAGGTTTACATATTAGCTTACTAAGAAACAGGAACAGTACCATCTTTTTAAACAATATGTGTAATCATATTCATTAAATAATAATTAGATGTGTAAGAAATCATGTTTAAAGAAAAATGTGTTTTCTATAGCATATAAAAATGTACCTATATGGCACATGTTATGTGTATATATTGTGTGTGTGTGAAAAATGTTTTATATTTAGGAAATTTATTTCTTTGCTTTGTGAATTACCAGACTACTTTGATTAGTGCTAATTGTCTTGGTGAAAAGCAAGGAAGGAGAAGGAACTTCTAGTTAAGTACGTTGTAGAAGTGTGACTACATTCTTGTACTGTTTTTATACCTTATTTAACTATCTCCTGTTGATCATTGAATATTGGACTAGATGGGTATTTGGTCTACCCAGTGTGGCCATTTTTATGTTCCCATGCTGTATTCTCCCAAAAGAAGCAGAAGGAAATCTAGGAAGACAACCCACTTTGTGTTAAACTTTATGTGCAGTTATGTTACTGTCGTTCCTTGGGTCTATCCCACCTAGGCAGCCTGGCTTCTCTACTTCGACTTTAGTCAGCAGAAAGCTTAGTGGGCAAAAGTCTCTTTTATTAATACTGAGCATGAGGGACTAGCTGTTACAAATTTTTTTTTCCTTCACAATTAACCCTAGTTTAACTAATAATTTCTTCTGAGATTCTTTCATTCACATCTGATGCATATAACTTTAGCTAAGTAGGAAACCTACACACAGTTTTTTTCTTATTGGCTTTCTTCTCTTTACTTGTGAGACCATAATATGAACAATGGCAGGTGTCCTACTAAAAGGATGAAAATACATGGAAGGCAATAGAGATTTATCTTCTTTTGAATACATATGACTTTGTTAAATAACAATTTGAGTCTGGGTTTGTGTGGCCCAGATTCACAGTGCCTAAGGAATGTAATAAATACAGGTAAGCGTCACCTAAAAGTAGTTCAGCCTATCTAAGGTCTAACTCATTGTGGAGAGGTACCTTTCTCTTTCCATTAGTTATAAAGGGAAAAGTTGGTTAATATCAAGTGGCAAAAGCTCAGTGGTGTGAACTCCAGATGTAAGCTGAAAGTGCAGTAGAAGATGTGTTGAAGGTAATGTGAGTCCCCGGAGCTCTGCTATGTGCTATAACTGTCTAGACATGAAGAATTAGTACTTATTGAAGATATGTGTGTTTTATGTTATCTAATATAATTTCTAATGAACTCTTGGGTTTTTTTTCATCTGCTATTTTTTTCTCTTTAACTTAACAGAATTAGTGGCATTAATTTGTTCCATAGGAATCTAGTGCAGAACAAAGCTTTAGAATCTGTGAAACATGTCACATTTTTATGTGTTACAGAGAGGAAGAAGCTGTCACATTGCCTGTTGGAAACTGGCTTGAGTACCTCTAGCCAAACGCTCTAATCGCATTTGTCTGTGGTTTGGTAGATACATCATTGATATTTGTGCTGTCACCCAGCACTAGATCCTGCATATGCAGTAAAGCAGCATGTTTTTGAAAAGCTAGCCACTGTCTAGAAAAATATATTGTTGCAAATTAATCACTGTTCTTGGCCAGCTTCTGTTTCTTACGCTATGGCATATAGGATGGCTAGTAAGGGAAAATCTGACCATCCTTTTCTGGGACTGAGTGCCATCCGGAATGTGCATTCTATGTATTTCCTGAATTAAGTCTCATATAGAGGAGAAATCACAGCAGAACAAATATGATCAGTACAGCTGTATTACAAAACTGATCTCATCAGCATGAGGTGGTTAAGCTCTTGGATGTACTCTTTTGGTTCTGCAGCAACCACGTTTGCAGGAGATGGTAAGCTCCGTGTGATGGGTGAGCTCTTACAATACTCTGGAACCCTGCTGAAATCTGGTGCAAGCATTGTGTTGTCCAAGATGCACAAAAAATTGAGTAGAGTTCTGTTTGTAGAGTTCTGTTTTAAATGATGACCTTCGGCATACTGTGTATGTGACAGGCTGCAGAGAGACCAAGTCAAATCATTGGTACTACAAAGTGTGGCAGAAAGAAAATAATTCCAAACTTCTAGCAATATAATCTGATCAGTTCTGAGGGGACTGACACATCAAAAGGGGACTGTAGTAAGTCTTAGGTGAGAGACCTAAATGAAACCATTAAACACAGGAAAGGTAGCATTCAATACATAGTTCTTAATAATAACCTCAAAAAGATGTTTGGAGGTGATGTTCTATAAGAAGGTATTTTCAGTCTGGCTCTTAAGACAGTTTGTTGGGGGTTTTTTGTTAGCTTAATATAATTTAAAATTCTTCATTCGTTTGCACAGTGTGTTCCCTGTGGGCGTTAAAGAAGGCCGATGCTCTCACTCCCAGTGCTGTTGCCAAATTTCCTCAGAGGTGGCCTTATTCTATGTCTTGCCTTTTCCCTTGGCTGTAGTAGTTGTGTCTCACTCTGATCTCATTCTCGATTTAGTAAGTTGAGCAGGTGCTGACAGGTTTCACTGCATTGGGTCTTATAAACTTTGTTCTTTAAAGAAATGCTGCATTTCAGTCAGATTTTACTGCCTTTAATGGTGGATATAACAGTCTATGGGTGCAGATGTATATCTGAATACGAAAGATATGGGTTAATGTGTTTTTTTGGGATTAACCTTGTAAATTACTGATAGTTGGAGAAATGGTGATGTGTTCAAGAAGATATTATATAAAAGAATAGAGACAGCACTGGAATGTCAGGCCAAGATTTCTTCAAAATGGAAGTTTTAAATTTGATTCTAATATATGTATTTTGTCCTTCGAATTGGCAGAATGATTTCTCAAATGTGCTGTGCTGTGGAGTATTCTCATTGCTTTCAACTGAGAAGAGCTGGCAGGTGCTAAGCACTTCTTAACATAACTCCTCTTCACTGGGGCAACTAAATAAGGGTTTTCGAGCCTGAATTTAAGTATCAGTTTATTGTTTACCTTTTAAACTATGGCCCAATATATAAATTAAATACTGAGCTTATGGTTTTGAGGGAGTGCAATTGCAGAAATTGTCATTAAGATCAAAATCTCTTTATATGAATAAAAGATTCTTCAATATTTAATCTAGCTATTATTAGAGTGTGTACCAGTACAAGTGGATTTCTAGTTCGCGATGAGGAGCTGATACTCTCACTATACGTATTTGACTTTTGATTAGTTCTAGTCCAGTCCTGTGCACTGAATGCGCATTTGTGGCTGGAGTGTGCTGGGTACAGTTCTGGAGCCTGGCTTCTGTCTTACTTGTGTCAGACAGAACCTGGTTCCCATGTCCTCAGACTGTTCTGCAGTGTGATCCAAAGCAGGGTAAGTGCAGATGATTGGGATAATTTCTTTGAGAACTACTCCCGATCTGAACTAAAACACTGATTTTCTCACACCTGCTGTATGTTGTCTTGATTACTTCTGAGTTATCATACTCTCCAGAACTTCTACTGAAAAAGTGGGTGAATAACTGAAATTCTAAATTCTGACAAAAGGGATGATGGATTAAGGCAGCAAATGTGTTTTGAATTCAGGTTTACAGCAGTTAGTGGCAATTTAGTTCGAGATTAGTAGGCTACAAGTCAGGCAGATTTCACTACTGTTAGCAACCCTAACACAGAGTTTGCCTGGATGTTTCAAAAAGTAATTTGAGTATGGAAAGTTGTCTCGTGTAGATGTAAAACTGAATGACTATTACCTTATCAAACTTATCAGTAGGTTATCTTTTAATCATTTCACCTCCATTTTCATATTAATATTTTAGAGATTGCCTGCTGCCTATTTTTAACACGCACCGCAAACCTGTAATATTCTAAACTTAATAAAAAGTGAAAAATAGCACATTATTACTGGGCACAGCCATTGTTTGAATGGAGGTGCAGGAAGCAGGCTGCCCAGCAAACAGCTACATCCCAATACCATCACGTTATATGGAAGGATATAACATCCTTCCGTGTTATATGGAAGGATGATGCTAACAGAAGAGCTGTAGTCCTCCCTACTGCATCACAGTGATTTGTTCTGAAGCTCTTTGAGCATTAAAAGAAAGTGAGATAATTATTGTAAGACTATTCCTAAATATCTGCACAAGAAGAGAATAAGTTTCCTTGTTCAAGGAAATACAGGAGAATTTGTACAGGAAAAGGAGTTTGTCATTTTCCATTTGTGGAGTGTATTATTATTAGTTTTTTCAACTGCCCAAAGTGTACTTGGGCTGTACTTGCAGCAAAGTGTACTTTGGGCTATACTTGCAGCTTCCAGGATTGCTTTGTGTTTCATCCAGTTTGTTAAATGCAAAGCGCATAGAAATTTCCTGGAGTAGGACCAAATGCCAAAACTCTTTGTTGCAGGGGATGCATCATCAGGCTGCAATTCTCTGAGTCTCCATACATCTCTCATTCCTTCCTACCATCAGCAGGGTAGGATGGTGAGTTCTCTACTGCCTACCTGGGCCCTGGCTCTTTATCTTGAGAGATGGAAGTTGAACCCTCACAAGCTGAGGGAGACTGATAACCCAGATCTTTCATTCTCTGGATGTATGCGCTGCAAGCATGAATTTATTACAGCAAGATGGACAATAGCAGCAATCCTACTTCCTTTGCCTGATAGATTTAAAGGTAAAAGAGCCATAAAAGATTTTCCAAGAGGCTTAGATTTGTGGATGTTTGCCTGCATGCTTAGAGCACACCTTCTCCTTAAGGCTATGGAGACAGCTTTGGCAGAGGAGCCCCTAGTTGCTGCCCCCCTGCCAGGCTGATGGGGAAGCTCGCTGCAAAGCAGTCGGGTTAGGGTGGCTCTGTTTGCAGGAGCCAGCCCCTGCACGCTTAGAGACCTTCAGAGTGGAAGAGGGTGAGCCAGGGTGAGCTCAGGTTGTGTGCAGGGTTACTTGCCAGTTAAACAAAGATGAAAGTGGTTGAGCCCACACACTTAGATCTGGGCAGCTAAATTCACCCTAGATTTATAAGATCTAGCTTTAACTGTTTCTTTATTTAGCCTTGATCTGGGGTTCACTGATGAAGGCACTGGAGGTTTTCATTGGGCGCTGGATTGCAGGCTCTTATGTCAATGCAAATCCCCCAAAAGGCTTCTGTTAAAGGAAAAGGAAGCATCCAGATGTACGCTGTTTTGAATCAAAGCACAGTGCACTCCATAAGATCCTTTTAAAGCAGTGCCTTTTATTTATAGTTTACCTTCCATGTAATTTAATTTTTTCCTGTGGTCACCATTCAGACAGAGTACGTGGCTATAAATATGCATATTTGTTATTGATCTAAACATAATGTGTAAGAAAATGTAATGTAAAACCATTTTGACATAACCATTGAGTAATTCTTTCAGCCTTTTGTCTGATCAGCTGGCACACAGGCTAGTAGAGGTTATTTTGTATGACATATGCAGAACTATAATTTACTCTAATGATGGTATATTTTCATACTGTTGGTGAAAGAGGTATATGTATACATATGCACACATAAAGCAGAAAGAAGGAAAACCCAGTTTTATGTAAAAGTGCACATGATATGTATAGATGGATCAATCTGAATGTATGTAGAAAATGTGTGTGAATAGATGTAGAAAATACCTCAAATTGCTGAATAAAATATTCCCAGATTCTTAGGTTCCTTTCACATAATTTTTAGTTCTTAAAATAATCCTGTGAAAGTGCTGCTTTTATCTTTTCAGTGCAACGATGAACTTTTATGTTGGAAAGTGTTGAAAGTACTCAGATAGTAAAGCTTAGATTTTTGTTTTGTTTGGCAGTACACTTCTGTTTAGAATTCTTTTAATCTATCCATTCCCTGCTTTTATATTCATCTGATAGTTGAGGGTTCTGTGAAGGCTATTTCTTTGTATATGAACTTATTAAACCAATAATGCTCAAAACTGTGAGATTTACTTCCCTTTTTCCTTTTTTTACATTGTAAGATAGGCTCTTGTTTGAGCTGTTAAATTTCTATTTGCCTTTCTTGAGTTTTTTGGGGGGGAGGGCGGAGAAAATAAGAAACAATTTATATGGTAGATCTAAAGTTTCATTAAAATTGCTTATGCCCTGTCCCAGGCATTTTAAGTGGGCCATCTGTCTAAACATCTCTCCATTTTTTTTCTGATCATTTCCTCGACTTATTCATGAGCCATGGGAGGGCTCCTTTGTAGTCTCCATGTAGCTGGTTCAGTCTACCCCCACTGAATACATCTATGTGCTTGCATAACATATCTTTTCACAGTGCTGGAAATTCTCTGAACTTGGTTCAGATGAATGGCCCACTTTCTGAAGGTCTTTTTTTCTCCCCCTGCAAAGATTTGTATGCAGAAACTGACCTTGGTGGCTACAGAATCCAGCACATTATTCTTGATCATTTTACAGGCCACCTGCTGTGAAAGTTATGATGAAGGATTTCTTAATGATTCTTTGACCATTAACATTGTTTTAAGTCAATATTTCACTTTTATTTAACTGCTGAATAGGTAATTGCACAATTGAAAAACAGCTTTACGGAGTGTCATATAATGTGGTTTTCAAATGCTTGTAATCTTTCATAACGGGAGAATTTGTTATGATAGTTTGGGATTTCTCTGTGTTTACACAAAGTATTAAGCAGCAAAAATATCAGAAGTAAAGAGAATTTGTAAGTTTTCTTCCCCCAGCGTTAGAACTCGCATTTTGAATTGGAAGTTAAAAAAAAAAAAATCTATAGTCAATTTACTGACCCTTTAGGAGCTGGTGACATTTATCATAGCTCATTACATCATCAACAGTAATTGGGAGAAGGGAGTTTATTTGCCACAAGCTGCAGAAAATTGTAGTTTTATTGAGTTCCTTCTATCTGATTGGTTGATGACAATCAAAATGGATGGGCCGGGGCAGAGTTATTACTTGACTTGCTTTTGTGAATGTTTTCTTTCATTATTTGTTTTTGACTAGAATAGATAATGGTTTAACTAGTGTCTGTTTTCCATGAGCACAGTAAACATGTGTTGATCTAAAATTTTTAGCAGTTGTCTGCTTTCCTCACTGAAAACTTGCAAAGAAAGCAGGAGCTATAATTGCTGCATTATTATAAAGTATATCCCTCTCTCTCTCTCATGGCAGTTGGGGATAAAAGGGACATAATACACTGTGCAACGTATGAAATAAAGTATGGGACCATGACATCATCTGTAGTTGAACAAACAGCGACAGAAGTTGAAAATAAATAAATAACTAAGCAGGCAAACACTGCTGTTTTTCTTCTCGCGCTGTTGACGTGTTTTTATAACTTCAGCGCTTTAGAGTAATGCCTTTATGACGTAGAGCCAGGCCATCACCATACTTTTCGTCTGTGCCCCCATTGCTCGTGATACTTCCCTTTAGAAGGCAATATGGAGCAGAGAGGGTCAGAACTGCCCATTTCTATATGGAGGGAGTTCGTAACACCCTTCTCCCCCCGCCTCCTGTCATTGTGGCCACGGTGGTGTCTTTCCTTTCTCCTTCTCTTTGTGTGTAATACTCCTGGCAAGGGGTAACAGTGCACAGCTCTCTGTGGCCCTGCTTCCCGCTCA